>NC_139423.1:0-1200000 GCF_905368555.1 Meleagris gallopavo
TTTGCTTTGGTGAGGTGGGGACTGCCATTGCTTCCTCAGTCCCACAGGAGAAACGCGAGACCGCTCCTGACGGCTGAATGTGGCGTTCGGGGATGAACGCGATTTCTTGGTCAGCAACGGCATAGTCTCCGGAGTGGTTCAGCGCGAATGCTGCTTTCTGCGTGTGAGAGCGAAGGAGTGCGATTCCGATGCCGACAACTGCGAATTCAGCCTCCTGCACTACCTGCGAGTGGGGGGTTTTTTCTCCGAAGTCCAGAAAGGATCATTCCCCACTTTCTGAAACGCTCTCCCTGAGAGCACTACATCAGTCGCTCCTCAAACTTGCAGTTGCCTTGTTAGAGCGGGTTTTCCCTTCCACTCTTTTCCTCTCTGAATGCAGATGTGTAGCAGTGGAAAACCTCACTAGAATTAATTGTTGCTCGAAATAAACGCAGAGATATAGTATTCAGAGCTAGGCGAAGTGCATTCTGCATGTAGCCAAGGCGAAGTGCAAACCGCTCCTTTCCAATGTGCGGATAGGAGCCCGCTCTCTCGTCGGAGAAAAGCAGCCGGCTGAAGTGGCCCGTTCTTGGCAAGCGAGAAACACGAGACCGCTGCTGATGGCTGAAAGCGGCGTTCGGGGAGAAACGCGATTTCTGGGTCAGCAACGGCATAGTCTCCCGAGCGGTTCAGCGCGAATGCTGCTTTCTGCGCGTGAGAGCGAAGGAGTGCGATTCCGATACCGACAACTGCGAATTCAGCCTCCTGTACTACCTGCGAGTGGGGGGTTTTTTCTCCGCAGTCCTGAAAGGATCGCTCCTCACTTTCTGAAATGCACTCCCTGGCAGCACTACGTCTGTCGCTCCTCGAACTTGCAGTTGCCTTGTTAGAGCGGGTTTTCCCTTCCACTCTTTTCCTCTCTGAATGCAGATGTGCAGCAGTGGAGAGCCTCAGTGGGACGAATTGTGGCTCCAAGTAAAGCAGAGACATAGTATTCAGAGCTAGGCGTAGTGCATTCTGCATGTAGCCAAGGCGAAGTGCAAATCGCTCCTTTCCGATGTGCGGTCTGGAGCCCGATCACTCGTCGGAGGAAAGCAGCCGGCTGAAGTGGCCCGTTCTCGGCAAGTGAGAAACACGAGACCGCTACTGAAGGCTGAAAGCGGCGTTCGGGGAGAAGCACGATTTCTCGGCCAGCTACGGCATAGTCTCCGGAGCGGTTCAGCGCGAATGCCGCTTTCTGCGCGTGAGAGCAAAGGAGTGCGATTCCGATGCCGACAACTGCGAATTCAGCCTCCTGCACTACCTGCGAGTGGGGGTTTTTTCTCCGAAGTCCTGAAAGGATCATTCCCCACTTTCTGAAACGCTCTCCCTGAGAGCACTACATCTGTCGCTCCTCGAATTTGCAAATGTCTTATTGGAGAGGGTTTTCCCTTCCACTCTTTTCCTCTCTGAATGCAGATGTGTAGCAGTGGAAAACCTGACTAGAATTAATTGTCGCTCGAAATAAAGGCAGAGACATAGTATTCAGAGCTAGTCAAGTGCATTCTGCATGTAGCCAAGGCGAAGTGCAAACCGCTCCTTTCCGATGTGCAGTCGGGGCCCTGCTCACTCGTCGGAGAAAAGCAGCCGGCTGAAGTGGCCCGTTCTCGGCAAGCAAGAAACGCGAGACCGCTGCTGACGGCTGAAAGCGGCGTTCGGGGAGAAGCGTGATTTCTCGGCCAGCTACGGCATAGTCTCCGGAGCGGTTCAGCGCGAATGCTGCTTTCTGCGTGTGAGAGCGAAGGAGTGCAATTCCGATGCCGACAACTGCGAATTCAGCCTCCTGCACTACCTGCGAGTGGGGGGGTTTTTCTCCGAAGTCCTGAAAGGATCACTCCCCACTTTCTGAAACGCTCTCCCTGAGAGCACTACATCTGTCGCTCCTCAAACTTGCAGTTGCCTTGTTAGAGCGGGTTTTCCCTTCCACTCTTTTCCTCTCTGAATGCAGATGTGTAGCAGTGGAAAACCTCACTAGAATTAACTGTCGCTCAAAATAAACGCAGAGATATAGTATTCAGAGCTAGGAGTAGTGCATTCTGCATGTAGCCAAGGCGAAGTGCAAACCGCTCCTTTCCGATGTGCGGATAGGGACCCACTCACACATCGGAGAAAAGCAGCCGGCTGAAGTGGCCCGTTCTCGGCAAGCGAGAAACACGAGAACGGGCCGCTGCTGACGGCTGAAAGCGACTTTCGGGTGTCATGGTTTTATATTTTTTTTGTTGTTTTGGTTTGGTTCTCAGTATTCCGCATCAATACATCATGTAGTATACTAGGAGTTAAAGTGTTAATGCTCCAATTCCAGGCACCTATCCCTATACGTTACAGAAGTCATGGGATCTGGCCCTTCCGGGTGGGGCGGTCTCTTACTGCCTGGCAGTGGGTGCTGGAGGGTGCTTTCCTGGCCGTTCCAAGCTTTTCAGGTTTCAATCGGTATCGGGAACTCTCTCTCTCTCCTGCTTTATTTGATTTATTAGTCTCAATTTCAATCAGATTGTATTATATTGTGTTATCTTGCATTCCGATATCATAATTAGTAAAATAAGTTTTCCTCCATAGATTGTTGCCGCTGGTTTTTTTGGTTTTCCTCCCTTCCTTCCCATTTTGTGGGCTGGGAAGGGGAGGGCAGGGGCCTACCGCCCCCCTGTGACGGGTGTAGATTGATCTCGTTAACTCCGTGACAGATTTTGGTGGAGAATGCGGGCATAGTTCTATTTCTTAGCTTTTAGTGCGAATCTCTCTCTCTGCTCTTAGAGAGCTTCATTAGGAAGCATTATCAGTTGTTTAGGTTTCTGTGCTGGAAAACTTGACCTTGAAAGACTAGGCGTGCTGCCAGTGTTCTGGGATATTTGTAAACTTTGAGCACTGCTCAGTCTGGGTAGTGCCTTTTTTTTTTTTCCCTTTTTCCTCCTTCTTCTTGTCAGTTTCAATTCATTAACCCCTGTTTTAATAGACACCAGCAATGAACCCACTTTTCATTGTGGGGGTGTTGAGTAAAGGCTTACAAACCATCATGTTACTCTCAACCTATTGGCAAATTGTCAAGGCCATAATTACTTGTTGTGGAATTATGTTCATATATAACTACTTAAGGGCATTGACGGAGACACCTGCATGGTACCTGTATGCAATGTGGTATGGTCTGAATTTTGACATTCACATCCTAGATGGAATGGCTAATTTTACAAACAGCACAATGTTCAGACCAGTCTCCAGGCTTCCTTATCGGTTTGTCAGACGGTTTTCGAATTCTGAATTAATACTCATGGGCGCGCTATTGTTTTCCTGGATTATATTCCTTTACAAAGGGAAGGAGTCTCCTCCAGAACCAGAGAGTGCTGACTGGCAGGGAATATGGAGAGGTTTAGGAAAGATCTTAAAAGCAAGGGGACCCGCAGTGTCATGGGATTTTACACTCGAACATCTGTGGGATCCTGAGAAACTAAGTCAGTATTTGAGTCAGGGACAGCGCGGCTTACATAACTCTAAGGAGGTACAACTTATTTGGGGTTTGGCTTGTGCTTACCGCGCCCTATATGATACTATTCTGGAGAGAGAGAGTTTCCGAGCTGAGGTTCAGGCCAAAGTGGAGAATCTCCAAGTCAAATCTGATCAGTTACAAGAGACACCAGTAACAATATCAGTTGCTCCTGTGGAAGGCAAGAAATGGAAACGAGTGTCCACGCGTCTAGAATGGAAAAAAGAAGAAGCGGAGGAGGAGGTGGAGGAAGATCCAGGCGAGGGGCCCTCCTCAGAACCACCACCATCGCGAAAAGCAAAAGGAAAAACTAAGAGACATGCAGAAGAGACTGATGATGAGGACATCCTTATTACTACTCGTCGGCCCCTGAAGATGACTGAAATCCAAGGTTCAAGAAAGGAGTTCACACGGGGCCCGAATGAAACTATTGTTTCCTGGTTGGTTCGTTGTTGGGACCGCGGGGCCAATAGCTTGTTTCTAGATGGTAATGAAGCTTGCCAACTAGGAGCCATTGCCAGAGACCCAGCTACTGACCGAGGAATTGGTCGATGTTTGGATGAGTCTGCCTCCCTTTGCGAACGAGTGCTAATAGCCGTGAAAGAAAGGTATCGCTTCAAAGACGGCTTGAAGCCTGTGATGAAAAGATGGGATACAGTTGAAAAGGGTATCCAGTACTTGAGGGAAATGGCTGTGGTGGAAATGCTGTTCGACCCTAACTTTGTTCCTAACCACCCACGACAAGAACGCGATCCTGAGAGAGTGAGGACGACGCCTGAGATATGGTAGAGACTCATAACAACAGCACCAGACAGATATGCCGGTACACTACTGTCAGCTAATGACAGATACCGGGAACAAGAGAGAATACCCTTAGTTTTTGAATTGATTCTTACGCTCCAAAACTACGAACAACAGCTACCCCCAACTCACGCTTCCATTGCTGCCGTCTCACAAGTAACGAACCAACTGAATGAAATGCAGGAGCAAATATCTCTACTGATTAATCGTGACAAACCTGTGCCAGTATCAGAAGTGCCCAGTGAAGATCAGGATAATCAAAAGAGTCTACTGAAGGAGCTGATCAAACTAATGCGAATCCAACTAACTAACGACGATGAACCTCCCTACTCATGGGCACCATCAAAAATCTCAGCTATTAAAGGCAAACGCTTTCCGGCTCCAGTGAGGAACAATACATCGCGAATTGCCTTGTGGCGTTACCTACGTGACCATGGAGAAGACATGAGAAAATGGCACGACCAAGCTACTCCTGTACTACGAGCACGGGTGAAAGAATTACAAAGCAGATCAATCACCAGTGCAGTTGCTCCACTTATCACAGGTAATGAATAGAGGGGCCCTGCCCTCAGCCAGGGGGGGAAGGGATAATCGAGTATATTGGACTGTGTGGATTCGATGGCCTGGCACGTCAGAACCACTGAAATATAAGGCACTGGTGGATACTGGTGCACAGTGCACTCTGATGCCCTCGAGTCATGAAGGGACAGAATCAATCCATATTTCCGGGGTGACTGGAGGCTCTCAAGAATTGACTGTGTTGGAGGCTGAGATAAGCCTCACTGGTAAGGACTGGCAAAAACATCCTATTGTAACTGGCCCAGGGGCTCCATGTATACTAGGTATCGATTACCTCAGAAGGGGGCATTTCAAGGATCCTAAGGGGTATCGGTGGGCCTTTGGGATAGCTGCTGTGGACACAGACAACATTAAGCAGCTGTCTGTTTTGCCTGGCCTATCAGAAGATCCGTCTGTTGTGGGGTTGCTGCAAGTAAAAGAGCAACAGGTACCGATTGCCACAAAAACGGTGCACAGACGGCAGTATCGCACCAACAGGGATTCCTTGCTCCCCATTCATAAGTTGATTCGTCAACTAGAGGATCAGGGAGTGATCAGCAAAACTCACTCACCCTTTAACAGCCCCATATGGCCAGTACGTAAAGCCAGTGGAGAATGGAGACTGACAGTGGACTACCGTGGCCTGAATGAAGTTACACCCCCACTGAGTGCTGCTGTGCCGGACATGTTAGAGCTCCAATATGAACTAGAGTCAAAGGCAGCCAAATGGTATGCCACCATTGACATTGCTAATGCCTTCTTTTCCATTCCTTTGGCTGAAGAATGTAGGCCACAGTTTGCTTTCACATGGAGGGGCATTCAGTATACTTGGAACCGTTTGCCCCAGGGGTGGAAACACAGCCCAATCATTTGCCATGGGTTGATCCAAACTGTATTGGAACAAGGCAGTGCTCCTGAGCACCTGCAGTACATTGATGATATCGTTGTGTGGGGCGATACAGCAGAAGTCTTCACGAAAGGAGAGCGAATAATCCAAATTCTTCTGTGTGCTGGTTTTGCTATTAAGCGGAGCAAAGTGAAAGGGCCTGCCCAGGAAATTCAGTTCCTAGGTATAAAGTGGCAAGATGGCCGTCGTCACATCCCAACAGATGTGATTGACAAAATCAGTGCCATGTCTCCACCCACTAATAAGAAAGAGACACAATCGTTCCTGGGTGTAGGGGGTTTTTGGAGAATGCATGTTCCAAACTACAGCCTCATTGTAAGCCCCCTTTATCAGGGGGCACAGAAGAAGAATGATTTTATGTGGGGTCCTGAGCAGCAGCAGGCTTTTGAGTAGATTAAACAAGAGATAGCCCGTGCCGTGGCCCTGGGGCCAGTACGGATGGAACAGGATGCGAAGAACATCCTCTACACTGCTGCTGGAGAGAAAGGTCCCACTTGGAGTTTGTGGCAAAGAGCCTCAGGAGAGACCCGAGGCTGACCCCTGGGATTCTGGAGTCGGGCATACAGAGGGCAAATGCTCTATGGGGGTGGTTACAGCAGTGGGAGCAAAATAACTGGCAAAGAAAGAGTAAACCTATTTGGGCTGCTGAATTGTGGAAAGATATTGCCGCCCGAACAAAGAATATAGTTGTAAAGGTGTGCAATGTAGATGCTCATGTGCCCAAGAGTCGGGCTACAGAAGAACAGCAAAATAACCATCAGGTAGACAGAGCTGCCAAAATTGAGGTGGCCCAAATAGACCTGGACTGGCAGAACAAGGGTGAATTATTTTTAGCTCGATGGGCCCATGAGACCTCGGGTCACCAAGGGAGAGATGCGACACATAAATGGGCTAGAGACCGAGGGGTGGACTTAACTATGGATGCTATTGCACAGGTTATTCTTGATTGTGAAACATGTGCCATAATCAAACAAGCCAAAAGGATGAAACCACAGTGGGGGGAAGGGCGATAGCTAAAGTATAAATACGGAGAGGCATGGCAGGTTGATTATATCACCTTGCCACGATCTCGCAGTGGTAAATGTTATGTGCTTACTATGGTGGAGGCAACAACTGGGTGGCTTGAAACCTATGCAGTACCCCATGCTACCGCCCGAAATACCATATTAGGTCTTGAGAAACAAGTCCTGTGGTGACATGGTACCCCAGAAAGAATTGAGTCAGATAATGGGACTCATTTTAAAAATTCTCTTGTAAATACTTGGGCCAAAGATCATGGCATTGAGTGGATTTATCATATTCCCTACCATGCACCAGCCTCTGGTAAAATTGAACGATACAATGGGTTGTTAAAAACTATGCTGAAAGCAATGGGAGGCGGTACATTTAAACACTGGGAGAAGCATTTGGCAGAAGCCACCTGGTTAGTCAATACCAGAGGATCTATCAATCATGATGGTCCTACCCAATCCAGCTCCCTACTTACTGTAGACGGAGATAAAGTCCCTGTTGTACATGTAAAGAACATGTTGGGAAAAGCAGTTTGGGTTCTTCCAGCTTCTGGAAAGGGCAACCCGCTCCGTGGTACTGTTTTTGCCCAGGGACCAGGGACCACTAGGTGGGTAATGCAAAAAAATGGGGATGTTCAATGTGTACCACAAGGAAACTAGATGCTGGGGGAGTGCAGTCGATAATTCTATGTATATGTATATAGACGTGTGTGTAATGCATTTTGATCATCTTTTTCGCTTATATAAGTATATAAATTAAGCATGATGTAGTGATGTAGAATAAGGGGAGGAATGTCATGGTTTTATATTTTTTTTGTTTTGGTTCTCAGTATTCCGCATCAATACATCATGTAGTATACTAGGAGTTAAAGTGTTAATGCTCCAATTCCAGGCACCTATCCCTATACGTTACAGAAGTCATGGGATCTGGCCCTTCCGGGTGGGGCGGTCTCTTACTGCCTGGCAGTGGGTGCTGGAGGGTGCTTTCCTGGCCGTTCCAAGCTTTTCAGGTTTCAATCGGTATCGGGAACTCTCTCTCTCCTGCTTTATTTGATTTATTAGTCTCAATTTCAATCAGATTGTATTATATTGTGTTATCTTGCATTCCGATATCATAATTAGTAAAATAAGTTTTCCTCCATAGATTGTTGCCGCTGTTTTTTTGGTTTTCCTCCCTTCCTTCCCATTTTGTGGGCTGGGAAGGGGAGGGCAGGGGCCTACCGCCCCCCTGTGACGGGTGTAGATTGATCTCGTTAACTCCGTGACATCGGGGAGAAGCGCGATTTCTCGGCCAGCTACGGCATAGTCTCCGGAGCGGTTCAGCGCGAGTGCCGCTTACTGCGCATGAGAGCGAAGGAGTGCAATTCCGATGCCGACAACTGCGAATTCAGCCTCCTGCACTACCTGCGAGTGGGGGTGTTTTTCTCCGCAGTCCTGAAAGGATCACTCCCCACTTTCTGAAACGCACTCCAAGTGAGCACTACATCTGTCGCTCCTCAAACTTGCATTTGCCCTGTTAGAGCGGGTTTTCCCTTCCACTCTTTTCCTCTCTGAATGCAGATGTGTAGCAGTGGAAAACCTCACTAGAATTAATTGTCGCTCGAAATAAAGGCAGAGATATAGTATTCAGAGATAGGCGTAGTGCATTCTGCATGTAGCCAAGGCGAAGTGCAAACCGCTCCTTTCCGATGTGCGGATAGGAGCCCGCTCACACATCGGAGAAAAGCAGCCGGCTGAAGTGGCCCGTTCTCGGCAAGCGAGAAACGCGAGACCGCTGCTGACGGCTGAAAGCGGCGTTCGGGGAGAAGTGCGATTTCTCTGTCAGCAACGGCATAGTCTCCGGAGCGGATCAGCGCGAGTGCCGCTTTCTGCGCATGAGAGCGAAGGAGTGCGATTCCGATGCCGACAACTGCGAATTCAGCCTCCTGCACTACCTGCGAGTGGGGGTTTTTTCTCCGCAGTCCAGAAAAGATCGCTCCTCACTTTCTGAAACGCTCTCCCTGAGAGCAATACGTCTGTCGCTCCTCAAACTTCAAGGTGTCTTATTGTAGAGGGTTTTCCCTTCCACTCTTTTCCTGTCTGAATGCAGATGTGCAGCAGTGGAGAGCCTCACTGGGACGAATTGTGGCTCCAAGTAAAGCAGAGACATAGTATTCAGAGCTAGTCGAGTGCATTCTGCATGTAGCCAAGGCGAAGTGCAAAGCGCTCCTTTCCGATGTGCGGTCTGGAGCCCACTCACACATCGGAGAAAAGCAGCAGGCTGAAGTGGCCCGTTCTCGGCAAGCGAGAAACGCGAGACCGCTGCTGACGGCTGAAAGTGGTGTTCGGGGAGAAGCGCGATTTCTCGGCCAGCTACGGCATAATCTCCGGAGCGGTTCAGCGGGAAATCCGCTTTCCGCGCATGAGAGCGAAGGAGTGCGATTCCAATGCCGACAACTGCGAATTCAGCCTCCTGCACTACCTGCGAGTGAGGGGTTTTTTCTCCGCAGTCCAGAAAAGATTGCTCCTCACTTTCTGAAACGCTCTCCCTGAGAGCACTACGTCTGTCGCTCCTCGAACTTGCAAATGCCTTATTGCAGAGGGTTTTCCCTTCCACTCTTTTCCTCTCTGAATGCAGATGTGTAGCCAGTGGAGAACCTCACTAGAATTAATTGTCGCTCGCAATAAACGCAGAGATATACTATTCAGAGCTAGGCGAAGTGCATTCTGCATGTAGCCAAGGCGAAGTGCAAACCGATCCTTTCCGATGTGCGGTCAGGGCCCGGCTATGTCGTCGGAGGAATGCAGCAGGCTGAAGTGGCCCGTTCTCGGCAAGCGAGAAATGCGAAACCGCTGCTGACGGCTGAAAGCGGCGTTTGGGGGGAAGCGCGATTTCTCGACCAGCTACGGCATAGTCTCCGGAGCGGTTCAGCGTGAATGCCGCTTACTGCGCATGAGAGCGAAGGAGTGCGATTCCGATGCCGACAGCTGCGAATTCAGCCTCCTGCACTACCTGCGAGTGGGGGTTTTTTTCTCCGCAGTCCAGAAAGGATCGCTCCTCACTATCTGAAACGCTCTCCCTGAGAGCACTATGTCTGTCGCTCCTCGAACTTGCAAATGCCTTATTACAGAGTGTTTTCCCTTCCATTCTTTTTCTCTCTGAATGCAGATGTGTAGCAGTGGAGAACCTCAGAGGGACATATTGTGCCTCGAAATAAAGGCAGAGACATAGTATTCAGAGCTAGTCGAGTGCATTCTGCATGTAGCCAAGGCGAAGTAAAAAGCGCTCCTTTCCGATGTGCGGTCTGGAGCCCGCTCACTTGTCGGAGGAAAGCAGCCGGCTGAAGTGGCCCGTTCTCGGCAAGCGAGAAACACGAGACCGCTGCTGACGGCTGAAAGCGGCGTTCGGGGAGAAGCGCGATTTCTCGGCCAGCTACGGCATAGTCTCCTGAGCAGTTCAGCGCGAATGCTGCTTTCTGCGCGTTAGAGCGAAGGAGTGCGATTCCGATGCCGACAACTGCGAATTCAGCCTCCTGCACTACCTGCGAGTGGGGGCTTTTTCTCCGCAGTCCAGAAAGGATAGCTCCTCACTTTCTGAAACGCTCTCCCTGAGAACACTACGTCTGTCGCTCCTCAAACTCTCAGTTGCCTTGTTAGAGCGGGTTTTCCCTTCCACTCTTTTCCTCTCTGAATGCAGATGTGTAGCAGTGGAAAACCTAACTGGGACGAATTAATTGTTGCTCGAAATAAACGCAGAGATATAGTATTCAGAGCTAGGCGAAGTGCATTCTGCATGTAGCCAAGGCGAAGTGCAAACCGCTCCTTTCCGATGTGCGGTCAGGGGCCGGCTCACTCGTCGGAGAAAAGCAGCCGGCTGAAGTGGCCCGTTCTCGGCAAGCGAGAAACGCGAGACCGCTGCTGACGGCTGAAAGCGGCGTTCGGGGAGAACGCGATTTCTCGGCCAGCTACGGCATAGTCTCCGGAGCGGTTCAGCGCGAGTGCCGCTTTCTGAGCATGAGAGCGAAGGAGTGCGATTCCGATGCCGACAACTGCGAATTCAGCCTCCTGCACTACCTGCGAGTGGGGGCTTTTTTCTCCGCAGTCCAGAAAGGATCACTCCCCACTTTCTGAAACGCTCTCCCTGAGAGCACTACATCTGTCGCTCCTCAAACTTGCAGTTGCCTTGTTAGAGCGGGTTTTCCCTTCCACTCTTTTCCTGTCTGAATGCAGATGTGTAGCAGTGGAAAACCTCACTAGAATTAATTGTCGCTCGAAATAAACGCAGAGATATAGTATGCAGAGCTAGTCAAGTGCATTCTGCATGTAGCCAAGGCGAAGTGCAAACCGCTCCTTTCCGATGTGCGGATAGGAGCCCGCTCGGCGTTCGTCGGAGAAAAGCACCAGGCTGAAGTGGCCCGTTCTCGGCAAGCGAGAAACGCGAGACCGCTGCTGACGGCTGAAAGCGGCGTTCGGGGAGAAGCGCGATTTCTCGCAGCACGGCATACTCTCCGGAGCGGTTCAGCGCGAGTGCCGCTTTCTGCGCATGAGAGCGAAGGAGTGCGATTCCGATGCCGACAACTGCGAATTCAGCCTCCTGCACTACCTGCGAGTGGGGTTTTTTTTCTCCGCAGTCCTGAAAGGATCGCTCCTCACTTTCTGAAACGCTCTCCTGAGAGCATATGTCTGTCGCTCCTCGAACTTGGTTGCCTTTGTAGAGGGTTTTCCCTTCCACTCTTTTCCTGTCTGAATGCAGATGTGTAGCAGTGGAGAGCCTCACTGGGACGAATTAATTGTCGCTCGAAATAAACGCAGAGATATAGTATTCAGAGCTAGGCGAAGTGCATTCTGCATGTAGCCAAGGCGAAGTGCAAACCGCTCCTTTCCGATGTGCGGTAGGGCCGCTCACTCGTCGGAGAAAAGCAGCCGGCTGAAGTGGCCCGTTCTCGGCAAGCGAGAAACGCGAGACCGCTGCTGACGGCTGAAAGCGGCGTTCGGGGATGAACGCGATTTCTCGGCCAGCTACGGCATAGTCTTCGGAGCGGTTCAGCGCGAATGCCGCTTTCTCCGCGTGAGAGCGAAGGACTGCGATTCCGATGCCGACAGCTGCGAATTCAGCCTCCTGCACTACCTGTGAGTGGGGGTTTTTTTCTCCGAAGTCCAGAAAGGATCGCTCCTCACTTTCTGAAACGCTCTCCCTGACAACACTACGTCTGTCGCTCCTCGAATTTCAAGTTGTCTTATTGGAGAGGGCTTTCCCTTCCACTCTTTTTCTCTCTGAATGCAGATGTGTAGCAGTGGAGAACCTCAGAGGGACGTATTTTGCCTCGAAATAAAGGCAGAGACATAGTATTCAGAGCTAGTCGAGTGCATTCTGCATGTAGCCAAGGCGAAGTGCAAACCGCTCCTTTCCGATGTGCGGTCTGGAGCCCGATCACTCGTCGGAGGAAAGCAGCCGGCTGAAGTGGCCCATTCTCAGCAAGCAAGAAACGCAAGACCGCTGCTGACGGCTGAAAGCGGCGTTCGGGGAGAAGCGAGATTTCTCGGCCAGCTACGGCATAGTCTCCGGAGCGGTTCAGCGTGAATGCCGCTTACTGCGCATGAGAGCGAAGGAGTGCGATTCCGATGCCGACAACTGCGAATTCAGCCTCCTGCACTACCTGCGAGTGGGGGCTTTTTTCTCCGCAGTCCAGAAAGGATCGTTCCCCACTTTCTGAAACGCTCTCCCTGAGAGCACTACATCTGTCGCTCCTCGAACTTGCAGTTCCTTATTACAGCGTGTTTTCCCTTCCACTCTTTTCCTCTCTGAATGCAGATGTGTAGCAGTGGAGAACCTCAAGGAATAATTGTGCCTCGCAATAAACGCAGAGACATAGTATTCAGAGCTAGGCGAGTGCATTCTGCATGTAGCCAAGGCGAAGTGCAAACCGCTCCTTTCCGATGTGCGGATTGGAGCCCGCTCAACTATCGGAGGAAAGCAGCCGGCTGAAGGGACCCGTTCTCGGCAAGCGAGAAACACGAGACCGCTGCTGACGGCTGAAAGCGGCGTTCGGGGAGAATGCGATTTCTCTGTCAGCAACGGCATAGTCTCCGGAGCGGTTCAGCGCGAGTGCCGCTTTCTGCGCATGAGAGCGAAGGAGTGCGATTCCGATGCCGACAACTGCGAATTCAGCCTCCTGCACTACCTCCGAAGTGGGGTTTTTTTCTCCGCAGTCCAGAAAGGATCGCTCCTCACTTTCTGAAACGCTCTCCCTGAGAGCAATACGTCTGTCGCTCCTCAAACTTCCAGTTGTCTTATGTTAGAGGGTTTTCCCTTCCACTCTTTTCCTGTCTGAATGCAGATGTGCAGCAGTGGAGAGCCTCACTGGGATGAATTGTGGCTCAAAGTAAAGCAGAGACATAGTATTCAGAGCTAGTCGAGTGCATTCTGCATGTAGCCAAGGCGAAGTGCAAACCGCTCCTTTCCGATGTGCGGATAGGAGCCCGCTCACTCTTCGGAGAAAAGCAGCAGGCTGAAGTGGCCCGTTCTCGGCAAACGAGAAACGCGAGACCGCTGCTGACGGCTGAAAGTGGTGTTCGGGGAGAAGCGCGATTTCTCGGCCAGCAACGGCATAATCTCCGGAGCGGTTCAGCGCGAGTGCCGCTTTCGCGCATGAGAGCGAAGGAGTGCGATTCCAATGCCGACAACTGCGAATTCAGCCTCCTGCACTACCTGCGAGTGAGGGGTTTTTTCTCCGCAGTCCAGAAAAGATTGCTCCTCACTTTCTGAAACGCTCTCCCTGAGAGCACTACGTCTGTCGCTCCTCGAACTTGCAAATGCCTTATTGCAGAGGGTTTTCCCTTCCACTCTTTTCCTCTCTGAATGCAGATGTGTAGCAGTGGAAAACCTCACTAGAATTAATTGTCGCTCGCAATAAACGCAGAGATATACTATTCAGAGCTAGGCGAAGTGCATTCTGCATGCAGCCAAGGCGAAGTGCAAAGCGCTCCTTTCCGATGTGCGGTCAGGGGCCGGCTCACTTGTCAGAGGAAAGCAGCCGGCTGAAGTGGCCCGTTCTCAGCAAGCGAGAAACACGAGACCGCTGCTGACGGCTGAAAGCGGCGTTTGGGGGGATGAACGCGATTTCCCAGCCAGCTACGGCGTAGTCTCCGGAGCAGTTCATCGCAAGTGCCTCTTTCTGCGCATGAGAGCGAAGGAGTGCGATTCCGATGCCGACAGCTGCGAATTCAGCCTCCTGCACTACCTGCGAGTGGGGGTTTTTTTCTCCGCAGTCCTGAAAGGATCGCTCCCACTTTCTGAAACGCTCTATCTCCAGTGAGAACACTATGTCTGTCGCTCCTCAAACTTGCAGTTGCCTTGTTAGAGCGGGTTTTCCCTTCCACTCTTTTCCTCTCTGAATGCAGATGTGTAGCAGTGGAGAACCTCACTGGGACGTATTGTCCCTCGAAATAAAGGCAGAGACATAGTATTCAGAGCTAGGCGAGTGCATTCTGCATGTAGCCAAGGCGAAGTGCAAACAGCTCCTTTCCGATGTGCGGTCAGGGGCCGGTTCACTCGTCGGAGAAATGCAGCTGGCTGAAGTGGCCCGTTCTCGGCAAGCGAGAAACACGAGACCGCTGCTGACGGCTGAAAGCGGCATTCGGGGAGAAGCGCGATTTCTCAGCCAGCTACGGCATAGTCTCCGGAGCGGTTCAGCGCGAATGCCGCTTTCTGCGTGTGAGAGCGAAGGAGTGCGATTCCAATGCCGACAACTGCGAATTCAGCCTCCTGCACTACCTGCGAGTGGGGGGGTTTTTCTCCGCAGTCCTGAAAGGATAGCTCCTCACTTTCTGAACCGCAATCCCTGAGAGCACTACGTCTGTCGCTCCTCGAACTTACAAATGCCTTATTACAGAGGGTTTTCCCTTCCCCTCTTTTCCTCTCTGAATGCAGATGTGTAGCAGTGGAGATCCACACTAGAACAAATTGTTTCTCAAAAAAAAACCTAGACACAACATTCTTTCTTGCGTAAAAGAAAGCTACCTGCTTGGATGTATTGTAATAATCTTAATTTGTACGTTCTCGGCATCGGAATTTCACTACTTCGCTCTCATGTGTAGAAAGCTCCACTCGCGATGTACCTCTACTTCGAATTCTCAGTGGCTGCAAACCGGTACATTGTCGCTTTTTGTACCGGCAGAATCCTCTACGCTGTGCTGCTCATATAGTGCATTGTACTTTATTTGTTCTGACAATACGTTTTCGAGTGCGATTCCCATGACCTCCACCTTACTATCACAAACATCAAATGAATCAGAAATGTCACATTACCTTCCAGAAATACCAGTCTAATTACAAAAAGTTGACTTTTTCAACTAGAAAAACGAGTTCCCTGCAAAAGAGATGTCATTTCACATCAGAAATATCCTACTTCTCCCAAAAAAAGACATTTTCTCCAAGAAATATCAGTTTTCTCCGAGAGAGATGAAATTATTTCATGCAAGACCAGCTTTCTGTGTTATTGTGATGGAAAAGATCGACTATTTGTGCATGATCAGCTGGAATTTCTGAAAGAAAATGCCACATATGTGCAAAACAAGTGATTTCTGTGAGAAAATGACCGATGTTCAGCTATAAATTTTTTATCTGCGAGAAAATGCTTTATTTCTGGGAGAAAATGTGACATCTGACATTGTAAAATAGTATTTTTGGTCGAAAATGTCTGGAATTTCGAAGAGATCTGGAATTTCTGTGCGAAAATGTTTTATTTTGGAGGGGAAAAGTCATCTATCTGTGAACAAGCTGGTGTTTCTGGGAGAAAATGCCCCCATTTGGGGGACAGAAATGGTATTTCTGGTTGAAAGTGCCACATTGGTAAGGAAACTGGTGTTTCTGAGGGAAAATGCCATCTATTTGAGATACAAATGGTATTTCTGAAATCAAATGCCCAAAAGTCTGGGCGTAAGCCAACTTTTTAAAAATTAGCTGGTAGTTCCGGGGGTATATGGCACATCTTTGGGAGAAACCTGGTCTATCAGGGAGAAGGTGCCATTTCTGGGGGAGTTAGTCTGACATTGAGGAGCGTCAAGTAGTCTGATTGGGATGAAATGTGAGGTATGTGTGAGAGTGCTGGTATTTCGGGGAGAAAATGCCCTGTTGCTGGGAGTAAGTGTGGCATTGAGGAGTGTCAAGTAGTATTTGTGTTAGAAAATGGGAGGTAAGTGTAAGAATGCTGGTATTTCGGAGAGAAAATGAAAATACACTTTTACATCCAGAAATAGCTTTTTTTACACAAAAATATCCCGTTTTCTCCCACAAATACCTCTTCTTACACGGAAATACTGCTGTTTCTCCCACAAGTAGCTGTTTCTGCAGAAAAATAACACTTTCTCTCCAACAAATACCTGTCTATACACAAAAATACACATTTTTTCACACCAATTCCAAATATACCCCTTTTTCTCCCGCCTATACCTGTTTTTATCCTAAAATACCACTTTTTCTCCCACAAATACATGTTTTTGCACGAAAATACCCCTTTTTTACCCACAAATACCTGTTTTTGCACAATAATACCCCTTTTGATCCCAGAATACCTGTTTTTACACGAAAATACCCCTTTTTCTCCCACAAATACCTGTTTTTACACAAAAATACCCCTATTTCTCCCACAAATACCTTGTTTTAACCGAAAATAATCATTTTTCTCACACCAATACCTGATTTACACGAAAATACCACTTTGTCCTCCCACAAGTACCTGTTTTTACAAAAATATTCCCCTTTTTCTCCCACAAATACTTTTTTTCTACGCGAAATTAACCCTTTTTTTCCACCAATACCTGTTTCTACACGAAAATAACCCATTTTCTCCCACAAATACATGTTTTTACAAAAATATTCCCCTTTTTCTGCCACAAATACCAGTTTTTAACCAAAAATACCACTTTTTCTCTCACCAATACGTTTTTAACCGAAAATACCACTTTTTCTCCCACAAATACCTTATTTTAACAGAAAAATACCATTTTTCTCCCACCAATACCTGGTTTTAAACAAAAATACCACATTATCTACCCGAAATACCTGTTTTTACACAAAAATACCCATTTTTGTCCCAGAAATACCTGTTTTTACACAAAAATACCCTTTTTTCTCCCACAAATACCTCTTTTTAACCAAAAATATCACTTTTTCACGCAGAAATACCAATGTGTACTCAAAAATACTCCGTTTTATCACACCAATACCTGCTTTTCCAAGACAGCACTCTTTTTCTCCGAAAAAAATACTTGTTTTTCTTCAAAAATATTCCTTTTTCTCCTATAAATATCAGTTCTAAACTGAAAATACCTCTTTTTCTCCCACAAATACCTGTTTTTACACGAAAATACACCTTTTCTCCCAGAAATAACTGTTCTTACACAAAAATACCACTTTCGCTCCCACCAATATCTATTTTTACACGAAATAACACTTTTTCTCCCACAAATACCTAATTTTACATGAAAATACACCTTTTTCTGGGTGAAAAAGGGGTATTTTCGTGTAAAAACTGGTATTTGCGTGAGAAAAAGGGCTAATTCGTGCAAAAGCAGGTATTGGTTGGAGAGAAAGGGGTATTTTTGTAGTAAAAACATGTATTGGAGGAAGAGAAAGGGGTATTTTCGATTAAAAGCAGGTATTTGTTGGAGAATAACTGGCATTTTTGGTTAAAAACAGGTATTGTTGAGAGAGAAAAACGGGTGTTTTCGTATAAAACATGAGTATTTGTGGGAGAAAAAGGGGTATTTTCGTTTAAAAACAGGTATTTGTGGAGAAAAAGTAGTACTTTCGTGTAAAAATAGATATTGGTGGGTAAAAAGGCTTATTTTCCTGTAAAAACAGGTATTGGTAGGAGAAAAGGGGTATTTTCATGTAAAAACAGGTATTTGTGGCTTTGAAAGGGGGATTCTCGAGTAACAATAGGTATTTCTGGGAGAAAATGTCATCGTGCGGAGTGTCATGTAGTCTATGAGGGAGGAAATGGGGGGCATTCCGAAGCAAAGGGGCATTTCTGGGAGAAAATGTCTTATTTTGGAGGGGAAAAGGTCATCTACCTGTGAGCAAACTGGTGTTTCTGGGAGAAAATGCCCCCATTTGGGGGACAGAAATGGTATTTCTGGTTGAAAGTGCCACATATTGGTGAGGAAACTGGTGTTTCTCAGGGAAAATGCCATCTCTTTGGGATACAAACGGTATTTCTGAAATGAAACGCCCCAAAGTCTGAGAGTAAGTATCCTAATGAGGAGTGTCGTGTAGTCTATTTGGGAGGAAGTGGGAGGTATTTCTAAGAGTGGCGGTATTTCTGGGAGCAAATGTCCTATTGAGGGAAGAAAACGCCCGATGTGGAGGAGAAATCTAGTACTTCTTGCCAGAACTGTCATCCGATGTGGAGAAAATGTACTATGGATGGGAGAAAAGTGGTATTTCGGGAAGAAAATGTCCTAATCTTGGTTGCAGGCAGAAGTCTTAGCTAAGAAGTAACTGGAATCAGAGTCCGATTTGAAACTCAAAGACTGAAAAAACTCCACTTTCGCAGGCAGTAATAAAAAACTTCTGACCATGAAGTTCAAAAACATGATTTAAAAAGCATGCTTGTATCTACTGCTACCTGATGATGGTAGCAGTACTAACAGCAGCTGGAACACATAGCTTTCCTTAGTCAGACAATCCAGCGAATGCATATCTGCAGGCAGAAATGTCTTTTACTCTGAATACTTCTGGGTTTCCATTCTAAATGTATGATGCTAATGATTCACCTCATAAAAACATAACAACTGTTAGTGTAGGTTTTTTAAAAGAGCCCCGGACATGATAGTTCAGGAAGCTAGTATGATTTGAAGAGTGTCAGAAAGCAGCAGCTACAGTCTAATGGGATTTGGGTTGGATGCAAATAACACCATTCTGTCCATTACTGGAGCATAACAAAACAGAAAGAGCTCTGCACTTACGCGGATACGATCAGTGCTTTCTTGATTATAACTCTTGGAATTTTCTCCTAGCTTTTTCTTCCAGTATCAAATGGTCTCAAAAGAGCAGGATTTTATATTGCTGAGAAGAGCAACGTATTAATCCCATGCTGAACAAATGACTTGTGCAAAACAGTTGTTCTTCTGTGTCTGTTTTGATGCCTTGTAACTCTCCAGCAGCTCCAGATAGTCTTGACATTAGGAAAGATTGCACTTGATTCTACGTAGTGAAAAGAATCTCAGCATGGTAGATTGAGAAGTTCTTGTTATGATTAAATTGATCTTGAAGTTGAATGTGGCTGAAGTAAATGAAAAGACTTTGCTCTGGGTCTAACTGTTGAGGCCACCACTCATTCTCCTACTGTGTTGGACAAGGAATGTGTGTATGAGTTTTTGAAAGGCCTTACAGCCTCTACTTCTAAATTATGAGCTCTTAGAGTTTTGATTTAGAGATCCTGAAAAATTCAGTCATCAAGTCTTTTGGCAACTTAGTCTAACACTGAATTTTGATGCCCAAATTGACAGATCCTCATGTTGTGCTGTGCTTTCATTTGGAGTACAACATAAGCAGCCATCAAAACAGAAAAAATCCAAACCAAACCACTGTGCTAATATATTCTTTAATGTTTCTGTCTGTTAGCTTGTCCTCGTCCCCACAAACCTGAAAAGTTAACTATGTAGTTTGAGAAGAAAATAATCTCCTCTCATTCCAAAACGTCATCTTTTTGTTAAAGATAACACCTTAGCAGCACCATTTTAGGAAAATACATGTCATTGATTTGACCTCTTTTCCAGCCTTTTAGCTGGGGGAGTTGGGAATGAAAAGCTTTTGGGCAAAGAAATACCCTTCATCAACACGTGGGAGCAAAGCAGTGGCACTGCCTGGTGGTGGACATCTGCCACCTGCTTATCACCTGGAATGAGTTACTCAGGAGAGGTGAGTTTCCCGAGAGCCTTGAGAGCTTTTGGATTGTTTGTGCCCATGACCGTAAGAACAGAAGTAACGTCAAGTCCATTCTCTAGTGTAGCTGTGCATTACCATGGCTCTTGTACTAAGCAGCAGGCAAAGCAGTACAACCTCCTCTAGCCAAACTATCTTCTAAGGGTGAGTTCTGCTAACTCATCCTGGGGATGTCCATTGTCCTGGAGAGAATTCGGTGGAGATAGTGGAGATGGTATGCTCTGAATTTGTTTCTAGGGTGAATTTTGTCCAAATCTCACTTGTTTTCTGCACTTCTATGCATGCCTGTGTAATTAGATTCATGTCCAAATTAGGATGCATCACGGTTGGATTGCAACTTTGATTACACATTCAGCTACTCTGTATTTTAGCAACATTTCCAGTGGAACAAAAAAAGAACCTGTAGGAGAAGCAACACTGATCCCAGTGTAAAATTTTGATCCTTCGTAAGCCTCTGTAGATGAGTTTTCTCTAATCTTTGCATTGCTCTGGAAGAGTTTACAGTTTAAAACCCCTTTTCTCAGCTCAGTATGACATTTTGTTCTGAAACAAGTAACTTGGCTTCTGATAAATACACTGAATAGCTTAGGAGATGGTATGCACTGCTGGTGCCACCTATGTTTCTAGATGGGCTTTTCAAGCTGCAAGTGCAAGCTCTTTTAACAGACGGATTTCAATTAAAAAGGAATATGCTACTTTGCTATTTCTGGTATGACTGGAACACCTACGAGAATTCCTAGTGGCAAAAGGTTTGATCAAGAAAGCATTCACAATAGAACAAGTCCTGTGGCTCGTGTAGATGAATTTAGTTCAGTTTTGCTTTAGCCTGGGGAGAAAACAATTGCCTGCAGGAACATGAGAGTAAAGAGTGGAGGAGTTAACTTGGGATTGACCTTGGGCAAATTAGGTAGATAGCAGGGATAAGCTTGCTGGTATCTACAAGCGTAGCTTGAAAATTGAGGTTCCATCTGACTACGCAAGGGAAACACTGTTTAACCACTGCACCAGGAACTATGCAGTTCCTGAATGCTCATCTACAGACACAAAGTTGCAGAGCAATGGCCATGATCAAGTAGTGAAATTAGATTTGCTTTGCAATGTAATGAATTAATGAAGTCTAAAATGGAAGAATTTCAAAGTAGCCCTCTGATAACATTGTCTTTGGTGAATGACTAAGAGTTTCCATTCTTTCTTGATGAGAATTTCCCCACAGTCCACTCAAATCATCATGTTGGGGGACTACTTTGGGAAGGCAAGTGTTTGTTGCAAAAGATATGTCTAATGAGATCCTTAGTGGCTTGCAGTCAAGTTGCTGAAATTTCAGACAGAAGATAAATCTTAGAAATGAAGAGGATGGCTCTTAGGTTCAAATTCGATTTAAGGGACAGTCTCCAATGATGTGTATCATCAGGGAAATTCCAATGCCCATTGATGGCATTATTCTAGATGGAGGTATTAGTGTTCTAATAGAATTCAATACTTAGCATCAGATGCAGACAAGTATAGCTAGGGGAATGCCTCTCCTGGCATTAATGAATGCCAAAGAGCTTTGACTTTGCAGTATTGCATTCTCTGATCTCAGTCTATGTCTCCATGGCATATTTAGCTCGTATGAGCAAAGGGATGGAGAAGCACTGTGTTCATTGAATCTTGTGACGGCAGAGGCTTTACATGTTGGGGGTAGGGATGGTGAGGAGTTTGGTATGATCCAAATTCATGGCAAAGAAGCAGTTTTGCAGAAAGCAGGACATTAGCAAGTTCTCCTAGCAAATGGAAATGTCCTTTCCTGTACCTTCAGATGCAGTTAAAATGGAGGTCTTTTGCTCCTGAGAAGTAATGCTTCTGAGCTGCCAGATTTGGCAAGTGAGAAGCTTTATGAGGAGTTGTTACAGCCCATTTGGGATGGAGTCAACTCATCATGGAAGTGAACCAGTGTTCATTTGTCATTGTTGAAAGCACTTGAACTGGAGCTGCCAGTACAGCGTGTATTATGCTGTCATTGTAACTGAATTCCTGCTGCTGAATTGACCAGAACTTCTTTCTACTTTACTGGACTTGAACATTACTGGTTTAGTTCTTCCTTCTGCAGGAACCTCCATGTTGCTTTGAAACGAGTTCGATTCAAAATACACATTGAAGAAGAGAGATGATCAGTAGCAGAATTCTGCTGCTAGAAGGGCTCTCTGACTATACCCAGGAAGTTCTCAGTTTGATGTCAATAGTAACTCTGTGAAATTAACTTGATTCTCCCTCTAGGAACATACGTTAGTTTAGCTGAGATGTGTTAAGTCTCAGTTACTGCTGACCCAGAAGTATATTGACACCATCTATCACCTACGTGTGGCATTTATATTTCCAGAACGTTGCTCATGCCTTTTTGCAGAGCACTGTTTTCAGCAATGGCATCAATGTACTTACGCAGATGGACATCTAGAAATCTCTAGTGACTGCATTCCTATCATCTGCTGATTATGGTAGGTACCCTTATTGAACTTCATCCAAAACCAAGAGTCTGTTTCTTGAGAGAGTTGTTGAATGTTCAGTGCTATTCCAGATGTCCAGAGGATTGGGCAGTCCCTGTGTTAATCTCTCCTTTACGGTGATTTTCAGAGAGAACATAGCGCTCTCAGCTGACAACAAGCTGAGATCTTCTGCATACAACATTGTCAAAATAGCTCAAGTTTGTTCTGGACAGATGTTTCATTCATCATTTGTCATTTGCGTTTGCTCTAGTCCTGATTCCCCAGCCTCACTTCATTCCCTCTCTTTCTCAAATTCCAATCTGAAAAAAAAGAAATAATTATCTTTTCCCTCTCATACCCTCGCCACTGATACTTGTACCAGTCATTTCTATAGCATCTTTTTTTTGTATCTGTGTATTTTGCCTGCAGTTACGTACATCCATTCTTCCTATATAACTTTCCGGTTGATGCATACTGCAGTGTTCTTTAAGCAGCATAGAAAAGCCTTTCTGATTCTGCTAAATGCTAAATTCCGCATGGCCGGACCACACCCTGTTTTTTTGTCTTACCCGCTTTTCTTTCAAATGAAATTGTTGCTGCTGTCATTTCAGTACTCTGTTGCTGATGGGACAAACATTTGGCTTGGTTTGCTGAAGGTCAGCAGTGTGGATCTTCTGCAGATTCTAGCGTGGCTATTTTCCCCGTGGGAATTGAATTGAAGTATATCCAAGTTTTGTTGGTTTTTTTGTTCCCTCGAAGTTCTGTGCGCACACCAAATCCTTAGAGTCTTGGAGAGATATTTGAATGCCATAAAATTCTTCAGCTAAGGTCAGCTCTTGAAAGAATAGAAACAAGCAATTAATTTATGACCCTAAATGTTCGAGTTAGGGAAAACTAAAGACTAATGGAGGTAAGGCATCACTTGACTGTTTCTTTTCGTAACCTAGTTGTTCATTTCACAATGGCTGTAGGCAATGTGATTAATAGAAGCTGCGAGAGTAATCAAACTGAAAGATGGTAATGGACTACAGGAGGGTATTCTTGTTCTCCATCCACTTCTTTTGCTGGTATTTGGAAAAACTCTTCACCTGAGCTCTGATAGGAACTGAAATTGCTTTAGTATCCAGCAAGTCTATCAAGGTCAATTTATCAGCAGGCATATTGCTATTGCTGGTATTGATTAAGGCAAGAAGTCATCTCCACAGATTTTGCTTTTTTGCTTGTTTTTGGCTTCTTATCCCGTATCATCCTGTTTCATCTTCAAACTGAAACAGTACATAGATGCTTGCTTACCATTTGCAGGTCAGGGCACATCCTTCAAGCAGGGAGGCTCCTTCCCAGAAGACATTCTTTCTTCCTTATTATTTCAGCTCTGTAAGTTATCGACCAAGACATTCACAATCCATTCCTGCTCTGTTTTCCTCTTTTCAAAAGACATAAAAGCCCTTGGTTGTTCGCTTTATTTCCAGTATCTTTTGAAAGCAATGTGACGCTCTTCTGTATATGAACAAGGAGAAGTTGATTGAAAGAGGAATTCTTCATGTACTTTCCTGCATTAGACTTTGAAATTCTGGGACAGAATTAAAGCAGATATGCAGTGATGCTCTTATAAGATAGTTCAAGTCCAGTTCTGCTGGCAGCTGGCCTAGATAGTCATGGTAGTCGATTGCTTCAGAAAACTGGAAAAGGATCACCTTGACATCTTTGCTTCCGTTACTTATAAATAAAGGTCTCAGTTTCCTTAGAAATATTTCACCTTTTCTCCAAAAAGTACAACATGACAATACCAAAGATGGCATTTTTCAGCCAAAAGGATGACCTTTGCTGACAGAAATAGCAGCTTTCTCCCAAACATATGACATTCTCGCAGCAAAATACCACCATTCTCCCAAACAGATGACATTTGCTCCCAGAAGTACAACTCTCCTCAATGTGATACTTACCATCAAGAATATGGCACTGTGTCACAGAAATACCATTTTTCTCCCTCATATATGACATTTTCTCCCAGAAAGACCACTTTTCTCACAAATCCATGACTTTTTCGGCCAGAAACACTATTCTAATACCCTCATTTCCTCCCAGAAATATGAGGTTTTTGCCCAAATAGAGGACATTTCCTCCAAGAAGTTCTACTTTTCCATCTGAAATAGGAGATCTTCTCCCCAAAGACTGATCTTTTCTCTCTCAACAACCAGTCTTCTCCCCAAATCAATGACATCTGCTACCAGAAATACAGATTTCCTTAAGAAGACTTCATGTTTCATCCACTAAGTACGACATTACAATTCCAAATGGGACTTTTTCCAACAAAAATAGACCATTTTCTCCCACAAATACTAGCTCAATGACAATACCAAATCGGACACTTGCAACCAAGAAGAGGACATTTTCTCCCCAAAATACCACTTTTCTTCCATACATAGGACATTTTCACCACATTAGATGACATTTCTGGTAAGAAGTACTAGTTTTCTTCTCCACATATGGCATTTTTTCCATCAATAGGACATTTCTTTCCTAGAAAAAATGATTAAGACAGAACATGCTATTTCTTCACAATGAAAAACACTGCTTTTTTCTGAGAGAAAAGGGAATTGTTAGTGCAGATTGTTAATATAGATGGAGTTTTGTGGTGGAATTTTTCAAAAGTCTAAGAAAAATAGAAGCTACATTTAAAGCAGCCTCTAGATATTAGCTATGGCTGAGAGATTATATGCTGAACTGGTGTGGCCCGGGCTACTGGATCTTGCTGTTACAGTTGCTGCATTTGCTCATGCTGTTGCCTAAAACTGAAGGACCAGCTTGAACACAACAGGAATTGTTACTATTCTCAGCAATCTATATTGCTGGTTGTGACGGACTGATTTTCCTACTCTGATTCCTTCTTTTGTTCTGTAAGAAATCTTTCGGAATCTTTCTGATTCAAAACATATTGATGGGTAAATTCTTTTCCTAGTAGATGCAGCTCTCCAATAATTCCCTGGAATATCATATTGCTTGAAATGCGTGTTGAAATTTGGCATACAGGTTGACAACAACTGTGTTAGGAATAATCCTCAGCCTACATTTCTGGACTAATGGAAATCAAAATGATTGATCTTTATTGCTTAAGTAAGACAGGGTGGAATACGTTGTTCTGCTATATTGGTTCTTCCAGCCACTGACTTGAGAATCCCTTGGGTTTTGCAAGAGACTGAAAATTTGGCAGGAGGCTAATCTACTGTCATGGCTATACCTACGTTTGGCCTGATGACAGACCTCAAAAATGGCATGTCACATCAATTCAGCTGAATGGATCCAAATCTGTTGGCTGAGATCTCTGACGGAGTTTCCTACTGGGCAGAGGTGGCAGCTCATGGCAGCAGAAACTGGTGCACCTCAAGTGGGAAGGGGACAGCGGTAGAGAGGAACCACGGGAGCTGTGGCTTTAAGAGAATGATGTTCCTTTCTGTCTTCTTCTTTCGTTTTGCTTTGGATGAAAGATGCATATCTCTCACGGCTCTACATTTCCCCGTTACCTGAAGACACGCTTTTGATTTAAGAAAGAACATCTCACACATGACCAATATTTATTGGAGTATAATTCCATCTGATTACTTCAGGGTTTTTTTGGTAATGAAATAAAAAACACCAGGGAAAATGAGCCTCTCTTGGCAAGTTTCTGCAGGCGAGGCCAGTTCTGCTTTTGTGACTGTCTACTTCTCTTTTTGTGGCAGTGTACTTGTTTCAGTGCAACTGCACCTTTTTACTCTGAAGTGTCATTGTGGTGACCCAAAGGTACTACTGTGAACCAACAATGCTTTTTCTTGTGCCGTATGGGAAAGAGGTGAAAAGGTTGCAGGAAGAGGGAAGCTGTAGTTTTGTGTTTTTTGCCTAGGGCAGTCCAACCACAGTTTAAGACTGATGATAAGTAAGTCAAAGTTGTCTTGAACATGAGCAGTCACACTGCACTGCCCCCCTTTGGGCAGACCGAGCTTTATGTCTGTAATGAGCAGTTTCTGGAAATGGTAGTGTGCATTTGCTGTAAACATGCATTAATCAACCCGGCTGAATGGTTTTGGGTTGTTCATGGTTGTAACTATTTCTGGGATAAGCTGTCAGACTAGCTGGCCATAATATGGTAGCCATAATTGTGAGGATGTTTGGTGGATAGCGTCCAGATTAACTAAGAGCTGGAAATCCTTTCTCACCAGGTTTCTGACTCTGCAGGGAAAACCCTTTAGGACTTGTGTATCTGGTTCCCTAAGGTGGCAAACATTTCAGGTGAATGCCCTCTTGCTTTAACACCGTACAAAGAACTAGAGGTGCAAATGATGCCCAAACTGACAGATGCTTATGTTGTGCTGTGCTTTCATTTGGAATACAACATAAGCAGCCATCAAAACAGAAAAAAATTCAGACCAAACCACTGTGCAAATATTCTTTAATGTTTCTGTCTGTTAGCTTGTCCTCGTCCCCACAAACCTGAGAAGTTAACTATGTAATTTGAGAAGAAAATAATCTCCTCTAATTCCAAAAATTAGTATTTTTGTTAAAGATAACACCTTAACACCTTAGCAGAACCATTTTAGGAAAATACGTGTCATTGATTTGACCTCTTTTCCAGCCTTTTAGCTGGGGGAGTTGGGAATGAAAAGCTTTTTAATCTTCTTTATCCTTTCTGTACTGCGGAGAAAAACCTCCCCACTCACAGGTAGTGCAGAACCACACCACAACGAATTGTCGCTTAAAATAAAGGCAGAGACATAGTATTCAGAGGTAGGCGTAGTGCATTCTGCATGTAGCCAAGGCCAAATGCAAACCGCTCCTTTCCGATGTGCGGTCAGGGCCCGGCTATGTCGTCGGAGAAAAGCAGCCGGCTGAAGTGGCCCGTTCTCGGCAAGCGAGAAACACGAGACCGCTGCTGACGGCTGAAAGCGGCATTCAGGGAGATGCGCGATTTCTCGGCCAGCAACGGCAAACTCTCCGGAGCGGTTCAGGGCAAATACCGCTTTCTACGCATGAGAGCGGAAGAGTGCAATTCCAATGTCTGAGCAGCCGAGCACTGAACATCTAGCACTGGACACTCACTCATCGAATGCAGCTGCTTTGCACAGGCAGGGCCAGAACTGGAGAAAGCGATCTCAAGATACGAGGAGCTTTGGGACTTCCTTTGCCCCAAGGGAAAGCACAGAGACAGCAGAGTGAGCCTCCAGCAACGGGCAGCTCTCATGAGAGAGGCTGATGTGACGTGGGTGTTGCCAGGGCAGTGGTGGTCACTACTGCCCCCCTAAAAGAAGACTCAGGGGGGGCAACGACTAGTGCAGGGTGAGCAAATAGTCTGTACACCTGTCATTTGCTGTTACAGCCAGAGCAGCAGCTTACGCAGCAGGGCAGTAAGTTTGGCCAGCTTCATATGCAAAAGCACTCATTCCACATGACTTTCAAAGCAGAATGGTGAGCCCTCAACATTGTGCTCACACTGGAACCCACGAGGAAAGGTGCTGTGCTGGACCTTGTGCTTGCCAACCAGGAGGGGCTGGTGAATAATGTGAGTAATGTGAGTAATGTGAATAATGCACAAGGGCATCTTTGGCTGTAGTGACCATGGTGGAGTTCAAAATCCTCAGGGTGTCAAAGAGGGTGTTCAACAATCTCCGCTACTCTTGACTCCAGCAGAGCAGACTTTGAACTCTTCAGGAAAGTGCTTGGCAGGGTGACATGGGAGAACAAACACTCATTAAAGTCCCTTCAGACCTAAGCCATTCTAAAACTCTGTGAGGTGTTTCTCTGAAATGGTCTGTTTTTAAAAGAATGAGGCTCCGTTCAGTCTTGACGTAGAGATATAAAGTAAGGAGAAGAAGCTGCAGAAATGAACTATATACTCTGAACAGGGTCAAGGATAGATATCTATCAGCTGGGGCACCAGCATTCTCAGGCTCCCTGAAAATACAAGATGAGAAAGAAAAATCTATACACAGTGATAAATAAATTTCTGCCTTGTTGGAGGCTGAAGCAACACAATTTTCTGATAGCCTACAGTCAGCTCTGCATTCCAACCTCTTATTCAGACGCTCTAGCAATATAAAACACAGTTTCTCCTGATTGTATATATATAGTAAATACTTGGCAAGTCTTCTCACTTCTACGCTCATTGACTGAAATACAAAGAAACAGTTGGTCATTTATATAATATCAATCATTTGCTTCTATCTATCGACAATTCCCCCTGTGCAGATCCTGCTGCAAGTAAAGCAGTTACAGTGAAACAACATAGGATCCCAGCAGGGGCATGATGAGCTATCATGGACAATTAATGATATAATAAATGCCAAAGTTTTAAAGTCAACTACTACAGCTTGGAACAATCCAATACAGCCTGTCACAAAGAGTGATGGTTCATGGAGAATGCCTGTAGATTTTAGGAAATTAAATAAGCACACTCTGCCTCTCATGTTATCTGTACTAGGTACTTTTACTTTAGTAGAAACACTTCAGAAGCATTCCATAAGGGGGTGTGCTGTAATTGATTTTGCTTATACATTTTTCACTATCCCAATTGCAGATGAATGACTTCATGTGGCAGGGGTAACAATATACTTTCAACAGATTGCCTCAGTCTAACCATTTGCCATAGAGGAGTGGCTGATGATCTGGATGATATCAAACTGCCTCCTCATATGCATATAGTTCATTACATAGATGACATCCTAATTAAGGCAACTGTGAGGTAGAGTTGCCAGAAATGCTGGAATTGACTGTGAGTCGTATGAAACAGAAAGGAAATTAATCATACTAAAATTCAAGGACCATCTCAAACAGCAAAGCTTTTAGGAATTCAGTAGCACAGTGGGCATCGGGAAATATTACCCAAAACTCAACAGAAAATTTTAGATTTTGCAGTACCTTGTAATAAGAATGAAGCATAGAGGTTTATTGGATTGTTTGGATCTTTGGAGAGAACACATTCTAGATCTAGGACAAATTTTAACCCCATTATATAAAGTGACAAGGAAAAATCTGAGTTTCATTGGGGAAGTGAACAGCAAGCTGACTGTGAATAAGCAACAGAGGTTCTTCAAAGGGCTTCAGACTTACAGCACATGTAAAAGGGAGAAATTGAGTTAAAGGTATCTGTAAAAGGGACACATGTCAATTGGAGCCTGTGGTTTCTTCTGGGGAAGAAAACAGTCATGTCATGGGAGGAGTAATTGATGCAGATTATCAAGGATAAATCAAAGTAATTCTGTTGAACAATGACAGACAAAATTTAATTATTCAACCCCGTGACAGAATAGCACAATTACTGATATTGCCAGTTTTAAAAACAATTATGAAAAAGGAGATCCGCCTCAAATGACCACTATTCCTAAAGACAAAGAATTTGAATCTACCAGTATTAACAATGGAGCTGAAATATCTGTCCAAAGGCCAAATAGCCCTCTTGAGTCAGCTGAAATAATAGCTTCAGGGGACGGTAGTAGTGTTTTAATTATAAAACCTGGGCAAGACAAATGGGAATGCGTCCTTGCAACTAAGTGTTATTTGCAAGAATAATTATACGGTATAGAATTTTATTTTACAGATCCTGCACAACTAAGTTTACCTGTCTACTGCCGCATTCAATTTGGAAAAGGATACTATCCATGTGCTTGGATATGAAGACCAGTGTGAAGAATGGCTTCACCCTGAAATTATGCCCAGTGCCTGCTGTCAGGGCTCGTGTCCTGATTGCAGTGATTACATTGCTAATGTCGTGTTGCCACTGCTACCAGGGCACAGGCTGGGGGAATAGATTTATAACTTTAGGACAAAGAAGTAGCAAACTTGTTTAACTTTACTAATTGTTGTGTGTGTGGAGGCTCAGGAGGATATAAAGATTGACTGTGGGTGACCAACCCCGTGCAACCCTGTTGATAGGTCAGCAAAACGAGTACAGCTTATGAAGGAACAGAGATCTGGACTCAGGAGAGCAGTCCTTTGTGGATGGACATTATCTCTAGGACATAACTGCTATAATTGTCATAGATATCAATAAAGGTGATGTCTTTACACTTAATATCTAAATCTAAGGTTATATTATCAAAAAAGACCTTATGAAGGTTGTGTGATCCATCTATAGATCAAAGAGCCAACTGAAGTACTAAGGTCTGAACAGCAGGCTTTGAACAAAAGATGACCTCCAGATGAAGGAGGAACACTAGAACAGGTTGCCCAAGGAGGTTGTGGATGCCCCATCCCTGGAGGCATTCTAGGCCAGGCTGGACATGGCTCTGGGCAGCCTTGTCTGGTGATTGGTGACCCGGCACATAGCAGGGGGTTGAAACTAGATGGTCATTGTGGTCCTTTTTAACCCTGGGCATTCTATGATTCTATAATGAATCTCACAACCCAGCTTTATATATCATCAGTATCCGATCATTAGCAAAATGCATTTGATCATTAACAAAATATGTATACTGGGCAAAACATCTCATCAGCAAGAGATGTAGCTTAGATAAAGTGTCATAAGAATGTATTAATCAAGAATATATTAACGTTTCTTTGTTTGGAAGCATAGTGTCAAGGCCTACTAGTACACAAACTTCTTCGGTTCCTCCTTGAGACCTGACTAGGCTTGAGATGGAATCCCAAGGGGTGATGAAGCCAGATATTTCCACTTAATTGTAATGTAAATTTGTTTATTCAACAATACAAAAGCTGTACCCTGTAGTAGCAAAGTTGGAGACCTCGCCTACGAGTGAATGACTGTGCAGGACCAAATTACTGGGAAAGGCTCTCCAAGACCTCACTGCAACTGGGGCCTCTCAGCAACTGTGGATCTGGATGCTGGTGAAGTATTAGGGCAATTGTTGATTATCCTCATGTAGTAATAATTAGGTGTATTGCCTTGTGCTGTTTTATACTCGCTGTATCATTTCACTTCTCATTTTTTTAAATTTAAGTAAAGATAAATATACTTCTCTAACTTGATGTCTGTGGCCTTTGTGCTGACCCTCTCCAACAGCAAAACAGATATACAGACATATTTTATCAGAGAAACTGAGAAAAAAAAACAAAAATTGAAACACATGTTCAGATTACCTTATGTGTCCTACACCAGATGACTCAAATACCACACCTGTTATGGTCTTTCCACAATGAGACTTTATGTATATGATAATTTTTTTAATAAGAGATTTCTTAATTATGAATATTAAAAAGTCATCTTTGCAATTTGAAGGTAAGGGCTGAGCTGGTGAAGACTTTGGTCAGCTACGTTTCTGCCTTGTCTTGAGTGTAGTTAAAATACTGATTTCATTCACATCAAGGTGTGAAGAAACCTCCAGACCTGGAATTAAAGAAAGTTCAAGCTGTAAATACCAAGCTACAACATAAAGTCCAAGCTTCTGAATTCAAGGACATCCTCTCAAGTTTAATTTAAGGCAAAAATATCACGTTGCCTCAGTGTTTAATATGTCCAAGCTATTTTCAAATACCTTTTTATTACCTCCTGATAAGTTTCTACACAGCTAGTAAAACTGTAGTCAGAGATTATAAAGGGAGCCTTAAACATATGGTTAAGGTATGAATGTTCAGCAGTTCCAACAATGAACAGGTCCAGCACCTGATCTCACAAAGAGACTATTGGGAATGCTCTATCGTGGGTAGGACTTAAGTCACATCAGGCAATGTGCTCTGTATTTGAGAAGGGCTACTCTAGCAGTGAGTAATCTGAGAAAGTACCCTTTAATCAAGTTTATGAGGAGCATCCCATATCCTCACATTCCTACTAATTTGGGCAAGAAAATTATCTCAACAAAGGTTCTTTTCTCAAAAACATTTCTTATAAATATATCCAGTGCGCATGCACAGCTCAATGTTTTCACGGAGAACATGGGCAGAGACCAGCAAGTTCATCCTCCCTTTGTCAGGAAGGACTGATTTTCAGTATTAAAGCAAAGATGAAAGCAATATTACCTTTACAGATTTGTATCTGTTTTATTATAATTTCTGAATACACGATCTGGCTGCCACATTGCTGAAAAAATGGGGCTCATGTAACTCACAGGACTTGTAAAAAGAAGAAAACAACAGGAATAAAATCAACCCCCATGCAAGATATTAAAGCATACCAGAGCCAGGAAGTCACATAGCAGCTATGTTTTAACATTTTAACATTTAAATTTGTAGGCAACAACAGCCAACTCAAATTTCCCTTTACAAGCATGCAAGTGCTTTCTGCTTTGCTCCATTTCAATTATTTCAGACAAATACATTTATCTTTATTAATCCAAAATAGAGTTACATAAAAGCTATATATTTGACATAACTTTGCTTAAGACACTGCCTTCCCTTTCTTTAATCAGACTTCTTTTTTAGATTAGTAGTTGTTTCACTGGAAATAAAGTCATTTTCTTAGTCTGTTTTAAGACTGATTCATATGATCTCTCAGTAACATTCTTCCAGATTTCAGTCTGGCAAGAAAAATATACAGAAGACAGTAGACAGATCAGAAGACTGCAGCAATTTTTAGACTGCATTCTTAGAAGCTGTATAGATGACCTAGATAACAATATCTCTATGCCTGTTCTCTTTAACTTAAGACAAAGAACCTGAGAGAGACCCTAAGAAACATACAGCTAGATTAACTTTGTTCTGTTATTTTCCTCCTGTGTTTTTCATGCTAGTTCTCCTTAAGAACATTCCATTTTTAAAAATATCTTTGGAATCTGAAAGAACTCAGCTGCATAGACTAAGACGATAATATGACTCAAAGATGCCCTAAAACTTCCACAACATTTTCCTCAAAGCAGTTAAGGACAGCAGTCTTCACACCTCAGCATTTCTGAATTCAGACTGACAGAGGACAGAGCTGCAGTTATTCTCTAGAGATTCTCTGCCTTGTTTAGTGAAACATAAAAACAGCGGTTCGTTAAATAATTAAGGGTCAGACATGTTAGTTAGAGGAAGAAAAAAAAAGCATATAAATCCTAAGGCTTGTATTAGTTTATCAATCAGTTTAATTATGAGGTTCCTCTCATCAGACATCACTCATAGCCTTGGAAGTTGTTCTCATCATTTTCATAGCACACTAGGGAGGGCTCAGTGCCATATAGGAAGGACACAGGTAGGCAGTTCACAGTTATCTTTCATGTGACAAGCCGCTGTGCATTATAAAGTTGTCTTCATTGCTCACTGCCACAGTAGGCAGGTAGCACACAGCTCCAGCATGGTTCGCGCATCCTTTGCTCTGTACTTCAAAGCAAAATGAGCAGCAGAGAGAACAAGCAAAACTGCCACTCCTCATTCTTCCATATTAACTCAGCACCAATGTTTGTGGTTTTTTCCTTTCTTTTTTTCCTTCACTTTTTTTAAAAAAGGGACTTATACCCTCTTTTTTTGCTCCAGAATGTGATTAGCTATTGGGTAATTTCTATTCCTAGATATAATAATGCTAAAACCTGTATTAATCATAATCTCAACCAGCACAGGGGAATTCACAGCGTTAGGATCATAAAGAAAGAAAGAACAATTGAAAGTATAATTAGCAGATCATGTCTAAATGCTGATGTTTGGGGGAGAGGGAGTAAGGAAAAAAGAAAGCAGAATGAATTGTAATCTAGTTCCTCTTTCTCAGATTTTGATCACAGTGACCAAACTCCAGTGAAATGCAGCAGCTCATTAAACTAAAAGAATTGCCTCTGATCTTTGCGTTTTTATGTTTTTCAGGCATACAACACCTAGCCCTACACAAATGTTAGAGGGTTTGTTTTGCAAAAGAAGTTTTGCTCTGAAGAGAATTCATTTGCTCTTGAATGAAACCTATTTACCATATGATACATTTCTTTATAAAGGGGAGTGAGGGGGAGAGAGTAAAATCTTCAGAATGTGAGTAAATTTCTTTTACAAGTCTTCAGACATCACCTCTAATATTTCTGTGCAACTTCAGCACAACTACAGAACACACATCTCCATTTCTCAGCTGAGGAAAAGTGTGCAGGACACATTACTTCCAGCATCACACTGAGAAGCTAAACCCTGCACAGGGCATACCTGTTGGCTGTCCATCACCTCCACTGCCTCTTGTACAATTAGTGACACTTTATCTCACTCTGTAGATGTTAAATTGATTATGCTAAAGAAAATACTGAAGTGTTATAGTAGAAGACAGTCTTTGTGAGGAACATTAAAGCATTTTTAATGTTATTAAAATTCAAGTTTATTGCTGTCTTTCAAAGAAAGACATAATGATTAAAATTACTACCCTCATAAATAATATGTTCTTTGCTTTAAAAGATCACATTGCTTACATGAAAGAGTGCACATTCAGGTCAGAAATAACTTTTTCTATAGTGAGCAGGTTATGAGAGAAGAAAAATTGCCATGTGTTGTAAAACAAATAGTCTCCTGGTCCACTATCCTGCTCCCCCTGCATCTGGCTGGCAGACAGAACAAGGAATTTAAGCACACATAGTTCATCATACTCCTAGCATGTTCTTTCAGCAACTGGTGCTTTTAGAGATGCTCAAGTCAAATTTTACAACTAATTATTTTAATAAGGACAGATAGAGCCAGCCTCCTCCATGGAATTACCCAAGTATAATTTTGGCAACCAAAAAAAAAAAAAAAAGAAGACAAGACTCATAAGATTTAGTAAGACATACACAGACGGTAGTTTGCTTGGGCTGAAAGGTTTGGTGTTTTTTTCCCGTTTTAAAATAAGACCCAAGTTTTCCTCAGTTTTCCAACTCTCCTTGTGCCATCTTTTATTTTAAACTTCTACACATACCCTTTTCCATCTCCACTATGCAAGCTGACTGACATTAAATACAAGAAAGAAATCAGGCAGAGCCTCCTCCCATGGAGCTCATAATGCTTTTAGAGATTTGGGTGAAAGAAAGTGTTGGAAATTCTCCAAGAAACCACGATTCCTTCAGAAAACTCATACTTGTAACACACTTGTTTTCACAGCAGGATCAAAACACTTGTGAAGAGCTAGGAAGTTTATTCTTTATGGAAATAAAAAAAGTTAAAATGTTTGCAAGAACACATGAAGGCTTCTATAACAGTAAATATGAAATCAGTAAGATTGAAAAAAGTATTTAATGTAAGTCCTGTATTCGTAATTACAAATCTTGCAAATAAGTGAGCTCTTCAAATAAGACAGATAGATGTTTTACAAGATGCAGTTTGCCTCACCCCAAGACAGACTGAACATACCACAGGCATCCCAATACACAACAGTCACACGTTCTGCACAGAAGCAGACACTGGAGCAGCAGGGCACAGCTGTCACCTCCAGCAGGGAATCTCAGAGCTGGGAGGCACATGTTCTAGGTAGTTCATAAGGAACCTAGATGCAGCCTAAAATGGGAAGAAAATGAAAATACAGATACCCTAACATTCAAACATGCAAGTGTAGCTACATTTTTCAGTCAATGCACTTCTACACAGTTTCAGTTTTTAATGCTTTTCCTTCCTTCACCTTTTGACACGGGGATTAGTGTACACTTTTCTATTAGAAACCAGAGAAGACATACTTAATTCTTCTGATGGAGAGGGATTGGAGAGATGTTTGTTTCCAGGATAACCTCACAAAACCATCCCAGAGAGGCAGTTCCTATGTTGCTTCTGATTTTTTTTTTCAGTTCTTTCCATGAAATGTTGTTTGTTTTGGGCCACTTCTAAGAAAGCAAAGATCACTAAGTTCTTTGGCACCCTGACACTACTGAGGGATGCCAAAGATTTTAAACCCATAGATAATGAGCAACATTCTTGTACCTGAAGATGATCCTTCTGGACTGAACGAATAAGCAATTAGCACATCTTTTTGATTAACTGTAATGTTTCTCTTGTGAGTAGTTAGGATTAATACAGGATTTAAATATTCTGTAAGACCATCATGATGCCATTAATGATTCGGTATTTTGGAGATAAATATTTCAGTTGATATATTTTGGTGAAGCATGATGATTGCTTATAAATTGAGACTAAAAGTGCCTAATAAAACTGATGCAACTGAATAGGAATACAGGAAAGTAATTATTACAGAGACTTCCCATAAGCAGATGATCAGTGTTGATCAGGATGAATCAGTCTAGCTTTTCATTATCACATTTTAGTGCAACTTATGTGACATGGAAAATGTATCTTTTGTTTAAGTGTGTTAAAACTTATTGTGTATGAATTTGGATCACTCTGACCACACAGAGCTAATGGTCTAGTGGTAAAGCAGGACATTTGGCTTCAACATATATCCTGTTTCCCTGTTAGTCTCCAGCAGATGGCACTATAATTAAACTGTTGCTACTAGGCGATTTTTTTCTGCGTACTTCAATTTTTTGCACTCCAGGTGATCATTGCTATTCCAAGATACCGAGAAAGATTTCACATCAGGAAATTAAGGAAATTAGACTGGTTCACTGATCTAAATTATTTGTATCATTTAGTGCACTGCAGAACTAAGTGATGACTACATAAGTCAGCAGTGAAAAAGATGCAGCGAAAGTTAATCTACAGCTTTGGATGGAATGGAAGAGGAGTAGCTGCTGTTCAGAAAGTCATTGCTCTTATTCAGATGAATTAGCTTTATACTTTTTTATTAGAGTTTACCCAGCTGGTGAATTCAATATAGTCTCTAACTACCCAGCTTGTAACTTCTTTTCTTTCTTAAGGAAAGTATTGGAAAGATGTAGTATTTTCTTCATCTGTGACTGATAGAGGACCTTTCTGTCCACTTTTTTGGAACACACTTTTTTAAGGAAGACAGCAATTTTCTTAAGGAAGAAAATTAGGCGTAGAATGTCCTTAAATAAAATCTATTTAAAAAATCAATAATACTTTCAGCCATTTGACTTTTTTTTAGTAGTGGTATATGTTTACTACGTAAAAGTAATTCTGAAGATAAATGTTCACATATTACTTAACAGAACCATGACTGCAGAAATAGCATTGCTTGTTTTTTAATCTCTTACAATGAACTACCTGGAACATGCACTTAATTCCTTTTACGTGGATATAAAGAATAATATTTTTGGATATGAACAAACAGCTCACTTTGTAATGATTGAAAATGGTACATTTGTCAGAGATGATTACATTTCATAGAACTGTACTGCCGTGTGGCCCTACAAAAAGTTAACAATCCCATTCTTCACAATGCTTTTCCAAGTGATGCAACCAGGGTCAGTACATAACTGAGTGAATGAGCACAAAAGAAGTGAGACATTCCAGCACCTATTGAATAAACCTTGTGACTTTTGTTAATAATTAAAATTGTTCATTATCTTTAGGAACAGAAACAGGAAGGGACTGATGCTACTTTTTGAAATATATAATGTTATTCCAGGGCATTTTGTTAGCATATACTGTAGTGGTAAGATTAAAGAATTCCACTTGAGATGGAATAGCATTGAATTATGTGATGTACTGTAGTGAGAAAAGCTGCAGAAACACTTAATTAAAGGTTTTCTTCTTCCTTTCAACCTCTTTTTCTTATCATAACATTAATGTAATTTCATTCTCTTTAGAGTAATAATCACGCTTTGTATTGGTAAAGTAATTAAGAAATAGACAATTGTACACAAGAAATCTAAGTGAGATTGGTATTAAATCTCAGAGAGTTGGAAACTGACATTACTTGGAAGAAAAATTCCAGTAATGGTTCAAACAGCAGCAATAGTTTTGGTACACCAGATGTCTCAGTTTGGAAGGATGATGGAGGATCTATGTTCTGAGAGGTTCACATTTTGCCATGTTACTTCTCACAGAGGATCCTCCTCAGGGAAGGAGGAGTAATGTTTAATTGAATTTACTTATGACTGGGAATTGATTCATAAGCAACTGGAGATAGGGCTTTCTGCAGTGCCTTTCTCTTTGGTAGAATGAATTGCCGATACACAAATTATAGTCTGGTTCTGTACCATACCATTAATTTACCATAGTATTTGACTATTCTGAAAAAAACATCGCTCTAAGTGCTATCCTGACAATATCTTTGAGGTTTTACTGACAGGCAGGGAACATATTCAGAATGGCTGTAGATATTGAGTATGTAATAGAAAGTATTTATTTATCATAGAATCATAGAATGGTCTGGGTTGAAAAGGACCACAATGCTCATCCAGTTCCAACCCCCTGCTGTGTGCAGGTCACCAATCAGCAGACCAGGCTGCCCAGAGCCACATCCAGCCTGGTCTTGAATGCCTCCAGGGATGGGGCATCCACAACCTCCTTGGGCAACCTGTTCCAGTGCCTCACCACCCTCTGGCTGAAAAACTTCCTCCTAATATTAAACTTAACATCCCTTGTCTCAGTTTAAAACATTCCCCCTTGTCCTATCACCATCCACCCTCGTAAACAGCTGTTCCCCCTCCTGTTTATATGCTCCCTTCAAGTTCTGGCAGGCCACAATGAGGTCTCCCCCCAGCCTTCGCTTCTCCAAGCTAAACAAGCTCAGTTCCCTCAGCCTTTCCTGACAGCAGAGCTGCTCCAGCCCTCTGATCATCTCAGTGCCCTCCTCTGGACCCGCTCCCAGAGCTCCACGTCCTTCTTGTGCTGGGGGCCCCAGGCCTGGACACAGTGCTGCAGCTGTGGCCTCACAAGAGCCAAGCAGAGGGCGACAGTCACCTTCCTGTCCCTGCTGGCCACCCTTTTTAATGCAGCCCAGAACACAGTTGACCTCCCGGGCTGCAGGTGCACACTGCTGGCTCATGTCCAGCTTCTCATCTACTAGTCACTACAGTAAAAATCATTCTAACTTGAAGATTTTGGAATCTCTAAAACTTCTTCTCTAGGATTCTATGTGACTGACATACCCAAGACTAATGTTTTCCATGCCAAAGTCACAAGGCTCATTCTCTGCTTTTCTACCTTCAGATTTAATTTTAAAGGAGGAACAATTCTTTGCCATCTGGATCTGAGATTTTCTGCACATCGTCAGAAAACCATTTCTGTTGTACTTGCCCTTTGTGAACCATTTCCAGCTGAGAGATTTCAGATGCAAGCAGTTGACAACTGATAATCAAGAGTTTTTGAAGGTCTTTCAAGGCTGACGCTAGAAAGAAAAGTGGCTTTTCTTTAGGTCTTCCCACATACAAATCTCAGAAGACCCGTTTTCAACTGTTAAACTGGACAACTCTAGTTTGTGGGATTTTCACTAGTGCATTTAGACTGTAACACATCAGAGGTGGAAAATGGATCAATCGCAAGGAAGTCGCAGACTTTAGTGACTGCACCTCCATAGAAGAGACATATTAGTTCAGGTCAGATGCCCTTCCATTCTTGGCCTGCCACTTCTGCTTTCTTGCTGAGCTGTGCACTTGAACTACTGAATGCTCAGTTATATCCATTTCCATACAAACATAGCTGCAGTAGGCTGACATTTGGATATGCTCTTTCACACAGGCAAGATCTGCTTTCTCCAAACTATCTTCTCTCACATTTGCAGGAGGATCTTCTGGCTGGCTGGCTGTATGCTCTCTTCTTCCACAACAAGTTTCTTAACCCCACCAACATTGCCAGGAGGTTCAGGGTTACTTGTCAGCTTGTTTATCCAGATGTGTGAACTTATCTGATTCTTTGCACACTTGAAGGTCTATGGCAAGCTTATTTGTTTGCTTCAATTTCTTCTGTTCTGAAGACTGAAATGTATCTTTTATTTGCCTGAGCTTAGCAGACGTGTCTGTCAAACCATCTTCTTTTGTCACTTCTGAAGGAGATTCCTCACCACAGCCTTATTCTATAGCATTACATTCCATTAGACTGTTAACTATAAATGTTTCCTCAGGTGTCCTCTGTGAAAGGCAAGCTGAACTGCAACATTTTGCCTCCCCTGCCTGGAGAGAATGGTCATTATTTGCCAAGGAAGTGTTATTGGAAAGATGTTGTAATATGAGAGGATGATTTTTTCCAGGGGTTATCATGCACATTCTGTTGAAGACTCAAAACACTTGACTGTTTTAGCATTAATAGGCTCTGTGAGGCTTTGGATGAGCAAGTTGAAGCAGGGACAAGATAGATTGATAAGATAATCAATGTGTGGGATTACAGACCTTAGAACTGAAGACTGGTCTGGGTTTTGAAACCCCCCAGGAGCTGATCCTGGGGGCATTTCCAGTGAGGTAGTTTCTTTGTCACTATTCTTGACACATAAGATATGGAAAAGAAAAAAAAAAACACCACCGGGAGCAAAATCCTTCACAGAGTGCATAATCAAGAATAAATTCCTCTCTGTATTAAGAAAACTCTGAGTTGCACAAGTGGATGCGATGCCTTTCTTGTATCAAGGCTGCCTGAATGAGAAGCTGAATATGGAATAAACTACTTGAATATTCTTCCTCATAAAACAACTGTAGCTTTGCTATCAGTTTTGTTAATCCTCTGTAACCACCAAGTTGTTTCCAGAGGTGGTGGTAGTGGGGGACAAAACGCATACTGGCAGAAAAGAGCTTTCAGGTATAAATGAAGCATTTGTAGAGGACCTGGTGAATCACAGTAAAACATGTACAAACACCTGGACCTCACTATCACCTCACTTGCCTTTCATATGTTTGAAACACCAGCAAGTTAGTTGACAAGAAACATGCACAACACAGAAGTAGGTTTCAGGAAATTAAATAAAACTGAGGAATAAACCACTTACATTCAAAAGGAGACATTTGTAAGCCTGTAAATGTACAGAGTGATTTCTTTTGAACCACTCAAGTTGCTAGGAAAGATTACAGGCCACGTAGGAAGCTGAGTTTCCTTGGTGCTGCATTATATTCTATTTCTCACCCTCTCCTGTTTACAGCCCTCTCTCTTGCTTTTTCTTCTGCTGTCATCTAGCAGCAGTTAATAGTACTGGAAAAGAGGGTCTAGGTTAATATTGTGACATCTCTAAGTACAGCAAGCATTATTCCTGCAAACCAGAGGCTTGTAAGAGGTCCAAGGCTTGCTTAGACTTGCTTTACTATATAGTCAGTCTAAGCAAGACCTAACTTAATTTTGCACATTAGTGTCCAACAAGTACCAAGTGAAAATACAAAATCAATTTCCTATTCTCATAAATCTTTTACATTCATCGCCCTAGCAATGGCAAAACAGTAGACCTGGGCAGCCTGGTCTAGTATTAAATGTGGAGGTTGGTGGCCCTGCATGTGGCAGGGGGTTGGAGATGCATGATCCTTGAGCACCCTTCCAACCTGGGCCATTTTGTGATTCTGTGATTCAGAATTGCTGATTAGACTAAGCAAAGCCTCTCAGTTTTTAGAACTGTATTAGTATATAAGCAGCTTTGATTTAAGTGACTTTAGATACTTTTCATTTTAAAGCACATGCCTAAAATGCTGTAATTATAAGGACTCACATATTTCAGGCCGAGAGATTTGCTTCTTATTTGACTCTTTCAGCAGAGAGCTAAGTCCAACAACTATGATGTCTGTCATTTTAACTGGAGAAGAGCTGATCTCTGCATTTTCTCTTCTAAGTGAAGAGACGTGTCCAAGCCAACCAGTCTTACGTTTAAGGATGTCAAAACTCAACAGAGATAGGAAAAATCTTTTTCCTCCTTACTTGCTGCAAGTTAAATATTAACTTAGTAAATTATACAAAGTTTGGTTTAAAAATCAAACACGTAACCCATTTCTTGCTGATATACAGAAGTCTGACCCTCCTCTGGAGCTTTTACATCTGTGGAAAGCTTATGTGTTTAGAATAGAAGAAAGGAGATCAAGGGGTTATTACATGCAAGGGGTTATTTATATGGTCTACGTAAGCCAAATTGGTTATGTGCAAAAAAGTCACTATTTACACTTTGAACAATCAAGCAGCAATTAGGAAGTGTTAAAGAAAAAATATCAGTGCACTATAACTTTTTTTTTATATATATTTATATATGTGTATAAATATATATACATGTACACATGGTTATCAGACTTCAATTTTTAATAGAAGCATGATATATATTAGCCTTTAATATTATTCAGGAAATCAACTTTATCAGCTTAAGTGGCAGAGTGTTTTGAATGTTTCTAAAAATTGTTGTGAACTTGTGTTGTCATGGAAAAAAATGGGTGGGCATGAGCTGTAAGTTAACATGTAGTGCTATGTTATAGATCCCCAGCAGAAGGGCAGCAGTAAAACACAGATGTAGTCTCAGACACTGCTCATGTAAAACTCAAATAGTTGCTGTGACAGGTATTCCTCCTGTACAAATATTTGTTCTTACTGCCATGGTGCTTTTGTTTTTGCATGCTGTAGTTGCTAAGAATAGAATTTCCGTAAGTCACCACAATACTGCCCTAATGAAAGTCTGCAAAAATATAATGTAATTGAGTCATGGACCTGACTAGGCACAGCAATTCAGAGCAGATGAATGGGTGCACTCATCACCACACCTTTGAAGACCAAGGTATCAGAGCTGCCAGAAAGTTGCATTGAGTGCACAAATTGAACAGCAAGCACTCCTTAATGCCTTCATGCAGACAGATTTTGCTGTACAGGAAGGAAAACACTGATGCAATTAAATGCCATAAACAAGAATAAAATCCCTTTCTCTCCACCTTTTGCTCATTGATGATGTGTTTGACTGCTTCTAGAAACTGAGAAAAGGGAAGAAAGGGCATTCCAGCAACTGTCAACAGACATTCTGATACACAACAAGAAAACTAAGCATATTGATATTTAATCTGGACTCATTGCAATACCTGCTTTCTCTACAGACTTCTGTATTGTTTCTGCTAGTTCCTGGTTTGCAGTCTCCTCTGGCTGCATGTCTTCCCACCCAGGACATTCTTCTTGAGATAAACAGAGCATTGCAAAAGAGCTCAGAGCAACTGAGATATCAGGAGCCTGCATAAGAGCACATCAGTGCCTGGAGAAAGAAGGCTATCCTATACATACATCTATGATGTATGTCTCATGAGCAGAGCAGGTCGTACAACCACAACAACAAAAGTAACCTCATATTCAGCTAAATTGCAAAAATATAGCAGGAATGCTAAGGGGACAGAGACAGAATATGTGTGGAAAGTTTCTTAATGGGAAGGTACTGCTTACTTTTAAGTGAGGAGGAGGTGGAAGATCACTGGGTCACTGGAGACCTGATAGTTTCATGACCATTGGGACCAACTGAGCCCCTTGGTCCCTGACTCAGAGGGCAGCTTATTGGGCAGAAGTTCTTGACTCCCTGCAAAGAAGTGACCCGGTTACAGTTCCAGGGGGGAACTTGACCAACTGATTGAGAGAATTCAGGAAGCAGTCTGATTACAGTTATTACATGAAAGAGCCTTAGTGCCAAACCAGAAATCTCCAACAACAATGCTGGCTGGGCCAGAGCAAATGATCTACCTGGTGGAAAGGAGGAGTTGTGTGTGTATTCCCTCCAACACCATGGTGGCTCTAGAGCCAATAGGTATGCCCCAAAATAAGAAGGCATTTCAATATGCCTGGGGCTTATTAGTCTTTTGGAGAAAGCATATCCCGGATTTCTCCATCATTGCTCAACCTTTGTATGATCTAACCTGAAAATGATCCTGAAATTGGATTGGTCCCCTGTACATGAGGAAGCCTTGAATTAATTGATTTTTGAGGCAAACTCACCAGGCCTTAGGACCAATACACCCCAGTGACCCGTTGTGCCTTGCTTGGGGATTTGCCCCACATGGACTTTTGATACACCTATGGGCCCAGATGTCCCAGCTAGATGGATGGGGTTTTTCTCACACACCTTTAAAGATTCTGAAAGATGATACTCTGCCTGAGAAAAGGGGCTCTTTCTGGTAACTTTAGGATTCAAGGAGGAAAGACAAACCATTTTGCAGCAGTCAGTCATTCTGCATGGGCCCTTCAAGGTCTTAAGGCTGGTGCTAGCAGGGATACCTCTGCCCAATGGAGTAGCACATTGGGAAACAAGAAGCAAATCGTATGCTCAACTGGATCATTATTTTCACCTCTTTGAAGGGTCACCTATGACCCTTCCCATGCAGGAGATTTCTAATATGGGATCTTTAACCTAAGTTGCTGCTTCTCTTATAAAGAATACCCCTCCATTCCAGGAAGAAATGAGGAATGTTTGGTTTGTAGACACCTCTACCAGGCACAAAGGGGAGGCATGGAAATACTGAGTGGTAGCCAGTGCAAATAGAAACCAGAGATAATGTTTTTAGTGAAGGGAAAGGCTGTGCCCAAGTCAGGGTGTTAGTTACAATTTCGGAGATACTTAGTAGAGAAAAGGACAACCTCAAACTGGTATGTGAATATACTGATTCATGTGCAGTCTTCAAGGGATGCACCGAGTGGCTCCCCTTCTGGGAACAAAATGCTTGGAGGTAAACCAAGTCCTGGTGTGGCAGAAAGAGAAGTGGGAGGATATCCTGGATATCACAAAGGCAAAGGAATGTGAGGTAGGCTGAGTGGTATCCCACCAGACAGGGTTGGATCCAGCACACAGGCAAAGCTGTGAAATGAAAGAATTAACTACACTCCTTTTGATGAATCCACTAATACACCCCACTTTCTTTCCCAAACACTGAAAATGGGTGATGAGTGGGAAAATTTACTGGAGTTGCTACATGTAAAAAGGGAGCATTAAAGATCATTGTATCTATCTAAGGAAGACAGCTATCTATCTATCCATGTATCTATCTAAGGTTGACAGAACACTGGAACAGTTTGCCCAGAGAGTTTGTGGAGTCTCCTTCTCTGGAGATATTCAAGACTTATCTGTACGCCGACCTGTGTGACCTACTGTAGGGCACCTGCAGAGAGGTTGGACTCAATGATCTCTTGAAGCCCCTTCCAACTCCTACAATATTAGGATTCTGTGATTTTCCCCTCTTTTCTCATCCTTTCACTTGTTTTCCCTCTATTCCTAACTTTTCCACTCTTATCCCCTTCTTCTCTGGATGAAGTGTCCAAAGGAAGGCTATAGAATGGTGAAGGATCTGGAGGGCAGGGTGTTATGAGGAGCAGCTAACTCTCTTGGTTTGTTCAATCCTGAGAAGAAGAGGCTGAGAGGAGGCCTCATGGCAGCCTAACGCTTCCTCACAGAGAGATTTGGGGGCAATCACTGACCCCTGTTGATAGTGACAGGACCCAAGAGAGTGTCATGAAGCTGTAACAGAATGAGGTTCAGGTTGGATATTAAGAAAAGGTTCTTCATCAGGGAGTGGTTGGGTACAGGAACAGGCTTCCCAGGGAAGTGGTCATGGCACTGAGCTGTCAGAGTTAAGCATCTGGACAATGCACTCAGACATATGATCTGATTTTTGTGTGATTCTTTGTGGAGCCATAAGTGGTATGTGGTGATCCTTATGGGTCCTTTATAACTAAGGATATTCTATGAATCTCTGAAAAAACAGTCTCCATTTTATTTATAATCTCCCTTTATGTATTGAAAGATTGCAGTGAGGTCTTGTTACAGCCTTCTCTCCTCCAGAGCGAAGAAGCCCAGCCCTTCTTCACAGGAGAGGGTTCCAGATCTCTGAGCATCTTCATGACCCACCTCTGAACCTCCTCCAACAACTCCACATCTTTCTCATGCTGAGGGACATGAACACAATATCCCAGATGGCTACTCTCAAAGGCAGAGGGGAACAATCCCTTCCCTGCCCTATTGCCACTCTTCTGCTGATGGGCGCAGTTGGCCTTCTGGGCTACAAGGACATACTGCTTGCACATGTCCAGCTTTTCATCCACCAGAACTCCCCAAGTCATTCTCTGCAATGCTACTCTCAGTTAGTACTTTTATCATTCTGTACACATATCTGGGATTACCCCAAAACGGGTGTAACACCTGTCACTTGGCCTTGTTGAACCTCATTCAGTTCATGTTAAGGTCCCTTTGGGCAGTATTCCTTCCATTTATCATGACAACCACACCACTTGCTTGGAGTTCTTTGCAAAGAACACTTGCTGAGAGTGCCCTTGATCCTTCTGTCTAGGTCATTGATAAAGATTTTTAAGAGTACCATTCTCAAGAAAGACTCCTGGAGGCCACTGCTCATTACTGGTCTCCATCTGGACATAGAGCTGTTGACCACAACCCTCTGTCTGCGGCCATCCACCCAATTCTTTATCCATCTAACAGTCCACCCTTCAAATACGTATCTGTACAGTTTATAGAGAAGGATATCATGCGAGACCATGTCAGTGGCCTCACAGATGCCCATTATATAGTTCTTTGGTTTGGCAATCTTAAATCATGCATTCCTCCTCAGGCAGATCCAACTGTCACAGAAAGGAATATGTGTCTTTATTTCCAATGTTGTTAGCTTCTAGAGCTAGATAGAATTAACTGTTGATAAGTCTTCTCCTTATGGCCTCTTAAACAACTTTCTACTCCTCCCATTTGTTGAAAGCTGATACTATTTTGTACCTGTAGACAATAATAACATCTTTGCTCCTTGTAACAACACCCCAATATCAATGATTCAGTAATGTTTCTAATCTTGTCATTCTGTCATGGAGTTGAGAATTGCGCTGTAGAATTTAGATAACCAATTACACAAACAAACAGGAGTATTAAATCCAATTGTTAACATTTACATTCATAAGATTGTGATAAAATATTCTAAATGATTCATGGTACATTCCTCCGCAATCCCAATTGGAATCCCATAACTGAGTCAGTCAGGTTAATAAACATTGCATCTTTGAAGAAAATGCAAGAGGTGATAAGCTAAAATTGATAAGATCCTGAAATTACTGGAAAAGATATACATCTACCTTACAAATACCAAGTCTGAAAAGCAGCATATGCCCCCTGCAAGCACACTGCTGTCCAGCAGCAGCTCTTGGCTTGTTATGAAACATTAGCTCCCAAAGCCAGCTTGCTTGGAGACCTTTTTCCAGTGCATATGCATGATTCATACTGTAGAACAGTGACTATTTCAAATTGAAAGTTCTTTTTGTTGTTTTTAAAACATATAATCATCATGCATTTGATATAGAAGTTTTGGGTTTGTTTTTTTTTATAAAGTTAGTTGAAGACCTCAGATGGGAAACTGAGATAGTCCTATGAACAACTGCAAACAAAGAGAAGACAGAAAGACAAATGCTTCACTGCACAGTGGATTTGATATTGTACATAGAGCCTTCACAGGACTCTCTAGCCTGCTGAACTAAACAGTCAAGCATGTGAATCACACTGTAGGTACTATATTTACTTCTGAAGTCCCCCTGCCACAGCTGCAGGCTATACATAGCCATTCTCACAAAGGGCAAGCAGCCTAAACTAATGCAATCTTCAATGAAAATCTTGAAGGACTTTAATTAAACTCATAATACAAAAATTTGTTGCAAAGAGTATTTATCCATACCAGGATTCTACATGGTCATAGTAAGTATTTTTGATTTTTCTTTTTTCCTATATCTTTCAGAACAGAAATCATTTCTATTATATGCTTTACTTGAAATTAGTATAAAAAGCTTTTTATCTGTTTTCCCCATAGTAGCCACATAATAAAAAGTTTAATCTTATATTTTATCCTATACTTTTCCAAAAGGCAATATTTGAACTACAATTTTATTCTGTTTTGTAAACACAGAGTCATTTTTAATCTAGAAATCTAGATTTCATTAGAATGTGAAATAATGAGGAAAATGGAGAAACAAGCAAAAGGACTTATTAACATACGTTAATATGAAACTGCTGATTGCAAGACAATATTCCCACAGCTTCATGTGTTTGTTATGCTGGGATTACTGACTTTTTATATATGCAAACATTGCTTTTGTAGATAAGAGAAACTTGAAAATTTGAGTTCATTTTATAGTTACTATTACTTTAATATGGACTCTTGTTTTCCACAGATATGGGTATTCTTGCTGTATTTGCCCTACCATTGCTTCTTCTTGGGATCAGTGGAATCATTTATATTTACCAGACACTCATATGGCTAGTGTCCAAATCAGCAGTGCAAAACAAGGTAGTGGTGATCACAGATGCCATCTCTGGACTAGGCAAGGGTGAGTTGTCTCTTTTCTTCTCAGTGTCAGAGAACTGAACAGTGTCTATGACTTTTAAGTGTACTTCTAAAATCTCTGATACAGGAACCGTGGATGAACTTTCAGGAACTGCAGGGCTTTGAGTTTACGGAACAGAGTAGGAGGTTTTATAACCGTGTCAAGTGCTATTTTTAGCATTTTGCTACTATGAGATATAATACTATAAGTTGTCACTGTAGAGTAGCAGCAAATCAGCATTAACTGGTGTCACCTTTCTCTGTAACTTGTTCATTTTAAGCCCTTAAATGTTTCCACTTTTTCTGTTCTCTGTGACAGTACTCACTCTTCTCTCCCTGAAAATTGCTGCCCCTCAATCACCTGTATTACTCTTCTTCCCTTGATATCCTCCAGAACCTCCAACAGGGAGGTCTGACTATGTGTGATGATGTGTTCAGTGGAAGAAAAGAAAGGATATGTTGTAGTTAATTTATCTTAGGCAACAGCAAAATTCCTTTTTCCACATGCTAGAATTTCTGGACAAATGGAGACATTTGTCAAAGTTTAAAAAGTAACAAAAAAAAGGATGAAGATGTTTTCAGTATGACTCCTAATTAAACTTGACTCCTGGGCTTTTTTCAGTGCTGTAACTCAAAAGAGTCCAGAGGAATGCATCACTGGTTTCCCTTCTGCTGTTGTTCACAAAATAATCTTGTTCATGAATTTTGTTCATAAATCTGCCCTGTTAAGTTAAGAAGAAAAATATTGGTGTAGCTATAAATAATCTTTTTAAATCACAAAATTTTTCTATTCTAAAAAGGAATGAAAAAAATTCATGAAAATACAACTGTGTGAAACACAAACATTACATAAATAGGAGTTTCCACTGAAAAGGTTTATAAAAGTAGGAACCTGGGTCCAGAAGGCTTATATAAGTACTTCCATACAGATATTAAGATTTTAATATTGAAATAAAAAAAAAATCCAAGAACATATAAGAATATCTGGATTATCCTGCAGCTACTGAAATATGAAGAAAAATATTTTTGAAGAGTGGATAATGTTGCCTGTTTAAGAAGGGTCATGGGAAGCAAACCAAATCAAAGAGGTGGGAAAAGCAAGAGTTATTGTAAGGTCATTCCAGTGTTGAATATGCAAATGACATACAGATTTAATTTAGGGACCAAATATAAGGTTTTCAAGGCTGAAGGCATTCTGAAGATCTAAACAGAAAATAAATAATGAAAAGAAAAGACCTTTTAATTTCCAATCCTGCCAGCACACATAACCCACTGCCAGCTAGTTGTCTATCTGCACCTAAAGCAGATCTTCTGATTTAAGGCGGTGTGTTCATTGTGTCATGCCTACAGGCTATTTGCAATACATTTTATATTACAAGTGATAAAAAAAAGACAAGCGAGTACTTTTCCTCATTGCAAGGACAATCTTGACATATTTCCAAACTGAGAACCACTGCTTCAGTTCAGCTGAACCAGATTGCATTTCCCAGGCACCCTACGACCACTCCGGGAGTACAACTGACAATTAATCCCTGAAGATGTCCCTGAGGTGACTGTGGTCCATATTTTAAAAAGCCTTTCTCTGATCAAACTGGTAGCACAGTGAAGAATCTATTCTCCCTTCATCAGCTAGAGAAGAAAATCAGACACGAACCATCAAAAAGCTTCAACCTGATATTTCAGGCTAATGCTAAGGCATGAGAAACAGTAGTTCTGACTGCCAGTTTCTTTGAGCCACCAGTTCGAGGAAAGTACCATTCCAGCTCACTTGCATTAGCAAGAAAGAAGAATCTTCTCCAGAGACAGTTTAAACTGTTGTGAATCCTTGGTCTACAATGTCCTTGTCTGTATGTAGAGAAAGCAGTTCCATCTTAGTGTACACAGAAATTTCTCAGTGATCTTCACAGGAAGGCTTCAGGGATCTTCTCTGAACCAGAGGTAGCTCAGGATTGTCCCCATTGCCTCCACTGAGTCCTGGGAAGAGCGTAGGATTGATGAATGATAAGGGTCTGTGTAAGAAAGACCTTCCAGTTACTATTTCATCTCAATTGTAGGGCAGTGGCTGCTAAGTTTCTATGTACCGTTCTTTCTCAGAGTTGTAGATGAGTTTCATGTACCTGAAGGTTTCATGAAGACAGTGCCCAAAACTAGTTTTCTGCATTCTGGGATTGGTTGGTGTCTTGGTATTGTTGTGGGCAACATGAGATTTTGATATGTAACAACATCATAAATGCATTTTTGTATGATTTTCATTATGTTGTACTTATAGGTGGAGGCAGTTAAGGAAGAAAGACAAAAACTTTTTTCCTTATTCTAACCCATTAACTGTCATACTGTTCTTTTCTTAATTATATACTATAACTAAACAGTATCATCATGCTGTACCATTAATTGTGATGACCTTAATATGGTAAAAATATTCATAAAATTTCATTTATTACTCATTTATATTGTTGCTTTTTGGAAATTCTTTTTTTTTTTTCATATTTTTATCCTTTCAAAATTAATGAATTTTTAATGAATGATTCAACATCATTAGCAAAAAAAGCCTCCCATTTCAACTAAAATAGGTATAATCAAATTGCTACTATTGTTATTATTTCTTTTGAACTTCTTTCTCTCCTAGAATGTTCTCGAGTGTTTCATTCAGGAGGAGCAAGGCTTGTGTTGTGTGGCAGAACATGGGAGAAGTTGGAAGCCTTGTATGATGCTTTAATTAGCGTGGCAGACCCCAGTACAGTAAGTGTTTCCTCACAGTGCTCTGAAAATTGACAACTTGAGGTAAAAACCTTGTTCAGGTACAAAAAGTGCTTTTAAATCCACTAAAATGAGATCTACATGGAGCTTGATTCAGACACCAGCAGTGATTTTGGTCATCCACAAAATACACCCAGCACAGTTCAGAGAAAGAGAGGAACAGTTTTGAAGAGCACGATGTCAAAAAATGTGAAAAATAAGATCAAAAGCTCATGAGTGGACCTGCATTTTCATTGAATCCCTGCCCAAAGCCAGACAACTAGAAATGTGAGGTAGAATGATTTACATGTTAATTCAGATGTAGTTCTCCATTTCGCATATCTAGTATTCAAGAAGTAGGAGATGGTTCCAAGGATTTCATTAATCTTAAATATTTCTACTACTTTGGGAGAGTTCTCAGATTGCAGGCTATGGGAGCACATAAATACAAGTCCTCTTCTCTCATTACCACTGACTAAGCATGCAAATAAAGATGCAAGACCAGTAAAGGCTTCCCATGCTGTCAGAGGTAGTTCTTTGGGAGGTGTTTCTTTGGTGCCCATGGAAAATCTTTCCTTCTGTGATCAGACTCATTTCAGAGCATAAGTAGTATAAGTGTATAAATTACATAGCCATTTGTCACTAGACCAACAAATATTTGCATGTCACCCTTTTTCTTCAGTGAGCTTCATTCATCTGCATAAAGAAATACTGTGTTTGTGCTAATTTGTGTAAACAACTAGGAAAAATCATTAAGTATGACTAAGGGACCTGTATGTACTTCAGCATAGTAATAAGTGAAAATTTTCGGAGTTCATTCCTCTATACAGCTATGCTGTAGCTGATAAAATCTACATCTTTGAAAGAAACAATACATGTAGTTTGGATTACCTATAGTTAAAAAAACTATTCCCACCTCCCAATTTCCCCTGTAAATTCAGTTCCTCTTATATACGTAAATCATCTCTCAAAGCTCTTTAACGTAGGTTCTCTGAGCAGCAAATTTCTACAGAGTTCTGTTTATAAAAAGAGAGAGGATAGGACTCATCCCATGTGTATTTATCTGCATTCATTGGATGCAGTTATTCCAACTTACTCTTCCCAAGGTGTTATGCACCTGAATCTGAATTTCAGAGTATAAGAGTACCTATTACTGAGTTACCCTCTTTCCAGAGTGGGTTAAAGGAACAAATCAAGATTTTTGTAAGAATGATAATGCACTTTCTTCAGATACAGTGGTAAATTTTATTGTTTTTAAGAATAAATAGAAATCGTAAGTAGAAAATAATTTATATATAAGGAATCTGAAGTCAAGAAAACTGACAAAGTAACTTGACATGTCAATGAGCAAGTATTCCTTTATTACAGTACTGGGTGCATGGGGATCGCTCCACCAACATGCACACAAAGAGAAGCAGCAACTGCATATTTAAGGGCATACGTAGTCATTGCATTCCAAGGACATGGGCAGAAACTCCAAGAAATGATTAACATCTTTGGTGGTTTTGAATTGAAGGCTAGCAATTCTCACTGTAAATTTCCAACCTTTTAAGAAGGGTAGCCCAAACTGGTTCCCACTGATGTTACACTGAGGCATCTGTTTTGCCATCTTATCTTCAACAACAGGACATCTGTTCTGCTTTCTTCTCTTGACAACGAGTCTCGCAGTTTCGCGGCCTCCACGTTTGTTCTTGAGCTTACATTCATGCAGGCCTCCTGTCCTTCAGCTTCTATCCACTCAAGTTATGCAAAAGGCTGTTCTCACAATATGGAAAAACTGTGCCATGATTCAAATCCTTGAATATTTTTTTCCTTTATTAGACATATACACCAAAGCTCGTTCTTCTGGATATCTCAGACATAGACTACATTCAAGACGTAGCTAAGGAAATCCTGAATTGCTATGGTTGTGTGGATATACTCATCAACAATGCAAGTATGAAGGTAAAAGGAGCAGTGCAGAGCATTTCATTGGAACTTGATAAAAAGATAATGGATGCCAACTATTTTGGACCTATAACATTAACCAAAGGTATTTTAATTTTTTTCCTTTTTTTCCTGTCACAACTTAAAGTTTAATATCCAAATCACTGGCATTATTCTGATGCTTTAGCATTTAACTTTGCCTTCTTCACTACAAACAGAATCATGTGAACATGAGTGGGCTGCAATTGAAATGAATAAGTTCAAAATCAGACTGGAAATAAATCAGGCTTGGAAATATATTAGTAGGTGTTTGAAAAAAATTTTGTCTGCTTGTTTTTCCTTACAGTGACTCCTTCAGTTCTGTACTTGCTGCCTTTGTTACTATAAAATTTTGACTCCATCTCAGAGCTGTGATACAATTAGTACAAGCTATATCCAGTGGAAAGAGTCCTGAGTCTGGTGTGTCACAGCAGATGGTTACAATCTCCTCAGAGGGGACTGACAGTGCAGGCAAAAGTGGGGAGTAGTGTGTGATGGAGGGGCTGAATTGCACAGAGCTTGCAGTTGGCAATGACACATTTGAAAGCCTCTGGATAAGGATTTAAGTGCAAGCAAATAAGTAGATGTCATTATGGAAGTCTACTACTGGTCAGTCAGACAAGATGGTGACTCATCAGTTCCTGGTAAAATTATGGGGAAAATTGTTTTAGCAATTATAGAAAAATACCAGAGAGACAATGCAGTTGTTGGTCACAGGGTACTCAGAGAATTGACTGATGTCATTGTGATAACTGTCATAATTACTTTTCAACAATCTTGGGTATCTGGAATGGTCTCAGTTGACTGGAAGCTGGGAAATGTTGCTCCAATTTTAAGAAGGGCAAGATGAAAGTGTCATTTCAGTGCCTTGTAAAATTATGGAGAAAATTATGCTGGGAGATATTAAAAAATGCCTGAAGGACAACATATTAATTGGTCACAGACAAAACAAGTTCATGAGGGAAGGTCCTGTTTAACTAACCCAATTTCCTTTTATTGACAAGAACATCCATCTAGTTGACCAAAGGAAGCCAGCTGGTGCTATCTTTTTGGATTTCAGTGAATCCTTAGATGCCGTTTCTCACAGTATCTTTCTGGACAAAATGTCTAGCATATGATTAGGCAAAAACATAATGCAATGCATGAACAATTAGATGACGAGTTGGGCCCAATGGGTTATAGTAGATGAGTTACATCAGTCTGGTAGTCAGTAACTAGCAGGATTCTACAAGGCTCTACTTTAGGGCCAGTTCTCTTTAACAATTTCATCAATGACTTAGTTTGAAGATAAGCTAAGTGACAACACTATATTGAGAGGAGCCATCAACTCATTTGAAGGTAAAGAGGCCTTGCAGAGAAAAGGTGGAAGGATGAAAAATCACCAATTAAATGAATTTTAATAGTAGTAAGTGCCAGATCCTGCCCCTGGGATGGGATTAATCCTGGATATGTATGTAAATTGAGAGATGAGAGACTGTAAAATAGAGCCACAGAAAGTAGGGGTTATGATTGACAGCAACTTGAATATGAGACAATAGTGTGCACTGATAGCCAGAAGAGCCAACCGTATCTTAGAATGCATTAAGCAAAATATAGCTACACTGGCAAGGAAAGGGATCATCACACTCTGCTCTGTGCTGGAGGGCAAGGCGTATAAGGAGTAGATGAGGTACTTTGGTTTGCTGCATCAGGGGAGGATCAGGTAGGGGGTAGGGAAACATTCTGCACCAGAGCATGGTGTGTGTGGAACAGCTACCAGGGCAGTGGGTATGGGTCTGAGCTGCTGGATTCACAGAGCATTTGGATATCTCTCTCAGCCACAGGGTTTGGATGGTGCTGAGTGGAGCCAGGAGGTGTCCTTGATAACCGCTATGGTCTCTTCCAATTTGGAATATTCTATGATTCTATGATCTTACTGTTCATTAAAGTTTTGCTAACCATAATTTACCTGTCATTTCTTTTCTCTGAAGATATTAAGCTCTTTTACTTATTTAGCTTTTTCTTTCAATTTCTTTTTTCAGCCATTCTTCCCAACATGATTTCTAGAAGAACTGGCCAAATAGTTTTAATTAATAGTATTCAAGGAAAAATAGGAGTCCCATTTCGTGCAGCTTGTAAGTTATACGTTCATTCATACGGTATGTTTTTATGAATTCATAAATTCAAAAAAATGTTCACATAACATTCATTTTAATGTATATATATTTAGTTATTAAAAGTGGTAATTTCCAGCCTTCTTAATTAAATGATTAATAATGTATTTGACTGAAACATTTTCAAAGTCAAACTCAAGAAAAAATAGTTAAAAGTACTCTGAAACATGACTTTTGCCTAGGTGCTTGAGGATACATACATATTGAATGTGATAGCAAATTTTTAAAGTTCTTGGGAAGGGTTCAGGGAACAATGAGCCTGTAGTTCTAATATCTTGTGGTGGCTTCACACTGATAGAAAGCTAAGCTTCACCACACCTCTCTCACTCCCCCTCCTTAAAAGAACAGAGAAACAAGGTACTGTAAAAAGAGACTCATAGATAAGGAGTGGTTTAATTAAAGTGAAAAGGAAAAAAAAAAGGCCATGCAGAACAAAAGAAGAAATAAATTATTTAATTTTTAAAATATTAACTTAATAAATATAGTTTATAAACATAAATTCTTATTTTTATATAAGTTTATAAATGTAAACTTTAATATTGAAAACATATAGAATTGTTGCTGCAGGGCCAAGGCCGAATTTATTTGCAAAATACACAACTTGTCTACCAGAGACATCTGTGTATTTTACTGCATTTTACTAATGTGTCACAAACTACAGCATCAGATGGGGTGGACACTCATCTCAGAGACAACTGTCTGTCTATTAAAGATGTTTTCAAACTGTAGAGATATTAGAGAAACTACTCCTAACCCAGGACTTAATATTTACGATGGGGAAATCCAGACATGCTTTCTCACATGCATAGAGAGGTTCATATATATACCTTATGCAAAACTTACCTGTAAATTCTGTTTCTTCTGTTTATTTTAAATATGTCATAAGATAATTTCACTGAGTGAAGTTATTCACTATTCTTTTGTCTATATTGGATAATCATTTCCAGATAATGTTCTAAACATTTTTGTTTCATGGAATTCCTCAAACATCTAAATCCATACATCCAAATATCCACGTGTTTTTTCTTTCTTTCAGATGCTGCTTCTAAACATGCTGCTGTAGGCTTTTTTGATTGTCTTAGAGCAGAAATGGAAGAATTTGATATTTCTGTCAGCACTGTCAATCCAACCTTCATCTGTTCATACCATCATCAGCCAGCACCTGGCAATTGGGAGGCATCAATTTGGAAATGTAAGGTTTGATGAAACAAGACAGACATTGGATGAGTTCCGTATAGATGTATGGAAGCTTTTCTTATGAAGAAGAAAAGAGCACGGGGAAAGAAACGGAAAAGACAGTAAGATGAACAGGTTAGGAGAATAAAAGGAAAGAGAGATTGAAGAGATCAGACGAATATGTTAAAAAGAGGAGATATACGGAAAGGAACAACATCATGTGAGAAAAAAATACAGCATGGCATGGAGAATGAAGGTTGAGAAGAGTATGAATGTTACAAGGGAGATTTCAGCTGTGCTCAGGTTGCTTCTTCCCTTAGGGAGAATCTTAGAGTGGTTGGTTAGGAAGTACAAAAGAAGGGAAGGGAGAGGGTAAAGAAATGAAAGTTTATATGAACTTAACTGGACTGATGTACTAGCTGTCTGTCTTCTCACCACAGTTCCCTCAGTTGTGCCTGCCTGTTTGTACTTCTAATTCCTCTCTCTTTGATTCAGTCTTTTTCAGAAAGGTGACTTATGGTGTGCACCCAGCAGAGGTGGCAGAGGAAGTCTTGCGCACAGTGAGCAGTAAGAAGCAGGAGGTGCTGATGGCCAACCCTATACCCAGAGCAGCAGTTTACATTCGCACCTTCTTCCCTGAAGTGTTTTTTGCCATTGTTGCCTCAGGGATTAGGGAAAAACTGAAGACAGAACAAGAAAATTGATTTTGTTTCTTTTCCCTGCTAATGACCTGGAAAATGTTTATGTTTGAAATATCATTTCTGCTACTAGTATGGGTGGAATAAAACAGGAGGCTGCTACCCTAAACCTGCCAGTATCTCAGTGATTCACTACCACTGGCACCCTATCATCTGTGAGGTTTCCACTCTTCTGGATTTAGTGAATATGACAAGGGAAAATCTGATAGGAACTCCATTACTGTTGTTACAGAGCAATTCTCAATATAAATGGACAGGTCAAAGCTTTGGGGACTTGTAACAACTTATCAGAATAATCTGTCAGAGCTAGGATTAATGGAGACTTACAGGAATGAAAGGATTGGGATGGAAGGAGATGTGAGAGACAGAGGTATACAAATTAATGGAAAACGGCATTGCAGCCCCATCACATTGTTCTCCAGATACAGTTTTTTGTTAGTATTTGGTAACGGATATTCAAATATTGACCTCCAAATAGAGCTTACCTAATTCAATATCTCAGCTGTGACAGGACCCCAGAACATATGCAAAAATACAAGAATGGGGCAAAAATACAGATTAACCCTGCTGATTAGAATCTTCTAGTTTCTCACAATCTGCTACATAAACACAATGCATCCGTCTCTGCATCTTGTTAAACTATCCCTTCTGTCTGTTTTTTGCACAAGTATTTTCAAATTCTTGTTAAAATATTCCATCCCTGAAGACAGGAACTCATCATACATTTAAAAACATATTCATTTATGCTTTCTTTAAATCTGATGTCAGATAATATCTTCTGATATCTCCTACTCCTACAAAAATCACTCTCAATTTGTTCACTCCCTGTCATTCATACCCATCATACTTTCCAAGCAGTTACTTGTTTTCCAAGTTGAAGAGCCCTGGTGTCAATTTGCCCTCTCTTTTGGAGACTTCCAGATTTTTCTTCGTATTTTTCTTTACGCCTTCCCTAGCTTATCTGTTTGGGGTTTTACTGTTGTTTTTTGTTTGTTTGTTTGTTTGTTTTGTTGTTGTTGTTTTAAGACGGAGAGGCCACAGCTGCATGCAGTATTCAAGGTAGATAAACACTCTGTATTCATAAACAGGCTTACATATATTTCCTGGATTACTATCCTGCGCTTTTCTTCTGCATGTTTTTTACAAAATCCTAGTTTTGAGATGCTTTTCTAATGGCCACTGAAAATTGAGTTCCCCCATTCATTCTGTTATGTGAGGTTATTATGCAGCAGATCCAGTGTAAGCATGAATGCTATTCATGTCAGTTGGGTAAATTCTGTAGATCACCAAATTTATCTCACTCCTAGCTACAAGGCTTCTCTTCCCTATCATACTTTTCCAGTTCAATACTTACTTCTTCTTACCCTTTGAGATGAACCAGAATGTAAATAAAGCCAAAGCAGAGGTGTTCTGATCTTAAGTTTCACATCTGAAAGCTTAAATTTAGTCTCTTAAACCCTCCTCTTGCATCTCTTGTGTCATCAATGCAAACAGAGATTGTAAGTGGCCACCTGCTCTTTTGCAAATCTTGGCAAAATGCCTTATCTGCTGAACCCCTTTATACTCTTAAAGTATGCAGCCAAGCTACATTTAATGCTACAGCAAAGGCCAGTTACTCATATAGTTACTAATACCAGCTGCACTAATATGCCTCTTCCTATCAGTAAGAATCACTAAATGTGAAAGGAAATTCTCAGTGCAAAGAAAAATATTCCTATCTGGGAGAAATTAACCTTTTCTTATATCACAAGTCCAGTTGCTCTGTTCTCAAAAAGCAAAAATTCATCTACTTCAGTCAGGGACGTTGTTCACAATTAGTCATAAGCAGTGAGTTTCTGCATTACCCACTGGACCTCAATCTGTTTTCTTTTGGAGGTCTGAGCTTCTATTGTTGATTGAATATATGTTCCTTAATAGTGAAGTCAAACATCCATTTTGTATATAATTCTTTTCCTCATCAGAATTCTGTTCCCTTAAACAAAAGAGCTGTAGTGTGGTCTCTGATGTACTTGACTCTATGCCTCAGCAATAGCAAAATCTCAGCTCCACAAAGACAAAATATGAAATAACTGGGCAGTTTCTCCAGAAAAGGGTCAAGGAATCTGGACCTCACAGCTAAATGTGTATTAATGTACTTTGCTGTAAACCCAGGTAGATCTACCATTAAAATAAGCTAAATAATCTTTTTGCTCCCTTTTGCACTTCCTAAATATCAGCAGAAATTCTTAGTTTATTTCAACCACTTCAAAAACATTGAACATTATACGGAACGAAAGTGAAAACTGTGAGAATAACAAAGGCTAAAATAACATGCATGAAGCATCAAGAAATTTTGAAACTAGAAAGCAAAAGAAAGTTATATCTGAACAGTATTCAAATACATAAATATATTGCCAACAGCATAGAACTAAACTGTTCTCCCTTTCTGTTGCTGCAGGACAAAGTGCTAAAATTACTGCAAAGGAGATTTGCAGGGTAAGAATTTTCTGCTAAGAATAGTTAAGCATTAAGGATAAATTGTCACAGATTTTAGAATGCCTGTCTTTGGAGGCATTAAAGAACAGATTAATAAAGCATCTGTAAAAAAGCAATGTAGCTTTGGCTTATCCTGCCTGGGGAAAAAGAAGGATTAAGTGACCTTTTAAATGGGTCACACTTTTCAATAATCTTGTGGATTTGTTGTTTTTTTTTTTAAACAAGGTTTCTCCACTGACATTTCTGAACTGTTTTTATTCCTTAGGGAAATGTCTTATTTAATACAAAGTTTTCTGTTTCATTTCTCCTATAAGTGCTTCAAGAGGCCTACAACAAAGCTTAACCAGAGATTGTAGTGATTGAACAAGGGGCAATGGCTTTAAACTAAAAGAAGGGACGTTTAGTTCAGATGGCAGCTGCACTCGTCACTCTTAAAAATCAGTGGAAAGAAACAGGTGCTGTAAATTACGTAAATTGCATCCTGGAAGTGCTTATTTCTCCCGTTAACTTCTGCTGCACTCTGAGTAACCAACTTTGTCTGTATGTACCTCTGAGCGCATCTTACTGAGATTTCATATCCATCAAACTAAATTGGGTCAAATGATCTGCAATATAAACACCAATATATTTGGTGGTATAAATGCCTAACATCTGTTAGCAAGTTCCACAGTGCTCTCTGCAATGAAGTGTCAGCTGGCAAGACACAATCTAGCCCATTCACTGCTGTATTGAGTTTGTTTTGTTATTCGAAGTGGACTGTTCGATGGGTAAGGAATTGACTGGCTGGACGCAGCCAAAGGGTTGTGATCAATGGTTCTGTGCCAGGGTGCAGGCCGGTCACAAATGGTGTCCCTCAGGGGTCGGTCTTGGGACCGGTGTTCTTCAACGTCTTCATCAGTGACAGACGATGGCATCGAGTGCACCCTCAGCAAGTTTGTGGGTGACACCGAGCTGAGCGGTGCAGTCGATACATGGAAGGAAGGGAAGCCATCCAGAGGGACCTGGACAGGCTGGAGAAGAGGGCATAAAAACCCAATGAGGTTCAACAAGGCCAAGTGCAGGGTGCTGCTGTTGGGTCGGGGCAATCCCAGGTATTGATACAGACTGGGGAAGATCTCCTTGAGAGCAGCCCTGTGGAGAAGGACTTGGGGGTCCTGGTAGACCAGAAGCTGGACGTGAGCCGGCAGTGCATGCTTGTAGCCCGAAAGGCCAGCTGTGTTCTGGGCTGCATTAAAAAGGGGTGGCAGCAGGGAGAGGGAGGTGACTGTCCCCCTCTACTCGGCTCTTGTGAGGCCCCATCTGCAGCACTGTGTCCAGGCCTGGGGCCACAGCACAGGGAGGACGTGGAGCTCTGGGAGCGGGTCCAGAGGAGGGCACTGAGATGGTCAGAGGGCTGGAGCAGCTCTGCTGTGAGGAAAGGCTGAAGGAACTGGGCTTGTGTAGACTGGAGAAGAGAAGGCTGCAGGGAGACCTCATTGTGGCCTGCCAGAACTTGAAGGGAGCATATAAACAGGAGGGGGAACAGCTGTTTGTGAGGGTGGATGGTGATAGGACAAGGGGGAATGGTTTTCAACTGAGACAGGGGAGGTTTAAGATTAGATACTAGGAGGAGGTTTTTCAGCCAGAGGGTGGTGAGGCACTGGAACAGGTTGCCCAAGGAGGTTGTGGATGCCCCATCCCTGGAGGCATTCAAGGCCAGGCTGGATGTGACTCTGGGCAGCCTAGTCTGGTGGTTGGTGACCCGGCACATAGCAGGGGGTTGGAACCAGGTGATCTCTGAGGTCCTTTTCATTCTATGATTCTATGATTAGATGATTCTATGATAATTCTATGAATTTTCAGATGATACTTGCTGGAAACAGCTGTCATTATGTCAGTGGAGAAACAATTGTATTGGGATTGGGTTAAATCCAAAGTCTGCTGGGGCTCAATAATTATCAGGGGGTAGGAACTAGATGACCATTGCCTAGAATGTTGTTGGCATTTCTGCCAGGCACATTTTTAGCTTGATGTCCAGTGAGATCCCCAAGTCACCCTTCATGAAGTTGATTTTCAATCATGGTAATCTATCCATCCATGGTAATCCAATCACTCAATCCACGCCACCACATTCTCATTTCAATTACACTGCTGTTCTTTGTCCGCATACAATGTTCTAGTTCCTCCCACTTCCTCCCACAGGTTGCTTGGATTTGTGTACATTCACTTGAGATTAGTTTTATTTTATCCTTTTCTGTCATTCCTGACGTCTCATGTTTTGTTGTCACCTAATATCTTTTTCTTTCCATCACTGTTAAGCCCTGCTTAATGACATAATTTGCCTTTTCCATCATTCCTAGTAAACATTCACCTCAACAGGTTGACCAGCTTCATGAATGAGATTATTTTGTCCAGCTTTACCAAATGGACCTTGTCTCCCCAAGCAGTTCCTGATCCTCAGAGAGAGTGCTACAGTTGTCAAAGCCTGTCACCTGGACCAGCTATGCAAAATCAAGTGTTGCCCACAGTATCCAAGGCTCTTCACCCAGTCTTTCTTCCGATAGAGTCATGGAAAACACAACCTTGGCCCCCATGTCCTATACCTTCCCCCTCAAATCAGAGTTGTGTAGTTACTCTGAACATGCTCAAGGCCTCCCCGGTAGTATCTTTGGTGTCCACATGGATAATCAGCAGGGGATAGTAGTCTGAGGACTGGACAGACTTCAGCAGTCTCCCTGAAACACCTTATATGCAATGTTCCAACAGAGAGCAAACATCCCTATATGTTATCACATCACCAGAAAACGGCCTTCAGTCCCTGAAGGAGACAGTCTCCCAATGTTGTCACACACTGATGCTGCTGCATGTTTCAGGATTTGCTGGCTCTGAGCGCACCCCAGGGTAGAGCTTCCACTCTTTGCCTGATGTCAGAGGCCAAACCAATTCTGCAGTTGCAGATCTGCTAATGGAGAAAGAGCCATCTTCCTCTTACCAGAAGTTACAAGCACCCAGCATTCTCAATCCTGTGAGCCTCCAGCAGGCAGAGTCCAGCTGATCTTTCTTCTGTGCATATAGAAGTTCAGGCACTTGTCTTTGCAGCATCTCTGTGAATAACTTATTAATCTCTTTTTCATCACCCTTTGTGCCACGCAGCCTGCGCATCTCCTCCCACAGCTCCTTAACTCATCAAAACAGCAAACGAGGGTGCATGCCTTCACTTTTCTTAGCTTCAGCAAGAGACACCAGGCACTCTGCTTAAAAATCAGAGCAATGCAGAACCTATGTCACAAATCATTTTCTGAACTAGGACACCTGAATCTACTTTTGCAATACTAAGACTTCCTTCAAACATTCATGGAATTATTATTTTTTTTATTAGAGAAGATAAACTAATGCTACACAAATATACAATTTTATTAAATAATATTGTTTCATTCTGTTCTGATTTTATGGTTCACAGTATGCCTTGAGAAAAGGTTAAAATTTATAGAACTGAAATAGTGCTCAGGTGATGTAAATCTTTTACTGGATGTGCACAGTCCTCTGTAGTGTTGTGAAAAGAGTTCACATACACATTGCAAGCTTTCTCTGGAGCTGCGTGATCAGGAAACTTGTATTTAATTTTTAAACTCCTTTCCAGCGTTTTTCTTTTGTGCTTGAATTCCAAAATAGTTTTTGTATATTTGTTAATAGTGGTGACAGCTGCAGCCATACAGCAAGCGAAGGAAGCCCAAGCGAGGCTATAAACAAAAAAGTTTATTAGAAATTAGCAGAACATCTTCATATCCAACTTCTTCAACTTTATTTTTGAAAACATGCACCTAAGATTTTGCATTGTTTTATACTAGGGAAAGAGGAGCATAGTCAGAGAAGAAGAAATGCATTTGGTTAATTGCCATCCATATATCTGACTTATAGAATGGACCTCTGTATAACACTTATAACATTCACATTTAATGTCCTTCCTTATAATATCCACTTTTAATGCCTCTGATTCCTCTGTTAATTCTGAGTTCATTATCATAAAGAGGAACTACATAAAAATGAAGATGCTTACAAAATTAAATTGCGCAGCTACTGAGACTAAAAATCTCACAGATGCCACTGACAAATAATTTGTGTCAGTTACTCACAAAGATTAGTAAGAAAAGAGTTAAATAACAGGGTCAAACACTGAAATACATTCCTGAGAAAATACAGGAGATGACTAAAGAGGAAGAAAATGACACCAACTATGAAATGTTTGGAATAACACCATAACAAGACAGAACTAAAAAATGATACTGAGTAACAGTTTACTGAAGATACAGGAAAACTCTAGACTACTGAGTGGGTAATGCATGCTAGAAATATAAAATTATCATGTAAAAATATGGTCACAGTGGAATGAATTAGAGTTTACAGTGAAGAAGTTTAGCAGAGCATTTCTTAACATGGCAAGGTCAGGATAATCAAATGAAATGTGTGCCTTAGTGGAGAAGTCAGTTTAAGAAACTCCTTTTAATATCTTTTCTCCTTCATAGCTGTTTGTTCCTACATCCTTGCTGTAGTTCAATGAACTCATTTGTGTTATTAAATAACTCTTTCCTTTTTTTTTTTTTTAATTTTTTCCCCCTTTAAGTGCTATTTTCAGCAAGGATTAGTTACCAGGATAATCAGATAACCAGATGCTTTGACAGAGTTTGAGTGCAATGGAGTATGGCACACAGATGCATAGGACTAATAGGAGCAAGAAGGCGGCGGATCAGTTTAAGTTACGTTTTCCCCTCAAGTCAGCATTGACTTACGATCTCAAATTTGAGGATAAGTGGAAAAGACCTTGTAGCAAATAAATAGCAAGAATTGGGGAAAGTCAACAGAAACAGGTAGATGTACATCACCATTCAAACTGAACACAAATGGAACAGTAGGTCTACTATGCTGGTATGTAACCTATGGCTTGAGTCAACTGTAGTAGAGAAGAGCTGAAAATGGCAGCAATGAAATCAAGTTTTAGCCTATGAGATGATTTAAAGGTAGTGTATCTGATTCATGTAAAAAGCATTTTGACTGAATAATAATGCACTGTGGGATTAGTAAAAAAATCAATATAATTAATACTATGAAGCACAACTCTTGTTGACCACCCTGTTAAAGCCCTTTGAAGAAGCTACTGAAAAAAAGAAACTGATTATGAGAAAACTTTAAAAAAGTTCTCTTACCAAAGACTGAAAAAAAATTGAGCTCTAATAAGCAGATACTTCTGCAGATCAATGTTGCATTAAAATATACAAAATAAAAAACAGAATTGTTTCCTTTGACAGTAGAAGAAGATACTAATGTAACTCTTCAACTTTTTTTTTTCCCCAGAACTTTTCCTTTTCCATAAACAATTTGGAAAAAAATAAAATAAAAATAAACAAATAAATAAAGAACCCATTGGCTAAGGAGGACCAAGGAAAGAAGTGAGTGAAGTCTTGTTACTGAAAGACCAGAGGATAAAGGAGAGATTGGCTACAGTGGAAATTCAGCTTCAAGAAGTGAATTCAGTTTGAACTCTGCTCAAAGAATAAAGGCAAAAGCATGATCAGAAAGATAAGTGGAAAAGAAAGTGGACTACAGCAACTAGTTCATCTGGAAAAAAGAATTACAGATAAAAGCGCAACTGGAATACATGTTTTTCCATTACTGCTTCATGATGGAAACTTACTACAGAGTAAATCTTTAGAGAGAAAATGGTTTTTCATTTGAGGATGTGTTGATGTGAGAAACACAAGGAGAGTGAGAGATTCACTAACAATATAAACATCTTTCAATCTACCTAAAAAAAGATAAAAAAAGAAATATGGAGAGATTTATTGTCTTAGTTCCAGCTGGAATAGAATTATTTTCTTCAGAGTCTGATATGATGTTGTGTTTTTGGTTCTAGGAGAAAAACAATGTTGATAAGACATCAATGTGCAAACAACTGTGATGCTGAGCCACCTGCTGGGTTAAACCGCAACACTTATTATAAAGTTGTTCAGGGCCACCACAGACTGAGCCTACCCATCAGTAGTGATTATTGTTGCAGGTGCCTCCTGGACCAGGTGGAAAAAAACTCAGGCATTGAAGCCAGATATGAGGAGACATGGGAAGATGTAGCAGGTGGAAGAAGCATGACAGAGGATCAACAGTTTTTGCAGGCAATGCAGTTCTCCAGTGAGTCTGGAGGCTGGGATGAAAAACTGCTGCCACTGGCCTGATCTCTGTTTTCCTCGCTGTTAGGGAGGTGATGTTAAAGAGGATCCAATGGTAAAGTAGTAAAATCTTTTCCTGTGTGTCTGCCTGTCCATGTCCCTGACATGGTCTTAGTGACACTGACCACAAGTGGATATTGGGATAATCAAAAACAGAGTTAAATACAATAATGAATGTCCAACTTTTGTCATTTGTCTTCTTTCCTCATACAGTATCAGCATCTTTCCCTTTTCACTCTCATGAGGTTCTCTCACTCAGTCAGTAGGAGAGAAGTTTTGGAATGCTGGAGTTGAGGATTTACACAAAAATGAGGAAGATCCAAATGTATGCTATCAATAGAGAGACAATATTGCATATAGAAAGAGATAAGAGGAAAGAAACCAGGAAGACAGATGGAAGAAGATGAGGCATCTGTATGTATTTTTTGCTTTATTTTAGATTTGAATGGGGTGACATGACTACCTTTTTCAGGTTGAGTAAAGGAAAGAAGAAAGTAAACTTTGCCAGAAAAAAAAAAAAAAGAAAAAAAAAAAAGAAGCATGTGGTTGATTAGAAAAAAGGCACCACAGGCACCACACATACCATCTTCCTCTACGTCTTTGTATATGCAGGTACCAATGGCTTCCTTGTACGTTGGACAAATATGTTAAGCTACATCATTTCTCATTATTTGAATAGTCTCTGTCTTTGAAGTTTTGACTGGACCCATACTTAAGTACAATGAAGGCACAAGAGAAACAGTTCATACATATTGAACAGAAGCTTCCAAACAAGCTGCTTCTGCTCAGGAAATAGACTCCTGGAGACAACGCAATGTAGAGTGACCTTCAAATGTGATTTCAGTTATTAGGAAGGTGGAAAGTAACAAAACAAGAGACAGGGGAAAAAAAAAAAACAACACTATTTCACTGCAAAATCTCTAGAAAATCTGCATTGTAAAGACATAGCTATAATCTCTTGTTCAGTAAAAATACAATAAATCTTAAAAAACAAAAGTGTGAATGACAATGAGCTGTGATCTAAACTCTCAGAACTGGTATGTAGAGAATTAGTCTGAGTTTTGCCTTTTATCGAAATTAGTTATTGGGCCCCAGCAGACTTTGGATTTAACCCAATCCCAACACAATTGTTTCTCCACTGACATAATGACAGCTGTTTCCAGCAAGTATCATCTGAAAATTCATAGAATTATCATAGAATCATCTAATCATAGAATCATAGAATGAAAAGGACCTCAGAGATCACCTGGTTCCAACCCCCTGCTATGTGCAGAGTCACCAACCACCAGACTAGGCTGCCCAGAGTCACATCCAGCCTGGCCTTGAATGCCTCCAGGGATGGGGCATCCACAGCCTCCTTGGGCAACCTGTTCCAGTGCCTCACCACCCTCTGGCTGAAAAACCTCCTCCTAGTATCTAATCTTAAACCTCCCCTGTCTCAGTTGAAAACCATTCCCCCTTGTCCTATCACCATCCACCCTCACAAACAGCTGTTCCCCCTCCTGTTTATATGCTCCCTTCAAGTTCTGGCAGGCCACAATGAGGTCTCCCTGCAGCCTTCTCTTCTCCAGTCTACACAAGCCCAATTCCCTCAGCCTTTCCTCACAGCAGAGCTGCTCCAGCCCTCTGACCATCTCAGTGCCCTCCTCTGGACCCGCTCCCAGAGCTCCACGTCCTTCCTGTGCTGGGGGCCCAGGCCTGGACACAGTGCTGCAGATGGGGCCTCACAAGAGCCGAGTAGAGGGGGACAGTCACCTCCCTCTCCCTGCTGCCACCCCTTTTTAATGCAGCCCAGAACACAGCTGGCCTTTCGGGCTACAAGCATGCACTGCCGGCTCACGTCCAGCTTCTGGTCTACCAGGACCCCCAAGTCCTTCTCCACAGGGCTGCTCTCAAGGAGATCTTCCCCAGTCTGTATCAATTCCTGGGATTGCCCCGACCCAACAGCAGCACCCTGCACTTGGCCTTACTGAACCTCATTGGGTTTTTATGCCCTCTTCTCCAGCCTGTCCAGGTCCCTCTGGATGGCTTCCCTTCCTTCCACGTATCGACTGCACCGCTCAGCTTGGTGTCGTATGCAAACTTGCTGAGGGTGCACTCGAATTCAAATGCTGACTACTGAACAAATTTGAATGGATTTTCAGTAGCACAACAAAGACATGCATATAGCAAAAATCCCTTGCATACCCCTCTTTCTTAATAAATTAACTATATTTCCTCAGAAGAAATGTTGCAATTGCTTATAGAGCAAAAGTAATGTATTTATGCCCAAGCCTTTTCTCAAAAATTTACATTTTGTCTGAAATGTTCTACACGAAATGAATTGAAGTAAGGAAATATTTAGTCTAAGAGTATGAGGCCAGGAGACTTTTAAGTGATTTATGCAAGACAGTCTTCCTGGAAAACAAAGATACCTAATCTGAGTCTGAAAAAAATGGGTAATCTGATGCATGTGGAAAAGAACCTCTGCTTCATGCAGAACTGTCTAAAGGATGGTAAATGCAAAACTCACATATTTATACATTCTATGCAATAATCTAAGTAGTGAATTTGGAGAAAAAAAACATCTAAATCAGAAGGGAAGTAGGATAGACCCATCCATTATAAAGTAGGTATAAATTCTTTGAATATAGGGTGAAGTGACTGAAATGTAAGGGAAGAACCAAACATAAGCAAATAGGTACCAATAGGACCAGCCATAATCCCATGTGTGAGGTCTCCAGTCTTCAGGACCAAGATTTACAGTCATTTGAAATACAGTTGTGTACATCATGTGAGCAACCATGCCCAGAAGACCTAAAAAATACAATATCATGAAAATATTAGAAAATGCAAGCTGCAGCCATTCCTCACTCTCATCTCTTATCATAGTTGTCTCTTGAGCTTCTGAAGAACATTTTTCAACATATCCAAACTCCATAAGACATTGAACATACATATGAACATACTGGACATTGTTATCTGGCTGTATTTATGTGTTGTGAGTTTATCAATACAATCACTAGTTTGACATCTGCGATGTCTGCTAGTGGAATCTATGGGAATAGTGGAATATGCAACATAAAAGCAGAAAAAGCAACATTAAAAAGCAAAAAAGTTACTTGTTCTCACTCTCTACTTTTATTATTTCAAAATCTACTTTTAGTAATTTAGCCGTGAGCAGGCATCAACCATAACAGTGAAGTCTCACTCAGTTGCGTTGTGCAGGTCACTTTTCCCATAGTTCTATCTTTCAGTGGAAAGATTTTCAAAAGTACAAGTATTGGTTGTACTGGTGCCTCAAAAGCAGGCAGACTTATCAGCATTATTTGAGTAAATGAAAAAGTGAGCAAGTACCTAATGCCTATTAAAAAGCACTGAAAGATTCAGTTGTTAAAGTGGATTCTATTTAATCATTTAATTTTCAAAATTCCTACAAAGCTACTACCCAAGCCTAATGAGATCTCTTTTCCCTCAGCATTTTATTTTCCATCAGTGAACTTCTCTATTGACTTCTGTATTTTTTGCTTCCAGCTATATTTACAAATCCACAAATATCCTGGAAGTATCAAGCAACTCACTGTCTAAAACACCAGATTCTCAGAGCAGTCTGTCCTCCACCAAATGCACAACATCCAATTGATGCATGTTCCCAAAGTAGTTCTGTTTCATAAATTCTTGCCAAAAAAAAAAAAAAAAGAAAAAAAAAAAAAGATAAAAGCAATTGCTAGTCCACAGAGGCTCTCAGTCTAGGACATAACAAGTAGAAGTTGACAGTGACCTGGCTTCAGTAGTCATTACAAAATGGTCTTTCCTGAAATACTGGATGGTGAACCTACTGTTTACCAGAACTATGTCCTTGGAGTTCTCATACAAGGATAAAATTTCACAATAATTATTTTTTTTTAGGGCAACATATTCTACTTCAGTTAGAACATTCATTTTAAGACTTTATTTGGTCTGAGCTAAAGACTGAAGGAAATTAAACCCTGATTTTTCTAAATGTTCGAGTACTACAGCTATTTCCTTAAAATATGTGTTTTCAGTGTAGATTTAGTTATGTAGCTGTTCTTTGCTGCACATCCCATTAGTTTGACTTTCAGTTTGTTTTTGTGTGCTAGAATCAAGAGCATGTTGGTATAAAAAACTACATTTTCATTACAGATTAAAGTGTAGGAATCTTTAAACCATTTTCTTGACTCTGTAACTAGAGTTGGTTCATATTTACAATAGATCATATGTAAATTTAACAGCCAAGACAGATGTTCTTCAATTTTTTAATAAGTCATAAAATGTTTAAAATAAGGTTCTACCTGAAGTAAAGAGTATCCGTAAAAACTTGCTGTGTGAGCCTCCTTAGTACTGTACAAAGGTACATAAGAAATATTAATAACAGTGAATGCTTATGACCATTGACACAAGGAAAATGTACTAGTAATTGGTAAAACTGTCTAAATAGTTAAATTAATCTTGTAAGCGTGTATGAAAGGAGAACTTCTGCTGCTTTAAGTGTATCTGCACTACGACCTTTTTCTTGTGCAATGAAGGATAAGAAAGGAAGGAAGCCATAGACAAAAACATATAGGGACACAAACCTGACAGACAAATGATACAGGAAGCAGCGATGGGAACCAAACTGGAGAGCAGGTAGAAGGGAGGAGAAAGGGAGGACAAGCAGGAAGAAGTAATGTGGGAAGGTACAGGGGTGGGGGTGGGGCTAGTGAAAGAGTATAAATGGGCTGAAGGTGCCTGGTCCTGTATGAAATGGGGGCAGTCAGTGCTTTCGCTGGCAAACCCCATTGCCTGATCATACCAGTCTGTCCTATCTTCTTCTATTTTCTCTCTGAATCTTTTTCTTAAATATCTGCGTACTTGTGCTCTCTGCCTTATGTGCATGTGGACTGCAGATACTGTGCCAGCTGCTAGGGATGTCTGATGTGTGCATGCGTGAAAACTGGTGCTAGCTCTTGGGAGTCAGGCCAGGGGATGAGGCACCCCAGCTGTGCTGTCAGCTGCTGAACTGAGTGATGTTCCTATTGTCAGGTCCTACAAACTTTGAGCCCCAAGCGCCAGCTACTGGAGTCAAACTAGGGGTATGGGCGCCTGATTGTGATACCAGATCCTGGTTTTACTTACCACTGAAACACAATTGTGTGTTCCCCAAACCAACTGCTGGCAAAAACCAGTGTGACTGAGGGAATGTACACGTGTGTGGATGCGACTTTAAATGATTAAGTGCTAACTACTGAGGTCCTCTCAGAAAGGGTGGAATTTAATGCCTCTTACTGGAGTAGGGTTGGGAATGTGGATGCCCCAGCCTGTGACATCAACTACTGGAATCAATGGGGTCCCAGTGCAGCTTCTGGTGTGTGGAGGGTCTTCTACTCCTGGCCACTGAGGCAAGCATGTTGTGCAATCCCAAACCATCTACTGGTGGGATGCTGACTTGAGTGAAGCAAGCATGGGGCTCCATACTGGTGGCTGAAGCCAGGCCATGCATCACAGCCCACGTGCTTGGTGTCAGCCCATGTAGGGCCTGTCCATATCCTCCCCAAAGCTGATGTATGTGGGGAGGGTGTATTAGCCAGCAAACTCCAAGCTGAACCAGCCAGCAAATAATGGTGCTGCAGGTCCAGTCTTGGGCATCAGGAGGGGTTGGAGTTCATGCTGTTATATACAGGGGGACTTATAGCATGGGGTGCACATGGGATGAGTGTCTGCATGTGATAACTGCATTTTCACAGTATGCATTGGACTGGACTAATCTATAAGTAGGAGACCTGAGAAGTAGACAAGGGAGCCCAGGATCTGTGCAGGAATACTGGACAGACAGAGGGTTTGGGCTGGCATGTGGAGCATCTGTGAATGTCTGTGTGCTTGTGAACCTAGGGAGTGCTGTGTATGTGCCTGCACTACTGATTTCCTGCCTCTGCCAGCCCAAGTTGAGAGTCAGCTTTCTGTGTTCATGTTCTTATGTGAATCCTCTGTGTTCAAGTCAGTGTTTTGACTGTGGCAGGCTGACTGACTATGCCACGGTCCTTGGCATGTCTGTATGTGTGTCATGTCACTGTGACATGTACTCAGCATTGCTACTGGATAAGCTTGCGAAAGGACAGAGACATCAGGTCCACGGGCACAGAGATGGGTTCCACTGACCAAGAAAAAGGAGCCAGAGTGATTGGAGGAGGTGGCCATGGTCTTTACATCACTTAGGCTGACTATTCTTTCCTTAGAAATAGACCTGACAATGGATGAAGAGATACAGGTAGAAATATTTCGGAAAAAAGTAAGCTTATTTAGTCAGTCAAAAAAAGTATGCTACTTTACTAAGTCTGTAGATGGGGTTCAAAACACAGAAAATCTCTGATCAATGATAAGAGAAAAATATTTAAAATACTTAAAAATTGTTTCCAGGAGCTCTACTGGTAAATCCCTGCTCAAGAAAGGTTATGCAGACAGGGGTCTTTTTTGAGCAATTAGTAGAACTGATGACTATGAACATTTTTAACAGCTTTCAGGAAAGTCATTCAGAAGAAAGAAAGAAAGAAAAAAAATATTCTACAATGTTCTCAAATTCTCAAAGGTCATAGACAGCAAAGCTTGAGTACCACTCTCTGGCCTATATGGAGCTGAGAGAAATCTGGAAATGTGTAGAAGTTAATTAAAAAGAAGAGGAAATCACCTGTTTCAGGTGAAGATCCCTAAATATTCAAAAACTGTAGCAGCAGTGGCTTTATATTGGGCATGAAGACAACATTTTCATCATTAAGGTGTGCATTACATTTCCTAAGAAAGTCATAGAACCTTTATTACAAAGGTGGGAGTTTTGTTTTGTTTTTTGTTTTTGCTTTGTTTTGTTGGTGGTGGTAGTTAGGAAAAATCTCCAACTTCCAGAATACAAGGCTAGAAAAATAGATATCTTCAAGTATGCAAAGGCATCTTCAGAAAGGAAGAAAAATATTTTTTCCCAATTATAATGACTGGGCTTTTAAAAATCTAGGTTTACTTATCCAACAAATGATAATGGCAAATGCATGAAATATGTGATTATGTTTAAGAGGAAAAAGTATAATGAAAAATCTTTGATTCATGAAGAAAGGAATAGCAATCACAAATAAAAGAACACTAAATCCACAAATATTAGAATTAGGATCAAACCCAATTTTCTCAGAGAAAAGCATCTTGAGATAAATTCATAAAGACATAGGCTTAGCCATCTGCCCATGTACTTGACTTGCAATTTGTGTTTTTAGAAGATATCCCTCAACTAATATAAATCACTTTGGACTCACGACAGTGTGAAAGATGGTGGTATGTGTTCCACAAGAAGTTATATTGCTTCTAGCTTTAAAATGAGTAACTATGAAACACTGTGCATGTTACCAGTAATTTTAGCTCAAGTTTCCTCAGTAACAAGTGTTCGACATAGAATTGCAGAGTAGCTCAGACTGGAAGACACTTTCAGAAGACTCTGGTCTGATCGCCAGTTCTCATTGCAGTCAATGATGAACTCAGACCACATTGCTCAGGTAGTGATATATTAAATTCTTCACCATGAGGACACACAAGCAGTGGAATCGGCTTCCCAGGAAGGCTGCAGGTCTTATAGCACCAGAAGGATATAGCCCTGCTGTGCAAGCTGCTCAAATCTCAGAGGTAACCCTGCTGTGAACAGGGGTTGAACTGGGGACCATTTGAAGTTTCTTCTAAATTGAATTTGTCTAGGATGCTATTATGAGATAGCATTGGATTAAGAACTAAAATGCAGAAAATTAAACACAATTTTATGATGGTTTTCTGTTAAAAAAATGTGATTCTGTTTTATTCCCTCTTATAACTGCCATTCTGACTGGACTATTGCTCATTTTATCCTCAGCATATTGGAAATAGAAAATCAAGTTATTTTGAAGGTTTTTTTTCCTTCAACAATCAGCCAGCCAAATTCAAAATTATAAAGTTAAAACACTGACATTAAAGATAACAAGTACAAATACAAAATAAACTTAAAAAAACATATTAAGAAATGACAATAATATTTTCCAATTAAAAACAGCAGTGTGTTATTAATGTCTCAGTAAATATGGTAATAGTTCACAACCCTACACACTGTTATTAATCTCCAGCTAGAACTCTATCAAAGTTAAATTTTCTGAATATAATAAATTGAAACCCTAAATTGTACCTGCTAGTACGATGACAACTGCAGAAAAGGCGTTGATCTTTAACCCATCGATGACAGTACTGCAGTAGCACATTTCTACTGACATAAGAACAACTCCAGACAGAAGCAAAATGTTATAGAGTAGCTCTGCTACAATAGACAGCCATAAAACCCCTGTAAAATCAAATAAATAGTGCAGAGATGGTAAAAAGTCATTTAGTATTTTCACCATTTATTTTTTCATTCATGTTGTTTACATAACTTCAAACAAAAAGTCACAGAATGGCCAGGGTTGGAAAGGACCACAAGGATCGTGAATCTCCAATCCCTCTGCCACATGCAGGGCCACCAACCTTCCCATTTAATGCTAGACCAGGCTGCCCAGGGCCACATCCAATCTGGCCTTGAACACCTCCAGGGACGGGGCATCCACAGCCTCTCTGGGCAGCTGTTCCAGCACCTTACCAATGTCTGTAAAGAACTTCCCCCTGACATCCAACCTCAATCTCCCGTCCCTCAACTGAAAACAATTTCCCCTCGTCCTGCACTTATCTACCCTTTCAAAGAATTGATTCCCCTCCCCTCTGTAGGCTCCCTTTAGGTATTGAAAGGCTGCAATGAGGTCACCCTGCAGCCTTCTCTTATCCAGGCTGAACAAGCCCAGCTCCCTCAGCCTGTCTTCATAGGGGAGGTGCTCCAGTCCCCTGATCATCTTTGTGGCTCTTCTCTGGACCCTCTCCAAAAGTTCTCTCTCTTTCCTGTACTGGGGGCTCCAGACCTGGTTGCAGCACTGCAGATGGGGCCTCACAAGAGCAGAGTAGAGGGACAATCACCTCCCTGTCTCTGCTAGCCACCCCTCTTCTGATGGAGCCCAGGATCCCATTTGCTTTCAGAGCTGCAAGAGCACACTGCTGGCTCATGTTCAGTATTTTAGCCATCAGGACCCCACGTCCTTCTCTGCAGCGCTGCTCTCAAGGACCGCTCCTTCCAGTCTGTATGGATGCCTGGGATTCCTCCGGCCCAAGTGCAAAACTTTGCACTTTGCCATCAGGTTCACCCAGGCCCACCTTTCAAGTCTGTTTCAGGTCCCTCTGAAAATGGCATCCCTTCCTTCCACCGCACCAACTCCTCAACTGCACCACTCAGCTTGGTGTCATCAGCAAACTTGCTGAGGGTGCATTCAATTCCATTGTCAGTGTCATGGATGAAGATGTTAAGGAGCACCGGACCCAAGACAGACCCCTGAGGGATGCCGCTCGTTACCGGTCTCCAACTGGACACAGAGCCATTGATGACCACCCTCTGTCTGCAGCCTTTCAACCAATTTCTTATCCATCAGATGGTCCATGCATCAAATCCACACCCCTCCAATTTGGAGATAAGGATGTGGTGGGGGACCATGTCAAGGGCCTTGCTCAAGTCCAGGTAAATGACACTGGTCACCTTCCCTGTGTCCACCACTCCATCATAGAAAGCCACCAGATTGATTAAGCATGACCTTCCCCTGGTGAAGCTGTGCTGGCTGTCTCGAATCACACACCCATTCCCCATGTGATCAAGCATGTCATCCAGGATGATCTGTTCCATGATCTTCTCAGGCACAGAGGTGAGACTCACTGGCCTGTAGTTCCCGGGGTCCTCCTTGCTCCCTTTCTTATAAATGGAAGTGATGTGACCCTTCCTCCAGTCATCTGGGACCTCACCTGAGGTTAGAGGCTGTGAGAATGCTATTTTAACATCAAGAAGATGACTTCAAGTTCAATAGATGCCCTAGTTCATTATTCCTCTACTGGCCATGTCGTGAAAGAACTTTTGCACGTTTCTTCTGTATGTGTTAGAATCTCTCAGTTCAAGGTGGGAAAGTACTGTTTTTACACTGAATTGTTACCCCAATCATTAACAAACATATTCCCTTTTAGTTTACAGTCTTTCACCAGACAAGCTCTTTCTATTTGGACAGAGATGCCTTTATGCGCGCAGGAAATCTCCAGTTTTCACTGAGATTCATCTGTTAGTTTATCTCTCTCTAGTTGTTTATTAGTTACATCACTGTTTTACTGTTCATATGCTAATGTCACACAGGCAGGAGCAGGCAGAGTCCTCTTGTGTCCAGACAGTAGCAGGAACTGGCTGGTCATACAAACCTTCTTAAGAACAAGTTATTGTGTCCTTTGACATCTGATTGTATATCCACAAAGTGATTTCATACATATATATATATATATATATATATATATATATACACCAGGTATATATACATACATATATACTAACAATCATAAATTAAAAATAGAAACATTGCTAAGACATGTAGTTGACTAAATACTACGTACTTGTGCATTATATGAGTGGGTCAGACATTGCATGGGAGTTCCTGGGCGAGGTGTATTTCTCAAGAATCTTGGCAAAAGATTCTTTATCTTGGCAAAAAAAGTTGATTTTGTTCAGGAAATTTGAATGATACATTAGCCAGCAATATGGTCCAATAACAGGACCTTGCATCTAAATATTTTTGAATAGTGAGCCATCATTACACACGCACTGAGCACCTACGTATATCACCCCACCTTGGGATGTTCAGCTCAGGAATAGTGAGCTTGATGCATCCCAAGTCTTGTGCACACAGCAGCCATACGTATGTGTGGAACACAAGCTTTGTCTTCCTGTGCAAGGTGGGATGTGACAAGGGCAAAAACCTTTATTTCCATACAGGATTTCACTGCCCTGAGGTATTTTCACATTGCAGTATTCAGGTGCAGAAGTGCTTTCTTAGGTGTCTTAATCTGACTTGTGACCAGTGGCCAATGTCCTGTTCATGGAGGTGTTTCAGTACTGTTTAGTACATCCACCAGTGGTTCTAGGTGTGAGGAGCAATCAGTCCCAGACCCACAACCTACACCTCGTGCTATAAGCATCTTGAATTGTTTGTGAACAGACACATGGCTGCACAGAGGTGAGAAGAGGGGCTAGCCCTCATATATTCAGTCTTTCTGATACGCAGGTAGTTGCAAATCCATATCCAGGCTATTTAGACAAGAGTACTTTTCTGGTATGTATTTGAAAACCTTGGAGAAGACTTTATTCTGGATCAGCCACTTCCTAGGTTGGTCTAACCATTTAAATGATGGGATTAATATTGGAGGGGACTCTCCTCATGGCATATGCAAGCAGATTTTGTGGAAAAAGGAATGGTTCTTTGAAAGGACTAGGTTTACTCCATGCTTTCTGCAGTTATCTTTGGGTTGCAAAACCTGAATGAATGGAAATACCTACTGAGAGCTTACAGGGAGACGATTCATCTCAAGATTAGTCTGGTTCACAGCACATCTCCCAAGTCCCTTGGGATTTAAAGGAGAAAGCAAGTTGCTACCCCATTTATGCTTTATATGCTACCATCCCTGTGTCCTTTCAAGGTAGCACAGTGTCAGTCATGGAGTTCTTGACTGAATTTGAAGGTATGAGGAAAGAGATGGAAAAACTTTAGAAATCCTAATTTCCAGTATCCTTATTCAAAATACTTTTTTTTTGTTTAAGTTGCTATTCAAAAGGAGTAGTTTCAGAGGACATTGACATATACTTTGAGTCATGTGGGCTTCATTTTGAAGTGGAAACACAAAATAAACAATAAAAACTATATGGGATTTTTTTTTTTTCCAAATCAAAACACATTATATTTATTATATTGGTAAATGTGATCAAGAATGTTTTATTTATGTAAACAAAACTGCATATTTACCTCGATCAGAAGCTGGAGTCAAACTGATAAAACTTCTACATTGCTCACCTAAAAGTAATAACAATAATTTTAAAAGAAAATTCTGCATTATTTGGTATTCTGTAATGACCTACGGAAACAGTTCAACAGAAAAAAAAATTACCATAGAAGCACAAATTAAGATGATCAGGAAAACCTCTATTTAATGGTTGTTTGTACATAGTCTCTGATATGTGGATCAATTCCTTGAGATCCTCCCAGCTTGTTTCAGAGCAGAAATAGTATTACCCTTTTATGGGAGACTTAGAGAAAGCCTTTGAAGTGTTTTCCAAAAAGTTACAGCTGTGAAAGCCAGAAATTCAAAATTAACAGTTAATTTGAAAGACTGTATTTCATCCAGCTTATGAACTACAGAATCACTGAGGTTGGTAAAGACATCTACAGCAACAAGGCTGCTGCTCACACTAATTTCTTTGAAGCTTGACTGCTTTTTTATCTGTAAGCTTTGATTTTCAAACCCATGCGACCTCCTGGTCTCCCTGTAGATCCTTTGAACAAAACTCTTAGAATTAATTTTGGTCTGAGAACTGTTCTGAGACCAGAGGATGGGCTTTTTTCAGCTACTAACTGCAGCAAGTATGAACAAAAGCAGCCACAGACAACAGATCAATTCTATGAACCCAGTATCTACAGCAATCTCTACGTAAAGTGGTCTTTTTTTGTTGTTTTCTTTTGAGTGACGGATGCTTTTTGCTCTGATCTTTGACATTAACCCCTTTGAAATTGCGTAACGTACAAGATCTTTTGGCAGAACTCACTCCTCAGAACATATGACTTATAAAATATTTGTATTTTGTTGCACAGATGACAGCTGACTTGATTCCTAGTTCTGTTCAATTTGGCACTCCTAAACTGATCAGAACAATAAGAAAAATTTAACTTCAACCTGAATTCACAATATAAACCCTATTTCTTGAATCAGTTAAGCAGTTCCCATATACAAAGATCCAAAATTAGAGGTTCTCTTACACAGCAATTTCTTCCCATTCTACTGATACTTACGTAGTCAGAGTCAAACACAGTTAGATGCCAGCACTTACAATTCATGAATTCCAAATTCTTTTTTAGGAGGGTGAAAAATAATACTATTCTGCTTTTGTTTATGTATTGTGAGTTCACAGTAAGAAAGTAAGAGTGTCTGTACTGAAGAGGAAATCTATGAAAAAACCTTAGTCTCATAGATTTAACTGGTAAAATGAAAATCTAAATATCTTTAAAAATGCATGTTATGGATTTTATGTTGCTACAGGGCAATCATTCAAGACAAATATAACCTACAGAACTGTAGGGTTTGTAATGGGCCTCTGCAGACCGTCTAGTTCAGTATCCCCTAAAACAGGTTCCTTGCAGCAGGTTGCTCAGATAGGCATCCAGGTGACCATCTCCAGAGTAGAGAACTCCACCACCTCTCTGGGCAGCCAATTCCAGGGCTCTCCCTCACTGCAAAGAACTTCTTCCTCGTATTTGTTTGGAACTCACTGTGCTGCAATTGTTCCCAATGCCACTTGTTCTATCATTGTGCAACATTGAAAAGATCCTGGCCCATCCATGATAGGGGTTATTTTTGCCTAGAGAGTAACAACATCAGAAAATAAAACACTTCCCTGTTATGAGTAAAAAAAAAACAACAAACCTCGATCTGCACGATGGTCTGTCACTTCAAAATTCTTTACAGAATTCTTTAGAAATTGACTGGGGAGTATCCTCTAAGATTCTCTTTTTCAGAGAAGATAAACTTTTATTCTTTTTCTTTTAAAATACATACATGATATTGCAGCAAAGAGGAAATTGACATCAAATAAGTAGAAAAAACTCTGAGTATTTTCTAAAGTAAGTTTTTGTGCTTTTACTCACCTTCCCCATTTATAATTTCTTCACATGAATACCAAATCCCAGCATGAAACTTTCGGTCAACAAACTTGTCATCTCCTGTCTCCCAGATATATTGCACAGCATTGCTGTTGTTGGCATCGGGGCTATTAAAGCGGATGCAGTTATCTCCTTTGGCCTGTCCTATGCAGAAAGGTTTGGCAACTTTTCTTGTCCCTTCACACCAGTAATTGCTACTGAATGCTGTAACAGAGAAAACTAATGAGAGAAAACTGAGAAAAAATGCTGCTGAGGCTCTCTGCCGTCTGTCTGTGCCTGGGGCTGAAACTGGCATCCTCTGGAACTGTGGTATCTGTTCTGAAACAGTAATTTACAAAGCTACATATATATCTGCCTGGTGAAACGTGTCTGCATTTACCATCCTAATCTTCACTCCTCTCAGTGAACTGCACCAGCTTAGCAGTTAAGGCAGAAAGCAGAGACAGAGGCGTAATCAGAAATCATGTGGTAGGAGAGATTAAAGATTTAGGGCAGTGCTGTTCTGTACTAACATCTTGTGAAAGAAATATGAGGAGAAGAGCTAATGAATTATAATTTGGCCCAAGAGTCACAGGAGTAAAGGCACAGAGAACACAGAAGTATAAGAAGCATCACAAAATCAGAGTCACAGAATTGTAGGGTTTGGAAGGGACCTCTAGAGTTATTGAGTCCAGCAGCAGGCTGCACAGCTCAGCATCCAGGCGGGTCTGAAATATCTCCAGAGAAGGAGAATCCACAACCTCACTGGGCAGCCTGTAAAACATACTGGTATGTAATCAGAAAAACAAAATATTTAAAGAAACAAAATACACTCACTATCTCAATCAGCATGTGGAGTCAAACTGATGAAGCTTCTACATTTATCGCCTAATAAATAAATAAAATTAATCTTGCAGTTCCAAATGCTCCTGCAGCACAGAGCATTGAATTAAATTGAATACAGTCATCAATCTTAAAGAAATACTTGAGGAGATGAGAGAATTTCACAGCATTGCATCATTTCCCACCATTTGTGCTGAAAGGAATGAGGAGCAGTCCCTGAAGAACGCTGCACAAGTGCCTAGTCCTCACTCAGTTTGCAGGTGGAGGTGGAAGTATATCCTCATACGCCATTTGTTTAATCCTTCTGTCAGAGGATTTCCACTTTAAGTAGTGCTATGGGATTGATGCACATTCAGCAAAGCTCCTTGAGCACATTTACAGTACAAGCTAAGGCCTAAGGTTTTCCACTCCTTGGCCTTGCAGACTTTTTAATAATCACTGATGAATGGCTAAGCTCAAAGATCTGAACAAGGTTGCTTGTCAGGTAGCTTCCTCTCTTGTATATTAGCAGTTATCATTCAATAATTAGCTGCATTTCCAAATAGAGTTTGTCTTTTAGTCAACTGTAAAGCTGAAGCAAAGGCAGGACCCTGTCTTAAAACACAGTGGTTCCATACAATTGTTCTTTTTTATGAGACTGGTTTACAGATTATTTGACAGTCATTGTATTGGACAACTTGAACAGCACAAATATTGTTGTGTTCTGAGTACAAACATAGGGGTTTTTATCTCTGCAGCATACTCCTTGTACTGAAACTCTTCTGAAATATTATCTGATCTGGAAAAGGGAAGAGTGTAATCAAGATGGAAAATGCTGTTTACTATATATCCCTTGCTTGCACAGGAAGATCACCTAGAAATCATATTATAAGCACTTCTAGAAAGGAAGATACTGGTTTACCACATTTTGGATGATACTTTTGATAAAGCACCTCAGAGAAACTGATACTGATAGAGGCATCAAGAAGTACAAAACCAGCAAAGCCATTAATGACGGTGTGAGGAAAACAGAAGCAGACACACAGGTGGTCCTTGGTGCAGCAGCAGAAATCAGATATAAAGATACTTTAATATGGGTCTCCTTCACTGACTGAGCCCTTGGGAGTATTAATTCTAAAGGGAGACCAAAGAGAGACCAGAGAGCATCAACATAAATTTCAGATGACTTTAGAAGATGGGCAGTTACAAACAACATGTAGAAGCTGAAAACTGAAAACAGAGCCTCAGCTGCTGGTGCCAGCTCCTGTGAGACACAAGGATGCATTGCAGAAGATCCTGCAGATCTCTTCATCTAAGGTCTAGGCTGGGCATGTCCAACCTATGGCCTGCAGCCTCACACAGCCCAGCACAGCCTGTCCTGCAGCTGCCCCAGCCCTGCACATCATGGCAGCAGCTCGGCCGCATAGAGTGGCTGTGGGCACACACCTATCGCACAGAACAGCCAAACACTGGTGTTATTATCTCAGCTGGAACTAGGACACAGGGAGGATGCAGTGCAGTGCTAACTCAAGTTATGGCAAACAACTTTATGCATTCTGATACATTGACTAAACACAGTCCTGCAAATGGCATAAAAATACGCAGCCTTCTTTTCAGTTTTGATAAGGGGATTTGAGAGTAGGTTTCAAGATTGACAAAAAAATCATCAGTTTATATTTGTGATTCCATTTTTGGTTGACATAAATACACTATTTACAGATTTTCAAATGAAGTGCATAGAACTGCAATCAGATGTTCAACTCAAAAATTGATTGTCTCTTTAGCAGACTGTTATAAGATCTGTCTTACCAGAGAAAGATAACCCTCACATCACAATCATGTCTTATTCATGTCATCACTTTTTGAAAGTACACACATTTGTGAACAATTATTGTCAATGATGAAGTACAGGAAGAGTAAAATTTCATCAAAAACCTCTGGCAAACGCCTTGAGGTCTCACAAAGAATTGCAACCACTGCCATTGAATCAGACATGGATTAGTTTCACAGTGATGGGGTCAAATATTAGCTTTATGGTGTTGTTCTCTTTTCTTTAATGTTTTAGTAAAAATATTAAGTTTAAATAAGTTTTGATACTTATATACATTAACTATATTATTTACTTTGCAAGGGCTGCTCTGAAAGTAATGCCTCCTGTTTTATGATATTGATTGATGACATCAGAGGCAGATGTTGGTGAGATGCCAGTAAAAGTTGAACCTTCCCACCAGTATTTCATTACATCTTGTTGTCCTCTGACGGTAGCAGAGGAGAACTCCAACAAATTGGACCCTGACATTAAAGTGTGTTTAAAGCAAAGCTGTGCAACTGGATTCCTCCACATGGAAAAAATTGCAATCGTTAACACTCATCAGTGCTTTCGTAACTTTTATGGAGACCAAACAGTGGATGTGAGCACAGTGGGTGGTGTTTTTCAGCAGGGCTGACAGTGACACTGGGCCACCTCTGCTGGAGCGGCTTTTGAGGAGTGCAACATGCAGGCTCTTGTTCACTGTTGGTGAAAATGCATAGCCAATGGTGGTGACTGTTGAAAAACAGTGTTTTGTAGCTGAGAGTTTGCTTTTTAGAGTTACTGTTCATTGTATCAGTTGTAGTTTCCATGAAAATAAGTAGGAAGAATTACTTTCACAGAGACCTACACAGATAATGCCCAAGACAATTCCTCATCACTCAGTGCAGCCCAGGCAAGCCCAGGATTTCTTTAGCACTGAGACATTTCTTATGGTGATCTCAAAAGAGCTCCAATGCCAGAGCACTGTTTGGGTTTGCTGTTTGTAGCCTACTACAGAGCTGATCTTACACAGCAATTAGAAAAATTGTATTCATCCCTTGTAATAATACACAGCTGAGCAATTGTTACAGGGGTTTATAAATGCCTCTCCTTCGTCCTCAGAATTGCCTGTAGGATGTGTACTCAGGAGAACAATCCCTGGCCCCAGACAATACAATGAAGACAGTTTATGTCCCTTCTGACAGACCTCTTGAGGGTGGGGTGGGTGCATTTCCACCTTGAAATGCCTGTCTCCAGAGCACTTTTGTATTTTGTTCCCAGAAAATTTCTGTACCACATCCAAGCCCTAAGTAAAGATGAGATATGGTTATACATCATGCCAGAGAGGGAGTCAGACACACTACTGAACAGGTTGAAACAGTGCACTGCAGTTTGCTTTAAGCCTATGTATGGCAATGAAAACTGGGCTGCCACTGGTTCTACAATCTCAGTGGTGCATCTCTATCCCTTCTCTGGCTGAGCTGGAGGGGATACCCATGAGTTCAGTGAGAACTTCTATACAAATAGCTGCAAGACTGATTTCTCTTGAAAGTGCAGAAGGACACATCCACCTGTCTCCATGCTGCCCACTGAAAGTAGAAGCTAGACCCTAAAATCTTTGTATTGTAAATATTTTAAATTTTCTGGGTTTGTGTATCACATACACTGAATATGAAAAAAAATATTGTAAAACTTTAACTGCTGACTATGTAAGTTTATATGCATTTTGATTGGCCTCGATCCTGCACTGATTGTGCATGTTTGACAAAGTATTGATTAGGGTGGATCAAAATGCCTATTACTGAGACCAAGCTTCTTCCTGCCAACCAACTTAATTCAGCAAGCTTTTACAGATTTTCTACATTCTAGGTCATCCTTTTATAGTTTCAGGAGGTGTGCATAAACATATGTATATATTTATGGAACTGTATTCCATTCTTACAAAGTCACTGGCAAAATTCCCATGAAGTTTCAAGGGAATAGGATCAGCTTCTTAATGTTTTAATAGTTTTGTGACTTCTTATTGGCTAAAGAACAAGCTACAGTAAACAGACTTCATGTGAAGTTTAGAGTAAATTCTCTGTGACTTTAATCAGAAAAAAAAAAAAAAAAGCAAGACATAACTGGAGACCATCAAGTCTAGACATTTTAGTAGACTTCCTGGTTTATATCTAAGAAGATTTTTGAAACAGAAGAATAAAGGAAGACACTTTAAATCTGTAACAGGAACAAGTGATACAACTGGTCTACTGTGCAGTGATACAGCAGCATACTGGGAACAAATCTATTAAAATGGGAATGATTACACTTTTTGGTCTCTGCTCCAGCATGGGGATCTGGTCCGGAATATCTCCCATACCTGCCAGCTCAGTCATGATATTATTTCTAGTGAAACAGGTAAGCCAATTCCATAATTAATAATTATCAATATAAAAGTGAATATATATCACACAGCATTTTAACCTTCCCTGATGTTTGTTTCAAAAACATTTGATATGACAACTAATGTTTGTTAAAATTAGTTATAAGAAGAAACACTGTCTGAGAAGCAATAGAATGATGTGTTATAACTCAGAGTAAGTCATATATTACAATTTTATTCTATAAAAGCTGGTTCATACAGTGAATAAACCATGTTTGCATTTATTTTTGCAGTCTATTTCATAATGACATTGATGGTTGTTAAACTAGTTTTATTTTTTGAATTTTCTACCAATATATCAATACTGTTGTGAAAATTCTTTATTTTCTACTGTTGTTTCCAATCATATTCTAATCCCAATGTTGCTTAATTTACAGTGCTATCATTTAGCCTTTTAGAAATATACAAAAGGAAGACATTGCTTCTCATATTTGTGAAAGCTGATGTTATTGGTTTTGTTCTGCAAATCAACTTCTAACATCAGGCTAGCAAAACTATTTAGTATTATTACTTCTAATTCTTGGAGTGCTCTAGCAAAATAGTTATTTCTTTCTTATTCTAAATCTATGAGAAATTAAAAGCTTTCTTCCTCATCTGTACTGTCTTGAAATTTGTGAGGGTTCTCAGAATTTAAGGACATAATACCTCAGTGTTCTTCTCTTCATGGAAATTTTCTTCTTTTTTTTTTTTTTTTTCCCCCATTTTATTTATTTATTTATGAATATATACCTTTATTTCAGTAAATTAAACAGATACATATATTAATGTGTTGAAGTTAATTGCAATTCATCCAAATAAAAATCATATGCAAACTTAGGGAAATAATCTGTGAAATAAGTATACAAGGCAATGAGTACAACTGAACAGATTTACTTTACACTGAAATTATTAAGTTACTTCTAACCGCTTGTGCTACAATTGCATGTGAATATGCTGTAAATATTGAAATTTTGCTCTTTTTTGTGTTTGTTTTTTTTTTTAAGAAAAAATTAACAAGTGACACATATTCTGAATCTAGAGCTTCTCTCATGTAAATCGATAGAGAACTGACGCAGTTCTCCATTTTCTGAAAATCCTTGAATCCATAGGATGCCTCAAACAAAGCTTCAGTCAATGTTCACTGAAAATCTCCCTGTGACTTCTGTGTCATTACAGTTTAAAGAAATTAAAGAGATGCAAACCTTATTACACAGTAGTCAGTTATGAAAAGAATAGGTAGATTACAATTATTCTGTTAGCAAACTATCTACTGCATCCAACATATTTTTAAACAGTGGGGTCATCTTTGTGCAGCTTTGTGCACCTCAGTGAACCAAACGAATGTAAAGACCTCTCCAGGAAGGTTTGGTAACATTTCACTGTCAATGAACTGAAGTGAAATCAACTGAAGTGTTCACAGGATCTACTCTGCAGAGACTGACAATTCCAGAAAGAAGTGAAGTAAAATTGTCATTTGTACCTGGAGTGCTCCTCATTCTTTTTAACTAAGATTCTTCATGGATGATTCTCAGCAATTTCTCCAGGAAATGAACCAAACAAGCAGCCAGGTAGCCATCATGAGGCTTTCTCTGTGTTTCTTTAGCTGTTTAATGCATTTGTTTATTAGAAACAGAAGTGCTACTCCTAAATCAAGCAGTCCTTTCTGCAAGTGCGTCATCATATCTTTTGCTTCTTCAGATGAAGTTCACTGACCAAAGAGTATCTGAAGAATCTCCCCTGGCTCTCAGCATTTTGAGGCCCAGATGAGGGAAATGTCAAGAAGATTTGTATTTTGGAAACATGCATTCTTTTCTCATGGCTGCTGTAAATATTCTCTCCTTATCTTGCAAGCCCATCAGATGAAGAAAAATTATAGACTTTCTACTGCCTGGAATTTAAAGTAGGGTGTCTGGAAATTAGTTGAGAGTCTCAAAGCAGAGCCGAGAGCAGACAACATCTTGCACAGCCAAACCATGCAAGAACGGGTGGTCTCAAAAAACAACTAGATATAACATTCACTGTTGTTCTGTTTTGAATATGCATAAATACTACTTTTCTTTGCTTTTTGGTAAACTTGTGTTCAAAAAATATCTTACAGGTGAAGTTCACAGCCCTAGGGCACCCTGGTTGTTTATTTCAGCTCTTGGCACATTACGTAGCTCAGGCAAGTACCACTGTACACATGTGAAAGGTGCTTTCTGAAAAGGGTCTAGTCCAGGTGGAAGGAAATGGATTTTCCCTGGGGAGCTGAAAAGCATTTTTTTGGTGCAAGAATTATTTTTTTTTAGAAAACATTTGTTTGGATTGTCTTCCCGGTTTTGTCATTAGAGTATGTAACATTTTCATCCAGTAACAAATTGTTCTGTTTTGGTGACACACCGTGACATTGTTCTTGGACTACTTGCCTGCCTCTGGCTTCTGAAAGCCCTGGTGTTCAGAAGACCAAATGGCATATCACACAGATTGCTTTGACTATTTTTTCTTTCACTAGATAAATAATGATTAAATCATCATGCTGATACTGAACTGCACACAATATTCTTTCTCTACTGCTATCGTCTAGTTGGGCATTACTTAAACAGCCCAAATCTAATAGGATCACAGAATCACAGAATCACAGAATGGCCAGGGTTGGAAGGGACCACAAGGATCGTGAATCTCCAATCCCTCTGCCACATGCAGGGCCACCAACCTTCCCATTTAATGCTAGACCAGGCTGCCCAGGGCCACATCCAATCTGGCCTTGAACACCTCCAGGGACGGGGCATCCACAGCCTCTCTGGGCAGCTGTTCCAGCACCTTACCAATGTCTGTAAAGAACTTCCCCCTGACATCCAACCTCAATCTCCCGTCCCTCAACTGAAAACAATTTCCCCTCGTCCTGCACTTATCTACCCTTTCAAAGAGTTGATTCCCCTCCCCTCTGTAGGCTCCCTTTAGGTATTGAAAGGCTGCAATGAGGTCACCCTGCAGCCTTCTCTTATCCAGGCTGAACAAGCCCAGCTCCCTCAGCCTGTCTTCATAGGGGAGGTGCTCCAGTCCCCTGATCATCTTTGTGGCTCTTCTCTGGACCCTCTCCAAAAGTTCTCTCTCTTTCCTGTACTGGGGGCTCCAGACCTGGTTGCAGCACTGCAGATGGGGCCTCACAAGAGCAGAGTAGAGGGACAATCACCTCCCTGTCTCTGCTAGCCACCCCTCTTCTGATGGAGCCCAGGATCCCATTTGCTTTCAGAGCTGCAAGAGCACACTGCTGGCTCATGTTCAGTATTTTAGCCATCAGGACCCCACGTCCTTCTCTGCAGCGCTGCTCTCAAGGACCGCTCCTTCCAGTCTGTATGGATGCCTGGGATTCCTCCGGCCCAAGTGCAAAACTTTGCACTTTGCCATCAGGTTCACCCAGGCCCACCTTTCAAGTCTGTTTCAGGTCCCTCTGAAAATGGCATCCCTTCCTTCCACCGCACCAACTCCTCAACTGCACCACTCAGCTTGGTGTCATCAGCAAACTTGCTGAGGGTGCATTCAATTCCATTGTCAGTGTCATGGATGAAGATGTTAAGGAGCACCGGACCCAAGACAGACCCCTGGGGGATGCCGCTCGTTACCGGTCTCCAACTGGACACAGAGCCATTGATGACCACCCTCTGTCTGCAGCCTTTCAACCAATTTCTTATCCATCAGATGGTCCATGCATCAAATCCACACCCCTCCAATTTGGAGATAAGGATGTGGTGGGGGACCATGTCAAGGGCCTTGCTCAAGTCCAGGTAAATGACACTGGTCACCTTCCCTGTGTCCACCACTCCATCATAGAAAGCCACCAGATTGATTAAGCATGACCTTCCCCTGGTGAAGCTGTGCTGGCTGTCTCGAATCACACACCCATTCCCCATGTGATCAAGCATGTCATCCAGGATGATCTGTTCCATGATCTTCTCAGGCACAGAGGTGAGACTCACTGGCCTGTAGTTCCCGGGGTCCTCCTTGCTCCCTTTCTTGTCAATGGGAGTGATGTGACCCTTCCTCCAGTCATCCGGGACCTCACCTGACAGCCACGACTTCTCAAATATGATGGAGAGTGGGTCGGCAACCACCTCAGCCAGCTCCTTCAGAACCCTGGGATGCATTCCATCCGGCCCATAGACTTGTACACATTCAGTCTCATGGGACTGTCTCAGACTCGCTTTGTCCTCACAGTGGTTGGGATTTACCACTCCAGTCCCCACCTAGAGGTTTAGGGATGCAGGGCTCAGGGACGTGAGAAGAACTGGAATCCTGGCTGCCAGTGAAGTCCGGGACAAAGAACTCATTCCGTACCTCAGCCTTCTCTTTGTCTGTTGAAGCAAGTTCTCCTTTTACATTTACCAAAGGAGGAACACACACTTTGACCGTCTCTTCTGGCCAATATACCAATGATGCAAAGCAATTTTGCATTTAGCTCTTCTGTTTTACCCATTCCTCTCTTAAACAGTATTTATCAAGTATAGCTCTCTGAAGGCCTCTGTAGTAGTAGAGCATTGTATGAATAAGATGAATCAGAAAGACAGAAATTTAAAAAGAAAAAGTTAAAATTATGAGTCCTCTCAGGATAACAGTAACCAAGATTTCTGCCACAAATGCCCACCGCATCCTAGGCACAGCAGTCACTTCATATGAAATCATTATTAAAATCTGTTGGTCACTGGGAATTATTACTTTTTTTAATCTAGCTTTTTTTTATAGCACTTTTATCTTAGCTTTTTTTTTTTTTCTCTCCTCTCTACTAGCAACTATATATCTATATCTCAAATCTCACCCTTTGAAGATAATTGCTAGGTCTCTTTCCTTTCTCCATATCAGTTTTCTGATGCATCTCAGGTACCAGGGTTATTGATTGTTGATCAATAGCCAGCTGAATGTGAGCCAGCAGCATGCTCAGATGGCCAAGAAAGCCAGTGTCATGGAATCATTGAATCACAGAATGGCATGAGTTGAAAAGGACCATAATGATCATCTAGTTTCAACCTTCCTGCTATGTGAAGGATTGCCAACCAATTTCTTCACAGAAAGGGTGAATAGCCATTTGAAAAGCTTGATCTTGAAGATCTTTTCTGATCTACATGTTTCTGCAGCTGCAGTACTGTCCACATCTTATAAATGCAACTCTGCAGGGAGCAGCTGACAGGAGAATTGATTTTTCAGGCACTCCAAAGAATCTGCAGTCATCAAACTGCATAAATCTGAAGTCAAGCCTGTACTACACTACATTAATAAAAGAGAGATTGTTTTTGTAGTGCTTTTAGTTGTATTCTCTTTGAGCAGATAAGATCAAAGCGGTTATTCTAGATTGTATTCTTCAGAAATCTAGTTTTTCAGAATTTAAAGGCCTTCTTGATCTCTCCCTAATCATAACTGTAACAGGAAGATCCAAGCTTCCAGGTTTGAAAATATCTAATATGAAAGAAAGAAATATTCATTTGTATGAGATGTTTTATATGGAGAAAACTCTTATGGATAAAAACAAGCATTCATGCTCCATTTCATTTTGTAAAACTGTTCCCTGCCCAGGCAAAAACAACAACAGAGTTAGTGGAGACAGGCAAGAAAAACTAGAATGAACGATTGTAAGTTTTCCAGAAAGCTGAGGAATAGAAATATATTTATGGCATGTTTGCTGTATTAGAGGAAGAAGTGGCCTTTGAGTTGCTGAAATGCAGCGCAGAATGAAGTGGAGAAGAGACAACAATAGCTAAATATTGCTGTTTATTCATTTCACTTCTATTCAAATTATTACTGAAGTATTCAATCAAGTAAGCTTGATTATCTTCAAAAATACTGTAAAAATAAACAGCCCACAAAGTTGTCATCAATCGAATTCCTAAATTAATCCAGCAGAAAGAGAAACATAAATACATGAGAACAATTAGCTGACCTTGGCATGAAATGACTGTAGAAGGTTTGGAAAGACTGTAAAAGTTTTGAAGCTTAGCACACATTTTCTACAGTGAGGGAATTAAATGTGGTTACCCCCCCCCAGCACTTAAGAATCTGTATGTATTTTTAAAAAGGATTTTAAGAAGCTTGAATAGATTTGTATGGCAAATCATACAAAGAAAACAACTGATGAAATCTCTTCCTCCCAGGGAAGGGAGGTCTTTTCCTCCCTCCTTACCTAACTTGCTTCCTCGCTCCTCTCCTCACTTCTTAAATTTGTTAGTTGATGGAAACTTGCTCTCTAAAAGACCACAAGACTAGCTGGTTTTCTCCATGTAAGACTTTTTTTACTCACAGGCCAAAGGATCTCTGCTGGAAAAAACAACTACTGGATGGAACAAATACAAACAGGAATGTCTAAAAATGCTACAGGAATCAACTGTAGGTACTGGTAAGTATACAAACAGCAAAATAAAGATGTGTTAAGCAGCATAGCTGAAAATGCAAATATTTGTATAATGTTATTTGATTCACAGAAGTGTGTGACTCTTAAATTCTAAATGTAAACAGCCAGTTTTGTAACTAGACCTACAAAAATGCAGTCATGAAGTAAATGGCTGCCTTTGTCCTCAACTACTTTATATTGAAACAAGCCATAGAACAGCTGGTCCTGAGCTACTGCTGTGATACATCACAGACTACAGACTACTAGCTGAGAGGTCCTTTGGATGAAGGAGACCTGTGTTCACAACCTTTTTCAGCCCGAAGGAAAACAAGCAGTTGTTTCTGGAAATTGTACTAAGCATAAGATAATGAGTATTCAAAGGAAAAGTAGATGACTCCCATTCCTCCTTTAGAAATTGAGACATGGTGGACAAAAACACAAAACAAAGGAGGCAAGGCAGCTGGGGTCTCGTCACTTTTCAAAGAACTGCTTGTGCATTTTTAATGCAGCCCAGAACACAGCTGGCCTTCCAGGCTGCAAGCGCGCACTGCTGGCTCATGTCCAGCTTCTGGTCTACCAGGACCCCCAAGTCCTTCTCCACAGGGCTGCTCTCAAGGAGTAGTATAAATACCTGGGATTGCCCTGACCCAATTGCAGCATCCAGCACTTGGCCGTATTGAACCTCATTAGGTTTTCATGGGCCCACTTCTCCAGCCTGTCCAGGTCCCTCTGGATGGCTTCCCTTCCTTCCCTTCTACGTATCGACTGCACCGCTCAGCTCGGTGTCCCCCACAAACTTGCTGAGGGTGCACTCGATGCCATCGTCTGTCACTGATGAAGACGTTGAAGAACACCGGTCCCAAGACCGACCCCGAGGGACACCGCTTGTGACCGGCCTGCACCCTGACACAGAACCATTGATCACAACCCTTTGGCTGCGTCCAGCCAGTCAATTCCTAATCCATCCAACAGTCCATCTTTCAAATCCACGCCTCTCCAATTTACACAGAAGGATGTGGTGAGGGACCATGTCAAAAGCCTTGCAGAAGTCCGGGTAGATGACATTCACTGCCCTTCCCCCATCCACCGAAGCCGTCACTTCATCATAGAAAGCCACCAGATTGGTCAGGCACGACCTGCCCTTGGTGCAGCCATGCTGGCTCTCTCAAATCATTTCTTTGCCTCATATGTGCCTTAACAAAGCTTCCAGGAGGATCTGCTCCATGATCTTCCCAGGCACAGAGGTGAGGCTCACTGGCCTGTAGTTCCCCAGGTCTTCCTTTCTACCTTTCTTAAAAATTGGAGTAATATTTCTCTTTTTCCAGTCACCAGGGACTTCACCAGACAGCCATGATTTTTCAAATATGATGGAGAGCGGCTCGGCAACCACATCAGCCTTCTCTTTCAGAACCCTGGGATGGATATCATCTGGCCCCATGGACTTCAGTTCAGTTTCATGAAGAGGACTCGGACTTGTTCCACCGATACAGTGGGACAGAAACCACTCCCCACACTCTCACCTAGAGACTCATGGTCGTGGTAGACACGGGAAGCCTGATCACCCGTGAAGACTGAGGCAACGCACGCATTGAGTACCTCAGCTTTTTCTATGTCTGAGGAAGTCAGCTCCCTGTTACCTTTCATCAGAGGGGAAGACTCTCCTTGGCCTGTCTCCTCCTGCCCATGTACCTGTAGAGCCCCTTCTTGTTATCTTTCACATCTCCTGCCAAGTTCAGCTCCATCTGCGCCTTGGCTTTCCTAATCCTATCTCTACACACATGGAGAACAGTCCTGTATTCCTCCCAGGATACACAACCCTGCTTCCACTTTCTGTACATTTCCCTCTTTTCTCTCAGTTTAAGCTGCAGGTCCTTGCACAGCCATGACAGTCGCCCGCCTTCCCTGCTCGACTTCTTCTGCTGGAGGATGGAGAGCCATTGCGCTCTCAGAAGGGTGCCCTTAAAGAGCTGCCATCTCAGCTCTGTGCCCATGCTCTTAAGAACAGTTTCCCAGGGGATCCCACTCAGCAGTTCCTTGAGCAGCCGGAATTTTGCTCTCCTGAAGCACAGGGTCCTAACTCTGCTTTTTGGCAGGCCCGCATTCCTCAAAATCACAAACTCCACCAAGGCATGGTCACTACAGCCCAGGCTGCCTCCAGTCTTAACCTCTCTGATGCTCTCCTCTGCATTAGTGAGCACCAGGTCCAGTAAGGCTTCATCTCGGGTTAGTCCATCTATTACCTGGACCAGGAGGTTATCCTTAACAGACTCCAGGAATCTCTTGGATTGTCTGTCACTCACTGTGTCGCTCTCTCAGCAGATATCTGGGGTGACTGAAATCCCCCAATAGGACAAGAGCCCATGAGCGCGACACCTCCTGCAGCTGAAGCAAGAAGGCCTTGTTAGCAGGCTCTTCCTTATCAGATGGCCTGTAGCAGACCCCAACCACTAGATGCCCTTTACCGGACTGATCCTTGATTTTTACCCACAAGCTCTCGACCTGATCGTGGCTGTTTGTCAGATACAGCTCTTAGCAAAATGCAAAAACAGAGTGTGTTATGGTGGGAAGTGGCAATTGCAAACAATCCAAATGACCCAGGAAGCCAAAAAGCAGTGACACATAGCGAGATGTCAGAAGACAGTGGTTTGTAAAAGAACATACTCAGAGCTCCAGTTTTCAAGGAATAATGTAAAAACTATTTTTCTCCTGTCAGCCTACACAATCCACACTTGTCATAACTACGCGAATTCTGTACCTCTGATGACATATGAGGGAAAGGAATAATAAGAATACATCTATAAATGTTAACAACTGTGTGGGTCGTAAGGCAAATGGAACTCAAAGGTATAGCAAAATCATTAACAATTGTCCATGTGTTTTAGCAAAAGCACCCTGAAAATATTCCGGGTTATATATATATATATATATATATATATAATATTATCCTTGTTTCTTCTTCCCACCAAGATCATCAAAGAATTGCTGATCATTATGGAAACAAAGCAGGATATATCTTCTGCCTTGGATGGACAGAGAGTACCCTTTTTATGCCAGAGCATAAGTGATCGTATGTTGTTTCCATATGATAAGATTGATATTTACTCCACACTGAATGAATTCACATGCTTGCAGGTTACTTAAAATGGTACACGATGTTTTTCATGATCATCCATTGTTTGAAACATTTTTTGTAAAACATCTATTTGCTTCTCCCCCCAGGAATACATTGTAATGGGACTTTTGATCAGTTTGTTTGCTGGCCGTACTCAACCCCAGGAAAAGTATCTGTTCCTTGTCCTTCGTATTTGCCATGGTTGGAAAATGGTAATGTAAAAGTTGTAATTTTTCTTAGAGTTTATGCTGGCAATCCAGACACGTGACAAATACTTTTGGTCTATTTTGTGACCAGTGACTTCTTTTCAACTCTTTTCTGACTTGACAAACAGAATTACAATCAATGTTTAGTTATTTACTTTTTTTCTGCCCTTCTTTACCACTGATGGAGTTTTGTGCTTCACCTCTGGGCTGTCAAAGCAAAATTTCCAAGAATGCTTAATTGTACAGTCAGGCCTTGATTTGGAGTTCAGCTTCTGAGATGCCTACTGATCCAAGAGACTAAGCACTGGAATGGAATAGACAATCTAATGGGTCTGAGCAGTCTGCCCTCCAGTGCAAGGTGCTCCACCAACAGCAAGTGGTGCATAGAACAAAAGGGTTTTCCAAGCTGTGCTGTGCTGGACAGAGTGGAGCAGGAAGGCCCTCCTGGAAGGGAAAAATATTAACATCTGCAGGAGCAAAACGATCTGAAAGCAAATAGCGTTCCTTTTCTCCAAAAGAAATTAAAAAGCATTCTTACCAGTACAGTCTAGTGATTCTGAATCCGGCTTAGTTTTTTTTAGCTACATATGGTTTTTGTAGTCATATTTGTATTACCTCTTAGAAGAACCAATTGTGCTTGATTTTTTTGGTTGGGAATCTACCATGGGCTGCTTATCCTAGCTTTCTCCAGTCCACCCCACAAAAGATTTAATCAAAAATGTCATCATCTGTCTTTTTTGGGACTGTTGAGCTCCAAAACAGAGAAGACCAACCTTTATCTATTCTCTCAAATACCTGCTTCTTCCAACCACTTGTAACAAATTCAGCTGTTCAAAATAAACATGGTAGCATCTTACTTCCCTCCCTGTAATAGAGACTCCTTTTTTTTTTTTTTTTTTTTTTTTTTCCCCCCATTGGAAAACTAGAGTACTCTAGAACTAAGATTTTGGGTCACATTTCATAGGAACTGCTTATTTTTTTTCAGTGTCTAGATTAAGTATCTGCTCCAGTTATGGTCCACATAAATTTTAGCCCCTTTTCCTGGCTCTAGAATCCCAAGGCCCATCCTCACAGTCAGGCTCCTGCATGGTCTTTCTGAAGATTAGAGTATACGAAGTGTTGCCAAAATTCTCCCTAATGCTAATACAGAAGAGCTCACAAAGCATTATTTTGTCTCTCCCACTTTGTATCTGGCATTGGTCAGTTTACTGCCTCTAGAGCTAGCCTAGCAATGAAGTGGGACTACACTACAACAGAGCAATTTCTGAAAGAAAGCTTAGGAAGGTGGTTCTCTAAATAACATAAACACTATGATTCCTCCTGACCTGATCTGACATGAACTTCTGGGATCCCTTAGCTTTTTGTTCTAGACAGGAACTTTTTCTTCCTCTGATATGTTTTTACTTTTTAAAGAGATATTTGTCATATTGTATAAATCATGTCCTTAAAGAGTCTCCATCTCTGTACGGTATGCCAGAATACTCGTAAACGTGGAGATTGTTTCCTGCTTGGGGAATCTGTTAAAACTCCACTACATGTTGGAGCATAAAATGTGCACTGAACTTGGACAGGCAATCCTCACACAAAGCTCCTGTGCCATCACAGCAAACTGAGCTCCAAAAACAGTTCCTCTCAGTTCCAGTCATTCAAAGTAAAATTAGATATTCTGGTGGTTGCTGCTGTATGGACAACTGTTAAGAGATCCCCGCTTAGCCTTCTCTTCTCCAGACTGAACAGTCCCAGGTCTCTCAGTCTTTCCTCATAAGGGAGATGCTCCAGGCCCTGACCATCTTTCCCTGTCTGCCTTGAGCTGAGGAATCCAGAACTGGACACGGCACTCCAGATGTGACCTCACCAGAGCAGAGCAGAGGGGAGAACCTCTCTCACCCTACTGGCCACACTCTTTGTAATGCACTATACATCACTGGCCTTCTTGGCCTCAAGGGCACGCTGTTGGCTCATGGTCACTCTGATGGTTACCAGAATCTCTAGGTCCTTCTCTGCAGAGCACCTTTCCAGCAGGTCAGCAACTGTCCTGTACTGATGCATGTGATTATTCCTCCTCAGGTGTAGGACACTTCACATGTCCTCTTCACTTTTTGAATCTCATAAGGTTCCTTTCTGCCCAACACTCTAGTTTGTCCAGGTCCCACTAAATGGCAGGACAGCCTTCCAGTGTATCAGCCACTCCTCCCAGCTTTGTATCATCAGAACATGCTGACGGTGGATGCCGTCCTTTCACGTAGGTCACTGATGAAGATAATGAGGGAAGACTTGACCCAGCACTGTCCTGTAGGGAACACCACTAGCTAAAAGCCTCCAACTAGACTCTGATTCATTGATCACAACTCTCTGAGCTCTACCATTCAGCCAGATCTCAGTCCACCTCACCATCCACTCACCTATCCTACGCCTTGTTTCACAACAAGAATGTTGCGGGAGATGGTGTCAAACACCTTGCTCAAGACAAGATACGCAAAATGCACTGCTCCCTCCCCATTGGTCAAGCATGATTACCCCTTGGTGAATCCACGTTAACTACTCCTGATAACTTTCTTCTCTTCTAATTTCTTGGAGATGGCACCAAGAACAAGTATCTCCATCACCTCTCCAGGGACAGAATTGAAGCTAACTGGCATCTTGTTTCCCAGATCCTTCTTCTTGTCCTTTTTGAAGACTGAGGTGACACTGGCTATCCTCCCTACTTTCTTCTGCACAAATGTGAAAAACATATTGTCAAAGACAAAATAAAAGGTGTGGGGTTTTGTTTTGTTTTTGTTTTTGTTTTTTGTTTTTTTGGTCTGCATTTGAGCGAGGGTTTATTGCTATGGTGTAAGGGAGAAATCCTTAGAATGTTCATCAAAAATGAAATCTTTATCTTTACCTTTAAGACTAAACCTCTATTTACTTTCAGGAAGTGCAGGAAATGTATACAGAGTCTGCTTAGACGAAGGAACTTGGCAAATGAAGGAAAACTCCACAGACATTTGGCGTGACAGTTCAGAATGTTCTGAGAAAAATAATCTCCAAAAAAATGTAAGCATGATGTTTTATACCATGGTTTAATACTTTAATCTTCATAATCCCTTCTTGAATAACTGATAAAATACTTCTGTTGAATACCTGCAAAAGATGTTCAGATTTCATTTGGATTACCAAATTGAAAGCTGCTAAGAAGAAGCAGAGGAAGAAAGATTAAGGAAGGAGATTCTTGCTTTAGATTAGACAAATTGTTTTCTGTTTAGAGTCCAGCATTCACATGTGCTGAATCCCTCCTAATAAAATTGAAATAAAAAGCCTGCAACTTGTCTAGCAAATAGCTTACAGGACTGGAAATCGGCCAAAGCCAGACTCCCAACCCCCGTGACCTCCTGAGCCTTTTAGCACAGCAGTTCAAGTTGGAAACCAGGGATCCTGATGCCTTGCCACTTTGCCCAGCTGTGCAATGCCTGGCAATGAATGCAACAGTTTTAGATAACAGTAAAGCATGTGACAACGGGTTTCAGCTTCTTGTAAGTTCTTTTGCCACACTGTTCAGCTTTGCTGATCTCAAAATGAAGTCTGTTTGGTGAGCAGTATTACTACTGAACACTTTGTTAATTTAGCTTTTGTTACTTTGGTAAATGCTATTAATGTTTATTACTTTATTGATTTTATTTTTATTAGTAATTTATTGATCATGTATTATTTATTAAGCAAGATTATTTCAGGATTACCAAGACCTTAATAAACTCTTTATACAGTGAATATATGGTTATCCAACCTCACAGTTTAGTCAAGTGTGATAAACTTGGAGTACTTCGTTTTTCTGCAGGCCGTTGACTATCCTGGATTGTAAACTTGTGGGTGGAAGACTACCACTTTAATTCATCAGGTGTGACAACAAGAGAACAAGAGGTTTCTCTGAAAGCTTTAGCCAGCTTTCCAAACAAGCCTAAATGTGTGTTTATACCATGTAATTATATTTAGTCAAAAGCCACAAGCTGTTAGGATTAACCCAGAGTTTGTATCCACCCACATCTGATGAATCAACTTCATTTCATTTGCTTCAGATTTGAATAAATGTCACAGCCAATATAATTCATCCTATTGGAATGTTTTCATGGAGCTGAGTGACTAATGAACATCCGTTGGGAATCTCCTGCTGTGCCTCTGGGCATCCTCTCCAAGGGTTCCACCAGCAGGCACAGCTCACTCTGCTATCCAGATAGTGCTTATTAGCATAGACTGATTTAAAGACAACTAACTGGCAGGAGGAGAGTGTGATAATCTGTGGCTGTATGAGTAAATAGTTCACACAGTTAACAGCAAAGGTGTTGCCAGACAAACCCCAGCCCAAATAAAACTCCTTAACACCTGTGTAGTATTAAGAAGCAGGCAGTCTATTTCAATCACTCTATAGATACAGTTGACTCTGAAAATTGTACTCGCAAGACCAGTGTGTGTCTTGTCTCCCCAGATCACACAAACAGTGATTGCATTTCAGTGTATGGGTGGAGCTCACTCTGCAGTTATTAAGCATTAGGATCCATTTCATGTACGTAATTGTTTTAATGATTAATAGTCATTAAGACTCAAAATTGGATTTGTGCAAGAGAAATCTGGAAATGGGATCTTGAATGCCTTCAAATCTGAGAAGAAACTTAGTCTGTTCTCGAGGGTCTCTCCCACAAGGTTTTCATGAGGAAATGCAGGGAACAGACATCAGAAATTTGCCCTGGCTATGCTGCAACACAAATAAATTGGACTCAAAAGCTTCTACTTACCTGCCTGCATATACATATGCAAAGCTCCTCTTTCTTTTTTTCTTTTCCTAGGAAGAAGAACATAAATTACTTACCACACTACAGTTGCTGTACACTATAGGATATTATTTTTCTCTCATCTCACTTGTCTTAGCTCTCCTTATACTTTCTTTACTCAGGTTAGTATGAAATTGCATGCATTTTTAAGTATAAAACACAATATCCACATTGCTGTTTTTGCATAGTTAGATTTCTTATTTCTGATGTAAGTTATGGAGGAAATTCCTGTATAAAATCAATCGATGCCAACAATATGACTATAATGGTATTTTTTGTTGTTGCTTTCTTTGAATTAAATATACTCCAGAGGATTTATACATTTTCTTCCCCACAGAAAACTTCACTGCACAAGAAACTACATCCATATGAATTTATTTGCATCTTTCATCTTGCGTGCCACAGCCATTCTTATTAAAGACAGTGTACTCCACAGGATTTACTCCAAAAGACCAAATGATGAAACTGGATGGATATTATACCTCAGTCCTGAGGTAACTTCTTAATTTGTTGCTAATAGTAAATGTATAATCCCAGTGGCCATAACAGTTACCAATATAGAAGTTTGCCATATAGCTCCAAGTTTTAAGGTGTTTGTTAGTTGAGATTCAAATCTCAGGCAGTCTGGAAAAACTGGGTTCATAAATTATAATGCACTCATTAAAAAAACAACAAATATACTAAAAAAAAATCTATAGTTATGTTTAGATACTTCTACTTAAGCAGAACAGTTTTTTCACACTTGTAGCATTAGGAAGAATTCAATACAGTTATTCAGCGCTTACATAAGAACTCTTGCATTTATTCATTTTAGGTATGCATAGCAAAATGCAATGTACACAAATACTGCATTTAACACTATGCTTCCAAACAATGCATTTACTGTGAAAGTACATGAAGGGGAAAACAGTTCAAAGGCTTTTCAGTACTAGGAAAATGTGCAAATTTTCAGAGTCAGTATTGAACACAACAGTCATTGCAGAGTTATTTTCATAGAATCCCATATGGTTGAATTGAAAGGGACTTCACAGCCTCCCCAGCCCCATCCCTGCCATGTGGATTGGCTCTCCCCCCATCTCAGGCCCATCCATGGTTTTTGGGCATCTCCAAGGATGGGGAACCCACAACTCTCAGGGCAGCAGTGCCAGGACCTCATCACTTCTGGGTGAAGAATTTCCTCTTAGTAGCTAACCTAAATCTCTCCACTTTCAATTTAAAACCATTGCCCTTGCGCTGCCGCTATCAGACCATGTAAAAATGGGTCTCTCTCCTGTTTATAATCTCCCTTTAAATACTGAAGAGCCTCAGTAAGGTCTCTTTGAAGCCTTCCCTTCTCCAGGCTGAACAAGATGAACTCCCTCGGCCTTTCTCCATAGGAGATGTGCTCCAGCCCCCTGAGCATTTCCATGGCCATTGTCTGGACCAACTCCAACAGATCTGCATCCTTCTGCTGGGGGCCCCAGGCCTGGGCATGTGCTCCAGGTGGGGCCTCACAAGGACAGAATAGTTCTGCTGATCTGCTTGTATACCAGGAATACTTATCTTCTAGTAAACAATGAAATTAATACTCCTCAGTACTTCCCCTTGTTCCCAAGAATCAACTCCTGGCATGAACTCTGAGTTGTTTTCAGAAACATAGTGCATCCTGTGTTGGAAAGGATCCACAAGGATCATAGAATCGTAGAACTATAGAATGGCTTGGGTTGGAGGAACTCTTAAAGATCATCTAATTCCAGCTTCTCTGCAATGGGAAATCATCAAATCCAGCTCTTGATTCCACACTATTCTAATATCAATTCATATTCCAACATTTCACCAAATGCTTTTTGAACTCTGGTTCTACCCCTTTTTTCTCCAAAGGCAGAGACAAATCCAACCTAACTGCATCACACGTTTACCTCTATTCCCAGGAAGTCCAGATCTCCCAAAATAACAGCAGCTTAGAATCTTGAATTACATATGACTGAAATACATACGTATCACAGCCACATACTGGTTTTAAAATGATTGCTGAAGTAACAAGGAAAAATCAGGATTTGTCAGAGTTTTTGTGTATTACAGTGGTTCCTGGTCTTTCATTCCTACAGATTTTAATCATTTGCAGAACTGCTCAGTTTTTCATGCACTATTTTGTTGGAGCAAATTATTTTTGGCTATTAGTAGAAGGAATTTATCTGCATACGTTATTGATTACTGCTGTGTTCTCAGAAAGAAGACTGCTGCAGACATATATAGTGATAGGATGGGGTGAGTACCTATTCTTGATTCGGTGGTATTTTTTCAAGTCATTAGTGAATATTTGGTAATGAAAAGAGGAAAAAAGGTTTTATTTTTGTTCTGAAACCAGCATTTCTCAATAGAAGTATACTAGAAGTGATGTGTTAGTTGCAGCTCAGTTTGAGTTGCAGATAGAGGTAATATCTTGGTTTACCTGAAAACAATAGCCTAATAGAATGAGAAGAAAATTTACTACATTAGGTAACATTCTCTACCAGTGTAGAATATTAAAGCATTATCAGCACCTTCAGTTTCTTCATTTGAATTAGAGCATCTATGTGGTCAAGATATCTACACATTAAACGCTTTGCTTTTATGTATTCACTTTCTGAGCTCAGCAAAACTTCCTGAAGCTCTAAAGTGTGCTTTAAATTAGAGGACTGTTCAAAACACTACACGATTCAGATCCTGTATTTCAGGTATTTTTCATGGAAGAAAGACAACATAAAGGCAGTATGTATGCAGTTAAAAGCATTTTAACAATGTTGTGTAAATTATTTTCTCTTTTTCTTTTTTCATACGAGTAGCGCATAACTGGACAGTCTTGTTTGTTGCTCACTTACCATAATTCTGTATACAGCCTGAACAAAAGGAAAAGTCAAGATTTCCTAATTCCCAATAATGATCTAAAATCTACCCATACAACTTGAAAGTCTTAGAAAGTTTTTTATGAAGATTTAAAAATATAATCTTAGACAATGTGTAGGTTTGGTACAGGACTGATTCATAGCTGATGGAGTGACCTGAGGAGGATGATAGGCTGGATGGCCATAAGAATATCTGCTGATCATAAAGCTTTAATCAGTGTACAGATTTACTAGCTCACTCACACCATTTAATTTACTTTTTCAAATGTAAAATTGCATATCCAGTACTGTAGGATACATATATATCTGTATATGCATATATGAATGTATATATATACGTGTATATATATATTTAAAACAAGAAAAAGAAAAAAAATGTAGTAAGGAAAATTATTTATAAAGGATTAAGCTGTAGTGGATGACTATGTAGTTAAAAATAAATTATTCCATATTTTCTCTGCTTTATTGCGTACTAAAATCTCTACCCAGGATAAAGAGGTAAATCTTAAAAATCTGTTTAGACTCAAACAAAGAAAAACAAATAAAATGTCAGCTAGGATCGAAATTATAATAATTACAATTGGGATGGAAAAAAAAAACATTTAAAAATGCTAAAAATAAATTTTTGTTTATTGTTATAAAGGCTGTTGTTATAAATTCCTTGTCAATTTGACAGTAGTTTACATCATTCAGTTCCAGATGTCTAAAATTGTACAAGACTGTAATAATCACAGGCAATTGAGACAAGTTCCTTTTACTTCTTTTTGGTACTTGTGCTATCTCTTGCTATTTTGAATAAGAATTGTGTAGCATCTAAGAAACAAATATCCTTTTGGAATAATTTCTAGAATTAAGTGAATTTCAGTTAAGGCCACGTTTCCTGTGTTTATGAATGTATTTATTAAATAAATACACATATATTTATGAAATAGGAACCATTCCTATAGAAAAATACCAATTCCTTAATCAAGATTCAAAACAGGGTTTCAGCATAAACTGGGAAATTTTACTGAACTAACACACATCAGTTCCTTTTGCTAAACAAATATACTGCTCCTTAAAGTATGTATTGATCTCTAATGCTAAACTAGATTATATCTTAAGGTTAGTCTATCTGGTAGAGAGAGGGACTCATTTTATCTAACCAAGTTAAATTTATGTGGGTAATATCTACATTCTTCCTAGAACTAAAAGAAGAAGACAAGAAGGAACAGAACTGTAGAGATCATCTGGTCTCATCACATTGCTAGACATAGTGAGCACTGTCCAGACAAATTTATTTTTGTATGGAAATCTGTTTTATTTATTTTTAATAAAACGGTTTTCCAAAAAGAACCTCTGCTTCTTAAAACAAACAAACAAGCAAACAAACAACCCCCCAAAACAAATAAACAAAAAACAAACAAAAAATCCACACCAAAACTTCACTGAAAATGACCACTTTTGGTGTTTCATTGGAAAGTTTGAATTTTCCTATGTCCTAAGCCCTTTCCTCAAAACGGCACCTGCTTCAAATTTACATGAGTTTGCTCAAAACCAGTAGAGTTCTGATTATTTGAAGGAATGGAAATGCCACTACTTGTTTGTGTGCGCATTTCAGTGCTTGACTGCTCTAACTGTGAAGAATATTTTCCTTATATCTGATATGAACTTTGCCTGCTACAGCTCTTTCTTCTTTTCTACCACTCTTTTGCTGTGCACCTCCTGCTCCATGTGCTTCTGCTATCGTTAGTATTGAAGACAGCAGTTAGGCTTCCTCTTAAACTTTTCTTCTTAAGGCTGAAGACATTTAGTTCTATTAGTCTCTTCTACGTGATGCACTACAGGTCCCAGTAGCCTTGGTGGCCTCTGCTGGAGTATTCGTATTTCTTTTAGTTTATCTACATCAGAGACTTAGAAAATTTAGGCTGATCAGCAGTGTTTATGTATTTATGTATGTGCACACGATTTGCACACTGAAAATGTGATATTCAATTATACAATGAATTTCTTATTTTCTTTGAGGTGCAAATGGGGAGAAACAGGAAGAGGTTGATTTCTGTACAACATCTAAGTAGAATGCTGAAAATCATATTGCACCAGGGTCCATAGTAGTGTGTCTTTATTTTGTATGAATCATTCTGCAAGCTTGGCTGTAATAACTTTTTTTTCTTACAGTTGTTCCTATTCTGTTTGTCGCCCCCTGGGGAATAAGCAGATCAAAACTGGAGAACACAGGGTAGGTTACTAGGCTAAACTATCTTAGAATACTGGTTTTCAGTTTGCTTATTTTTTTCCAGAAGCTTTTGACAATAACTGACAAAACTATTGACTACTGGATTATATTAAGATTATACAGCACATAATAAGACTTGCTAGATTTTAAAGGTTCATTTTATTGTTTTCACATTTAACTACTGGAAAATTCATTGATTCAATTATACATATCAATTATACAAATCAAGAAGGAAAATGAACATTTACTGTTTCTCAAATGAAAACCATTGTATCTATTTTTCACACATGTGAGGCAATTTTCCTGTACAAACATCTTCCCTGAGAGTGTCTTATCAAGAAAAGGAGACCAGTGCTTACCCTGAAGACCATCTTTGGTTTGAGTTTTATTAACATCCAGTGCCAGATTGGAAAAAAATATTAGTTACAGTAGATAATGACAAAATCTGATATTCACAAAAAGTTGAACTTAAATGAACGTATTCTGTGTGAATTAATTGCTGAGGGTAACTTGCGTTGGTAGCCATCAATTTTCTAATTTTCTGGTCTTCAATTTTCTACTTGGGTCACATAGACTTGGTTTTTCATATCAGATTTATTTTCTTTTATTCTCTTTTCTTATTTGTCGTTCCTAAAGAGTTTTGTTTGGAATAACCATATGCTTATTAGGCAACAACATCAGGAACCGAATTACAGTCTCATAGAATTAGAGGTTATACAGGCCTTAAATGACAAGCCCTTGTCCCACAGGTTTACAGCAAGCTAATTGGCAAAAAAAGAATCACAGAATCATGAAATGGCTATGGGTTGGGAGGGATGTCAATGATCATCCATTTCTACCCCCTGATGTAGGCAGGGTTGCCAACCACTAGATCAAGCAGCAGATAATGAATATGTGCACTGGACAAATCAGAAGTGTAGAGGAGAAAAGGAGACATTTTCCTGCTGACAGGAAGATAGCCAGTGCTACACTCATCTACAAAAAGTGCGTGTGAAACCCAGGAAACTATAGACATATTATTCTAACCTCAGTTCCTGGAAAAGCTATGGAGATCATCCTGGGAGATGTGAAAGGCAGCTTAAGCTGCTATAGCTACAAAGCTATTATCAGGCATAGTCCACATGGATTCATTAAGTGAAACTATTACCTTAGTGGTTTCATCTCCTTCTGTGATAAAGTATTCTGCTTGGTGGATGCAGGGAAAGCAGTGAACATGATCTTTCTGGATTTTAGTAAGGCTGTTGATACTGTTCCTTATGGCTTCCTTCTAGAATAATTGTCCAACTGTGAGATAAACAGGTAGACACAACACTAGGTGATGAATTGGCATAATGCTAGAGGTCACAGTGTTGAACTGAATGGGGCTATGGTGGATAGTCACTAGTAGAGCTCCCCAGACCTCAATTTTTATCAGTGATCTGAATGCAAGAGTGCAGTGCATCATCAGCAAGTGTGCTAATGAGTCTAAAGTGGGAGGATTTGTTAGCCCTCCGGAGGGACAAGTAGCCTTGCAGAGAGATTTACATAAGTTGATCATCAATGTCACGAAATTCAAGAAAAGCAAGTGCCAGGCTCTGTGCCTGAGACAGAATAATGCCAGACACATTTATGGACTGGGAGATGAATGTCCAGAGAACACCCTGCAGAAAGAGACCTAGAGGTGCTGGTCGATAGCAGGCTCAATGTGCATCATGCCAACAGTATGCCTTGGCAGCCAAAAGGACAAACTGCATTTGGGGGTGCATTAAACGCATTTTAGCCAGCCAGAGATAATTCTCCCATTATATTTAGTGTTAGTGTAGTCTCACCTTGCATATTGTGTACAGTTCTGCTCTTCACAATATAAAAGGATATAAAGGTTCTTGAAAGCATCAAGAGGAGGGCAACAAAGGTAAAAGAGCTGGAAGGCATGTCCTCTGAAAAGTAGCTGAGGACACTTAGATTGTCTGTTTTGGAGAGAAGGAGGCCAAGAGGTGACCTCATTGTTATCCACAACTCCATGAGGAGGAGAAACAGAGGGAGGTGCTGGGCTCTGCTCCCTGTTAACTGTGTTGGTGGGGATTTCAGACTGGATATTTGGCAAAATTTCTTTAACTGTGATGATGGTCGAGCAATAGAACAGGTTTCTGAGAGATGTGGTTTGTGCCCCATGCCTATCAATGTTTGTGATGCATTTGGATAATGCACTCAATAAGATACTTTAACTTTTGCTTAGCCCAGAAGCAATCAGGCAGTTGGATTTGATCTCTGAACGTCCTTTCCAACTGAACTATTCTGTTCCATTCACAGTCTGTATGCATACTTCTTAGTTAGTTCAGAAGTTACAATTCAGGTTTACTCTTTTCCAGTTCATGGTTTTAGATGACTAAATTTGGGTAAGATGTGTCCCACTGTGAAGTTTCAGTGCCACTTGCAGTCGTAGTGTAGATCCAAAGGCAGAATTCACCAGATAGTTTTGATGTTTGCAGCCTATGGAAACGTCTCTCAAAATTCTAGTAGGAAGATCTTCACAAAATGTACAGTTGTTTGTTATACTCTTCACAGTTTAATTCAATTTCTCTTGAATACCACCTAGAAGTTTAAACTTAGTCAAGTTTCCTTTGAAATATGTAAATGCGTTATTTAAGCTTTCTTACTTATTTCCATGAAAACAATATAATATTTTTTTAAATTACCTTGCAGGTGCTGGGGAACAAATGAACACATGGGAATATGGTGGATCATTCGAGGACCGATGTTGTTTTCCATTGCAGTAAGAACTATTTTATCTGTTCCTCGCATGATGGCTGCATCAAAAGTAACATCTCTTATTTTATCACATTGGCCCCTCATGCATGAAAAAGTGTTCCATAGCTGCAAATTTACTCAATCAAATAGCATTACAGTGTTCTTTGTATCTGTTGTAATTTCCATGGAAATAAATAGGAAGCATTACTTTCAGAGAATCCTATATAGCATACACAACTTTATCTATCGTGATCCTTTCTATAAATGTAATCCAATTGTTGTATTAGAGGAGATGAGGCAGAAAAGATTGTAAATGAGATTTCTTACTTGCTGTCAGTGCACACAGCTTCACATTATAAATCTGTAAGCAAGAAAATTTTCAGTGTCAGCCTCTCAGCTGTGTATCTATGCAGTGACTTCTGCAGTGCTCTGCACAAACTAACACAAAACCCACTAGTACCTGCTTCTTGTATTTTTACCATTCGTTATTCAGTGAACAGGTTACTTAGGACAGTACTACCATGTGGTGAGCAACTATAGAGTATGTCGTACAATAACAAGGATACAAAGAAGTAGCAACAAAAAATATTGATGGTCATAGGGAGAAAGCATTCATCTAAACAAGCACCAGAATAATGTAAAAAAATGTAGTAAGGCATAACAAGACTAAGATATGTTTTCAAAAAAAGTTTAAACCTGAAATTGGGTGGTAATGAAGACAGCATGATCAGAACAATTCCTGAGGATATGATTACAAACACAGAATTCTGATGAGTGACAGTTAGGTAAGTCCCCAGAACAACTTACATTTCCACAGAGTCAACAAGGCATAAAAAAGATTAGAAGAATAGATGATTTGATCAGCATCCTGCTAATTTGTCTAGCAAATATTGTAGAGAAGAAATCCACTTTACTTATGCTAGGACTGCTCAGACTGTGATACTGAGGAACTGATGCATGTGGAAAGAAGGGTATAATTTTCTGTCATGCTGTAGTAGAGATGTAGCAATTAAGACTTTAGAGAAGAAGCAGTGGACTGTTTTGCTTCTACTGAGCTGGAAAGAAGCACATGAGAGAGAAAGGGGATGTAGCTGGGACTGAGCTGTGAAGCAGAGTGGCACACTTAATAAGCAGTCAACAAGAAGTAAAAAATTTGATGGGCAACAGAACTCTCTCTGTCTCTCAAAAGGCAGTGGAGAGAAGAGCCAGAAAAGAAAGAATCGTATCATAGAATCATCAAAGAATCATAGAGCAGAACTGCCCCAAATCTAATGGAGGGATCACGATCGACAAAGTCCAGAACTTCAGATCCAGAGGGGATCTAAACTAATAAATAATCAATATGTATTTTCTTTCAAGGTTAATTTTGGCATTTTCTTAAAAATTCTGAGGATGTTGATTTCCAAACTAAAAGCCCAGCAAATGAGCTTTCATGACTACAAATACAGGTATGTAATACATAACAAGAAACCCTAGTCCTTTTTATTTTCACAGCATCAGAATGTTCCCATCATGTCCTTGCAGATTACACACTTACCTACCCACCACTGCCAATGTAAAATATATTCAGAATAAGATATACAGAAGCCAGCTGGGAAAACAGGCTCCGCAAATAATATCTTATCTGAGTGATAAAGATAGGTCATTATCTGTGTGTTAAACTCCTCAAGGAGTTTAAAATGCAGTATGGATTCTTCTCTCGGGTGTCCAGAATGCACATAAAATAGCCTTGACTGGGGTCACTTCTTTTTTCTGTGATTGTGACAAAGAGCCCTCAAAAGAAGAAATATTCAGAAGATCTATGAAATGTTCCTAGTTTCCTTGGTCACCAGCACCTACCTGTTTTTCACAGACACATGCACCGTGCAAACTTACTGAGTTTGCCCCTCTCCATCAAGATCATTGATTAAAATGTTCAATAAAATTGGCCACAGTACTGAGCCCTGAGGAACACCACTTGTGACTGGTTGCCAACCACATTTAACTCTATTCAAAGTGACCCTTTGTGCCCAGCCATCCAGCTGGGCTAGCCATCCATTCAAACTATGAGCAGTCAGTTCTTCCAGGAGAAGCGTGTGGGATACAATATCAAATGGCTTGCAAAAGTCCAAGTAAACAATATCTACAGCTTTTCCCTCATGCACTAAGCAGGCCATCTTATTATAGAAGATCAGGCTAGTCAAGAAGGACTTGACTTTCATAAACACATGCTGACTGTGTCTGATCACTTGGTTGTCCTGTACATGCTTTGTGATTTCACCCAAGATGTTCTGCTTCATGACTTTCTCTGCACAGATGTCACACTGACAGGTGTGTTAATCCCCCAGCCCTCCTTCCTCCCTTCTTACAGGTGAACATCACATTTGTCAATATCTAGCGAACTGAGACCACCCTAGTTAGCTGGGCAATCATTTATGGAATCATTTCCGTGTAGATCCACTTTCAATTTTGCACTAAGGATGTTGAGAAATACCATAGTTAAATATTTTCTTTTTAAGACTGGCAAGATCTACACTTGTGCTGATTCCATTGCTGGGGATCCATGAGTTTATATTTTCCTTCATCACTGATGAACAAGTGGAAGGATTTCCAAGACACGTAAGACTTTTCATTCAGCTGACAATGAGTTCATTTCATGTAAGTACTGTTTTGCAAGTTCTTTTTAGGTGTTACATATCCACCACCTATATATGTTGCTTATCTGTAGATTCCACAGGCATATAGCATCCTTTTAAAATAGTTTACTGTGGCCTATAATGTCTTTAAATATACAGTAGAGATGATAAAAAATACATGGAGTGTTCAAAACATGGTGACCCCAAAGTCCAAAAAAAGGAGTCTGATGTTATCAGACAGAGTATAACCTGTGTTCTCTGATAGTAAGTGACAAATCTCTGACCTGAAAGCAGAATAAAACCAGCCTATTTTAAGTAGTGTTTCATGTAAATTAATTCTTAAAAAACACTGGGCAGAATTTTATTACAATTTTAAAGTGACCTCTTGATTTTGTATTAAGGAGAAGCAGGTTGGACCTGGATTCATGTTTTTCAGCAAATTTTGTATATTCAGCATATGTGTCAAATACACCACAGTGATTATGTCATATCACATAATAAGAAAAGAAAAAAAAGAAAAATAAGAGAAAATGGGCACAATACCTGGAGATACAAGGAACAGTTTCACTCCATTTTGAGTAATCATACACTTGACCATACAACGGACAGTAAACCTGAGATGGTCCTTCCATTTTGGCTTTTTCCAAAAGGAGTTGAACTTGGACTACATGTCATCTGAAGTAGTTTGGTGAGAAGAGATACAGACCTGAAGAGTAAAATGACAGTCAGTATAGTTAAAGCATTTTCTGTGAGGATAAGCATCGGGGTGGGAGATAGAATTTAATATGACTATCAGGCTGATGTTCTTAGGCAAGTATGTTGAAGACAAATGTAGCACATGAACCTTGTCAGATTCCCTGACTCACGTGAGTCATGAGCCATGTGCTGCTCAGCAGCTGTAATCGAGGCACTTCCATAAATGCCTTCAGGAAAACTCAGAGAGTTTGGATATTTTATTTGAGCAAAAACATACATATAGACTTCAAGGCACTTACGTATTCTAGGACACCACATTTCATATGTAGGCATCAGAGATGTCATCCATGATGCCTTTTTAAGAGCTACAATTTGGAGTTTAAGTATAAACTAAAAAAGAGTGGGTTTCTGTGATTCATCTCCAGTGAATTCAGTGAACAGGTATCAGTAAAAAAAGTCCACTTTGGCACACCAGACCCCTGATCACTGCACTTGTCTGGAAAGTGGAGTCAGCACTGGGGAAGTGCCCCAGGAAAGCTTGCAAAGAATTGTTTTCTCCTGTTCAAGCACAGTTGTCTAAGACAGCAACCAAATCTGCAAAATGAGCTGAGAGGAAGGAGGATAAAAAAGTATCAGAATCTATGCCTAAGTGGTACAAGCAGCCAGCTGAGAAAGAGATACTTTGAGGCTTTGGTATTTGCCCCTGAGTGCTGATAACATTCACGAACATAACTAGAAACTTAAAAAGAAAGAAAGAAAAAAAAAAGCTATTAAAGAATCAATATTTAGAAAATCTCAGCACTTGCCTTAGCCATCCTAGAATCATAGAATTGTTTAGGTTGGATGGGACCCTTTGAGGTCATCTAGTCCAGTTCCCCTGCAATGAACAGGGACATCTTTAGCTTGGATCTTTGAGTCTCCTTAGCTTGGAGGAGACAGAGAGGTGATCTCAATGTTTCTAACTATGTAAAGGGTGAGTGTCATGAGGATGGAGCCAGGCTCTTCTCAGTGACATCCAATGATAGGACAAGGGGCAGTGGGTGCAAGCTGGAACACAGGAGGTTCTACATAAAAATGAGAAAAAAAGCTCTTCACGGTGAGGGTAACAGAGCATTGGAACAGGCTGCCCAGAGAGGCTGTGGGGTTTCCTTCTCTGGAGACATTCAAAACTGCCTGGACAGCTTCCTCTGTGACCTGGTGCTTCTGCTCCAGCAGGGGGATTGCACCAGATGCTCTTGCATGGTCCCTTCCAATTCCTAACATACTGTAATTCTGTGATCTATAGCTAGGTCAGATTGCTCAGAGTGCCATCCAGCCTGACCTTGGAAGTCTCCAGGAATGGGGCAGCCACCTCTCTGTGCAACCTTTGCTAGTGACTCACCTCTTTATCATAAAAAATTTTTTCCTTATATTCAATCTAAATCTCTCTTTTAGTTTGAAACTATTTTCCCCTTGTCCCATCACAAAAGATCCTCCTCAAGAGTATGTCTCCTTCTTTCTTATGACCCCCCTTTAGATACAGGCCACTCTCAGGTCTCTCTTGTCCTATCCCTGGTGGTATTCAAGGCCAGGTTGGATGGGGCCTTGGGCAGCCTGGTCTAGTATTAGATATGGAGGTTGGTGTCTGCCTGTGGCACAGGGGTTGGAGCTTCATGATCCTTGATGTCCCTTCCAACCCAAGCCATTCTATGATTCTATGATTCTCCCTGGAGCCTTCTCTTCTCCAGGCTGCACAGCCCCAGCGCTCTCAGCCTGTCCTTACAGGGGAGGTGCTCTATCCCTGAGATCATTTTTGTGGTCCTCCTCTAGACGTGCTCTAACAGTTCGACATCTCTTCTGTACTCAGGACTCCACATCTGGACACAGTTCTCCAGATGAAGTCACACCAGCACAGAGCAGAGGGGGAGGATCCCCTCCCCTCCCAACTGGTCATGCTGCTTTGGATGCAGCCCAGGCACATGACTGGCTCATGTCTAGCTTGCCATCCATCAATACCCCCAGGTCCTTTTTGGCAGGGCTGTGCTCCATCCTTTTGTCCCCCAGATTGTTCTGGTAGTGGACATTGCCACAACCCAGGTGCAACACGTTGCGCTCATATTTGTCAAACCTCCTGAGGTTCTCCTGGGCCCACTGCTCAGCCTGTCTGGGTCTCTTGTGGATAGCATCCCATCCCTCAGGCGTGTTGACTGCACCACACAGCTTGATGTCATCCATGAACTGTCTGAGGGTACACTCAATCCCTCTGTTGATGTCGTTGATGAAGATATCAACCAATACACCGGAGGGACACCACTTGTCATTGATTCCATCCAGACCACCACTCTCTGGTTACATGCTCAAACTTTCCCAAGTAAAGAAAGACCTTTGCTGCTGTCTCCTGAGAGAACTAGGCAATTCACAATATACCAAAAATTATTCAGATGAATGAAAATGTGGTTCATTCCTGTGATACCCCTCTTGAAATGTCTGTGCATCAAACTTTTCTACTGAAAAAATATTATCAGTCCTCATCCAAAGTTTGGCTCCATTTCCATAAAGGATGAATATGTTCATAATAACTGCAAAGTGACAATATGGCCTCCTAGATGTAAACTTGTAAGGTACAAAACTTGTGAAAAAACTTACAGAGCAAAGAGAAGATTGTCAGTGTACATACATGGGTGGAACAGATAGATAGGCAGCATCTGCAGGCAAAAAATATTTCTCACCTATACAATCAATGGAGTGTTTTAAAGATGTTTATGCACTTGACTCCCTTCCAGTTTTCCGCCTTAGTAGTGAGTAAATATGCACCAACTTAAAGCAGTGAAGGCATAAGTATAGTGCTGGTAGCTCTGCACACTTATATCCTGGGCAGCAAACTTGAAGGTGTAAAGAAAGCATGCTTCATTATAGAGGTTAATGCTAAATAGTCCAAATTCCACAGCTAGCCATTACTGAAAATGAATAGTGAATCTCACCACTCTCACCATCACTTACGCACAACTGCACTCGTGTTTATGGTAACTTTATTCCGCAGTTTAGAAAGGCTAAGGAATGGACATATCAGTCACTGCGCTGCTGTATGCATCAATCCATGTTATACAAAGTTGCTGAGTATTGATTTTTTACATGTAGCACTCCAATTTAACTACCTTTCCAGGTAGTTTGAGGAACCGGGGTGCTCAGCATGGAGAAGGCTCCATGGAGACCTCACTGTGGAATTCCAGAACTTCAGGGAAGCTGATAAACAGGAAGGAGAGAGACTTTTTACATAGTCTGATAGTGATAGGACAAGGAGGAATGGTTTTAAACTAAAAGAAGGGAGATGTAGGTTAGATATGAGGAGGAAATTCTTTACCTAGAGGCAGAGAGGCCACAGCACTGCTGCTAGCCTGAGCTGGGGGCAGCCAGCCCATGGCAGGAGGGTCAGGGGGGCTTACAACCTTACAACCATTGCATGATTTATTCAACACTCTTGCCCTGCCTTACCTTTCAGCCTTAATAATCTCAGTGATACAACACATCAGCGTCCAGGTCTTCAGTCTTTAATGAGGTGCCCGGGAATTCTTCAGGCCAGAAGTCCTTCTTGCTCACTAACTCAGTCCTTTTGCTGCCTTTGGTAGCCTGAAATATGAAGGCATCAAAGCACAGTTCCTAGAATTTATTGTAATCTTAATTTTCAATCTGTATGTATGCTCCAGTGCCCTGGTGTATGAATCAGTGCTTTGACAGTGCAATTTGAGCCTCTAATGAAAAATTTCCACTTGAGCAGAAAAATGTCCAGGCAGGAAGAAGGGAATTCATGTGGAACCATCCCCCTAAGAGGACTGTTTGATATGGTGTTGAAGTGTATGTTAGACATATCCTTACTTGGAGAGGTTGCAGGGACTAGTGTTATTTTAAGCAACATAATCATTTTAAATGAATTTTTTATTGGACAAGGAAGCATGATATAGAGGACAGCTTACTCAACCCTGCCAAAAAGCACAAACTTCGTTCTATTTAGAGGAAGGTGCACGTGCTCTGCTGTATGACAAGCTTTAGAAGCAAAACTTCTTTTCAGAATACCCAGAAATCTTGGGTGATGTTTATTGTAGATTGTCATTTTTAGCCACAGCATTATTTGCTAAGGGATTAGTGAAAAAACATATAAACTGTACCCAATTACATTTGTTTAGTCTGTAAATCTCCTCAGTAGTTTTAAAACTCAGTTAAGCTGTTTTGTTAAAGAGCCACCTCTGGATCTTCCCTGGAGTCTTTAACTTAAACATTTTCAAAAAGCACAACAAAAGCAATACAGAAATCAGGATATAAAATGAACAGCAAATACAAATAACCACCTTCTGATGTCATTTTACAGTGTTTCTGTGCATCATTCTGTGCTTTAATTCACATGGGGGTTGATAAACCTCCATTCAACACAGAGATGCCACCAGTACTCACAAAGCCTTCTCCTGTTCAGGCGACTACTTGCCATGTCTCTTAGCAGCACCAAATACAGTCCCTATTTCTGCTAGTGAGTTTCCATGGTGTAAGAGATTAGAGACACATGGCATTTGTGTCCAATGAGAGAACAATCTTCAGATGAAGAAGTTCTGCAAAAAAAGCTCTTTTTTCATATGTAGTTCTGCATAAAATCTGCTTTTTAAAGCCAACTTGTATTTAATCAACATAAACTCTCTCTGTGGAACAATATTCAGATTTATTTTTTCATAATACTGTGAGATAATTCAGATGCAGAGAATCATTTGAAAGTTACACTGACAAAGGATATGTCAGAAGCACATAGATCTTGTAACCACTATCCAGGTGAAGCATGAAAGATGATAGAATTAAAATATTCACAAAAAGCACTTGCAATTGGTTTTTCTCCTGCCCTTACACACCTGGCATGACAGAGAGGGGGTTTTCTTCATACTTACTGAACACATGCTTAGGGAATTACTGGCTCTAACTTCTTCAGGATTGTTAGAAAATTCCTTGTAGGTTCAAACTGCTATTAGTCAATGGTAGACATCATAAAAATATTAAAGCTGCTGTGAATTTCATTGTAAATCTGAGAAAAACAGAAATATTTCTGGGAGGGGGAAAGAAAAAGTATGAATGCGAAAAAGAATGATATCAATTTTATTACATATTTAATATTGAGTTCTGACATGCATTTCAGTTTGTTTTACCATGTCTAGGAACAGGAACTGCACTATAACAGTGATAGTCTGAAAAAAAGAACTATGTGGTAGTAAAATACAGATTAAACGTAAGAACAGATAGGGTTGCAGAGCCTCCATTCTTCAGCATCTGCATCAAAACACTTACAAATGTGCCCTACATTTGCTAAGGCATCACACAAAAATAAATTGATGAGTACTTGATAACAGTGATAAATTAAGATGGATAACTAGTTTGCATTCTGAAAATTAGATAGCACTGCATGTTTGTAGTGCCATCTCTACACTAAACCTTCAGATAACTAACTTTTCCTTCTTACTGTTTGTCTCCTACAGGGTTTTTTTGTAGCAGTTTTATATTGCTTTGCAAATGGAGAGGTAAGAGATGGCGATATAAGTTTTTGGTTAATTAATTAAACATATTATTGACACCAAGAAGGATGAAAACACTGACTAGGTCTGGTTATTGGAGAGCATACTTACATCTTTTAAAGCTTATGTAATTGTTTTGTATAAAGAAAGCAAGACTTCTCATATTCAAATGGATTCAAATGCAAAGTATTTTCAGTTAAGCTTGTGTTAATATATGGCACTATGGAGGTATAGATACCCTACAACATGAAATATCACTGAATGCTTATGGTCAACCCCCTGAACCCCACTCCTTTACACAGATGAAATCCCAGATTATATCCTTGGCCAGGCTAAACCCTACAGTCTAGGTAAAGCTGCAAAATCTGGCATGCTTACATGGTAAAAAGCAACAAGCTGAAAAATCAGTTTCATGTGTGCACTGCAAAGAATATCTCTGAATTTGAGGTGAAGGTAGTTCTTGACTGGAGGTTGTTTTCCACTAAGCCTCAAGGGTCAGTTTGAGGGTTTTGTTTGCGCCATGCCAGAACTGAGACAGATCATTAATGGTTGTTGTGCAAGGAGGTGCCAGTAGAGAAATCACAGAACAAATCACAAGGGACCTCGGGAGAATCCCAGTCCAATCTCTTGTTCAGTGCATTGTGGAGATGGAATTCAGAGAAGGTAGGTCATGGCTTTGTCTAGCAGGGCTTTGAAAACCATAAAGTGCAGAGGTTCTGCCACCTCTCCTGTCCTCTGCTCTAGTGCTTCCCTGCTATCAGCAGGAACTATCTTTTCCATAGCTCCAGGTAGAACATCTCCTATTTCAATTCATGACAACTATCTCCCGCATCAAAAAACACCTCAGTAGAGTACCTAGCTCCAAATCCCCCACAATCTCCTCAGAGGCTACATTCAGAACTCCACTGAAGCCTTCCTCCTCTGCAGAATGAACAAGTCCTACTCATGCAGCCTCTCCTCAAAGTGCAAATGCTCCAACACTGTTCCCTACTGAAAAGTCCAAGCTTATCACCATATTTGTTACACTGAGGGGCCCAATATCAGATACAGTGTTCACATTGAGTAAAGGAGTATAGCCACTTAATCTCCTTATCTGCAGCCCAGTTTACTGGAGGCCTTCATCGCAGCCACAGCTGCATGCAGTCTTGGCATGGCCACACCAGCCCATTACAGGCCGCCTCCGGAAATGAGGCTTGTGTAGGCTTAGGAATTCATGTCACAATTTTAAATATTTTCTAAGTTGAAGCTTTCTGTTTATACCTCCCTTATAGTCAGCCTGGGTGCAGCTGATGTGGTATACACTGCACTTGTACTGTGTATACTGTGGTATACTGACACTTGTACACGACTCTGAACATCTTTTTAAAGGCAAAAAAATGATATGAGCTGTATCGAAAATGTAGGGCATGCACTCCTAATATTTAACCAAGAAACCTGGAACAACTTCCAAATTACTGTCAAAGACCTGGTGCTCGTCTGCAGCATAGGAGAACTTGTCCAACATTTATGAAGGGCACAGAACTACTAGCAACACTCATCAGCAGTTGCCAAACATTCTGACGGTTGAAGTGGGGGCTGCTCCTCTGCATGGGCTCTGAGGCCTGATTTCCATCTGCAGAGCTGAGCTGGGGTCGGGGCAGGGAAAAACAGGACATTGAGTGTTGGGGATTTAAGGCAGGCTGCCAAATTAAAAAAAAAACAGCAAAACAAACCCGATCTCCAAGCATAACACTCTGGAAAAGCCACACAGTCCTCATTTCCACAGCCCTTGGGGTTTTCCTCCTCTTCACTTCATCAGGCTGTAAACATGGAAGGCACTTGAGCTCTCCCCTCACACAATCAGGGTCACAATACATCAAATTACAGAGAGGGATTCAGGCACTGGAAAAACTTCCCTGAGTTTGAGTGAAGAGGGTGGGAGCCTGAAGGCTCCCTTAGCAAACAAGCCCATTTCTGCACTACAAGGACCATCATAGCTGCAAGGTGATTCCAAAGGGACAAGACACTCAGCACTTCTGCAGTCCCTCTCCTTTAATTGCCAGTGTTTGGATGAGTGCACTGCTGGGCTGGCATAAGACATCACCTGTTTTCTCCTCCCCTCAGGTAAAAGCAGAACTCCACAAGCAGTGGTCCCGCTTCTTGCTGGCAGAACCCTTTGGTCGTAAACTCTGCTTTCTTGGGCAAAACATCAAATACCTCAGGAAATGTTCACAGAAAGAGAAAAAACAGCACCTCAGCAGCAACCACTTGTGCCTGGAGGTGAATGAGCCCTGGGGCGTGAAGCTACAGCAGTTGCTGGCAAAGCAGAGGGCAGTTCCATGCACAGAGCAAGACCGTGCACTTCCATCTCGTCTGCGGGCAAGTGTGTCAGACAGCAGTGAAGGAGAAGTGACCACTGGAGAGACAACTGAGGAGGTGGTCTTTGAAGAAAGTGAGATCTAGAAAGAAGTCCACCAGGACAGCACCTTCCAACAGCCACAGTATTTCAAAAGATCATCTTCTTTCATCTCCAGGCTGCACAGATCTCTGTGATGTGCAATGCAGAGAGAAAGCAGTCCTACTTCTTACAGCCTCAGCTGTATCACCTCAACTGCCTGTGAAAAATTTGAACGTTCCTAACCCGTGTGGCTGGGGAGGAACAGGTGCATCAAAAAATCCTTTGGGTTGGCCAATAGAGATAATAACATGCTGAAAGGGATGTACACAGGGGAGCAGGATGTATGCTGGAAATGAACAGACTGGTCATTTTCCCCCCCATCAGCTTCATCCATACATGTCCTATTCACACAACAAAGTTGTTTGTTGTTTGGTTTTCTCTTTTATAGTTGCGTTTCATAAATAGAGACCGAGAGATTTTTCTATCTGCAGATTGAAATAATCCCTCATCTCAAACAAACAAACAAACAAAACAAAACAACAAAACAAAACAAAAAAACCATCTAGCTCCAGGTTAACCCAAATGCATTTTATTTAAGCAACACAATATGGTTGGGATGAAGCAAATTTTGGCTTGGATGCTTAAGCTTCTTCCCTTATGATCTAGTGCTAGAAATGCCTATATGAACTGACAGATCAAAAAGTATTTGTTCTTTTTTAAATAACCAAATGAAAAATTTTGACAGAAGTATTTTAGTTTTCACTATTTTTTGGCACAAACCACAAACATTCTGATACATCTGCACATTAAATTACCCTACCTGTCCTGAAGATATGCGTTATGACTGACCTAAATAACAAAACAGATCAGTGGGCAGTGCTGCTTCCACCTTCCCCGAGGTACCCAGCATGGATAGTGGATATCTGATTGTGTCTGCATCGAAAGATGATTGTGAAATTTATCCACTAGTATTTAAAAAGAGTCATGTTGAAATTTTCACTGTCATACACAGTGTACCTGGGGACCTGAGGAATTCAAGTTTGTTAATATCTATCTGATGAGCCAGCCTGCAGACTTGCCAACACAAGCCATGTGGCATACTGAAAGGAGAAAGAAAAAGGCAAAATAATGATTAGCAAATAATATTTATCTATAATATAAATCTATGCTCCAGGCACACACACTGTAATCACTGAGCCAGCAGCAAGTTATATAGCATTTGTTATGATTATCTCCTGTACTTTGCTGGCAGACACTTTGAATGTTTGCAGATGTAATAAAACACAGCAGATGTCCCCTAAGCAAAGTTTAGATCTGCCTGTGGGCTCTGTTCTCCCATTTTTCCTTCTCCCCACCAGGTGCCAACACTGCAGCTGGCCTTCCCTGCCCTTGCTTCTCCCCACAGTGCTGCTCTGTCCCCAGACCTCTGCTAACACCTTTAGAAATGGCACTTTTTGGAGAGAAGTGGCCTGTATCTTCGTTACGTTGTTTGAGCAGATTCACTTTGTGTAGATTATAAAACTTACCAATGTTACCTGCTGTGATATACTGCTTTTGTGCAGAGGTCAGATAAGTTCACTGAGGAGTGCCAGATCAAGAACACATTTGATCAAATTTCTGGTACTTTTCAAAAAAGTGTTTCTTTTACAGTTTTATCAAAGTTAAAAATTTAGTCTCTTTAGTGTATGTAGATAACATATTATTAAAAAGTAAATATTTGATAAATATGAAAATATATTCTCATTTTTTAAAGGCTTTTTTTATAAAATGTCTGTTTTGCTTATATCATTTTAATGCAATGAATTACAGGCACCCAGCACTACATATCTGCTGATGTCTTCTCAAATTTAAAGATTTACTTCTTCCAGAGATATTGTTTATGCTATTAAAAAGCCTTCAGCAGTTTAGAATGCATTTTACAGAGGTGATAAAAAATGTGAACAGTGTAAGAAACTTATAGTATCTCAGTAAAGTACCTTTTTACTATAGAGTGTTTCTGTTTCCATTTCAAATCTTCACAAATCCTATGCTGTGCTAAGCAAGTTGGAGTACATTCATAGTCAGTTCCAAAGTCACACAGAACAGCTGCGAGATGCAACTGCTGTAAGCCATGTCATTGCAATTATCTTCAGGAAATTAAGTGGGAGCTGCCACACCATCAGGCCATGTCTGTCAACTCAGCTTCTTCTTGTATCATGTGCATCGCATTCAATGGTTATTTTCTCCCATCACAAATAAATTCATTTCAGCATTTAAAAGGGGATTATAACAGGAGGGGAATCAACTTTTTACAAGGGTAGGCAGTGATAGGACAAGGGGAAATGGTATTAAGCTCAAGAAGGGAAGGTTTAGGTTGGATGTCAATGGGAAGTTCTTCACAGATAAAGTAGTGAGGTGCTGGAACAGGCTGCCCAGAAAGGCTGTGGATGTTCTGTCCCTGGAAGTGTTCAAGCCCAGGTTGGATGGGCCCTGGGCAGCCTGGTCTACTACCAGATCTGGAGGTTGGTGACCTTGCCTGCAGCAGGGGGGATGGAACTTGATGATCCTTGTGGTCCCTTCAACCCAAGGCATTCTGTGATTCTAAAATTCTGTTTTACCCCATTCGGTTTTCTTTATTTCTCTGGAAAACAACACTGATTTTATGCTCAGCAGAATCTGCAGACAACAGCAACGGTCTTGGGCTTCTCACCATCCCTCCAGGAGTGCCCTCTTCCTTTTGCATAGCTGAGTCTCTCTGGGGCTGACTGAGATTTCTGTCTACACAACAACCCTTTTAAACTCCTGATTTTACAATGTTCCATTCCTCACAGCAAGATTCCTTCCCTGCCTGGAGAACCTTATTATTGCCAAAGACGAGACATGACTTGCAGGGATTCTGCAATCCAACTTCATCAGGCCCTAACCACGGGCACCACATGGACCGTATCAGTGGCAGAGATGAAACAGGCTGCAAGAGTGATTCTGGCTTCTTTCTTCCCTTTCACTTCTCACATCCAGATGCTTCTTCCTCTCCTCTGTGCTTCAGGGCTGGTTCTTAGGTCTCTCTGTAGAGTGCTTTGGGATTGCAGTCTCATTTGCAGCCTAAAAAGTTTTCCCTCATTTTCACACATTTGAGTATCATTCAAAGCTTCACAATAGATGAGGTCACAAGGAGTAACTGCCTTAATTTTCTTCTTGATCAACACAATAAATTGCACTGTAATTGCTTTGAGATTTGCACAGCAGGAGACGTTGCTTTCTACCTCCCACTCTTTTACAACCCAAGAAGTCATGTGCCAGATGTCAGCCTCCATGTATGAAGTTTATAAAACACTATCTTCCACTCCTATCCAACCTCCCGTCACCCGCACCAGCAGGGTCACAGAGCTGCTGTGCTTCGTAGGGCTCAGCACCTACAGAACTACCCTGGAGGGTTCCCAACAGCTGACCTTGGCATCCTGAATTGTCACACTGGCAGGCAGCTGCTCTGCACCACACGGCCACTCCAGCAAAACTTGTATGGATCTTGCTAGGGGGATGGTTTAGAGGGCTCTCACCCTTAGCAGCTTTTGTTGCTGCCTTGCAGCACCACTCATCTGCCAGACAGCAGCTGAGAGGTTCTCCCTGCAGCTCTGGAGTGCTCTTGGCTTTTTAATCCCTTGTTACTCTTCTTGAATGTGCTAAGGGGGACTTCGGGATATATTAAATGTGGAAATCCCCTGCAGTCAGGGCATCCAGGAGAGCATACTGAGACTGCTCCTGCAGCTTTGCACAAGGTGGGGGTGGGGATATGGCCCTGGTAGGGCTAGAGTGAGAGCAAGAAAAGCAGCAGATAAGACTGAAGTGCTGGAAATGAAGAGTGAAATGTGGAAGGGATTTATGTGATTGAATTCTTCAAGAACAGCAGATGTGTGATAACAAAGCAGTGTTCAGAGGGTAAGGGTGCAGGAGTGGAGAGGGAGAGGTGGCAGCTGAAGTAATTTGGGGAATAACTGGAATTCAAGGAAGAGAAGAGAAGGCTGGATGGGAAGATGCCACTGGATGAAAAATACTTTGAAAAGCAAATGATTGGGGCAGGCAGGGAGGAATACGGCAGTGAGCCGTTTCAGACTGTGGGACCCCAAAAGGCAAATAACAGTCTTCTCCATACCAGCATTATGACAACAAACTAACTTGGAGAGCAGGCAACATCACTGTGCTTTGCAGCTGTTTTCTTCAAAATGCCATGGGAAGTTTATATGAATTCAGAAATGAACTCACGGGAGAAAACATTTGGAAGAGAAAGAATCAAAATGCATTTCAGTATAAAGCTTTCATCTCACACCCTTCTCTGAGAAACCAGTACTTTCTGGTCATTGTCCAAGCCAAGATACTGGGCTGTATAGTTTTGGCATGGTACAAATTTTTATTTACTTTCACCTTAAATACTTTACAATCCAGCAATATTTCCCCCTTCATATATGTTTGCCAGAAAGTGTAGGGGCAGTAAAAACAGTTCCTGAAGCCTGAACCTGTGAGCAGAGGATGACTGCAACCACATTGCAGAGGTTAGCTTAAATATATGTAAGCAGCTGATTCAGAAAAAGCATTCTCGTCTCTTCCAGCGAGCAGAAGCAAATGACACTTAAAGCATTTTCTAAGTCTACAAAAAATCATAGGTCTGTAAATACGATGACTATAATTTATGCTGTAGCTGCGGGAGACTGGGTGTCCGCTTGTCAGCTTTATAAAACAGGAAGTCAAATTAAATTGGAGCTAGAAGTTCTCATCTACTTTCAGGGACCCAAAGGGAAAAAAAGAACATAAACAGAGCATGCAGTGTAACCAGCGAATCTGAACTGTTTGTCTCTATAATAAATACTTCACAAGTGCATGCTTGTAATTTTTTCTTTTATTTGTATAAGGGCTGAGACAGTAATTTAGACAAGAAAGATTCTTTGAGTAAGAAATGTGACATTAGTATGTTTATGGTTTGACTCCAGATGGAAGAGCCTGAATCCCAAAATTTCATTAGTGTATGGTCAGATTCAGTGTAAGGCCTACAAACAGCCCTCTCAGGGCCATTGTGTCTTGACCTTTAGTTCAGAATTTGCAATAGTATTTAAGGAAACCATGCAAGAGCGATGGTAGTTGGCACCTGTATAGCAAACCTGGAAAGAATACTAGAGCTGTGTTAAAACAGTTACATTAATTTTGCACGTTTTGCTTTTAAGGGCCTTATTAACGGCATGTGTCAGTAAAGCCTCACTAACACCTTCAGCCTATTTTGTGTTCAGAGGAAGTTTTCTGTACTTCATTTGACTTCCAGCATTAGTTATGACTGCTCCTGCTCTATGATCTTCTATGAATTCCTCCACGAGCACTGCAAATCACAGTGGGCATCTCTGCCTGCCTGCAACCTGACTTGTTTCTCTGTCCATTGTAAGCTCTGCAGAACAGAGTTGTCTCCTCTTGCGCTTATCCAGTGACCAACAGGTGGATGAAAACAGGTGAATTCTGGGAGATTGACTTTTTATACAGTCTGACAGTGATAGGACAAGTTTTAAACTAGAAGAGGGGAGATTCAGGTTGGATGTGTGGAGGAAAATCTTTACTCAGAGGGCGGTGAGGCCCTGGCACTGCTGCCCAGAGAGCTGTAGGTGCCCCATCCCTGGAGGTGCCCTGGATGGGCCCTGGGCAGCCTGAGCTGGAGAGGCAACTAGCCCATGGTAGGGGCAGTCTGGGGGCTCTGAGATCCCTTCCAACCCAACCATGTTGAATGGCTTTTGTCCTCCACCCAGCAGGCAAAGGTGTTGAGTGTGTTGGTGTTTCCAAGACTGTAGCTCTCAGTGATACAAAAACTGGTTATCCCTTCTCCCAAGCTGCAAGCTATGGCCTAGCCTTTCAGAAAATACTCGTGTTGATCCACCATTGCTCTACCCTGGAAGACTTTAACTGATGTACCTCTGCATGAAAAAAAAAACAAAGGATTTGGAGATTAAGGCTGAGCCGCAGTACTGGAAATACAGTATGCAATGCAGCTGACAGTGTGGTGTTGCCCTCTGCTGATCATACCACACATCAAGGTCGTACAGAAAAGGATGCTGTTAGAAACATCTCCTTTTTCCATTCCAAGTCAGGATACACAGCAAGACTATAAATTTTGGCAGAGCGAGGATGAGTCAATATGACAACGCCAGATATTAACGAGCAGGCAGTTGACACGTGTGGCTTGTTGTGTTTCCAGCTCTGTGTCTGCACATGCTCCATCACCAGTCCTGACAACAGAGCTGGTGATCTCAGCACAGCTGCAGCTTCCTCAGTCTGAAATACAGTAAGGCAAAAAGACACACTGACATCCAGTGTAAAGGACAGAAAGACGCATTCCAAAAATCAAAACCTGCAATTTTAGAGGCAGAAATGGTCCTGAATTGTGAGGGAGAGTTGAAGGGTTCCCCGGGTATTCCCAGGGCTCCCCTCCGGTAGCAAGCTGCTTGTAGGGAACTATCTGTGGGAAATCTATGCTGGGCATATCACCTCCAATTTAAAAATAAACACCTAGCAGCAGTTTCCTCTGTGCTCACAAAAATTCTCAGAACTTTGTTGGGTCTTTTTTCTTCAGTGGGGCCAGTAGTTCAAAGCTGCCCCTGAAGGGGCTGGGCACATTCCACCTGGGCACATGCCCAGACACAGCAGCACAGAAAGCACGCTGTTCTCAAGTTGACTCACAATTAAACTGCTCTGAAATTCTACCTTCAGTAAGACCGAGACCGAAGGGCACAGGAACCATGCACAAACAGAACAAAGGGGAAGAGCAGCACCCAGAGCAAGACCTGGTTCAAACCTCTGGAGTGTGTGCAGCTCCAATTTACATATAAAAATTTTAAGTACTTATCTGGCGAGTTCAAGATCATATTGTTGATAACAGCAAAACATGTAGACCGAACTTTACAATTAACAGGAACTACTGAAGCATTAGATAACAGTTTGAGGTAGAAAGTATGCATTAGTTCCAAAAGCGTTCTGAAATAAATCCCTTCACCAATGTCCCTCCAGCTTTCTTTCTGCCTCTGAGGAATGGGAGAGTCAAAGGCTGAGTGTGAAATCCAGACTGATTTTTTAAAATTACTGACTTGGTTGCCAGCACTGGTGTTCTTGTGCAAAATAGTGTGAAAAATTCTGCCCTTCACATCTAAGTGTCATAGACATAGGATGGCTGATCCTGGTCCTGCAGCACCTCTAAGAGCGCCACACCAGCACAGCAAATACATTATCTCCTCACCTCTGGTTTCAAAGCTCTATCATAGTCCTCCACACTAGAAAATACTCTCTGTTGATAAGGTGAAATGAAATCCATCACATCATGAAGAGAATTGCTACGTACTTACTGCTCTGAAAACCAAGCTTCATATGGAACTTCCTCAGAGTCTCTTCCTTTTCTGAGTGCAGAGAATTCTGCAACTACTTACCACATCCATTTTTAAGAAATTTCCTTCACTAGCAATTCCTGCATTCCTTTTACAAGCACATCATATAGCTGCATGGCAGCTCTTTGCAGGTGGGTGAAGAAAATAAGTTTTTACATGAGTTCGACACTGGAAGAGTTCTGAGGAGAGAACTCCACTGAGGATTAAGAGATGTGTAGATGTGGCTTTAGATGATGAGCCTTTACTTCCAAGGCTACTGTGTTGCTGGGAAAGTATGCTCATGTTCTGCAGAGCTGCTAACACCTTGTTCTGTGCTGTGGTCTCCATCAGTATTACACATCAGAGACATAAGAATTTATTAACATTTGACAGCAGTGTCTTCTCTTCAACTAAGCTTCAAGGCACATGTGGCACCTGCAGATAAAGGACTGGGTGTACAAGACTTACAGAGCACGTAAGCCATGCCTATTTTTTTTCAGTGATCAGAGTTAGTTTGCCTATTTAAGAATCAAACCTACTTAAGTGCCAGTGATTTTAAAACTGGTTTCATAATAAAAATGAAATGTTAGCAACTGTACTCATCTGAATATCACGCAAAGGTCTGAAAAGGATGTGAACAGACTACATCCTACTGATGTGTGAATTCAAGCTTCACCATACTAGCATTAGCAAAGCAGTAAATGTGCATATGGCACGCAAGTGTACTTTTATATCACTGCATTCAAAAGGTGTGTGACTTTGATAGAAGAATAAACACTCTAGTAAAGACAATTCCATGCTCAATACGTCTCTGTACAGTTTATTTTACAGGAGATGAGATGAGCACTGTGGTGCATATAAACCTGCAGAACAACATAGCAAAATACAGTTTAACCATATGAAATAGTTTTACAGTAAGACAGAAAATATGTAGAGGAAATGCCTTCAACATCGAAGGACAAGATCCATAACTGACATCAAGTATCTTCCACCAAACTCTGCCAGTTCTCCCAAGCTGAAGATCTGCCCCTTAAATCTTTCCTGCATTGAACTTCAGTTTGGTGATTCCTTCATGCACCTTTATGGATCAAAACCGATCCTATAATTTGCACAACAACCCAAGATTTACTAATTATTTAGAGGATGCAAGATACGTAATTTAATTTAAGGGGCCTTATCAGCCAGAATTTATGGAAAGTTATAAAATATTGGTTAAACGTATTTAAAAAGAAGTTATTAGTACTGTCAAAAGACAACTTTTCTAAGTTTAGAAAGTATTTAGCAAATTACACAAAAAGGACCAAATAGGCAACCTTATTTTAGTAGAAAATTGTTTAACTGTATGAGTGGTGATGTGGGCTACCTCTGAATCCCTGCTGCTGGAATGTTTGCAAAACCGTTTGGTAGAATTTTCCTTGTTTTGTGCTGTCAGAAGGAAATTTAGGAGAAGAAAAGATTTGCCCAAAACTACTACCTGCTTTTTTCCACAATGGATAAAGTTGCTGTCCATAAAGTGTGTTTCTGTCATAGAGCAGTAACAGAGTGGTAAATGGATATCAAAATTCCTTATGTTATTTTGAAAATCTCTATCAGCACATCAAAAAATATCCAAAGGAACAAGGGATTTCACATTGAGCATTCCCAAATTCAAATGACCAAAATTGTCATGTCATGCAGATAGGAGATCCCTGAAATCATTCAGCTTTATGGACTTCCAGTACCAGACAAAATTGTTTTAAGTAACTGCTTTAAACAAGAGATACGGTTTGTTTTTACAAAACAGCATTAGTTAAATCCCAAATGCCACTTACTCAACTATTTTTATGCAGTATTCTTATTCTTCTGAGACCCCCATACTGAAGGATGTATCAGTAAATGAACTTAGTAACTGTCCTCCAAAGCAGTTACTTCTAAGTTTAACATGGCTTAACATTTCCTACTCCATTTTCAGCACTAAGAATTTATGACACCTATGATGGACTGCAAATGATTAGTGAGATAAAGGCAGGTCTGTGGGTATGCTGATGCCCTAAAAAGAGTGCACAGTGCAGAACAAAGGAGGGTTGGGAATCCTGCACGGCTCAGTGTGCACTGGCTGCTCCTGAGTTCTGAAAATTCGTACGGTGAATCTGTGTATTTTATAGCAGGTTTTTTGTATTTTTTGTATTTGTATTAAACTGTACCTGTGTATTTTGTAGCAGGTACAGTTTAAATAGGCACTTCAAGGGGAACTACTAAATGAATGTTGGTAGGGTTGTGATAGAAGCCATTGCTTAGTTATCTGTGAAATCAGTAGCCTTGAAAGACTGCATATATTCAAAATGAAGGTGTTGTGCACTCCTGAGCCTGAATACAGCAGCTGAAAAGCTTTTGTTCTGAATATCCGCTGAGTTTGTCTCGTACGATACACCGGGAACAATTCAACTTAATGTAAGTTGAGGGATTTACATTCGAATGTTTCAAATTTATATATATTTTTTCTGTAATTATTATGCTATTATTATAAGACATAATTTATACTGGTCTCTATATGATTTTATCCATGTACAATTGTTAGAATCAGATGTTTCATTAGGCACAAAAGGTTTCTACTCTCAGGAACATGGGATTAGAAATTTAAGTCAAACTGTGCTATGGGTTGGTCCCTTCAGAAAAGATCTCCAGAAAAGAAGCTGTGGCCAACACAAAAAAGAGTAACTGCACTTCCAAACCCAGAGGCTTGGAGGAACAATCCAAACAGAAGCCAAAACAAGGCAACAAAAAACAAGCACACCCTAATCTCAGAAAATATCCAAAAGCATGAAGTTCAGGCAGCACATTAAAGCAAAAGAGATGTTCTGTGAGCATCTTGGAAAGTGCTGTATCTCAGTAATAGAGCCGGTGGGTACAGTAACAATGAAGAAGTAAGAAATGACTGATGCACTCTTATGTGAATAACATCTACCATTAGATAAAGTAATGGATATTATTTAAAAACAGCAGTTCTTCTCAGGAAAAGACAAGGAACTTGCTGATGTGAAAGATGACATTGCCATTGTGCAACAGAAAGACTGCACATTCCAAACTCCTGGAGAACACTGACACACCAGGCTTGATGCAGCCTGGTTTACAGCCAGTTCAGTGCAGTGGTGCACAAGATAATGCTATTGCCAAATAAATCCAAAAAACATTCTTCAGTCATCAGTGTGGTGTTGCCACCTACCAGATTCCTGCAGGCACAACCAGGTGCTGGCTAGAGAGCCCTTTAACACGGAACAAGCATGAGGGAACACTATTGATTTCAGGACATCAAACAAAATTCAGAGAGGAGCCTGTTACTGCAGCCAGGAGGGCTCCGAGGGAGATGAATGCCTACTGTTGAGAAGCTCAAATTTCACTGGGGCAGCTAAATATTTTACTAGCTTCCATGTACAATGCAATGTGTCTGTGACTGCTTCCATCCTGTTAAGCAGGACCAGCAGGCTCCTTTGTGAACTGTCAGATGCCTCCACCATGCACTGAGGGACACCAGATAGCTCCTCCTGATCACTGTATGAGTTCAGGAGGAATGCCCATCTAGCAAGAATTATTCACAGCAACACTTTGGTAACCACCAGCTCTGGGACTTCATTCTTCTATATCAAAATACATAGCAAAAAGCCTACAGATTTTCTGGAAAGCTCAGTGATGGGGGAACAACACACTGCTCTTCCAGGACAACGAAGTCTGAACCTCATCTCTAGAAACATACCCAGCAGGCTGTACTAAATAGTGCAAAATAGTATGCTGGCTATTACAAAATAGCAGATAATTGGTTTTTGTTTTTTCTTTTCAGAATAAAGCAAACAACTGATCACACCAAGTCACATCTACTCACTCCAGGGGTGCCTTAAAAGTGCTGGTTGGGATTTCTAAGGTGCTTCATTGTAAAGGATCCACCTGGGTAAGCAATGCTCTTTTTCTGTTTGTGTGACTAAAGAAAAATGATCAGAGCCTCTTTTTCACTTAATTTGGGATTTGGATCATTTGGACTGCAACAGGAGAGCTGTCAGCCTGTGCTCCAGAGCTGTGCTCCAACCCTAGCCTGTAGTGTCACTCACAGAGCTGCTGAGAACAGCATACAACAGTTATATTTATTAAGTACTGGAGAATCTCATTTCTCAATATTTCCTTATAGATGTACTGAAAGACTAAGAAAAAAAAATTTGTGCATTTCCAATCAGTAGCCTAATTTTCAAAGTCTCTGTTATCACCCATGCACACTCTCTTCACCTCTTAGAAACCTCTGAGTGCTGAGCACTTCCAAACAGAAGGCCAAAGGAAGAGTGCACATTTCTACATGAAGACTATAGAAGATTGTTTCCAGCAAGTATTTGAAGGATGACGTAAAAAAGATACAAGTGTAAAGACATTCTGAGAAGGTGTGGACAGTTAGGACTTTTACCAGCATATAAATGCTTCCTGTGAATGCTTTATAGAAACCTTCTGTAAGAAAAAAAGGAAAAAAGAAGGTGATTTGCATGCAACTCATCTTCCCAAGATAGCTATACTTGCTGTCACTACAGCACAGGGTTGCAATTAACAACAGTTAACTCTGCAACACAAAACGCAAGGTGCATGAAGTGCAAACAAAAGCAGGGAACAAGTTTGCATGCTACCTGTTACACTTGAAAGAAAAAATAACTTCAATATGTACGTAACTGTTCAACATGGAGGGAACACGGCTACTACACAGTAGCTTAGGCAGGGCTGCAGAGGGGAAAAAGTATTCTGAGAACATAAACAGAATTCCCATGTCTTTCAATGTTATTACCATCTTTCAACATCTAAAAAAATAAATTAAAATCATCTCTAAAGATCTCGGTATCAAATAATAGATTTCCTAATAGAGAACAACTGCATTCCTTCAACAGAAGTCCGCAGAATCATGGAACATCCTAAGCTGGATGAGAGCCACCAGGCTCAACATACAAAAGCAACTAGTAGACAGGGTTATGGACATTAGAGAATCTGCAGCAGGTTGGAAATTTGAGAATTATGCCTTTTTGGATCTTGATTTATGAAAGCGAATGGAATCCTGCCAGTGACAGAGAAGAGTGAACTTCGCTCACGTGGCAAATAAGTCATCACTTTCAGTTCATTAATTCAAACAGAAATCAGCCAGCAGCATTGGATCCAGAACTAATACTGTTAGGAAAAAAAGACCTAAAAGAGTCTCTCAAGGAAGGACTTACAAAAAGGACTTACTATTGAGTTAACAGTGCCTTGAGCCAGAAAACAGAATATACAGGCAGGCTGGAACAAACAATGAATAAAATATCAGCATTCTGTTAGGAAGCTGAGGTTACAGTTGCACAAAACTTTGTCTGTTTCATCTGAGAACACTGAAAGGATTCAAAGCCACAGGAGTTCATGAAGCCCTCTAGCTCAGGCAAGAGCTCAAAAGCTCTGGCTGAAGCAGAGATCAATCACTGGGAAACCAGAGGCTTGGCAGCAGGAGACCAGAACATCACTACACCACTTGGGTAGAGAGGGAGCTACACAGGAGGGGCAGGGCTCTGAAGCTCAGGCAGCTTCAAAAAACACCGGGCAAGGAAGTCTACAAGATGGGAGTCAGAGGCAAATTCCCACAAACTGTACTGCACTTCTTTAGGTGAAAACAATCAGTGCTGAGCAACAGCCCATTTTCTGGTCTGTGACCAAGGAGCCATGTGAAGATACAAGACAGCCACACCAAACCACAAAAAAGTGTATTATTTGCAGTGACTGGAACAGTAAAAACTTGTGTAAAAAATGTGTATACTCGCCTGCCAGAAAAAGAACGAGATCACACCTGGGCTCTGGACCTATGGAGGCAAGAGACTTATTTTGCTGTTCCTATTAATCAGTTACACTGAAACATCCTCATGCTTTCACATGCATGCTGCAGCCTAACATCAAGCTTGATCTTGGTCCGGAGAAGTAAAGACTGGGTACGACTGCTTTTTTTTCAATTTATTGGAAGCTGAATAAACAAATGCTGAAATTCCCACAGTCCCATGTTACGAACAAAAAAACCATTACCAGTTTTAAAGATGCAGTCCATTCAGAAACACCAGGACTCCAGCACTCCCTGATCTGTTATGCCTCATGATGTCCAAGATTCATCAGTCAGACAATGCAATGGGCAGAGAACCACAGATCCCGCTTTCTGCAATGTGGTACCACGACGGTGTATCATTCCCAGGAAATAAGATGGAAACTATTTACAAGCAATAGCAAAACACTCCTAATGATTTTACCAGCTACAAAATTATTATTAAGTCTTATTGTAAAGAAAGCATTTCACCCATTGCAGAGTAGATCCAAGTGAGAATTTGGGCAAAATAAAGGCAAGCAGCAGCTAGGTGAAAGTGCTCTACTTGTGTTTTGGAAGAAAAACAAAAAATACAGCTTCCACCAAAAGAATTATCATTCTGTGCAGCTTATACTTCCCTGCAACATTTCAAGAGGATCAAAAAGCAGAAGTAGGAACATCGTCTAGAAATAATATAATTAAAACCAAACAAAACCAATAAACTCCAACTCATCAGAAAATTCAACTGAGAATTTAGAGCAACTTAAGAACGCCTCAGAAGAAGAACCAAAATAAATTTCAGTCCTGAGAGAAACTTGTGCTAATAGACAGCATTTCCAGCCCCAAACAGATAAAATAATAAATATCTGTGAAAAAAAAAGTGAGGAAAAAATAAACTGTAATTGCTAACAGAATATTTCATATATTTAATAAGGAGAATACCATATAAAGTGCACGACTAGCTTGTTTTTGTAATCAAACCACGAATGTGGTGATTGGTCATCAAGATTGCTCAAATTTGCAATATGGCTTAGAATACAGGGGTCAACCTTAGATACAGTTCTTAAGTACATCACTAAATTTTGGTCATTCAAGTTTGGAAAGCTCACCATGCATTTGTGGTTTAAAGAAAACAAAAAACAAACCAAAAATATCTGCTCTCTGAGGTGCATGGAAGAGACAGCAGTACACATCAGTATGCCAGTAAGAATCATACTGAGGACAGAGTGCAAAGGAATAGGAAGACTGAAAAAGACAATTTAGCACAAAACCTCCTCATTCAAGCGGAACAGGCGGCGAGGGAAAAGTGTGAAGTCTCACTGAGCTCAAGGACTGAGCAACACTTAGGCAAACCATGTTTCAAGTATCAACATGCTGGGTGCTTCCAACACCAAGAATAAAATTACAGTTGCAAATTCTGAAGCGCGTAACAAAAGTGCAGTATAAGAGGAATCAGTTCTAACGATCAGTAACACGAGGAACAATGATCCTAAGCATGCAACACTAAGTCACAACACTGCACCTGCCGATGTGCAAAGGTTTATAAAGCCAGTGACAGCAGAGAAAGGAGCTGAAGAGACATATATACTCAGGTGAATAAAAGGTGACCGACCTTTTTTCTATGAATCTATACTAGTAAAGAAATGGTGGGGAAAGAAAAAAAAGGAACAACAGGAAAATGCAAGTTTGAAATGACTTGAATCAATATTAAAAAGGTATTTCAGATAAGACTTCTCTGTGTCTCAGCTTGTATTTGTAAAGATTAATTCTCAGTGATCTTCTCACAGCACAGTAATTTGAGATTGGTGAAGAAAAGCCTAGAAGAGCAGACAGATGAAAGACATGAAAGTTCCATACCAGGGAAAAAGGAATGTTAACAACAAGATAAAAGTGGAACAAAAATGTGGATCAAAAGGAATAACATTGTTTGGAAAACAGCAGCTAACATCACAGCACACAATGAGGAAAGGCCACAGCGGTGAGAATGAAGGTTTCACAGACTCACAGAATGGATGTGCTTGGAAAGGACCTCTAAAGATCATTTGTCAAAACCCACTGTTGAAGCAGGATCACCTAGGGTGTTGGTCCAAGACCATACCTAGGCTGCCTCTGAAGATCTCCAAGAGGGAAAATGTAGAACCTCTCTCTTTCTGTTGGACTTCAAGTAAAAATCTTGAGTAAGAGAAGCTGGAAAACAGATTAAGAGCAAAAATCCGAAAAAACATTGGGAGAAGAAAATACCTTTTGAAAACCAGCCTCCAAACTACACAACACTCTGTACCAGGAGCTGCGCTGAATTTCTGGTAGTTCTCTGGTAGGAGAAACCATTAAGAATCTGATTCAGAAATGCTGGGCACCTACATCTACACCTGATGCAGTCTAGAATCACAGATACATGGCACCTTTGAAAATCAAGCTCTAAAAAGATAAAAATCACAATTTACCTACGCAAATTTGGTGAATAAATATAACTAAAGGCTCTGATATTCGCCTGAACGAAAGAAACCAAAAAAGAGCAATTTATATCTAGATCCCAAACAAAATGTTAGAGGGCTGTCTTTATGAGAAAACATCCTGCATAAGCAGAAAGTTTTAGAACATCTCATTTATTCCTAACTATGCAACCTTCTTCTGTCACTGAGAGCACTCCAACAGCTAATGAGGTAGGTACAGCACAACCAAATCTTTCCCGTTAAATAACAGGGATGGTAACACTTTGTAGATTGGCCTAGCACAAAAATGATATTGGGTTTATATATCCCTGAGAGGGAGTATAAAACAGGGAGAACAGGGGTCTTCTCTGTAGGTATTTCCAAAGGGCCGCTGTGGGAAACTATGTTGTATGAAATAAATGTATTCATACAACACTGATGCAAGATATGTATATTTAACTGATGGGGGAGCCAGAAAAGTTTACTGACTTGTCTGTGGTTATGAAAGCAGTCAGTGACAGGCCTGGGATTCTCAATCAGCACTTCCTTGCCTCCTGCACTGTGTTTGGTTACCCACTTGCTGGCCAGCCAGAAGCACACTGGGTGGTTGTTCTAACATAATGTATACGATAGTCATGCAAGGGATGTAGCACAAAAGTCACAGAAGAACAGAGCTCTCTCTGTACCAGAAAGTAGATTTCTTCTGGAAGATGAGTGCAACTGGGAACCTCTGGTGGGAAGCACAGATCTATTTTCTTCACCCTGGAATGTTTGGTGCTTAAGCCTTAGCACAACAAGGACCATTTTTATGACTAAATTTAACAGACAGCCTGTACAGGCATAAATTACAAGGTGTCTGGTAGTGGAACAACCTTTGCCCTACACTCTTCTGACCCCAAGAAAAAAACATTAGCCTGGTTAATTCAGTTGGCTCATCACAACTGTAAGAACAGTCTATATTTCCATGTCCACAGGTCGAATATCTCCAGTTTTGTGTTCTTTTACCCACAGTTCCCTGTCTTTGGCAGGATCCACTTTCCGAAGCAGCTGATCAACAAGCTCTACTGTCTGAAATGAACAAAACAAGAATTAAAAAGTCAAGGGCGCATTTCAAGTAGAGACAGTCATTGCTCTAAACTATAGAACAGCCATGAGCATGCCTATGTGACATTTGCAGATAACTGAGAACTACATGTACTTGAGCAGGTGAACAACAGCCAGAGTGGGAACCAGGCTTGCCTTGCCAGGCAAAGACAAGCTTCCTACAGCAGGCACTGGCCAGTCCATCTTCAGACTCCTACTCTGCAAACTATATCTTGCATCAAATAAAACCATGCATTACAGGTCAGCATACATCCCCTGTATTTTAATATTTGAAAACTAGACAGTTTTTTGAACTTTTTAAAATGAAAAAATATAAATACATATACTCTCTTCTCCAACAGTGAAATTGTGTACTTTCTATCTTTCTTTGCAAGAATAAATGACTTTGAGGTGCTCGGAGAGCTGATAACAGCTCACGCTGGTCAAATGAATTCAAAACCCCAACAAAAAGCTGTGATCCAGAAGTATGAAATTTAAGTGGATCAGGGAGTCTTGGAGAATAAGGCTGGAGGCTGGCATGACAGTACTGCTGAAAGCTAACAGCTGACAACATGTAGTTTTCACATCTCCTTTTGATAGGAAGTTAGTCAGATCAGAATGGGGACGATTCAACTCAGCTGAAGTGCAGCAAAGACCAACGAGAAACAAAGAGCAGACTCACACTTTGGTTGAACATGTCTGTCTCATGCCGCAGCTGTGTATACTGGCAGAGATGCTGCCGAATCATCTCCACCCTTTCAACTTCTAGTCTCTCAAGCTCCTAAAGAGGAAGAAATTAAGTACACTTTTTTTGGAAGCCGAGCTTAAAGGCCTAAAGGATGATATACAAAAGTTTGCCCATCAGTGCAATACAACCCCATGCTCATGCTCTGGAGTTGAACTATGTGCTTGCACATTGCTCCAAATTGCAAAGAAGCAGAGAGAGCAAGCAAAAGAATTCACTTCATCTCAATCCAAAGGACAGAAAAAAAGGTTGAATTCTTTCCAAAACTGAGACCACTCAGGGAGAGATAGGAGACATTATCTTTAGGGATACTGCAAGCAAGAGGAAATCTGTTTCCTGCAAAAAGCTTTGCATGCTGTGTTGCTAGCACCAGAAGTTACAGTGAATAGATGGAGAAGCAGGTGACTGTGTTGGGATGTATGACTCAAAGGGCCTGACTATTTTTAGTCTAACCAGAACCCCTAAAAGAACAGTTTTATTTGTTCACCAGATAATAGGCTGGGACAAGTCTCCACCTAGCTCAGCTGGCAGTGAGAGGAGGTAGTTTCTAAAGGAAGGTAGTTTCTAACTTTCCTTCTGAATTTTTCTGCCTCTCTCTCCTCTAGGAGGGTCAATTAAGGCTGTGGAAGGGCAGCATGTCTCCTGGATTATGATTCTGCTACTTGGTTTCATAATGATGTATATCAAGACATATTTTTACATGATCCTTAGCTTGCATTTCCCAACCAACCAACCTGCTGAGCGGCCTCCAGGCCATGACTTCCCTCTAAAGCTACGGAACAAAGCTTTAGATTCTCCAGGAACAAACACTGCATAAAAGGAGAAGCGGCCAGTAGGAAGAGGGAGGTGATTCTCCACCTCTACTTTGTGCTTCTGAGATCTCATCCGCAGTACTGCGTCCAGGCCTGGTGCCAGCAGTACAGGAAGGACGTGGAGCTCTTGGATTGGGTCCAGAGGAGGGCCACAAAGATGACCAGAGAGCTGAAGCACCTCTCCTATGAGGAAAGGTTGAGGGAACTGGGCTTGTTTAGCTTGAAGAAGAGAAGGCTCTGGGGAGACCTCATTGTGGCCTTCCAGTACTTGAAGGGAGCTTACAAGCAGAAGGTTGACCAACATTTTAGACTATCTGATAGTGACAGAACAAGGGGCAATAGTTTTAAACTGAAAGAGGGGAAATTTAGGTTAGATGTTAGGAAGACCTTTTTTACCAGAGGGTGGCAAGGCACAAGCACAGGCTGCCCAGAGAGGTTGTGGGTGCTCCGTCTCTGGAGCAATTCAGGCTGGGTTGGACAGGATCTGTGTGATCTGTTGGCTAGCAACCCTGCCCAGGCAGGAGGGTTGGAATAGGAGATTGCTTCTTTATTATGAGGAGTTTGATGCTTTGTGTTTGTCCAGTGAGAAAAATACTAACAAAAGATGCTTTTATTTCCCAATTTTGAAAATAACTGGCTATTGTCTAGAAGGCTTCTAAGGAATGACATGAGAGAGAGGAGCCCTCATGCTGAAGTATATGTATTTCAAGGAACACTGAACATCAAAGCTAGAAAAGAATTTTACCATTTTGGTGACTAACCCTGAAGATAAATGCCCTTTGGGTGAACACTGTGAGCTGTGTTGATTTTCAGAGAAGTAGAGCAATAGGAAATTAAATTCTGTCTCTTCTAAGCTGGCAATACTCATGGGAAACAAAAATTCATTAATGTTTAGTGTATAAATGTTGTGTGTCTTTTCATTTGCTCCTTGGTTATTACTTCATCCTTCCTGGGAAAAATTCCAGCATTCTGGCCTCTAAGAAGCTCTGAACTGGTTTTGAGCCTTCTGCAAAGAAACTCTGCAAAGAAATTATTTCTGCATTCTCCAAATGATGTGAGTTTTTCTTAGAACTAAGAATGCAATATACCAGTGGAGATTAATTATCTAATTCTCCCAGTGCTTTTTCCTGCAACTAGTTCAAGCTACTACAACCTGGCAATGTTATAAACTTAAGACACTACACAGAGTTACTACATACCAGAGTGGTGGTCACCATTTCCTCAAACCACTTGGATTGGGCTTGATTGTAAAGATCAACACAACGCATCAGGTCATCTCCTGAAAAGTTCAGGACAGCAGCACATTAATTCTTTCTGGCCAATATTATCAAGCTTAGAATGAAGTTGTTTCAAATATGCATCCCAAAGTTTTGAAGTTCAGTCCTGGCAGAGCTGAACACAGTTGTTGCATGGTACTTATTTGGCACAATAAAAACAATTTCAATGCAGTGCATGCAATTTATGTTTAGTATAAGATCAGATGCTGGGGGTGAGGAATTAAAGTGAAGTGGAATTAGAAAATTTTAGAAGGAAAATATGAACACTAAGTAATATTCTACAAAATAACCTAAACTATGAAAGATAGTTACTACAGTTAAATTAAAGTTGGCCATAGACAGAAAATTGTACCAGAAAAACAAAATAATTAAAATTGGAAATTAATACTGATGAGTCATGGAACTATAGGATAGTAACCCTAGCTATCCTATAGTAGGAGAGTAGCTATGACTGCATTCTAACATGAGCTTAAAAAAGGAGAGCATCAAGCTCTAGGTGCCTAAGATCCAGTGAAGCTTTTCTTGCAGCAAATTGAACCTTGCACAGTCCTAAGAATCCATTTTCCTGAAGATGTGTAATTCCAGTCCATGCTTCCTTCCTTGTCCAGGGCAGTACCACAATAAGGTGCAATTATTGCAATTTTTCCTCCATTGCAGCACTTTGTTCTGATATAGAGGGTAATGCGGGTAGGAAATCTGTCCCTTTCAGAGACTACTGCTTTCTGGCTAGTAAATTCTCTTTCTTAGTTATGTCTTCATAAATGGTTTAATGACTTGGTCTAGAGTTCAAATTCTTACTGTTCTTTTAGGTGCAAAAATATTTTTATACACAAACCAGAGCAAAATAAAGAACTGTGAATAGGATTATATAGATCAAGCAAGTGTCAAATAAGTAAATCCATCTAAAAATCTCGCACAGACTCAAAATTTAGGGAAGCAACCAAAGTCTATTAAAAAACAAAAACAAAACAAAAAAACACACTGAGATTTCAGGACTTAAAGGCTAGGCTTTCAGGAACACTGTGTGCTCCAGGAGACTCCCTAGATATCAGACTCTTGATATTCTTCACCTACCTGGGTAAATCTGAGAGACTACAAAGCCAGGAACATAAAAGTCACAAAGCACATAACGTGAAAGCAAAAAAGCAACACCACTTGTTAGTAATGTGGCACTGTAGAAGGGGTGTAGTTTTAAGGGGCATCTGAAAGTCTCAAGTCATACCATCCACTTGCAGCTGGCCTAAGTTCAAAGCTAACACTGTGTGCACCGCGAGCACCTCAGCTGGGCTGCTGCGTAGCCATATGTGTGGGATAAGGCAAGTCCTCCCACTTCCATGCACTGCAACAGTGGCACAAAGTCTGGGGGAACTCAAGCCAAACTACTGGTTACTCCTATTTGACCTTCAGCTCTCCCTTGTTTGCTCAGTAAGCAATTAGTAAATAACTATACAGACAATTTCTGATGATCAAAGTGCACAAAGAGGTTGTGAATTTGCAGTTGGACAGACTAACATTCACCAAACAGTCTCCTATCACCAGTGAAGCATTTGTTTCTCCTCAAACGGTTGTCTGGATACACAAACTGCAAATGACTCTTACTGGTGTCATCAAGACCCAGACAGGCTGAGAAAGCTCAGAGTTTTAGTACTGTAAAGTACCACTCTACCACAGGACAGACTGAAGTGATGAACTATGGAAACCACAGTTCAAATGCATTTGTAGCAATGTTACTAACAGAACTGCATAGGTCAGCTTTACAGGTCTCAAGACAGTTTCTAATGGATCCCACAAAAGTGATTTGAGTCTCTGTAAAAAGCATGCACAAATATCATCAAGTAAGTTTTGTCTTCGCTACAATGTAACACACACTACTATATCCTCAGTATGCATTGAACAGAAATCATTTTAATTGCTTAGTTAACAGAAAAAGACAAAAAGTTCACTTTCAAAAAAAGAGGTAGGCAGCATAGCAAGCACCCACACAACTGTGGGTAACTGATTCAGTGAATAACCAAGGAAGGAACTACAATTTAAGGAAGAAACATCCTCAGCTGAGCAAAGAATCTATAACTACCTTTGACAGGAACTTCAGAAAAGCCAAAAATTCAAGCACTGTCCCCCAAGCAACTGTGTAAGTAGGATCAGTTCTATGGGCCTTAATCTTGCAAGTACTCGTGGTCCTTAGAAAAAGAATAAAAGCTAAAACTGCACTTAGTTTCAGCTGTAAACAGCACTGTTTCAGCCAGAAATTGAGAAAAAAGTTATACCGTGGAGTGGGTCATGCTACCTTCATCACTTATACGTGATGTGTAGAGAGGAAGCCTGAAGTGAGCCCCTCTGAGATGTCCAGGGGCTAAAAGTACTTTGGTAGAGTATTTGAGCATACCTGAAAAAGTGTGAATTTGCAGATCCATAATCACACCAAGGAAAGCCCCAGACTCCTTGCTGCCATCTGGATGCCCTAGCTGACAGGTGGAATCAGGCTCCTTCTTTCTTGTTCTTCCTCTGGACCCATAAAACTTGCCTTCCTGGTTGCACAGTAACCCAGCTTCAACAGGAGTGATGCAGAATAATCTTACCCCAGAACACTCCATAGTTTGCTTATACTTCTTTGTGGTTGGAGAGCTGTGTGTTTAGATCTCTGATTTGAGAGAGCCTAAACTATAGATCTGCTGCCTTCTAGGCAAGCACCAGCCTGCTACATGAGTGGCAATAGGTCTTGTGCTGGCAGATTTTTCAGCTGAAAATTCAGTACAATCTGAATAAGTCACAAACCTATTTTGAAAACCCTAAGGAACTTAAAAACAGAGGGCTCAGGTAGGAGACAGCCATCTTGTTATCTCAGCATGACCAACATCAAGGCACAACTCAAGTATTTCTGTCTGAAAACTAAAGCACATAAGCAGGCTAACTACATTGAAACTGGACACTAATTCCATTTCAAAGACACTTCAGGCTATGACAAATTTCTTTAACTCCCACTTCTAAAGTTTCACAAACTCTGTTACCTCAGCACAACTTTACAAAACCCAAGTGCAATTCTACAAAACACTCTCCTTTTAGTTCAATTATCAAAATCATCAATCATTTCTTGACCTGGCTTTATTTTTCTCTTTGAAAGGAATTCCCTGCTTCTAAGGTTCAAGGTTGCAGGAGAGATGGACTAGATGACCTTTAATGGTCCCTTCTGATTCAAATAAATTTAAGATTCATTGTTAGATTTCACTGCTGCAATCTTAAAAAACAAGAAACATGTGGATGGATGGACGGGCAGCTACATCCCAGTTATCCACGCCACGATCTCCTAGCTGGTTCCCCAGTGCTGCACTTACCTCCCACTGGCTTACAACTGAGGTACTCACCTGCCTGAGTAGACTTCCGCCTTGCCTTTTTAATTTCCTCTTCTGTCTTGTTGCTCAGCTTCACCTCCAGCTGCTGTGTTTTCATTTCCAGATCCTTCTGTCTCTCTGTCAAGGCTTTCCGGGCCTTGGAGTAATTAAAGGTCATATTGTTTACATGAAAAGAACTTCCACCTGTTTTCAGCCATCAATGACTTTTTCATACATGTGTCAGTAAGAAGTCAGGGATTCTGCACAAAACTGAGTTCTAACTGGCATTCAAGTTCCTAGAACATCATATTGTGTTCAAGGAAGGGTCCTACCACCATACAGAATTTTTCACTGACGAAACTGCAAAATCATCTGGACTTTCAGGTCTTTGTCTATCTGCCTTACTGTACCAAAAGACATCATCAGATTATAATGTTCCTTATAACTCTCTAACTCTTTCTGGAACAAAGAGGAGCTGAAACTTCTTCCAAATCTCTTAACCAGATACCTCTTACATATGCTTTTTTCAGTACAAATTGAAGAATTTCAATTACATTATAGAATTTATTTTCAACTACCTTCTAGTTTCAATATACATTTATCAGCAACTTTAACAATAGGAAATTTTAGACTTATTTTAGAAAAACTAATTCAGGTCGGTGACAACAGTAGTTCATAACACAGAAATCAACAACTGAGACCTGTTTACAACTGATTACTTAAATCACCTTAAATTTCTTCAAGGTTTTAAGACCTGATTTATCAGTGTAATTACTTAAATTATACAGGTAAATCAGCAAATTGTCTCAACAAGTAATCCAATACCAATGCAAGTTGCCTTCTCAGTTGCTTAAGTTGCCTAAATACGGACAAGGAAAACTTGTCCTGCACCAACTGTTCTGCTTGTTACAAAATAGGTCATATTGTTCTTTCTCAAGTTAGAGTGCCAAAAACTAAATTTGGATGATTTGTTATCACCTTGCAGTTTTCCCACGTCACACCTGAGAGTAACTTAAGATGCTCTCAAAGCACTACCTGAATTTTTCATTTCAGTGTTAAAGATAGTAGGCTTAGTTTGGCAGGTCACAAGAGGGAGCTGCAGGAAAGCAATCTGGTGGGAAGTGATGAGCTTCATCTGGCAAACTGCAGACACAGCTTTTTTTTTTTTCTTCTTTACCATTCTTTATTCTCAAGTCTACTTATTCTGATTCATCCTTTTCAATATCTCTACTGTCTTCTGATTCATCTTTTTCAATATCCCTACTGAAGACTGAAAGCACTGAAAAGTGCTTTCTTTGAATATATACAATCTAATAATCTTGTCCATCCTGCCACAATTTTGCCCTTGAGCGAACTTTTTCATATGCACTCTGATCATTAATGGAAGTCCACGCAACCTCCTGGGTTAACTGAGTGATATGTTTTTCTTTCCAGCTCATACCCAAGAGCACGCTGAGTGAAGATACCGTGACAAAGAACCACACAATTTAGCCCAAATATCTTGGCAGCTGAGCCTACTTCCCAACAGCTACCCACAATTTTCATAGGCACAGCTCTATAATCATGATCTCAGCTACCTACTGGATGCTTATGTTAAAACAGCACTTGAAACCTGGGTGCTGCTGTTTGCTGTGAGACAGAAAATTGGTACTAGGAGAGTGTCTGCAAACAGCTGTGCCAAGTTTGAGCTAACTTTCTTGGCCATCTGCTTCCATTGTACAAGAGTATACTGAAGTGGATGAGCCTTTGGCCTTTGCTGTTCTAATGCAGTGTCTCTTAGATTTTGGGGGCAATACATTTGACTTCTGGACACATACAAGCTAAGAGTATTTCTATCAAATATGTCAGAAATAAGTTATCCCAAACTGAAAAAGAGAACATGCAACAAAAAGCTAGCTCAGCAGTAACACAGCAGCACTGGCTGCAGCTCTTAGCTTCCCAAAATTCAGCTAAGCCACAAACCACACCTGGAACCCAGTAAAGCATAACCAGTAGCAGAAAGCACTCAGCAGAAATCTTTGTGGCTCCTTGTGATAGAACAGAAACTTTTCATGGGGCAGTTGTTTTTGTGTGCCAGAGAGCAGTATCTCAAATTCTCCAGTTTGTTCTCCACTCCCACCTTTTCAACTGCTGCATAGCGGCTGGCCAGCTGCTTCCGCAAGTCTGCAATGTGGTGGTCACACTTCTTCATGTCTTTCTTAAAGTTCTCTCTGAAGTTGAGCAGGGGTTTCTCTACTTCGCTCTGAAGCTGATAAAGAAAAAAAAAGGGGGGGAAATGGTATAAATGAAGAGTTGGGCAGTAATTCCTGGCTTTTCTGCTGATCAGAGATCAAGGCAGAGTAAACAATACAAGCACTGCAGACACAGGCAGTATTGTACTAAAACACTTCTCTTGCCCAAGTTAGCTCTGAGTGATGCTACTACAAACATCACTTCCTCATAGGATAGCTTTGCTAAGAGAATATTCATTGAGGGAAGCAGAAAGGCATACATTTTGCTTTCCTCTTTCTCTGTTAAATTTTCTCTCTTCTCTTGTATGTAAGATCAAACTTCACACAATTATTATAGCATGCAGTGCTCCAATTCTGATGTAACTGATGCAATTTACCCACCCAAACAAAAGCCGCTAACTCTGACTGCAGTGAAGTGACTCAACACACTGAGGTTACATGTCTGTATGTACTGGGAAAAGGGATCCATTAACTGCCCATTTTATCTATTTATTTCTGCTAGCTGTAAGGGAGCCTAAAGATAAATAAGTCTGAGCAGTTAGCTGAGTCCCTTCAAATAATGGTAAGAAAACCACTGTGAGACTCAGGAAAGACCCACTGAGACCACACCTGTGACTACAAGTACAGGCACTTACCTCTTACAATCCAGACTTTACAGTCAATAACACTCAATTCTGACAGAGTCTGCATCCCATTGCTCTGTAACTTTCTCATATATATAGATGGCCTTGATTTTTTTTGGAAATGCACTCCGAAGGGATAAGGACATTTCACCCTCCCACAAGCAACCCAATACTTTTTTTCTATCATCCTTCCAGTGCAGGTCCTGGGCTCTACTTATGCAGCTGAGTTTGGTCCTCAGTCACTTCTCATGGCCCAGTGGAGCATAATTAAGTAGTCCCTAAAACCAAGTATTTTTTGCTTTCCTGTAGAACTATTTTAATGGAGAAAGACATTTCATTCGAGTTCAATACAGCCTTTTGACAGAGAGATGCTATAGAGATAACCTAGGCCCCATAGCACTTACTAGAGAAGTTAATAAAGCTGACGTTGATAGAGCAGCTGGAGAGTAGCACAAAGGTGATTTAATATTGCCTACAATTATTTGGAAGTCAAGGAGCCAAATTCTTCTTCGTAGGGCCAGGCAATATCACAAAAGAGAATTTGTGGCCATCGTATATTTGGAAGGTTCAGACAGAATATCGTTTTTAAAACGTATCACAAGAATGGTAGTGGAAAATTCGTACAGGTTAAACAGAGAGGTTGTGAAATTTCTATCCTTAAAAGATACTCAGGATTTTGCCAGACAAAGATGTAGCTGACTTGATCCACTGTGGGTGAGATAACCTTGCTCTCAATGGGAATTTGGACTAGAAAACTCCAGACAATATTTTTATGACCCTCTAGACATGATGACCCAGACAAGTTAACAAAGAGCTGTTCACAGCTTTGTAATCCAGCACACCTGTACAAGCTCAATACTGGAGGTGCAAATGCATATCCTTGCCAGTAGCATTTCCACTGCTCAATGAAAATAAGAACTGTCACAGAGAGAATTTCTGCATGGCTTCAGTGGCAACTGAAGAGGCAACGTATTATAACTGATAGAGATGTCTGTGTGCAACTGAGTTTGAATTAGCTGAATAGTCAGAGAGCCCTTCAGATCCCTCCATCAATAAATGAGTTAACCTGAGCAAACAATCCAAGATGAGTCAATCAGCCTTGGTAAGAAAGATAGAAACCTGAGTCATCTGATCCAATCAAGCATTGCTGCAAAAACCTTCAAGAAAATCCCCAGAGCCAGAGAAATCAAACAGAAGAAATTTCAGTGGTAATCGTCCTGGTGAGATCGTTTGGGTGAGAATCAAGGGGCAGGCTGGTAAGGGTGACACTGTTGTGGGGGTGTACTACAGGCCCCCTGATCAGGATGAGGAGGCTGATGAGGCCTCCCATAAGCAACTGGATGTAGCGTCACGTTCCCAGGCACTGGTGCTTATGGGGGACTTCAATTATCCAGATATTTGCTGGACGACCAACATGGCCAGGCACGCACGGTCCAGATGGTTCTTGCAGTGCGTTGAAGACAACTTTCTGATGCAGACGGTGGAGGAACCGACGTGGGGAGGGGTGTTACTGGACCTTATTCTCACCAACAGGAATGGACTTGTTAAAGAAGTAAAGGTTGGGGGCAGTTTGGGTTGTAGTGATCATGAGATGGTGGAGTTCAAGATCCTGAGTGGAAGAAGCAAAGCAATAAGTAGGATTGCTACCCTGGACTTTAGGAGAGCCAACTTCGATCTCTTCCGGGACCTACTTGGAGCTATCCCGTGGGCTCGGGTGTTAGAAGGTAAGGGGGCCTCTGAGAGCTGGTCAGCATTTAAACAGCTCTTCTTCCAAGCTCAGGATCGGTGCATACCTGTGAGCAAGAAATCGGGAAAAGGTGGCAGGAGACCTGTGTGGATAAGCAAGGAGCTCATGCGCAAGCTCAAAGGAAAGAAGGTCCATGAAATGTGGAAAAAGGGTCTGACCACTTGGGAAGAATAGAGGAATGTAGTCAGGGCCTGCAGGGATGCAACGAGGAAGGTTAAAGCCCGCCTGGAATTGAATCTGGCTAAAGTGATAAAGGATAATAAAAAAGGCTTCTTCAAGTATGTTAACAGCAAAAGGAAAACTAGAGAGAATGTGGGCCCCTTACTAAGTGAGGGGGGGGTCCTCGTAACGGGGGATGCTGAGAAGGCAGAGATACTGAATGCCTTCTTTACATCCGTCTTCAGTGAAAAGGCTCTCCCTCAGGTTTCCCACACCCTGGAGGTTAGTGAGAGGGTCTGGGGAATGGGAGACTTCCCTTTAGTCAGGAAAGAGGATGTGCGTGAGCGCCTAGGCAGTACTAAGGTCCACAAGTCCATGGGACCTGATGGGGTGCATCCACGTGTGCTGAGGGAGCTGGCAGAGGTCATTGCCGAACCGCTCTCCATCATTTTTGAGAGGTCTTGGACAGCAGGGGAGGTCCCTGAAGACTGGAGGATAGCCAATGTCACTCCGGTCTTCAAAAAGAGCAAGAAGGAAGATCTGGGTAATTATAGGCCTGTCAGCCTCACCTCTGTCCCTGGAAAGGTGATGGAACAGCTTGTGCTGGATACCATCTCCAGACAACTGGGAGAAAAGGAGGTTATCAGGAGTAGTCAGCATGGGTTCACCAAGGGGAGGTCGTGCTCGACCAAACTGGTGGCCTTCTATGATGCTGTCACATGCTGGGTGGATGGGGGAAGAGCGGTAGATGTAATCTACCTTGATTTTAGAAAGGCGTTTGATACTGTCTCCCATGACATCCTTATAACAAAGCTGAGGAAGTGTGGGATAGATGAGTGGACAGTGAGGTGAGTTGAGAACTGGCTGACTGGCAGAGCGCAGAGGGTCGTCGTTGGTGGTGCAGAGTCTGGCTGGAGACCTGTAACCAGTGGTGTCCCCCAGGGGTCTGTGCTGGGTCCGGTCTTGTTCAACATCTTCATCAATGACCTTGATGAGGGGATAGTGGCCACCCTCAGCAAGTTTGCTGATGATACGAAGTTGGGAGGATTGGCTGACACGCCTGAAGGCTGTGCTGCCATTCAGCGAGACCTGGACAGGCTGGAGAGCTGGGCAGTAAGAAACCGGATGAGGTTCAACAAAAGCAAGTGTAGGGTCTTACACTTAGGGAGGAATAATTGCATGCACCAATACAGGCTGGGGGATGAGCTGCTGGAGAGGAGCTCTGCAGAGAGGGACCTGGGCGTCCTGGTGGACGACAGGTTGGCCATGAGCCAGCAGTGTGCCCTCGTGGCCAAAAAGGCCAATGGCATTCTGGGGTGCATTAAGAAGAGCGTGTCCAGCAGGTCGAGGGAGGTGATCCTCCCCCTCTACTCTGCCCTGGTAAGGCCTCATCTGGAGTATTGTGTCCACTTCTGGGCTCCCCAGTACAAAAAAGACAGGGATCTCCTGGAAGGAGTCCAGCGGAGGGCCACAAAGATGGTGAAGGGCCTGGAGCATCTCCCCTATGAAGAAAGGCTAAGTGAACTGGGTCTGTTTAGCCTTGAGAAAAGACGACTGAGAGGGGACCTGATCCAGGTTTATAAATATCTGAGGAGTGGCAGCCATAGTGGTGAGGCCAGTCTCTTTTCAGTGGTACATGGAGACAGGACGAGGGGAAACAGACATAAACTGCAGCATACGAAGTTTCGCACGAACGTGCGTAAGAACTTCTTCACGGTGAGGTGACGGAGCACTGGAACAGGCTGCCCAGGGAGGTTGTGGAGTCTCCTTCTCTGGAGATATTCAAGTCTCGCCCGGATGCCTACCTGTGCGACCTGGTGTAGGGAACCTGCTTTGGCAGGGGGGTTGGTCTCGATGATCTCTAGAGGTCCCTTCCAACCCCTACAATTCTGTGATTCTGTGATTCTGTCCCTGACCAACAGAAAATTAAGGTATTTATTACATGCATTTAATAATGAGACTGGAAAATTTTGAGATCCCCTAAACAATGGGAAATGCATCAAGAGGCTCGAGAGGCAAGCAAGTAAACTCTCACCTTTTTTGTGTGCTGGACATTAGAGAAGACTTTTCAATGACAGCAGTTATCTGCTCCGTCAGCACTATTTTCAGAATGGCTGGTAAAGTACTACTATAACCAGTCCAGTCCACCATTACTTAAACTATGGTACATGCACATCTTCTCTTCTAGAGCAGAACACACCTCCTGGAGCTCAATGAGAGATAATCAGCTGGAGAAGCGCTTCAATCCCATGACAGCCTTCATAAAGAATAGATATATGCACCTGTGTGCATGTATCTACAACTGCCATTCCAGTTGGTGTGGCAATAACACCACACTTTCTGAATGCCCCAGGAGCAGTCACCATCTCCAGTGTATCTGTGATCGCTCCTCATGTAACAGCACTGTAAGTATCTTCACTGTCAGGTTTACTTTTGATTACTCTTGGTGTGCCCTGCATTGTGTCAGCACTGACGGATTTTGTTTATCAATAAGAAATGCAATTACTACTTCTAAGAATTCTTTTTCTGGACATAACAGCAATAATCAGTATTTTTAAAAACGTCCTGTTAATAAAAGAAAGCTAGACTTAGGAAAAAGCAGGTAAAGGATCAGTGTTGAATTCAGAGGATGCTACAGGAGCTTCTGTGGAGGATTTAGGAGCAGCAAAACAATAAAAGAATCCTATTCACTGCTTCACTACATTTACATGTCATTCAGGGTGCACCTCCTCCCATTTGAGATCAATTTGGGAGACCAATAAGGAGCAAAAAGTATTTCACTAATTACAACCTTGAAGTAGAAGTCTGAAGCAGAGCAGTGGGTTACCAGGGCAGCAGCTGGTTGCCTGAGTAACCTCTGCATAATCACTTACTGCAGAGCTTTCAGAACACGGCTGTTGTACTTAGATATGTGCATCTACATTGAACTTGATCACCCACAGAGGTTAACACAATTTAACATGATGCAAGCATATGTCCCAAGTGGTGGAAAGAAACAGATCTGTACAAACATATTGTACAATCAATGATTTGTATAATAAGTCTTCTTGGGCACCACTTGAGAAAAGACCTGAGAATAACACAAAGTTCCCACTGCCCTTTTCAGAAAGGCTAACAATATGAACAAGACATAGTCCTGGTTCTCTTCCTTGCAGACGGGTAAAGTAGGTTCTTGATGAGAAACCAAACAGTATTATTTTTGTTTCTTCCTCCAGAGAAGTAAACTGTACAAACTCGAGGCAAGTCATCAACTAGAGGGCAAAGATTTTTTCAACAAGGAAAACAAACCATTTACCTTAGAAGAAAATTTGAGATGAACCTCTGCTTCATCAGCGAGACTCTTCTTCAGCTGAGCCCAAGCCTCTCCTAGTGTGCTGGAAAAACATAGCATAGCAATGATCAGTGCAGTTTTCTGAACATCCTTACAACAAGATTGATCAGGCAGCTTCATATGACACAACAAAGATTTGTAGCATACCATGCTCTGCAAAATCATGGAACAGTGACAGCAGAAATCTCTGAAGATAACTGATCTATTTGACCAAGGAATAATTAATCATATTTGCAGTGTATGTGGCAGTTCTCTGAAAAGTGTTCATAATCACCTCCAGTTGCAGAGATTCCACAGTGGCCTTAAGAGAGGTACTCTGTTATCTTATCCTTAAAATTTTAAACATATATTTATTCAACATTTATTAACTTTTTTCTTTTTTTATAATTAAAATAGATTTTCAAAAGTGCATTTTTTCCTTTCTCTTCTACTTCAAACACTAGAGTCGGTGAGCAAATAATTCTAATTCTCTGTGCAGAAGCCATTAAGTATTTGAAAAATATCAGGTCCTTTCTCCCACCTTCTTTTTCTTTCAGACAAGTTATTTTCTAGACAATGCAATTTTACAATCCTCTATACCACGGGCGTCCAACCTTCTGGCTTGCCTGGGCCACAGTGAGTGAAGATTATCTTTGCCACATACAAAATACATAGTATAATTACTGTATATAAGTAACAATTTCTTTTAATATTTTTCATTTAAAAAAAAAAAATGGCAACAGAACTATAAGACTAGTAGGATATTTGACCTTGCTTTTGTGAACCTAATGCATCAGTCTGGTTTGATGGAAGTGGTTGAAATCTTAATGAGTTCTGAAGATGCCTATCAGAGATTTTTTTAATCTAATTTTACTCTTCCTGAAAACATCTATTCACAAATGTGAATGTCAAAAACACTGTATTGGGGAGATTTAGATTGAATATAAGGAAAAAGTTTTTTTACAACAAGGGTGGTGAGGCACTGGCACAGGTTGCCCAGAGATGTGGTGGATGCCCAGTCCTTGGAGACATTCAAGGTCAGGCTGGACCAGGCTCTGAGCACCCGAACTAGCTGTAGGTGTCTGTGTTCATTGCAGGAGAGTTAGACAAGATGACATCTAAAGGTCCCTTCCAACTCTAAGGATTCTGTGGTTTTCTACGATTCTACAAAAGTGATGATATGAGTAAGGTGTGATTGCGAAGTAAGAGATATCTTTCTCTGGGAAGACAGATAAAGTCCAATAAAGAGTCATGACCAAATTTGATATGAAAGCAAGGCTTCATATTTTTTGCTGTTCACTGGACTGTGGAGTCACTAGCCAATGTATGAAAATGTATGATATAATTTTTCCTAACTTCAGCTTGCTGTAACTTAAGTTTCATTTTGAACGTTGTCATGGTTAGGAATGTAGCACAGATAAGTTGATTTCCACCATGAAGACACATGTTTGACTCATTTAAATGAGTAGTCAAATCCACCAGAAAGCTGAACCTGTGAGCCATGCTTCATCTTCAAGTTCGGGCACAAGTTTTCCTTCGGATTCCATAGATGATTTGGTTTCATTTCACAAATGATAAAATCCTTTTGGCATTTTACCTCGACACAGCCACCTTCCTTCAGAGAGGAAGTGGTGATCCCACAATCAGCATCCGCGCTTCTAAGGAACTCCTGGGATTGGTAATGATTCAGTCCCCTGAACTTCATGAAATTCACAGCTTTCATGATAATGTAAAGTGTACAACATGTAGGTTTCAACTAGACCATGTTTGTGTGGCAGTCCCCAGAAGTGGGTCAGCCCTGCACCATGCCCTCACTGCACAGAGTTCCACTGTCACCTACAGTCTATGCTTGAGCTACATGCAATGAACTCATGAAAAATATTGCTAAAAATCAGACAATAATGCTAAAGGTTCATGATCTTATGAGGCTGAGTTACTAGCTGCCCAGGGTTGAATGTGGCCCACAGGTGGGACATGCCTTCATTAGACCCTCTCCAGCAGCCTTGATTCCTCTTATGTGTCATAACAAAAGCTACATCATCTTCCAGTTGCTAAACTGGTTGCAGACTATCTTGTATTAGACACTCTTTCTTCTGCAGATCTCAATGTGATTGCTTTTTAGACAACAGCATGAAGTTGTTGATGAATAAGCTTGTGATTCACTATAAAGAGATCCTTCTCCCACAAACTGTTATGTAACTGTATCTTTCGCATCCTTGTGGAAACATAAAACCTGGCATTTTTTCCTTACTGAAATGAATTTCAATTTTTTTTCAGCTCATTTCTCTAGTTTACCAAAATCACTCTGAAATGCAATCTTTTCTACAAATTTTATGTCAGCCCTCCTAGATTTGCCTCATCTCTGATTTTAATAAACCCATTATTTTTTCTATCACAAATCATTAATGAATACATTGAAAAAAAATCTAGACTTGAAGCAAAGTTTGTGGACTCTCAATCTATACTCACACAGCTAAGTGCTAAGTATGATTTCTTCCCCAGTTTTGAACATCAGCCTTTTGCCCATTTTTCTTGCTTGCCTACAAGAATCTCCCATTGTCAAAAGTTACACTAAATTAACAGCTATGATGCTGATTCCTTCTTCCACATGGCCTGTTATTCTCATACTGGAGGGATTTGGGTTGTTTGACATCATTGGTTCTGTATTTATCCACAATAATTGCTCATCACTTTGTTTTCCACTAAATGCTTCTAGAAAGCTTAACTGCTTGTTCCATCACTTCCTCAAGGTTATATAAAGTTGACTGATCTACAATTTCACCGCTCCTTCTCTCTCTCTTCCTCAACTCCTTTTCAAAGACACTCATATTTATCCATCCCTAGTAGCATTAAAAATTCCCCATCATCTGTAATTTTAAAATAAAGATCTGTAAACTCCTAACGTTGCTCCAGTGAGTTGAGTCCCCTCAAGCATGGTAGGAATATAATAGTAATATTATATACACATTATAAATATATATATTATAAATATATATATGTATATATAATATTACTTATATTTTTATATATATAACTATAATATAGTAATATTATATATACATATGTATATATGTATATATATTTACAAAACATAATTGCTCACCACTTGCAGATCAATGTTCAGCCATTCCCCTAGCCAACTCCCCACAGTTTTATAGTGTTCATGTTCACATCATGTCATTTGGTATGGAATATCCCTTTGGTCAGTTTAGACCAGCTGTCCTGTTTCTGTCCTCTCTCAGTTCCTTGTGCCCCCTAGGCATCCCACTGGCAGGACACTGAGAGAAGCTGCCAACAACTAAAACACTGCTGTTATCAACATTGTTTTTCCTCCTGAAGCAAAAGCACAGCACAATATCAGACTCTATGAAGAAAATCAATTCTGTCCCTGCTGAAACCTGGACATAAGTTTAGATGCTTAGAGAAATAGCTAACACAAGGCTGACCTCTTGTCTATTGGAAGCAGAGAAAACATGTTGTGAAGCTTCACTCCCAATATAAACACAGTGTCAGAATTAGGATGAGGACAGTCATTCGAGTAGATAGTGATAGGTCAAGGGAGGGCAGCTTTAAACTAGAAGAGTGGAGACTGAAATTAGATATTAGGAGGAAATTCTTTACTATGAAGGTGGTAAGGCAATGGCACAGGCTGCCCAGAGAGGTGTGGGTGCCCCACCGTGGAACGTATTCAAGGCTCTGGGCAGCCTGACCTAGTGGGTGACAACCAGCCCAAATCAAGTGCTGGAGCAAAGTGGGCTATAAGGCCCCTCGCAACCCAAGCCATTCTGTGATTTCCAGCCTCAGATTTCAGTGCTTAGATGGTTTGCATTGGAATAGACAGCTAATTATTTTTAATCCTTCAGGAGTGGTAACTCTTCACTATTACTAAAGAAGTGTAGTCTAGTCAAAGCACACTGCTTATTATCCTCTTGATAATTTCTGAAGTGTTGCTCCTGTGGTTTGTTCTGCAGTCTTTGTTAAGGCAAAAAAGTACTGGTACCAGAGATATCCCAATGCCAGGAAAATGAAGAGCATTCCACTGTATTCCTCAGCAAGGCCTCTTTGATCCTTCCCTTTCCAGCAATAAATATGCTTTCAGCTGCATATTTATTCTGTACATTCCTCCATATTCAAAGTAACTTAGTATGTATTCATGCTAATCTCTATGGGAAATACTGCTGGTCCCAACAAGGATAGCATTAAACACATCATTAGAAATGCAAGGTTTTATATAGGCATTGCTAGAAATTTACCATGAATATCTTCAAAATAAAAATATTCCACACCAATTCTGTCTTTCCCAATACACTCAAAATGCTAAGCTAAATAAACCTCTACTGAATGGAAGAGCTCAGGAAGAATGCCTGTATCTGCGTGGGGGGAATGACTTTAATGTTAGAAATTCTTGTCTTCTGCTAAAGTCACAGAGACAAACTTACCCTTCTTCCTGAGCAGCCAAGGAATTCTGAGACAGTTTGGACAGGTTCTTAGCATATTCCTCCTCAATCTTTATCCTACACACACACACATAGAAAATAGAAAGACAGCAGTAAATCATCATTAACCCAGAAACCCACACACATAGTTTAAGGAAAATCTCTGTATTTTAAGGGATCTTGCCACAGGCATTTTCCTTTTAATCTTCAGTGGTTGGCACCAGTTTCAAGATCTCTCTCTCCTTTCCGTATGCTAAAAATGCAGCGGCAAGAACATGGATACACGCAAGAGAGCAGATGTGATAAAGTTAGAAGAAAAAACTACAGTTCTGGAGCACAAATAACAAGGACAAAGTGTTTCTAAGGAAGAGCATGAACTGTCTGCAAAATTGGGCTCACTCGAAAAGTATATTTCTCAATGTGCTGCTAAACATGAAGTCAATACATCCTTAAAGCAAAGATGAGGGGATTCAGCTACACTGAAAAATTCTGAGTGAGAGTCAGCAATGTGACCTCATCAGCTATCAGGCTACAGTCAACTACTGGAGGAAGGTTTCCCACAAGAAGAAAGATGTGACCTGAGGAGAGTAAGGAAGAACTTAGAAAATCACCAACAGCAAGTGAGAGAGATCAACTCAATCTGATTAAAGAGGAGGAAATCAAGAGGAGACATGGTATCAAGTATCCAGTACATAAATGGCTTCTCCATGTTTGCCATGGCCCCTGAATCTGGGGTGCTGGACTTCACTAGTGACATCAAATGCTTCCTAATTGCTGTTACAAATGACAAAGCTAGTGAATATGTGGCACAGGCCTCTACAGCCAGTGTGCAGGAGGGCAGCCCATGCCTTTCACCTACCCACCCAGGGCTGAAGCAGGGTCCTGGTTCTTGCCTGCATTCACTCAGCAGCACCATTCAGTAACAGCTGAACTTGCCAGCACTAGTGGGAAGGAAGAGTGCAGCTGTTGGCACTGTAGGAATGGCCGCATGGAGAAGAACCATTAAGCAAGGTGGTGGGGGTAAGTTCTTACTGCACATCTGGGAGGGGAGGAACAGTGGTTCAGAGGTGACATGAATCCCGCCTGAAGCTGAACTCCAGCTCCCCTGATGATTTTCACCAGCCAAACATTTGCAAAGTTCTCCTGACTAAGAAGGACAACTGCTTTGCCAGTTTTCAAACAAGTTTGCTCAGTTTAGTACCTCTTACGAAGAGCAGTGTGGCACCCAAGTGGAGCAGCTCCTGATTCTGTGCTGAGCTAGACACAGAAGAAAAGTGAGACAGAAGGTGGGATATTTCTGGCATACCAGCTTGCAATAGCTAGCTGAACACACACTGCTGCATGTGGTGCATTCAAGACAAAGGGATCCTTCTGACTAGCTAAAATATACCTAATATCCTGGGCTGATGAAAATATGGTGTGGATGCTACTCTGAGATGCAGTTGGCTGAAACCAAGGTAATACCCAGCTCTTTGCAGCAGTACAGCAGAGCACAACTACCAACCTCATACAGCACGAGTTCTTTTTCTCCCCATCATCTCAGTACAAAACCAGCCAGCTCAAGGCAAATTTTACTGCCACGAAGAGGTGTCAGTTCACAGTTTGTGTCAACAATCAAGTTGTTAACTGTTAACATCTTGGTCCCCATGTGTTGGTCACTGGTCTGAATGCAGAACCAGCAGAACGAGCCAGCGCCACCAGCAGCACCATAGCTTGTCTTCCCTCGCCCACAACACTATATGCCAGCACTTTTCTCACATCAATTTAAAACATATGACAAAAGAAAGCATACTTATATGCCTAATTTTGCATCAAATCATAGAATGGTTTGAATTGGAAAAGCCCTTCCTGCCTGTAATATGGGGTTGGAACTTGTACTGCCTGATACAGCCTGACTCTGAACACCTCTGGGGACGAGGCATCTGGTTTCACTTGTGCCACTGCTTCACCATACCCTGTAAAAAAATTCTTCCTAATATCTAATCTAAATCCACCCTCTTGTAGTTCTAAGCCATTATTCCTTGTACTATTGCTACGTTCCATGATGAAGAGCTTTTGTGCAGGCCCACCTTAAGTGCTGGAAGGATTCTCAGGAATGACCTCGTTTCCATGTCAGCTGATCCCTGAGTCTGGCTCACAGCAGCCCAGTTCTAACCAGCAGCTCACCTTCATTCCACCCCACCAACACGACTTCCTACACCCATTGTGCCAGGAATAATAAATCCTGGTACAATGTGCCAGAGAAATCTGCAAGCAAGATGAATGGCATCTAGCTCCTGGCAAATGTGAGGACTATCTAGGAAATACTTTCTGTGGCGTCTGGAAAGGACAACAGCTCGTAACTGAGAAAAGCAAAGCCTGCAGAAGACCCATCAATCTCACTTTAGGACAGAGAGGGAAGTACCTTCTGAATCTCCAAACTTTGTACTGAAACACAAGTGAGTCATAGTCTACAACAACCAAAATGTATTTTATTCAATGTTCCTCCCAAGCACAACAATTCATTTGTAAGAAAAAGAAAAGTGTAATTATGCGGTCAAAATAAATGCAGGACTGAAGTCTCAGGATACAAACAAATATATAATTAGGAATTAGACACTACTAAGAAGGCAAGAAGAAGGAACACTACTGGAGTCAGTAGTTCCTCAAAGAATTATGAAAAGATGAACTAGTTACTGCACAACAGCCTCAAGATAAAAATGGCCCCCACTCCAACCTCTGGCAAAAAGACCTTAAAGACCTTATCTTCAGTGGAAGAAAACAACAAGACAAAGGTACACCTTAAAAATGGGAAAAATCTGTTTGCTGGCCTTGGCCAATTTGCCTACCTTGAAAATACTCAACTGTGATCATCTTGAAACATCAACACACCAAACATTACAAGAGTCCTTAGATGTGTTTGAGTATCTCAAAAAAAACCCAGACTGATTTGCAATTATTTCAGCTTCACACAGATAAAATAAATTTTCTTGTTTCCACTAACTTGTTTAAAAGCATTAAATATTTCACTCCCTGGGTACCAGAAGCATCAGTTTCTGAGCGTATTTTCATATGTATTATCATTTTTCTTTGTTCTCTTTGCTCTTTGGATGTTTATTTCCTATTCTGTCTTTTTTTTTTTTCTTTCTTTTTTTTCTTTTTTAAAGTACATTTTGTGCTCAAATAGTTCCAGTTATGGCATCCTATAATAGATAAAGAAAATCCAGAGAGCTACAATGGGAGATAAAGATGATCTGATGCGACTACCACGTAGGAAGAAACTAAATAGATTATGACAACATAGAGAACGCAGAGAAGAGGTGATAGAGGATACCTGACAGACATCTAAACAACTGTCACTTGTGTGAAGACAGTGGCTAGGAGTCTTTTCGCACTATCACTTGAGATTAAAAATTATCAGACAACAGAATTACTTCTTGTGGCACATAAGTGCATTGCAGAAGTCTTTGCTGTAAAACATTACCACTGTCAAAAAACCAGACAGATTCCTAAGGATTAGAGAAACAGTGGAAATCAGTTTTACAAATACCTGCTGAACAAGGCAGACTTAATGTCTGGTTTTGGTAATCCCTACAAGAAGTTGGGAGGATAAAGGCTCTGATGGTCTTCTCCTAAGCCCTGAATCCTGGCATGCTCAGAGTAAAGCTTCTGGGCTACAAAGACCTTTAACATAAGCAGAGTAATGGCTGTACAGTCTGTTTCATTTCTTGTAGTTAAATAATCTGATATTTGTTGCACATTTTTCTAATCACAACTCAGCTCAACTAAAAAGTGTGAGTGGCCAAACACTGAAGAGTGCTGTTCCTTAGTTAATAAAAAAAACTTTCCTTCTTACACTCTGAGAGACTAATGCCTTTCAGTGCTGTTTGCAAGTTTTCCTGGCTCTTCTGGAGTGCAAATTACTTGAATGCAAATGCTGGACCATATCTTCAGTTCCAATTTAAAGTAATTATTTCCTTCTTTCACACCCAAACACTTGATCTCTCAGTTCACCTCTCTTTACCTCTTCCCACTCCTTCAGTCACTCTAGTTCCAAAAGAAATGCTTTTTTACCATGTGCCTGCCACTGTGTTACACAACTTGCTACCAGGATTTCCAGTTTTTCCATTATTTACCTAGTTTCTGCCCCTCCTCAAAGTGTCTGTCACAATGCAAAATCATGGAGATCTCATCCCAGCTTCCTATTTAGAGCTATCTTTATTAGCTGTCTGAACCTTAACTCCAGAAGGCATTTTTTAACAAATGCAGAGTTTTCTGCACTTGAAGCTTGCAGTTAACCATTTTGAAACGCTTTTAGTAGCAGTAGCTACTAAATCTGATGATCATCACAAGAATCTTACCATAATTTCTTTCTTTTAGCCAGGGAAGTAAAGGCTTCTCTGAAGGCCTGAGCTCTCACTTCCTCTTCAGCCTGACATGCTCCTCCTTTTCCATACACAGGAATCTTGAATCATTTGTTCCAAATTGAAGAAAAATATACTCAACTTTTTGTAGCTCCTTTCTAGACTCCCTCCAAACTCAATACCAAAGCTTCTTTGTTGCCAGAACACAGTGGATCTTTTCTGTCCTTTCTTCCACAACATGCCTGTTTTTTACTCCAATAATGACAAAACCATTCCTTTTCCCAGAGTGAGAACTGGTCTCTCATTATTCCAGCCCAGCCCACCTGCATTTCATGCCCCGTCTGCCTCTCTCTTGAATTCTCCCTTGTTTTCTTTCTGTTGAATTTCCATCTTAGACTGTTTTCTTCAGAGTACTTTCCTCCAATTTTCCCTGGCCATTTCCATCATTATGTTGCTTGCTTTCTTTCCATCTTCTAGCTTAGTGTGTCCATTTCTCAATTTTTTCCTCTGCCAGCTGCTATTTTTCTCTGCCCACTTCCACTGCTCACATTTATTCACGGATCATACAGGCAATTGTCTCTTAGACTGTCTTACACCAAAAACATCAGGAACCAAATATGGATGCCTGGCACTCTGCACCTCCTACATCAGGCTGTCTTCATTGACTATGCTGTACTCTGTATAGTTGCCATACTCCTATTACTGCTGCTGCCATACCTCTCTATTATTAAAAAAAGCTAAGAGGGAGGAATTACCTGTAAGTTTTGCTCATTCAAACTACCCCACAACCTTCAATGTCTGTGTCTGCTTCTTGCCTTGTTCACTGCTTCCACAGCAATGAACCATCAGTACAACAATGCTACAACGTAGAAGTGGAGCAGGAAGACAACATCAGCTCAGCAGGAAGCCCAAACAGAGAGGCAATAGCGAAGGACAGCAGCTCCTTCACTGGTACAACTGCCTCAAAGACAGAACATGCATAAACACAATCTGACCTTCTCTTGAGATTAATAATTTGTTCCCTATGAACCATCCTCATGTTCTGACAGTCATCCTCAAGATGACTTATATGGTCTTGGATACATGACAAGCAATTTCAAATGATAGCAACATTACTCACAAGTAATGTCACACCATCTCTAGTATCTGACTGAACTGTGTATCTACCAACTGTGTGGTTGGTGCTCAGTGTACTTACCATGTTAGCAGAGCAATGGACCATTAATACCATTCTGGCATTTTTTTTGCTATTAATCTCTCTCTACGATTTCAGGTTCACTCTAAATATCTGTGTGTTTAATTTAGCTCCATTAACAGTCTGAATTCCAAGTAATGTTTTTACACATCTTTTAGTAAGTTGTGCCTAGATTGTTCTATGCCAAAAAACTGGTAGAATTATTTGGGCTGGAAGGGACCTTAATAATCATCTGGTTCTATCACCCTTTCCATAGGGACAACTCCCACTAGACCAGGTTGTGCAAAGCCCCATCCAACCTAGTTTTGAACACTTTGAGGAATGGGGCATCCTGTTCCACTGCCTTCTCACACTTACAGTAAATAATTTCTTCCTAATAGCTAATCTAAATCTATCCTTGTGTAGTTTAAAACCACTACTTCTTGTCCTTTAACACTCTTTAACAAAGAGTCCCTCTGCAGCTTTCCCATGCAGGAAGGCCCCGTTTAAATACTGGAAGACTGCTACTAGGTCTCCCTGAACCCTCTTTATAAGCTAAAAATCCCCAACTCTCTCAGACTGTCTTTATAAGAGAGATGCTCCAGATCTCTGATCGTCTTCATGGCCTCCTCTGGACTCACTCCAATAGGTCCAAGTTGTCCTTATGTTGGTTGCTCCAGAGCTAATACAGCACTGAAAGTAGGGTCTCATGAGAGCAGATTAGAGAAGATGGGTATCTTTCCTCAACCTGCTAGCCACACTTCTTTTGATGCACCCAAGAATACAGTTGGCTTTCTGGGCTGAAAGCACACCTTACCAGCTTCTGTTGAGTTTTTCCACCAACGATCAACCTCAAGCCCTTTTCAGGGCTATTCTTTATTCACTCATCACCCAGCTTATATTCGTGCTTGGGACTACCCTGTGCCAGGTGCATGACCTTGCACTTGGCCTTGTGGAGCTTCAGGAGGTTCACATGGACCCTCAAGCCCGTCAGGTCTCTCTAGTAGCATTCCTTCCCTCCAGTATGTTGACCGTACCACTCAGCTTCACATCGCTGGCAAACTCGCTGAGGATGCTGTCACTGACAAAAATGTTAAATAGCAGTCCTGATACCAACCCCTGAAGAAACACAATTTGTCACTAACGCTTTTTTTTTTTGTCACTTTTGTCACATATTTTTCAGGAAAAAAAAATTTCCTTTCTAAACATCTGTACTCTGTTTTTCCCATATCCCTGTTTTTCCCTTAGCTTCACAGTTTAAAACTTCTTGGTTCCTTCCATCAAAATGGGCATACGGAGCAGCATGAGTGAGATAGCTGAGATATGAGTGATAGCTGTAGAAGACTGGAGAATGTGGATAGATATCAGGTAAGTATTTAATGCACTTCAAGAATTGGTGGCATATCTTTTACACAGTTTAAGTTCTGTGATTAACACAGGGAATGCTCATACCATGAAAAAAAAAAAAAACAAGACCAAAACAGTTAATTTGATATCAGAGTGTCAATTACCTTTCTCGAACAAACTCTGCCATTTCTTTCTGCATTTGTTTCCCTTTAAGTTGCTTTTGAAGAAGAATCTCAAATCCTGATACTGTATTGTTCCCTTGTGAATCCTTCTTATCAGCCTGAAAGGAAAAAGGAATTTCAACCAAATGATATATAGGAATCAAAGGCAGACACACAGTTCCCAGCAGTAACTCCCAGGAGTCTGACCACACTGAAGCAGTTTTTGAAGAGCCTTTTGCAGAAAGCATCACCTGTGACAAAGCTGCTCATCACACTGCACCTCAACCATTCTCAAAGAAATGTTCAAACACTCTCTCATTCCTTCTCATTTCTCCCTTAAAAAAAGAAGTTGTGCAGTTATCTTCAGCTAGCAATAGGCTGCAGGGGCAGTACTGTCTTCCCATTTGCTCTGAGTCCTTCACACCTGCTAAACCCCCTGGGGCTGGCTCTGGCAATCATGAGCCCTGACAACACCCTACAAAGAAAAAAAAATGGACCCTGGGGCCAGCACAATGGAATTGCTGCAGGAAAGGAGAAGACCCTGCTGCAGTCTTAAATGACCTATAAGAGACTGTAAAATTCTGTGCTGATCTGTGCTCAAAAAATATACAGCCAGTCCATAAAGCAGGGCAAAACAGCAACTTTTTCAGTAGTTTAATGCAATCCATCCCATCTTTCACTTATTTTTCCTACATGATCTTTTTAATCCCTTGCTTCATTGACTTCAAGTCTGCTGCAAGGACCAAGGCTGTCTCCTGTTTTCTATTCCATCTCTGCTTTTCTATATTTCAAAATTTCATTTCCCACTTTCTTCTAACAGACCCAGAGAACACTCCAGAATGATTACTGTTTTTGCTGTCACAAATGTCACAGTAATCAAAGAGTAAGACTTTAGAATGAATGTATGGCCATAACACCACGCTGCAGGCAACAGCATGTTACAAGCTGAGACTGGAGGAGTATAATGCATCGAAGAAGCCAAATCATGGATTATAAGGCTGAATGACAAGAAATAGGAGGATAAACATTTGCAGAAGAAAGGCAACTTTCAGTCAAGTTCCATCAAGGGAAAGATGTGAACTAAACCAAGCAGTGATCAAACATAAATGGAAAGAAACAATTGTGGCGGTGTCTTCTGAAAGGCACATAAAAAATATACCTATAAGCCATTTCGTATTTTACTGTTTATTGGGATCAGAAGCCTAGAAGAGATGGAAGAAATGCTATTGTTTTGGTAATGTGACCATTGGTAAACATGACACAGTATAATCTGCTGAGTGTGCTTCACACGAAGTATTGTGTGACTGAGCACTCTCAAGGGAAAGTGCTGCTGCAGCTACAGCTGAACTCTTCTTTATAGTGAAACTTTTTTTTTTTGAACACCTCATGGAATCATAGAATGATTTGAGTTGGAAAGACCCTTAAATGTCATCTAGTGCAACTTCCCTGTAATAAACAGGGACACCTTCAGCTAGATCAGGTTGCTCCTGGTCCAGCCTAACCTAGAACAAGGACACACCACCACTCTCTGGACTACCTGTACCAATACCTCACCACCCTTGTTGTAAAAACTTTCTTTCCTTACATCTCTCAATCTCCCCTCTTTTAGTTTGAAACAACTTCCCCTTTTCCTATTACAACATACCCTGCTCAAAAGTCTGTCCCCTTTTATACAGCTCCTCTTTAGATATTGACAGGCCGCTCTCAGGTCTCCCCAGGCCTTCTCTTCTCCAGGCTGAACAGCCCCAGCTCTCTCAGCCTGTCTTTACAGGGGAAGTGTTCCATCTCTGAGATCATTTTTGTGGCCCTCCTCCAGACTTGATCCAATAGGTCTACATCTCTCTTGTAGTGAGGACTCCACATCTGGATGCAGTACTCCAGGTGAGATCTCAGAGTGCAATGCAGAGGGGCAGGATAATCTCCCTTGACTCGCAGGCCACAGTGATTTTGATGCAGTACAGAATATGGTTGGCTTTCTGGGCCATGAGGGCCCTCTGTTGGCTCATGTCCAGCTTGCCATTTTCAATAATTGGTAACCAGAAACATGTGAAATTCATAAAATTTCCATTGTTCAGGTAGTAACCACTCCTCCCTCCCAAAAAAATAGTTTTCCAGTGGAGGACCCTTTCTGTCAGCTCCACACTTGAAGTACTGACTCCTGCTATGATAACAAACCTCAGTTTAATTTGATCTGACCTGACGTTAAAAGTAGAAGAGAGCACTGCCATGCTTAATGCCTATGGTGTTTAAGACCAGTAGGAAGCTCAGTACCATCATGATGATCTTTTGCTCTCCCCTCACAGAAGAGCAGGGGAAGAAAACACAATGACAAAAGCTCATAACATTCTCTAACATGAGGCACCTTCCAGTCTCTTCTCACAGAGGCCATCCATGCAGCCCACCCCACACTACCAAAGCTTTGCCAAATAACCCAATACATCTAACCCTTTAAAAGATTAACTTATCATCTGGCCTCCAGAAAAAAAAACTATGAGAATGATCTTTACAATTTTGAAGAAAGACTGTAGATGTTACATCTCTAGCCCACTTGTGCACTCCTAGCTGTTGTGCTCTGAGAAACACCAAAATAATGTTCATTAATATGTTACTACTTCTGTATTCCTCTTCTGCTGCACAGCTGTTTGGCTGAGCTATTTTGAGATGCGTAGTTTTTCCTACATCCCATCCATTTGCTGACAAAACTATGCTCCAAGAGCTTGCACTGCCTTTCAGGACACTCTTCTAATAGCTCTCCTCATCTAAGAATGATTAGAATGATCTTCACTGGCTTCTTCAGTCTCTCTTGCATCGCCCTAACACAACTGCAGCTCAGTCCAAATCCTTTACCTTCTATCACAAAGCAAGCTTTTCATTCCTCTTTTTCAGAAGCTCAAGAGCTGCAATATGGCATGTGGCTGTCTGCCTACTTACCCAGAAATAATCACAGTAGCTCCACTCTGAAGGTTTCAACAACTGCTGCTCTGGCATTATGTCAGGATGGGGGAAAGTTACACAGTTTATCTATAAAAGAAAAAAAAAAAAAAAAGGCAGAAGATAGTTAGAAGGTAATGAAATTTAGTTGAGAAAAATGCAAATGAAAGATTACATATACACACTCCAATCAAAAAGAAACCAACAACACAGTGAGTGCGTGCTGGTGAAGAAACATTGGTTGTTGCATGGAAACAGCAGCTCAGTATTCCCAGAAAGCTCCTCTGAGCAAGGAGTAGCGTCAGCTCAGAAGAAAATGAACTGCTTGTTTCACACAAGGAATGCTTGTCTGATTCAAAAGTACCATACACCAACTTCTAGATCCCTAACAAAGCTGGGGTGAAATACCTGATGTGAGCAAGCCCTGAACACAAGAAATACCACGAAGATCTAGAGCATTGAAAGCACTGCTATTGGCCTATTTCATTAGCAAATTTTGGTTTGCAGGATTATTTAAAAGGTCTCATTTTTTTCAGTATACAACACTCCAGTCAGTCAGAGACCTTTTCACATAAAGCTGATGATCTGAGCAGAAATGGGAATGAACTCTCTAAAATCAGCTAGACTTCAGTGCATGAAAGCCACACAAATTTTTAAGATAGAACTCATCACACAGTCATTAAACAAAGGCACAAAAATGTCCAAGCGCTCATTATGTTATCACAGAAGAAAATGCAGCACAGTGTAAGTGAAGGATGTGACAGCTACTGCAGAACACGCTGCAGAATATTTCTGGGCGCAGCTAGGCCTGTCAGGGAAGCACCAGCATAAGTCCGACTGCTGTCACTACATACTGCTCTCATAAAACTGCTGAGCAGGCACACTAAAACCAATCCCTCCCAGCATGCTAGCAGGTTTCACTGGACAGTAATGGTACCTGTATACTAACCAAAGAATCAACAGAAATTAGGGATGGACAAGCATCACAACTGTAACTTTTTCTGAGGAAGGATTACTTAACATGCAAAGGAAATCCAAGGGATTGTGGGCAAGGCTATCACAGCTGTATATGCAACCCCACATCTAGCAGTGATATGCTGTAAATCTGCCCTAGGGCTTTTCAGAGTATCAGAAAGGACACAGCACGCTACTGCAAAGTGCTGACACAGGATAAATCCACAACACCAGATCAATGCAGACAAAGCCTTTAGCTGATATAACACTGTTCCTGCAAGCCCACAGCAACTCTGCCACTGTTTGCACTAAAGTTTCAGTGGCTGTCCTGTATGTAATCCAAAAGGTTTGTTCCTCCTCCTCCTCCTCCAGGATTACTCTTTCTTTCCAGAGATTGCCAAATCAAATTCAAAGCAAGCTCAGGACTTTTTCCTTGTGGTGTCCAGCTATAATGTCAGCTAGATCCTTTCTGAGCCATGTCTCTCCTGTCAGTTCTCCTTCCAGATCCCATGGGAACTGCAGCCACAGCCCCCGACAGGCCTCATGTTGTCAGCAGCCATTCTCTCTGGACCACAGGAGCTGTAGAAAACACTCTGCTCCCTCACACCTCCCCATCAGAAGCATCATGCATCAGGAATCACAAAGACAGCTCAATTCTGAGCTGGATGATGCAGCGAAGGACATCTGTGTGATGCCAGGCTGACTTCTCTCCCTGCAGTCTCTGCACAAACTCTGTCTGTGAAGGAGTTTTATTGAGGAAACCTTCTGCCTCAGCTAATATTTTCCTCTCCCTTGTCAGCTCAATCATTTCAGAACAGCACTGCAAGCCTATTGCACCCTATTTTAGTATTAGGTAGGTTGGATTACCTTCGCTCTTCCATTCAGGGACCACTAAGTCTGAAGGCCTACAAGCTGTTTGCTTGATGCAAGATCGAGTAAAAGTCATTTGCACTAGCATCCTGATGTTCAAAAGCCTAGCCCGTGGCATTAAATAGCCTTATCAACCCCATAAAGAGTGGTGTCTGCTCCCTCCTCATGGGACCACTGATTTCATTAACCAAGTATCTGACAGTAAAGGTATAAAGTCTAAATTCAAACAACATGAAAGACAACTGTGCTGATTTCCTTTAAAAAAATAGACTTTTGAACCAATAGGGCATACAAAAACATGCAGAAGGGACTATTACAGTTGTTACTGCCATATATATATTAAATATATATTAAAGTACCTATCTTAACTAATGACAGACTCACAGAACTTTAAGAGAAAACAAGGCATAATGACTTGCATTATGTTTGCACAGATGTCACTGGGACAGCCCAGGTGATCATCAGCCTCATCATGGTAGTAAGCCCTCAAGTGGACTCTTCACTAATAAAAATAATGGCTGTTGTCAGCCAACAAAGCGCCTTTACTGAAAAGACACCAAGAAGGCGTGCTCCAAACATAAGCTAAGCGAAGAGACAGGCGGAAAGCAGCCTGTCCTTGGAGCTGCCACGGAACGCTGGTGGCATCTCAAAACCTGTCTGAGAGGTCTGGGCACCTGGTGGATTGCCAAGGTCAGAGCCAAGCACACAGAAGCTGTGCTGTGATAAACATGGTGACAACAAAGCCGGGGAGGGGACAAACAGAGAACAAGCAACCCCATACAGTGCCTTTCTCGGACAAGTCTGTTTTGTATCAAATTAGGAAACAGATCAAAAATACTTTTGCCTGTGTACTGATGATGAGCAAAAGCAACTGCAATCTTCACAGCCAAACACACCAGCTCATACTCCATGAGTAATGGTAAAATAAGCTGTTTAATTGTTATTATCATTTTTATGTCTGAGATGCAAAAGGTTCACGGACAAAAAGTCACAGGGACATAGGTGAGTTCGCAGGATTTGCACAAGAGCAGCATGCACAAGATACTTTGTTGGGCAAGATATGCACATCCATTCCACTGACTTCAAAGTCCTCCACATGCTTTGAAGTGGCTACCAGCAGCCTCTGGTAAATGAGACAGTGCCAAGCAACACGAATAAAACAAGAATAATTTGATGAAGGTTTAGATAATCAACTACATATTTATTACATAAGACGCCACATAAGTAAGTGAGCAGACAGTGGGTGAGCTGCACTCTTGTGCTGAAGTGAAGCAGCTACAGAGGGGCAACATACTTGCTCTTTTCTTCAACTTATGCACACTCACAGCACCTTAAGATAACACAACTTTGCCAGCTTGTGTAACCTGTATTTGCTTTACAATCTCAATACCTGAACACAAAATCTAAAACAGCCAACTCAGCAAAGAACACTTGTCAAACAGGGCTGTTTGGATAAACAGAAAAACTGGGAGGACGGCTGACACCTTTGTATAGCTTAGGCACAAATTAAGGCTTTGGCAGTTTTAACTCTACCCAGGAGTGGAAGCCAGGAATGCCTAGGCTGTGTCTAGGTAATTTCAACATCACAAATTTGTACGTGGTGCATTGGCAGTGATGTCACAGCTGTAGCGCAACAGGAGGGGAGAAAAGCCAAGTGAAGCTCTGAACATTAGCAAAGAAAATTCATCCACTTGGTATTTAGAGCATTAGGTTCTGCCGGAAGTGTTTAGGAAGCTTCTTCATTCATGTATCTGTAGAAATGTCTAGAGACAATTTGCTCAGCGCGCACCAAAGCAGTGGATTTTTGATAGCTTCTGCCATGCTGTCAACCCTAGGGCAGAGCAGAGAACACTGCTGAATGGGCAGCCTCACGCTATGTTAATTTCTTTATGTCAGATGCACAAAATGCTAAGCTACTGCATGCAGGCTGCCCCTCTTCCCATTCACAGCACACGTTCATTTCGTTGTCCAATGTAAGCAAAATAACGCCATCATTTTCCAAGTCATGTCTTACCTTCATTCAGCACTAAAACATTCTTTAGAAAGAAATCCATGCTCAGAAACTACCGTATCATCAGACATGCTCAGAAGGTTTCTTGCTCTTCAGGTGAAATACAATTCTATTCTCCCTTGTACACAATATTGCACTGTGCCTTCCCTCATCTACATCTCTTCAGAAATCAGACAGGAAAAATCCACGCTGAAGCTGGTAAATGCACCTTAAAACTCTGCGCAAAAATCAATGTGGACCACAGCACTGCACTTTTGCTTCCTTAAGAGCAACAATAATTTGTGCAAATGGCAGATTTGTAACAGCCTATTTTATAACCCATCAGGGTCTCCTTTCCAGGGAAAACAGATTCTTAGTGCTAGTAACATTCATTTACTGAGAATACCATACCCTTCTTCCTATGGGACACGTACTCCAGCTCACACCTGCCTTCAGGACTGCCAGATGAAAGAGTAAGTCCGTGCTCTTTGAACATAGAGAAAGCACTTGCATTTGTTGGAAGACCTGAGGAAAGCAGTAAAACAGAGCACTGGGCTGCAGCTGCTGATCAGGTGTCACGACCCAATGTTTGCAGCTTCCCTATCACTGGGTTTCTGTTTGAATGGGGGTCTGACAGACTTGGAAACCCAAATTGATGACAAAAATCCTCTGCAAAAGGTTCAACAACAAGCTAAGGACATGCCCTGCAGCCCTGTTAACCAGAGCATCCCAATGCCAGCTGGAGCAGTGCTGAACAAATAAAAAATCTGGGGAGGGGGAAGCAGAGAGGGAATTTACATTGCTTTACAGTTTACAGTCCATCTGAGAATGTTATTTTTCATAATGCTTCCTTGACGCAGGCAGTGGCTTGAAGCAAGTGGCTGTTAAAATTAGCTTGGTTCTGCCTGTCTGATGTGTTGTGCTTGAAAGCTGTGGATTTCTGTTGGAGGAAGGCACACAGTGACCCTTACATAACATAACACACAACACTTGATCACTTTGCAGATGCTACCAGACAGCACACAGGCCAGCAAATATGACATGGAAAAGCACCCCCAATGAGCAGCTGTCTCCATACCAGGTACAAAGCCAGTCTTTCACAGACACAGGTGCTCTAACTTACGTGCTGCTCTGTGCAGCACACACAGACCATGTCTGCACCCTCAGGGCTACCCACACAGCCTGCTGCCGTCCTGCCCCACACCTGAACAGGGAGCAGAATGTGAGCAGCATAGGTAGTGGAGACACCTTTACTCCCTCTCCTTTACCACTGCAATTTGTCTATCTTTTCATTTATCTTTATTATTTCCTATTCAATAGATCATGGCACGCCCAGTCACTTCAAATGTGTTTTGATTTCCTTCCCAATTTCAAACATCTGTCATATACCGATGAGTCCAGAATTGTAAGCTGTGTTCCAGATGGAGTCACAAGTCCTGCAGAATTCATCAGTGTTTGTAAACATCACACTGCAAACATCTTGTCAACTATATATAATTAATCAAAGCAAATTTAATGATCACTTCATTCCTGTACCTAAAATCTCTGCCTTTACCAGAAATCTTCAACTGGACACTCTAGCAAGGAAAAACATCTTCTGATGCCTCTTTGAGCATCAGAAAAGTGTTCAAAGTTCTCCCGTAGGGCTGTGACCCCCATCCTTAAACCATTTCTCACCCTTTGCTGCTTCTCTGAGCATCGGGGCAAACCAGGCCCGGGCAGCAACCCACAGAAGAGCGTGTTTGGTCAGGATTCGCAGTTAGCTCTCTTTTTGGGTACCTCCTCACCTGCTGCTCATCCCAGAACCCCAGAATCAAAGGGAGAAATCAGACAGGAATCGCACTTTGAGAATCCCGTGGGACAGCCAGAACAGAACATCCTGAGCTGGAAGGGCCCCTGCAGGATCACCGAACCCGTCCCGGGGATGGAGCTCCATCCTTCGCAACGGAGATCCCGCAGCCTTTCTGGACCCCCGGACGTGGTGTTTAAACAGAGCAGAACTACTCCCGCCGGAGCAGCTCCCGCAGCGCCCCGTCCCGGGCGGGCACCGCGCCCCGCGCCGCCCCGGAGCGCCGCACGGCCGGACTCACCGTCAGGCTGCTCTCCTTGCTCTGCTTCCGCGGCGCCGCCGGGGACCCCGGGACCTGTGGAGAGAAGCGGATGTCATCATCGAGAGCGCGCTCGGAGCCCAGCATGGCGGGCACGGGCCGTGCCGGGGCTAGGCGGACCCCATGGCCCAACGGCGCGGGGCGGCGCGGGGCGGCGCGGGGCGGCGCGGGGCGGCGCGGGGCGGCGCGGGGCGGCGCGGGGCGGCGCGGGGCGGCGCGGGGCGGCGCGGGGCGGCGCGGGGCGGCGCGGGGCGGCGCGGGGCGGCGCGGGGCGGCGCGGGAGGCGGCGTCGCCGGCAGCCAGAACCGCGCCCCCTCGCCTCTGCCGGCCGGGCCGGGCCGGCCTGGGCTGTCCGCCGTGTTCCGATCGGACACTCAGCGCGGCGACGCCCCGCGCTCCTCGCGCTCCTCTGAGCTGCGAGGTCGGCCAGCGCCCAGCGGGGCCGGGGCGGGAGTGCGGCCCGCAGTGCCGTAAGCGGGGCGGAGCCACCCACCCCTTTTCAGGACCGCCACCGCGGCCCCGTGCTGTGCCCGGCGGCTGCGGATGACGCGGGGCAGTGTGGAGGGAACGCTTTGAGTCACCCGGGGCTCTGCTGCAGCCCCTGAGCAGCGCGTTTACTCTGAGCTGCAGCCCGAGATCGGTGTCCAAAGGCTGCCGCTGTTCTGCCGCTCCGTTTGCGACCGTTCATCGGAGCGGGCAGCGCGGCGCTGCCGTCTAGGAAGTGGTAAACAAGGCCTGGCTCCGCGCCCGGCACGGCACCGCTTTGTGCTCGGCTGTAGCTCTTTCCCCCTTGACCTGTTTCCGAGAGCTGTGGCAGGGCTTTCCCGAGCATTTGCCTGCGTGGTGGCTGCTGCCCAGGTCCTGCAGCATGCCTGGAAATGGCTCTTGCAGGAGAACGCCGTGCTGCTGGGAGCAGCTGCACAGTCATGGCACTGTGACAGATATGGCCCAGGAATGGGGACTGGAGTTGGCCCAACTGAGCCAGAGTCTGGGGTCTGGAGAATGGCTGTAGAAAAATCCCCTTCCTGCAACCTGCACACAGCAGACATTTTCCTCACTAAAGACTCTTCTGCAAAAGCATCCACTGCTCCCAGGAAAAGCTGTCTCCCACATGGGCGCGGACACAAGCTGCTCTCAGGGATAATGGCAGCAGTACCTTGTTACAGATCCAGTGCAGGTTCGAGGCATGAATGAAGACCTGAGTTTGGGAAAACTGGTAATTAAAGAGTAATGGAAAGAAAGTGTGACGGAGGCCATTGAAGTGAATGAAGGAAATCATGAACAGGACTCCTGTAGGCCCTGTGGCTGAGTCAGCTCAGCAGAGCTGAGAAGTGCATGGAAACTGTGTATCTTTAAAGTGAATTTGAGCACAAAGGTGACTTGAGTCTAAAAGATTTACCTGAGTCAGACACAGCACCACAAAAACAGCGAATATTAGAAATAAAGCTCTGGGGAAGTCAGTTATTCTGACTTGCTGGTAGATGAAACAGATACCTTCAGAAAATGGCATTTGTTGCACAAGAATTTAAACTGCTTATTTTAAAGGAAGTCAGAGCCTGCAAGTTGATCTGGGTTATCTGAAGGAGATGCAGCAGGTGGGTGAACAGAGGTGTCCACCAACAGCTGTGGAGGTTATTAAAATAGTTTTGAATTTCTATTGGTGTTCCACCTCCAGCCTGTGTAAGATGCTCAGAGAGGAAACAGTGCAGGTCAGTTAAGTGAGAGATGTTGGTCATGGACATGGAGCCTGAAATGACAGACTGTGTCATGGGAAATGCCATGAATCCATGGGGAAAGGGACCCAGAAATACAGGCTCAGCTGAAAGAGCACTGCTGGTGCAGTGCACAGCACTGAGGGCCAGTGCCTAGAAGGGGTAAGAGAGATGGTAAAAGCAAAGTGGGCAGTTGGCAGACAACATAAAATTTAGACCAAGAAATAGGGCTTCAGAGGAACACTGGGGCAGTGCAGTTCAGCATGGAAACTATACACAAAACACACATTTTGTAGGGAGTGTTCTAATAGCTGCTTTGCAGAAGAACCTAGCAGCTAGTAAAGAAATGAAACAGAACTGAGGTCCTGTGCCCTTTTTCCCAGCCAGCAGACTGGGAAGCACAACTCACCAGGAGTGCAACCCAGCAACACTGCTCAGCTGTTGCTGTTTTGGCAGGGAATGAAGCATCTCACAGGAGGAGCTAGAAGAGGGCCCTGTGCTGCATTTGCAGATCTGCAGGGAAGACTCTCCTGGAGACAAGAAGTGGTAAAATCAGCAGTACAGAAATATCGAGTGAAAATTTAGTCAAACAGATGAGGGAGACAGTCAACAAGTCAGCATCTTGAACACTAGCCCAAGGTGATGATGGGTGCGGCACGGGCTGTGAAAGGCACAGAGGAGGGCCTGTGAAAGGACACACTGACATGGATGAAGTAATTCAGAAAATAGTTTCCCTCAAATTCTTTGTGAATAATGTCTTCGGGAGGGAAGGCTGCAAGAAAACATGATAAGATAGAGGCATGGGCGGATGTTCTTGTCTAGAGAGGACTGTGCTGGAGACAAGCATGGAGTTCAGGCTGAAATGGCAGGACATTTGTTAATGGTGACTGAAGTGGCCTCAGGGAATTTTCAGAAAGTAGCGATAGGACACAAAAATTCAAAGTATTTTGGTATTTTGTACTGTTTTATCAGTAGAATACAAAGAGTGACTTTTCTAGATGCAATGAATCTGACTGATTTGACAGTTTCTTAAATAAAATGCCTCTTGACATCCTACTCTAGCAGACTCCCAGTCTGCTTAAGCAGACATCCACTTGTCTGGATATCACTGCTTGGACTTTTTTCCCCAAAACTTACCTGGGGGTCCCCACTGGCTTTTCGGAGATTCATGTGAGTGGAATCTAGTTGGTGTACCGGGGTCCCAGAAATGTGATAGCCATTCACTGTAAGGACACGTAAGAAGTGAGCAGGCTTGCCGCAGGTTGCAGATGTATAATTACACATTTTAAAAACAAGTCATGTAATTGAATATCAGTTTGCATACTGTACTGAAACTCAGCCCATAGGCCCATTCTGCCCTCAGCATCCTGCAGGAGGCTTTTATCAGCAGTTATGACTGAATGAGTTGCAAGAGTCAAAAAAAGAGGCTCCAAAATGCCAAATAGTTCCTGCAGCCTGCAGTTTGGTAAAATTATGTGATTGAAGAAGCAGGGTATGTAAAAAGCAGGGTTTTCAGGGAGATGGGATGTTGATGCCAAGAAAGCATGCTTGTAAGATGTTTATGGTTTATATACACAGCTGTATGTTTGGAAAATAATGAGCTCAAATTAGGGATAAATGCAGCTATGTTATAGCCTTTGGTAACAACAAAACACACAGTGTTCAAGCATACTTCCCACTCAGCTCAGTCAATGAAGACCTGCATCAGTTTGACCAAAAATTGGCTGGAGACATTCTTTAGACTTGTTTACAGTCAGCTGCTAATGCAGTTATTCTAATGCAGTTTCTGCTTTACTCTATCTTTGTGCAGCCCCTGCAGCTTTTTAGCTGATTTTGTTATGTGATCCCCCCAGTGGCCAAATGGACAGCCTTGCAGCTACCAAGTGTTAACAGAGTCCTTGTGCACACATGATGTGCAGGGTGCAGCTGCAGGCAGCCCACATTCCCTGCACCTGCTGCTCCCACAGCTGCAGAAAGCAGGAGGGAGAGGCAGATGTGCTCCCCAGAGCTGGCAGCCCCTGTTGGCCTCTGCGCCCCAGGACCACCTTAGACCTGAGCAGGTACATGGGGCAAGCCAAGAGACCCATTGTTTGGAAACAAAGGGTGGTGGGATGGGTTGGAATGAAGACCCCCAACTACGATTGTTCTGCTTCAGGACTATGTACATGAAATACAAATCCCACCTATCAGAGCATTTTTGTTTGCGTTGCTGGCTGGTAGAGAAGGCGATTCATCCAATGCAGTGCTCAGGAATGGCAATACACAGTACCTGCTGGGCTCTGCTGTGTCACAGGGCTCTTCGGGGTCCCAGGCACACTGCTTGGCCGCTCCCAGGTTGTCTCTGTTGGAGGGAAACAGCAGCATAAGGGTGACAGAGGCCAAAAGCATCATGTGCCTGTGGCACACAAATGGCTCTGACCCTCAGTGTTCTCCACTCCAGGGCTGCACCCCATGAGGAGGGTGTCTATGTCCCCTGGTGCTCATCTCCTCCCTCATGCCTTTGCCTTTCCTTCTCAGCCCCACTCCTCAGCAGCTAGCTGAGATCAGTGGCAAGTGGAAGATGCTCACTCACTGTGAGCTGCTGCCACAACCCATGCAGGCAGCACTTCTAAGTAGATTACAGCAAGCCCAGACTGGGCCCTACCTGTGGCCTGTGTAGGCACAGCAGCTAGTCTGACAGAGCACAGTCTGGGGACAGGGACTGCCTTTGTCCCTGCTCTCCATGTGGAACACAGCTGGGACTCAAAGATGACAGTTTAGCGACAGGAACACAGACTACAACACTTTCCCCCTCAAAAAAGGCTACTGTCCCAGCAAATTCCACTTGGGTCCCGTAACAAATGCATGTCACACCACTTTTGATACTCAAAAGACTGCTGCTGCTTTTTCCCTCTTTTCTCCTCTAGTTAGCCATTTTGCTCATTTTCTTAGCAAACACAAAATTGTCTTTAGCCATATGCTAAACAAAGAGGATTTTATTGCAAAATGTCATTAAAGTTGCAAATGGCAGATAGTGGAATGAGAATAGCAGCTTCTCTAAAAGTGTAGCTATAAAGCCCAAGCCAGCATTCCTATCTATAGAACATGTTGGTATCAAACAAAAATAAATACTGTTGGCTGCCAGGCAATATCAACTAAGAAAATAAGCAAGTCAAAGCATCAACCACTTCATTTCAAACTGTGATGCACAAAACCCATTCAGGAGCAATCCAACCTTGCCAAAGCCTGAAATCCTGCATGTCAGTATTCTGGATGGGAACTGGCAAGTGACAACATGCTTGCATTCAGGACATCAGGAAGGGGATACCAGATATGAAAAAGCCAGAGGACTGCTATCTGCTCTTGGTCTCACAAGCTAAGTCACATGAGGTTGTGACTAGGAAACATCACTGAGATGGAGAGATAGCATTGGTGGACAAAGAAAAGGCAACTGATGTCATCTAGCTGGATTTGCACAAGGCCTTCAACACAGTCATAGAATCACAGAATGGTTTGGGTTGGAAGGGACCTTCAAGATCATCTAGTTCCAACTCCTTTGCTATAAGCATTTACTTAAGTGTTGCTTTAGGCTCCTCATTTCAGAAAAAGGGATCCCAAATTCTTCAGTTCAGGAACTGCAGACCCCAGAAGGGCGAAGGTGCTGCACCCCCAAACCTATGGTGCTCACATCCCTGAAGATACACATCTGCTGCTTGCTTTGCCCCTCTCTTCTTATTTTTCTGGCAAATCAAAATATTTTGACTGTTTTTTTCTCTTGCAAGTGGAAAGCCTGGTGGACTGGAAGCTTTGATGAATCACTGAGGAAATATTTAAATTATGCTCAGATTTTTGTGAATTGGGTAGCGATTTAATGAATTCCACTCTTGGCCAATGAGGCAGGATTGGAATGTGTTAAATAAACAGAAGGAAAATCAAGTGATATGAGTTGTCTTTTCTGAGTCAGCTTGGCTTAAAACATGCCTGTATGTGGTTAAATAGGTAAAATCCGATTTATATTTATTGTATTTTAAAAGTGAACAGTAGAATATGCTTCTCACATTTTTAGTATTTTTTTCTAATATTCTAAAGTAGTTGTTTATTGAATACTATAAATGAGTTGACTTGAAGACAAGTTCTTGGAAGTTTAGGAGCAACTTTGTACAGAGGGATTGTGATGTCCACTCAATGCCAACATGGAATCCACAGGGTAATATGTTTTTATCATAACTGACTTGGACATTAGCAGTAAGAAGTTACTTCAGTTACTTTCATATATATTTTATGCAAGCGTAGCTTTAGCATTTTTGAGACAGAGGAATGGACTTAAACCTAACAAATAAATTTGAAACATAATTAGTTGTTCAGAATTTCCCAGCTGCTTCTAGTAAGTGGTCTCTGGTTTGCCTGCTGGTTGTTGTGGAGCTGGTCTGCCATACAAAAACTCCAGATACATAACCTGAAGGCAGAAATTTTGTACGTACAAGTCCATTGCTCAGCAGTTAGCATAGTTGTGAATGTGATCCAAAGCAGCTTGCAGAATATTTTCAAAATACAGAAGTTGACTGTAGAACAATGCATATTGAAAAAAAAAAAAAAAAAAAAAAAAAAGTATAAAATAGAACAGTTTTATTGGACAGGAAATTAAAAGAACAAGAAGAATGTTTTAAACCTCTCTTGTTTTCTGAGATGAAAGAATGCTGAGATGCTGAGATGAAAGCTGAGATGAAAGAAAATCCCTTTCTGTGCACACATTAATAGTGATATTGCAGTTGCACAAGAACAAGTAGAATGATCCTAAACCAGTACTGCTTGTACTGCTGTGCTACCACCTTCTGCAAGCCACAGCTATCACATTTGCCAAGATGAAATTGCAACATTATGAATTTCTCGGCAGTTTAGTCATTATTAGAAGTGAACACGTGTAGGGAAAAAATGATGTTTTTCCACAACCACAAAGAGAAAACTTGGTGAGAGAGAGCATCTTGTCTAATACAGCCAAGACATCCGCTTGAACCAGATTATCAAATACAGATTTTGATCCTGGAAAACTAGCTGTAATCCTGTGGTGAACAATGGACTTTCCTTTTAGGAATATATTCAGTATCAATCAGTATTTTATATCCCATCCAATCTTCCAGACAAGATGACAGCAACAAGCTAAAACCTCTTACTCTATGAATAGAGTGTAATGTAGCACTGGCAGATGAAAACTGACAAGTTCTATTCTCCTTTATCAGTCACATGATAATTATTCTGTTTAGTCAGAGAGTGGAAAAAATAATTACTAGTTTCTTTGTCACTCTCTGGACTGTGAAGGAGCTCTGTGAACAGAAAGAAGTCTTACAGGCCTGAAATGGAGGCATAGGAGATATTTGTAAATTAATTACTAAAAGCAAGGCAGTAGAAAGCCACTTACTCAAAGTGAAATCAGAGAATTACAGAACAGTTGGGTTGGAAGGGACCTTACAGCCTTCCAGCACCAGCTCCTGCCATGGGCTGGCTGCCACTCACTAGCTCAGACTGCCCAGGGCTCCATTCAGCCTGGCCTTGAACACTTCCAGGGATGCGACTCTCACTTCTCTGGGCAGCAGTGCCAGGGCCTCGTTGCTTCTGGGTAAAGAATTTCCTCTTCACATCGAATTCAATCTCCCCTTTAACTTCTAGGTCAAAGCCATTACCCTATGTCCTAACACTACACTCCCTGGAGTCCTTCGCTTGCTTTCTTGTAGGCCAATTCTAAGTAATGAAAGGCCATCATAAGGTCTTCCTAGAGCCCTCTCTTATTTTTTCCCTTTTTAAAAATGGGTGTTATGTTTCCTCTTATCTAGTCAGTGGGAACTTCACTGGACAGCTGATCCCTGAACTGGACCAAATCTGCTCTCCTGAAGCCCAGGGTAGTAAGCTTGCTGTGTGCTCACTTTGCTGCCCTAAGGATCTTAAACTCTACTATTTCATGATCACTGCAGCCAAGGCTGGCCTTGAGCTTCACATTCTGCGTCAACTTCTCCATTTGATGAGAATGAGGTCCAGCAGAGCACCTACTTGCTGGTTCCTCTGTCTCTTCGAGAAGGAAGTTACCATCAGCGCATTCGAAGAATGTCCTGAATTGCTTATGCCCTGCTGTGTTGCCTTTCTGGCAAGGTTTGCTGCCTGTTTGTGGCTCCTTATAGTCCAAAATTTGGTTGGTCCTGTGAGTCAAAGGGAGTGTAAACACGCCTGCTCTGAAAACAGGTTTTCTTTAACTGCACAGCACCGCATTCGACAGTCCAAACCTCCAGGCCACCTGGCACTGCCATGCTTCACCTGGCTTTGATTGGAGGCCACCTCACCAAGCAGAAGGAGACAGACTGCTGTCAGTGCTCTTGCATCTTTGCCTTTCTTGCTAAGATGTTCCTCTCATTTGTGATGAGTCAGAAAAGGCTTAAGGATGCTTCACTCCTTGATATTGTGAGAGGGGGAAAACAGCCCTAAGGAAAGGCAGAGGAAACATGTAGGGTTGTGCGTGAAAGGAGGGGAAATGATTTGTAATGCCCTAAGACCAGGGTAAAACATTCAACACTTTAGAAGCAGAAGGAATAGGTGAATGAGAGTATAATGAAAATATTTTTCTTCTGTTCTATAGAGAACGTATAGCACAAGGAGATTTCATATAATTTGAATGAGGAGGTCTCACCAGTTCACAGAGACAGTGCACAATTGGATTCTGGCTCTCCCTTTCTGATCTCCCAGTTCATCACAGCAGCTGTTTCTTCTTTGTGCTCTAACATCTTGACCCACTGAGCCCTGCAGTACATGGCTGTGGTAACAACGGCTTAAAGGGCACAACCTACCACCCTGTGCATGAGATTCTGCATGGCAGCACTGTCCTCTACACGCTGTGTTCCCATTGCTCGCCAAGGTAACACTAGCCCATGGGCCTTCCAAGGCCCTGATCTTCACTTCCATCTTCATACTTAATTTAAAGGGACAGGAAAAGAACGCAGAATGACAGATGCAAATCTCTCTGCACCTGCATGAACTATGAGATTCAATCTTTTAAGTGCTGAAATTAGAGCTTGATGTAGTACATGAATTAGTTCAGCAGGAGCTGCAGTCTCAGATCTCAAATCCAACTCAATTGCTACAGGCATTTCAATGCAGAGACTGAGGCTGCAATATAGCTTTTATTCTCAAAATAATGGTTCTCAACATTGCAGTGGAAACAAAATTTCTTGAAATTTTCTGTGTTGATAGGAATGTTGCTACTACCTCAACTGCATGGGAAAAGCTACTGACAAAGTCCTTATTTCATCTTTCAAAGTATCTTTTAAAATGAGCATGGGGACCTGTAACATATCCTCCTTTTGCAAAGACCATGACGCACAAAAGCAAACCTGATATTGCAATACTGTAAGCTTGGTAGTGACTTGCTTAGATTTTCTAGGATTTAGGCCACTTTATCAGGGCAGGTTAGTGTATCAGAGGGAGACTGTCACCGGTAGGTTTTATCAGTAGGAGAGAAGACACACAATAGAAAAGACATAATAACAATGCCTGTCATCTCTTACTTGCTTCCAGAGTGTCTCGAATGCAGTCCATAAGTTTTTGAGCAGGTGTTCCCTATGGCTGGTGAAATACAAAAGAAAAACCTCAACCTACAGACTGAATCCCTCCAAACTCCCTCAAAGAGACGGAAAATTACTAGGTAGAACAAGTACAAGAGTAGGTCATCGTTATGTTCCTTCCATCTCTTACTTGAGGCATAGCAACCAATATTTCAGATGGATTCTGTATACATTTTGTCTAGACACTGGCCAATCCCTATATTCAACAAGTTCTTTCCCCTTCTCACAACAGCACCAGTGAAAAAGCAAATGTGAGATTACAGGTCACAATATTCTCTTGCTTAGTCTCTTCCAATTACCCAGTGAAATGCAGCAGTATTAAAAATGCTATCATGTTCTAATTAAGCTGTGGCTTATTAAAGTGCAACAAGGAGGCTTCCTTTACACCCGGTGCTTCTTAATTTAATCCTTTTTATCCACTTACAATACTTAAAAATTATGTACTTTAGGAAAGAATAGTTGAGCTTGTGGCATCCTAAGGTTACAGTGCTCTCAGCTCTGGCACTGCATAGAAGCTATGAGACATAAATTTAGCAAATGATAAATTTTAGGATGGAGAACCTCAAAACATGCATAAGTCCCTTTGAGTTTCCATGTATATTCTCTGACCAAAGAAGAGTCCTAATGGCAATGGTATTGCATAAAACGTGACTATAACCACTATGACTATCTCTTATTTGTACATGTTGTGCTAGGCACCATTCACACGACAGTGGCCTATGGATAAAGTGCAACTAGGATAAAGAGCATTGCAGCTTCTTGCTGTGGATTCCAAGGGGGTTTAGATGTGTCAGTTCTTCACCACTCAGACTGAGATGCTTTAGCAGGTAGTGGTTTGGTGCACTGGGAAACATCCTTACAAGACAAAGTTAACAGGATCCTTGATGGAGGGAATCCAGCTATTCACCAGCTGTAGGATGCTTAAGGTCATTGAACACTACTTTTGCAATGGAAATGTGATACCTTTATGGCAATGAGTTTTCAGCTAGTGTTCAAGCACTGTCTGGAAAAGTGCAACATGCTATTTCTGATTCTCTTAAGGTTGGTAGGCAGGCTACAGGTTGCAGTGGTTACACAGCTGGATCAGAGGCCAGCCAGGAATTAGGAGCTTCAGTGAAATAAAGGTTAATGCCAAAACAAAATAAGTAGGAATGGGTACCTAAGAAAACAGAAGCAGAAAAGCTGGCTGGTAGAACCAGGAGGATACTAAGGAATATGTACTCTTTCAGGCAAATAGAGAACAGTCTCCTGAGTTTCTGAAGTCCTTGACTTCTCAAGATTCCTCTCAAGGACTGTTTTTGTGATGATGAGAATAAATGGGTCTTAATTATGATGAAGATAATGTGAAAGTAAAATTTGTGCTTTCCAAGAGACAAAAAGCTGTTCAGTAAATGGGAATGTAACACCACAGACAATAAAAGCCTGGAAATAAGGATGCACCATGAAAAGCTGACCTTAGCTGAGAATGCAGGATGGCAGCAAGCCACACAAGCACTTGTGTCATAAGTATATGTCATCTTTAATGTAATGGGTAAGGTAGCTGGAGTGCATTGTTTGACTAATACAAGAGGTACTACAGCTGCAGTACATCAGAGAATTTCTTCAGCATCATCAAATATTTTCCAGCTGAATCTACCACCCACACACAGTAGTAAACCACTCCCAAAACACTGAGCAACCATATGCTTAACCACATAGTAGTTGTGCACTTTGAACACATGCTGCATTCAAACTTTGCACAGCAAAGTAATTCTAGGGTTCTCCACTCAAAAAAACACACCAATGTCACCATGCTATGAAGCCTGGAAATTTTTCCACATGCCTTTACAGATTATGTGCATTCTCCTCTGCTATGCCAGCACAATTCAGTCAGTGCCTTAGAACAATTTCCTATCAAAAAGAGGATTAAGTGAAAGTCAAAGAAGAGGAGATTTCTCTCTTCAATTTTCTTAAAGATGGATGAATATTGTCTATGCATTGAAGATAGTTTTCAGAGGCTGTGTGAAGTACACAGTTCCTTACACCTATTAGAAACCAGATAGCACCTCTATCCTTCCATCTTGACTGTTTAAGTTTAGCTTCTTGGTCCCTTCACTTATCTTCCCCATCGTGTCTCCTTGTGCCTCAATTCATATCTCTTCTCATTTGAAATCACAATGCAGAACTACAATTATTATGAGTAAGAAAATACTGTACTAGGAATTACTGTAGAAATATATGCTTGTTTCAGATGATACCAGTGTAGCCCTGAAAAAGGGGACAGGCTCATCCCTAGAAAACTGCATGCAGGCATCAGCAATCCTATCACTGCCTGAACCAAATCCGATGCACTGTATAGAAATGTGGGCAGAAGAGAACAGTGCTATATTTCTTGCTTTGGGCTCTGAAAATGCAAGCTAGAAGCCAACTCCACAAAATATCAACATGCAAATTCTTTGACTGCCAGATGGGAGATACTCAGGGCAGAAATTATTTCATCTCATGTGCACCAGCCTCCACATCACCCAGAGGTTGTTCAGATGCGCTCATGGTTGAATGTAAACATTAGCACTATTTTGTACTCTGTCCCAGACAAGATTTCTTCCTATTCTCAGTCCTTCTTTCAGCTCATGTACATGAAAGTTTTTGAAAGCTTCACACATTGTGATTTTGCAACTCTGACCAACCTGGAGAAACACGTTTAATGTAATTCCAGCAGAACAACAGAGCTTCTGGCTGACTTGTTGCAATGGTACATGTGTTGGGAAGGGACATCCTTGCTGCAAGGGAGCAGTAAGCAATCTCAGCCAAATTGGTAAAAGGGGCACGGGCTGTAAGGACCAAACAGGGGTACGCAGCAATTCATTTAAACACTTAATAGCTTCTCTTCATTAAGACCACACAGCACAACTCTTCACCTGAGTCACAGACAGAGATAGAGGAGTCTGCATAGAGCACTGGGGTATTCACCAGGCTGGGACTTGAGTTTATCCCAACAGGTCAACATTGGATCAGAACTCTGAGCCCAGGCGAAGTGCAGATGGAAACCACCAGTCTTTGGTGAGGTGATGCCGACACAAAGGTCAGCACAAATTTGATGAGGAAGAAATAAGAAAAGCTCCCGTGTTCCAGTTTTCTTCTAAGTAAAAAAAAAATGAATTGGAGAGATGGCAGGGGAGGGGAGGGAGGTTGGGAAGGAGTCATTTTGGCTCAGAAGTTTAGGAATTAAGCATAAGGGTGTTTTCCATATCCTGTCTTTTTACCACAGGGACAGGATGAGGAAGTCAAAACTCACAAAGGAGGCAATAATTGACCGATAACTATGGGTGAGCTGCAAGATATGTGAAAAGACTTCAGCTGTCATCCAGGCAAGAACACTGTCACCTCGCTGCTCTAGTGCTGGCATAACAGGGCCTAGTCTGGACGTATTGGGCAGCTCGGATCCCTGTATAGGGAACAGGGCATTGACAAAACAATTGGAAAAGGGACACAAGCCTTTACTCTATGAAGGCGACTCCCGTCAGCCAAGAAGGAAAGATGTCCTTTCAATAAAGATCTACTATGTTACCTAGGCAAGTGGAGCACTATGGAAAATGGAGGTGACGTATAATACTGACCTGAACAATCATTAATCTCAAATTCCAGATGACATCACATGCCCACAACATATGTGATGGAAATTTGTAGGTAGTGCACTATCACTGTATGCCAACACACTAGCAGCAGTAACCTGGAAAGATGAAGAAAATCCAATGGTGGATGAACTACCTGGGTTACTTCAACAATATGAAAAAAATATCTTTTTCTCCCTACAGGTTTGTGCCTCAGCTGTGGAGAAACTGTCTGGAGAGATCAACCAATTCAAAGGCAATACGCTTTGCTCCTGACCTGGATGGACCAGTATCTCAGCTATAAGAAGTATGCATTCCTATGCTTGAGAGAGAGAATATAGTGGTTACACACCACATGCCATCCTGTAGTTTTACCTGCGTGACCATGAAGAGGATATGAGAGAGTGGGATGGAAAATCACCAACCCTAGAGGCCATGTGAACTGCAAGGAATAAAACTGAAAAAGGGGATTCTTCCAGGATAATGGCTGCTCCAGTTTCCAGTAGGCGGTCTCCCAGATAAAGAAGATGGTCTGATCCTATTTCTGAAGTAGATAATAAGCCTTCATGAGAAGTGAGTGTTGAATACAATAACCGGCCAGATGGACGAAAGGGACAAGTGGGTTTATTGAACCATGTGGATTTGATGACATAGCACATCAGAACCAGAGGAATATAAGGCTGTAGTGGACACTGGTGACCAGTGTACTCTAATGCCACTAAGCAATAAAGGGGCAGAATCTATCTGTATTTCTGAAGTGAGAGATGGATCAGATCCCAAAAGCTAACTATACTGGAGGCCGAAGTGAGCTTGACTGGAAATAAGTAGCAAAAGCCCACTGCGACTGGATCAGAAGCTCTGTGCATCCTAGGTATAGATTACCTCAGGAGAGGGTACTTTAAGGACCTAAAAGGGTACTGGTGGGCTTTTGGTATAGCTAAGTTGGAGATGGAGGACATTGAGCGACTGTTCATCTTGCCTGGTCTCTCAGAGGACTCTTCTGTTGTGGGATTGCTAAGATTGAAGGAACAGGTGCCGATCACTACCACAACAGTGTGCCAGCAGCAGTACTGCACCAACTTGGGCTCCCTGACTCCCATCCATATGCTGAATCGTCAACTGGAGAAACAAAGAGTAATCAGTAAGACTCACTGCACTAATCCCATGTGGCCAGTGAAAAAGTCAAAAGGAGAGTGGAGGCTGACAGCAGACTACTGTGGCCTGAATGAAGTCACAAAGTCACACCACTTTGGTGCTGCTGTACCAAACATGCTAGAACTCCAATATAAACTACACTCAAAGGCAGCCACAACTGATATCACCAGTGTGATATCAGTTCTTCAGTTCCTCTGGCAGCAGAGTGCAGACTACAGTTTGCTTTCACTTGATGGGGCATCCAGTACAGCTGGAATTGACTGTCCCAGAGTGGAAGCACAACCCAACTATTTCCCATGGACTGATCCACACTTCCCTAGCACAGGGGAACAACTTATATTGTTATATATAACTTATATAACTTATGAACAGTTATAATACACTGACAACGTCATCGTGTAGGGCAGCAGTTTTTCAAAAAGGAAAGAAAATAATCCAAATCCTGAAAGCCAATTTTGCCATAAAACAAAGTAAGGCTGAGGGACCTACACAGGAGATCCAGTACTTAGAAATAAAATGGCAAGATGGATGTCATCAGATCCCCATGGATGTTATCAATAAAATAGCTATAAACTAGCAAAAAGGAAACACAAGTTTTCTTAGGTCTTGTGGGTTTTTGGAGAACGCGTATTCCAGATTACCATTCCTATCAAGTGACCCACAAAAATTTCACATGGGGCCCTCGCTGAGCAACAGCAGCTTTTGAGCAAATTAAACAGGAGATAGTTCATGCAGTAGACCTTCAGCCAGTCTGGGCAGGAGAAGATGTAAAAAACATGCTCTACACCACAGCCAGGCAGAATGGCTCCACCTGGAGTCTCTGGCAGAAATCCTCAGGGGAGACTCAAGGTCAATCCCTAGGGTTTTGGAGTTGAGATACAAAGGAACCAAGGCCTGCTATAATCCAACTGAAAAAGAGATACTGGCATCATATGAAGGGGCCTGAGCTCCTATTGTCACCCTGTCTGTGCTGGGCTGGACATTCAAATGCAGGGTCCCCTCCGTCCATCACTGAACTGATGCTGTGTGCAGTAAGTGGGTTGGTTGCACTGTCATACATCAGGCTTGAACAGGAAAACACCAGACACCCAGGAGTCTTGGAAGTGACTATGGGCTAGCCTGAAGGCAAGGATTTTGGAATATCACCAGAGAAGGTGACATGCACTGAGAATGAAAAGCAATATGCCCTGTTCACTGATGGGTCCTGTCACATCATGGGAAAGTGTCAGAGGTTGAAGGCTGCTGAACAGTCTTACATGATGAGCTGCAGAAACTGCTGAAGGAGAAGGTAAATTGAGCCAATTTGCAGAAGTCATCCAGCTGGCTTTAGATACTGCTGAACAAGAGAACTTAACCAGTGTTCTACCTCTACACTGACTTATGGATGGTCACCAATGCACTATGGGAGTGTTTACAGAAGTGGAAGCAGAACAACTGGCAGTGAAGAGGCAAACCCATCTGGGCTGCTGCACTATGGAAAGACATTGCTGCTTGGGGTAGAGAACATGGTTGTAAAGTTACATCACGTAAGTGTCATCAAGGAAGAGATGCAACATATAGGTGGGCTCGGAATTGAGGGTGGACTTGACCATGGACACTACTGCACAGGTTATGGATGAACATGATACATGTGCTATAATTAGGCTAGCCAAGTCCATAAAACCTCTTTGGTATGGAGAACAATAGAAATATAAATACGGGGAGGCCCGGCAGATGGATTATATTACACTCCCACAAACCCATTATGGCAAGCACCATCTGCTTACAAACAGTGGAAGCAACCACCAGATTGCTGGAAACATAACCCATGCTGCATGCTTCTGCCCAAAACACGATCCTGGGCATCGAAAAGCAAGTCTTGAGGTAACACAGCACCCCAGAAGGAACTGAGTGAGACAGTGGGACTCATTTCCCAAACAACCTCATAGTACCTGGGCCTAAGAGCATGGCATTGAGAGGGTGTATCTCATCACCTATCATGCACTCACCTCTGGGAAAACTGAACAGTACAATGGACTGTTAAAAACAACTGAAAACTACTAAAAACTGAGATCGATGGGTACTGCAACATTCAAGCACCAGGACACACATTCTGCAAAAGCCACTTAGTTAGTCAGCATCTGGGGATCTGCCAATAGAATTGGCCCTGCTCAATCAAACTTCTATAAGCAGATAAAGTTCCTGTGGTAGACATGAAAAACATGCTGGGCAAGACTGACTGGGTTATTCCTGCCACAGGCAAAGGCAAGCCCATCCATGGGCTTTTGCTCAAGGACCTGGATGCACGTGGTGAGTAATGTAGAAGAACAGGGAAACCTGGTGTGAACCTCAAGGGGATCTGATGCTGGGTGAGAACAGCCAATAATAATTATATAATAGTGCAAATCATCACTACTATGGTTGCTATGGTTGCTGCATAATCAACGATATTACAGTAACAATCATCCAAATTAATGAATTCTGACCTTTTACTCCAAAACAGAAATGGCTTCAGCATGCAACAGTCCAGCACCATGCATCATCCATCCTGCATTGAAAGACTGTCCAGAGTCATGAACTAAATGAACTCAACAGACAATTTAGAGGGATGGCCCAAAGACCGTATCTGTAATTAACGGAGATGTATGGGAAAGGGTGAGGCCTGAGTATGACATAAATGATATGGAATAAAGGGTGGATATTGTCCTGGTTTCAGCCGAGACAGGGCAGGTCAGGCCACTCAGTGGGGAAGAGCTGTGGCCATGATGGCACAGGGCAGGGGATGGGGCAGAGCCAGGCCAGGTGGCCTGAACTGGGTACTGGGAGAATCCATACCGTGTAGCACCATGTGGAAGGTCATGAAGCTGTGGGAGAATAATAGTGGCAGCTTCTACTGTATTTTGAAGGCTTGTAAGAATCTTGTTACTTGTCTCTAAAATCTCATTTCCTCCCAGATATGGGAATGTGTATCTTGAGTTCCCATATCTGAATAGCTTGAGCTATAAACAAAAATAAAGCCTGGTGAATCTAAAAAACTACCCTCTGTTTAGTGTGGGGAAGGAGACAAGTGGTGGCTGCTGACTGGTGTAGCAGTGCCAGGAGTGTTTGGAAAGGCAATTTGTCAGACTGGAACTGGTCATCCAACACCTTTTTTCAGGACGAAGGAGCAGAACTGCTGTTCTGCTCACACAGGGAGCAGCCCAGAACTCCACTGCACCAAAACTTGTATAGCTTCTGCTCCTTGTCCTAGTGTCCTGGCTTCAGTTGAGACAGAATAGATTTTCTTCTGTGCAATGCTTTGGCTTTAGGAGAAAAACAGTGCTGATAACATGCTGAAGTTTTAGTTGTTGCTGCATTGCACAGAGCCAATCATGTTTCAGCTTTTTGAACTGTCCTGTCAGTGGGGGGAGGGCTGGGGGGCACAAGGAGCTGGGAGGGAACAGAACCAGGACAACTGACCCAAACTGGGCAACATACGACACTGACATTGCGCGGAAAAGCTATAAAACTGAGTTGGCTAGGGGGCTGCTGCTGCTGCCCACGGACTGACTGGGCAGACTCAACCTCTTAACACGCACACACAGGCCACGCTTTCCCATCTTCCTTGCTGCTTTCTTCTGGGCTTTATATAGCTAGCTTACATTTTTCTTAGAGTGTAGAATCCAAAAAAAAAGATAAAACATTCCAACAGTAGCTTTATACTTTCCATGTAAAGTTAAAGGATTACTCTCACAGACAACACTCCTATTTATACAATGGAAAATACTGGTTGTTTTTGTAACAGCACAAACCTGCTAGCCAGCACTCAGATTCAGATACTCCAAAGCTTCTGCATCTTTGTCTGTAAACTGCTCCATTGCCTGCCTTTGTCACTTAATCAGTTCTGATGAAATCTCCCGTCTTAAGTACATCTTTACTGAGCAGTTTCTTACTCTTTCAGCATCATGATTCTGAATTCTGAGCTTGTTCTGTGCAGTACACAATGTTCTCTCCCAGCTTCATTTAAAGTTAACATTTGAATAAGTACTTTCAATGTCAACATGCCATTCATTACTGGAAATACTGATTAGAACGAAGCCTAGGGAAGTCCCTGCAGGATTTCCTTCAGTGCTAACTTCCCTTGACAAGGGGCCATTGAGAACCACTCTTCTGAATATGATTCTCCCAGCAGTTCTGCAGCATCTTTATAGTAACTTCACAGAGTCTTTCTTCTATTTAGTTTGCTTTTCCACCAGCCAGCTTTCAAATTGCCTTTGCTGTTTTTAAGACTTGACTTCCTGTAACAGAGCTGCCCTGCTGCATGTGGGTGTTTGTCCTGCCTGGAGGCTGCACAGATGTTTAGCCACAATCCTGCCATCTGAGAGGGTGCCTGCCTCATCAGGTTACTTCTTAGTGATGGAAGTGCTAAAACCGCCGTGACCTTGCCAAGAAAGCCTGCTTCTGCCAGTGCTCACCTTCTGTGAGGTGATGCTTCGCCCTGCAGCTCCACAGCATGGTGAGCATGTGATGGAAGCTATGTTGTGCTCTCACCCATCCCAGGGCTCAGCCACAACTTTGAATTAGGTGAATAGACCCAGTCTACGCCATTCTGAGATATATCTGGCAGGGCAAATAATCGGGCACATATGACAGCTGGAGTGCTGCAAGAGAAGGACATGTCTGTCACTCGGGAGATATCCAAATGCAATAGTTAAATTGATAGACAGTGAACCCAATACCTGGACCTTCCATATATGGTTAGCATATGGCTGAGTTAAGTGACTGTCCTCTACCTCATGCATGAGAGACATACAAGGATGACCACAGGGCATATGCATAATAGCAATAAACACACATAAAAATGAAGCAGAAGCTTTGGGATCTTTATGGGCTTCAGACCTGGTAGAGCACCTTTCAACCAAAAATGCAATGTTACATTTACTTCCTAACCTCAGTACTGAAGTTAAAAAGAAAAAAAACACCACTTCCTAACACTAGCGTTTAGGTGTCTTGTGGCAGGCCAAGTTGGGGTAACTCTCGACTCTGGCAGAAGTGGGATTAGAGACAGCATCCTGTAGGCAGAGGCTGAGCAGCTGCATTTGTGGATGGAAGCAGCTGGACAGGCTCCCCAGGGCATGTATGGAACATGGGCAAGGCAGACCTCAAACAAACTGCAAGCAGGGCCCCAGGCAAGGAGAGCTGAGTATTTCCTGGATGCTCTAACGTGGAGACAGTTCACCCTTCCTTCCACTCACTTTCTGGCCACTTTCCCCCATATCACTACCTGTGAAAGCACACTAGCATCTCCCACTCCTCCCACTGGGCAGTTATTTGCTTTTTCTACTTATTATTAGTTTATCCTCTGAAGCTTCTGCATGAATTAGCAGAATTAAATAACTTCTTCCCTTTGTTTCAGTTTCACTGCCTGGCTCGGCCTCAGTGGGTAGGAGGCACAGTGCAAATAACAGAGAAGTGCCCTGGTAGGAAGAATATTCTAACTTATTTAAAATAAAGAGAAAAATACATATCTCCAATCTTTAGACAATTTTGGTGCCTCAGTGCCTGGAGAAGACACCCTTGACTTGAAAAGATGGTTCCGATCCAGACCCAGAATCTACTATTGAAAAATGGAAGGAAACCCCCAAAGGGCATTTCAGAAGCACTTAGGGAGTGAAACTGCCTTTGGTCGATCACAGACGGTGACCATGGACACCTTCCCAGGACAATTTCATGTGTTTTATTGTTGAACAAGAAGCTTTGTAGAGCCTGGTAACAGGAGACATGAGACATCCGTGAGGACACACATAAACTAAAGTCAGATACTTCACTTTGGGACTGAAAACTGAAGTTCTCTCTGACAGAAGGATTGAAATAGAGCAGACATAAAATTAAATTTTCAGTATAGCCCAGTGTAACAAGGCACCTAGGAACCCTTACCATTCAAGCAGATGTCCCAGCATTCTGCTGCATGTCAGAAGATCTGCACCTTCAGTGCCAGCTTTTCACATACTCCATGCAGCAGAAGGCACTGAGGGGACTAAGCAGAAAGCATCCAGTTGAGGTCCCTCAGATGAAACATCTACTGTGCTTTCCAGTGAACAATGCCTTGCTGTTATCCAGTTGCCCCAAACTCACCTTCGAGTGCAGCCATGTTAATGTGTGATCCTACTGAAACACTTTATTCAGAACATCTTGTTTCAGCAAAGCAGTTACAGATGTTTGCAAAAGACAGAAGTGAAAAAAAAAAAGGAAAATTACAGTTAAATCACTCAGACTAAAAACCTAGAAGGTTCTGTTTCATTCCCTTACCGCTCTGAAACACTATCCTCTTCTGGCATGGTGGTACACAGCTGCTTTCTCCAAGCATAGCTTATACCTTGCTGTATCTAGTAAGGAGAGCCCTCCACAAGAAAGTCTGCATCTAAGCATACACTCATCAGAGCGCTTTGGGAAACTTTTTGGCTCCAGAAGTCTCCTTCTCAGGCTGTATGAAAGGGGTTCAGATAGATTTAATCTTTCACTTTGAATCTCACAGTACTCCTTCCTTGTCCAAGAGACAGTTCGGTCATCTGTTTTCATTAAAATAAGGACTTTCTCACTCCCATGGGCATGCAAATATTCCTTCCTCAGATGGGTGGGAACTACTCTGTTTGACCAACTGTTTAACACTTTGTTGCCTCAAAAAGTTCTCTGCTATTCCATCTAGTGACTTACTGGCATGTTTAACCATGGCATGTACCCTAATACAGAATCTTGCAGTTTGCAATAATCTGTGCATTAACTGGAATCCCCCGTTGCATCCATCCAGATGAGGTTAATATAGACTATGCTTGGCATCTGGCTGAGACCAAACACAGTGGCACTTAGGTGGGTAATCTCTAATATTCTTCTCTTGTAGGCGCACTCAAAAACCACACTCTGCTGGTCTGTATGGATGGATCCCAGAGCTGTTGCTTTTCATGATATATCTATCAAAAAACAGCTTACACTTCATCATTCTTGCTGATGACGGATCTCTGTCCAACAAGAAGAAATTACCAGTACCGTTTGATAAGATGTGCAGTGTACATGCACATTCTAGCAGAAAGAATGCTCATCACTACCTGGGAGACATTACTGCCATCAGCACCCAAAGCAGCATTTCCTGATCCCCCTCAGTCTCTTGCTCCACACCTGGTGGATGAGATAAAGCATCATTTCAGATCATCTTAGCTGGAAAATCACAGGGGAAAGCAATATGCATAAGGTCTATAGTATTTCCTGATGGGGTTAGCAGTGTCCCTTCTCTTTTACCTGAGTCCAGATTCACGTGGGAACAATGGCTGTCACTCCTATAGTGGTTTCATAGTAAGTCAACATACAGTCAGGCAGCCCCTTTGTGAGTCACTATCTGGAAGCTGCTGCACATGTGGTTCAAAGAAAAGAACTGAAAGAATATGTGAAGACTTGACAAGATCTTGAAATAGTTTTTTATCATTCATTGTAATAAAGAGACAACTGGTTCCTGGGAGATACGTGAAATCATTACAATCTCACCAGCCAAGAATTTTGCATCAGCTGTTACTGGTGGGTAATGGTAAGTAAAATACCTTTAACTTTTTGGGAGAAGCTAGAAGCCAACCAGGAGCACAGCTAGTTTCTAGGAACATAGCTACTAGCCTGCACATTACCATGCTTGTGCAACTTAACAGTTATATCTCTTGGGTACTCCAGCACACATTCATCATTTGGCTACAACAGAGACTAATTTTACACTGCATCCACACAAAAGAAAAGATCTCAATAGAAAAGAGATCTAGGTCCTGCTGCTGAAAAAATGGTGCCAAGGTGGCAAATTGGGATGGAGGGACATGAAACTCTGTGACAGAGATGTATGCTGGCACCATGTCCCCATAATAAACACTGCCAGTAGTAGCAGCTGCAGCAGTGACAAGACAAACAAGCAGTTAAGACAAACCAGCAGGTGCTATCAGTGAGATGTCCAGTCTATGAAACTGTCACAGGAAAGGTAGGGACAGTGGTTTTATAGCATATTATCTTTGACATACCCATAGGCTCAAAGCCAAGGAATAATCTCTGAGTGTCAAGGTGCTATCCCAGTGTTAAACAGCAGGCCTCAAATGCCAAATGTGACTTTGAGGTGACTGTATGGCGCAGCAGCATCAACCCTGCATTAAAGTCAAGAAAAAAGCACGTATCCAAGATGAGACTGAACAAGCTGCCTATGTCCTGAACTACCAATGTTTCAGGAACAAGGGTCAAAGCCAATCAGTCAGATGTAATCAAAACACTGTCCTGCCGGGGCTGGATGGGGCTCCATCACCTGCTTCAACTGAAAAGTCTGGAGGTTGCATCGAACTTCTGCTTTGTCTGAGGCCTGAATGACACTACAGGTGTCACACTTCCTTGGCAAACAGTTCACTCTGAGGAAGTGCAGACATCTGCAATGTTAACATGACACCACAGTATATCCCAACTTTAGCAAAAACAAAAAACAAACAACAAAAAAATCAAAATTAAGAAAATGTAATATCCACACAAAAGATTTTCATGCAGTAGCATATTCTGCCTGAGCAGACTGAGAGAAACTGAGCCAGCCAAGAACACCAGGTAAGCTGGAGTTGTCCCTGTACAGTGTCTCTATACGTGCTGCAGGAGAATACTGTTGTCTCACAAAGGGCTACAGACTTCATGGAAGGCATGGGAGGCTCAGAAATGCATGGATCTTGAGTGCAGTATGACAAACAAGAGCAAGCCCGCCCTGCTTCAGTATCACTTGAGTTTAGGACTACTTTAGCGAGGAGCTTTAGACTCTAATTGGTCTTTCTAAAGTCGTTTATATATTTTACCCACTCATCTAAACAGAACTCAAGTGCTCCCTAAAGCAAGAACTGGAATACAGAAATCCCTCTTCTATCCACTCTTCTATTCTCTGCTGCTCTGTAAACCATATTCTTTGCTCTACAGCAACGCCACTGCAACAAGTGAGACAGCAAATAGTGGTGAGAGGACAGGTTGGAACTGATTAGTCTCAAGCCCAGCTGCTCACCAAGCAGTATCACTGCCAACAACAGGCCACAGATCTGTTACTCAGGCCCTGAAAACCTCCAAAGATGGAGATTCTACCACCTCCCCAGGCAGCCTGTACCAGAGCTACCCTGCCTGTTTGGTGAGAACCTCATTTCTGACCTGGTCTTCTGAAGCAGGATGGGGCTACTGTTCCTTGCTGTATAGTCTGTAAAAAGCTGCTTGAGATTATGAAGAAATTGACTCCAGGCCATCTGCTTTTCTGGGATAGGGTTCAATGACAACAGCTTTTATCATATAAAAAAGAGGTATCTACCTCTTGTTTTTTTCTCAGGCCTGTGAGTAAAGGTCCATCACCAAGCTGGCTCAAGACTGTGCTTTGCAAATGGGGACAGAGCACTTAACTCCTAATGATCTCCCCAACCTGCGAAGGATGTTGTCAACGAGCCAGAGCACGCTGTGCTTCATAATGAAGGCAAGTGTTTAAGGGCAGTGTGCTTTCTAAAAACTCCAGTGAGATGTCAGTGCATAAAGCTAAGGTATATAAGGACTTGGCAGACTTCTAGGACAAAGACATCTGCAGCAAAACACATCAGTCCCTGAATGGACGATAGGCTCGCTCACAGCCCATGGCTCTTTCTTGCCCCTACAGTGAGTCAGAAGAAAGCTGATGGCTTTGGCTATATAGTAAACAGAGTGAACTCTTGCTGTCCTAACCTATCATCCTGTCATTATTTCTGTTTCAGACATCTGGTTTTGCAGGTCACAAGTTTTGCAATGATGTTGTAAGCTCATGACCAGAAAAGCAGGTAAGATGGTGTAAGCCAAAGTGATACGAGTTTGACAGGTCTTGAATTGCTGATAAGAATGTGAGTTAAGTCTGTTTCTCTATTAACAAGACAGTGATTTAAAGACAGGAAAATGGACTGAAAGGTCTATCTCTGATATCCCATTACACATGCTTTTCTTCTTCTGATTCCACAGGGAAACTGACTTTGACTTGAGCAACTTTCCAGTTAACTATCTCTGTTTTCCCCTGAAGTTTTAGTGATGCCAGACATTCTATCAAACAACTCTAAGTGTATGTATATATGTAGATACACATATCTCCAGCTGAAGGAAAAAGAAATAAAAGAATGTAGTAGAAATTACATCATTACAATGTTTTATATTCTAATTCATTCATAGCAGGGCTTTTTCTACTTTACAGATATCTTTGAATGATCAGAATTAAGATGAAAGAGGGCTAGAGACTAGATCTAGTTTATATGGCAGAAGGGTCATTCATTCATTTCTCTAACTTCTGGGTGTAGCTCTTATCAAAACTAACTTGAGAGACAACTCCCTGCAGCAGATGTCTGCAACTGGGGTGACACATCTACTGGAGCCTCCACTTACCGTTCGTGAAGGTGTTCACATAGTACCTGCGGCCCTGGGGAGACATATAGCTCTGCCAGCCTGGGGGAAGATGGCCGTTCAAGGTATCTTCTCCTGGCTGAGGAGTTGCCTTTCTGGGCTTCTGCTGAGGAAAAAAAAGAAGAAAAAAAAGAAAGAAAAAACACAATCCTTTAAGTTGATATCTAGATAATGTAAAGCCTAACCAGACACACCTGGAAAAGGATCATATGGTTTAGCATTCCAGACTGCAAGACACCTAAGGAGTTCCATTCATTGCTCTTCTCATCTGTCCTATTCCCAGAACACAATTTATCTCCTAGAAATCTTCCCTTGGAGCACTGGGATACAGAATATTCTTTGGGAGAGAAATGGAACCCCTCTGTATTTGATGCTCCACAAGCACTGGACCTGTCCAGTAAAGGCACTCTTGTTAAATGATAAAGTGCAAAGCAGAAAGCAATCATCTGTCTGAGAAAGAAAGATATGCATGTGGCACTCTCATTTACACTCACATGAATATGCTGGCAAGTGAAAGCACTGGTCGTAAAGGTTCTGTCCAAATGTAATTTACAGGGGCACCATCAGCTTTAAACATTGTCAAGAAACTGCAGAGCCCTGTTGCCTAAAAGGAGCAGCATGCTGAAATACACTCATCAGTATGCTGATTAAATACTGACAATGTATGTAATTATCAGTGCATAGATTACTGATCCAGATGCAATCTGCATCCATATCATGCGGATGCAGGATGATGTCTTTATATGGCTATTATCCTGATGGTTAGGATCGAGCTCACTAGGAGAGATCCACATCTTTAAGAAGAGAAGGGGACAAGCATCATGCTGCCGCTCAGAACTGCAACGAGGGTTCAAGTGCCACCTCAGTAGTTCACAACTCAGTTGCAAGTCTCAGTGTGCTGGGGTTCAGGTTGGAAGGAAAAGAAAAAGGGCATGACACTGTAACACCTGGTGATATCACCTCTTCCAAGCAGCTCTGGTGTTTCCTTGGTAGCGAGGGAATTACAGCAGCTTGCTGTCAGAACAGCAAAGAGGGCTTCAACCCTGTCTGTTCCCTTCAACCAGGGATGCTGAATGACAACATCTGGGATACATGGCCAGAGACTGCCAGTCGCAGACTCACAGGGCTGCAGCTATGAGCCCAACAGCCTCCTGCTGGCTCACATCCAGAGAACATCACTTTGTATTTTTTTTCACTCCCTACGGCAAACCAGGCATGTAATATACTAATTTTTAGGGGGTTTTGTTTGCCTTGCCTTAGAAATAAAGGAGAACAAGGAAGAACATGCGAAATTGAATTATTTATTCAACAGAAGCAAATCTCCATCCAAAAAATACCTTCTGATATGGTGGAGAGGTAAGAAATGACTGCAAAGGCAGCCACACTGAGGGAAAGCATTTGGCATCTGCTGCATATAATACTCAAACACTGACAAAATGAGTAGAGTTGTTAGAAAAAAAACAAACCACTGTGATGTGCCCTTCTCCTACAGATCTGATTTCTGCATGAAGTTCCAACTCTGTTTCAACACAGAACAAATGGGACAGTTAGTGATTTTGGAGCCAAAAATATATTTTGCATTTCTCTTCAGTTTGAGAAAACTCTGATTGCAGTGGCCCTCAGGAGGTATACTGAACTTAAGAGTGATCTTGCATTTGTGTCTCATCAGGTATCTGGTAAAGGCAGATCACAGCCTGCAAGGCAGCCATGTGGACCCAAGACCAGTGTGAGATAAGTATTATCTTGACACTGCAGCACAGATTGTGCTTCTGCTGATTCAGATTTTAGCTCCTCTCCTGGGCAGAGAGAGAGCCTGGGAAACACAGCCGACCCAGTGTGACCAGGAGAAGACATAGAGGGGATCTTATTAATGTGCACAAGTATCTCAGGGGAATTATCAACAGGGTGGAGCTAGGCTGTTTTCTGTGGTGCACAGCAACAGGACAAGAGGCTCAAACTGGAACCCGGGAGGCTCCATCTGCATATGAGAAACAAATTCTTCAGTGTGAGGGTGGCAGAACCCTGGCACAGGCTGCCCAGAGGTGCACCTCCCCTGCAGATATTCAGACCTGCCTGGATGTGCTGCTGGGCAGTGTGCTCTGCATGACCCTGACTGATGCTGTGTGTCCCTTCCAACCTCAGCCATTCTGTGAGTCCGATTCTGTGGCTCTATAGAGTGCATGACTCAAATGAATATTTTGCATGCCTGAGGCTAGCACGGTGTTTCACACAACTGATCAGTAGGATCTTTGTTATCTGTTCCTGTTCCCTGTTCTGCTCTTTGAGGCTTAATGAAATCATGTATATGTGAGAAATCAGACCCTTTCACGGTTTATGTTGCTATTCAATATTTACTTTTGCTGATCTCAGCTTAGCATGCCAGGGAAACCTCTCTTACACATCAGCCTGCTCCAAGGCAAACGTTCTCATTATTGTTATACTTCTGCCTAGAAATGTACAAAATGAAATTCCTGTCTTAGTCAAACTAACACAACCATGCCTACTTTTCCATGGGATCCCTCCCCATGTGCCACTGAAATACCTCCGTGTTTCATACAGCCCTCCGTGAGAGCACCAAATCCTACTAACGAAAACACCGAAGTTGATGAATCTGGTATCCCAGCTTCATCTCTGAGTTATCTGAGTTCTCTTCTACCATGATGGTTGCTGACAGCGGTGCCTTGTTTCACTCAGTAATATCTCTCCCCACACAGCTCCAGAAATCACATTCTTGTTTCCAATTCCTTACAGCCATGTCTTGGCACCACAAAAAGGACCTGCTCGCACAGCCCCTGCCATACAAACACAGCACCCACCATCACCTTCTGTTTCATTTTATTCTCAGTCGGGACTGAAAATAGTTCCCTGCAGGCTCCCAAAGGTGCAATGTCACTGGGAGCACCTGCTGCTTGCACGGGTGATGCAGACCAGCGCCTGCAGCACCAACCATGTGAACCTTAGACAAAAAATGTTTCTGTGCCAGCTGGCTTTGGCTGCTCCTTATTTGTGTGCTCTCCCCTGCCACACCGAGGAGCTTCTCCATTTCTGTCTCTCTCAGCCCCCTCCTTTCTACAGCTCCACCTAATGGAATGAAGCATGGGGAACTAAAAAGAACCTTCAGCAAGTGTGCCCCATCAGTGCAGTTACCCCAGTCACTCTGCTGATGGTTAAGAGGAATGCTGGCTGATTTCTGTCTACAGAAGTACCTCCCGAAGGGCCTTCCTTGCACTATGCCCACACACAGTCCTTATCCAAAGCATGGGTAGTTTTGTAAAGAAAGCCAAGACTGAAGGATGCTCGGAGGCTTGAGGTCAAGTAGCACATGCAGGGAAGTTCAGATCAGAACGGAAAGCAAGTCAGTTCCAGGCTATTTTTTTAACTACAAACCAGTCCTTCTAGTCCTTCTCCAAACATTTTCCAAGGGACAAGCACAGAGTAATGGAACAACTCCAGGGTGAACTCCTGAACACTCTCTACCACAGGATTAATGACCCTCATTATTGTTTGAAAAAGCATACTGAAGAAAATTGAAATTCCACAGTGCAGGAGTCTACTAGCTCCTGAAGAGTTCGGCAGCAGATTGGGATTCGCTGCTCAGCCTTGAAGATAACAAAGTTACAATAGACTATCTCAGCTGTGCAAGATGACCCCCTGAAGAGGAATTCAGGATAATCCCATCCTGGGTTCTGTTCCAGAATATAAAAGTTACAGAATTGTATAAACTTACTGCACACTTCCCACTTCTGTCCTTACACCTTCTTTGTCTCTTGGAGCTGAAATCACATCCATCCCTGCTCCTCGTTCTGTTTATAAGGCCCAATAGTGTACCCATGCAGCAAGAAGGTCAAGACAAAGTTTGGCACATTTTAGGGCCCCATGATATCACTTCTTTTCACACCATCAGCAAGCACCTGCACCCTGAAAGGACAGATACCCACTGGTTTGCTTAATGAAAGCTCTGCAATTACTCCAACATCCTCTGAGTGACCTTTTCAGTTGCTTCTGGTCTCCCTGGCAGGCTGCAACAAAGGCAGAGGTCAGGTGCCACAGATGTGCTCTTAAATAAAAGCCAAGAGATGGAGGCAGACAAGAGAGAGTGGACACTAGTGTGACCACCATTTAAACTAGGGTGGAAAAATAAAAATAAAGAACAAAATTAAGCCAGTGTTTCAGCTCAGACCTCTGTCAAAATGTATCACTTCAAAAAGCATGCAAACATTATGTTTTGCAGTTATAATTCTATTTTGGGGTTGCTAATATTTCTACCATTGCTTCTGATTCTGCAAATGCAGAAGTGCTGAGAGCACAGCAGTCCATGTGAATGACAGTAGAGAGAACTGAACATCGGGAAAACACCAGCACTGCCAAATGCCATTCTAATCAACAACAAAACACTGGTTTGCTTGGGTGTACATGAACTATGGATATGTGGATCTCTTCCTTTTGTTTGTGAGGAATGTGATTCTAAACAGTAGCTCAGTATTGTGCATATTTTATCCCAACTTGGGGACTGCAAAAGAAGAGCTTCTGGCTGTGAGGGCCACTTCTGTATTAGAATCTCTAATTGATCCAGTGGAGTCCTCTCCTGCACACACTTGTACTTCCCATAGCAGCTCCACTCCCATTGGATACTCTGAGGGGGAGAAAGGAACTGAAAAAGGAACAGGGTAGGAATCAAAGAAGAAATGAAACTTGGTTTCACTCTCTACTCCTCAGCACCCTGAATTCAGTGAGAGATAGCAGGAAGCTCCGAGACAGATCATATGGTGTGGGGCAGCAGCGTTTAGGGCTGGGCTCTAAAATGCATCGCAGCCAGTAGTTTTGCCTGGCTCAGCAGTGCATCCTTTGAGAAATGAGTGTTGTGGAGGCCATGGGGACAGCGCACCGTCCCAGCTCGGCCAGGAGATCAGAGTCACAGTAGAGTGACTCTATTTTGCCTGGCAGACACAGTGCCATCCAAACCATTCCCTTTTTCCAGCATCAGCACAATCACATTTGAACCATACTTGCACACCCACACAAGAGGAGTTCAGACTAACCTGGCATGTAATGTAGGCAATCCTACTTACAGTGTAGGAGACAAAGCAAAGCCAGAAGGCAACACAGGGACAGGAAGCGACCGGCAGATGGTGTTCAAGAGCCCAGCTCTGAAGTTGGCACTGCACACACAGACACGCTTCCATCCCTCCTCCCCAAGCCCTGCTCTTAGCCCCTGCTAAGAGCACCTTCTGCCCCTGACTCGGATCACAGGAAAAGAAGCACTTCTGCTTGTACACTCCTGTCTTGGACAGCTTGGCAAGTCTGTGCCATCACTTTGATTTCTTGTTACTATTTTTAGGAGAATAAAAACAAAAAGGACAGTTTATGAGAACTGTAAATCACAATAGAGGACAGTCTGTACGGACAGGAGGTTTTGTTATTAGCAGAGTGCATTATGAACCAGGAGGCAAAGACAGGAGAGCAGACAGTGAGTGGAAGTTGAGACTAGATAGGCTCAGATCAAAAAGAATTTGTCAGTCACAGGGATAATTATCAACTAGAATGACTTACCAGGGGGCTGTTCACTTCTTGTAGTTCCTCCATCAAGATTAAGTTCCCCTTTCTGGAAGAAGTGCTCTATTCCAATCAGGGGAAAAGATGGGTCTCTGAAATCCCCTGATCCGGCCGTGAAGAAGCTGGGGCTGGGTGGGCTGGCAACCCTTCCTGTCTCTCAAATCTTGCAACTCCCACAGAGCCTTTGAGCTGGGAGAAACAATTAATGCCACTCCCCTCGCTGTCACTGCCGGGAATGTCACCAGCCTCTACACGGTGCTGGGGGGCAGATTTGGACCTGGAAAGGATGTTTGCAGTACATCATGGAGGAAACAGGAAACGTGAACAATGTGAATGTGTGACCCCAGCAAAATCCTTCTACATCTGTGTTTACTGATTGGAAAGGGGACCAATATGTCTTTCCAAACATTCAAAACCAAGAACACAAGCGCTTCTGTCCTATGAGATTCCCTAGAATCATAAACCCATTCAGCAGGAGCAACTTCGCGAGGAGCCACCTGCCCAGCAGGCCTTCTTCTCCATGACAAACATGGAGAAGTTTTCATGTGCTGTCTGCAGAAGCACAGAGACGGGAGTCTTCTGATACATGCAGAACAAAAAGGAACTGGGAATATGCATCAAATATCAAATGAATCTAAAAAAACTGGAGCTCTTCAGTACCAAATCACTCATCCTGGTCTCTCCCATGAAGTCACAATGCATCTCTCAGCCTGTGTCTCAGAAACAGTTTTCATTTCCCAAGTGTAGGATGCTGGCAGAGACAAGTATACCAGCCCCCAAAGTCAAATTCCTTGCAAATACAGTATTCAGGGGGGTGTTGCCATAAAGCAGAACTCTGGGCACACGTCTGCACCACAGCCAGGGAGCAGGGTGGGATAGGAGGGGGGGCTAGGAGACTGCCCCCACAATGGAGAAGATAGGACTGGGTGGGAGATGGTGGGCATGGTGGTGATGGATTGATGGGTGGATCTGATGATCCTAGAGGTCTTTCCCAATCTTAATTATTATGATTCTGTGATTCTATGGAAAGCATCCACTGAAAGCATAACAAAAGCAAACCTAAGAAAGTAGTTCTATAGGATCACCCACCTAATCCAGGGCCCTAGCTCTGGTAGAAACAGAAATATGTGCTTCTTATGGCAGAGCACATGAACCTGACCACTGTCTGTGACTCATTCCGCCAGCATCAGATTCTGACTCCTGGGCATCAGCTAGGGGATGTTAGGGAGAGGACAACAACCAGGGGACAGAGCAGCCACCCCAGTGTGTCATAACCTGCTCAGGAGCCACAGTCTTAGCCGCAGAAGAGCATTTCATTTTATGCAGCCAAGTAAGGCAACACAGAACGAAAGGCCCACACACATCAGTCCATCCCAAGCTGACTGATCCACTGAGATGAGTCCAGCCTTGCTCAATAGAACAAAATCACTTCCCATTTTCAAACTGCAGGAAATCCCCTTTTCCCTTCATAGAGGGATCTCAAGAGGAAACATCTGTGTGCTTAAAAGCCTCATGGAGATGCGTTACCTCACACTGCACTCCAAAGGAGTGCAGCCCTGAGGCTCTCCCATACACACAGCCCAAGGTAAGGCAAAACAATCTCTGAACACCCTAAGCAAGGATCACCAGAAGTCCCTTCCAAATTCAGTTCTTCTATGACTGCATGGCCCTATTAAAGCACAGCACCCAGCCCTGGAGAATTTGAGCAACCTGAACTGGTGGGATGTGTCCCTGCCTGTAGCAGTGGGGTTACAACTAGGTGATCTTAAAGGTCTCTTCCAACTCAAGCCATTCTCTGATTCTATGATTCTATGAACAAAATGCAGTGCTACCTGCTACTGCCACTTACTTGAGTCATACTGCACTTCTGCTGCAGACCTGGTAGTATAGAGAAGGGCTGCAAAGTCCTTGCAGTGTCCTGCCCAGTGTCAGAGGATCGCTGGAGCAACAATCACCAAAATGCAGTGGAAGGAATGTAGGGACATAACAGGGAAAAGCTGCCACAACTCTGCACCAGAACAGCCCCTGTCCTGGGAGAAAAAGCTTGCTCTGTAACGACCTCAGTGAGCTGGTGTTTCTGTCTAGCTAAAAGTTCCATAAACACTGATCTTGAGAAAGCTATGCGTCCAATGGCGTGAAGCAGAATTAAGACCAATACAGTGTAGCCAAAGAACTGGGGTTTGAGTCTGCATCTGAGTACAGCTGATGCTTCAAACAGGATTGTTAGTGAGAGAAGTTCATGAAAACCCTCAGCAGTAGAGATGCCTGCACTGAGACACTGAGACCTGCACCCCTCCCTCAGAATGAAGCTATGAAGCTCCCACCCCAGAAATGCCCCACACGGGCAGGCTGGCCACAAGCACAGCCAATGCAACTCACACCATGGCAAACGGAAACGCCAGTGCCTCTCGGAGCCTCTCCAGCACTGCCCAGTCTCTCTAGCACATTGAGTCATTTTGTGTTTTCTTCATTTTTATGCAATCTTTCTTGCTCAACATTTGGTTTCCATGGTGTCATATACACTGTGTGAAACAGATTTATATTTAGAAAGTGGAATGGGTCATATGAGCTCACCCAGTTGTTATGGCAACAAACACAACTCCCGTTCATCTGCATCTGATGGCGCGGGCTGCTGCGGGAAGTGCCCCTCCATGGGTGGCCCTGCAGACACCGCTTCTGCAGCAGAAACTCAGCAGACGCCGCAAACGCAGATGTGGCCACTGTCTGCCGCAGCCCAGCGGGTGGCATACTTCTTCTCTGAGCACTGCACCTCAGCCCTGGTAACCTTCTGCCACACCAACCCACTTCCTCAGTGAGAAAAGCACCTTTCACCTGTGCCACCTGTTAGGGAATCTTGGTGTCACCTGTGGCAGCTTGAGCCAAGGCTGAGGAATGCACAGCACACACCCCACGTGCCGGCTGAATGGGACAGCTTTCATCTGTCCTAGCCCAAAAATCCCCTGCCCTGATAACTGTCCTTCCTGCCATCCCAAACTCTCTTCTATGCCCCTTCTTCCTAATTAACGTTAGCAATTTTGTGCAGTTGTTCTTTGTTGGTCTGGTGCACCAAGGCACGTATGGGGACAAGCTGGGCAAAGTTGCAGCAGTGCGCAGCAGTGGATCCTGACTCATGGGACACACGGCACCAAGTCTGGCCCAGGTCCTGCTGCACACAATGTCCACTCCTCTGCGAAGCAGAAGTACAGGGAGGCTCTTGGCAGTGGTTTTAGGTCTTTTGGATGAGGAGAACAAAGCTGGGTAGATATAAGAAGTAGGAGGGAGAAGGAAGATGGGATGTGGGAGAGATTCAGTGTGGGGAAAGAGTGTAGGAGTGGGGTCTGGACTTGGGGAGCACAGTATTCATGGAAGATAACAAAAGGCGCTTCTGATGTGGGGAGCAGCAGGCATGGCGGGAGGATGAGCACAGTGTGCACAGAACAACAGTGTAGCAGCTGGCTTTAGTTCTTCTTGATCCGCCTGAGCTCTCAACATGCCTTCAAGCAAGTTAATCACTCTCCCATGCTTTCTTTCCAGTGTGTTCATAGCCAGAATGCTTCCCTGTCATGGTATTTAGCGCTATGTGACAAGAGTGTAGAGTCCTGGCACTGAATGAGCAACCAAGAAAGGGGAAACAAAGTACCTACCACCTTCATAGCAGGCAATGCAGTCTCGGAACAGCCTGCTCTGATTAAGAAAGGCTGTCTAGAACATGATGGCCACAGCTACAGGTGCTCATGTATTCCAATAATGGATATACTATAATGAATGTACCCACAGAAAGCTCAGGAATCACCCATAATAAAATAGATGGCCTGTTGCTTTTCCTTTCTGTGCTAATGCTAACCCAGTTACCAGACAAATCTGCCCTGCTCTCTTTGAGCAGCTCCCCCTGGCTAGTGTCATCCAGCTGAACTATGTATGAAAAGTGACAGGCCATAGTGAAACAGAATGGGAAAGAAGATGCAGGAAGCCCCAGCAGGTAGAAACAGGAGCTAGCACTCCAATGGGGAGCCTCTCTGAAGTGGTCTGGGGAGGCCAAAGGCATGAATGGCCAAGGAGGAGCCCACCAGACACACAGCTGTGATGAAGGGCTCAACTGCACAAGGGAGCAGAGAGGAACAATAAGAGCAACACAGCAGGACAGTGATAACTGTAGAACCCCAAAACCAAATGAAACAGAGCACTCTGCTTGGCTCCTGACCTGTGCAGAAAAGCAATCAGCTCTATCATCTGGAGTAAAAATCATCAACACAAGTCAGTGGAAAGACTCTGTCGACCATCTTACAGATGGTACTGTCTTTAGGGGTTTGGGCTCATGAGAAGAAAGCAAAGCACACTTTGGGACTAAGCAAGTCCTGGGATGTTTAGGGAAAAAAACAAAGATGGGTGAAAGGAGGAATTCAGGTGGTTTGGGGCAGAGCCAGCGCAGAAAAATACCTGCATCTGATCACTGCAGTCCATCCTGTTGTCGTTTTATAAAACACCATTTCCAGCTGTGTTCCTGGAAAAGAAGCTTTCTATTCAGTGTGTGTGTGCATATATGGAGGTTAATTACTGCCAGCATCAGGAGTGGGGACCTTCAGTCACTGTGCATCTGGAGTGCCAGCAACTGAAACCATGAGAGTACGGGTGTACACTGTGGTTGCATATCAAGATGGTATGATACTCAGGTATCAGAACAGCTGTGAGTAAGGGCCAGAACTGCAGAAACTATTTGAGTTGGCTACTTGAGGGCCCGGGAGGTCCAGTCCTGATCCTTGCAGGGGCTGTAGGTTCTGGGAATTGTCTGAGATCCATTTGCTTTTGTGTGTCTATGTGAAAAGTATACACATGTATCTAAAAAGGGAAAGGATGAGACTATTGGTGTTGTTTGTGAGAGAGCTGAATGTTTCTGTCAGTCTGAATCTGTGCAGCTGGCCATATGTATGTAAGTACTGTATATGTGCAGTGCTGTCACATCCCTACTGTGAGTACACGCTTAGCCTTGCTGCTGCCTGCACCTGGGGACATGAAGCTTTCACAACCTCACCTCTGCTGGTCTACCAGACTCAGCAGCTCCAGGCACAGTGCACACACACTTCCCAGCCTGCAGGGGTGGGGTTGCAGCTGCTGACATGGAGGACATTTAGCTGAGGTGGAATAATCCCAATCCAAAACAAAACTGAGACATGTGTCTGTGCCCTGCTACAGTCCCTGGAAAATGGGGGATCGATGCAGACCACCTCACATTCATTCCATCTTGCAGAAGCTCAGCTCTACGTCCATTCAAAGGCACCTGGTCGTGAAGAGAAAACAGGCAGATATCTGCATATCTGTGAGGCTTTGGGGACACCCATGAGAAGCTGGTACATATGCACACCACACAGAACTTAAGAGGCAAGCGCAAAAATGCCCAGAAGGACTGAGAGAGTACCTCTCATCCATTCCCAAACACAGCTGTGTCAAACTGCATCCCTCTAATATGGAGCAATCCCTCACAGCAGTCTGCTGCCCCATAGCAGTCACAGAATTTCTCCAAAATACCTGTAGTCCTTTTCCTTCTCAAATAGAAATAATAAAGATAACACTCTCCCACTCCTCTTTTTTCTTCTCACCACTGATGTTCAGATTTAATACCTTGCATCTAATTTCCCAGCTAGCAAAGCCAATATGGGCTATGGGGATCTGGGGACACTTTATTTGTTTGTACACAACCAGCTTGGGTCACCAACAAGCAGCACATCCAAGTTTCTGTTATTAGGAAGTGAAGCTGTGATGTCTTCCCACCATGCTGTCTCAAAAGAACATGATCGTAGAATCTTAAAGTGTGGCCAGTTGGGCCAGTCTCACAATTACCATGCCAAAGCTCTGCATGCTGTTACACATACTTAGCTGACAAACTTTGATATGAGCTATGACACCCCCATTTTCTCAATAGGAATTGAGACCCAGAGCTCTGCACAAGCTGCCATGAGCTGGCTCACCTGAATCCTAAGTGTTCCCCAGGAAGGGGTTATTGCAGCAATGTGGGAATGTGTAGGAGAAGCTACAAGACTGGGGATAAGGCATTGCCAGCACCTCGTAAGCATTTGGGCAGCCCCTGGAGCTCAGCCTGCGGCACAGCCTGAGGCATCCTCCTCCACTTGCTGTGCTCCAGAGCACATTCCAGCTCCATTTGTGACATCAGCATTTGGTACGAGGCAGAGCACCAGGGCCAAGCACTCTGAAGGGCTCTGTTGTCCTATGCAGCTTGGGACAACAGGCCTTTGTTGGGAAAATCTTGTACTGTAAGAGTCATCCCACATATGCCTGGAAAGTCACAAGGGCAGGCCAGGCCAGCTGCAGCATTACTGCTTGTGTCCAGCTGGAAGTGACAGACCTACCTCTGAGGGACTGCAGAGCATGGCACATGCGGAAGTCAACTGGATGCTCAAGACGCAGCCGTGGAGCTGGGGCACGCTGTGTGCTCTGGGTGATCTACACTGGGAAGGAGACTGGAAGCAGTTAAAAAAAGGACATCTTCCATGGCTGCCTAAATTTGCAGCCTGTCCCTGTGCTGCTTAACTCAGTGCGCTTATGACTCTCACAGCCTTGCAGTGCACTGTGACTACAGCATGGAAAAGGGCAGCAGAGAAGTCAACAACAGCAGGCAAAGAACAGGCAGAGAGCTGGGCAGCACAGCAAATTCTGTGCTGCTGGGGCCCTGGGAGAGCAGCTGGTTCTAAAGAACTGAAACACCTGGGAACAATGCCAAATGTTTTTATTCAGAACCTCCACTCCTTACCTTGTGGGAAACTTCAGCCTGGCTAAGCTCCTCATCCATAAGTCCTGACAGAACACACTCTTCTCAGCCCAGGACGAAGCCCCAAGCGTCTCATACAGAAATGTGCTCAGCCTGTCCAGTCAGGGCCAAAATTCATAATGATGTGGGATCAGATGCAGTTTCACAGTTAGCTACGGTCACCCCTAACATAGTGCTACAGGACTTGATGACACCGAGCTGTGATGCAGTCAGCACGCTTGGGATGCCATCCAGAGAGACCTAGACAGGCTGAGCAGTGGGCACAGGGGAACCTCAAGAGCTTCAACAAATCTGAGTGCAATGTGTTGCACCTGAATTGCAGCAATCCCTACTACCAGAACAAGGTGGGGGATGAAAGGATTAAGTGCAGCCCTGCTGAAAAGAACTTGGGGGTACTAGTAGATGGCAAGCTGGACATCAGCCAGCAACGTGCCCTCGCAGCCCAGAAAGCCAACTGTATCCTGGGCTGCATCCAAAGCAGGACAGCAAGGTGAGGGAGGGGATCCTGCCCCTCTACTCTGCATTGTGAGACTTCACCTGGAGCACTGCATCCAGACAGGGAGCCCTTAGTACAGGAGAGACATGGAGCTGTTGGAGCATCACAGAAATTATCCCAGAGATGGAACAGGGCAGGCTGAGAGAGCTGGGGCTGTTCAGCCTGGAGAAGAGAAGGTCTGGGGAGACCTGAGAGTGGCCTGTCAGTATCTAAAGAGGAGCTGTAAGAAAGAGGACAAACTCTTTAGCAGAACCCTGTGGTGACAGGACAAGGGGAAATTGTTTCAAAGTAAAAGAGGGGAGATTTAGACTGGAAAATTTGTTTTACAATAATGGTGGTGAGCCACTGGCACGGGTTGCCCAGAGTGGATGCCCCATTCAAGGAGATGTTGCAGGTTAGGCTGGACGGGGCTCTGAGCACCCGACAGAGCTATGGGTGTCTCTGCTAATTGCAGGGGATTTGCACTACATGATGTTTAAGGGTTCCTTCCAACTCAAATGATTCAACGATTCTATGACTTCTGCAAACAGAGACCTGTTTAATAGCTGTTTAAATAGGAAAAAGCTGAACAAAAACAGAAACGAGATGCGGCAGAGAAACTTCCACCTTGCTCACTGCATGGCTTTTCCATTTCCATCCCTTGCCTCAGGCCCTGACCTGCTGCATGGCACCTCTCCACACTTCGTCTCTGGACCTCAGAGCCCCACTTGAGGCCCAGACAAGAGGGCTGCTCCTGCCTCCCCGCACTGCTGAGCCCCTACCAGTTTGTGGGCCTGGAGGGTGCTCCACAGCTCCCAGGACTACCAGCACCTGCTGCAGCACTCCACCTGACCCAGAAGCACAGAGCCAGGCAACAGAACCCAGCATCCACCATGGCAGCAGCACCATGAGACCACTCCAGCTTGGCACTGGATGGCAGCAGGACAGCGTGAGCGTGGTACCACCGTGGCAGCTCCTAGCAGTAGAGGCATTTGCTTTCACGGTTTGCATGAACATTCTTCCATTCCAGCAACACACAAGATGCAAAAAGAATTAGTAAAGTAAAAATAAAGCAATAATGACAAAACTGTAGGTTTTTCTGTCACCTCACAAGACGTATCTTCTCTCAAGGGCACAGTGCATCTACACAGCACTCCTTGGTAGTCACACACTGCTCACACACAGTCGTGTCAGGGCTTTGAGTGCTTCATCCCTCAGACATCTCCACATGCTTTTAATAAGCACAATTCTGCTGCTGTGCTCTGCAGCTTCCCAGGCACGAGGAAATAGTCCTGTCACAGCCCACAGCTCGTATCTGTTCTCTTCGGAAGGAAGGGATTCTCCCTAAAATTATACAGGTGCATATACACATAAGCACACAGAGCAAAGTTAAGGCTCCACCTCATCTGTCAGCAAGGGATATTTACAGAAACATTGTGTAGCACGTAAATAACTGCAGGTTAGTAGAAGAAGTGAAAGCAACATGGAAGAGTCTGTGCTGAGACTTCCACAGCTGTATTCTCCTTTTGAGAGAGGTTAAAGGGTATTCTGAGATTGTCCAAAGGATAACAGTGTGGGATAGTGATTGGTATTTTTCTTTAATTACTTATTTAATGACTGCAAATATCCTCTCTTTTTAGGAAGAATATTGAGACTGAGTCCCAGAGAAACCTATGTTGATGATCTGCATGTTTACAAAGATATTTTTATTACAAATATTATCTCAAAATCTATGCAATTAAACTAAAATTGGAATAGTTGATTCAGATTCTGTTCCTGGCCCCAGGACTTCAGCAGAGCTACTAAGGCTCTGGCATGCTGCTGCATTTTCCTGCACTTTAAAATGAAAATTGCTTCTCCCTGTCAAATAAAGCTCCCATCTACTCTTGCATGCAGCCTGGACAGGACTTTTTATTTTCAATTGTCCTTTGCTTTTCTGGAGTGCTGCTTCCTTGCAGAGGAAATCTGTTGTGCAGCCCTGACCTGATATTCCCTAGATTAAATGGCCCTCCACAACCATAACTTCGGGAACCTCAGATGCAGAGAAAACAATGAAATGGCCAAGAGGCAAAGTGCTGCCAGATGCACATTCCTGCACACACCCTCATAATCCCTCTCAGGCGTGGGGAATGTAACCGTTTTTGCCTGAAACTCTGCCGTAAAGCATTCTTGGACAGACACACTGCATTGAGCTGTTGTTTTTGCTGCTATCAAACAGTACAACTCTTCATAAATATGCAAACAAAAGGTGAGATAAGGAGGCAGTGCCCGGCACTTGCCATGACCGGAGCCCCCAGGCAGGGCTATGTCTCACCCTGCCCCACCACCACACCAAGGGCAGACAGGCGGATGCGCTGCGTCCGGACAGGCAGGAGGGGCAGCAGCCAGACAGATGGACAGGCAGTGGCCAGACAGTCTGACAGACATTGGCTGCCCTGGGGGAAGATCCCAGTCATGGCTCAGGAGGGGCCTGCAGGACAGGACATGGGCAGTGAGAGCAGGGCTGGGGCTTTGAGGCACACCACCATGGGCAGAGACACCTGCTGGCATGAGAGGATATTATTATTCACTTTAAAACTTCTTCCCAATACAGGTGTGGAAAAAAGTGCAGGAAAGGTAGTAACATCAGCTTTCTGGAGCCGACCCTCTGCGTACTGAAGCAGCCAGGGCCTGGCCATGAGGTGAGGGCTGGCTGTGCCTCCGCAGCCCACAAGGACCCTCATAGTGCTCTCTATGGCCACTGTCTCCCTCAGGCTTTCCTGCCCAGGGGCTCTGCTCCTCCTTCTGGCCCTTCTGATACAGAGGACGCCCAGGTCTTTCCCATATGCCACATTCACTGTTAAGTGAGCTGACATTTCAACAGACCAGGCAATCTGTGACAACATGGATGCCTCTTATCTCTGACATACCACCACTGACATGAAAGGGTCTGTTCACATATACTTCCTAACTAGTAGCATAACCTTGAGCGTTTGATAAACCTCAGTTTCTTGTCCTCAGAGCTACTGCTCCAAAGGCAGTGCAGATCTCATTTGCACAGCTTATCCCTTTGAAATGAAACTTCACGGTGCAAGAGTTCTATCTGAGAAAAGTATCCAGGTCACCACACCTGTATAAATTCATTTAGTCCTCGAACAATCCGTATGGGGGAATAACACTGAACCCAGCACATGCAGGCAGCAGGAAGGGCTGCAGACACCAGCAGTGATAAAAGCACTGGAAAGAAAGCACCAGCTGCTGCAGCCAAGCAGGTCCAGGGCAGCAGGAGCTATCAGTCAGAGGTGATCGGCTGCAACCAGGGCAGACACATGCAATAAAGTGGAGCAGGCAGAAACATGGACAGGAAATAAGAAGATTCAGCTCGAAAAAATGGAAGTACAACAAAACAAGCCCCAAAAACCCTCCTGTGGGAGGGAAATCCTGGGAAACAGTCATCTATGATTTATGATGTGCCCCACCCTGAGCACAACCTCAGAAGAACACATCACTGGACTACCTCTTTGTCAAGTCACTGCTCTCTTCCACTAATACTGATTTAGAGGAAATTAATAAAGTCCCCATTTCAAAACTGCCGTATTTCCCTCTTGACACACCATTCCCAACCGGATTTGTCCAGACTTCAAGCCTCCAGTTGATTGTATATGAGGATGCTTCATCCCAAATTGATTTACACAGGACAGAAGCACTTCTTGGAAAAAAGGCCAGTCTTAAAGCAGGGGTATGCTAATGGACAACCAGTACGTCAGTGATGTGTGTATGAAATTATTTTGCTGGGAAGTAGTGCTTCCCAGAGGCTCTGGGTAACAGCGGCTCAGAGGTTGTGCACAGGATGGGGCACATCATAAAAAGGCAAAACACGCAATATCACTTATAGAACTCGAAGAAGGAGATGGAGTCATGAAGCAGCCAGTCTATATTACAATTTCTAGAACAAAAGCTGAATAAATTGTTTACTAATGGACTCTGATAAGAGAAAAAATATATAATTAAAAGCCTACACCACTTTGTCACAGATAGATCTGTTAAATGAGTCTGATCACCTGCCTGAGCACTAATGTGAGATGAAAAACAAGACTGCCACCTGAGAGATATGGACCTGGTAGGCTGGATTATGTGCCAAAGTCTGAACTTCATTCTTCAAGATAAGAAAAACTGGGTCATCCAGAACAGAGTAAAAGCCAGAGACCTGTAAGAAATGACCTGAAATGAAAGAGGAAAGGCTGTTTAATATAGAGGAGGAACAAGCAAGAGGGAGTATCTCAGATATGCCACAAAGCTGCTGAAAAAAAAAAAAAAAGAGAGAAAGCATGGTTTATTTTCCTGTTCATAATAGGTAGGATAAAAATGAATTTCAGTTGCAGGCAGAAAGATTCAGCTTGAACTTCCTTAAAAATAGACCAGATAACTGCTTTTCAGAAATGATATACATACTATCAAGCCTTGTGTGAAGCAAAGGAGAGAGCCTATGACTATAGCACGATACATATGCATTCCCTGGGCAGGTGTGTTCAAAAATCACACTATGCAGATGTTCCCTGAGGTGGCTTGGAATGTATGCACTTGTATTGCAAATGGAAATAGTTTTTAAAGTAGGGGACTGTGTATTGAGAAGAAAACAATACCTAATGTAAGGAAATGCCAACACTTGGAGCTGAAAGTTACAGAGTGGAGGGGGGTATGTAATCTTACTGAATGCATGCGTACTGCAATCTTTAATAACATTATCACAAACCATTTTCTTCCATACGCCTGTGATGCGTAAATTATGCAATTACTGAGAAACTGTTTAACAGTACAGTTTAACATTTCTGTCCTACAGGGGATAATTTATTAGGAGGGTAATGGATTTGGTTGAGAGAACAACCATTTATACTTAGAGCAACAGAAAACAAGGCCCTAGAGATCATTGTGGCATGGGTTTTACCTCTCTTTAATCCTGATACTAAGAAAAAATACAAGTCATTCAACTACCATCAGCCAAACCAGTAATATTTCCCCATAGAGACACGAAACACAACAGATTCAAAGAATGCAGTGGGCCTTGGGGCAGTTTTGCTCTCAGTCAGTTCTGAGATTGGTCATGTTTCATTTGCTTTAACAAGCCAAATGCAAGAGGAGCTCTTCAGCCCACTCTGAAGGAGACAAGCTTCTGGGGTGATCCAGTAGAACTTTCCCAGCCCACATAAATAAAGGCCTCGGAAATGCCACTGGAAATGAAGGCACTTGAGCACCAGGGATACAAAGTCTTCGTTTTTAAGGAAACCTAGTAAAAGCTTGGCTTGAGGCAGCTATGATCCTAGATCCAAGCCTGTGCTGTGTTATTCAAAGGATTCTGCAGATCAGCAACCTTGGATTTGTACTAAGCCTGTGCAACATAGTGGTCCCTGCCAAAGCCTTCGGGCACCACAGCACACACACGCTTGCAGCAGCTGAAGGTTTCTGTCAGGGCTGAAACACAGAGCTGCTTGCTTCCAGCACAGAGCTGCAGCAGCAGCACCGGCTCCGCAGCCATCCTCCCTCACATCACCTTACCCAGCTCTCAGCACAGAATCACAAATCACAATGCATCTGGAATATACTGAGCTGGAAGGAACACGAAAGGATCACTGCGTCCATCCCCGGGTTTCAAACAATTGTTCAGTCCAGTTGTAAATAAGCCCAGAATCAAGTTTGTTATCATCTATTTTTAGAATACTGGAATACATCCCGGGATGCTTTTCTGTAATATAACAGATATTCAGACTGTATTTTGTATATAACTTTATTCACTGGCTAAATAAGTCGGTATGTACAGGATTGTTTATATGGTGAGTGTAAATTTATGCTACTTAATCAGATAAACCCACAATCCCAGATGGAGTTTGACATACTGGTGAAATTTATAAAAGATTTCCATTAAGACATATGGTAATTTTAGGTAACGGGATACAATACTTCTTATGAAATTAGATAATTAATATTGTCTCTTTTTGTAATAAAAAATGATAGAAGGAAAAAATTAAAAACTTGTGAATCCTAGCTTTAGATTTCAGAACTTGAAAAGTAAAATTTTGAGAAGGTTATTTGCAAATTCATTTTTGTCCATAAAAATCAGGGAAATATTGCTATTATTCTGTCTGTTAATAATGTCTATTAATATTTCCTGGATCAATAATCTTGTCCTAAAGAAAATGGATTTTGTCTTCAGTGGCTGTTTTTTTAGAAGGAATAACCAAACACAAAAGGAAGTTCCAAAAAAAAAAAAAAAAAAAAAAAGTCTAGTAACTGTATATCCAAGTTCAAGCAGATATCCAAAACTTAATATCCAAATCTAATACAGCTCATTCCAAAATGGAATTTTTAATACTGTTCACATCAATAGCCCCAGGTATTTTTCTCCTTTTCATTATAAAGACCTGATTAGCAGAAATATATATTTTAACTTTTAAATGTTTTAAGACAAATGGGATGACACCTAACACTAAGTAAATGGCATTTTATCCACAGGCCAACCTCTGTTCTTATGTGGCAATATTACCTTGAAGAGGTATAGAGAAATAATTCCTAGACTATAAACCCTTTCCACATGAACAAGTGAACAACTTGCACAGCAATCACAACCTTACTTGCAGTTGAGGTAGTCTGAAGCTGGGGTTTGCAAAAAACTGTAATTATACAAAGCAAATTCTGATGAGTCTGGCAATCACATCTCATTGCTTTAGATGGGATTCTTAAGGCCTGGACTGGTGTTTCTGTGAAAAGTATCCTATTTTGAATCTATAATGAATGTGATATAGAGGGTTAGAAGTTTCCTGGCAGCAAGCTGCTGTGCTGTGCAGAGCAGAAAAAGCAGAGAAGCACTGCAACACAGCTTTTGATACGGCTAATCTAGGAGCAAGATAAATGCCCTCAAAGGAATACACAAAAAAGAAAGCTCCTGAGAAGTCAGTCATCACTATCAGCAGCTTGCCCTTTTCAGAGTACCTTACCTTCTGAACCACTTCTCTATGGAAGCTGTGCATGAAGGTCCACTGTCACAGCTTCACCTGAAGTATTTTGTGAAGTTCTGGGTTCCATAATATAAAAAGGACATCAGGGCACTGGAGAGCATCCAGAGGAGGGCAACAAAGCTGGCAGAAGGGCTGGAAGGCATGTTCTGTGAGGAAAGGCCAAGGACACTTGGGTTATATGGTTTGAAGAGGAGGAGGCCGAGGGATGACCTCATTGCTGTCTGTAACTGCTGAGGAGAACCAATGGGAACTGATGATAGGACATGTGGGAACAGCACAAAGCTTCACCAGGGCAGGATCAGGCTGGATTTGAGCAAAAAGCCCTGTACTGTGAGGGTGGTCAAAGACTGGAACAGGTTCTGAGTGAGGTGGCTGACGCCCCGTGCCTGTCAGGGTTCCAGAGGTGTCTGCGTAATGCCCTCAGTAAGGTGCTTTAACTTGGTTAGCCCTGAATTGGCAATTGAAACTGATGATCTATGAAGGTCCCTTAAAAACTGAAACTACTCTGTTCTATGAAGTCCGCAGGACAACTCCTCTGTGTCTTCTGTGGGACTGAACACGCTGCCTGAATATCCATGTCAGGGAGACACAGGCACGGAATGAAAGCAAAACAAAAAGAAAACAAAATGGTTACGATTCATACCTAAGAGACACTTTCTGTCTTCTAAAAAAACTACTTGCACTCTCATGTTCTGCTGCAACAGAAAGGAGTCAGAAGCCACAGCACTGCAAGTACAGGCAAGTCCCACCTCCTTCAGGACACCAAATGGCAGCCTTGGCCTCACGCCTAGGAGAGAAGCATGACAACATAGAACAGATGCTGAATTCAAACAACGGACTGATAGCAACTCTCTCAAGCTCCAGAACTTTGAGTTAGCAATAGGAAGAACAGCTTGGCAAAACATGAAAACTGCATTTCAGTGTGCCTTCTCATGAAGAGAGTCATAGAGTTCTGTGTGCAGGGTTATCAACACTCAGCTGGTGAAACCTTCCAGTTGGGTACAGCACTGCAGAGTTCATCTGAGTGAACGCAGGTGCCTACAACTGTGCCCCCAAAACCACTGGTGAGAAATGGAAGATTCAGATCCTTCCAGCCAGGACATCTGAAAAAGCATTGGGAGAGCTCAACTCAGATGTAACTCCTTCTCATCTGACTATAAAGCAATGTAACTGTTTTGTCTCTCTAAAGTAAAGTAAGGTGAAATTATATTTCACTGTCTGCATGTTAGACTGAGTTTTTCCTCCAGAGCTCGCCTGTCTGCCTACACTGGATCATAACAGCAGAAACAGCCCTCAAACCTGCAGTCAACCTGGATTCCCTTTGCTTGCTTTCCTTTTGCTTCCCCTGGGCTCCTGCCTGCTGACAGCACAGACAGCCTTCCCTGGCAAGCAGGAGGATTTTTAGTGTGGAGCCTGACACCTAACATGCTCCCCAGGAACTGAGAGCTCTAAGTTTGAGTCCTCTCAGAACAAAAGAAGCCATATCACCAACTTCCTGCCCTCGAGCTGCTCGCGTGCTGCAAGAGGTGGTGGTTAACAGTCTCCTCTCTCTGTAGCTTTTAATAAGGCGTGAGGCTCCCTCAGCAAGAGCTGTCAAATGCATGTGGTCCTCCTATGCAGAGCAAGGTTTAGAATGGACACCTTGCTTTCCAAACTCCTCCTCAGAGGAACCTGGTTCTGGCTGGACCCGTTTCATTCTAGATTGTGTGCTCAGCTGGACTCATCCTGAAGCTGTAGAGAGGCAAGAGAGGAGCTGGGCAACCCTGAGTCCAGGCTGTGAGGCCCTAGGGGCAGACCCAGTAGGCACTGAGCTGCCTTGCAGCATCCCCACTCCCAGCATTCCCTTTGAACAGGCTCTGGTGATCCTGCAAGCTCATCCTGCAGAAAGCCACCCAGGAAAACAGTCAGTCACCTCCTGCTAAGACACTTGATTCACAGAGGGAGGCTGCAGGGGCTGCACAGGCCTGCTGCCAAATGTGGGCTAGGATTAAAGAGCAAAAGAGGATCGAAGGGCAGGCCATACCAAACCATACCAAACCATATCAAACCAATCTTCCATCCTGCCAAAGCCACTCAGGCAATGGCACCAAGGGGACAACCAAGTTCTGAGCCTCAATATCCCTCACATTGGACTCAGTATCACAGGGCCAGTTGCTGAGCGAGAACAGTGAGAGCTGATGGACGAATGAGGATCAGCAGGATCTGTGTTGCATCTGTGACCCTTCCCACCTTCCCACAGTCCTCATGCTAAGGTTCTGTCTCTCCCCACCTTCTCTGGTGCAGAGGTGCTCCTGCCACAGAAGCTTTCTGTTGTCCATCCCATGTTTCTGTAATTGTCTGGATTAAGAGAATAGTTGGTGTGATTGCAGAAGGTATTCATTCCCCTGGTGAATCCTGCACAGTTGCAGGACCTCACTATGTGAAGAAAAACAAAGCCTGAATTATGTGGGAAATATGGGAGGTCATCTCATTAATATTCATTTAATGTTACTATTACTGTTCTCCAGCATAATATTGTTTAAAAATACAGAGAATTAATAACTTTGCTGTAACTTATGGGTCTCATCCTTAATCTTGTGCTCTTCAAAGAGGGAATCTCTGGAGCCGAAAACCTTTTTCTCCTTTTTCTCAGGATGCTTTGAGCATGGTCTGCACTGAAAGAGAAATTCTTTAAACAGGAAGCATGGCCGAGATCAAATTTAGTTTCACAGGAACAGCTTTCAGATCTGTCTTGCTCTTTTCTGGGGTGACATATTTAACTCCTTCAACTGAAGAAGCTGCCTTCCTACTGCTGGAGCCGATGCCAAGCAGACAGGAAAAAAAATGATTCAATACCAAAGAGGGCTTACAAACTTAGAAATAAATGTCTCACCTTGAGAGTAGTATGTAGAAATTGTCAAGGAAAAAACTTACAACAAATGAAAAATTGTGTCCTGTGTTGCAATGATCAATTCCTTGGCAATATTCTGATAAGACGATTTAGGCAGTTGTAATTTACATGACAAAAAGAGCATAATAACACAGCTTGGATGTACAGGCTCTATCAGAGTTTTAGCTGTAAACTTGTTTGTTAAAATAAAAGGGGGTATTTATAAGGATTTTAGATGTACTGCTTTTCAAGCTATAACAAGCTGCCCTTCCAGCTGCATGCTATGTGAACAAAGGAGAAGCAATGATTACAAATTATGACCTAAACATGTTTGCTTGGCACCTGACATGGCAGGTAAAACTGCTCATGACAGTGCAACAGGCAGTTGCACTGAAGCTGAACAGTCTTAACAATTCTTGTGCTGCATTTCTCAGCAGAGGTGTACACCAAGAGGTGCTGGGAACTACACTGTTAAATAAGCAATGGAACCACCCAGCAGCCCTCCATCGCACAGAGCAAGGCAAAAGTTTCAGCCCACATCACCTTTATTTTTAAAAAAAGCACTGAACACTGATTTTGGCATACATCTCCGAGTGACTGAAAGCGACAGCTTGGAACACAACAGAACCCTACATGAGCACTGGATAGCAAGGTAACACAAACAGATCGTCACAGAATCATAGAATCATTGAGGTTGGAAAAGACCTCTAAGATCATCTACTGCAACCCACCATTCCCACTAAGCCACATCCCTCAGAGCCACATCTGCATGTTTCTTGAACACCTGCAGGGATGGGGACTCCCACACACCCATGGGCCCATTGCAATACCTCACCACTCCTTCAGAGAAGAAATGCTTCCTAACAGTTAACCTGAACCCCCCTTGTGCAACTTTAGCCTCTCACCATATAGCAGTCATTAAAAAAAACCCTTGGATTGGGTAGTAGATAACTTCAACAGAGTATCCATCAATAAAGGCCACATTGGCTTTTCTTTATTGATAAGTAAGTCCAGGGCAACCTTACAGACCTGCAAGGCTGCAGCGTTGGTGATTTACCACTAATCTCTACAGTTTGCATTACTGGTCTCACTTCTTGCAGCTGTGGCAGTGTAACTGCACAAAGTCTCTCCAGTTATCCAGAGAATAGAATGGACTACAGATGCTAGCTCCTGCAGGGTGATGCAGAAAGGCCTGTGCATACACATTTGGAGAAACTTGCACCAATTTCTGCCAAGATCCAGGCAATGCCTGCTGCTTGCACACATGGCAGCTTGAAATCCTTGCAGGGACAGTCTTCCCACTGCAGCCACTCCTGTAGAGTGATTTTACTACTATTGATGTGGGAATTAAATGCAGAGTTACATGGAGTGTGGGGGGGTGAGGCTATTCAGGCACAGTGTTACAATTTAGGACAATGGCACCCTATCACAGAAATAAAATACATTTGTCTCTACACAATGAAACTGAAGAAACTGTTTGGACTGCAAATCTCTCCTCAGTTGAAATTTTCAACCAGTAGCTCTCTAAAGAGTGGTATGGGTTTCAGCCGGGTAGTCAATAGGCTGCCAAAGACAAAGGGTGATCGCTCTTCTATTCAGATAACACACAAGAGAGACAATAGTCTGGATTATCAGAGGTCCAAAAGGACCAGGGGATAGATGTACCAAACAGAACTCGCTACTTGTTTACTCTCAAACATCCAAACCAGCAGACACAGCACACAGCTCCATGTGTGAAGGGGCAGGTTCAGCAGATTAAAATCCCTGTGCAAAAATCTGCTCTTCCGAGATGCTGTGACATCAGACATGAATCCTTTGCAATGCACCGGCTTCTGAATGTTGGAAGATAACACCGTCTGCAGTATCACCTCCCACTCAGACCTTGCTCTCTGACTGGTTCAACTAGGCATTAGAGAAGGCGTAAAGAGAACGTCCCGGTGGCAAGCAGCTGGATGAGCTGGCATCACAGCACCCTGAACACATAACTGCTTCTGAGGAATGCTGAGGGTGCAACAGCTCTTCCCTGGTGCAGGGAGGGTAAAGCATGAAGTCTGTAAGGGGATAAAAAAAAAAAAAAAAAAAAACAGCAGAAGATTGCATAAGATTGGTGAGCAGGAAACCTTCCATTCCAGCAGTGAGGGAAGAGCCTGAGCACAGCAGTTCCAAGTAACCTTCTCAGCATGCTTCCCTCCCATGGAGAGGGGGAAGCTCTCTCCCCTCCACTGGATCCTCCAGCACTGCAAGGCAAATCAACTTCTGTACTGGGGAAAAAGAGTTGAGATTCATTTGCTCCAGAGGCTGACAGTGGGGCTGGAAACAGTCTGGATCTCCTGAATGTCTGTTCACCAGCTGCCAGGGCACATCTGCTGAACCCAGTGGTGCTGTCAGAGCTCAGGAGCAGCCATGCTGCACATGGCAGCACGAGGGGGAAGGGAGGAAGAGGCTCAGGCATGTGACTTTAACAGCATTACATAAATCAGGGACACTCATGCACACACTCAAAGAGCATCAATCAGTGCTAACACAGAGAGTACTGCGATTCCTGCTTTCATATTTCTCATCCTAGAGTCACAAAAGAGCTATTTCTAGAGATCCACATCTCGTCCAGCACAAAGCCACCCCATTCGGTGCAGCCAACTTCATCCTCTCTGTTCCGGGAATCACCATCTTTCTAGGTGCAAAGCCCAGGAGCCCATATTTTGCACAAGACCTAGTGAACAGCACTTGGATCATCTGTGCATGCCAGCACCAGCAACACCTCCAGTCCTACCAAAGCACCGAAAAGCAGAACCAACATTCCTCTTCATCATTAACTCTGAGAAAAGAATGAGACCCCTTAGTTTCTGAGACACTGAGCCTAATGCAAAGTCCACTGAGGTAAGCAGAGAGAAAGGAAAATGAGGAGGCAGAAGAAGCCTTCCCAGGAGGATATGTGCAGCTGAGGCTGTGGCACTGTTGGTTTGTGATGCAGGCAGCCCAGCTCTCCATGCAAGCAGTTTGCAGGCAAACAACAGCCTGCAGGCCAGACCTGACAAGATGTGGGCAGCTTCCCATGTGACACTCATGCAAATGATTTAATGAGATGATCTGCTTATCTAAAATGATCTACACATGGCTGCAAACTCTCTCAGCCCAGAAGATTTGTGTGGAGCAGCTCTTGGCCTACAGAAGGGAGTGTGGTGAACACCATGCTGTTGAGTCATGGTCACACTGGAGCTGGCAGTCCCCATGCTTCCCAGATCATACTGGAGTGGTACTCATTTGGACATCCAGAAGGAGGGAGCAAGCACATAAGACTGTGACAGAAAGAACACTGCTGGGCATCACTGAGTGGAGCACCGTGACCAAGTTCTCCAACGTACCAGAAGACAAAGTACCACAAGAGAAGTTTTCAGTTAGTACACACTGAAGTTTTCAGTTAGTACACACTCCACAGACGTGTTCCTGATTCGCAGTGAGGGTAGCAGCTGAGCCTTCAGGGCCTTTCCCCTTTCACAGGCTGCCTGCAGCCAGAGGATGGTCTTCCGATGTCAGTTTTGTGTCTGTAAAGCTCCAACATGATCAGCAGATCTCCTGCTCTGCTCCAGCAGAGATTCTGAACTCTGAGATGTGGCAGATCCCACCTCAAAGCTGACAAGATGCCAGATCAGGAGGTCATAAATGAGAAATGGTGGAAGATGCTGTGTTGTTTCCTATCTCCGCTAAGGAAGAATCAGGTTTGCTATTCCCTGAGCAGGGTACTGTAACCATGTCTCTGGCCAGCGCTGAGGGAGGGCTTTGTCTCTCACCAGTACTGACTTAGCCTGCCCAGAGAGGTGGTGGAGTCACCACCCCTGGAGGTCTTAAGAAATGTGCAGATGTGACAGTGAGTGACATGGTTTAGTGGGCATGGTGGTGATGGGATGATGGTTAGACTTGGTGATCTTAATAGTCTTTTCCAACCTTTCTTATTTTATAATTCTATGATCTTTTTTCAACTTTGGTAAATCAAACAGGTCAAGAGTACAGAGTGCAGAAGTGAAGGACTACAGCAATGCCGGGGGCAATTCAGCTGAGATAGCAATCAAAACAATTTTCCAAAACATACCCATAGATCATTTAAACATCATTTTGTCATGGAAATACCTGAAGTTCCATTCTTCATCCCATAACATACCAAGGTTCAATTCCAGTCTTCCTTTGGTGCCACCTATCACTGTGATAATCAGCAGTTCATAGCACAATGAGGTAAGTCATAGGCTCTCCTCTAAATCTTGCTATTGAGAGTGATTACTTGGCCTTCGGTAATGAATTAGTCCCATTATACAGCAGCTGGCACAAGAGAAGCAAATCTGCTGCTAAGGCAGCTCGTTACAAGGGCAGTGCTGGAACTACTCAGCCATGTACTACACACGCACCCCTCAGCAGGATTTTTAAACAGAATTCTGCAAACAGTACAAAGATTTCTCTAGGACTGCAAAATACACTGCATTCATCAATCCAGTTTCTGGCTGTTGCTTTCTGAATTAAACATTTGCCCACCCCTTGGAAGTATAATTCCTCTTCTGTGCAATTTTTAACAGGCACTTTGCCATATTAATAATCAAATTCACTCTTTAATCTTTTATTCTCTGCCATCCCCTGCAATCTCTGTCCCCCCAAATTTCCATTTTTATTCCCAGAAACTTGCCAGCTCATGATGCTGCCTTTCTACAGCCCAGCCTCACCTCTGCAGCAGCTGCAGAAAGCTCACTTCGCAACTGGTTTTGCTAAGCAGCAGCTTATCACTGTAGATCTGGCTTTGTGGCTTTGTGGTATGTGGTTCAAGGAGGAGCATGTGGGCACTAGCAACTGCAGTTTTGTTTTGGAAACCTGAATGAGTGCTAAATAGGTGAATTAGAAAGGATCAGGAAGAGGAAGCAGATGCAACAGCCAATTTAAAGGAACTTTCTGAGAGTATCAGGGGAAAAAAGCAGAATGAAAGAACACTGGATAGCAATGTCATAGCCATGATGGCATAAACATCTGTGTTAGGTACAGTTCAGAGAGATGGTACCTTGTGTCAGACCAACGAATACAATTTGGTCAAAACAAATCCCTTTATTCTGTGAAGACTAAGAAGAAAAGAAGCAGTCAAAGAGCATTAAAACTGTGCAAAGTCAAAAAATAATGAGTCAGAGATCAAGAAGCAGAAACAAAAGAGAAAGTCTCCATCAACTCAAAAGGCCAGCAATACAACCACAAAGGCCTGGAGATGCAGACTGTTTCTCAAGGAATTCAACAAAAGAAGAGTGAGAAGTGTGTTGAAAATATTTGCAAGTGTTACATGAAGCAAGTCTAGTCAAAAGCCTGAAGCACTTACATATACAAGACACAATAAACAGGTAACATTTTAGCATACAAATTACACTAATGAGAAAAGCAAAGTATTAAATATGGGAGTAATAACTGTAACATATATTTTCCATGTCCCAGACAGTGTCCACCAGCACAAAGGTCCTTGCTTCTCCCATTTCTCTACAACAAAGGCTGGTCCACTGGCAGCCCACTGAGCTCTCAGGTGAGGGTGGAAACTCATTTTAACCTCTTTCTTTCTGTTCATACAATTACTGCTTCTTCCTTAACAGTTTTGGTCCTGCTTGACCAGGTCTCTTTATCAGCCTGAGTAGGTAACAGGCAGTGAGTGATGCTGAAATGCCAGAAAGCAAACTGCAGGTTCAGTTAGAGACCTGAGTTAACTCTGAGCTAAGAGATATCACTCTGAGAGGCAAGGACTATTTACGAGAGTCTCAGATAAAGAATAGGGGCAAATATGGGAAGATAATACGAGCACTTTGGGACTCTTCATTAAACTGTGATGTGCCTCTGCTTCCCCCCTCACCCTCATAGAATCATAGAATGGCTTGGGTTGAAGGGACCCGAGGATCATCGAGTTCCAACCCCCTGCCACAGGAAGGGCCACCAACCTCCAGATCTGGTACTAGACCAGGCTGCCCAGAGCCTCATCCAACCTGGTCTTTAACACCTCCAGGGATGGAGCATCCATAGCCTCTCCGGGCAGCCTGTTCCAGCACCTCACCACTCTCTCAGAGAAAAACTTCCCCCTGACATCTAACCAAAATCTTCTCTCCTTCAGTTTAAAACCATCCCCCCTTGTCCTATCACTGTTTACCCAAGTAAAAAGTTGATTTCCCTCCTGTTTACAAACTCCCTTAAAATACTAGAGGCCACAATGAGATCTTCCAGCAGCATTCTCTTTTCCAGGCTGAACAAGCCCAGCTCCTTCAGCCTGTCTTCGTAGGAGAGGTGCTCCAGCCCTCTGAGCATCTTTGTGGCCCTCTCAAGCTGTTCTCCATTCCTGGACTAGCTGAGTGCATGAGGATACTTCAAAGACTAAGACAGTGCTAATGAGATAACTTGACAATTACAGTTTATATAAACAACCCAGAGACAGCTTTTGCTTTTTTTCTACGTAACATACCTTGCAGCAATCTCCCATCTTCAGGCAGTGCTACCAGCAATGCTGTTCAGCTCTGGATTTGATGTTAGAATAGCAGAGGACAATACAACTGTGTAGGAAGCCACCCTATAGCTTCCACATCAGCTATGTGTTTTCCTTGCCTCTGAGCACTCCGTGAGACAGCCATAGAGAGCTCTCTCACACATCTTCCTTCCAGATCTTGGCCTGACCCATCTCAGGTCTTCTCAAACTTTTAATTACCTTTCACTGAGCTCTCTCTTTCCCTATGGAAAAAGAAATGACAGACATAGAACTGATCAATATGGGTGCAAACAGTGATACAAGACAAAACAGCTAATGTTGAAGTCACTTTTTTTCTGCTACAGCTTGGAGACCACGGTAACAAGGTACAGAGGGCTATCTCAAGGTGCTGTAGAGCTGAGACAGCCCTGGTAAATCCATATAGTAAACAAACCTGGAAGACCATGGTGCTTTTGCTGCCAGCATCACAGTGGGGATCTCTGTGGCTCAAGAAGAATCTGCATAGAGTCTACTGTTACCAACTGCATGCACAGGATAAAGTGCCAGACCACTCCCCAACAATGCCAAGGAAGTAGTTTTGACCTTTGGTTCTATGCCTGCCTAGGAGCCCAAAAATCAGTGACCAAAGGCCTCTGAAAGTCACCTGTTAGTCTGCCTAAATTCATTCCAAAATAGCCCATAACCTGCAACTGAAAACTGCAGGACTGCTCACAAGCAATGAAAAAGACATATGTTAAAAGGTGCTGGCTTGTGTCACTGCTGAAGGTGTGGAGTGGTAGTTCCTGAGTAATCCATGACCTCCTTTAAGAACTTGCCAGCAAAAAGGCTAACCACAAATGTACTAGACTGATGTAAAAGCTATTTTAATAGCATCATGGGGAAAACTGGAAAACTGGGTTACTAGCAGAAGCAAGAAATGCCTCCCCAGATGGTAACCACAGCACGCACAGAGAAAGTCCTCTGGCCAACAGCACACAGCAACAGCTCTGCAGCCCACATGCAGCCTGCCCTGCCTCTCAACCCAAGCCAGTATTATCAGCACAAAGTGCACTGTGGCTGTGGTGGCAGGTGTGCCAGGGGCTCTTACTGGTTGCTGCTCTCCCATGCCCACCCCGTACTCTGCCTGCAGCCGCACACTGCAGAGGCCTGGCCTCTGTGCTGCACTGCACAGTGCAGATCTGCATGGCTGATGGCCTGATTCCTGCCACAAACCAGTCGTTTACAAGAGGTCCACTTAATAAGTAATGTTTTACGCAGTGGCATGACATAAACATTCCAGTTCTGCAATATCATACCCACATGTTTCAATGCAAACACTTGTTGAGCATCCTGCTCTTGAAAAACCAGCTGAAGAAATGGTTGGCCTTGATTTTACAGTGTTCTGCACTGAGTGTCTCATACCAATACAAGGAAGTGCAGTGTGTAATTAACTATGGCCAAGGACACTTCGAACTGACTTAAACAGTTGGCAGTGAGCAGAGCACACAATGGGGACCATCAAACCCATTATGATTGTTTCAAGTTTCCCCAGTAGTTCTGCAAATCTGTTTGCAAATTCTGCCCAGTGCAGAGCCTCACATCACTGCTGAAGTGTGCACTGTAGGGAGCAGCCACTGCAACAAGCAAAGCTCCTGGGAAGCTTCCAGCAAATCGGCCTGCATGCACAGCGAGACACATCCTGTGAGTGCTGGATTATGAAAAGTCACATAGAGCAAGTGCTCCCTGGAAGCACCTGAAACCAAAGACAGAGATATCAGTGCCTTATTTCAATTATTCTAAGACACAAGTTGGCAGAGCTGCTTGCTTGCCAGGCCCATCAGGCTGGTTCCTCATCCCAACAGGATTAACACAAGGAACTTGAGAAATATCACTCTTGCTGGCCTGAGTTACAATGTGGCCACTGTGAAAACAACTGCAAGAGTCCCAAATATTTCCAAAGAAAGACACTCTCTGCAATGCTGCAGAACCATATATTTATTACCATTATTATGGGACTTCACCAAAACAGAGAATGCCCTATTTTTGAGATTGTACTTAGCATCAGCAGCCAGTGAAAGAACCAAAACAAGTTCTGGATACATACTTGGACATTAAAGAATGAAGGTTCTTTAATGATAATAATGTGCTCCATGAAGCACATTACACAAGCACAGCCACAAGCAACCAGAGATTTAAAAAAAATACAAAACAAAACAAGAATTTAATGTTGTTATTAAAAGGACCAGTTAATTTTACCTGGTCATTTATTATCACACTGGTAAAAGTGAAATGAGTACAGAAAATCTGCAAGAATCTTCCGGTCTTGCTTTCAAGTATTTACCAATTTGGGCATCAAAATAAAGGTCGTTTTAGAAAACATTGAGTGTCCAGCATCTTCCCACAATTCCTTTAAAAGTATTCAGTAAAATACGCCATGTAATATATTCAGTGCATCTGGTTTTCAGTGCAATACGCACGATGCTGATCATTAATCTTGCATCCACACCAGAAAATGAGACAGACCATCTCTACAGAAAGCACTCTTAGTTTTTCCACAGGAGGTGTGTCCCATTCAAAGCTCAGAGTAGGGAATTTGTCAGTGAACTAGGCAGTCTGTAAATGATCTGCATTTTTTATCTTCACTATGTATCCCCTCCCTACAATGCAGGTGAACAGTAGCTCGTTTGATCTTCGATATCTACAAGACAAATCCCTGTAGTGAGATGGGTTTCAGACTCCCTTTGCAACACATGGGTAGAAAGAGGTTCTTACAGGATAAGTCTCCTGTGACCCACTTTCATCTTTTTGCAGAAGGTAAATAAAAACATTTTTAAAAATTCTGTTTCATGGAATTTCTGCAAGGCAAGAGGTCTGATTGTTCTCACGTGCCACGGGCACAGCATCCATGAGCACAGCTCCTGCAATATCTCACCTTTCCAGAAGGAAAAAGAGCTCACCAAAATCCCCCATCTGCCAACAGGAACCCCCCTTACACACATTTTGGTGTATTTACAGTACTATTCAGTTTTGAAATTCTTCCTACAACTTCTACAGTTGAAGATAATTTTCTCCGTACACACAATTGACACTCTTACAAGCGAGGGACTACAGCCTGCACCTTCTCACAGGGATTTAAAATCTCAAAGTCTCAATCATAGAATCATAGAATCACCAAGGTTGGAAAAGACCTAAAAGATCATCCAGTCCAACTGTTCACCTATTACCAATAGCTCCCACTAAACCATGTCCCTCAACACAACATCCAGTCTTTCCTTGAACACCCCCAGGGTCGGTGACTCCACCACCTCCCTGGGCAGCCCATTCCAGTGCCTGACCATCCTTTCGGAAAAGAAATACTTCCTAATGTCCAGCTTGAATCTCCCCTGCCGTAGCTTGAAACCATTCCCTCTGGTCCTATCACTAATGACATGAGAGAAGAGGCCGACCCCCAGCTCACTACAACCTCCCTTCAGGAAGTTATAGAGAGCAATGAGGTCTCCCCTGAGCCTCCTCTTCTCCAGGCTGAACATTCCCAGCTCCTTCAGCCTCTCCTCATATGGCCTGTGTTCCAGACCCCTCACCAGCTTTGTTGCCCTCCTTTGAACACGTTCCAGGCCTCAATGTCTTTCTTGCAGTGAGGGGCCCAAAACTGGACACAGTACTCGAGGTGCGGCCTCACCGGTGCTGAGTACAGGGGAACAATCACCTCTCTGCTCTTGCTGGCAACACTGTTTCTGATGCAAGCCAGGATGCCATTGGCCTTCTTGGCCACCTGGGCACACTGTAGGCTCATGTTCAGCGGAGCATCAATCAATACCCCCAGGCCCATTTCCTCTACGCAGTCCTCCAGCCACACCGCCCCAAGCCTGTAGCGTCACCTGGGGTTGTTGTGGCCGAAGTGCAGGACCCGGCATTTGGTCTTGTGGAACCTCATCCCATTGGCTTCAGCTCAGCTCTCCAGCCTGTCCAGATCCTTCTGTATGGCCTCGCTACCCCCAGGCAGATCCACAATTCTAGCTAATTTGGTGTCAACTGCGAATTTACTGAGGGTGCACTCGATGCCCTCGTTCAGGTCATCAATAAAGATATTGAAGAGGACAGGCCCCAGCACCGACCCCTGGGGAACACCACTCACGACCAGTCGCCAGCTGGATTTAACTCCATTCACCACCACTCTCTGAGTCTGGCCCCCCAGCCAGCTCCTTACCCCACCAAGAGTGTACCCATCCAAGCCTCGGGCTGCCAGCTTCTGCAGGAGAATACTGTGGAAGACAGTGTCAAAGGCTTTGCTGAAGTCTAGGTAGACCACATCAACAGTCTTTCCCTCATCCACCAGATGGGTCACTCGATCATAGAAAGAGACCAGGTTGGTCAAACAGGACCTGCCCTTCATGAACCCATGCTGGCTAAGCCTGATCCCCCAGTCATCCCGCATGATCTCCCTCAAGACAATCTGCTCCATAACCTTCCTGGCACCGAGGTCAGGCTAAAAGGCCTGTAGTTCCCCGGATCCTCCTTACAACCTTTCTTGTAAATGGGAATCACATTGGCAAGCCTCCAGTCTTCTGGGACCTCACCAGTCAATAAGGAGCACTGATAGATGATGGAAAGTGGCTCGGCTATCACCTCCGCCATCTCCCTCAGCACTCTCGGGTGGATCTCATCTGGCCCCATAGACTTGTGGCAGTCCAGTTGGAGTAGTAGGTCAGTACTAGAAACAGTAGTGGACTGTTTCTTCCAGAATCACCAGGGGGTTAGTGTGCTCCCCAGCCGAGATTACCAGGTCAGAGAGAGGAGTATCTTGAGGATAACTGGTCTGACTTTTAAAGACAGATGTAAAGAAGGCATTCAGAACCTCCACTTTTTCCTTATCCTCAGTGATCACATTCCCAGCCTCATCCAGCAAAGAGTGGATATTCTCCTTTGTCCTCCTCTTACTGTTAATGTATTTATAAAAGAGTTTCTTATTCCTTTTCACCCCAGCAGCCAGGTTAAATTCAAGCTGGGCTTTTGCCTTTCTGATTTCACCTCTACACATTCTAACGACTTATATTCATTCTGAGTTGCCTGTCCCTCTTTCCACAGGCGGTAGATTCTCTTTTTCTCCTGGAGCCTCAAGAATAGCTCCCTATTCATCCACGCCGGTCTTCTTCCCCACCGGCTCATTTTGCAGCTCAGGGGGACTGCCTGCTCTTGCGCCCTTAAAACTTCCTTCTTGAAGAGCAACCAGCTCTCTTGGACCCCTTTACTCGCTAAGACTGAATGCCAGGGGACTCCCCCTATTAGTCTCTTGAACAATTCAAAGTCCGCCCTCCTGAAGTCCAAGGTAGCAGTTTTACTATTCCCCCTCCAGGCTCCACCATGAATCGAGAAATCTATCATTTCATGGTCACTCTGTCCAAGAGAGCCTCCAACCTCCACATCTCCCACCAGACCTTCCCTGTTTGTGAACAGCAGGTCTAGTGGGGCAGTTCCTCTCATGGGCTCTCTGACCAGCTGCATCAGGAAGTTATCCTCTATGCATTCCAGAAACCTCCTAGACTGCTTCTTCTGTGCTGTGCTGTACTCCCAGCATATGTCAGGGAAGTTAAAGTCCCCCATGAGGACAAGGGCTGGCGACTGTGCAGCTCATGCCAGCTACTTATAGAATACCTCGTCTGTCTCTTCATCCTGGTTTGGAGGTCTATAACAGACGCCCACCAGGGTGCCTGTCTTGTCAGCCCTTCCTCTGATCTTTACCCAAAGGGATTCAACGTTATCAAAAAGTGATCTTCTCGCAGCAAAACATTATTTCTCCACTCTTTTAGCAGGAGAAAATAGGTTACTTAGTTCTGTTCTCGCTCTCCAGAAATGTAGGTGCTCCAATGACCAGAAGTTTCAAATGTGAAAAGTTGCAGATGTCACAGACATCAGAAATGACCCTTTAAAATTAAAGTGCCTGTGCAAGCCACAGCTGCATGTATCCTGACTGCAGAAAGACACCGGCTGAACTGCGGTGCATTCAGGGGGAGCTGGATGCTCTACATCTGTCCATAGCAGTCTCAGTCACCCTCTCAAATTTTGAAGCGATATCAGACTGTTCTCGTTGTCACTGCTATCTCACAAATACCTCTAAGATCCCCTTTCAGAGAAAGGTTGGCTGTTAAACCACACCAAGTAAAGCAGCCAAAACTGCTATGAGCACTGAGTTCTGAAAACTCTTCCCTTGCCCCCGACACAATGCAGCCTCCAGCTACAGCACATTCCCTCCAACATATGTCCCCACACTGGGGACAGCTCAGAAAGCAGCAGCAGCAGCAGCTCTGCTGGTACTGAGCCCATCACACATCTCCCCTGTTGCTCTCTGTGCCTTTTGACATCAAGCTGATTTTTGAGAGGAGAGATCCAGGAATGAAGGCATCAGGTAATCACATCCAGGATGAAGAAGGACCTGCTGAGAAAGCAAAGCAGCGACGCTGTGCACAGAGGTATAGACACTACAACAAAAAGGCCAGGGTTCAGGTACCTCAAGCCAGCTGGGTACTTCCCACATGCAACCTCACTCTCATATATATGGTTGCCAGCATCACCTCCCCACTCCAACAGCTGACAGCATCTCCCTCCTGCAACACCCACCAGCATCTCCGACCACATCACACACCTCACATAGTGCCCAGCACAGCTGGCAGCCCATGGCCGCCTGTGCAGCACTGACTGCGCATCTTGTGAGAAAATGTTTTGGGGTCTTTGATCAAAATACACTCCTACATCAAGCAGGAGGTACAGAAATAAAAAAAACTTTTTTTTTTTTTTCTGTTTAAGTGGAGATTTCAGCAAAATTCTGTTTTACAGAAATGTTTGAAAGTTGAATTATGTCACACAGCGGAATACTCCTTGCTAATCAGCTCACAGATTCCAGTTCCTCCTTAAGCACAGTGTCTGCCTGGATACAGCTTGGTACAGAAATCCTCTACAGTTCTTCTGCTATTATCAAATAAATCAGAGGTATTACTGTTTCTATTAATCTCTTTCACTCCCGTTCCTGTCACTACCTCGGAATGAAGAAGGAAGCGGCTCCAGAGCCCAGCATGCTCCCACCTCCTTGCTCTGCCACTGGCACTTCCCATGCCCATGTGTCACAGGTTGAGTTACACGAAATGAGACTCCCTCCCCCTTGGATATTACATGGCAGTCGAAGTAACACACGATGCTGCCTGCACATGCTCCAGGCATCGGGGACAGTGCACGACTCCTTCCCTCCAGAACATCTCATGGTTCCAGCACGCCATGCTGTGCAGACAAGATAAGCCCTACTCCATTCCGCTTGCCCAGATTCCACAGCCACCTCCAGCCAGGCTGGAAGCACACACTGTGCTTCGCACAAAGACTCACATCTGGGGGATGGCTGCAGCTATAAAAACTAATGACAATTATCAGCAAATTTGCATATGTTGCTACTGCTGCTGCTTATATAAGTGATTTCCAGCTAACCACAAATACAAAAAGCAGCACCCAAAATAGATTTTAAAACAAACCGCTTGCAAATGTGACTGAATGACACATCTCTCTATCCATGTGCAAGGCACATCTCAGAAAAGGCAGATGCAGCAGCCAGTATCTCCCCACAGGACCCCACGCAAAACACCCCCTGGAGTATGCTCCACACCTCCCACCCACTCCCTACCCCCTCTTGCCGCTGTTCTGCAATGGGTATCATTGTGGCAAACTGGAATACACCCAAAACTTCTCCAGGGATGCTCCTAGATCTGGAGCTGTACAGAAACCTGTCTGCACACATTATCATCCCAAGCATCTCTGCTGCAGGGGAGGTGCAGAGCCTCTGGGTAGGTAATGAGTTGTTGCCTACAGCTGTTAAGAAATCCTCACTCACAGTATAACACACCACATTCCACCTGCTCTGCATCTGTGTTCACTGCAATGAAGCATTGCTTATCACCCACAGATTCCTCTTTGCACCAGACTGGGAAGGACAAGCCTTAGACTGCAGCAGTCTGATAAGATTCTCTGGTTCTGCTCAAGTGGACAAAAAAAGATCAGACCAAAAAAGAAGTGCTTGTGAAGGAGGAGGCCAGAAGTACGTCACCATCCCTAAACCAAGCATGAGCCACTGCAGCCTGCATGCAGCCCTGGGCAGCTGGTAATGCAGCCTTGAAAAGCCATAAACTTTTAACAATATTGTGTGATTTTTAGCAATATTTTTCATGAGTTCATTGCATGTAGCTCAAGCACAGACTGTAGGTGACAGTGGAACTCTGTGCAGTGAGGGCACAGTGCAGGGCTGACCCACTTCTGGGGACTGCCACACAAACATGGTCTAGTTGAAACCTACATGTTGTACACTTTACATTATCATGAAAGCTGTGAATTTCATGAAGTTCAGGGGACTGAATCATTACCAATCCCAGGAGTTCCTTAGAAGCGCGGATGCTGATTGTGGGATCACCACTTCCTCTCTGAAGGAAGGTGGCTGTGTCGAGGTAAAATGCCAAAAGGATTTTATCATTTGTGAAATGAAACCAAATCATCTATGGAATCCGAAGGAAAACTTGTGCCCGAACTTGAAGATGAAGCATGGCTCACAGGTTCAGCTTTCTGGTGGATTTGACTACTCATTTAAATGAGTCAAACATGTGTCTTCATGGTGGAAATCAACTTATCTGTGCTACATTCCTAACCATGACAACGTTCAAAATGAAACTTAAGTTACAGCAAGCTGAAGTTAGGAAAAATAATTTCATGCATTTTGATATATAGGCTAAACACAGTCCTGTGAACAGCAAAAAAAATGCAGCCTTGTTTTCCATTTTGATAAAGAAATTTGAGAACAGGCTTTCATATTGCCAAAAAAAATCAATTTTGGGGGTACATTTGCAATTCTGTTTTCAGGGAACATAAATATACTACCTGCGAATTTTTGAATGGAATGCATAGAATTGCAGTCAGATGTTCAATTTCATGAAAAATTTGATCAAGCCCTCTCTTACCGGAGAAAAATATCCCTCACTTCACAGTCACAACTTCTTAATGTCATCACTTTTTGTGAACAACTGTTTTCAAGGATGAAGCATAGGAAGAGTAAAATTTCATCCAAAATCTCTACTGAGCACCTCAAGAGTTCACTGAGAATTGCAGCCACTTCCATCAAACCAGACTGATGCATTCATTTCATGAAAACAAGCTCAAATTTCCCACTTGCTTTATGTTTTTTTCACTCTCTTTTTTTATGTTTTAATTTTTTAAAAAAAGTTAAAAAATAAGTTTTGTTACTTATATACAGTAAGTATAAATTTCTCTTGACTGACTGTGGTCCAGGCAAGCCAAATGGTTGGACATCCACACTGTAGACTGTTAAGTCATGTCAGTCATTGCTGACATGGCTATCACTCAAAATCAATACATATAAAAACCATGAGGGGCAGTTAAAAAAAAAAAAAAAAAAGAGAGAGAGAGACAGCTTCTTCTCAGTGATATCCAGCAAAAGCATGGGATGCAATGGGCACAAATTAAGACACAGAATATCCCATTGAAATATAAGCACTGGAATAGGTTGCCCAGAAAGGCTGTGGATCCTTGAATGTATTCAAAACGTCATAAATCATAATCGGGGAAAAAAAACCAGGTGATTTCCAGACACATCTTCCAGTTCTGGCGGCAAGAATACAGCAGCCTTAGTGACTGCTACCAACCAGCTGTGCCTTGGGGAGTCAATCTGGAACCCCATCATAGAGCTAGAACCTCCTGAGTTCAGTCAGATTGGACCTATGAAGATCATCAAGTCCAAATGCCCAATCATTTCTGGAGTAGCAAAAGTTAAAGCATATTACTGAGGGCATTATCCATATGCTCCGGAACTCTAACAGGTACGGGGCGTCAGCCACCTCACTCAGAACCTGTTCCAGTCTTTGACCATCCTCACAGTACAGGGCTTTTTGCTCACATCCAGTCTTACCCTGCCCTGGTGCAGCTTTGTGCCATTCCCACATGTCCTGTCATCCGTGACCAGGGAGCAAAGTACCAGCATCTCCCTCTGCTGCCCCTCCTCAGGGAGCTGCCGGAACAGTGAACATGTCACCTCTGAACTTCCATCCCTCCAAACCAGACAACTCAAGTGTCCTCAGCCTCTCCTCGTAGGACATGCCTTCCACATCCTTGCTTTTGCTCTGTGACACCTGTGTCCTCTCCTGAGCTCACAAAGACATCTTTATTTCCAAGCTCTCCTCCCCAGACCCTGCACTTCTTCTCCAGTTCTCACTGCTTTCATCGTTGCCATGGCAGGGACCTCCCAGCCATCATTCTTCCTTCCAACCAACCACAGCAGGGAGCAGGAACCAGAGGCTGCCAAACTTCCATACCTCCCTGTGCCATTCAGACCAGCCCCTAGTGAGCCAACAGGCGCAAACACCTACTTTTCTTTGCAAGAGCCAAGTGCTATCAGACAGTGTGAGCGAGGATACAAGGACGAGGATCACAAACTGCTCCCTTCTGCTGCAGCAGAGCATGCAGCCAGCTGTCCTTCAGAGCAAAGAGCTGCGGGCCGCAGTACCTGCTGGCATGAGCACTGCCCTTATCAGGGCAGCCATAGGAGGTCATATCCTCTTCCAACAGCACTGTGAGGGTAAATTTTGCTCCCAACATAGTACTGAACCAGAAGCTGCAGGGATGGGGCACCCAAAGCCAGTATGAGTGCTGATCAGAGGATCATGCTCATGACCCCATCCTCCACGTGTTCTTATCTCCCTAGTACCAGCCCCAGTGTCTGTGTGCAAGATAAAGAATGGAAGACACGGGGTTGCCGTGGTATAGTCAGGTCAGCTACACCAAGCACAGTGTGACACACTCAGACCCCAGCAGGAAGGAAGGAATTTCCAAGAGGGAAATGATATAAAACAAAGTCATCGTGTGACTTTCCACTGAGCAAGATTTGTCTCACTGCATGATCCACTCTGCCTCCAATGATTTCTAAATTCCTGGTCAGATGTGTAAATGTTTGGCAATGTGCGAGACCACAAACATTCACGTATCTCAGTAAATGATCTTGTAGGTGGCAAACCTGACAAACAAATGGACTCCCACACTCCTAAACTATAGCACAAAAATTCTCAAGTGCTTCAGAGGCAGAAAGAAGTCCCCGGCCTCACTGCTGTAATGCTGAGTGGGGAAATTCTGCCTCCGCTTTCCTGTACAATAGCTAAGAATGAGCAACAGCAACTGCATGGAAACACCACAGATTTTTTTTTTTTCATTTGGACTGGCGAAATGGAAAGGTGATTGCAGATCTACAGGCAAACATCCTGCTCCCAGAGCACTGCTCTGCAGGCACCTGGCGGTCCGGCTCTGCTCAGCGCTGTGCATCCTGCCCTCCTCACGTCCCAGAGGGGAAAGCCTGGGGCACACACAGCCCAGCAGGGAATGCATCCCAGCAGAAACCTGGCAGGCAGAGGTCACTGAGAAGCGCTGCGCTGTTGACTGCTTCACTGCAGCACCATGCCCATGGCCTGACTGAGTGACACCAGAGCACAGACAGCAGGGCTGATGGGCTCATGGCAGATTCTGGCAGTGCTAAGGGATGTTGCAGATTTCACTTTCACAAATGCAAAGACTGTGAAGGCAGACATGAACTTTACACTTGGATGGTGTCTTCTTTGCACAGAAAAGAAAATAACAAGCCAGCAGGGGAGCAAGCACTACTGTGGGAATGGAACTGCTGCCCGAGCTGCAGGGCTGTGAGGACAACTGGAGGTACAGCAACTCCTGGCATCCTGGTGGTGAGGTCACAGCCTTCGGGTCCCTAAGGTGCTCTGGGCAAGACCACACGCACTGGCAGGGTGCCCTGCCAGCTGGGAGCTGTTGCAGCAGAAGTGACATATCTGGGTTATCTCTTCCATAGCACCAGCCCAGGAGATGCTTAGTGAAAGGAAGAGGAGAGGCGCAGGAGGCATTCGCCCAGCACTCGGCCGACACGCATGGCCGCCGGGAGCTGTATCGTCTCCTCCGCCGACTGCTGCCGTTGAGCAACAGCGAAAAAACAGAAGCGTCCGGAGCAGCCCGCGTTCCGAAGCAGAGCTCAGCAGCACCGATCGCACCGGGCGCTGCCCGCTCTGGGCACGGGGCGTCCCGGCGTAGCGTCCTGCCAGCAGTGGAAGCGGGATGGGACAGCTGCGGAGCACTCCGTGCCCCGGCCCGGCCCGGCCCGGCCCGGCCGCCGCTCCCACCCGCGCAGCCCCGCCGCCCCTCGGCCCCGCTCCTACCTCCAGGAGCTGCACGTAGCTGGCCGGGAACCAGCCGCGCAGCCCGTCCTCCTTCTGCCCTTCCCACCAGCCGCCGTCCGGCACCTGCAGCACCGTGATCAGCTCCCCCGCGGCGAAGCGGAGCCCTTGGCGGTGCCGCTCCCCGGAGAAGGGGTACAGCGTCTGGCAGCGCGATCCCGACATGTTGCCGGCAGTGGCGCTGCCCCCGCTTAGCGCCCGCCCGGGGCGCCGCCGCCCGCCCGCGGAGCGAGGGCTGCGGGAGGGCCGCACCCCGCCCGCCCCGCCCCGTTCCGTCCGCTGCGGGGGCGCGGCGCACGCTGAGCGCGGAGGAAAAGGGGCGGGGCGGGCACGGAGCCCCCGGAGCGGCGGAGAGCGGGAGGGAGGGCGGCGGGACCGCGGGTGTGCGGCCGTCAGGAGCAGCGCGTGTCCGCGGTGACGCCGAGTGCGCGCTTTTGAGAGAAGCCGTGACAGGTCCGTGAGGCACCGCTTGTCCAAGAGGTGTGTGTGACGCACGTGACGTCATCCGTGCGCTTGTGAGGTGCGTCTGTGTGGGACAGCCGTTCTGCCCGACCGCCAGACGCACCCGGGGCTGTGTGCAGCTGTGAGCGACATACGGCTGTGTGATGTACAGGTGTGTGCGTGGCGTACAGGAGCGATGTACGGGTCAGCATGAAGTACAGGTGAGTATCTGTGTGAGGGACGTGAGTGTGTGTCACACAGCTCAGTGTTACAGGTATCTCTCGCCCATCTTTGAATAAATAAAGGCACACCCTTGCTCAGTCAACATCTTAACTCTGTTCTGAGTCTTAATTCATGGGACTGGGATAAATATAACAAACCACAAGCCCCTTCATCTTGCAACAGTGACACACAGGTGTGGGTGACACATCCCAAGTGTGTGTCTGTGGCACTCAGTGAGCACCCCGCTTGTTCCACATGCACTTAGTGTGTGCGAGTCACACATGTGAGACACCTCTGTGTGTGCACGGGGCACACCACGTGGTGACACCTTCATTTGTGTCACACTCCTGTGACACCACCGTGAGTCTGACTTTGGCTGTGAGCGCCCATTCTGCATCCTTTTTCAAGGACTAGCCTCATTTATTCTTTCAGTTGGTTCATGCTTTGCAATCAGTGCATAGGAACGAGGAGCACATTCAGAACAGACTGCCTCCTGTGCCCATCACGGACCATCACATGCATGTCTCCTCATCTGGGGCTGCACAGGGTTTAATTCATGTGACAATTTTTCCTTCTCTCTTTTCTTCGGAGTTTTAAGAAATAGTGGTACCTTATCTGTGAAGTTGAGCAATCAGCTAGCATTTCAGAAGGTGACCTTCAGCAGAGGCGTCCTTCAGTTAGCAGGGATAAGCAGCCATCAGAGCAGAGCTCTTATTCTTTCAGCTACTTTGGGACACCATTCACAATTCTATTTTGGATTGTTTGAATTTGTGGTAAATTGCTTAAAATCATGTTTGAAAAGCATTTTCTCTCATAACTATTGAACTATGATCCATTATGTGTTCTTAGCACACCAGCTGTGCCTCGTCTGGCAAAAAGCAATTGACTTAGTATCATGGCATATATCCATGTACATCTAACAGCAGAATTCTCTAACAGTACCATTCTTTCTCTTTTTCCTCTGCTATTTTTATGCTTTTCCAGCTTGTTCTTCTTTCTCTTTTTCTAGGGGCATATGTTCCATCACTAAACTTTATCAGCGAGAAAGCATTCAGTGGGTATTTAGTCCTGAAACAGTTCAGCTTTTCAGGACTTTACATGTAGTAGCAGACAAGACCCAGTGTAAACATTAAGATCATACTTACTTTTTTTCCCCTGAATCTATCAATACAACTTCATTTTGGCTATGTACAAACATACAACCTGTAAACAGAAGGGCTCTGTTCACTACAGAGGATCCCTTTCAGTCAATGGAAGTGTATCTCTCCGAACAGGTCCCACAAGCAATCATTTCAATTTGCAGATAATTACACAGCCATTTTCTCTTTAGATATGTCTGGTTCTTCACCTGAATGTGAAGAATGCCTTTACTTCTTGCAGAGAGAGCAGCTTTTATTGAAGGCTTATATCTATGTTTGCTTTTGCATTGTGTGTTGTCTTTATTCTTGTGATCCTTGTAGGGAAAAGAAGTTACCGGCATAGAAAGCATTTTCATATAACACATCAGAGCCAGAGTCAGTGAATGGAAGATAAAGAAGCCATTTCCAAAGGTATGCAGCAGCAAGAGCAGTGATCAGCTTTTAGATTCAGTCTTGTTTTCTATCATCTGTTCCAGCTCTGTTAAAGCACCTTGTCAGGATGCAGGTGTTCTCCAGCCGGTGCTCCGCAGGTCCGACTGAGCAATCTGAACAATACCTCTGGCTGTGAGATCCCTACAGATTTTATTTCCTGAGCTGTCACAACTGTTACACTCTGTCATCTGATCTGGGGCAGTTTCTCAATTAGCGGTGAAAAGACAGTTCTAGAATGAGTGTCACATGAACACACTCTCCGTTAGGATGGGATGAACTTCACCTCAAGAGGGCCTTTTTCTCTCTGCCACCAAAAGCTGTAGTATGAAGACCTCAAGTTCAGATTTCTAACTTCCTATCAAATTGAAATGCTGCTGGTGAGTGGGAAAAAGCCAACTTCATATAATACTGCAGAAAGCCTCATTTATAGTCATCCAGAGATAAATTAACTCATATTTGGCTTGATTTTATAGATTGCACCTGGAGCTTAAAATGATGCCACTAAAACAAGATAGGCAGATTCCCTCAAGAAGGACCTAACAACATCATGGCACTAACTGAAAGAATACTTGCACCTGACAGCAGTAGAAATGATCAATATTTTGTTTCTTTAAAACAGCATCTGACAATCTCTCCAGCCCATGGAAAAGAGCTTAATTGCTCCTGCTGTCTTTGCTGAAAAGATCCTGCAAAGCTCAACATAACAGAGCTGGAATGGGAGAGCCTTTCAGTCATGACAGACTAGGATCATGTGAATAGCTGATTGGCTTTACCTGTTTGCAAGACACAGCAGCACCAGATCTCCTGAGGCCAAGAATCAGCACAGGAAGAGTCTAAAAAGAGGCCACATATAGCACTGGGTATTTAAATGATCTTTGTAATCTAATTATGTAGAAGAAATTACTTCTGTTGTTGGAGAGGAAACACTCTGAGCCTTTATGGAAAAGATACACTTCTTAACATGTTTAAATGCTATAGCTTTTTATGAGAAAGGACCATTTTCAGTGCTTTGAACACCAAGACATAAGAACAGATACATGAGCTCAGAACAAAATGTAGTCTAGTCAGCAATGTTTCCGAAAGCAACTTAGAGAATACATGGGGTGGAATGAAACAGCAGGATAATATACAGCAGTGCTTCCCCTGGAAACTCTCCCATCATCCACCAAACTGCAGCGTAGGAACCTCCTAAGCCAGATATTCTGCAGCACCACACTTGAAAACTCAGGCGTCCAGGAATTTAAACATTCCAGGGAGAGGAGTCAGACTCATGACTCATATTCATATGACTAAATACATGTTTTGAACACAGTTTAAAAAAAAAAAAAGATACAGACTGGCTTTACCTTTGATTCTGCATGTAGCCCCGTTTCAGATGGCTTTGTTGATCTTGGAACTCCTCGTGTACGTAGTTAATTCCGCAATTAGGATTGGAGTTCACAGCACCGCCTGACCATGGCTGCTGCTGAACGTAGTGATGTTCCAGAGCACGTTTAGTCATCTGTGTCTTAACAGTGCCCAGGGCTGTACTTACTATTTTAGAGTCAGACATAAGCAGCTTCTGTCTGTAAAGGGACAGTGATATGCAATGAACGAAGTTTGTGGTGATTCACCTAAGACTAAACTGGATTTGCCTGCCACAATAATTCACCTGGAGAGCTGACTGCTTCCATTTCCCTCCTGTCTTGAAAACAAGTTGAGAACCACAAACTGTTCTGATAACATCAGCTTCCTCACAGTCATCATATTCCCTGTGGAGAGGCGGGACAGGTCCCACCCTGTTACATGGCAGGGACATATGTGGTCATATGAATGTGACTCACAACTGACTCTCCGATTTAGGTGTCAACAACACCCTGTTGTCACAAAACCTCTTACTTGAAATGTTGATGCCATGCCTTTTCTCCAGCAGTTCAGCATTCTGGCCTCTACCTGAGGCTCTGGAATATCTAAGTCACAGAAATGTGCTCTCATCAGCTGGTTACAGACTTCCAGGAGAGAGCTTCTACCAGTCTGTCTTGCTGCTATTCCTCTTGGTGCAAGAAGCATATGTTTTGGGTAAGGACTAGGACATTTCACAGTGGTGAGAATACTTACAGGGATCTGACTCTAGACCACTTCAACGACTGTTGAGCACTTATTTTCATTAGAGCACATACCTTCTCCTCTCTTCCTCCAGATGAACTCTATAACCAGAATTTTAAGCCAATCTTTATTGAAAGTTTAACTATTTCATGTAAAAGAGAAAAGCCCTTGAAAGGAAGAAAGACATTACCTATGAATGATGTCGTTTAGGGATCAGTAACAGTCAAACTATGGCCATTTGGATTTCAGTTTCTAGCATTTATATAAGACCATAAGGCAGATAGTTATGGGTTAGACCATGGGTCTGTCTGATTTATTATCCTGTTTCCAGTAATGTCTAATAACAGAAGAATAGGAAAAGGGACCCGTGCAGAAAGCTATTTCTGCTGAACATCCTCTCAGTTTCCTGAAAATTATAGTTCATGTCTTCCCCATTGAGAAATGCTATCTTCTATTTATAATGGCTCATTTTCATTATTCTAGGTATTAATTGTCAGAGACCATGAAAACTTTTGGTATCCATATGATTCTGTAGACAGGTTTTCCAGTTTTGGAACCTGTCCCTTGCCTGTTTCATTTATGACAGTGTTGGCCCACTGTCACAGGCATAACTCACCCACACTGACCTTCATACTGTTATAGATGCTCTGATGTCCAAACCTGAAGTACTGAACTGAAAGTTACCTACATGTGGAGATGTGTACATGCACATCCATGATTCACCTACTTTAAGCATCTTAAGGAACTTCTCTGAGATCACATGAAGGAGCATTGGAAAAAGCAGGAAAACATCCCAAGAGATCTCTGATGAAAGCAGATAAACCTTCCTTCAAATATCCTTCTCTCTGGTTTAGTATAATTCTTAGTGATGTGATCTGGACTTGCCAGATCATCTACAACAGCCTGGTGGGTCCCAGAGCATCTGAGCTTTTCTTTTGATCCCATGGAGAGCCAGGCTTCTAGCCAGCTAAAAAGAGCAATCCAGCCAGGCAGTCCTCCAGCCCAAATCCTCCTGGATGTGCAAGCCTGAATGTTGATATTCCACTGACACTAAAGTTCCCTTTTCACCATGCATTGCTCATGACTTGAATCCTATCAGGGATTTCCTATGTCTTGAAAGAGCAGATATTCTGCCTGAACATGCTGAACAGGACTGACTGTCTGCTTTCTGTGGATAAAGTTGTTGATCTCTAAATATGTGTATGCCTATATGTGCAGGACATAGATGTCCTAGTGTTTTCCTCTCAATGGTGACTCTGTTCTGCAACCATCTATATATAAAGCTGCTATTCTCTCATGAACAATGACTCATACAGGAAAGTCTCTAAGAATTAGGCAAAAAACTGTGTTCATCCTGAGTAGAACTGAACATGAAAATTCAATCCCATAAACTCCTGAAAACTCAGCATTAGTTTTCCCTTGACGACTTTAATATTTAAAATATGCTGTTGCTGACACACATTTACAAACAACAGATTGGCAGTAAACTGTACACATCAGCACTGCAAGTCCACTGCTTGCCCTCTTTAATAAACCTTCTAACAAAGACCCAAAACTGCACTGCTTCTTGTAACCAACATTTTCTTTGCTCTGTTTTCCAGCGCAGATCCACCTAGCAACTCTTTCCCTCACAAATTTTTCTTAACCCTCACCTCCAGACCTTTCTCTTATATTTCCAGACTACTCTACATGTCTGCAAACTGCAGTGGGTGAGCAGGAAAAAGCTAGGGTCACTGTTCTTTGCAATCAACAAGCTATACTTAGACCTGGAGCTGCCCAAAGGATTGTGAAGGTGGTCATTGGGACTGTCCAAAGGAGTGTTTCATACTGGTATCAAAGAATAAGGCCAAGTGCAAGGCCCTGCACCCGAGTCTGGGCAATCACAAATATGGATGAGGATTCGTCAACAAGTGGATAGAGAGCAGCCCTGCAGAGAAGGATTTGGTGGTACTGGTGGATGAAAAAGCCAACATGAGCCAGCAATGTGTGCTTGAAGCCCAGAAAGCCAACCATATCCTGTGCTGCATCAAAAGAAGAGTGGCCAGCAGGTCAAGGGAGGAGATTCTCCTCATCCTCTCCACTCTTGTGAGATCCCACCTGCAATCCTGCTGTCAACTGTGGGATTTCTCAGCATAGGAAGGACATGGACCTGTGTCATGGTTTCATGATTTTTCATTATCAGTATTCCACATCATAACATCATGCAATGCACTGGGGGTTTGACTGCTGATGTTCAAGTTCCGGGTGCCTGTCCAGAGGAGAAGAAGAGCTACGTTTCCCCAGGGGGCTTTGCGGTCAGCGAGGAGATATAACTCCTGGCAAGGTCACCTGATGCTCTCTTCTTTGCCTGCACTGCTTCGCTTGCGCTTCTCTGCCTGCGCTTCTCTTCTCAGCGTTGTGGTAAGGCCGATCCACCATCAATTTCATATTCTCTCTCCTTATAAAATTCTGTTGATACCATATTTAGGAAATTACTTTGTTTTACCTCAGATTGTTGCCACTGTTTTCAATTATTTCGGGGTCCCCTATTTTCTTTTTCCGGGGGCGCGGATCCGCGGATCCCTCCGCCCTTCTAGTCACGGAACCGGGCCGAACCAGCCCATAAACTGTTGACAACCTGTTGGTGTGGGTCCAGTGGAGGCCACAAGAATGCTTAGAGGGATAGAGCATCTCCTATGGAGATAGTCTGAGAGAGTTGGGGTTGTTCAGCCCAGAGAAGAGAAGGCTCAGGGGAAGCCTTATAGTGGCCTTCCAGCATTTAAAGGCAGCCTACAAGAAAGATGGAGAAGGGCTCTATATCAGGGAGTGTTATGATGGGAAAAGAGAAATGGCTTTAAACTGAAAACACTCAGGGATCATAATGACAGGACAAGAAACGACCTTAAACTAAAAGAGGGGAGACGTAGAATATGTATAAGGAAGAAATACTTCACCAAGAGTATAATGAGGCACTGCACAGACTGCCCAGAGATTCTGTGGATGCTCCATTCCTGCAGATGTTCAAAGCCAGGCTAGCCGGGGCTTTGGGCAACCTGGTCCACAGGAAAGTTGGAACTAGATGGTCTTTACGGTCCCTTCCAAGTCATAACATTCAATGATTCTAATAACCATGGCCTTCATTTCCCATACCTAGCAAATCTGGGGACTTTGGAAATAGGTGAAAGAAAGAAATATTTAGAACATTTTCTCAGTAAGTCTCTTGTGTGTGGGAGAGAAGAAAGAAGAGTTTCTGAAACTCAAATGAGCTGCTCTGGCTAGTGGGTAAATTTCTGGTTTGTGGCACACTGTCAAACTAGATACATAGACTACATCCAGGATACTTGCACACAACATTAAAATGTTTAGTTAGATTAAATTTTTAATTACAAGTTTTAATCTTAGATTTTAAAAGTTCTTTAAGATTTTAGGTAATAAGTAAGGGTCAGAGATGCTAACATGGGAAAGGAAACATTCTCCTGTGCATGTGAGTGAATCTTGGTGGCCAGAGTTGGCCAGATGTTAAAATCAAGACATAACATCAGCTTCAGTGAATTGCAGAATGGTTCAGACTCGAAGGGACCTCTGGAGGTTGTCTACTCCAAAAGCAGGGCTGCCTAAACCTGCTTGACCAGATGTTCAGGATAATGTCCAGATGGCTTTTGAATATCTTCAAAGATGGGCGTTACAAATCTATACTGTAATATCACAAGGGAAAAAGGGTAACTCTTTTACCCAGAGTCATCGCCTTGGACACTTACAGGCTGCAGGAGGTAATTTCATGGCTCACTCAGTGGTGTCTGAGAGACCATCTCTGCTATTCTTCCCCAGTCATGACCCTTCCTGCTAGCTGCATTGTTCTGACTGTCCTGTATTTCCCAGTCTTTTCATTGAATCCATCAGTCTTCAAACAGCAGAAAGCTACTGCTGGGTTAGCAAGTTCAGTGAATCAGTGAAAAACATATTTTAGAAGAAATATGGGAGGTCTTCAACCCAGTTTCCTACTCCAAGCAGAGCTAATTTCAAAACTCAGGGCCTTGCCCATGCCAATCCTTGAGATTCCTAGGGACAGAGATTCCATAACCTCTCTGGGCAGTACCTCCCAGGGCAGCATCACTCTTATGGTAAATAATGTGTTCCTTTTGTCAAAAAACAACTTTGGTTTACAACATGAGACCATTACCACTTGGCCCTTCATTGTGCACTTGCAGGAAAAGCTTGGATATATCTAATTTGCATTCTCCTTTGCAGCAGTATTAGTTTTGAGTCAGATAGTCTCTAAGACTCCTCTCGTCTAGGCCAAAGAAATTTAATTCCCTTTTCATCTCCTGATGAGGCATCTGTTCCAGCTGACTGATAATACTGAGTGTCTTTGCTGAATTCCTTCCAGTGTGTTGATATCACTCACAATGGGAGGACACAAAACTAAACACAGTGTTGCGGATGCAGCCTCATCAGTGTCAAGTTCGGGGGAATAATCACATCCCTCCACCACCTGCATGCTTATTGAGTACTTACTACTTCAATGCAATCCAATGACTGGTTAGCTTTATCACTGCAGGAGTGCACTGCTAACACATATCCAGCTGGTTTTGCATGAGGATCCCAAAGTCTTTTCAGCAGAGCTGCACTCTAGCCAGTCAGTACTCAGCCTGCTCTGATGCAGGAGCTGTTCTATCCCAGATAGAAAATATAACAGGATTATTTCAGAGAACTAGAGCAATCATATGAGGTCAGTTAGACCAAACTTATGAGGTGAAAAGGCCACTCAGTCTCCTTCTGCTTTGTCTGATAATACATATAGGGAGCAATGGTGGCACACGGGAGTACTGTTTCATGCCTGGAAAGTCCCCGTTTTCTGCAAAATATTTTTAGAGCTGCATAAGGTCTGATGTCCATCACAGATGTAAGCAAATAGGCTATAACTCTCACGATTTACCCTTTTTTATCACAGAAGTCCTTGCAGGCTTGAAAGAATCTTGGGGGCCATTGGAATGAACACCACTGCCATCAGTTCTCCCAGGACCTCAGAGGTGGAGCGGGCACCATGCCTAGGAGGGGTAAGTTTTGTGTGCTCACGGTGTGTTTTTAATCCTCCTTCTGACTTCACAGATAGGCAAAGTAGTAAGATTTACCCCTAGTACACCTTGAGATATGACAAAACTCCAGCTTCCTTACTAAGTTTTTCTGTTACTGTTCTAAAATAAAGAGTCTCTCCTTACTTCCTAAGTATGTCTCACACTACCTGTGAACCATCTCTACTGAAACTGAAAGAACAATAGTAGGCTTCCTGCTTTTAAAGAAATAAATAAAATTTGCTCACAAAAGGAAGCCAGGGAATGAAGCTCTTCAATTACTGATGCTAATGTATGATTGAAACACCAAAGAGACTGATTACTGAAATACAGCCACAGAGAGACAGCTGATCACACAAAATGATCCTTCTTACTACTGGCCAGCACAGAAAAAGCTGGTGCTGTCTCATGAGTAATGCACGTGTCTGCTCATCCCGTCACCTCTCCCTCCCTGCTATACTGGGACAAGCAAAGAACACAGGGGGCTTTACAGATCTCATGGCAACACTGCACATTTAGAAGCTTCTGGGACTGGAAAGACATTTTCAGCTTTACAAACATGCCTGTAGGTCTCATCATGATAAAGAGAAAATAGCATTTAAAAACACTCCTGCAGAACAAAACTCCAGTGCAGATGCTATTTCTCCTCTTTGCATTTTTCTTCCTTTACATACAAATGAGAGTATGAGAACAGTTTTGTTCTTAAGAAAAGAGCAAACTTTGCTAATCTTCTGATTTGTCTGCCAGCACTGTGCTTGCCACAGCAATTTGTTGCCTGGGATGGATGTGGCCCTGATGGGGCTGACTCCTGACTCCTAGCTGTACAATGGAACCGCATCATGTTGTGTGCAAGTGTGGGCAGGACTGCCATTGTAGAGGGGGCTGGACTCAATAACAATTCAAGTCATAGACTGCTGTATTTGTGATGAGACTGTCCACATATATCCCTAACAACAAAAAATGCTGTGCTGAAGAACATCCAAGCCAGAGCCAATGACTGCAGATAGCCACGGAGCAGAGGAACACGAGATAGTTTTGACAGACAGTAATTACAGGTCATCATCTGATGGGGCATTAGGAGACAAAACACCAGGGAGCTGAAACTGGCACAACAGGGCAGTGTACAAGCTGGCCCGTGAGTAGTCAGGAGGCATATGGGTGACAGTCAACAGTGATGACAGGGTATAAAACACAGGAGGATGGCAGAGGCACAAACTGAACACAATGGTACAAGAACAATTACCACAGATGAACTGGCAAAAGGAAAAAGGAATGGCATAGAAGGAAGGAACACAAAGGAGAACAGCAGGCTGCTAATTATTGAATTCAAATGAGGAGAGGTAGGAACCTCATTGGGTGTGGTGGTGGCACTTGTGACTGACAACAAAAATGAAAGACAGCACTGATCAAGGACACTGAGTGGCACTCAGATGAACAACCCTAATGAACACCACAAAATCAAGCTCCCATTGAACATGGAGGCATTTTATAAAGAAAAATCTGAAGCTCCAACCAGCACATTGTCTCCTGGACATCTTCGTTGTTGTTTTTTTCCAGAAACAATTCTATGATTCCAAGAAGTGATCCCTTTAGGGTTGATATTAATAAAATGACAAGCAGCCCAATTAAGACCTGCACTGGGCAAGGCAGGCTCAGCATGGCCCTTCTCTTCTGACGTAAGGCATCTACCCAGAACAGAGGGCACCAGATCCCAGGGTACCAGAGTGGTGCTAGGCAATAAGAGCACAACTCTGCTGTGTTAGAGAAGTCCAAAGCAGGTGCAGGGAAACCAAGGCCATGGAAGCAGCCACAGGCTCTCTAGGCTGGCCGAGGTCTCACGACAAACTCTGATCATCCAGACCCTGCCCAGAGCACAGTGCAGGATGCCCTGCAGGTGCTGAGCTGCACCTAAGGATGCAGCCCATCATCTTTGGGAATGAAATGAGGATGGAGGAGCAGTGACACTAAGTAGTCCTGCGAAGGAAGGAGAAGGAAAGTCCTACTGCATGACCGCCTGCCCCTGCTTCTGCCCTGGGCTGCTCACAGCCGCCCTCCATGCTTCACATACACGGCAGTTCCACCCTCTGCATCCCCATACTGTGTGTAGCCACTCTCCTTTTCCTCTTTCACAGTGCACAAGCCTGTACCCCACAGTAGACTGTACTCCACACATGTGCAGCAGATAGCGATGTACAGGCACTGCATGGAGCAGATGCTTTCCCACAGAACTGTTTGGGTTGCTAAGGCAGACAAGAGAATGTTAGTTGCATTGCTACAACCTTACAGAGAGATTTTTGCTTTATTCTTTCCTATTTAACTGTTAATTTCTTTAAAGCATCAAAGTTGAAACCGTGGATGTTTCCCATTACCTCAGGTATCCTTTTCCTGAATGGGATGTGACCCATACTTCGTAATTGTTGCCTGTCTGCTCCATCCATTCACAAACACTGTCAACCTCCTTACAAAGCGATAGTCCTTACCATCATGCAGGTTTATTTTTATTTCTGACAGCTTCTACTTAGGGTTGACTAAGAATGAAGCAATCAAAGCCAAGTTACATGCACACAAAGAGATTTAAAGCAGGTAATGAATATCTGTTGCATGAATAGAAGTGTATAGTGTCACGGAGCTTGCTGCAGTGCTTCTCAGGGACCTCATTCTTCTGATTTCTACATGTAAAAAAAAAAGAAGGAAGATAATGTACAAGTTACTGGTGTAAAAGAATTACTTGTGGGGTTGTTTCAGGTCTGTCAATGTTGCACATGTTATGCCATATTACCGGCAAAAAAGTATTATCTCCCAGTTCTGATGAGAGCCCTGATTTCTTACAGTAGATTATAACTGCTATCTTGGGAGGCACAAACAGGTTTTCAAAAACCACTGGTTCTGAATAAATGCCAACTCTGGCCTTCCTTCACAATGACACTCCAATACAAGAGTTGGAAGAATGCAACAGACAACAAACATGGCTGCCAGGTGTTTGAGCAGAGATCTCTGCGGCCCCCAATGCACAGGAAGGGTCCTTCTCTGCAGCACTCCAACTCACCTGTCTTCCAGTGTCACGACTCTTGGCTCGCAGTTTGTTAACCTGACATTCAGCAATATCGGCTCGTTCTTCAGCCTCTTCCAGCTCGTGCTGGGTCTTGCGGCATCGGGAGAGATTAGTGCTTGCCTGTTCCTCCTAGAAGTCATGGTTCCTTCAGTGCCATGCACACAACCTGGCACTGCCCTGTTCCAATTAATACTATGCACCCATTCCATTCCACTGGCACCTACTGCAATTAACCTCACAGCTCCATCCATGCATTACCAGCTCTCAGTGCATTTCCATCTACTACTATGAACAACTTGAGCACTGGGAAAACTGTCTGGTGTGGTTCCAGAAGTGTGAAAATGCCAGGATAACTACAACTGTGTCCACTCTGTTCTGTGTCAGAACTCTTTAAAAATAAACACTGTTCAAAGGCAATGACCACCACTGCTCTATCAAACTGAGTATTCAATTATCTAGGCTTTTTGGAAATCTTCACCCAGGGTCCAAAAGGACTTAAAGAGTCCTGTACTCACAGCTTCCTCAGCCTGTTTCTTGTATGCTTTCACTTTTAATTGCAGCTTGTCCACCAGGTTCTGGAGCCGGAGAATATTTTTCTTATCCTCTTCAGACTGTGGGAAGTGAAAATTAATACCAAGGTGATGCATGTAGAATACAAAAGATAAAGAAGAACACAGAGGATTTGTAATACCTGGTAAGTGAGCTCCTTCAGCCTTCGTTCATACTTGCGAGCACCTTTCAGTGACTCTGTTCCTCGCTTCTGCTCAATGTCAAGCTCATTTTCTAACTCATGAATCTGAAACACAGTACCATGATAAAGACAGGAAGCTGCCAGGAATGGCTGCTGATCTTGCTGCAGGACCCAGGGTTCTGTGGACTAAGGCCTGCAGAGAAAGTGGCAGTGCAGAGCAGCTTCCTACAGCAGCTTATTGGGGTTAGACTAGCTAACATCTGCTTACCACTCTACATGAGTAATGATGTAATGTGTGAGTCTACAGTTATTTATACAGGGAACTTAGCTTTGTATACCTGGGGCTGCCTTAACCAAAATTAGGCTTAAATCTGTAAGGGAAGAAGAAACTGAAACAGCGGAAGGAGGGTTTTGTTCACATAGTTCAGGGAAATATAAATGTTTCATTTGTAATTTTCAAATCCAGTTTAACCTTGTAAATAGCCTGCAACTACCCATTTGATGAGGGCTCCCACAGCTCTATTCCTGTCCTGCAGTGTGTGTAAGTCAAATCTGGATGCCAATTATTTTCCTTTTCTGCATGTATTACATTTCAAAATCAAGAACACCTAACTCCCCATCAACTGTGCTGTATCTTGGAAGATAAGTAGTTTTAGACTGATTCAGTGGGTCAGGCAAATGTTTCTTCTAGTCCAGTGCTCTGTCTCTGAGTGTCTAGAGTAGCTGCTATTTTGGGACAGCAGGCAAAACTGGCTGCTGTCTACTCTCCTCACACTTGCCCAGCTTCCAGACATTAGATTACAGGTTTCAGATGGCATATCTGTACTTGTTCCCCTGAGCTTATAAACCTACTGATTTCTAATCCCTCTTTGAACCTTCCACCAGCTGCCTATGGCAGCAGGTTCCAGAATTTCACTGCCCAGTCTGTAAAGTACTTTATTTGTTTTAAACTAACTTCTGAGTAAGGGTCACATGGTCTACATCATATGTCCTTACTTCTAATATTTGTCTAATCAAAGACTGTATTTTGATTCCTAACCATCCCAAATTCATCTTCTTTACTGTTTTCATGATTCTGTAAACTTTGATCACATTCTTCTCAGCCATCTCCTCTCTAAACTGAAGAGTCCTAGCCTTATGTGTTTCTCATCAAAATTTCTCACCCCTGGATACTTCTCTAACTATGGGTCCTTCTTTAAGCTATAGGTCTTTCTTGAGATGCAGACACCAGAACTGCACAATGTACACACAGTGGCAAGTGATACTCTCCACCTGTCGTCTCAGTGCATTTCCTAATAAAGTCCATCTCTTTTTTTTTTTTAATTTAGCTTTCTGCTTCCTCTGTACACTGAGAACACAGTTTCTAAGACCCATCATGTACTAAGACCTCTCCTTGCTGAGCTGTAGTGCCAGTTCCAAGTTCATCCCCACGTAAATATGTTTTAAATTGTTTTTCTCTAGATGTATGCCTATACTGATGTTCGTCTGCCACCATTTTGCCCATTTCAATCAGGTTTTATGAGGTCATTCTCAAGATCCTTACTTGCAGCGCGACACTTCACTAAGTGTAACTCTCATCAAATCTGATGGAGATCCCTGCTGTAGCCTTTCCAAGAGATTCTAGCAGCCAAGATCCAGCTAAAGACATTGACCTTAGTCTACCCCCATCTCCAGCATACCCTGGCCTCTAGTTTCTGGAGTTGCTTCTTTCCACCCTTCAATGTCAGCTGCTCAGCTTCATCCAGACGGTGCTGCAGATCCTTCACCATTTGTTCCAGATTCCTCTTCATTCTCTCCAAGTGAGCACTGGTGTCCTGCTCTTTCTTCAGCTCTTCTGCCATCATGGCTGCCTGGTTGTAATGCACAATTTTGTTATGAATACATCTCCACATCACTGGCAGTTCTGTGTCCTCTTTGGGAGAAATGCTCACAGTGACAAATGACTCTCCACACTGCCTATGATTGTGTTAAGAGTCTGTCATATAAGGAATCACAATTTCTTGATATCTGTATTTCAGAAGCTACTCTGTCTTGGAAATTGGGCAGGGTTTGATAACAAGAATAAAAATAAGGCAGCCAAATGACAAAGGAGTCAGTTTTTAAACGAAAGTGGAAGTTAGTGGCATCTTGAAGTATCACCAACAAGCTCTCTGCTGGCTGTGAATATATCACTGTTTGGTACCTAAGTCTGCCTGACATCCAGACTCTTAAGCAGCTTTTATCAATGGAATGACTCCAAGGTTCTCCTGAACATCAACGAAGAGCTTGTGTCTGTTGGGCTCATCCGACTATGGGGTGGATAGCTGTCACTACTGTTTCACAAAAAGGGTATGGAGGTCAAAAGAGAACCTAGAGAACTCTTACTATGGAGGAATCACAACTACACACATTGCTTCAGGTGTGCCACAACATGATACAAGAGAGTAAGCATTTTCTGTTTTATTTTCATATACCTTTTCTAGATAGTTCTAAGACTTGGTTCTTTTGATGCCATGAACAGTTTCCTTGTTTAAATTAAACATTTCTATTATCCTTTTTTATTTTTTTTTTATATTTCTTACATAGAGAAGCATGTATGATTTTAGTTTCAATTCCTGTTTTTCTGCAATATCTAGATAGGACTTGGTCCAAAATACTCTTTTCCTGTTTCAATTTTGCCACCATCTGGCTTTTGCTGTCTACTACATCTATCCAGGAAGCAAAAGTGAATGTGAGTATTGGGAAGAGGAGATGGGATGCCTTTGCAGTATAGACTGCTAGCAGAACATGAGTAGATTAACTTGACTGAAAGGTTCTTCCACAGCAAGCAATAGAGCAGAGGCTGTGCAAAAGGTGCAAGTAGGAGGGCTTGTGTGTCACTAATATTTTCTGTTCCTAAGTTGAAGAATCAATTCTCTCTCACCTCACTGCTGCCTTTCTAAGGTGTAAATGTCACTGCAATAGTATAAAATAGAGTGAGGCAAGCAAAAGTACTTACATCTGTGATTGCTTTCTTTGCCTTTTCCTCTGCATTGCTGGCTTCCTGAATGCTATCTTCAACTTCATTCTGTAGATGAGTAATGTCCACTTCTAGTTTCTTCTTGGTGTTTAGGAGGCTTGTGTTCTGTTGGGACAGTCCAAGGACAGGTCATTCCCATCCCATTTCATACCAGTCCAACATGCATATTATAAAACAAATACCTGAGAATGGAGAATCTGCACTCGCTCACTGGTATCTGTCAGCTCCTGCTCGGAAACTTTCCGGGCTCGCTCTGTCTGCTCGAGGGCAGCTCGCATCTGCTCAAGTTCTGTCATCATCAGATTATTCCTGCGTTCTACCACAGCAAGCTGTTCCTTCAAGTCATCATTCTCTCTCAAAGCATCATCTAGATGGAGCTGGGAATCCTTTGAAGTTGAAGGCACGGTGAGACTCAGAGGAAAGCAGAACGAGTGTCAAAGACCTTGTTGGACAGATGCCCTTGAGATCCCTACCTTGAGTTGCCCTTGCATGCCTTTGAGATGCTTTTGTATCTCTGCTATCTGACAGTTGGCACGGCTGAGCTGTATCTCCATGTCATTCAGGTCTCCCTCCATCTTCTTTTTCAGCCTTAAAGCATCGTTTCTGCTTCTAATCTCAGCATCCAACATGGTTTGCATAGACTCTAATACCCGCTGATGATTCTTCTTCAGCTGTTGAATTTCCTCATCTTTCTCTGCACTCCTTCTGTCAACACCTGACTTCACTTGGTTCAGCTCCAGCTGAACACGCAAGATTTTTCCTTCTTCATGTTCTAAAGAGACCTGGTAGTGTTGAAATAATATTATTTGTCTCTGAAATGTTCATTGCTGAGAAATGCCCATGCAAAATTTTGACACTTCACAGTTAGTAACACAGATGTGTTTGTCTTACTGTACAACTTTAGAAAAGGCCTAGCTCTGAAAAAGCAGACTGCTCTTCTTATATACAGGAGTTATTATACCTTAGCTGCATACTAATCAGTAATTTGGTAACAAGACTGCTTAGAAAAATGCCTCCAATACCACAAGGTCTGAACACTGAGTGTTATGTTCACACTGTGGAGATAACAAAACACATGAAAACACTAAATTGACAAGAAAGCCAAGCGTTATGCTCAGTAGAAGTTTGCCTTCACTTGCATCTTCACACTGAATTCTGTTTATGGACGCTGCACTTAGTCCCATCCAAGGTGAGAACCCCCGGCAACTGTATGGGCATTCTCCCCTTCCATATAGCCTTTTTCCTGTGAATATAGCATCTAGATAAGTTGTTTAGGAGTTACGGCTTGAGGCTTGGACAGGTACACTCTTTGCTGGGTAAGGAGCTGGCTGGAGGGCTGGGCCCAGAAAGTCGTGGTGAATGGAGTTAAATCCAGCTGGTGATCAGTCACGAGTGGCGTTCCTCAGGGGTTGGTACTGGAGCCTGTCCTTTTTAATATCTTTATTGATGACCTGGACAAGTGGACTGAATACACCTTCAGTAAGTTTGCAGATGCACCAAGCTGAGGGGAGATGTTGATGTGCCTTGGGGTAGGAAAGCCCCAGAGAGGGATCTGGACAGTCTGGATTGCTGGGTTGAAGCCAATAGGATGAAGTTCAACAAGACCAAGTTCCAGGTCCTGCACTTTGGTCACAACAACCCCATGCTTTACTATAGGTTTGGGGTAGAGTGAATGGCAAGCTGCGTGGAGGAAAAGGACCTGGAGGTGTTGGTCAAAACTTGGCTGAATGTGGGCCAGCAGTGCCCAGGTGACCAAAAAGGCCATTGGCCTCCTGGCTTGTATCAGAAAAAGTGTAGGCAGCAGGAACAGGGAGGTGATTGTTCCCCTGCACTCAGCTCTGGTGAGGCCACCAGAGTGCTCTGTTCAGTTTTGGGCCCCTCACTATGTGAAAGACATGGAGACCCTGGAAAGTTTCCAGAGAAGAGCAATGAAGCTGATGAGGGGTCTGGAGCACAAGTCTTAAAGGGAGCAGCTAAGGGAACTGGGATTGTTCAGTCTGGAGAAGAGGAGGCTCAGGGGAAACCTCACTGCTCTCTACAACTCCCTGAGAAATAGTTGTGGTGAGATGAGGGTCATCCTCTTTTCCCAGGTGGCTCATGATAGGGTGAGAGGTGAGGTGATGGCCTCAAGTTGTACCAGAGGAAGTTCAAGTTAGATATTTGTGGGATAAAGATGACCGTTGTATTGCTAATGAGTGATAAAGCTCAATAATAACTTGAGCCGGATGTAAACACCCACAAGGCGCCTAGCTCTTACATGTAACCAGACTTGGTTGCACAGGAAAACTGTTGTGTTGGCCGGCATAAAGGGCTCTAAGCACCTACAATAAAAGTCCTTTGTTCTGTACCAGCAAAGGAGTGAATATTCATGGCAAAACTATGATACCAATAAAGAGTCTGGAATCAGGTCAGTGGGAAGGCCTGTTCCCACTGATAACTTGGGGGAGAGGAAGAATCCTTAGGATAAACTGTACTGGTTATTGTCATTGTCTTTGTGATTGTTAAATGTTTATGTTATATGAAAGTGTAAATGTAAATGGTATATGGAAATGTAATTGTTAACAGCATACAGAAGTGTAAGTTAATGCTATATGGATGTGTAAACATTAATGCTATATGGAGGTGGAATTATTAATGGTACATGGAAGTGTAATTGAAGGTACGAATAGTGGAATTGTGAAAAACAAACAATAACAACAACAACAACAGCAAAAAGGTTGAGGAAGAACTGAGACTTAGAAATACTAAAGTTTGTGATCTGCTCTAGCCAAAGCAGATAAGAGCCAGCATTTGTATTTGATGTATTCATCCCCCGCACTGCTCCTCCTGCTACGGCTTGTAATCAGAACGTAAAGAAAGTGCGAATGGGGACAAAAACAAAACATTGGTGAGAATAGCCTTTATCTGCAGAGATCTAAGGAAACCTGGTATCCCAGTGTAAGCACTGGAAGCCTGGGGAGGGGGTGAAACTGAAATATAATGTTAGTAATTTCTGTAATGATGAAAGTCTGGAAAGTGAAAAGGGTTTGGCAAAAACACAGGCTGAGGAAGGCAGAGTTGAGCAAGATATAACAGGGATGTCCTTACCTAGAAAAGAGGTGAGGGATCTGAAAAAATTGATTGAGAAACAGAGATAGCAGGGAAGTAAGGAAATTGGGAAGAACAATAGCAGCTGTTACTGTTGCTGCACTAGAACAGGGCCTGAGGACCCAGAGATTCCCTCAGGGAAGAGGTAAGGGAGAGCCTGGAAGGGTTCAGGGGGAGTTTCACTCCCACTGGACTGAAAGCAGCTGGGGAAGCAGGGTGAAGAGTTTTGTTTTCTGATACGGGTGCCTCTTCTATTTTGCAAGCAGGCACCTGGGCTCTGTATCATGCACTGACCGTGCAGATGTGGAGCAGAAGTGGAAAAAATCCTGCAGACCCTGAGAAGAACAAAAGCAGGAAAAACTCCGCGATGGGTGAGAAAGGAAAAGCGCACTTTGAAGAAGGGGATGCCCTGCTGGCACTGCCTATCGCATCCACTGTCAGTGTGTTTCTTCTCTCTCCTTTCGGTGGTTTGCCATCTCTCAGGGGTCAATAAGTAGCAATACATTAGCGTAGAAAGTTGCCATTTCCCACTTATGGAATTGTCTAAAATAAATGCCTATATCGACTCAAAAAATCGTGACCTTCTATGTAACTCTTATGTTTAGTGTGTAATCAATTGAGGCTGTGACTGAGTTACGATGACTATGTTACTAATATAATTAGTGCTATTATTTTATAGTGTGGTAATAGTTTGCTAATTAACAAAAAAGGGGGAGTGCAGTTATGACCTCTCAGGAAAGAATAGCTAAAGCATGTTATGTTCTTAATTTTTAAACCGTTGGACACAGAGGGCCCCCCAGTTTACAGGCATTTTGGTCAAAATGCTTTAACTCATGTCAAGGAAAGAGCTTACGTAGGTTATGGTAAAAAATCTGAATTTCAGTCAGTGAGAAGGGCTCCATTCGTTGATAACGTGGGGCCGAGACTGTGCTTGTGTCTTAACAGGAACAGGTCCGAGATGGGTACCCGCACGGTGGGTGAGCCAGCCATCTCAGCGCTGGCTGTAACATGATCACTGCACTACCAGCAGCAGTTTGAACATTCGCCATCAAGTCACACCTTGTTTGTCGAGTTGTCTCACTAAGAAATCATGAGGACTGGAATCACTGGGAATTGGGTAACGTAAACTATTGTTGGTATTCTAAAGAGCCCATCGTTTGTTCAGTGTGTTGAGTTTGCTAATTCTAGAATTGTTTCTGAAACGCGCTTCTTATTTTATTAATAGAGAAGGGGGATATGTGGGATAAAGATGACCGTCGTATTGCTAATGAGTGATAAAGCTCAATAATAACTTGAGCCGGACATAAACACCCACAAGGCGCCTAGCCCTTACATGTAACCTATTCTGTTGTGCGATATAAAGGGCTCTAAGCACCTACAATAAAAGTCCTTTGTTCTTCACCAGCGAAGGAGTCCACATCTCTTTCGCCACACCCGCATGGGAGCTTGATGCCCTCTTGCAACAGATACTAGGAAGAATTTCATCTCAGAAAGAGTGGTCAGGCATTAGGACAGGATGCCTATGGAAGTGGTTAAGTCAGCAGCCCTGAAGGTGTTTTAGCAAAAGGTAGGTATAGTACCTAGGGGCATGGTTAAGTGGGCAGTATTGGTGGTAGGAGAGCAGATGGACTACATGATCTTAGAGGTCTTCTCCAGCCCTAATGATCCTATGATTCTATGCAGCAAGGGCAAAGGTTGTCCAGAATTACCATGAAATCTCCTTCCTTGGAAATTGCAGGGAACAGTTAAACAAGGCTCTGAGTAGCCTAGAGCAGTTTGACTAAGGAACAAAAATTGTCAGATTTTTGAAACACAAACGACCTTTCTGTAGCTTTTCAGAAGAGCAAAACAAGCTAGTAGTGCAAAATGAGCTCAGTTTTAGACTGAGTTTTTTGCTCATGATAGTGCAACAAGCTGTGCCATACTGGTGCAGGAGAGGGGCAGTCCCTGTTACTTGTTCTGTTTGTGATCTCATTCTGGACCTTCACGGCATTATCAGGATAAAAAGGAGTATATCATCTCCAAATTTTCTCCATCCATGATCTCTCTGAAAACAAGCCTTCCTACTGAGACACTTGCCTCTGCTTCTTCTAATGCTGCTTGAAGGTCATATTTTTCTTGCTCAGTTTGCTTCTTTGCTTTCTCCAGTCCGTGATTAGCTTTTCCAGCTTCAGCAAGCTGTTCAGTAAGATCAGAAATTTCCTCTGAAACACAGAAAATGCACACTGAGTTCATCTTAAATAATGTTGTCATTGGCACCTGCAATTGCAGTGGGAATGATGGAAGAGGTAATAATATGCTAGGAAGTGACCGTCAGAAGAAGTGGTCTTGTATCATGTGCAGTCTTTATTTCTGATTACTTGCTATTTCCAATTCAGTGTACAATTTTAAAAATGAGGGGAACCAAGTGGAGAGAGCTCAGGGAGCAATCAGTTACTTCTGGATTCTGAAATTACATTTCCAGAGACAGTCCAGTTTGATTTTATTCTAAAATACTCCCCAGGGAACATTCAGGTCCACATAAAAGAACTGAACTCTGTTTGCTTTACACAGTTAGTTCACTTATTAAATGTCAATCTGTTGTGCCACAGCTGCTCAGTGCTCCAATCAGGAAATAGAAAACAACCCTCCAAGTTTTTTTCTAATGGCAGTGATTGAAGTGGTCTGAAAAAAAGAGCATCTGTTTTCATCATCGTTTCTGCAGATTTAGTTAATTTGGTCCCCACCCACGAATGGGATTATAATGGTGTGGAGCAGGGGAAATAGAATGATAGCACTAGAAACCATCAAGAAGTAGAATACTGTCATGAGCTGTAGGCATGTGCTCATAAGTGACCTTGTAATCATCTGAACAGAAAAGAAAGTCACGCAGCCTGAGTGTGGGAAAACCATAAGAAACAAAAGCTTGGGAAAAGGCAAAGCTCCGGTGTACCAGAAACATAGAAGCACTTCTGGGTTAATTGTGGAACCCAGCTGACAGAGATCTGAACTTACGCTGAAGGTTCTTGTTCTCCCGTCTGACAGTCTCAACCTGGTCAAGCACTTCCTCATAGGCATTCTTCATCCGAAAGATCTCAGTGCTAAGGGTGCGAGACTCCTTCTGGGCAGCTTCCAGCTCAGCCTGACTCTCCTGGTACTTCTGCTTCCATTCAGCCATGACCTAGAATGACAAGAACTATCAGTGCACAAGAATGGTCCATTTTACAACACACCTGTCCCTGCACGTTTATAGTATAAGAACCTAAGGGACGTGGTTTGTCTTGCGAACTTTTGCTTTGCACTGATCGCTGCAATCTATTCACTGATACATGTACTGTGGCTGTTTCAGTGGTAACTACTTAAATTTCCCTCAAGGCTGGCAGACAAGCATCAACCAAAAGTCATAAAATTGTTATCACAGAAATCTCTTAAGGTCATCTAGTTCAACTCCCCTGCAATGAACAGGAACATCTACAGCTTGATCAAATGCTGAGAGCCTGGTCCAGCCTGATCTTGAATGTCTCCAGGGAGGGACATCCACCACCTCTCTGGGCAATCAGTTCTAATGCTTCACTACCCTTATCATGTATATATTTTTTCTTATAACCAACCTAAATTCCCCATTTCAGTTTGAAACACTTCCTCTTGTTCTATCACAACAAACCCTGCTAAAGAGTCTGTATCCTTCCTTCTTAAAGCCCCCTTCAGGTACTGGAAGTCAGGGCTTGTTAGTATGCATATGAAAACTTTCTCATTCTGCTTGGTCTTCCATTTAATAGAGAGCTTCCCAATCTCCCTCGTGAAAACTTTGTGTTTTTAAAACTATCAGAAGTTATTTTATTCTGCGTGGTTACCTGGGGTTACTGTGACATTTTCATTACTATTTGTTGTGTTAAGTGCTTCTTACCACAGTTTTGCTTTAGATAAAATCTAATTTATCTTAGTTTAGCTCAGAACTCTTATACTTTTAGAATTTGGTCTGGCCTATCAAATTTTTATGATGTTCATATCTAGTAGCCTTTCTGAATGAACCTTGTCAAAATTCTTCTGCTTTTTATCAAAAGCTGCACAGGCTGCATTCGACCTCTCCACAGCAATCATGAGGTCATCCACTTCCCCCTGCAGCCTCTGCTTTGTCTTCTCCAGTGAAGCACACTTCGAATTGACAGCCTCAATCTGTTCCTCTGAATCCTGCAGGCGCTGAGCAAGCTTCTTTCTGCAGGATGAGACAAGCAGCACTAAGAAAAGGAAAATTCATTCTTAGGAAATGGACAGGAAGGGAGTTCGGCACAGTAGAGTGCCAGCATAGAAAGCTGTGATATTATGGACAGAGAGCATGAGTAGGAGCCTTGGATCACAAAGAATGCTGGAGTAGTGCATAGGCTGGGAGAACACAAAGAAAGAGATATGAACATGCAGGTAACATGGGAAGAGGATTCCTCAGAAATCTAGGAGAAAGGTGATATGTGTGATGGAATCAGTGCAGAAAAAAAAGAGCATCTAAGGGGTAGACTACACCAAGGTGAGGAGGAAGCAGAAACAATTTCTGTATTTGGCAGTGTGAAGAATATGATTTTTCAACAATTATGTTGAACTCCATAGCTAATACACTGGAATTCTGCATTCCACAGAGACTCTCCCAAATATCCACTCCTTCTCCTTTAACTCTTTTTTCTCCCTCACCTTTTCACTCTCAACACATTACAAAGCACAATGCTGCGCATATTCCCACTATAAGCATATTCTGGTTTCTTCCAATTCCTTCTCATATTTTTACGTAATTATCTTTTTGCTTGCTCAAGACCATCCCTCCACATACTTGGCATCCTCCAGTTCCTCCATACACTGAATAGCGTCCGTCTCGTATTTGGTTCTCCACTGGGCCACTTCGCTGTTGGCCTTGGACAGGGCACGCTGCAGCTCACCCTTGGCTTCAAGCTCCTCCTCGTATTGTTCCCGGAGCAAGTCACAGTCATGGCGGGCAGACTGCAAACCATGGGCCAGGGCATTCTTGGCCTGTATAATTAGAATTATACAAACTGTCAAAACATTAACAATTTTTGACTGGACCTTTTTATTGCATTTTGATAAAAATTCCACATCTCACTGACCATTTTGCTAGGGTAACTGAAGGAGAAAACTCAACAGTATTTGGGACTCTGTGTTTCAGACTTGATAGTTTTAATCAAGATCAGGCCATTTTGTTCAGTTTGGGACACTGCCTCTTAAACACAGCAGCACCAAGTGCTTCAGGGCAAGATACAGTAAATACTGCAGTAGGAAACTTGGGAATAATTTCTCTAAAAGTCTCCCTGTAAACTTTTCAGGTAGAATTTAGTGTTTGTCTGAAGGTGGAAAAGACTTGACGCTATGTTGTCATTTCTAATCCTGGGTAGTTCACTCCTGATCTTTTTCTAATTTTTTGGCTGCTGCTGTATTCTTTGAATCAGGGATTTCCCATAGCAGTAAGGCATGTACACAGATATTCTCATTCACTTCTCTCCTGTATTTGAACTTCAGAAAGCATGGTAAGAAGAGCTTAAATTAATTTCTAATGTCACTTCTTGCATTATACTCCAAGACAAAGTTCTGAAGTTTCACTGTTAATGTATCTTTCTCAGAGGAGCTCTCATTTATTCTTTTATCACATTGATTTATTTTACAATTTTCAGGACCAAATTAAAACAAACCACCTTATTTTCTTCCTCTAGTTGCCTCTTCAGCTCTTCTGTCTGCTGTGTGATAGCCTGTTTGCCTCTAGTCAGCTGAGAAATCAAGGACTCCTTCTCCTCCAGTTGCCGAGTTAGTTCACCTAACAAGAAAATGTTTTTTTTAAAGAGAAATATGAGACATAGGAAATTTGTACAAATGAGAAAGGCTAGCCATACACAAAAAGATTACAAGATTTAAAGTAAAATTCAGGGACAGGCTCTGAACAACCTGATTGAACTGTGGATGTTTCAGTTCATTGCCGGGGGGTTGGACTAGATGACCTTTAAAGGTTCCATCTAACTCTGGATTCTGTGATTCTATAATTTCATTCTCACTAGTAGGAAAAAGCTGTCAAAGATAACACTATGCTAGCACCAAAGAAATGGAATGAGCTGATCACAGGCCCACACATTCATTTTGATTGAGAATACTTCTTTTGGCTTGCTTTCTTCCTTTGGGTAGAGTTTTCTTGACTATCCACAGGAAGAAACTCTTCAGTCTGAATTTTGTTCAGATCACCCAGTGATGAATGTATTAGAAAATATATAGGCAGCATATTTAAATACTTAGCACTGGACAATTATATTTAATCTAAGGGCACACCATTCTCAGTCTGTAGACGTGTTTTCTGGGTGTTCATATCATTAATTAGCCGCATATGCTCATCATCTTTAGTTCTGACTTCACTGTACTGGTCTTCGAGAGCTCTGCACATCTTTTCCAGATTGCTCTGTTAAGACATAGAGAGCGTATCTGTCAGTCCATTTAATTGTTCAGAAAAACAACTGCAGTGGCGAGAAATATTTAATCCAACCTTAGCTTTGGAGACAGACTCCATGTTGCTGGCCAAGTCATCAATCTCCATCTTCAGCTCACTCTTCTCCTTCTCCAGCTTCTGCTTGACTCGTTGCAGGTTGTCAATCTGCTCCCCAAGCTCCGCTGTGCTGTCCGCATGCTTCTTCCGCAGGGCGGCAGCCGTGGCTTCGTGCTGCAGCGTGGCCTCTTCGAGGTCACGGCGCATCTTCTGGAATTCTGCCTCGCGCTTCTTGTTCATCTCGATCTGAGCTGCCGTAGCCCCTCCTGCTTCCTCCAGGCGCTCACTGATCTCCTCCAGCTCCCTGGAGAGGTCAGCTCGCTGCTTTTCAGTCTTTGCACAGTTTGCACGTTCAGCCTCAATTTCCTCCTCCAATTCTTCTGTACGAGCCTAGGAAAGTTAATCGGTTAAATGAGAACATCTGAATAGACATACCTGAAGTAAGCTTTAAAGAATAAAGAGCAAACATTTACTTTTGTTATATCAACATGGAGAGTAAAGCACCGCAAGAAATTTCACTGAATTGTGTCCTGGGACATTCAATACAGTGAATGTAAACTTAGGATCTGTGGGATAGGTGAGCGGACAGGGAAACGGCTGACTTGCAATGCTCAGAGAGTTGTGATTAGTGGCTCATAATCTAATTGGAGGTCTTTAACTAGCAGTGTTCCCCAGGAGTCGGTACTGGATCTGCTCTTGTTTAATATCTTCATCAGTGACCTGGGTTAAGAGATGCAGTGCACCCTCAGCAAATTTGCTGGGAGGTGGATCTGACACAGCAGAAGACTGTGTGCCATTCAGCAAGGCCTGGACAAGCTGAGAGTTGTGTGCAGAGGATCAACAAGAGCAAATGTACAGTCTTGCACCTGGGGAGGAATAACCACATGCATCAGTACAGGTCAGGGGCTGGCCTGCTGGGAAGGAGATCTGTGAAGAAGGATCTGAATGTATCGGTGGACAAGAGGTTGGCCATGACCAGCAGTGTGCCCTCGTGGCAAAGGCTCATGGGACCCTGTGGTGCATTACAAAGACTGTGGCCAGCAGGGTGAAGGAGGTTCTCTCCTTTGCTCTGCCCCTATAAGTCTACATCTGGAGTACTGTGTCCAGTTCTGGGTTCCTCAGTCCAAGACGGACAGGGAACTACTGGGGAGAGTCCAGTGGAGATCTACAAAGATGGTCAGTGACTGGAGCATTTCCCTCATGAGGAAAGGCTGGGGGTCTTCAACCTAGAGGAGAAGATCTCATCTGTGCTTATAAATATCTAAAGAGCAGGAGCCAAGCAGATGTGCCAGGCTCTTTTCAGTGGTGCCCAGTGACAGAATAAAGGGCAGTAGGTACAAATTAGAAAACAGGAATTTCCATTTGAACAAGAGGAAAAACTTATTTGCTGTGGGGATTACAGAGCACTGGAATAGGCTGCCCAGAGAGGTAGTGGAGTCTCCTCTGAAGATATTCAAGCCTGCCTGGACACTTTCCTTTGCAACCTGCTGTAGGGAACCTGCTTTAGGGGTGGCTGGACTAGATGATCTGCAGAGGTTCTTTCCAATCTGTTTGATTCTGTGGTTTTGTGAAAATCTGAAATTTCACTAAATATTGTAGCTCAGAATGAATTTTCTTATGTAATGACAGGCATAGAACTGCACTTTTCTAAAGGCATAATGGATGAGTCTCTGAAAAATGTAAAATGATGTGAGTTGTTTAGGAATTTGCAGAAGGTCAGGCCGTCTCCATCAGCAAACACAGCGTAATGAACCCTGGGACAAGTAACCATGGGGTGATATCAATGAAAGTAACTGTTTTCCTTGGCTCTGCACTAAGATGGTGACTCTCTATGCTGATTATGTAACTTTCTTTAATTTTCTTACAGAGGTAATTCTTAATGGCTTCACTACTGTTTTAACTCAGTATCTTGGCCATTTTTTGAAGCCTGCCATAAGCTTTGCTTAAGAAATTCTTACATACTCACCTATGATTATAGACCGGAGCCTCTGTAAAAAAAGTGCTGTCAGACAGGAACAGCACTGCGAGTCTATGTTCATTGGTTTTTTATGTGCAGAATAATATTTCTCTATGACATTCGAAGAAAATATCAGATAATCCCATGAAACCAGTACACAGCTACTATAAATATCTTTAGATATCTTTAGACTTTACCTGAAGCTCCTTGATTTTCTTCTGCAGCTGAGAACTTTGAGCCTGCTCATCTTCAATTTTACTTTGCAGGTGGCTAATTTCAAAATCTTTTCTGTTAAAGAACAAGAATGTGAATTCAATATAGTTAAGACAAAATATGAATTTTGGAATTTAGAGAATAAGTCAGTGCAATACTTTTTTAGCCTTTCATCCGTCTGTTGCTTATCATTTTTCAAATCCATGATGGAATCTTGAGACATTTTCAGATCCCCATCCAGTTTTCTCTTTGCTCTCTCAAGGTCCATTCGCTGTTTTCTCTCTTGTTCCAGAGATCCTTCAAGCTAGAACACATAAAACATACTTTGAAACAGATAAGATATGCTTCAATAGTAAATATTCTTGATGTAAACATCTTAAATAAATAGAGTTGCAAATCAAAACTAGAGGAAACAACCAGATCCTATACATATTCTCATCTCCTCCTACTCTTACTACATGATCAAGGTTTGGTTTCTGATGTTAAGCTGATCACAACTTAGGGGTGCACAGGTGAAATGCAAGCTATTCAAAAATAAAGAAATTAAAGATTTCCAGTGACTGTAGTTCCTATCATACAGACTGTAAAACATTGACAATTTTCCAGAATCCATAGCTTTCTGGATTATACCCATAAAGTACATAGGTCTGCAACAAGCCTCAAACTGCCTCAGATAGCAGCTAAAGCTAGTTGGTTAAAATGTGCAGTACAAAAGTCTACAATGCTGAAATATCCAGTGATGAGCACAGATTAAACAGCCAAGAAAAGATGGAAAATACACTGGATTCCACAACACCCTATCAACTGCCTGTAAGTTATTAGGTAAAATTGTTAGAGCTGGCTTGGCTGTTCTAAATGTCGTTTACTTTCCCAACTACAGATTTCTTCTCTCCTGATCTGTCAGAGCATCCACCTACACAACTCCATTTTTTTTGTCTTACATCATCTACTTGCTGCTCCAGTTTGGTCTTGATTTTGGTGAGTATACTGACTTTGTCCTCCTCAGCCTGTAGGTATTCCAGTGTCTGCTGGTGTGCTTCCTGGAGGGCCTTTTTCTCTTTGGTGAGTTTAGAAATATTTTCATCCAGAGCTGCCATCTCTTCAGTCAGATTCTTAACCTATTAGGCAGCAAGCATCCATACTATGAGGGGTTATAATAAGAGATTGAGAACACAGTGAAAGCACTTCTGCAAAATCTTGCATGGACAGAGTCAAAGTGATCTCCACAGAAGGTCTACACTTTTTATGATGAGAGTAGTAACTAGTATCATGCCTGTCATACCACTCTGGTCCTGAAGTGGTAAAAATCCTTGCTTTAGTTGGTCTTGACTCCCAGCCTTACTCTGACTGTTTTTATAGTGGAACGTGTGCTAGATATTCATTTGTACTTGCAGGCTGTACTCTGCTTGGATTTACTGAAGGCCTCTGAGTTGCTCTTGTTGAAAAAATGCATTTTCTACATGTGATATATTTGCTAGGCACACAGCTGTAATTTCTCAGGAAGTGAGGTTGTTTAGAAGATACTACCAAATGCAAATCACAGCCAATCAGAGTATGTCAAATTTTCCATAAAAGTTTAAGTAACTTGGCAATATACATAGAATCTTCTGCCTTTTAAGACATTATAATGAATTGAGGTCTAGAGCCCTTGACACATCTGTTGACATGCCAGTTCCGGTGGCTTTATTTTGGAAAATTATTCCTTGCTCTTCATGAACCACTGCATGAACCACTGCTCTACCAACACCGTTATCTCGAACACATCAGCCTCTCCGCATGAGTTTGCCTGATGTTTGCTTCCACTTGTCTCATTCAGACGGAAAAAACTGACAGTATCCATAAGGAAAGTCCACTCTGCTGGTGCTTTAGCTATGTGGTCCTTATCTTACTACCCAACACCATCTATATTTCCTCTAAACATTAGCATAGAAATGTCCAACATGTCTAAAATTGCAAACTTAGGATCCAGCAGTGTTTTCAGTGTCGTCAGTAAAGGGAACCTCAACGTGTAAATACATCTCTGTTAGTATTGTTTCTACGGCAGTACTGAATGCTGTCACCACAGACGTGGGCTTTTGCATTCTAAGATTTTTACTAGGAGATAAATGAGCTAATGACAACCTGATCCTTAGAATTCAGGAACTCTCATAGTGTAGTCAAGTCAATGGAAAGAAAGGATAGCCATCATAGCTGAGATCTGGGCTTCTTAAATACAAGAGAATTATAAGAAAACATTCTGCATTTGCAAGATCAGTTCTCATTCATTGAGGAGAAAGGATCTACACAGCCATCTCTATTGAGCCACTCGCAAGCATACTAATTCTTCATCCACAGGAGAGACACTGGTTCCTTATGCCTGAAAATAGCAGCGTATGGAAATTCTCCATCAAACACCTCAGCAAGCTGTTAACTTTTTTGAAATACCATGAGAAAAATATTTTTCCTAACAAGAAATTATAATTTTAGCAAATTTTTTTCTGTTACAGGCAATTAAGTGGCAATATCTTTTTGTGCCTTGGGCACTTCCACTGAAGGCACTTAGGAAACTCTGCAACATCCCACAAAACTGAAACCTGTCTGGAAAAACTGGGGAAGAATAATTTCCTGATGTGTCTATCACCTTATTCTCTGTTGCATGCTTCTCCTTTTCCACTTTGGCCAGAGTCAGTTCAAGATCATCAATATCTTTCTTCAGCTCAGAGCACTCATCCTCAAGTTTCCTCTTCTTTGCTGTCAATTCAGCATTCATCTCCTCTTCATCCTCCATTCTTTCATTAAGTTCTTTAATTCTAGCTTCCAGCTGAATTTTACTTTTGATGAGACCTTCACATCTCTCCTCAGCATCAGCTAGATTTTCACTCTCCTGTCAGAACACATTGAAAGTGAGTTACATACACATGATGAAAAGCAACACACTGCTCAGGTGCCTCCTCCAGGAAATGAATGCACAAGTCAAGATAAGATTTCCTATGCTGTTAGGAAGTAATGCTCATGATCCAATAATGGGGAGATTACCCTGCTTGGTCGTGATTTATAAAGTGAACCATAATCCCACATAAAGCCCTTCCTTTAAGCTGGTCAGGTGGTTTGATATCAGTAATACAAACTGGATCTGCAACAATCTGGATCAGCAAACTGGATGTCATGGAAGCATGAACCAACATTAGGATTTGTAAAACATAAGACATTTGAAAGTCATTTTTGGATTATTCTATCTTTAATAAGCTCCTCCAGCTCTAATGACACAGGTCTGATTGTCTCTCCCCGAACTCCTTCCGCCCCTTAATTCACTTGAGATTACCTGGCTCTCTCATTGTTTAACCTCTTTCAGCCAAAACAGGATTGGGTTTATGGCGAAAAAACATTGCTTAACGTAGAGTTTAGCTTGCAATTTCTACTATAACTAACATTTTGAGCAACATGATTGACAGATTAAATGTTACTCAAATTAATGCTACTGTGATGTATTCTAGGCAGAATACCAGAAAAGGTATATGCTGTTTTTTCCCAGAAAAGTAATGGAGAAAAGACATCACTACAGTAACAAAGATTGTTATCTCTCAAATTCATACTGAAACTCATAAGGCACTCAAAATTACTGCTATTGTTGTGCTACTGAGTGCACACCAGTGCTACTGAGTGTTTTCCGAGGACAAACATGGAGAAAAGAGCTTATGAGGAGCATTTAAATTAGAGTTGATTCAAATTCACACAGCAATAGAACTTAAAAAGCAGACAGAAAGGATTCTTCCAGTGATGAAACAGTGAGAAACTGAGTCAGGAAAGAGGCAGATAACACTCTAAGGGAAATAATCATATCTTAAGACTTTTTTAATGCTCTGAAATCTGAAACCATAGAGTACGTTGATGGAATCCTAACTTGGAAGCTAAACCTGAGCTTCTTGCTTTTTTTCAGTTACATTCTATGTTAAGGGGTTACAGTGAAGCCTAAAATATTTATAGAGTAGGTTGGCACTGGAGAACAGGACACTAAGTACCAAAAAGGATGCAAAGGAACTCAGAAAACTGAGTGATGTTAAGTTGAAGTGCTGAAGAAGGATTCAGGGAAGGAATCTATCCTTCAACATGCACAATGACTGTCTTAGGGCTTGAAATAATACAGAACTGTCCAAAGCCAGCTACTTCAAGAGCACATGGAGTCAAGTGGCAGTTCCACTTGCACCAGACAGCCCTTGGCGATGAAGTATCTTACTACCTTGTAACAACTGGCAGTATTCCTGTCTTGTGCAAATTCAGTCTCTTCTTAGTATTGTTGCAGCTGAAAAACATCAGTCTTCATTCCATACTATCACTCCTGTCTCTGATAGAAAAGCAGCCTCATCCCTGGCTCCACATTAGAATGGTCAGCAACTCAGGAAACAAGCTGTATTTCATACAGATCCAGAGAATGCAGCTCGGGACACATTGCAGATCTGTGACAAAGTGGCTTTACACTTGATCCCTGTCAGAATTTCCCTTTTTCATAACAGTGGTAATACCATATATCTGCTTTGTACCCACTTTGCTTAGGCATAGATGACAAGACCAGATATAAGGTAGAGGAGAATGTGGCCCTGTTACCTGTCTGTTTATGTATGACAATGGAAAAGAGAATGGAAATAGCTGTAGAAAAAGAGAAAGTGGAAGTGAATTTGAAAATGGAGGTTACTCACAGACTGAACCTGCAGGTGCAAGTCATTTTTCTCCTGCAGCAGGGACACCATTTTCTCCTCCAGCTCCTTCCTCTTTGCCTCAGACTTTGCAAGCTCTTCCTTGGTCTTCTCAAACTCTTCCTTCATGTTGGCCATCTCCTTCTCAGATTCTACACTCTTCAACATGGGCTTCATCTTGAAGTACAGCTTCATCCAGGGCCAGTGCTTGACATTCATGAATGCTCTAACATTGTATTGGATTATATAAATGGATTCTCTGAAAATGCATGAAAATAATACAGGTTATGAGACTGGAGAGACTTGGGTTAGAAACAGACTCTTGTTATTGGTAACACAGCATCAACATTTTGTTCAGGGAAGTTTTATCTCACCTTGCTTGTGCTTATTAAAGTAATTTCTGAACACCGGACTGCTGAATGCCTGGCTCCGTAGAATGAACAATAGCTATACTGGGCATAAGAGGGGGACTAAAATTCTCTGTCATGTTGTCTGATAATCTCTGAAACTTTCCTGAATCTCAAAGTGTAAGCGCTTGGGTGAAGACCAGAGCGAAAACTGACATTCACGTTGAGATTATAAAAATGGGTGTTACTAAATTGTGGAAATGGCAGCTTGATGCTTTTGGGTCCGAAAAAACAACAACTATAATATTAGAAATTATTGACACACAAAATGAAAACAACAATGAAATCTTACTATGGCAGCTCCAGCCCCCAGCTGCTCGACAACCCTGGCTCTGGTTCTCCAACCATGACCCTAAGGACAGGGCACATGGAACCACCATGGGCCTAGCGTGCTGTGCTCCACCTGCAGAGCCAGCAGTGCCTCCCATGGCACAGAGGTCACTGGGAAAGGGTTGCAGAGGAGGACCAGGGTGTGGAGCCAGGGGTTGGACTCAGTGGTTCTTGTGTGTTCATTGTTTTTATTGAATGCCACAGGATTTTGTTCAAGGCAGCTTTGACAGTTCATTGCAGAGAAATCCAGTACAGGTTATCAAATTCTTAGAAACCACCCCTGTTTTGGGAAGCTGCTGAGCTAAACATATATGGTAGGGTATTACAGATAAAGGCTACTAGTTGGCAGATAGCATCCTATGGGTTTATGTTATCCTTGCTCCCCATAAACAGCTTTCACTTGTCAAAAATATTTGAGACAATTTGCTTGGTGTGTGCAGTGCTGCTACCCCTATACTCCAAATTTCGCATGACTTCCGCTCAAAAGGACAGAAATGAAAAGGGTATTTTCTCAACTGTTTTACATAACATATCTTCTCTGTACAAGTTAGAATTCTTCATCTTAGACAGAAATGAAGCAATGAAATAAAACAAGTAGAGTAGAATGTGAATCCATTCATTACAAACTGATGTGATTTAATGAAACGGTCAGACAGCATATTCCAAACAGCCAAATGAACAAGTACTAAGGTTTGTCTATCTCCATCACAGGGTTCTTTAAAGGTTGAAAATGATTCTAAAGGTTATTACATTCCTGGAGGAAGGGCTCACTGTTAACTATCGTGGTCCAGATGCTCAGTCAAACTACTAAACTGCCATTGCCAGAATTTGGAAGGTTACAACAAGGAAAATATTAGTTTCTGCTTTTTCTATTTCCCCTAATCTTTCTAAATGCCTTCACCGAGAACAGATTTGTGCCTGAGATGGGATGCTGCAATCCCAGACTTTTGGTTGGTACAATTTGACTTGTGCTGTGTTCATGTATTACCTTCTTGCATTCATCTTTTTAAATTCAGTTCTCATGAGATACCCTCTACACATAGCTTGCATATGAGTGATGAGGCTCACAAGCTTCTCGTCTCTCATTTCTTCTAGGAGTCCCAGGAGACCTGCCTTGAAGAACACCTAGAACATAAGAGAAGGCTAAGCAGTTTGAGGGTCAGGCAGATACACAATGATTGGCATGTGATGTAAGTAAGCAAAGGCAGTTTTGGAAGAAAGTATGGAGAGTAACTGTTTAATGGCTAGAGAAGTTTTGGGTCACTGTAAATATCCTCAGTGCTCCTGTGTTTCGTGACAAATCACCCTTTGTATAATCTAATCACACTGTTGTGAAGTCAACAAAGGCTAGCTCCAGAGTAAACTGGGGAAGACCTAATTAATAAAACAAAGAGTTAACCTAGCATGCCATTCTACTCTGTCTTTTCACTGTACCCTTTTGTATCTCAATGGTTAAGGCTCTGTTAAGTAACTTATGGATGGCTTGAGAGCCATACATGATGAACTTCATTTAACAGTGTACACAGTTGTTTCCTAATCACCATGAAGGCTGATTTTATACACAAGAAATACTTTAAACAAATGGTATTTTTTGCCATTAATACACCCACTCTTCCACAAGAACTTTACCTTGGTGTGGCCAAATCTGTATTGGTTGTGGTCCACATCAATGGAGGAAAGAAGCTTTTCTGAAGCCTTTTTGCTGTCAATGAACTGGCCTTCTGGAATGGCTGAGGCATTAAGAATCTTGTACCTGTAAGATAGGTTGCAAAGCGCTGGTTGCAAACAGCATGAGGAGAATTGGGGCTACTGTGCATAATAAGATAATGTGATTGGAAACTGAGGTGTTTGAAAGCAGCTGAGTACACCATCTGAAACCTAGACAGCCTTGGCTGAACAGAATATGATGACAAGGGGATACGATTACTCTGCAGTGGAATCTGTTGGCTGTGTAGCAATATAGTGTGTTGTGACATACAAAATTAATGTGCATACTTAACAGTATTTGTAGGTCCAAGAATTACAAAGAACATAGTGAGAACATGTCAACTTTGTCATCTCATCTTGTTTCATTTACCAGAATAAGGCTATTTAAATTAAAGGGGAAGATGAATTAAAGCTGCTAACAAAAATCAACTGTATTCCAAAAGGAATACAGGCCTTGAAAAGGAATATAGACTTCGCTGTCTCTACAGGTCCCACCACTGAATCCTTCAATTTGGACTAAAAATGACATAGTATTATTTTTTAACTTCCAGCAACAGTCTTAGCATTTTGCAAGGTAGCTTAATGATTAAGGTAATGCTATGTTGTGGATAGGATCACCTAACTCTTCTAAAGGGGTTTCCTTCAATTAAGAAATTATGAAGGGTGACTGTACACTGGGGCACTTCTAGCAGTCAAGTAAGAGAAAATATAAAATCAAGATAGTGAAAGTGGAACAATGCATTTATTTTGTATTTTAGGCTTCTGCTGTAGTTCTCTCTGAACCTCAGCACATCTCTTTTGTACTGTGTAGCAATTTTTGTTTCTGGACCATTGCTATTTTGGAGTGTCCCCTTTACCTGTCACATCAAGTTATGATTTGACAATTGAGATCAACTAATATCTTACTGAATTAAACATCAGGTTGCAGGGCATATTCAAAGAGGTCCTGCATTCCAGTCTTCACTTCTTCAAAGTCTGAATATTCTTGCTGCAGAAAGAGTATTATCAATTGCTTGCCAAAGAGGCCAGGAAAGGAAGGAAGAAGCAAACAGGCTATGCCTTTTTGCTGGGAAAGAGCTTTTTACACCAAGTCAGCATGGAAGATGCTACTGGTACATTTAATAGCAATAATACCCAGCTCTGATTTAGCACTTTATAGCAACTGAGCAGTTGAAAACCAGTTTCATTGTCTGCATTTTAACAGGATACAGGCCAGTGACAAAGCACCAGCAAAGCCTTGGAGTTTTGAATGCTTGGTGAATGCAATCTAAGGAGTCTGTATCAATGTATTATTTCAATATTGTTTTGTAAGACTCCCATAGACTTATAAAGAGTAATCTATAATGCCACTTAACTCATCCAACAGGCACTTTGTCACTCTTTGAAGCAATAGGCAGTGACCACAGTTCAGAAATGATACAGGTTCTGACAAATCAACAAACCTCTGGTCTGATCAAAGAGGGAAAAGACTGGAGTGACTAATGATAATATTTATGGTAAAGTTCCCTCAAATGTCACCAAACTAGTCTGTTTCAGAGGGTGTTTCTGCATGGTGTCACCATATTTGTCACCTGAGTTGTGAGTTTAACAAATTTTTATATTAACTGACAGCAATAACTGAAGACATACCGTTGTTTAAAGTCTGCATAAAGGATTCTGCTTGGAAAACCTTTCCTGCAAATTCGGATGCCTTCCAGAACCCCATTGCATCGCAGCTGATGCATCACCAAGTAATGGTCCATTTCACCTTAAAAAAGACATGTATATAATGACTCCATTTTTTTCCAAGGGATCTGGATATTTACTAGAATGACAGAGTAACTTCCACTTTTGCTAAAATTCAACCAGGCCCTGATGAAAGATGGAGGAAATAAAGACAGAATATGCCTTCAATTCATAGAAGTTGGAGAAAGTTGCTTCGACCACCTGAGCTTTGCAACTCAGAATGTTAGGACTGGCAGTGCTTATAAATCACCAGTGATAAAAGGCATGGGGCCACATTTCTCTACCATAGAAAAAAATGGTAGAAAAGTACTCCAGAAGACCGAATGAAAAAAATCTGCGACAGCAACAGTGTCTCACAGGATGCAGGCAGAGGCGGCACAATGTATGCTACAGCTCTTCATTTTAGAGATGATTTTACCTCGGATCTGCTGTGGAAATATTCACTACACTCAACCTTGATTAGATTTGAAAGATACATTCCAGCAATTGAAGGGATAAGAAGGATCCTTAAAGCTCTAAGTCATTTTAACTGCCTGTATAAGGTGGCTGACTGAAATTGGAAGAATGATCTCTATCACATATAATAATCAACTACATTTCTTAATCTTATTCTCATGTATTGCAAACAAAGTACAATACTTTTGGAATCACTTCGTGATTTAGAAATTTCTGTCAGCTGCTACAGAGATTAATTAATGCGGAATGACTCATATCATTCACTCTTACCTTTTCATTGTAATCTATAAATAACGTGTACTCAAAGGCATGGTTAGGAAAGTTGAGCATAATTAGCCTAAAAACAGCTAAAAATCAGAAAATGTCCAGTCTCTCTTCCTTCACAATTTTTTATTCTGTTCACTCACCACCGCTCTTTTTCTTAAAAGGCAGATATATTTCCTCTGAGTCATCTCTCTCTGAATTTTAAAATGATAGCCATATCTGGCAGAGTTGTTCATTCATGTATATTTCAGTAGATTTCCTTAATTCCCTTATGCCTACTCTACTGTCAAGTCCCCAGCATGGTACTCTCTCATTACTTCAGGAATGTGGACTTTCCATACTGGCTTCATTTATAATCACTGGAGTGAAATAGTGTTTTCTAGGGTGTGATTCATCTCATCCTAAGACATTTAAAAGGGGCCAGATGAGTCTTACCTTAAAATACCAGCTTCTCTCAATTAGATATAAAAGTAGTTTAGATGAATAGGATGATTGGACTGGATGATCTTAGAGGTCTTTTCCAATCTTTATGATTCTATGATTCTATGAATAGTTGAAATCTGAATGTCATACCCATGCATGTTTCTCAAACCATATTTGTGTTCTTCAAGGTTACCAAGAAAGACAAAAAGAAGGGAAAGAAATGCTTGGAAATTCTGGAGCAGAGCAAACTGAAGCTAAACTTCTTATCCCTTGTATTCCTGTTGCATCTACTACACCTTATCATTCCACCAATATCAGGCTTCATAATGATTAGACTCCTGAGGCCCACACAGGGTACATAATGGCCCCAAACTGAACTGTTCTTGGAGACTGAACTCCTTGCAAGAGTTTAATATTTAATTCAAGAAAGGAACAAAAATAACTTTACATCAAAATGCTTTTCAGGTGCAAGCACCCAGCAGCTTATACAATGAGTTCTACAAGTGATGCATGATTTCTTTGACAGTCTTCCAGCTAGAATTGGATTCTAACACTGAATATTTAGAAGCTGTTCAATTGCCTTGGCCTGAACCCAGCAGTTTTGAAAGTCTCACTGCCTTAAAAACAGGCATTTATTAGGAACTTGGTAGTGCTCTTACTCCCAACAGACACCTGTAATAAAGTCAGTGCTAATATTCATCAACTCAGTATTCACTCTAATATTCATCATTCGATATTCATTCTAAAATTCATCAATTCTAATAAATCTCATCTTTATTATCTTTGGATCTGTACACTCATTAAGCAAAGATAGGTAAGTGTGGAGGATCACATAGTGCTCAAAATTTTACAGACAAGACTAGAAATCTCATTTGAACATCAGAAGAAGTTTGTGTAGAAGCTGAACAGCCAAATTCTAGTCAGTTCAGTGTATAATAACAGATTTACCTGGTGTCTTGGTCTCATTTGGAATCAAGCAACGCACAAAATGAGGATGGGTACTTCTTAGGTTAGTCATCAGCTTGTTTAGATTTTCCTGTGACAGAACAAAACACAAAGTCTGAGCTCTGAGTTACAAAGCTTTTGCATTTTTATTGGTCAGTTTTAAGGAGAACTTCACTTACCCTGAACACAGCAGATACTGTCTGGAAAGATCCCCCCTTCTTCTTACCACCTTTCTTGCCACTGCCACTATCACCTTGGGAGAAGTACATAAGAGCTGAATGGTTGGAGTAAGCAGTATGCCAATATAAACATTAATGTGAAATAGCGACTTACTGCTGCATGGTAGTTTTATGTGAACTATAGCTAGCTGGTTATTAATCAGTGTGGTATATATATCAGATATATAACTTAGTTTACATCATAATGCATGCAGCTTTGGTGGTATGGAACACTGTGGCCTGACATTTTACATTTTACTCTGTGCCACTTGACATTACTTTGACTCAAAGATACATCCTCAACTTATTTTTATATTTGTATGTAATTTGGTGATAGGCCACAGGAACGGCTCGGCAGCGGACATTTGCTTATGAGTGCAGTGAAGTCTTCCCTAGAAAAAAAATCCTATTCTAATGCTTCAGTCGAAAAACAGGGACCTGTTCTGTGTTACAGCAGCCCAAAGGTAAGAAACAAAATATAGTCTCCAAAGAACATAAAGTGCTTGCATTTCCCAAATATATTTGACGCCCATCTAGATGATGGCTAGCCATGCACATGAATCACATCTCAGTAAGTCAGGAAACATTCAACTCCCCTCACTTTGTTTTGGACTTGCTGAGTGTTGCTTCTCTGCACGATGAGAATAGGGAGTTATATGTGTTATATATATATATATTATATATATAGTTATATGTGTTTGTATCTTAGTCTTGTGCACACAAGATTAGGATTGGATTAGAGAATGATAAAGAGCCTAGAGAATACCACAAAGATGAAAAACAGAAATAAACTTCAGTTTTTTCCTGCCATATCAATGAGCACTTACTTGTTTCTGCCCCAGCATAGTTAGAGAAAAGGAAGGACAGCAGCTTCAAGGATGATTTCTGGTACAGCCCCACAACAGTTTCATTCAGGGGGTCCTTATTCTTCTCAAGCCAGCCAGTGATGTTGTAGTCCACTGTGCCAGCGTAGTGTATTAAGGAGAAGTGGGCCTCAGCCTTGCCTTTGGCAGGCTTGGGCTTCTGGAAGTTGTTGGACTTGCCCAGATGCTGGTCATAGAGCTTGTTCTTGAAAGAGGTGTCAGTTGCCTTGGGGAACATGCACTCCTCTTCCAGGATGGAGAAGATGCCCATGGGCTGGGAGAAATATAAATACATAAAGAAAGAAAGCAGTGAGGAGAAGGAAAGTGAATAAAATTTCACCTTGCATATGATTTGCAGTTTGTTTCCATGACTGTAATTTGTGAGGCACAGGTTCTTAAGACATCATTAGCTACTGCAATAATCAAACATAATCTAGTTATTCCTTAGATGCAATCTTCTGAGTGAGAGGTTTGTAAAATTCATGTTATATTCAATTGCTTCAATAATCTTTACCCTAAACTCTTTGGAATGTAAACCAGTGAAATAAAAATAGGAATTCAGAAGACAACTTTCAGTGCCCTGCTCATGGGACTACTGATGCTGTTGTTTATGTCTGTTACAAGTGATCAGTTGCAACTGCCAATGTAAATTTAGTCTCATGGCTCCTCAAAAATGTGCATAAATAATGGATGCACATGAGGGATAAGATTTTTCTCACCTTATATAGAATGTAAATGGCAGTAATCTGGCACATTAGAATACCCATAGCCTTCTGATTTATCATAAAACGTATTTAAAATTGGAAATATTTTAATACAGAAATGCAGGCATATCTTTAGACACATCAGAACTTACATCTAAGCCAAATTAGGAATCTTCTGATAGTGTTATATCTTTTCTAATTTTGCTGGAGATACCCATTTGACTTCTATTTCATTGGACTAGAGATTACCCTAGGAGTTCCTTCTTTTTATAATATATACTTTTTTTTTTTAACATATAATTTAACTAGATTCCATCAGATGCTTACAGCTGACACCAGGTAGTCAGCTGCCATAACTAGAATCAGTATTTTTCTGGAGCATCAGCTATCCCAGGAAGTGGGTGTTGGACAGAAATATCATGTTTTGAATGAACCTTTTGCCCACTAGGTTTGGGCTGTTCTGTGAGAGCTCTGGGGTTAGGACATATCTTACTTAGCTGTAGGTGTCTCTAAAGTAAAATGTAGATCTGAGTTAGCTGTCCAGATTGTTCTAGCATCAGTGCATGCATACAGACATTTCACAGAATCACTAATGAGACATTTTATCAGGTGGTTTGCATCCTAGATGTGTCTACTTCTTTCCTATCATTACAAAAGCGACTACAGTGCTATATTAATGCATGTGATGTAATTCCTGTGGCTTTAACTATTCTGTATTGCATAGATGCAGGACACAAACTGTGTGGACACTGAGCAGTAAGCATAAGTATAGCAATTTGCACTGCCTGTGAATGGTTCTGCTGGCTGTAGATGCTGCTATGTGGTGGAAACAATGGAAGGTTAGGAAGAAGTGTGAGGCTTAAATGTGCAAAGGCATCATCCATGAGTATTAAGTGGTGAATGTGCTTGTGAGGTGGTTGAAGGAGTCACTGGGCAGCGGGCAGGGAATAGGTACTGGTATGCTTCTGAATGGGAAGATGTTTGGATGTGTGTGCATCAATTTGCAGACACTATGTAAGTGCTGTGCACAACTACTGATCACTGTCTCTGCTGCAGTGGGAGGTTAATTCCCATTAAGATCACTACCACTGTAGTGGCAGAGGGCACTGATAGAGGGACTAGAAAGAATTATGTTGAGAGAACATGGAACTCAATTCTGCCAATTACTGCAAAAAGCAAAACTAGAAATTTCACCTTACTGTCTACTACTAAAGGCAAAATTAATGTGCCTCCCTGCCTTTCATCCCAGTCAGAAAATCATCCTTTATGCAGAAGCAGTTTGCTGCTCCAGAAATTTGCATAAATTTTTAATTTTTAAATAGATTTTAGATACACTTTTAGATTTTATAAATTGCCTGTTTTTAATCAATCAACATAAATACTTGAATTTATTAAGATTAAATGCACTGAGATAAATGTATGGGGCTGCTTGAATCACGGCCTGAACCTCTGATTAATCACCTGAGGCGAGCAATGAGTCAGCCATGGGAGCATGGGTGAAGGCAAATCACCTGTGCTGCTGGAAGGGGTGGAGCCTGGCTGCACCTCTCCTAGAGCCATTTAAGAGCTGACGGCCAGTGGGGAAGGATCTGTCTGGAGATCCGCTCCACTGGAGTTCATCTTGCGAGCCCAGGATACGATAAGTGACTTTCTCTCATTACTCCAATATAAATTATATTAGCCAAACTCCTGGATATATATATATATGTATATATATATACCATCTGTATATCCATTGACTATACACCATCTGTGTATCCATTGATTATAGAGATAAATGACCAGGAAATAAATGTGCTTTCCTAAAAAGAAGAATGTTTCCTCAACCTTCTCAATGAGCTCAATGCAGGCAGCAAGGTCCATCCCAAAGTCAATGAACTCCCAGTCAATGCCTTCCTTCTTGTACTCCTCTTGTTCTAGCACGAACATGTGGTGGTTGAAGAACTGTTGCAGTTTCTCATTGGTGAAGTTGATGCACAGCTGCTCCAGGCTGTTGAACTGCAAATTCAAATTCAAAAACAAAAACAAAACAAAAACAACAAAAAAACAACCATCATTTAATTTGGAAGAATTATCAAGGGGCAAACATACCTACTGTAACTCACATCAAATATCTCAAAACCAGCAATGTCCAGGACACCGATGAAATGCTGCCTGGGTTGCTTTGTATCGAGCTGCTGGTTAATTCGAGTAACCATCCATAGGAACATCTTCTCGTAGACTGATTTAGCCAACGCTCCCACTGAATTGTATACCTGTGAGAAACATAGCCACAGCAGTAAAGAAGATTGAGCTAACTATGAAACTGAAAGAACTGAACAAAATTAAAAGCCAATCGGCTCTCTAGGTACCTGTTGGACATTTTGCCCTTTAGTCACGTATTCATTCCCAACTTTCACCCTAGGATAGCATAAAGCCTTGAGCAACTCCGCAGAATTCAGACCCATCAGGTAGGCAGCTTTGTCAGCCACTAGGAAGAGATACAGCAAGGGAGTACAACATGGGCAAACATGCCTTGATCCTCTAGGAAGCATATGCTAGAAGCAGCCTAGCTGGGCACTGGTCAGATGTGCCTGCTGTGATGGGGAGCTCCTTTCAACGCCATGGAGAGTGCATCCCATCAGCACAGCAGTGTCCATAAACTAAACCAGCGACCTCATGTCACCTGCTCTGACTGCTAAAGCTTAGTTTCTGGAAAGGTAAAAGCAGTCCCAGCGTTTCAAGCAACCCTCCCCACCTTCCGTGCCGTCTGGCTCCGCCTGCTCCTCCCTCTGCTTCTGCTTGAACTTCATGTTCCCATAGTGCATGACGGCCCCTGTCAGCTTGTACATCCCCACCTTCTCGTCAGGGCTGAAGCCTAGGATGTCCACGGCGTTCTGCGGACAGAACAGACCGGTCGGATGGGGCCGGAGGAGCGCAGCCTGCAGCCCGCGCTGCAATGGAGCCGTGACCTTGGCCGGGTGAGCAACGGGAGCGGCTGCTGCGGGGTGGCACAGGCCGGAGATCCATCCGGGCTGTGCAGCTCGGATCTGCCTGGCCAGGGTGCTGTACTCACATCTGTCGCCAACAGCTCTTCGCTGTCATCGATGCTGGCAACAGTGATTTCCCCTTGGCTCACATAGGTGAAGTCGTAGGGGTTGGTTGTGATGAGAAGGAGATCTGCAAGTGTAGGGTGTGCCGTTGGTGGTACGAGGCAGGTCAGAGTGCAAAGGGAGCTCACTAAGCAGAGCCCAGCAGTGCTGGCACTCACCAATGAGCTCCGGCTTCTTGTTGGACATGATCTGGTAAAAAATATGATAGCTCCTTTCACTGGCCAGCTGGAAAGTCACTCTGGATTTCTCCAGGAGATCTAACCGAAAGAGAGATGCCACAAGGATTCTGGGACATCTGAGACCAGGAATGCACGAATTCTGTGTGTGTTGACTAACTCCTACTCACAGGTTTCTATATCCGCAGAGGCCAGCTTGCCTGTTGTTCCGAAGTGGATCCGGATGAACTTCCCCTGTTAAGTTGTAGAGGTCAACCTACTGGCCAGAGCAATCGATGGATGAGACATACGTTAGATGTTTGCATTCCAACAGAAATGAAATGGACTCACGAAGCGTGAGGAGTTGTCATTCCTGACAGTCTTGGCGTTGCCAAAGGCCTCCAGCAGTGGGTTGGCGCTGATGATTTGATCCTCAAGCGTTCCCTAGTTCAGGGAGAAAGGGAATCTTAGTAGTCACTACTAGTTGCACACAAATATGGCAAGGGATACATTACAAACAGATCATTTTTACATCTCATATATTACTTGAACCTCCAATTCACAGAGTTTTTAAACACTCATTAGCTATCGCTCAAGAATGTTGCCATTGGTTTCAGGGGAAGAGCAGGACCAATCTGTATTTTGTGTCCTTTTTCTACGTGCCACCATATGTTGTGTGTTATATACAGAATCATTATGGAAGAGCTCAGAGAGGTTGACATTTGTATGAGAAAAATATTTCCACATTCCTGTTCAGTGCTCACAAAGGACACAAACAGATAAAGAAAATATGAAAAATGGGTGTTGGTTTTTTGTCTTTTTTTTTTTTTTTCTCTGGAGGTTACTCAAACACAAGACACAGAGAAAATGGTACAGTCTTAAAGCTTTAAGTAGGACCCACCTAACATGGGGGAATATAAAATTTTTCAGTTACATTCAAACAAGCAGCAGCCTTTCAGAGTGCAGCAGTGTATCTCCAGACACACTTTGATAAGAGGGGTAGGACATGGGCGAAGCTTAAGACTCAAATAATAAACTTAATGAAAAAAGGGAGCAGTGACACTTGGAGGCTGGAGTTCTTTCCTTTTTCTTATCTTTTATTTCCTCATATTTATTTGTTGTTGTTGTTTTTTTTTTTTTTTCCTGGATGAAAACTGGATGGAACGCAGAAGAAAAGGTTAACATGCAAAATTTCAGAACTCTATTGTATTCTCTTTTTTTTTTAAAAAAAAAAAAGGTGAGAAAAGAATTTTCTGTGATGTCTCTTCTGTACAGGTGCAGGAAGGTTACACAAGGCAGAGTCACAGTGTGCTGTTTAGGGATGATAGAGAAAGGTTTTCTCAAGGCTCTTAGCAAAGACATGGTTGATCCCTGAGCAGTCAGAAAATGAAAGTCTTGCCACGGATGGTTTCCAAGCAAAGCAAAGAATGAGATTAAAAAAACCGTCAGTTTTATCCAGATGAAAGGTCATCTGCAGAGCTGAAAGTGCTGCACATCATTCGGGTATGGAGCAGCAGCCCGCAGCGTCTTGCAGCGGGGAGGCAGCGCCTTTCCCAACAGTGTCTGCAGGCGGCGCAAAGGATTTAAGTTAGTTTGGAAGTGAAGAGCCCTTCAAAAATATGAGGTATCCGAAGCTCTCTCTCTCTGTGTCCCTCTCTCTGTCTCTCATAAGAAATCTCGAATATCTAGGGTAGTGTCCTCTCTCATATCTCTTTCTAAATGAACTTCCTCATTTTAAGAGGTGTGTGTGTGTCAGTGCAGTTGATTCCACCGCCAAAAAAGCTTCATTTCAGTGCATAGCTGTAACTTGGGAACATATTAGGTAGCATGGCGAATAGGAACAGTATGGAAGATCTGAAATCCTTTACACAAGTTCAATCTAGACTTCTGTCTACAGGCTGTGTTACAAATTTCTCAAGGCTGAGAAAGCATTCCTGGGAAATATCATAACTCTCTTCCTTTATTTTTACGCTGTTGCCTGATACCTGATTTCACTCTATGTCTTAGACTGGATGCTGGGCTAGATGGAGCCATAACTGAGTGTTTTATTTAATGGTCTTAAGAAGAGATTGCTAATTTAGTGGCCTTATAAAAAGAAACATACTACTGTTCTACAGATTGTGAATATAAAATATTCCGTGAAAAATCTCAGAAGAGGGAAGAACAGGTTGTTGTCCATCTGAGAACCTGGTGGTTTTTTTTTGTATCAATCAGTACATCTTTCAGCTGTCTCCAAGTTTTGCTGAGATTGCTCCTAGCATAGTGAGCAGCTGGTGAAAACTGAGCCCAAGAGATACTGAAATGGTGCTGATGGAAAGAGTGCTCATGCTGAAATTGTCTTTGCCATAACAACCCATCAATCACAGACACCTGCCTCTCAGTGAGAAAAAGTATTCAGCCTTGGGATTTCCTTAGGATCCACTATGCCCTTGGGTACTCAAATAGCACACTGACAGGCATCACCCTCTTTGATGCACATACCTCCTCACAGATTTTGGGGACACTTGTGCCACGAGGGTGTTTGTTGCTTGCTGTGTGCTAGGGAATGAAGCCTGTTCCATATAATTGCACTGCTGGGCTCAGATTGCAGCAGCTGGGCTGCTCAACAGAAAGGGACATCGGGGCATGTGTTTTCTTCCCTGGAAGGTTCCTCTCTGGGATTAATGTCAGGCAAGTGGTCCCAGCTATCCCAAATCTGACCCTTTTCTTACGCTGCCTCTCAGGGCTGTTACACAGATCACAGACAGAAGAACGAGCCTGAAGAAATTACTGTGTGATGCACCTGAACTTACTCTAACTTCAGTGTGACCTCTCTGGAGTCCACAGTTACTGTACTTCCCCTGTTGGGAATGAAACACAGTTTCATGCCAGTGGAAGCCAACTATTTCAGTGTAAACATGTTGGGAAAGAAATGAGGACAGTTTACTTAATTAATCTGTTTTAAACTTAATGTAGAGAGAGAAAAATCAAATGCAATATATTTTGTTGCAGATAATGCAGCAAATGTGCATGGGAATGATACCTTATATGTAGAGCTGACTATTAATTCCATCACATAAGGGGAGATACTGAGCAAGAAATCCTAACATATCCTACTTTTATTTGAGGGCTCTTGAAAGCCCCCTGGTGTGTGGAGATGGCCAATCTCACAGCATACAGTACACAGAGAAGACTTGTGACTATTATCTTCCTGCCTATGGTTGAAGCTTTCCCTGTGTAAATAAGGATTAGGTAGGAAATTACATTTAGTTATTTCCTACTTTATGGAAGTGTTCTCTTCAGGGATCTGTGAGGTAGAATGCTGTATGATACAACTCTGGAGGGAAGATGAGGCAAAGAAAGCTGGATAATATTCAATGATCACTTACACTAAGCCCGAGAGTGATGCATCCCAAAAAGAGGAAGCCAGAAAAAATGCTGAGAGGCCTGTAGGGATGAACAAGGAGTTCCTGGACAAAGTCAGACACAGAAAGAAAGCTTCCAGTGAATGGAAGCAAGGACAGATAGCCTAGGAGTAATACAGAGACGTTGTTGAGCAGGCAGAGATCAGGTCAGTAAAGCTAAAGCTCTAATAGAATTGAATCTAGCAAAGAATGTTAGGGACAACAAGAATGGCTTCTAAAATTATGTAAATGATAAAAGCAAGACTACAGAAAATGTGGGCCCCTCCCCACAAGGAAATGGGAGATCTGGTTACATAGGATGTTGTTCTGGTTTCAGCTGAAATAGAACTGTTTTTATGTTCATCATGTCTGGTAAGATGCTGTGCTTTGGCTTTAGGAGAAAAACATTGTTGATGTTTTAGTTTTTGCTGAGCAGTGCTGCACTGAGCCAAAGATACTTCTGTATCTCAGCTGCTTGCACTGTCCTGCCAGTGGGTTGCTGCAGGGCACAAGGAGGTAGGAGAGGGCAGAACCAGGACAACTCAGCTGATCTGGGCAAAGGTTTATCCCAGACCATATGACAGCATGTAGAAAAAGCTTGAAAACGATGGGGAGTTTGCAGGTCACCTGCTGCTGCTTGGGCATTGGTCAGAGGGTGGTGAGCAATTGCTTGTGCATCACTTGTTTTGTATATATTATTATGGTAACTATTATCCTCTTTTCCTCTTTCCTTTTCTGACTTAGTAAATATTTTTTAATGTCAACCCATGAGTTCTTCTTTGTTTTTGTTTATTTTTTCTTGATTCTCTCCCACATCCCGCTGGGAGGGCTGGGGTGCATGAATGACTGTGTGGAAAATGCTGAGGTACTCAGTGACATTTTTGCCTCAGTCTTCACCAGCAAGTCCTCTAACCACATGACACTACTCATAGAATCCAAAAGCAGAGACAAGAGAATGAAGAACTGCCCACTGTAGGAGAAGATCAAAAGAGAGACCATGCAAGGAACCTGAAATGTGCACAGGTCCATGAGACCTGGTGAGGTGCATTTGAGGGCCTGGAGGGAACTGGCAGAAGAAATTGTTATGCTGCAATCTATCATATGTTAGAAGTTGTGGCAGTTCCAGTGAAGTTCCTGCTGACTGAAAAAGGGTAAGCTCCATTTCAAAAAGAAAAAGAAAGGAGTTCTGGGGAACTTTAGGCCAATCACTGTCACCTCTGTGCCTGGCAAGATCAGGAAGTAGATCCACCTGTAATCTGCTGAGGCACGCTGAAAACAAAGAGGTGACTGGGGAGCAGAGCCATCCTCACTAAGGACAAATCATGCCTGACAAATTTGTTGGCCTGTAATGATGAGGTTATTACAGCATTGATGGATAAGGGAAGAGTAACTGTTGTCATCTGCCTGGAATTATGCGAAGCATTTAACACTGTCCCGCATGACATCCTTGTCTCTAAATTTGAGATGCATGAATTCGACAGATAGATCAATTGGTAGATAAGGAATTGCCTGTATAGTCTCATTCAAAGTATTGCAGTCAATGGCTTGATGTCCTGGTGGAGACCAAGAACAAGTAGTGTTCCTCAGGAGCTGGTATTGTGACCAGAATTATTTGACATCTTTGATGACATGAATAATTGGATTGAGTACATCCTCAACAGGCTTATGGATGACACCAAGCTAAATGTTGTGGTCAAGATGGTGGAGGGAAGGAATGCTACCAGAAGGACCTTGACAAACTTGAGAAGTGGGCTTATGTGAACCTCAGAGTTCAACAAGGCCAAGTACAAGGTCGTGTACCTCCACTTGGGGCAATCCCAAACATGGATGCAGGCTGGGTGATGAATGCATTGATAACAACCCTACAGAGGATGACCTAGGAGTACTTTTTTTTTTTTTTTTTTTTTTTTAAGAGAATATGGATCAGCAAGTGCACTTGTAGCTCAGAAAGCCAACCAAATCCTGGGCAGCATCAAAAGAAGTGTAGCCAGCAGCTTGAGGGAGCTGATCTTCTCTGCTCTCATGAGACCCCACCTACTGTACTACATTTATTTCTGAGGCTACAAGCATTAGAAGGACATGGGCATATCACAGCAAGACTGGTAAAGGATCAGAAAGGCTGGAGCACCTCTTTTAAAAAGTCAGTCTGAAAGAGTTGGGGTTATTTAGCCTGGAGAAGAGAAGGCTCTAGGGAGATCTTTTAGGGGCCCTCTAGCAATTGAAGGAAGAGGTACAGGAAAAATGGAAAGGGAATCTTCATCATGGAGTGTTGTGATGGGAGAAGGGATGATGTTTTTAAACATAAAGGGGTAGATTTATGGTAGGAAAAGATTCTTCATTATGAGAATTTTGAGGCATTGGCACAGGCTGCCTAGAGAAGATGTGGATGTCCCATCTGTGGAAGTGTTCAAGGCCAGATTGGATAGGGCTTTGAATACCTGGGTCTAGTGCAGGTGTTCTTGCCCATGACAGAATAGTTGAAACTAAGTGATCTTTAGGGTCACCTCCAACCCAATCCATTCTATGATTCTATGATTCTGTTTCTTGAGGTAGAGTTTTACTAGTGTTAAGGGGGATGGAAGCTGGGTAGCAGGGGTAACCAAGCATAGGTGTGCTTGAACAGTGTATCCTGCCCAGTCACACTACACTTTATTTCAATAGTCTGGCAATGTAGAAATCTGCATTGATAGCTTCTGCTCTATGAGCACATTCTCAATCAAACATTAGAAGAGGTATCAGTCACATACCTGCATTTTACTAGGCTGTTGGTCTTTCTTCTTCTCACCAGTAACTGCAATTGTTGCAAAATACTGGATGACACGCTTTGTGTTCACAGTCTTCCCTGCACCAGATTCTCCACTGCTGGAATGAAAAAACTGTTATAGGAAACAGGAACCTTTTTTACTTCTTTATCAGAATAGATATTAGAAGGAAATTTTTTTACTCAAAGGGTGGTGAGGCTCTGACAGTAACTGCCCAAAGAACTGTGGGTGCCCCATCCCTGGAGATGCCCAGGGCCAGTTTGTGTGGGACACTGGGCAGCCTGATCTGGTAGGGGGCAGCTAGCCCACAGCAGGGGGTTAGAACTTGATGGTCTTTGAGGTTCCCTTCCAATCCAAGCCATTTTATGATTCTGTGATTATGTGGTCGGCTTTGTCACGCATATCAAAATATACTCACGTGATAAGGATAGACTGATTGTCACGATCTGAAAACAAAGCCACAGAAAGAGCTCTTCAAATGAGTAGTGGAGGGCTTTTATTCCTCAGAAATAGCTAAGAGACTTCAAAAGTTATCAATATCAAAACTGTATTTATCACTTTGTAATCAGTAAATTCTGCATTAATCTGCTTGTGCATTTTTATAGGTACAGCCAAATGAAGCTGTCCAAAATTAAGCAGTGGTTGCTTATAATGCTTTCCCACTTACTATTTCCTTTCACATGCATGTCCAGACCTTGAGTATTGTTTAATTGAAATTAGATTATCTTCTGTGACCATTCCACCGTGTTTCTTCAAATTGTTTCCTGATTCAATGTGCACAAAGCCAAATGGCTAGCTACAGCCTTTTCTTCATTATCTAACAGTGCATGATTAAGGTTGGACAACCTGTGGCATCTTAATGGAGTTCAGCCACAGGACTATGGGAGCTGTTTCCCTCAGGCCCTGAATAGAAGAGCACAAAAAATGCCTGAACTGCTAAGTGTTCTGTGACCAATAAGTCAGTCCTGCATTCTTGTTAAATGACTCACCAGTCAGCATGAACTGATAGGCGTTGTCAGAGATGGAGAAGATGTGTGGAGGGGCCTCCTGGCGCTTTTTGCCTCGGTAGCCAGACACCACCTCCGGGTTGTACACCGGCAGCCACTTGTAGGGGTTGACAGTGACACAGAAGAGGCCCGAGTAGGTCTGTGAGGAAGGGACACGGCACGTTGGCTTCCACTCAGCCGGGCACAGCAGTCCTCCCCAGCTACGCTACCCAAGGAAGAGAACTGCTGGTACTTACGTAGATCATCCAGGCTGCGTAACGCTCTTTGAGGTTGTACAGCACAGCGGGTTCATGGAGGTGGGTCATCATGGCCATGTCCTCAATTTTATCGTACTTGGGAGGGTTCATTGGAAATACTTCATCATCCTTGACTGTCACAGTCTGTCGAAAATGAAAAGAAACAAAAGGAGAAGAAATTCTGGTAGAGAACTTTCTGAACTGGATAGGTGATGTATGATGAGTAACAATACGATGGTTAATAACACTTACTGTATCATCGTATGTTTTAACTGTGACTTTACCACCTTCTCTACTTTGTATGGTACCTTTCACATACATTTGCTTTTGATCCACTACAAAACAGGCTGCCTTAGCATCAAATGGGCGATTCTGAGCTTCAATTCGTTCTTTCTCAGACTTCCTTAAATAGGGAGCAGCTTCTCCAAAGATTGCCATCTCTGCATCTGAAGACATGGCTGGAGTTCTCCTGAAGGAATTCAGAAAAGTTTTAGATATCCTGTGCATTTAGTTTTTCATAATTAAATATATATATAACTTAAATTTATCCAGAAAGTAATTGTGTTCAATGACTAAAAGGAAAAGGAGAGCCTCAGGAACCTAAGCACAGCCATAATTTTAAGTATCCACTGAACACTGAACAAATCTTAATAGAGTTCCTTGTATACAAAAAAAAAATTTGTAAGTTAGGAAGACTTGCTTTCATACCTGATTTCAAAGTGGAGGTGTTTTTTGTGCCATTCTGTTTTCTGTTTTAATACTAAGCGGGAAGGGTTCAACTAGTTTCTTTATGTACCAAGTACTGGAACAAACTGTGAATGGCAGTCATCATTCAACTAGAGCCAAATCTGCTTATCTTATCAACTAAACATAAAACATCTTTAAATACTAGTGACAAAATTAAGAAATAAAAGCATATAATATAGTAAAGGATAACATTCAAAGCATAGTGTTATTTAGCTAGATAAGTACTTGATATTAGATTTCAAATATTTTCAAAGTACTATATTATGCAGGGTGACATCACTTATGAGTCATTAAAAGATGACTTGATTGTAACAATAATATTATGTTAGGGATTATTCTAGTAGAAATATTTGTACTAGAAATATTTCTCCCAGTCACTCAACCACTAACTTTCCCTAAAACACTTAAACAGGAATGTTTCATATTCATAACCTTCATATGTGAAGGCTACTCTTTTTATGTAAACAGTCATACCTATCAGACAGGACAGAAGAACATATTGAGTTTGTTCTGGATACTGGACCTTGCAGGTAAGCCACAGTCAGCATACAGTGTTCTAGACCTTGCCCCAGAGGAAACTAACGTAAGGGAGGACAAACTTAGACCCTTCTTGAATTGTACTGTGAGCCTCCTCTCTGAGCACATCCTCAATTTCAGCAACTTGCAGAGGGTGAATTTTGATAATCTATGAATTCCAAAGTACCAATTTATACCACACAAAAATATTACTGTTTCTTTCTTTCATGTCTTCTTGGCTAAGCATGAGTATCTGTCACTTTTCTTTCTCCATAACTGGAGAATTTCCCACTAAGAATTATGAATATGCTCATAATGATCAAAATATAACTTTTGCAGTGAAAATGGTTCTAAAAAACAGTCCTTTGCCATTGTCTAGATGAGCTCCACTCAACTGAGCAACAAAGTTTGTTAAACCCTTACCTTCAGAGAGCCAAGGAGGAAATCTGCTTTCAGTATCTGTATAGAATGGTTAAAGAAAGGACAGAGAGTTAAATAAAAGAGTTCTTTGTTAGCTTTTAGTCCATATGCCTAGAGCGTATGCTCTATGAAACATGTTCATATTTCTTGTGTAGTCTCTTACAATTATTAAGCTAGGGCCAAATCCCAGAGAGAGATATGTTTCTCTCCACATTGCTGTGATTGCTGTGATCTGCTGGAAACATATATCATGTCCAGGAAAAACTGAGCAATTTTTGCATATTAGCTCAATCAATTTCAGTTGCCTTCAGAGTTGTTGGTTTTCTTGTGCCTCTCACAGGGCTTGGAGATACCAAAGTTTATAGAAGGCCCTTCAAGAAATAGCATATAATTGCTCTCTGCTCTTCCTTGTGTCACCAGACTGGAGTGGGTGGGATTATTTAACCTTATTACTGCTTGTAAAACATGAATGAGAACGTAGAAGTGATGAGTAAAAAAAAACATGCACTTACATATTTCAATTCTTTCCACAGTTATGGAGATGTCATGGTCAGAGTATGAAACAAGGAAATGGGACTTACCGTGAGATGTGGAGATAACAAAGAATAAGACCACCTTCAGCTGTGGCTCTTTATATGCAACTTCCTGCCCACGCAGCAATCGAGTGCTCTATTTTTGGTCAATTATAATTTACTCTCTAGTTGTAAATGTGTTGAAGCTGTGATCTGTCTCCTAATTACTTAGAGGCAGATTGACTGAAGGTTGTATGGAGTCAGCTGCACTGACCTTCTTTTTTTCGTGTTGATCCATGCCAAGGTGGAGGATTAAGGAACTCAAAAGTAGCACTAGTAATGCCAAATAAGGCAACCTTCTGACTTCAGGAGCTTTAACACTTAAACAAACAAGATTTTTTTTTCTTCTTTTCTAACTGTACATAATTATTTCTTTGCAATTTGAAATTTTAACAGATCCCATCCTACCCTCTGTATCTATCTGCATGTGCTGGTAGAGAAAGGGGAAGATCTGCTAAGATTGCTTTTTTCTCTCCTTATTTTTGTTTAAAGCATTGTGTAGAATGCTGGCAAGTCTGAAGCCAGTGTAAACTTGGGACAGTTGTAAGACAACAGACACTTTATGGACTACAAGAAAGATTTGCAATCCTGGCCTGTAGGTTTACAATATCTGAGGCTTGCAGGCATGCTTCAGGGCTCAACCTGTAGGAAGAAGGCTTCTGTGCTGCTGGCTTGCCATGTAGAGGATGTCATGGAGCAGACCGAACACAGAACCAGAATATTTTTGACTAGCTTCATTGCAGAGGTCCAGTAGTTTTGGGAGAAGATGTAGGGAATCAAAGACATTACTGCAACTCCATTGGATACAAGAAGGAAATCTTAAAAGTGCAGGAACAGGCCGTTCCCTGGTGCTGTAAGATGAGCCAGCAGGGAAGAAGAGTGGCCTGGGCAAACAGGGAGGTTTTGCTGAGGCTCCAGAAAAAGAAGAGTTTACAGTCTTTGGAAGAAGAGTCAGGCAACTCAGGAAAAGTACAAGGATGTCAGTAGGGTACGCAGAGGCAAAGTGAGAAAGGCAAAAGCCCAGCAAGAATTTAATTTGGACACCATTGTTAAAGATAATTGAAAATGTTTTTACAAATGTATTAACAACACGAGGAGGGCCAAGGAGAATCTCTCACCTTTATTAGATGTGGTGAGGAGCATTATCACCAAGGACAAGACTGAGATTCTCAGTGCCTTTACTTCTGTCTAATAATCAGGACAGTTATCCATGGTGTACTTAGTTCCCTGAGCTGAAAGACAAGGATGGGCAGCAGAATTAAACCTCCCACAATTCAGGAAGAAACAGTGACCTGCTGCTCCACCTGGACTGCCACAAAGCCACGGAGTCAGATGGGGTCCTCTTGAGAGTATTGCGGGAGCTGGTGGAGGTGATTCCTAAGCTGCTTCATATTGTTTATCAGCTGTTCTGCTCAAACAGGAAGGTCCCGCATAACTGGAGATTTGCTAATGCAAAACCCATCTACAGGAAGGATCGGAAGGAGGATCCAGGGAACTATAAGCCTGTCAGCCTGACCTCTGTACCGGGGAATGTCATGGAGTAGATTGTCTTGAGTGTGATCATGTGGTATGTGTGGGACATCTGGGGGATCAGGCCAAGCCAGCATGGGTTCATGAAAGGCAGGTCATGGTTGACCAACCTCATCTCCTTCTATGACCAAGTGACCCCTAGTTGATGAAGGAAAGACTGTGAATACAGTTTACCTAGACTTTACTAAAGCCTTTGATTCTGTCTGCCTCAGCATTCTCCTGGAGAAGCTGGCAGCCCACAGCTGGGTCAGGTGTACTCTTCACTGGGTAGAAAACCATCTGGGTCACTGGGCCCAGAGAGTGGTGGTGAATAGAGTTAAATCCAGCTGCAGTCAGTCAGAAGTGGTATTCCCCAGGGGTTGGTATTGGGACCCATCCTGTTTAATATCTTTGTTGATGATTTGGATGAGGGACTTGAATGCACCCTCAGTTAAGTTTGCAGATGATGCCATTTGGAGGGAAGTGTTGATATGCCTTGGGGTGGGAAGGCCCTGCCAAGATACTTGGGTAGTCTGGATTGCTGGGCAGGCCAATGGGATGAAGTTCAACAAAAGCCAAGTGTTGGGTCCTTCTCTTTAGTCACAACAACCCTATGCATTGCTATAGGCTTGGGGCAGAGTAGCTGGCAAACAGTGTGGGGGAAAAGGATCTGAGGCTATTGGTCAACACTTGTCTAAACATGAACCAACATCATGCTCAGGTAGCCAAGAAGGCCAACAGTATCCTGGTTTATATCAGAAAAAGTGTAGCCAACAGGACTAGGAAGGTGATCATCCCTCTGTACTCGGCTTTGTTGAGACCGCGTCTTGAGTACTTGGTTCAGTTTTGGGCCCCTTACTACATGAAAGACATCAAGGTCCCGGAGCATTCACTAAAAAAACCTCTAGTGAGTCATGATAATTACTTCTGAGTTGAGAACATGCTACCTGCAGAATCATAAGTGTAGACATGGAAATTCCACCATCAGGAATGAAAGGATGGCTACAAGTGAACACTACGATCCCCTCTTAGGTATATGTCCACAGTAAATACTTTGTCACTGCTGGGGGTACTTTCCATTTCATCACCTGTATTGTTCAGAGATATACTAATAGGAGCTCACCAGCATCCTTTCACTGAGCATGACCTCTCAAACCACTATAACTGTCTTACACTGCACTACACACTATTGGAAAAATGTTATTATCACCGTTACCATCTCCTTGTCATGAGGTTGTCTTACTAGACTGGAAGGCCAAAACATGAATACTTACTTTTATCTGTCATCTCTAAAGTCTTGGTACAGATACTGAATAAAAGCCTCTTTCTGTTTTTCTAAGTAGACTAATTATCCATCCCACATTTTCCAAAGACAGCCCACATTTTATCTTCCTGTTTGATGGCAGTCATTTCCAGGTGAAGGCCAGTGACAAGTGGTATTCCCCAGAGGTCCTTCTTTGGACAGGTGCTCTTAAACAACTATATCAATGACCTGGACAGTGGAACTCAGTGCACCCTCAGCAACTTTGCTGCTGACTCTAAACTGAATGGTGATACAACAGAAGGAAGGGATGTCGTCCAGAAAGATCTGGAGAAACCTGAAAAATGGTCCAACGGGAACATAATGAGATTCAACAAGGCCAACTGCAAGGTGTTGCACTTGAGTTGAGGCAATCCTACAAAAGTACCTGGGTTTTCTGGATGAAAAGCTGGACATGAGTCAAAAATGCAACCTGGAAAGCCTGGACTGGATCAACAGAGGGGTGATTGGGGCAGGGAGGTGATTTCCCCCCTCTACTCTGCCCTTGTCAGGCCCCATCTGGAGTACTGTGTTAAGGCTTGGGGCCTAGAGCACAAGGAATATGTGAAGCTGTTGGAGTGGGTCCAGAGGAGGGCCACAAAGATGCACAGAGGGCTTGAGCACCTCTCCTTATGAAGAAAGGTTGAGGGAGCTGGGCTTGTTCAGCCTGGAGAAGAGAAGGCTTCAGGGATATCTTATGTTTGACTTCCAGTATGTAAGACTTAAAAAAAAAATAGCTTAAAGAGACCGACTTTTTACATGGTCTGATAGTGATAGGACAAGGGGGAATGGTTTTAAACTAAAAGAGGGGAGATTTAGTTTAAATATTAGAAGGAATTTTTTTACTCAGAGGTTGATGAGGCTGTGGCAGAGGCTGTCTAGAGAAGCTGTGGAGGCCCCATCCCTGGAGATGTTCAAGTCCAGGCTGGATGGGGCCGCAGACATCTTGATCTAAGGGGTGGCAACCCTTGTCCAAGGCAGGGGCTTGGAACTGAAGGATCCTTAAGATACTTTCCAAGCCTAGCCATTCTATAATTCTATGACTCTATGATTCTGATTAATAAGGCATGTGATAAACAATCACAGAATCAGAGTCACAGAATGTCAGGGACAGGAAAGGACCTTGAAAGATCGTCTAGTCCAATCCCTCTTCCGGAGCAGGAACACCTAGATTATGTCACACAGGAACACGTGCGGGTGGGTTTCGAATGTCTTCAGAGAAGGAGACCCCATGAGCTCTCTGGGCAGTCTTCTAGTGCTCTGTCACCTTCACCATGAAGTTTTTTTCTCATATTTATGTGGAACCTCCTATGTTCCAGATTGCACCCATTGCCTCTTGTCCATCATTGGATGTCACTGAGACAAATGAGACTGAAGCAAATGGTTACCAGAGTAACAATAGCAGAGCCAACTCATATCATGAAGGAAATGGTGACAGTGATAACACACTGTGAACTGGGGAGGCAAAGAGGTATCACACAGCAGTATTGATCATAAACGCAACACTGATTTATTTAAAAATGTAGCGGTGGAATATTATGGTAGAATAGTGTTCTTCTCCACTCTGCATTCTATCTTCTCCAGTCATGAATGAACATTTCCCCTGACACGGTGTGGATTCTGCTGCACATACCTATCTCCAGCCTCTTTCTTTGTTCACTTCCCTCCCCTTGTCCGCCTCTAGTTCCTGCATGCTCCCTAGTAGAAGTCTGTCTCTACATTTCCCTGGATGCTTCACCTATCCTATCCTTTAGACAAAGCATTCAAGCCCATATACTGTCCCAGTTGTTCCTCATGTTCTGAACATTATGTAGTTTCCAGCCTGCGTCCAAATTAATTTAATGTTTTTATTATCCTAGATTAGTCTAGGAATTAAGTTATGTAATATTTTCTCTTGATGCTCTATTCTTATCCTGATAGCATGTACAAAACATAAATAAAGAAACAACCCCTTTCCAAGCACAAAAGCTGATGTTTTCAGAGAGGTAGTGAGTATATCTTAGTGATCTCTATTGAGTGGTGATGGCCATCTTAGAATTTTTCTTTTGTTTGTAAACACTGGATTCATTGTTTTAGTGGGCATAATTTATCAACATTAATTCCAGCTGTGTCTTAATCACTCAGTTATAATAGAGTCAAATGAGAAAATTAAGGAATGAAACTCACCAGCATTTCCCTTGAAACTCATCTTCTATAAAGAAAAAGAAGCAAATTATTCTGAATTAGAACAAATAAGGGAGATACAGAGTTAACCACAGTTCTGTAGGATCAGCAGTGAGGAGATGTCCTAGATGGCGGCACATACAAAGAGGCCTAGGATAATGATTAGCATATACAGCTTCCCTCTGCAGGTGAATTTCTTAACTGTTAGGTTAGGAAGAAATCCCTTCTTTCCTCCTTGTGTTCCAACCGCTCTGGTAGTCCATTCTCCCCACAGGCAGACAGTAGAACTTCAGAAGGAAAGTTGAGAATGCGTATCCATTCCCACACAGGCGTGTGCACACTGTGAGTTTGCTGAAAGCCATGCAGCTATGGGAGTGAGGGCTGGGAATCTCAATTCTTGAAGTGTTAGTGGGAGTTGATTTGTTGACTTTAGGTCTCTCATAGCTTGTGTAAATGCTCTTAGCATTAGATTATTTCGTACAGGAGATGAGGTGACAAACTAGATTTATCAACATTATCTCATCTTTTCTATAATTTAAAAACAAGGAAAAAAAAGATTTGTTGGAGAAGGATTTTACTTTAACCATGACATTTATCATGTCTTTGTAGAATTTGCTCATGTCTCTATCCAGAAAGAAATGAATTTTCAGGTGCATTATTGCCATCATTTCATCTAGGGAATATCAAAAGAATGTCCTTGGTGCATTTATACTATTCTCATTAGAGGTTTGTTTTGGATCATGTTCAAGATGCCTACTATTTAGGGTCACTGAATGGGAAGGAAAGGCCAATTGGATACTACTACAGAAAAAATACGGAGAATTCCTTCAAGCCTGGGATTGCAACATGCAGAGTTGGGAAGTATCCTCTTTAACATGTGCTTATCTCCCACAGGCAAAAGAAACAAGACTTTGGGTGATGACAATCCCAGATGTGCTTACTGACAGCAGATAAAAGGAACTTGTAATCAGAACCTCTTGGGTTTAAAAAACATTAATTCCCAATTTTTCTATAGGTAGTGAATATATGTAAATATAGTGAATATATGTAAAGCAGCTCTGTACCCCTGCACACTGTTTATTGTGCTTCTGGAACACTGAAAATGAAGAACTGGTAACAACAAATTGGAATGTCTGGAAGGGCTTGTACTCTCTTCAGGGCACATTGCACCTTGTCTGTTTTTGCCTCAGGTATTGTCTTCTCTGAAAATCTGTGTGAGGAACCTAGTATCAGTCAACCAGAAGAATCCTGCGAAGATAAAGAAGCCAGAGTGCAGAGGCTATGCAAACCCATTTGTCCAAAATGGCCACAAAACATAAGCTGTAGTTTGGAGGCAATGGGCTGCAGTGGTTGCATAATAGCATTGCAAGATTCAGCAAAGGAATAGCATGGGGTGTGCCCCACAAAGGGTGCTTCTTTTTGTTTTATGAGACATCATTGTCCTTTAAGAGAGCTCCCCACCTCCTAATTATACACCGACATCAGTGCTACCCACAAAAGAGAACATTCCCCACTGATAACTGTCAAACAGGTGACTATGGGATATTATGTCAAAGGAACGAGAATACGACATGGAAATGTTATCTCTGTGCACTTTGAGCAATCTGACCTTTTGGAACATCCTTGTAAGGCACTGAGGAGCTAAATAATTCAGAGATATAGATGTCTACCTTACTTCCCATTGTATGAGAAGTTGGAAGGATAAGTAGGGCTGGAGTGTTTTACGTGATATATCAAGAAAAATGGCTCACATTTATTGCATCAATTCTTTAATATGTGCCAAACCAGCTCATTCATCAATTACTGTAAATTCTACTATTTTGAGAATTTTGCTACTTACATGGGCTCATCAATGAAGTCATCATCAAGCAAGCAGCATCTGTATGAGTTTTCCTAATTCTTGCTTTGTCAAGCAATATGTAAGATTCAAATGTAGGCTACTCTTCATTGCTGGCAGGTTAGGTATGTGAGCCACAACCTGTACAATTTATGCATTTTGTTATCCTAGAAATGTTTTACTCTTTCTTGATGTGTGTTTGTTTTCCACAGTGAGTGCAGGTTGCAATGACACATCTGTTAATAGAATTAAATATATTTGATCATATTGCAGTTATACAGTTTCTGTTCTACTGGGTTCATGAAAATATACTTTTTCTAGAGCAAGTAGTCCTGTGCAGTAAACCTGTCCATACTAAGTCCCCAGAACACTTAATAACTTTATATACCTGCAGATGGCATCAGTGGGTTAGATAGACATTTTTGTCTTATCTAAGGCAGATATTGTAAGATTTCATATAAAATCTCTTTTTCTAGAGCTGTGTGTAGATACTTGTTCTTCATACTGTCCACCGTCCTGTCCTTTTCTCACTGCATATTAACAGGTCACCACACTGATGTTATTGCACTATACCTGGAGGAATGAATGGGGAAGAGAGGCAACTGACTCCTTGTCTTCCATCCATTTATACAGCTTCCAAAAATACAATATTCTGTTGCGTTACCTTTCACATACTTCTGCTACATCTTCAGTGATGAAAAGTTGCCTGTTCTTTACAGTAGTTCATGTCCAGCATAAATATCTTGTTTTTAAATTCTATACAAGTTCAGTAAACTTGGATTGTATCTGCAATTGTTCATGAAAGGCTCTAAAAGCCACAGAGAAGACTCTATTATATACATTATTAGTGTTTATTCCACAACACAATTGGTTGTGGAATAAACCCTCTTCTGCATACTGTGAATCACACTGCAAAGTTGTGTGGGACTGGTTCTGGAGAAAAGGAGGAAAAGAATTTCCCTCCACAGGATACTGAATTTGGATGTGATTCTCACTGCAATTTAATGCCATAGTAACTCTGTAGTTTCATTTCTTAACGTTCTGTTTATTGAAGCTTTTTGGCAAAAAGTCCCCCACTACATGGGCAAATGAGTGAAAATTCCTCCATAGCCTTTCGCAGATTTTTTACATACTGGACATTTATTTTTCAGTTCAAACGACCATTGATGGCAGAGTAAACATATATTAATGGAAAGATGCATCTGATACATTTCTGAACTCATCAAGTATTCCTGCACTTAAGAGAAACATCTACTGAGCCTTGAAAATATGGACCCAAGGTATATTTCATCAGCCTGACTTTCAACAACACTTTTAAAAAATGATCATTTATGCTAAGAGAAAATAAAGGTAATGTAAACGTCTCAAAAGTGTGTGATACTGAAATGCAGATTTTCTGTGCCACTGAGTGTCTGACACCGCATCAAGGCCAAATAGAATTAATTATAGTCACTCAGAGATTCCTATCTTAAAAATATTTGCTAGCTTCTTTTTTCACAGCTGTCAAGTAGCTGAAAGGAGCTTCTGTTGTAATCATGGAGGATGGGCACTGAAGATGTCTTTCAGCTAACTGCTGAGCATTGCAAAACAGTCAGTGATATACATTGTGTACTTGGGTTGAAAGGTGAACTCAATCCTGAATTTATAATTCTTTTTCCAGCCTAAAGCAGTGATATGATCATGTCTTCAAGTTGTTTGTACAGTTGTGAGGTTGGCAGCCATCCATATTCTGTGTAAGTTACTGACAGGAATTAAATATTACCCTGTGGACCATGGGCTTTTCACCTTGAATGCCTTATTTCACCTTCTGCCTTCCCTGAGTCAGCCTAATTAGAAAACACTTCAGAGAATCAGAGAATCGTTTTAGATGGAAAGGACCCTTAAATGTCATTTAGTGCAACTTCCCTGAAGTGAACAGACACCTACAGCTCCATCACTGCTCAGAGCCCCATATGGGCTGACCTTGGGTGTCTGTAGGGATGGGGCACCCCACCTCTCTGGGCAACATGTGTCAGTGCCACACCACCCTTAGTGTAAAAACTTTCTTCCTTATATCCAACCTAAATCTCCCCTCTTTTAGTTTGAAACCATTTCCCCTCATCCTATCACAACACACCTTGCTAAAGAGTCCATCCTCTATTCACTATGAACTGAGATGTGTGAGCTATTACTAAAACTACCATGCTATTGAAGGAATGGATGTTGTCTAGCAGAATGCCAGTTTTTAAAAAGTGTTTCAAGGAAAGGTGGCCCTGTACATCTAGTGTTTGCACTGGGAAAACAATTGGAGCTGGTAATGGTAAATTCAGTACACTGAGAAAAAAAGCTGTTGTAAAAGAAAGTCATATCTCACCAGCATATGGGAGAATTAAAAATATGTGGACTGGGGAGAAACAGCTGGCATTGTCCTAATGAACATCTAAAGGTCATGTGAGAATGTATTTCACCTTTCTTACCAGAGCTAAGTGTGAGTCCGTGTTGTTATATGATAGTTCTGAGAAGTGATCTGGAAGAGGATAGAAAGATAGCCATCACTGCAGAAATACGAGTGTCCCTGAGCATGGTCTCTGAGTGTCCAAAGTGGCTTGATCTGAAGCAAATCCCAGGAGCAGCTTGAGGGAAAGATCACTCCAGCAGCTCTATTTATAGGCTGTACAGATGGGGCTGCATTAGAGCCCAGCAGAGCCCTTCCAAGGTATCTCAGCAGGCCTTGTGGCCTCACATTCCCTATGTAATTAACTTCACACCATTCCTAAGTAACGCCCTTATACCCTTGCTATCATTCCCTGTTAGAGCCTGCAAGATTATGAAACAGCAATCATTATTTTAAGACATTAATGTACTGTAGAGGAGCAGGTGCTGATCTTTGCCCTCTGGTGACAGTGACTGGAGCTGAGGAACGACATGGAGCTGCATCAGGCTATGTCGGGGGTGGTCAGGGAAAGGTTCTGCCCCAGAGGGAGGTGGGCATGAAGCAGCTGCCAGAGTTCAGGGAGAGCTGGTACACCGCTCTCAGCTGTAGCATTTGGGTGGTACTGTGTGGAACCAGGACTCGATGATTCTTGTAGGTCCCTTCCAACTCAGGGTGTTCTATATAAATGTTCAAGTGAGTCAGGAATGACAGCAGAGTGTCAAAAGTATCTTGCATAGTGCCGAGAACTCCGCCAGTTTTGATAAAATATCTTCTGCATTTGGGATATCAACACTGTGTATCACTTGAGCTCTTTTCTATTCAAAGTAAGCAGTAATGATGTAGTGGAGAAGTGGCCTTCTGACAGCCCACACAAGCAAGATTGCTTTTCTTTTTTGCCTTATTATTGTCCATGCTTTGGGAGGTTGATATTTAAAACAGTGGCATTAGTTGTTTCTCAAGAATTCTCTGCTTGAGAAATACTACGTACCATTGATGTCCACCTGCTCCATCACCCTGGGGATGCAAAGGGCTGGGTGATTACTCATACAACCCATCAGACTCTCCCATTCCCACCCCACTGTCTGTGGGGATCATGTATCAGGGCTCCATCTTCCAGTCTGGCAAGGGGTGCTGTGTTCTAATGCCTCCAACCACCCCATGTAGCAGGACCACCGCATATTTCCTCAGGACTGCCCCCAGGATAGGTAGGACAGCCCCTGTCAAGGATGATCCTTATCACATATCCCTCAGCTACCTCATACCCCGATCCTCTGCAGGGCAACTCTGAGCCCCATCTCTTTAGAGCAGAGGAGAACTACGAAATAATGCTGAGTGTAAATTGAGGGGCAGGCTCTGCAGCAGCTCACCTGCTGCACCTGCTCTTGGGAGCCTGGCAGCTCTGGAGGAGCTGCAGTGATCATACAGACTGCAGATTCAATAGCCTAGGGATGCTGCAGGGAGGTACTTACTTATGGCTTCAATGAAGGGATCAAAGGGGCTCTACCCAGAGGAGGAGTTTGAGGACACTGAACTTGTGGATGTTGCTCCACTCAGGTCTGACAGGCTGATCCCCTTCTCTGGGGTGAACAGGGGGCTCAGTCAGTACATGGCAGCACTGCCAGGGCCACCCTGCTCCACTGTCCCAGATGACCTTGGCACAGCTGCTGGTGAAAGATGCGGTAACCATCTGAGGTCGTGGCTCGCTCTGTGGGGATGGAGCAGGTCTCATGGAGGGACAGCCACCTTCATCCTATCCCTGGGCCTGTGCTCCAACACAGCCCTGATGTCACATCTCCATCTTGTGTCACCTCGTCCCCTCATCCTGGTCCTCTACAAACCACCGATCCCATCATCTTCAATGCCTGGGAACAATTAGTGGGTGAATCATGGTGAGTGGATCTGTGATAGCTGGAGGGGGCTTCAGGGCCACCATGAGCTCCTACCTCCTCTGCTCAACAGCCTCCATGCAGAGCCAGACATAGCAGGGCACTCTGCTCTTCTGCTGGCATAGGGCATCCAGGTGGCACCTGAACACCTGGTCTGGAACAGGGCAGTGCTGGGGCAAACTGGATTGGGAGGCAATGAGAATTGGGGTGGAAGTGTGATTCTGTGTTTTATTGAAAAGGACTATGCTCTCTATTCTATTGGCCTTTTCTTATGTTCTTTACAGTAAAGATCCTGTGCTCTTTCTAGCTCCTTTCTTAGTCTCAGCAGAATTCATTTGAAGGAGCTCCTGCATGCTTTTCTGACAGCAATTCAGCAAGACCACTAACATGCTGGATCCAGTAGCCCAACACAGTTAAGACTGACAGATCTCCACACCCTTTGGTACAAAAAGTAAAAAGGCTGCAGATGTATCCCAGCAGGCACACACACACAAAACATACTTTCACAGTGTATGGGAATTACATAGCTATACTGTGTACATTATTGGCAGTATTTGCACGTATATTATACCAGCATTTACATACTTACAGCTACAATTTTCATTTCAAATAAAGAACTATAAAAGAATGTGTAGAAATAAAGGAGGTAGGGAAAGGGCAAAAAACACAAAATATTTTTAAGGAAGGTAAGGATTACATTTGTATCTCTAAACCCTCCCAGAGGACTGTAGTGTCCCTTGGAAGTGCCCAAGACCAGGCTGGATGGGACTGGATGGGACCCTGGGCAACCTGAGCTGATGGGTGGCAACTACCCATGGCAGAAGATGGGAACTGGATGATCTTTAAGGTCCCTTCCACTCAATCCGTGTTTGTTGCTGGAAATGTTTGATCAGACCAGAGGTGTATTTCCTTATTGCCACTGTGTTTTAATACTTCGTTGTAGTGTGCCATGGCTTTGCAACAGGCATAGCACAATAATGGAATCACTTCAGGTAATATTAAGACAGTATCTCCCTATGACTACCTCTATTGCAGAGAAGGCAGAACTGGGATGATGTGGGTGTAGAGACTCAGTGATCCTTGGTATCCTTGGTAGCACTGCTTTCGGTATTCTCAAGGTGTGGCAGGAGGGGGAAACCTGTTACCCAGCCTATTCTCTTAGGATTTGCCTACTCATATTCAGCCTGTCAGGCACAGTTGAAGTGTACATAAGACCTGTGAAAATCAGAGGAAGTTTGTTGTAACTGTGCTGCATGGTGCTTGGACCACACCATAGTGAAGGGGTGGGTTTTGTCCCACAGGAATGACACTATGTGCTGCTGCCAGCAGGTGTGTATACTCCCACTCCTGGATGAGTTGCCATGTTGGGTTGATGCAATGGACCTGACCTATCAGCCTGGGTTTCTGTAATTAAATGGTAGAGATCCGAGAGTCTGAGGAAGAGATCTGCGCTACATTCAGATTCATGCTGCTGATGAAACCTTACCTGGTCCTATTCTGAATAAAATATAGGGAAGCTATAAACACAGCAGTACGGCATGGATACAAAAGTAGCATCATTTGGATCAGTAAAAACTGCAAACTGAGGTGCAGCAGAAGGCTCTGTTATTAGAATGAATACTTCAGGGACAGTTTCTCTGCATGCAGTATATAGACTCTGTCTTGGTGTTCTAGGGTGGTCATATGCTCTGTGTGGAATATATAGGCACCCAGGCCTATGGAATAGCTATGAAGGTGGGACCTGGTCCAATGGCTAAGTAGTATGGATAATGTCACCTAATTCTGTATAGATCTTCTCTTCCTGAATGCATTATGTGATTGCACTGATTCTGTTTGTTCGTACCTCTGTCTGTCCAGGCTGTCCCTGGCTAGCCTGAAGACAGGACTGTATCCTGCAGTGAATACCTATAGAGAAAGAAAAGATTCTCATATGGGTAAAAACTCTTGTAATAAAAGCATCTCAGTAGTAGAATCCTGCAGATATTTGTTTTCAGTCTGTACTTTTCAACATGTTCAAAAACAATGTGTAAAAGAAAGCAAGTGAGATGACAAAATAGTAGTATGCCAAACAGGAGTTTTTGTCCTGAAGAGAAATATACTTGCAATTTATAAAAGTAGAAGTGGCTTTAAAAGATTAATTATGGTTTGCTTTTATACAGTATCTCCCTGCTCAGCTTAGAATATATAGCTAGCTTTAGAGAACAGAGGATAACAACTACATGAGATAGCTTGTATTGCAGCCCTTGCAATGTATGTTTGCATATAAATTTTGTGAACAATAATTAAAGTTTTCACTTTAGGTATAAATGCCCTCAAAGAGTCTTGAAGAATTGAAAAGATTTAACCTGAAAATAATTGTCTTCTTGCAATTAAGCTACATGACTTTTCAGTAATCAATTATTAGACTAGAGAACCAGAAGATGCAATTGAATTTTGTTCCCTGAACAAAGCCCTTTAGTTAAAATGCAATATCTTCCTAAAGCAAAATGTATAAGAATTACATTCAGTTGTAAAGAAATAATGGTTTCTCCCTTGAGAAATTCTTATGTGAAATTCCATGGTGAGAATGAAGTCTGATAACTGAACAGACCACTTAAACAGTGATCATTAAAGTGTAAATAAGGGAAAATGTAAAGCTTAAAAGAATCTAGGATAATGATTAAAATACAACAGTGAACTAATTATTTTCCATGGGAAAATCTCTACAGTTTTTATTAACTAAGTATTAATTATCTAGACACTGATGAAGAACTAAGCAGTAATTACAAATCAAAGTGATAGAATTTCACATTTTGTGCAATTCTCTTTCACTTCGCACCACTGGAGTCATCTATTCTTCACTTTCTGCCTTCTTGCCTATTTCACGGCTCTTTGCTCGGAGCTTGTTGACCTGTGACTCTGCAATGTCTGCCCGCTCCTCGGCTTCCTCCAGCTCGTGCTGGATCTTGCGGAACTTGGAGAGGTTGACATTGGACAGCTCCTCCTGTGTGGGGAAAGGAAATCAGATAAGAAAATTTTAAACAATGTAATTTCCATTCTTCCTTCACTGTGTTGATGTGAGATTTAGTAAAAGAAGATTATCAAAATCATGCTTCTTTAGAAAACTTACTAAGACTTAATAAACATAGGTTTTTCAATGTTTAACAGTTATTTTTTCATATTGAAAAACTACACTAGACATTCTGTGATATTTTGTCTTTATAAGAAAAGAGTCAGAGACTGGGATAATACTTTTACAGAGAATCCAAAGAAAGAGTTACTATATTAAATGTTAAATGGTTAGATGGTTAATAATACATGACAGGAATATAAGACTCTCTGTAAGTCCTAATGGAGTTTGATATTTCCAAATAATACGTATATAATTATAGAATAATTTAGGTTGGAAAAGACTTTCAAGATCATCAAGTCCAATTGTCAATCCGACCTCCTGAGCTCCATCATTAAACCACATCCCTTAGTGCCATATTCACGTACTGACTAAATATATTCAGGGATGGGAACTCTCATTTCCCTGAATTTCCAAGCCTGTTCATGTGCTTGATCCATCCTCTGTAAATAAATTTCTTCTAATTCCAATTTAAGCCTTCCCTGGTAACTTGAAGGAGTTTCCTTTCATCTTATCACTTGTCATTTGAAAAAAGAGAAAAACACCCTTCTCACTGCAACCTTTCAAGTAGCTATAGGGAGTGAAATGGTCTCCCCTCAGCCTTCTCTTCTCCAGACTAAATAACCCCAATTTCCTTAGTTGCTCCTCATATGTCCTATTTTCTAGTTGTTTCACCAGCTTCATTGCTCTTATCTACATGAGCTTGAGCAACTCAGTATCCTTCTTATGGTCAGGGGCCCCAAACTAAGCACAGTATTTGAGTTGTGGTCTCACCAGTGCCAGGGACAATCGATTCCCTAGACCAGTTGGCCACACTCTTTCTAATACAAACCAAGATGCTGTTGGCTTGTAGGCCAGCTGCATACTGCTGGCTCACGTTCAGCTGGCTGCTGATCAGCAGCCCCAGGTCCTTTCCTGCTGGACAGATTTCTGCCACTCCTCCCCAGGCCTCTGTCACTGAATGGGGTTGTTATGATCCAACTGCAAAATCTGGCATTTAGTCTTGTTGAATGCTGTGTGATTGGATTCAATCTACTGATCCAAACTGCCCAGATCCCTCTGCAGAACCTTCCTACCCTCAAGCAGATCAACTCTCCTGCCTAGCTCTATTTAATTAGTTCTTCACCGAGTAAACGTGTACATCATGAACCAATTTCTCCAGGAGAATACTGCAGGGAACATTAACAAATGCTTTACAGTATCTAATACCATATAATGGTTTCCAGATAAACAATGTCCATTGTCTTTCCTTCTTATACAAAGCAGGTCATCTTGTCAAAGGAGATAAGGCTAGTTAGGCAGGACCTACCTTTCATAAACACATGCTAGCTACTTCTGATCACTTGGTTGCCTTGTATGAGCCACATGATGGCACTCAAGGTGATCTACTCCGTAACTTTCCCTGGTACTGAGGTCAGACAACAGCTCTTAATTCCCAGGATACTCTTTATTGAACTTCCTTAAAAGTCAGGTAGATGGAGGCAACTCCTCTGGCATCTTTAGTTTAAAGCTTTCTACACCAGACTGGCAAGCCTGTAAATCAAAGATGCTTTTCCTCTCCTCTGATAGGTGGATTACCTCAGTCCTCATCACACCATCTTTCTCAGAGAGTCCCATGTTAAAAAAAGCCAAATTCTTTTCTTTAAGACTAGCACTGTAACCAGGCATTTCTCTGCCCATTTGTCTGGTCCATTCAAAGCCTATCCCACTAATTGACAGGAACAAACAGAAGACCACCTGTGCTCCAGAGCCTATTAAAACTATTCCAAGGGCATAAAGGACTCCCAAGGGAGATTTATATCTATTTAATCACTTTCCATTTATTTCCTGCTATAAAACTGTGTATTACAGTTGTTGGAAGACAATTTCTATTTCTTCAAGAGGAAATTATCAAATGTGAGATAAAGAAAGTGAAAGAAAGAAGCTAGGACATGCAGCCACATGAGCTGATCTTAGACTTCAACATCACCTACTGATGCAACAGAACTCAGAAGCGCTGAGCTATTTTGTAGTGCACAGATGAAAAAATGACGTGAATGTTAAGGGCGTGAACACAGCTAAGCAAAGAAAAATGCCAACACAAAGTGCCAGTTCTGCCAGGAGTGAGACTGACTACTCAGATTAATACTTACCGCCTCCTCAGCTTGCCTCTTGTAGGATTTCACCTTCATCTGCAGCTTGTCCACCAGGTCCTGGAGCCTGAGAACATTCTTCCGGTCTTCTTCAGACTACAGAAAAAGGTAAGTAATAGTAACACTTCCTATCCTCCCCACTTACATTTCCTCTAGCTGAAGCAAAGGTAGTAACACTTCTCAGAGAGCACTACTGTCCAGTAGGGCCAAAGAAAAAGACATATTAACCATGTCAATGAAAGAGAACAATGGAAAGAAATCACAATATCAAAGAAATTGCAATGTCAGTATGACAACATTCAGACTTCATGAGAGAAGGATGTGTAAGTAAAAGCTTTCTCTGCCTTACCTGGTAGGTCAGCTCCTTCACCCTCCTCTCGTACTTGCGCACACCCTTCACGGCTTCAGCGCTGCGCTTCTGCTCAGCATCAACCTCCCCTTCCAGCTCCCGCACCTGCAATGAGAAACCCATCATTGGAGCTTCCCTGCTATCTCTGACCTGGGATTGCACACGCTTGCACAAATACCAGTCCTACGCACCCTGGCCTCCAGCTTCTGGATTTGCTTCTTGCCTCCCTTCAGGGCCAGCTGCTCCGCCTCATCCAGACGGTGCTGCAGGTCCTTCACCGTCTGGTCCAGGTTCTTCTTCATCCTCTCCAGGTGGGCACTGGTGTCCTGCTCCTTCTTCAGCTCTTCTGCCATCATGGCTGCCTGGAGGAGAAAGAATCACTTTGTGACTGGAGATATTTGGGGAGCATGCATCCACCATCAGCAGTGAAGGCATGCCCCAACTCACGTCAGTGATGGCCTTCTTGGCCTTCTCTTCAGCATTGCGGGCTTCCTGGATGGTATCCTCCATTTCACTCTGAATTTGGGAAATGTCTGATTCTAGCTTCTTCTTGGTGTTGATCAAGCTGGTGTTCTGTTGAAGAAAAAGCATACTGTGTTTTCTCCACCATATTTAGTAAAAAACAATTTACCCACTTTTATATAGAGTTCTCTTCATATTTATATGAAGAATCTCCTATAAATAGTTGTAGTAGAAGACATCTGAAGAGCCATGGCATATACTCATAAAAAATGAAAATGGGTCTCATAATTATGTGAGTTCTGTTTCTCACATTTGACTCTGAACTTGGGAAATGTTTCCAGTTTCATCCTGGTGTTGATTCTCTTATGTGTTCTGCTGAAGAGCATCAACACCATCATTTTGTTTCCATTACCTTGTAATATCAAATCCAGAGCACTGCAAAGTATTGCTTTTAAATGTGACTTGTGCCATTAGGTCTCATGGAATTCTGTTCTAATGGAATCTCTGAGGTAGCTTTTTTTTCTCCCGTGGCTGTGATATGCTTCAGTGGTGTAGAATGTACTCCATAAAACTTTTCTTACAGATAGTGAGTCAACACAGAGGGAACTTATACTTGCCAAGAAAAACAATATAATCTTCTCTTATTACTTTCAGTCTAGTTGCTGAAAGCAAATTATCCCAATCTACAGAATACTTACAATGACTTTGCTAAAAGATTACTTTTCAAATATTTCTACTGTAGCCTAATGAAACTCCTGCTGTATCTGCAGATGAAAACTCCCTTTTACTATTTCTTACTTGTACCATAAACATTACGACACATAATTTATTAAATGCTATTTATGTTCAAGCAGTCCTTAGTTATTTTCTTTGTATGGAGCAGAAGTATGAACATTTATTACATTTATAGACTGACCTGGGTATGGAGGAGCTGCACACGCTCACTTGCATCCAGAAGCTCCTGCTCAGCCACTTTCCTCGAGCGCTCCGTCTGCTCCAGGGCTGCCCGTAGCTCTTCAGTTTCAGCCTGCAACAGGTTTGCTCTGCGCTCCACCATGGCCACCTGCTCCTTCAGGTCCTCCTGTGACCTGAGAGCATCGTCCAAGTGTATCTGGGTATCCTGCAGAACAAAGGAAAGCAATTATAGGGTTCATAGTCCTCCAAAATTGCAAATATTTGTTAAGATTTTGTTAATGGTCATCATTTATTGGACCTTGAGCACTCCTTGTGTATTTCTCAGGTTCTTCAGCGCCTCTGCAGCCTGGCGGTTGGCATGGCTCAGCTGGATCTCTATTTCATTCAGGTCTCCCTCCATCTTCTTCTTCAGCCGCAGGGCTTCATTCCTGCTCCTGATCTCAGCATCCAGGCTGCTCTGCATGGACTCCACAATTCTGAGGTGGTTTCTCTTCAGCTGGTCAATTTCCTCATCTTTCTCAGCTATCTTCCTGTCAATCTCAGACTTGACCTGGTTGAGTTCCAACTGGACACGAAGGATCTTCCCCTCCTCATGTTCTAGGGAGGCCTAGAGAAGAATAAATGAGAATTAAATACTTACATTACAAATGTTGAAAATGATGCTTGAGTAAAAAGTAGTGCAATGTTTCTGACAGTATCTCTATACTTTCATGCAAGGACTCTCACGCTCTTCTTTCTGGGAATGACTTCACATTACTTATGAGGAGAGTGATCCCAGGCCTAAATCAGAAAAGTAAATATTTCTGGGTACCTCAGCTTCCTCTAGAGCTGCCTGAAGTTCAGATTTCTCCTGTTCAATCTGTTTCTTGACTTTCTCCAGCTCATGAATTGCCTTTCCTCCCTCTGCAATCTGCTCCGTGAGGTCAGAAATCTCCTCTGTAGAGAAGAATGAACATTCACATGGTCAGATATAGAGGATACAGGGAAAGGCCCTGTGACACCAGCATAACAGGTCTGCTCCCATCCCTGCAGGCACAGACCCAGGTGGAAAGGTGGGCAGGAAAGCTTCTGAGAAAGCCCTGCCAGCACGAAAGGCTGAGCGACTTACGCTGCAAGTTCTTGTTCTCACGCTTCAGCGTTTCCAGGTGGTCCAGGGACTCCTCATAGGCATTCTTCATCTTGAACAGCTCTGTGCTGAGGGAGCGAGACTCCTTCTGGGAGGCCTCCAGCTCAGCCTGCGTTTCCTCGTACTTCTGCTTCCATTCCGCCAGGATCTGAGGAGCAACAGATCATGAGTACGGATGTGGCAGTCATGTTCTGCTCAGGAAACGCAGGGCTGGAGCCCAGAATACCTTGTCAAAGTTCTTCTGCTTCTTGTCCAGAGCTGCGCAGGCAGCATTTGCTCGCTCCACGTCAATCATCAGGTCCTCCACCTCATTCTGCAGCCTCTGCTTTGTCTTTTCCAGGGAAGCACATTTGGCATTCACGGCTTCAACGTGTTCCTCTGCCTCCTGCAGGCGCTGTGCCAGCTTCTTCCTAGGAGGTTGTAAGCACAATTCCCAGTGAGAAAGCAAATTCTCAGGTTCACGGGAAGCTGTGGTGTGCATCCAGTATGTTTTCTGGAGAGCAGTCTTCTCCACTTGATAGCGTGACATCCATTTACACTACATGTACAGCCTCTTCCAGACAATCACTGTAATTGCATGTCTGAATGCTGGGCTTTAGTAAAACACTCTCTGCTGTTCGCTGTTTTTCACTCTAGTCAATCTCCTCTACTGTGTCTGAACAGCTTTGGTGCTTCTGCTTCTCCTAATACATACTTTGTCATGGCTATATTTTCCCTTTCCCTATCACCCCATCCTGAAGTACAGCATAATTTTCTTCCTGATAATACTTCAGCAGTCTCCTCAATTTTCTGTTATTAGTTTTTGCCAGCCTTCCCCACTTTCCCTCCGCATACTTGGCCTCCTCCAGCTCCTCTGTGCGCTGAATAGCGTCCGTCTCGTATTTGGTTCTCCACTGGGCCACTTCGCTGTTGGCCTTGGACAGGGCACGCTGCAGCTCACCCTTGGCTTCAAGCTCCTCCTCGTATTGTTCCCGGAGCAAGTCACAGTCATGGCGGGCAGATTGTAAGGCGTGGGCCAGGGCGTTCTTGGCCTTTGGAAATGTAGTAGGATAAGAATCATAGAATCATAGAATCATAGAATCATAGAATGGGCTGGGTTGAAAAGGACCACAATGCTCATCGTTTCAAACGCCCTGCTATGTGCAGGGTTGCCAGCCACTAGACCAGGCTGCCCAGAGCCACATCCAGCCTGGTCTTGAATGCCTCCAGGGATGGGGCATCCACAACCTCCTTGGGCAACCTGTTCCAGTGCCTCACCACCCTCTTGGGGAAAAACTTCCTCCTAATATCTAAGCTAAACCTCCCCTGTCTCAGTGGAAAACCATTCCCCCTTGTCCTATCACTATCCACCCTTGTAAACAGCAGTTCCCCCTCCTCTTTATCCGCTCCTTTCAAGTTCTGGATGGCCACAATGAGGTCTCCCCAGAGCCTTCTCTTCTCCAAGCTAAACAAGCTCAGTTCCCTCAGCCTTTCCTCATAGGAGAGCTGCTTCAGCCCTCTGACCATCTCAGTGCCCTCCTCTGGACCTGCTCCCAGAGCTCCACGTCCTTCCTGTGCTGGGGGCTGCAGATGGGGCCTCACAAGAGCCGAGTAGAAGGGGACAGTCACCTTCCTTTCCCTGCTGGCTACCTCTTTTTAATGCAGCCCAGAACACAGCTGGCCTTCCAGGCTGCAGGTGCACACTGCCAGCTCTTGTCCAGCTTCTCGTCCACCAGGACCCCAAGTCCTTCTCCGCAGGGCTGCTCTCAAGGAGATCTTCCCCAGTCTGTATAAATACCTGGGATCGCCCCGACCCAATTGCAGCATCCTGCACTTGGCTGTATGGAACCTCATTAGGTTTTCATGGGCCCACTTCTCCAGCCTGTCCAGGTCCCTCTGGATGGCTTCCCTTCCTTCCATGTATCGACTGCACCGCTCAGCTCGGTGTCACCCACAAACTTGCTGAGGGTGCACTCGATGCCATCGTCTGTCACTGATGAAGACGTTGAAGAACACCGGTCCCAAGACTGACCCCTGAGGGACACCGTTTGTGACTGGCCTGCACCCTGACACAGAACCATTGATCACAACCCTTTGGCTGTGTCCAGCCAGTCAATTCCTTACCATCGAAAGGAAGGATATATATAAGGAATAGAAATCTCTTGGGAAATGTCCTGAGTGAAAAGTTATTGGACACTAGATAACTCTTCCATGAGTATAATGGTAATATATAGAATGAGGAAAGAATAGCTGAGAATTTGCAACATCTTAAAGGATAGGTGGCAGGTGTCAGAAAGATAAAATAACTCCCACTAAATTAAATGTCTGTTTAAGTTTTTTTTCCTACTACATAGAAACATGACGTTTCTATAATTTTATATGTGCCTGAAAAACCTTTTGGTTAGGAAAATCCACTGGATAAGACAGAATTTTGGAAAACCTCCTTACCTTTATCTCCTCTTCTAAGTGCCTCTTGAGTTCCTCAATCTGTTGAGTGAATGCCTGTTTCCCTCGAGACAGCTGAGAAATCAGAGCATCTTTCTCCTCCACCTGGCGTGAGTATTCACCTGGGAGAATTTGCAGTCAAGTAAGAAAAATGTTACATGAATTTTAAAATTATTTATCCTCAATAATCAAATACACATGAAAATTATTTTGGTAAATAGCATTTTATTCCTCTCACTTAATATTAGCCACTGATCTTCATCCATATCTCTGAGTAAACTATTCATCTTATAGTCAGGACATGAGATTAATCACTCTTGCTTGTTTGTTATTTGATTATTTTTACTTTATATTTGAACTAAGTTTATTGGTCACTTAAAACTTACAGCATGAGTACTAAATAGTGTATGTGTAGAGGTGCATATTCCTGACATCTGAATTTTTCCTGGCAAGCAGAGGGATGAAGTCCAGTTTAGGAGATAGATGATTTTTTCCTACAAACTATAGTGCCTTAATCATTTTGTTGGTCCTGGGCTAGACTTGCTCCTGAATATCTCCAACTCTGACACTGGCAAGTGTAATATTGGACACTCTAAGGTGTGATCTTAGCAGTGCTGCATACAGGAAAGGGCCACCTGCTCCATTCACCGACTGCCAACGCTCCTCCTAATGCAGCTCAGTATTCCGTTGGCCTTCTTTGCCACAAGAACTCATTGCTGGCTTATGTTCTATCATGTTCATGTTCATATTCACATTCATGTTATGGTATCTATCAAGACCCCGGGTCTCTATGACCCCTTTTTGACTCCTTATTTCTAAGCTCCTGGCTATTTACTATGTTGTCTTACAAACCACAAATGTTTTACCAGACTCTGTTTGTAGACGAGCTTTCTGTGCACTGATGTCATTTATGGTGCGCTGTTGCTCCTCTTCCTTTGTCTTAATTTCACTGAGTTGATCTTCAAGGGAACGACACATCTTCTCTAAATTTGCCTATTTTCATGAAGAATAAAATGAAGGATGATTGGTGATTTAACATAATTACATCCGAAGTCTCGTGAATAGCAAAAAAAAATGAAGCTAATGATTTAAAGTATGCTAAGTCAACCTATGTCAAGTAACTGATATATCTTTCTGTATTTCTGCATCCTTTATTCCAATATTTCTACAATTAATTAACATACAATCAGTTTTTGAAATACATAAAAAGGGTGATGGCACATTGCGCCATTATTTTAAACTTCTGCTTCACATTTACTTATTATATCATTGATGCGTTTAAGGGAGAAGGAATAAAATAATAGGGAAAAAAGAAATGCATGACTGAAGCAATTTCTAATTTAGAAAAAAACTGAAAACCTGCTAATGTCAGTGTCTTTCATTAACATATCAAGCACTGAATCAAGCACTGAGTTTTCTATAGACCCTTGTATTAGATGCATCAGCTAAACATTTTCAGCTTTCAGCAAAAAGATGCAGTGCGTTATTATATTAATCCTGAAATGCATAAACAGAATTCAAGTTGTAAAAGACGACTACTTACTGTAAAATGTGATTATCATTCACTTTAAAATACAAACACTTGCTTATAAGTTTGAATTAATGTAAACGTATTTCAGTACCTTGGCTTTGGAGACAGACTCCATGTTGCTGGCCAAGTCATCAATCTCCATCTTCAGCTCACTCTTCTCCTTCTCCAGCTTCTGCTTGACTCGTTGCAGGTTGTCAATCTGCTCCCCAAGCTCCGCTGTGCTGTCCGCATGCTTCTTCCGCAGGGCGGCAGCCGTGGCTTCGTGCTGCAGCGTGGCCTCTTCGAGGTCACGGCGCATCTTCTGGAATTCTGCCTCGCGCTTCTTGTTCATATCAATCTGAGCTGCCGTAGCCCCTCCTGCTTCCTCCAGGCGCTCACTGATCTCCTCCAGCTCCCTGGAGAGGTCAGCTCGGTGCTTCTCTGCTTTGGCCCGAGAGGTTCGCTCTGCCTCGATTTCCTCCTCCAGTTCCTCAGTACGGGCCTGGGGAACGTCAGGAACCCTTCACACCCATGTCCTTCTCCTTCAGATGTTTTCTGAAGGGCAGAAGGGAAGGACCAGAGACTTGCCTGCAGCTCCTTGATCTTCTTCTGTAACTGCATGCCCAGGGCTTGCTCATCCTCAATTTTGCTCTGGATTTGGCTGATTTCAAAGTCTTTCCTTTTGCACAAGTTAAGTGGTGTTAGTGCCTGAAAAAAACATCTAAGTGTACCCACCAACACTCAGGTGTCCCACAGCCTCACTTACTTCTTCAGTTTCTCATCCAGCTGCTGTTTATCATTTTCCAAGTCCATTGTGGATTCTTGAGTCATTTTCAGGTCTCCTTCAAGTTTCCTCTTTGCTCTCTCAAGGTCCATGCGCAGCTTCTTCTCTTGCTCCAGGGACCCTTCCAGCTAAACAGAATGAGATCATTAGTGCTCTGCCAGCCATGTTTATCTCCACAACAGTCCCATAATAGCCCTAAGCTTTTGTTCTTACATCGTCCACTTGCTGCTCCAGCTTGGTTTTAGCTTTGGTCAGTGTATTGACTTTGTCCTCTTCAGCCTGCAGGTCATCCAGTGTCTGCTGATGGGCCTCTTGGAGGGCTTTCTTCTCTTTTGTCAGCTTGGCAATGTTCTCGTCCAGGCCTGCCATTTCCTCTGTGAGGTTTTTCACCTTTGAAGAGAAAGAAGCAAGTATAATTAAAGCTAAATAGGTACACGACTCCCATAACAGCACAGAGCTCTTTATTGGAGTGTGACTGACATCTTCTGCCTCATACCTTGTTTTCGGTGGCATGCTTTTCCTTCTCAACCTTGGCCAATGTTAACTCCAGGTCATCTATATCTTTCTTCAGCTCTGAGCATTCATCCTCCAGTTTCCTCTTCTTGGCTGTCAGCTCAGCATTCATCTCTTCCTCATCTTCTGCTCTCTCTGTAAGCTCCTTAATTTTGGCTTCCAGCTGGATTTTAGTTTTGATGAGCTGGTCACATCTTTCCTCAGCATCTGCCAAACCATCTGCTTCCTGCACATGATTTGAATAAAATATTTTTCAAAATGCTTTTTGTTTGTAAGTCATTATTCTTCCATTCTTTAACTAGCAAGGAATTATTATTTTCAGTGCAGCTTTATTATGATATTTCTACTTAGAACTTGTTATCATCAGAGTATTTATTTGTTTTGGAATGCCTCAAGCACAGAAGGTAAAGCTATATATATTTTTAAATGTTAGACTATTGTTATAGATGTTGAGAACTTTTGGGGCCAGTTGCAACCTATTCCTAATCCTCTGCCAGTAAAGACAGTTCTGAGGGGATCATTGCTGCTATCCTTTTATTTCCTGGGAAGGACAGGATTCCATCTTCATCAGTGTTTTTCCTGAGGAAACAGGGACCAGAAATGGTAGAGAAATTCTCTTAGTTTCATTCACTCTTACTCCATTTGAATCCTTTTGTAATTCCCCAAGTTAAGGTATTAATTGGACCTCCAAGCTACCTTCATTAATCAGTTTATAACATATCAAAATTATATAGTAAATGAGGTTATTAATAGGTTGTAAGTTGTCATCTATGATTTAAAATATCATACTGTAAATTGCAGAATTTACTTGGGAAATGGTTGAATTCTCTCATGATATAAAGTGCAAGGAACCAAATGCCATAATTAATTGCAAATTTGTTAAAATTTATGTATTTCATCTTAGCTTTTTAATGTGTTTTTTCCTTTCTATTTCAATAATTAATATTTTAATATCCTTCCTATTTAAATAATTACTCATATACTGTTTAAATTAATACTGCTTTGGAATAATGTGTCTGTTACTGAGACAACTGTGATAATTTCACATAGGGCATTATGAGAGCCAAAGCATTAGCAATACTCACAGCCTGCACTTGGAGCTGCAGATCATTTTTCTCCTGCAGCAGGGACACCATTTTCTCCTCCAGCTCCTTCCTCTTTGCCTCAGACTTTGCAAGCTCTTCCTTGGTCTTCTCAAACTCTTCCTTCATGTTGGCCATCTCCTTCTCAGACTCTGCACTCTTTAGCAGGGGCTTGATCTTGAAGAACAGCTTCATCCAGGGCCAGTGCTTGACATTCATGAATGCACGAACATTGTACTGAATACAGAAGATAGATTCCCTAAAAGGTATTGAACATATATATTATCTTATGTATTTTTAAATGTGTAATACAAAATTAACTGTCTATATAACAATATATATATTATGTAGTGATTGTTCTACATAGAATATTTCATATAGTTCTCTACATAATGGATTATAGATACACAAACATATTTATTTTATATATATTTTATGAATATGTGAAGCAAATGTCCTTTTGTGATGTAGAGATGGCCAATTTGTACGAACAGATTTGAAGTTCAGATGTTTGAATTATTTTTATGGCCAAAGAAATCGGGCATCTCCAGGAGGGGACTCAGTTGATTTCATGACAGTTATTCAAGGGAAGAGAATGTTCCTCTTGTGCTAGAGGTATGTATTTCTCCCCTTTGTTTATAACGGTAACCTAAAACAATTATGAATAAATATTTTACTTATAATTTATAATTATTATTGTATTTATTTAAAGTTATTTTAGGTTGCACATCTGAATTCTGGACATCTAAAGAGTTCAATAAAAATTACTACCAAGGCTGACAAAAGTTAAATATTTTTTTTTTCTTCCAAAAACAGGGCTTTATACTGTTTTTTTAATGAAAACAAGTTTTATACCTCATCTACTGTCATTGTACACTTTCAAACACATCCATACTGATAAACTGAACTAATGAGAAATGTATGAGATTCACTGAGATGGAGCTCATTTTCAGTTGCATTCATGTCATTGGTATGTGACGATGATTGGCCCAGCAGACCAAATAACTGTATATATCTACCTTCTTTCCATCATTTTTTTGAACTCCACTCTCATCAGGAAGCCCCTGCACCTGGCCTGTGTGCGAGTGATGAGCTGTGCCAGCTTCTCATCTCTCATCTCCTCCAGGAGTCCCAGCAGCCCAGCTTTGAAGAACACCTTGAGAAATGGAATGTTGCAGCACATAATTTTCTGGTACTGCAAAGTACAGATACATAGCACTTCAGTCAAGCAGTATTTGTACCTTGGTGTGACCAAATTTGTACTGGGTGTGGTCCACATCAATTGACCCAAGGAGTTTCTCAGAAGCTTTCTTGCTATCAATGAACTGTCCCTCAGGGATGGCACTGGCATTAAGCACCTTGTATCTATGGGAGGAAGTAGACTATGAAGAACAGATTCCTGAAAGCTCAGTCAAACCTGTATCAACTGATTCCATTGTTTAGTTTTTCTGCAAGAGAAGTCACAGAGTGGAAGTAAGCTTGAACTCTGCACTGTTTCTTAGATATGACATTTTTGTGGGTAAATGTGTATTTAGAATAAAGTATTCACTTTCCTTAGTCCACAAATCCTTGACACAGATTTAATACTGCTTTTCATAGGTAACTGCTGACTATTTTCCATGCCTTATAAGGCTTAATTAAATGCCTAATCTTCAAAGGAGAACTCTGTAAGAACAAAATGTGAGGATGAGAAACAATAACTTATCCAAAATAGTTGTAGTACATGCTCTTAGTGTGCTTTCCAGCTCATACAGAGAAAGAAGAAAAACCTAATTTTATTTAGTTTCCCAAAATTTTAGTCTAGCATATTTTGCAGCTGCTTTATTCACATTCATATCCTGATGCCTACAAGTTATTCTTCTTTGCTATCTAAAAGTTAACTGAGTCCAAGCTAGTTAACTTTCTGGATGCTTTATCACATACTAAAGAATTAATAAAAGACTCCAAGTTGCCCTTTGGGGGTGGCTCTTATAGTCAGCTATAGAAAGAAACTAGATACTAGTTTGGACAATTGACTTTAGTATGACTGAAGATAGGTACTATAAAACTTCCATAACATCCACAGTACTTAAAACAGTTAGGAAATAGAAATTATTCAGTGGTAAAGATGTGTTAAATAGTGAATTAAGCAGAATCTGACCTCTGTTTAAAGTCTGCATAAAGTATTCTGCTTGGGAATCCTTTCCTGCAAATCCTGATCCCTTCCAGCACGCCGTTACAGCGCAGCTGGTGCAGCACCAGTTCATGCTCCATGGCACCTAATAAAATGACATTATGAATTGGTACTTCATTGTACTGCACAGAGAATAACAAATTTCTCACATGTTTGAACCTGAACTACTTACCAGGTGTTTTTGTTTCATTGGGAATGAGGCATCGCACAAAATGGGGATGTGTGCTTCGGAGGTTGCTCATCAGTTTGTTTAAATTTTCCTTAAGAACGAGAGTAAAGATTATGTTAAAAAATGTTACCTATACAATCTCATTATTAAATTGAGTAAAACTGCTGCATTAAGATCATGATCATAAATTTTTGGCAATTCTGTAGTAATTCTTCCAATGATTTGATGAGAACCCTTTGTTTCAAAACATAGGCCTTTACTCTTTGTGAACATATATTAGATTGATATAAAGCTTTTTTTCCTGTATTGATTTTTTTGTATCTTTTTCACAATTTAGTAGAGTTTATAATGCTTATTTTACCCGGAAAAGAGCTGAGACAGTCTGGAAAGAAGACCCCTTCTTCTTGCCACCTTTCTTGCCACCGCCACCGCTCTCTAAAAAATAATATATATATTTTTAAAAGAAATGAATAACAAAAACACGTGGTTAGAATTTTAAAAACCATGTATTTTTATCTTAAGAAATACAGACTGTAGTGATATGAGGAAAAATAACAAATCCAGTGTTTATAATTACAATATAGTGTTTTGCAGATAATAGTAGAAGAAAATCTAATGACTTCTCCTAACACAAGTTAAGAAAATGGAAACAGAAAATAAATGCAATATCTTGTACAGTAGCATAATTAAGGAATTAACTCATGAATGAATACAGCAAATGCAACAACTTATTAGTCTTTAAGTATCTTTACATCTAAAATTACACGTAAGTGTAGCACTATTCTTTTGAGTTTGATATTACTTCCTGAAGTATTTGGAAATACCTCTTACTATAGAAATTATCCGGTGTGTCAGTAAGTCCTTGTAAATTCTTTAGTGTAGCTGTCTGATCATAAAATCAATACATTCATTAAAGTTTCTAGGAAAATGTAATATCCTTTATTAGTCTGAGTGACTAAATTCAAAAAAAACAGACAAGATTTTGGACTCACAAACTTTTCATTATTTTAAGAAACCTTTTATAAATACAAGCCTTGTTTTCTGTATATTTTAAACTTCAGTGATCAAAGTAATACTTGCTACATTTACTTATGAATCTGGAAGTGCTATATTTATATAACATAAATATTAATGAAAAATGATGCAAAATATTATTGCAAATATTTATTTATTATTGTAGAATTTATTTAAAATAAATTACCTGCTTCTGCCCCACCAACAGAGGCAAACAGTAAGGCCAGTGTCTTCAGGGATGATTTCTGGTACAGCCCCACAACAGTTTCATTCAGGGGGTCCTTGTTCTTCTCAAGCCAGCCAGAGATGTTGTAGTCCACTGTGCCAGCATAGTGCACCAGGGAGAAGTGGGCCTCAGCCTTGCCTTTGCCAGGTTTAGGTTTCTGGAAGTTGTTGGACTTGCCCAGATGCTGGTCATAGAGCTTGTTCTTGAAAGAGGTGTCAGTTGCCTTGGGGAACATGCACTCCTCTTCCAGGATGGAGAAGATGCCCATGGGCTGGGAGAAATATGAATACATGAAAAAAGAAAGTCAGGACATGGGAAAGATAAGAAAAAGGAATGGAAGATAGTGATTATACAAATGTGTCATCTCTTTTTCCCAGAAATGGCATATTTTTAGTAGATGTTTCATCATTTATATGAAAACAAGTTCATTGGGATGTTTCAAGGTTGTAATGTAGTACAGATCTAGCATGTAAACAATCATGTTGTGCATGTTGAAGATGAAAAGTAAAATGAATGAAATTATCAAGCATTTAGGTGTAACAAAGAGTTTACATTACGTAAATGCTTTTTTTTTTTTTTTGAAACAAGATAGAAAATTTCTTCAAACATTAAAGTAGAAGCTGCTCAATGTATTTACTCACTCAGCAGAAATAAAAGAATACAAGCGTTTCAGTGTGAATTCTAAAACAGACTTATTACTGTGACTGGGACTTAGAATTTTGCCTACCTGTGAATATATACTACTTGACAAAATCCAACAGGTAGTGATATAAGGTACAACTTAACCACCTCACAATCAGACACATGAAGACAAATATACAGAGCTCACTGTCCAGAAAAAAAACCATATGTCTTGCATTAAGTGTGGGTGCCACGTATTAGAGTAGTCTAAATTTTAGCATAGAAGAATTCCTTTTACATCTGAAAAACTATTAAGTGCAGGAGTTCCAAATACCTTTTCAATGAGCTCAATGCAGGCAGCCAGGTCCATGCCAAAGTCAATGAACTCCCATTCAATGCCTTCCTTCTTATACTCCTCTTGCTCCAGAACGAACATGTGATGGTTGAAGAACTGTTGCAGTTTCTCATTGGTGAAGTTGATGCAGAGCTGTTCCAGGCTGTTGAACTGCAGAATGCAAGGAGATTTACTTGTAAACTTCAGTTCCATGAACACATGACATTTTCTAGTATGTCTCATTTTCAACCCGTTAAGGTCTCACTGAATCATGGAATGGCTTGGGTTGGAAGGAATTTTAAAGATCATCTAGTTGCAACCCCACTGCTGTGGGCAGGTTTACAGCCACTAGATCAGAGTTTGCAGGGCCCCATCCAACCTGGCCTTGACCATATCCAGGTATGGGGCATCGACAGCATCTCTGGGCAACTTATTCCATTGTCTCACCACCCTGAGAGTAAAGAATTTCCTTCCACTCTTTTAGTTGAAAACCAGGCCCTTGTCCTATCTCTATGTGCCTGTGTAAAAAGTCACTCTCCATATTTTTCGTAAGCCCCATATAAATACTGGAAGATTACAATGTGTTCCCCTCAGAGCCTTATCTTCTCCAAGATGAACAATCTCATCTCACTCAGACTTCATGAGAGAGTTGCTGCAATCCTCTGAGCATCCTCTTGGCCCTCCATGAATGTGGACCTGGACTGGTGACTGAAGCATTCCATACTTTAATATATTTACACTTTCAAGCCCTAGCCCCTCATGAACATGTTTATGAACACTGGAAAACATTCAGAGCTCACACCAAAATGCTAGTTATCACAGTACTTTGCCTTCTTGGATTTATCTATACTGATGGTCTACTCCCAAGCATTCAGGGGGAATCTAGCTTCTGCATTAACTAAATCTTCAAAAATAAAAGTTTCAATTTCCTCACAACCTACTTTAGCCATCAGTTATTAAACATTCTGATAAACTTTTAAGTACTATTTTCATTGCTGCATGCAATAAACCTACAGCCTTTCTAAGTTAAGTACTGCATAGTGGAAAAAAAACCAAACAACTATTCCAGTCCAATGTCCCTTCCTTATAAGACTGTCCTCTTACATCAAAGATCTCAAAGCCAGCGATGTCCAGGACCCCAATGAAGTACTGCCTGGGCTGCTTGGTATCCAGCTGTTGGTTGATGCGAACAACCATCCACAAGAACATCTTCTCAAAGACAGATTTTGCGAGGGCACCCACTGAATTGTATACCTAAACAAATATAGAATAAAAAGTTAACATCCATGATAAAAGCAGAAGTTCCACAGTTTTAATTCATGCCATGTGTTTTCTGTCATCACTTGTTTCTTACCTGCTGCACGGTTTGACCTTTGGTCACATACTCATTCCCAACCTTGACACGGGGGTAGCACAGGGCCTTGAGCAGGTCTGCTGAGTTCAGACCCATCAGGTAGGCAGCCTTGTCTGCAACTAAACAAACACACAACCAGATCAAGTATAAGCTCCCCAGTAGATGTATCTTTTAGTAATTTGGAATGGCTTTTGCATAAATCACACATATTCTGAGTCACATACTTAAACGAGTTGTACTCTCTCTTGATTTACTGTTTGATTGTGGAGTTTTTTTTAACTGATTATTTAAAAAAAAAAAAATTCCAGTTGAGATTTTTAAACATAAAAATTCTTCCAGAGAATTTACAATGTCCAAGCAAATTTTAAAGTGACTAGCCAAGCAAAAGGCCATTTCCCTAGCCTTTTTCCAAGTTACAATTTCTGAACAAACAGAAGAAACAGATTGGTAACAAAATATGCTGTACTTATTGGAGTTAATGAAATGCTATGGGCATTGGAGAGAAAAATTAGTGAATCATTATGCCACAAGTTCAAATACGGTATCTAATGTAGCATTCATAGCAGGTCTGCATTTTCCCTAAGGATAAGTTTTAAACACGTAGGAGCTATACACAGGACAAATAAGTTCAATAAACTATGAGAAGGAGAGGGGAAAAGGGTAGGAAAGAGAAGAGAAAAGGTAGGTCTGACAAAAAGTGCATAGGAAGCATAGGTGTGTAATTAAATTCCTCCCTGCAGAAGCAATTGTACTCATTAATCACCAATTCATCTACACTTGATAAATGTTTACAGAGACCAAACAGTTGAAGTCAGCAGTGAGGAGGCAGATGGTGTGTTTCATCAGTGACACCATCATTGCAGCTGTGAAAGAGTGGGTCGCTGCTACTGGTGCAGACTTTTATGATTGCAGCATGCAGGCTCATGTTCATTGCTGCAAAAAAGCATAGTTAATTGTGGTGACTGTGTAGCTGACAATTTGCTCTACCAAATAATGTTATTGTGCTCTTTGCTGTAATTTACACAGACATAAACAGGAAGCATTACTTTTGGACCAATCTACAAATGTACAAATCCTAATTTTGAGCTGTTTCCGTTGTATGTGTTTTTTATACTTATGTATTTTAATTGCATTTATCACTAGAAAAATAGCAAAGGTGAGTCTTGGGAGTTTTTATTTATTTATTTATTTTTCCCCAGTCAATTCTACAGGGTATTTTTAATATATGTAACAGTCTCCTACTTCTCTTTAAAGTCATAGGAATTATAGTCTTATATAGTTCTTCTGCTAAAGATTATACAATGATATATTTTCTACATGGAAATAACTGTGGTTTTTAGAAATACTTCCAAAAACCTGTAAAGGAATAAAACCCTGAACAGTTTCAGGGAAAGGAAACACAATACGTGTATGTTAGCTGACTGATTTTCAAATGGAAGCCCTGGAAACCAGCTTAAAATCAACAGAAAATGTAACAGCCACATCTGCAGTATTAACTGCTGTTCCTTTTTAACCTCCTGTGTAAATTAAAATGGGACAATGCTTTCACCGCAGGCATTGAGAGTTGCCTTCAGAACACAGGCTTCAGGGCAGAGCAGCGTCAGGATTCTGGCTTATTTTTTCGTGGAAACAACTACTTCAGGAGGTGACTACCACTGATGACAAATGACAGATAGCTGCCTGAGTATGTAAACTTAAGTCAGTGAGCGGAGTGGTTCTTGGTTATGTGCCAGACATAGAAAGCTGCCAGTCAGAAGAACAGCCAATCTTGTCTTTCTTCTGCCTGACTAGTCACTATGTCAGCCAAGGAACTGTGGTTCAGGATTCCCTGGCCCTTGTATTCGCGTAGTTCAAAGCAGTCTGCATCACCCACTGGCTTGTGTTCTTCCACGGAAGACCTCTATTTAGGACATCCTTATACGCTGCAGTAGGAGCATCAGGGGAAAACCGTGGGCAGAGTCAGTGACTCTGAACAGGAATTACTGCCTGTATTAGCGAGTGTTTCAGTATATATTGTGCTAATACCTTCTGTGCCATCTGGCTCTGCCTGCTCTTCACGCTGCTTCTGCTTAAACTTCAGGTTGCCGTAGTGCATGACAGCCCCCGTCAGCTTGTAAATGGCTGTTTTTTCATCAGGAGTGAAGCCCAGGATGTCAATGGCACTCTAACAAAGGAAGAAGTGAAGAATACTTAGACGTAAGTACCATGCCTGCTTCTAGGTCAGAGTCTACCCAAGAAAACTTCTGTGCACTGCTTACATCAGTGGCCATCAGCTCCTCCTGGTCATTAATGCTGGGCACTGTGATCTCGCCTTGACTCACGTAGTGATAGTCATATGGGTTGGTGGTGATCAGCAGCATTTCTGAGAAGAAGGACAAAGCACGTACAGATCAAACAGAATTGGCATGAAAAAGAATGAAAGAGATTGTTCAGTGTACTGTGTTTGGAGAAGTTCCTACCAATTAGCTCCGGCTTCTTGTTGGACATGATCTGATAAAAGATGTGGTAGCTTCTTTCTGCCTTGAGCTGGAAAGTGACCCTGGACTTCTCCAGCAGATCTGTCAAGGATGGTAAGAGAAACTTAGCACAAAAGGCAAGGATGATCAGAAAGAAACATGACCAATTAGGCCTGGAGGGTCTCTTACATGTTTCGATGTCAGCAGAAGCCAGTTTGCCTGTGGCACCAAAGTGGATTCTGATAAATTTACCCTGAAAGAATAAAAAATAAGTGGCCTAGGTCCACCTTCCCATCTCTGACTGTGAAAATATTTCATTTGTTGTGCTGATGAGGAAAAGAGTCGTTTTTTCTTAGGCCAGGCAACTTACAAAGCGTGAGGAGTTGTCATTCCTCACAGTCTTGGCATTCCCAAAAGCCTCCAACAGAGGGTTGGCACTGATGATTTGATCCTCAAGTGTCCCCTAAAACAGAAATCTTGCTATGCTTCAGCTCAGAAAACTGTCTGACAGTTGCAGGGTCCTACTTTTAGAAGCTTACCTGCATTTTGCCCGCTGGCTGCTCCTCCTTCTTCTTATCTCCGCTGGCTGCAATTGTTGCAAAGTACTGGATGACACGTTTCGTGTTCACAGTCTTCCCTGCACCGGATTCTCCGCTGTCAAACCAAACAGAGAAGCAGAGAGCGTGAGATCAGGGAGAAGGTACACACAGGGCACAGGGCAGCCCCGCAGGGACCCGAGCAGGGAGCGTACTTACGTGATCAGGATCGACTGATTCTCGCGGTCTGTGAAAGAGGCAAAAGGAAAGTTTAACCATTGTCCAGAGAAGCACTGCGCTGACTTAAAAGCAAAGCTGTAAGTTGGAGCTTCTTTTGAAGCACCAATTCCCAGGAAAAAGAAATGGATTTGCTTCCATATCCCTCAGTGGCAGCACAAATGGAGGCATACAGCTGTCAGGGGCGCGTGGTCCTCACACAAACTGTGTATCCTCTTGCCCTTCACACAGTTCTAGATTCAAGGAATCTAGGCAAAATGCCTACCTGTGTTCAAAGTAAACGACTGTCTAGAGCAATAATGCTTTCTCTTCCATCATTGGAAAATAGTAACAAACTCTGAGTCCAGCTTTACTTCTGCACTAGGAAAATGTAGGATTTGGTACAATACAGTGTAAATAGCACCCAGTGTTGAAGCTGTGTGCATCTGATCCAGCTTGTCTTAACATTGATTCCTCCTACACTTACTGTCATACAGCTCTGTGGTGTTTGGTGCTGGTTTGTCACATAGTGCAGTAAGAGCAATGGGACTCTTCAGTTCAGATTGCTTTGAAGGAGATCAGGCACTCACCAGTCAGCATGAACTGATAGGCGTTGTCAGAGATGGAGAAGATGTGTGGAGGGGCCTCCTGGCGCTTTTTGCCTCGGTAGGCCAACACCACCTCCGGGTTGTACACCGGCAGCCACTTGTAGGGGTTGACAGTGACACAGAAGAGGCCCGAGTAGGTCTGTGAGGAAGGGACACGGCACGTTGGCTTCCACTCAGCCGGGCACAGCAGTCCTCCCCAGCTACGCTACCCAAGGAAGAGAGCTGCTGGTACTTACGTAGATCATCCAGGCTGCGTAACGCTCTTTGAGGTTGTACAGCACAGCGGGTTCATGGAGGTGGGTCATCATGGCCATGTCCTCAATTTTATCGTACTTGGGAGGGTTCATGGAGAAGATTTGATCTTCCTTCACGGTTAGAGTCTGCCAAAGAAAAGACAAATCCCCGCATGTCAGCTCAGAGACCACTGTGGGAATCAAATTCACATTGTATATCTTGCCTTTTACTCACTTCTCCACCTTCAGTCTTGACAGTGACCTTCCCAGATTCTTTGCTCTGGATTGTGCTTTTCACATAGGATTCTTTAGCGTGTACCACAAAGACAGATGACTTGGCATCAAAAGGCTTGTTTTGAGCCTCGATCCTCTCCTTTTCTGACTTTCGGAGATATGGAGCTGCCTCCCCAAATATGGCCATATCAGCATCTGATGACATGGTTGCTGTATATTGGGAGTAATGCAGCAAGTATCTGTATGGGTATAAAATACATTAGAATAGTGCAGAACAGAAAAAACCCTGACACATTATAGTGGATTTTAATGGTTCTCTGCTACAGCATCACAGAATCATACAATGATTTGTGTTGGAGGAGACTTCAAATACAAGTTAGTTTTTACTCCCATCAGCATGTGCGGGGATGCCTTCCAACTAGTCCAGGTTGCTTAAAACCCATTCCAGCATTGCCCTGAACACTTCCAGGGATGCTTCATCACTATCAGAGTAGAAAATTTCTTACTAATACCTAATCAAACTCTACCTCTTGCATTTTAAAAGCTTTATCCTTTCTCTGTCACTACACTTCCTGATTAAGAGACCCTTCCCAGTTTTATGTAGCTCCCACTAAATGTCTTAGGCCAAAATAAGGACTCTCCCAGGAGCCTTTTCTTCTCTGGGCTAAGTAAACCCAGCTTTTTCTGACTGTCTTCACAGGAGATGAGTTCTAGCCTTCTGATCATCCTTATGACCTCATCTGGACCTATTCTTACAGGTCCATGTCCTTCTTACACTGTTTCCTAGATTTGAATTCAGTACTATAGGTGGGGTCTCCTGAAAACAGAGTAGAGAGGGATAATCATCTCCCTAGAGCTGCTGGCTACACTTTTGAATGTAGTCCAGGATGTGGTTGGCCTGCACAGCAAGTGCACATTGCCAACTCAATCTAATTTCTCATCCACCAGTATCCCTCTTCTGTAGTATTGCTCTCGCCCTTTCATCACCCAACCTTACTGATACTGGGGATTGCCTCACACCAGGCATAAGAGTTTGCACTAGGCCTTGCTGAATTGCATGAAGTCTACCTGGGTGAACCTCTCAAGTTTGTCAGCATCCCTCTACATGACTTCCCTTCCTTCTAGCATGTCAACTGCATTACTCAGCTTGGTGTCATCTGCAAATTTGCAGGGAGTGAACTCAATTCCTCTGATCATATTGCTGATGAAATGTTAAATGTATCACATCAGCATATGCATCATCCACTTTAACTGATAATCACTTTTGAGTGACACCATGTATTATTGCCAAACATTTATCTTGAAGGAAAAATTCCATGCAATTGTGAAGCCAGTTAAGGTATATTCCTCCAAAATGAACACTGTTTCTAATTAATCCTCCATTTTAGCCTACTTTCATCTAGATGTATTATCTCCAATTTAGAATTTGAAGAAGTTTTCCTAATAAATTAGGAAGCCCATTTCTACATAGGTAGGTAAAGATTTTTAGGTGAAAATCAAATAATCTGTTTGCTTTTCTTGAGAAACTATTTCACTTTGGTTGTGGGAAAGACGTTGAATTTTGAATACTTTTTATACTGTTTTCTGAACATTTTACCATTTAACAACTTCAGTGAATTATGTCCAGCCTAATTGAAATAATCTTTTAATAATAATCTCAGTATCAATGTGCATTCTAAAACTCATTTCACTCAATATTCCACTGTTTACGTGACAAAAATTGCTTTCTCTTCTTAGCCAGTAAAGAAGTTATACATCAGACAACTTGTCATCAATTCAAATGCACTGATATTATCTATTGCCATAAGCATGACTGTCCTGTTTCTAACTAGGTCTTCAACTTTGTTGACTTAAAATAATATTAAGTAAGTGAGACCATTTCACAAAATGACTATATAGGTTTGTAAAATTGATTCAATCTTTCAGCAGTTGTTTTAACATTATATTTAATATTATTCAAATAAACTTTTTTTTTTTTTTCCCCACTGTTTCCATCCAGTACCAGAAACCCTTCATGTTTGAAGTAAAGGCAAAGGAAAGGATGATGGTTGGCTTCAAGAACATATTTAATTTATAGTTAAGTAATTGAAAACTGCTACCTGATTTTTTCTTTCTTAGGGCCATTATTCATAAGCTTAGGACTAAGTGTCTATAAATGTAGAAAACCACTCCCTGTGGAAGAATCCTGGGGAGAATAGGTAATAAAGCACCTTTCAAACTACTGTCTTTCTGAATTCTGTCTGTTACAGGCAATCCAGCCCACGTATCATACTGTATTTCTACAATAGACATAAATATATATATATACAGGGATTGCCAGCACAGCTACATAGAAGCTCTGTCTTAGAGCATCTCCCTCTATCCCGAGAGAGCAAATAAATCAGTATCTTACCTTTTGTGAGACCAGATGAATGGCTCGCAGACTGGAAGCTGATCAGTATAGTAAAACAGAATTAGTAATTTCCTTCTGCTGCACAGAATTCCAGAGAAAATTTATAAATGTACAGATGCCTTGAAAGCAGATTGAAAATCCCAGCTGACGCTAGCAGCCTCCCGTGGAATGAATATAAGTGTTTGCAGGAATGCACTGGTGCTTGTGGAATGCAGGGCCACTTTCCCTTCACTCTCCCACCTCCCCAGTCGAAAGTCCCTGACACTCTTACCTTAGAGATTTCTGAAGAAAGACAAGACACACTGACCGCAAGGTACTTTTATAGGGTCTGATTTGCATAAGTAGCAGCCACCTCCTGTCTCTTAGGTCAAAACATTTTTGGCAGTCTTAACTCTTAGCAGAATTCCCATTCATTAGAAGTGAATGGATATTATTAGACATAACAAGTCTGTGAATCTATCTCCTATAAATAATTTGACAAGAGTGTGTGAGAAGAGGGGAGGGAGTGTACAGGAGTATGTACTAAAAAAGATGAAAGGGACTGCATGGACATTGTAATCAATCAGATGATAACTTGAGTAGAGAAGGTGAAGTGAAAGAGCCAGCATATTGCAACAAAACATGATGGAGAGGTGAATATGCAGACTACTACCTTCTGCAAATGCTCTGAGGCTGCAGTTTGACAAAGTACAAGGGCTCATAGTGACATGCAGGGTCATAGTTAGAGAAAGGGAATCCCAATACAGGAAGAAGCATTTGAATAGGAACAGAAATCACAGGAATGAGGTTTGAGGGGTTCAGTGTACGATCAAGTAGAAAATAGGCTGAAGCTAAAGCAAGAGAATGGGGAAAGAATAAGTCTTTGAGGCAGCGATAAGGAAAGAAGGCTATGAGATTAAGGAAAATAATGTAATAGGAGTGTGAGTCCAAGGGGATAACACCAGGTCACCACAGGTTGAAGGTCCAAGAAAAACAAAACAAGTTAATCAAATCTAAACTTGAAGATAGAAGCCTTCAAGACTGAAATAACAGTGAGAAAGCTCAGAAGAAAAGCACAGAAATTTAACTCATTTCTGGGCTGAAAGATTTAAGAATCATATAAACAGAGCTATTGAGCTTCTCGCTGAACTTAACACATGTATCTTGATGGAAGCAGAAGGAAAATGTGCTGTCTCAACACAATAGAATGGTTTACACTGCTTCTGCAGAGTAAATGTGCTAGATGGAGGGAAAGATGAATAAATTTAGCTTCTCTGAAAGAGGAATTGTCACGTCATGTGCTAGTTTGGAAGAGAAGTAGTAAGCATTAGAAAGATCCAGTCCCCATGCTAACATGCAGAAAGAGACTACTATGCTGATCACTGAAGTTGTTTGCAGCTGAGATTATGAAGGATATTACACATGTTTTGTGATGTGGCAAGGAAATAAAAAGTAAGGGGGCAGTGCAACCCTTTACTTTGTGGAGAAACACTTTCACACTCATGCAATGTATACTGATTTTTTTACATATAATTCCTTCTACAAATAAGGAAATCTGAACTAAAACAAAACTCAGCAACTTCACCTGATCCCTTAGCGTACTGTTGCCCTACATAGCAGCACCTGTTGTGTCTCATGCCCTCTTAGCATCACCTACTCAGAGGTCTGGATAAGAAAGCAAGGAAATTCTTTCCTCCTCTTCTCTCAGCTGACTCTCACTGTGATGGTACTGTAATCCTGGGGCTGGGGAGAAAATTGGCAGAGGTCAAATTCACATTTGGAATAAAACCACACTGAAGAATGACATTGAATCCTATGATTTAACTCTAATGGATAGATCTTTAGCTGAGTTAAAAAACAAAAACGTTACTTTCGTATCTTTAATGCAATTATAGTGCTTGAGAAATGGTGTCTGCTGAGAATTTCAGATATCTTATTGACTGTGTATTGTCTCATTTCACTGGTACTTGCACTTCTTATCTGGATTAAAATTGTCTAACACCAAAATAATTGTGTATGTTTTAGCATACATGATTTTCTCACAGTCGTATATATAATACCGACAGCTAATAGCCTTTATGTACAAGATGTTTTTAAACAGAAAAAAGAATTGTACATAACTTTTGGAAGACTGAAGGACATAAAAGGAATAATTTTTCAAGGTACTTTTCAATATTGCATTGAAAATATTCACAAACTAAAATTTTGCTTGGTCTGTTTTTCTCATTCTTTCCCTTTGCTTTTGTTTCCATGTGAATATTGGTTATTTCTCTGAATTTATTATTGCTTTTGCTTTTTCCTTTTTGTGCTTTTGAGAGCAGTTTTCTTAATTTGGAGAAACTCTGTAGTCATCAAAGAAAAACTGAAACTGTGACTTTCTGAGATGAAAAATCTTGCAAAAAGCATAAGCAAATAAAAGATGGAGGTAAAGAAAAAGTGTGTGTGTGTGTGTGTGTCTGGGGGATTAAATTTTGTATAAAATTTATTTTGTTTCTTTTGGTGGTAAAAGGAAAAAAAAACTGTGTTTTTTCTTCCTAATAGCTAGTCCAAATCTACACTTTTCCAGCTTAAAGACATTTTGCCTTGTCCTGTCACTACACACCCTTAAAAAAGCACCTCCCCAGCTTTCCTGTAGGTCCCCTGGAAGAGCTATAAGATCCCTCACAGTCTTCTCTTTTCCAGGATGAAGAGCCCCAGCTTTCTCAGTGTCTGCCTATAGGGCAGGTTCTCCAGCCCTCTGATCATCTTTATGGCCCTCCTCTGGACCTCCTCCACTGATGGAGCTCACTAATGGAGCACAAGCTCGTATGTTCTGAAGAGCAGTTCAACTGTCCTCGTATGGTTCAGGGAGCGTGGCCTGTGAGTGCGGACTGGCCTGCTGGGGCCTGCGGTAGGCTGTGCCAGACCTGCTGCTGGCTGGAGCTCAGGGCAGGCTCTGGGCACGGGGCACTGGGGGCAGAGTACAGCATGACCGGGACTGGGAGAATAGTGAAAAGAGAAAGGAAAGTGTTGATATTCACACACAGCTCTAGTGTGGACTAGATTACCAAAAAAGTTTTTAAAACCAGCTCTTGGCTGTCATTTGTTGGCCCATGTCCCTGCACACTTGCAGGACTGGTCGAGAGCCGCCTTCCCCCCAGGTGGTGGGCAGCACTACTGCGCTCCTCACACACCCAGTGGGAGGGAGCCGGCCGTAGGCAAACAGCCGCAGCAAGTGATCTCTCCCGTGGTGAGAGGCCAAAAGAACAAGTGTGTTACCAGAAACACTTCACTTATCTCTTGCCATCCTCTCTGAAAAGCAGCTGGTACCAAAAACCGTGATCTTTTAGTGTGGGCTTGAGGTAGAACCCTTGGAATAACAGAGCATGTGTTTGCACACTTACAAATCCTGCTATGAGTGACACTTCTTCACTTTGCCACTTAGGCTCTGTTCAGTATTACAAGTGTCACAGAGAAAACAGTTGCTGCTTGTGTTGAGGGCACCACAATAATCCAAGGAATTCAAAATGCACGAAAAGCACCAGAGATGTTTAACGATGATTTCTAAAATGAACTGATCCATGTCCCTTCTTACCTCTAGCTGTCTTCTGCTGCCAAAATGTTATTTACATATTTTATTAAAAACTATTATCATTTGAAGCTGGTATTTTTTACGGCAATTGAGAGTTGGCTGGTGGATTGGAAGAGATATTCAAAAAGGACATATGAAGGTCAGCTAGGGATTGACAATTCTGGAGCATTAGCCAGAGATGTTTAGCACTTACTTTAAATAAACAGCAAGATAGCTGCTAAAGCTTGTCACGTGTGCCAAAAATACCAACCAAGTCAATCACACATTCTATGGTTTTGCAAAAACAAATTTCTTGACCAGTAAAAGGAGTCCCTGAAGAGAAAAACCACTTCTAATTAGACAGTGCCCTTAGATACAGTGTGCATTTCCAAATAATCTAATTTACTTGCTAGACTGAATGTTGTTGAATGTTTAGTTAAGCACAACACAAATACTACGTTTGGGACTAATAACTTGTTCTTAGGAAAATGAAAAAGTCCAATGTGTTGAGAATGACAATAATCAGGCAAGAAAACTAGCCTGTGAACAGAGGAAGGTTGAAAGAAGGGAGATGAAGTGAGGCAGCAGGAAGGTTAGAGCAGGACACATGGAGCCACTAGTCTTGAGGCATGAAGTGGGCCCATTGGCAGAGTTGGCTCATTTTCAGAGATCTTGTATAGTGCAGTAGCCTCCTCCACATGCTTGGGGTGTGGGGAATGCATCACCACCTTCTCACTGCCTTATTTCTTGAGGATGACTGGAGGCTTAACAGTTCTTACAGCATAGCACACTTGCCCATAGTTCTGGCCTTACTTGCAATTTGTGGAAAGGAGCACAGACTCCTTCCATCCAGTGCTATAGCTTTGCCTCAGTCATACAGGGAAGAGAACTAAAGCTTTTAAGAAGCTGCCTAGACTGCAGTTTTCTTGCCCTGGAATTGGTTGTGTGGACAGAAAGATAGTAGTGGACTTGCATGATATGAGAATAGCATTGCATCTGAAGAGAAGAGTTTGCCTAGCTGGCATGTTCATTTAGATGTGAATGATTAACAGCAGTAGTCACTTGTCATTTGTAACCTATGAGGTGATAGCTATACCTTTTCTATGGATCTGGGCGCTAGCACCAAACCCACAATTTCCCAAGCCCGTTCTTGGATGGCTATATGATAGATCCTCCCTGGGCAGAGAGAAAGTAAGGACTTAAAGAAAGGTAAGGGAAGGCTTAACTCCAACTGTAAGTATATAAAATGTACTGACATTACTATATAGAATGCCCAACCTAGGGCATTCCTCCCTCCTCTAAGGAGCTTTTGAAATATGCAGCAATACAACGTGAAAAACAAATGAGATGCTTGGAAAGAAACACCCTGTTTCTTATTTACTCACTGAATCTTCCCTGTGGTGAAAGGCTCTTGATCTAGAGACTGGGAAAAACACCTCTCCTTTATCCATCCTGGCTCTGCTGTTCCCAAACTGCAGTCTTCATATTCTGCTTGACCCTACAAAGAACCCAGGTTATTTCAGAGCATCAACATTCGTTTGTGAGAGCAGGTTTTAGGAGACTTACTTAGGCTAAGAAGTCCTTATAGGGACTGTTTCACTTTTAGAGACAATTCAGGGAGCATGTGTGCACTCAGGAATCCCATTTGGTGTTTTAATCCTCTGACAGATTCTTTTAAGCCAGAAGTGATCACTACCAGAACGTATCTCCATGTTTGTCTGATTTACTTTACGATTTCTGGATGATGAATCATGGTGACAATTCAACAGCACAAGCCAGTTCCCCACTGAGCACCTATGATCAGTTTTGGTGGTAAAGATACACTACTGCATATGAAACAGGCACCATGCGTTTTCGATAGGTCTTGCTCTGTTTTTCCCGTAGGCTGACCATCCGGCTTCTTTCTAATATCTAGAACATTACTGTGATGTGATAGCTTAAAGAAGGGATTGTTATTCTTAGGCCTTTGTGTGACATTTTTTGAATTTTGGCTGGAATCCCTTTGAAGTATGTGTGATGTTGGCTGGGACTTGGCTCATATTGAGAACGGGTCATGAAGCAAGAGAGCCTGCAAGTAGGGAAGAGGAGTAGACAGATGCTTTTAGGTAGGAAAACAGATTTTTGCCACTTGTGAAAGTTTCTGTAGTAATGCAGAAACATGACAGACCTTCCAGCTTACTTCTCCATTATCATATACTTCCTGTTTTCTTTGCATAATTAGCTGCTCTCACCACCAGGTTTTGATTGCACCTGAAAATAATTGGTGCAATCTCTCAGCCAAGAGGTAACACAAGATTGTTGATGTTGCCTTGTTGACAGGTATGTCTTGTAGTGTTCTTGATCATAGGGACTTCCCAAAATATGTTCCAAGATGGCAAAGATTAGAATAGGCATATGACTAATCTCTCTCCTCCACTTCTAAGTGAGGAAATCTGTATTTTGTGCCCAAAAGTGCAACTTCTCCCAGTGCTGCCACATGAAATCATGTCTGGCTGCACTTGACCTGTCAGGGAAGACCTAAGCAGTCTTCCTTTCACTTCTGCAGGGCATCTTTTTTTAGGAACTCCCTCTAATCTTTCATTCTACTTGTCTCTTCCAGTGGTGACAGATACTCCTGCATACCTCTTGCTGTCTAAGCACAACAAGCACAGACAACTTTCTGTGCAGGTCAGAATGCAGACAATATAATAAGCCATGGTTGTCCAGCATTTTAGCTTGCCTGGGCCACATTGAGTGAAGAAGAATAATTTTCAGCTGTATATAAAATATAAAAAATATTTAATGTTTATAAGTAACTATAAGTAATGTTTATAAGTAAGAGAGAGAGAAAAAAAGTATATATATATATATATTTTAAAGAGCAACAAAAACATAAAAGTAGTATATTTGAGTTTGTTTTTGTGAAACTAATGCAACATCCTGGTTCAATAGTAATGGTTGCAATTCTTAGTGAGGTCTGAAGGTGTTCACCAGAGATTTCTGACAAAATTTTATTCTTCTTATATTCATCCCTTAAAACAGTTGTTCACAAATGTATGTACTGCCAAAAAGTGATGGCATGAATACGGCATGATTGTGAAGTGAGGGGTATATTTCTCTGATAAAATAGCTCTTATAACAGTCTGGTAAAGAGACATGATCAGAATTTTAGTTGAACGTCTGACTGAAACCTACACATTCAGTTTGCAGGTAATGTATTTATGTCAACTGAAAATGGAGATGCAAATATACAAAAAAAATTGGTGATTGGTTGTTAGTGATAAAGGTGCATCCAGGGCCAGGCCAGGCCAGTCAGTGGGAAGAGCTGCTGCCTTCATGGTGCAGGGCAGGGGGTGGACACAGGACATGCTGCGTCAGGCCACATGTGGGTGTGGGCCACAGGTTGGGCATGCCTGTAGTTAAACCAGAAGAGTGTATTTGTTTTCCACAGAGACTCCTTCTGCAGGTTTTCCTACAGCAATCTTTCATGCAGGAAATAGTGAAGCGGATCAGTGAGATGAAATAAACACTCCAATAGGTATCTGTTGTGCATTGGAATGAAGCAGGTGAATCTCACTCAGAATATGTAATTCATTATGAAATTATGCTTGATTACTATAGAAGGCATGTTCTACATATGTACATCAACAGATGAAAAAGAATTCCATCCACTGTTGATAGCTGCTAAACCTCTTCTAAGTTTTTGTTTATGCCTGTGAATTTTTATGTTAAAAAATTTCCTTACTGTGTAAAAACCATAAACCAAAGTTGGAGTAGATTCCGCGTATCCTTTCTTTTAAATTAACTGGATCAGCTATCATCTCTTAACATGAGATGACTATCTTGCACTCCAGTGTTTGCTCCTAGTACTGCTATTTATCAAAACTGGCTGTAGACTGCAGCCTCCTTTTGTTTCACAAAGAACTTTCTGGAAGAATATGAAGCCTGCAATATTATTTTTCTTTTTCTATGTTATAAAAATATCTACCCATATTCAAACTCAGCCTCTGTGTAGCTGACTTTTCTGATGTAATACTAATTCCTTAGAAAAAAAAAAATATATCATATTTCTTAATTTTCAATTAGACTGGTTTTTCTTCCATGGTTTTTTAAATTGTGGATTCTTACCACTGGTCCCATTTTTGAAGTGTCAGTTAATTTCTGCTAGTCATCATTATTCCCAATGCATTTTAAAAAATGTCAATATATTCTTGTTTAGTACACTTTTAAATGTAAACATAAAAAGTGTAGATACACTCTAAAAGTAAAGATTACCCCCCAAAATAATTACAACATGCTAATCATATGCAAAGGTCTCTACACTCTTTATTACCTACACATAAGTGACAATTACATAAAAAAGCAACACTGAGGTTTACATTTTATGCATGCCTCAGGTCACATTTTAGTTTTGTGAGCTTCATTCCTCCTCTTCTATCTTCTTATGAAACTCCCGGCTCTTTGCTCGGAGCTTGTTGACCTGTGACTCTGCAATGTCAGCCCGCTCCTCGGCTTCCTCCAGCTCGTGCTGGATCTTGCGGAACTTGGAGAGGTTGACATTGGACAGCTCCTCCTGTGTGGGGAGAGGGAGTAATGAAAACAACAGCGTGCTTATGGTGTCAGAATGCCTAATGAGTGGATGTTTTCCAAGATATTTAATTTTTTAAGAAACAGTTCAGTATTAATAACTGCTCAGACAAAAATCCAAATGCTGGGCAAGCAGGGCTAACTTCAAAAAATGACAAGGAAAGAAGCTGTTAAGTGCAACATGTTTTTCAGAAGAGAAAAGAACGTCAGGGTATGGGAAAGACCAAGATCATTGTACACATAGCACAGTCCCAACACAATCCATGGCAGAGGACAGTTTGGCAGCAGCTTCTAATAGACAGGGTATGGCAGAAATTAAGAGATAGAACAGGAATCTGACACTTAGAGCAAAACTAGAGATAGGGCACGGTAGTCTGTCCCCAAACCAGCAGTTCACAATCTTAACTTTTTCATTGCCATGTCTTGCAAAAGCATTTAAAAAGTAAAAATTTCAAAAGCTGCACAGAAAAAAAGCAACAAAACAAAGCAGAAAAGATTTCGGCTCATTTCAGAATGATACTTACCGCCTCCTCAGCTTGCCTCTTGTAGGATTTCACCTTCATCTGCAGCTTGTCCACCAGGTCCTGGAGCCTGAGAACATTCTTCCGGTCTTCTTCAGACTACAGAAAAAGGTAAGTAATAGTAACACTTCCTATCCTCCCCACTTACATTTCCTCTAGCTGAAGCAAAGGTAGTAACACTTCTCAGAGAGCACTACTGTCCAGTAGGGCCAAAGAAAAAGACATATTAACCATGTCAATGAAAGAGAACAATGGAAAGAAATCACAATATCAAAGAAATTGCAATGTCAGTATGACAACATTCAGACTTCATGAGAGAAGGATGTGTAAGTAAAAGCTTTCTCTGCCTTACCTGGTAGGTCAGCTCCTTCACCCTCCTCTCGTACTTGCGCACACCCTTCACGGCTTCAGCGCTGCGCTTCTGCTCAGCATCAACCTCCCCTTCCAGCTCCCGCACCTGCAATGAGAAACCCATCATTGGAGCTTCCCTGCTATCTCTGACCTGGGATTGCACACGCTTGCACAAATACCAGTCCTACGCACCCTGGCCTCCAGCTTCTGGATTTGCTTCTTGCCTCCCTTCAGGGCCAGCTGCTCCGCCTCATCCAGACGGTGCTGCAGGTCCTTCACCGTCTGGTCCAGGTTCTTCTTCATCCTCTCCAGGTGGGCACTGGTGTCCTGCTCCTTCTTCAGCTCTTCTGCCATCATGGCTGCCTGGAGGAGAAAGAATCACTTTGTGACTGGAGATATTTGGGGAGCATGCATCCACCATCAGCAGTGAAGGCATGCCCCAACTCACGTCAGTGATGGCCTTCTTGGCCTTCTCTTCAGCATTGCGGGCTTCCTGGATGGTATCCTCCATTTCACTCTGAATTTGGGAAATGTCTGATTCTAGCTTCTTCTTGGTGTTGATCAAGCTGGTGTTCTGTTGAAGAAAAAGCATACTGTGTTTTCTCCACCATATTTAGTAAAAAACAATTTACCCACTTTTATATAGAGTTCTCTTCATATTTATATGAAGAATCTCCTATAAATAGTTGTAGTAGAAGACATCTGAAGAGCCATGGCATATACTCATAAAAAATGAAAATGGGTCTCATAATTATGTGAGTTCTGTTTCTCACATTTGACTCTGAACTTGGGAAATGTTTCCAGTTTCATCCTGGTGTTGATTCTCTTATGTGTTCTGCTGAAGAGCATCAACACCATCATTTTGTTTCCATTACCTTGTAATATCAAATCCAGAGCACTGCAAAGTATTGCTTTTAAATGTGACTTGTGCCATTAGGTCTCATGGAATTCTGTTCTAATGGAATCTCTGAGGTAGCTTTTTTTTCTCCCGTGGCTGTGATATGCTTCAGTGGTGTAGAATGTACTCCATAAAACTTTTCTTACAGATAGTGAGTCAACACAGAGGGAACTTATACTTGCCAAGAAAAACAATATAATCTTCTCTTATTACTTTCAGTCTAGTTGCTGAAAGCAAATTATCCCAATCTACAGAATACTTACAATGACTTTGCTAAAAGATTACTTTTCAAATATTTCTACTGTAGCCTAATGAAACTCCTGCTGTATCTGCAGATGAAAACTCACTTTTACTATTTCTTACTTGTACCATAAACATTACGACACATAATTTATTAAATGCTATTTATGTTCAAGCAGTCCTTAGTTATTTTCTTTGTATGGAGCAGAAGTATGAACATTTATTACATTTATAGACTGACCTGGGTATGGAGGAGCTGCACACGCTCACTTGCATCCAGAAGCTCCTGCTCAGCCACTTTCCTCGAGCGCTCCGTCTGCTCCAGGGCTGCCCGTAGCTCTTCAGTTTCAGCCTGCAACAGGTTTGCTCTGCGCTCCACCATGGCCACCTGCTCCTTCAGGTCCTCCTGTGACCTGAGAGCATCGTCCAAATGTATCTGGGTATCCTGATAAGAGAGATGAGACATTGTGAGCCATATTTTTCTGGTTTTGCTGTTTTCACATCAGGCTAGAACTGATAGAATTGAATCACAAGAACATTTTTACCTCTGTGAGTAATCAATGAGTACATCTTTAGTTTTTATATACCTTGAGCACTCCTTGTGTATTTCTCAGGTTCCTTTGTGCTTCTGCAGCCATGCGGTTCGCATGGTTGAGCTGGATCTCCATTTCATTCAGGTCTCCCTCCATCTTCTTCTTCAGCCGCAGGGCTTCATTCCTGCTCCTGACCTCAGCATCCAGGCTGCCCTGCATGGACTCCACAATTCTGAGGTGGTTTCTCTTCAGCTGGTCAATTTCCTCATCTTTCTCAGCTATCTTCCTGTCAATCTCAGACTTGACCTGGTTGAGCTCCAGTTGGAGGCGCAGGATCTTCCCCTCTTCGTGTTCCAGGGAGGCCTGTCAATTAGTTATATAATTGACAATATCAGTAATTTTACATGAGCTGCTCTTCTGAAGAATTTAATACAGCATCATGTCTAATCGGCAAAGGAAAACAAAGGCTTTCTGTATATCAAAAGGGTATAATGATGCTCAATCTATTTCATATACTAAAATTTAAGAAATGAAGATTTACTTCTGCTTCCTCTAGAGAGGCTTGAAGTTCAGATTTCTCCTGCTCAATCTGTTTCTTGACTTTCTCCAGCTCATGAATCGCCTTTCCTCCCTCTGCAATCTGCTCCGTGAGGTCAGAAATCTCCTCTGTGTGAGCAAAGTTATATTGTAATACATTAGGCAAAAAAAAAGGAAGAGCCCTGGCACATTGAGGCAAAGACATCTTTGTAGACCTTCAGGGCAAACAGACATGTGGAGAGGTGGACAGACAAGTTGAATCTCACTGCTAAGAGCAGAGGCCCGTGGACTTACGCTGCAAGTTCTTGTTCTCACGCTTCAGCGTTTCCAGGTGGTCCAGGGACTCCTCATAGGCATTCTTCATCTTGAACAGCTCTGTGCTGAGGGAGCGAGACTCCTTCTGGGAGGCCTCCAGCTCAGCCTGCGTTTCCTCGTACTTCTGCTTCCATTCCGCCAGGATCTGAGGAGCAACAGATCATGAGTACGGATGTGGCAGTCATGTTCTGCTCAGGAAACGCAGGGCTGGAGCCCAGAATACCTTGTCAAAGTTCTTCTGCTTCTTGTCCAGAGCTGCGCAGGCAGCATTTGCTCGCTCCACGTCAATCATCAGGTCCTCCACCTCATTCTGCAGCCTCTGCTTTGTCTTTTCCAGGGAAGCACATTTGGCATTCACGGCTTCAACGTGTTCCTCTGCATCCTGCAGGCGCTGTGCCAGCTTCTTCCTGGGAGGTTGTAAGCACAATTCCCAGTGAGAAAGCAAATTCTCAGGTTCACGGGAAGCTGTGGTGTGCATCCAGTATGCTACAGCCAGTATATTACAGTGCTCTCTTCAATTTTCTGTTATTAGTTTTTGCCAGCCTTCCCTACTTTCCCTCCGCATACTTGGCCTCCTCCAGCTCCTCTGTGCGCTGAATAGCGTCCGTTTCGTATTTGGTTCTCCACTGGGCCACTTCGCTGTTGGCCTTGGACAGGGCACGCTGCAGCTCACCCTTGGCTTCCTGCTCCTCCTCGTATTGTTCCCGGAGCAAGTCACAGTCATGGCGGGCAGACTGCAAGCCATGGGCAAGGGCATTCTTGGCCTGTGGAGAGAAGTTGTAGGATGATGAAGAATAGAAATCTCTTGGAAAGTGTTCTGACTGAGAAGTTATTGGACTCTGGATAATTTTTTCATGAAAATAATGGCAATATATACAATGAGGAATGAATAGCTGGGAATTTGCAACAACTTCAAGGATAAGTGGCAGATATCAGGAAGATCACAACTTGTGCTGAATTAACTGTCTGTTTTTTTCCCTTTCAACACAATTTTTCTGTAATTTAATATGTCTGCAGCACCTTTTGGTAAGGGGGATGCACTGAATAAAACAAAATTTTGGATAACCTCACCTTTATCTCCTCCTCTAAATGCCTCTTGAGTTCCTCAATCTGCTGGGTGAATGCCTGCTTGCCTCGAGACAGCTGAGAAATCAGAGCATCTTTCTCCTCCACCTGGCGCGAATATTCACCTGGGAATGTTTGTAGATACTCAAGCCTTTAATTGCCACTGATGACAGTGTTGTGGACAATTAGGACTGGGCTTTAAGACAATATATTTGTCAGAGCTTTCAAAAACTTATAATATTAATTCATACATTTCTCCTTATAGGAGAGACAATTCTGTTGGACAAGCCTCATGTAAATTAAAAGGTAAATTATACAATAAGTTAATCACAGAAAAACACGATGATTAGGTTGGAAAGGACTTTCAGAGTTCATATGGTCTAACCCCATCTTGAAGAGAGCTCCCTAGATTAAATTGCTGTATGTGATCCTCTCTGTGTCTCCTCTACTTTAAATGGAACAGACTCAACTCTCTGTCATTGTCCAGTGACATACCAGAAATGTGAAAGTCTTACCTGATTCTGTATGCAGACGAGCTCTTTGAGCATTAATATCATTGATCATCCGTTGATGCTCCTCTTCTTTTGTCTTAATCTCACTCAGCTGATCTTCCAATGCTCTACATGTCTTCTCCAGACTTGCCTATATGTCAGCATACAGAAAGAGAATTAACAGTTCACACTCCCCATAAAGGGGTGAATTCCACAGAATTCCAATGAGGCAACAAACCAAAAAGGTAATGCTGTACCTTAGCTTTGGAGACAGACTCCATGTTGCTGGCCAAGTCATCAATCTCCATCTTCAGCTCACTCTTCTCCTTCTCCAGCTTCTGCTTGACTCGTTGCAGGTTGTCAATCTGCTCCCCAAGCTCCGCTGTGCTGTCCGCATGCTTCTTCCGCAGGGCGGCAGCCGTGGCTTCGTGCTGCAGCGTGGCCTCTTCGAGGTCACGGCGCATCTTCTGGAATTCTGCCTCGCGCTTCTTGTTCATATCAATCTGAGCTGCCGTAGCCCCTCCTGCTTCCTCCAGGCGCTCACTGATCTCCTCCAGCTCCCTGGAGAGGTCAGCTCGGTGCTTCTCTGCTTTGGCCCGAGAGGTTCGCTCTGCCTCAATTTCCTCCTCCAGTTCCTCAGTACGGGCCTGGGGAACGTCAGGAACCCTTCACACCCATGTCCTTCTCCTTCAGATGTTTTCTGAAGGGCAGAAGGGAAGGACCAGAGACTTGCCTGCAGCTCCTTGATCTTCTTCTGTAACTGCATGCCCAGGGCTTGCTCATCCTCAATTTTGCTCTGGATTTGGCTGATTTCAAAGTCTTTCCTTTTGCACAAGTTAAGTGGTGTTAGTGCCTGAAAAAAACATCTAAGTGTACCCACCAACACTCAGGTGTCCCACAGCCTCACTTACTTCTTCAGTTTCTCATCCAGCTGCTGTTTATCATTTTCCAAATCCATTATGCTATCATGGGCCAACTTCAGGTCTCCTTCAAGTTTCCTCTTTGCTCTCTCAAGGTCCATGCGCAGCTTCTTCTCTTGTTCCAGGGACCCTTCCAGCTAAACAGAATGAGATCATTAGTGCTCTGCCAGCCATGTTTATTTCCACAACAGTCCTATAATAGCCCTAAGCTTTTGTTCTTACATCGTCCACTTGCTGCTCCAGCTTGGTTTTAGCTTTGGTCAGCGTATTGACTTTGTCCTCTTCAGCCTGCAGGTCATCCAGTGTCTGCTGATGGGCCTCTTGAAGGGCTTTCTTCTCTTTTGTCAACTTGGCAATGTTCTCGTCCAGGACTGCCATCTCCTCTGTGAGGTTTTTCACCTTTCATAAGAACAGAGCAAGTAGGTTCAAGACTCCTGTAACATATGGACTTACAACCCTCTTGAGTCTTTTCCAACTCAAGACATTATGTATTTCCAAAAGCACACTGTTCTTTATTGGAGTGTGACTGACATCTTCTGCCTCATACCTTGTTTTCGGTGGCATGCTTTTCCTTCTCAACCTTGGCCAATGTTAACTCCAGGTCATCTATATCTTTCTTCAGCTCTGAGCATTCATCCTCCAGTTTCCTCTTCTTGGCTGTCAGCTCAGCATTAATTTCCTCCTCATCCTCAGCCCGTTCTGTCACCTCCTTAATTTTGGCTTCCAGCTGGATTTTGGTTTTGATGAGCTGATCACACCTTTCCTCAGCATCAGCCAAGGCATCCGCTTCCTGAGGGGAAAGATAGTCATTTATTCTACTTCCAAATTTTAGCAGTCTTTGAATGGAAATGGAGTCTCTCATTTTGAAAAAGAAGACATGGAATTTCTATTTTTGTTTATCTTGTGGGAAATGTGTTCTTTTTTTTTTCAGTCAGAATTGTTTTTTAGTTCTGTTTCATCCTCAAGTCTCCTCTTGCTGTATTTATAAATAAGATTTAGAAATATATGAAAAGTCATTTTTTTATTGCGGTCTTTGTTTCCTTTGCTTGGAAGTTTATAAGTGGGTATAATTGTACAGAGATCTTTTTGTTTTATCTTTGTGAAGGGTTTTGCTGGCATAACTGAATTTGAATTTGGTAAAGCAGTACATAATCTAGATCCAATTGTAGGCGACCACTTGAATCTGACTGTATTCTGAAGCTCTGAAGTAGACTCTTTAATGCTCAAAAAAATTGCCAAACGTTGCCAAAACTTTTGATGCACAAAAGGGCACTGTATACATTGAATGGGCTGGTAGTTGTATTTGTATGTAGGGGGTATTTGTGTCTTTCTGGAGTAGTAGTAGCTGCAGGAGTACATGTGAGATACCATATATCATAAGAAATGTCACAAGGCTCTTTTATTTCGACAACTGACTAAAGACAGAATTTGTCGTCAACTCTAATCTCTCTCCATTATCTGTATAAACCTATTCACTATTGACTAGATCCGGGGCTTATAATGTGAACTTAAATGGAGTAACATAGCTACAGGCTGTGAGACTTACAAAATTCTTCCCAAGCTGGAACTCCACAGTATAATGGTGACAATGAATTTTACCTCTAATGATTCAGGTTACAATAGTTTTAAGGCAGTTTTGTGTGCAGATGGGAGATTCTGTACTGTGAAAGAGAACTTAAACTTTGCTTGTGTTCTCCCAGGAGTAAATATACTAATAATACTCACAGCCTGCACTTGGAGCTGCAGATCATTTTTCTCCTGCAGCAGGGACACCATTTTCTCCTCCAGCTCCTTCCTCTTTGCCTCAGACTTTGCAAGCTCTTCCTTGGTCTTCTCAAACTCTTCCTTCATGTTGGCCATCTCCTTCTCAGACTCTGCACTCTTTAGCAGGGGCTTGATCTTGAAGAACAGCTTCATCCAGGACCAGTGCTTGACATTCATGAATGAACGAACGTTGTACTGGATGCAGAAGATGGATTCCCTGAAGTGTAATTAAAATGTACACTGAATATTTTGAGTTTGATGAGAGGTAACACTTTTACTCGAATACAGTGCCTTTAAGTGAAGATGGGAAACACCTACCTTCTCTCCACCATTCTCTGGTACTCCACTCTCATCAGGAAGCCCCTGCACCTGGCCTGTGTGCGAGTGATGAGCTGTGCCAGCTTCTCATCCCTCATCTCCTCCAGGAGTCCCAGCAGCCCAGCTTTGAAGAACACCTGAAGAAACAGAACATCGCAGTGCATCACTGTCAGGTAGAACAAAACACAAATACAGGGACTGTGTTGAGGAGAGTTGGTACCTTGGTGTGACCAAATTTGTACTGGGTGTGGTCCACATCAATAGATGAAAGGAGTTTCTCAGAAGCTTTCTTGCTATCAATGAACTGTCCCTCGGGGATGGCACTGGCATTAAGCACCTTGTATCTGAGGAATGAAAGAAGATTTGAGTTAATGTAATTTCAAGTTGTAAGGTTATGCTCTTTTATTGAAATTACTGGTATTCTTTGCTGCAGAACAAGCCTGTGGCATTCCATTCCTTTTTATAGATAACATTAATAATTAAGTCCAAATTCAACAACAAAATAAAAGTAAGTTTTAAAGTCTAGGTGTAAATGTAATGCTGATGTCTAACTATTGCATTGTTATCTTTGTTTCTTAAATTATGCTGTTGTTCTTAAATATAAATTTGCTAGACAGGAACATTGCCACTGTGTGCATGGTAAGAAATCATTATTCCCTGAAACTATTTGATGATACAGTGTCTAAAGCATTCTGAGTTTGTAATTTTTGCATAAGAATTTTTTGCATCCAGGTATCAATCTTCATTTTTTTAATCTTGTGAGCATAAGCTTTTGTAGCTCCAGTTTACTTCCATAGTCAGACACTTTGGCAAAACTTGATTTTTTGATGAATAAAAATCAGTGAGGGCATCTGATGAGCCCTTCTTTTCTCAACAGTTTCTCCTATGCTAGACATAAATGTTGGTTTTGGTTATACACTCAATCAATTTTCCTTTGTTTCAGATTTAATTAGGTAGTTTTGGAATTCAAAAATAACCATCAATCTTAAGTAGTTAAAAAAGTCCACTTAAACAGTAAAGATTCAATGGAGAGCGTGAAAGAGTCTGACCTCTGTTTGAAATCTGCATAGAGGATTCTGCTGGGGAATCCCTTTCTGCAAATTCTGATTCCTTCTAGCACACCATTACAACGCAGCTGATGCAGCACCAGTTCATGCTCCATGGCACCTAAGCAAATGAGATAGTTATTTGGTATTTCATTATAATGCATAAAGCATAATGGCTGCATCACGGTAAGATTTCTCTCTACTTCAGTTCTTACCGGGAGTTTTTGTTTCATTGGGGATGATACAGCGCACAAAATGAGGGTGAGTGCTCCGTAGATTGGTCATCAGCTTGTTCAGGTTCTCCTGTGGAAGCAAGAACAAAGGTTTTTCATTAACAAATGTTACCTCTGCAGTTCTGTGAGATACTGGAGCTGTTGTAAAGGAATAATGGACTTGATATTCCTATGTATGTATGTATTTGAGGGTTTTTTTAGTAGTTTTTAGTTTGAAGTCCAGGTTTGGAGTGATGGCAAAACTGTTCAGAGATATACGTATTTTACACAGTATGAAAAACTTTACGGGATGCCAGATCATGTCTAGTGTTCAAATAATGGTGTTTCCATCTGCCTTACTCTCTGGAGGGGTGATAGCTGGTGCTGGCATTTCCCTGTTGCTTTGTCTTCATGTGTATAGTCATTTGCAAATGTATGTGCAGATCCAGATTAGACACTCCTTCAGGCAGACATCCATATCCACCATTGTCACTCCAGGACAGAGGAGAGCTTAGTCCTACTAGCTCATGTGCATATAATTAAATGAAACTGTAGCCCGATCTAGGCTAATTTTTCTAACATTCAAGGAAGGACTAAATCAATATCTATCTTTCCCCTGGCCTCATCTGACTTGAAGTTAGCCCTTTCATGAAAAACATGTTTTTGATACAAAGAAAAATGTTAACTGGTTCAGTGAAATGCCTTATTGAATTTAACTTGGAGTGTCAGAATCTTCAAGAAGAAAAAAGAGAAAGATCAAGAGGCAATTACTTCTGTACTTACCCTGAAAAGAGCTGATACAGTCTGGAAAGAAGAACCCTTCTTCTTGCCTCCCTTCTTGCCACCACCACCACTCTCTGAAGAATAGCCAAATAAGAAGATATTACAACTTTAAGCTGTAGAATTTTTCTCTGTGAGACTGCAAGAATCATGGTCATATATAATGATCAAACTAAGAAAGGAAACTAGGATGAGGCAGGAAGTAGAGAAAACATTCAGACTAAAAGAACAGAGGACTAAGAGTATTGATGAACTGGAATCTTCGGGATTATCATGGCTGAGCGGATGTCTGAGACAGATTCATTAGTTTTCCTTTATTAATAAACTCCAGTCATGGAAGACCCTGCACAAAATGCAGTTTCTGAAGAACATTCCACTGATATTCACTGTTATCAAAGAGTCGCTAAATAAGAGAATAAGAATTTCAAAGGACTGACCTGCTTCTCCGCCAGCAGAGGCAAACAGTAAGGCCAGTGTCTTCAGGGATGATTTCTGGTACAGCCCCACAACAGTTTCATTCAGGGGGTCCTTGTTCTTGTCAAGCCAGCCAGAGATGTTGTAGTCCACTGTGCCAGCATAGTGCACCAGGGAGAAGTGGGCCTCAGCCTTGCCTTTGCCAGGCTTGGGCTTCTGGAAGTTGTTGGACTTGCCCAGATGCTGGTCATAGAGCTTGTTCTTGAAAGAGGTGTCAGTTGCCTTGGGGAACATGCACTCCTCTTCCAGGATGGAGAAGATGCCCATGGGCTGGGAGAAATATGAATACATGAAAAAAGAAAGCAGTGAGGAGAAGGAAAGTGAGCAAAATTTCATTCTGGCTTGCCTGCTAGCTCAAGACATTCTATCTTTCTATAATTCTATAATTCTATGATTTTATACATTCTTTTGTATTAGACAATGTGAATTAGAAGATACCTTCTCGATGAGCTCAATGCAGGCAGCCAAGTCCATCCCAAAGTCAATGAACTCCCATTCAATGCCTTCCTTCTTGTACTCTTCCTGTTCCAGCACGAACATGTGGTGGTTGAAAAACTGTTGCAGTTTCTCATTGGTGAAGTTGATGCACAGCTGTTCCAGACTGTTGAACTGAAGAATACAGATAGAATTTGTTATTAATATAAATGTGAAAAAGTGAGGATAAAGAACAGCGCCCTTTCTTTTTTAAATTATTACAGAAGGATCTGTAAGTGGATCCTTCTTTACTCAGTCAGGAGTTTGGAACTTCTCAGGATGTCTCTGCTGTCAAGCTGAACTTCATTCATATGTTTATGAACTCCTTTAAACTTGTCAGTTTTGATATCTCCTAGACTGACCCAGTTCAGTTAAAGCATTTACAGTTACTGATTTAAAAGCATGTCACAAACCATCTAAGCACTGACTGTCTATGGAGTTTGTGTCTATGCTTTATTTACAAAATGTTAATCTGCTGTTTGTAAACAGTAAAAACCCTACATTTATGAATGTCAGTTGGCATATGGGCAACACAGCTCTATTTTCAAGAAGTCCTTGTAGGAGTTATGATGCTTTAGATGCAATCTTAAAGAATGAAAACCCTTTTTGAAAAAAAAAAAAAGAAGACAATTTCTTCTTAAATCCTTCAACACACAGTAGAGTGTTTTAAAACTGTGTTAAAACACTACTCTTACATCAAAGATCTCAAAGCCAGCGATGTCCAGGACCCCAATGAAGTACTGCCTAGGCTGCTTGGTGTCCAGCTGCTGGTTGATGCGAACAACCATCCACAAGAACATCTTCTCAAAGACAGCCTTTGCCAGAGCACCGACTGAGTTGTACACCTAAAACAAAACCAGAAGATTTCCAGTTATCATGAAGAACAAAACGGAATGTCTGGGGTATCAGTCATCAAACACTGCCCAGATGCTGGTCACAGAGCTTGTTATTGAAAGAGGTGTCAGTTGCCAAGCACCAGATTTTTGTTACCTGCTGCACAGTCTGACCCTTGGTCACAAATTCATTCCCAACTTTGACTCGGGGATAGCACAGGGCCTTGAGAAGGTCTGCTGAGTTGAGACCCATCAGGTAGGCAGCCTTGTCAGCAACTAAAGAGAAAAAAAATCTGTTGCTGGAGCACTAGGAGACATTAGTGCTCTTCTAAAATAAGCAGTGAATGACAATTCCAGTCCAGTTGAGAATTCTGATTTAGAAAAATACATATATACAATTTATTGTAAGAAGAATCCCCAGAAGATATGGAACATGTATACTGTCTGAATTTTTTTTCACTGATGAATTATTTTGAATTTTATTGAATGAAAAAAATAATTTAGACACATTTATGTAAGTGAAAATCAGTAGTAAATGCTTTAAAAAAGGAAAAGGAAAATTAAGTCTGGGATGATAGCAAGAAATCAGAGATCCTTACAGAAGCAAATACAGTGCAATTTCTATCAGTGACTACAGGTGAAGAAAGGTTAAAGACAGAATACTCAAGAGAGGAAAATACTGAGGAAAAAATAATGCCTACAGCTGACTGAAGAGCAATTTTAAAAGTGCACCTTCTAAAAGAGGTCAAAATGTTGGCATTAAAATTTCTGCTTTTACTTCTACAATGGAATTTAGATTCAGACCTGTCACTGGCATGGGATGCAAAATGATTTGTACAAAAATGCCAGAATAAGTCATAGAAAATGTAAGAAGAAACCATAGCAGATTGATTCATGATTATTAGAAGTGTATTCTACTGATACTATTCAGCATTAACATTTTCATTGCTGTTAAAGACCTTGAATATTAAACTTACATCTCAATTTCCTAAGAGAAAAAAGAAAATATAACATATTTAATGTGTGGAAATAACTCGTTTCATGGAAATACTTCCAAGAACCTGTAAAGGAATAAAACCCTGAACAGTTTCAGGGAAAGGAAACACAATACGTGTATGTTAGCTGACTGATTTTCAAATGGAAGCCCTGGAAACCAGCTTAAAATCAACAGAAAATGTAACAGCCACATCTGCAGTATTAACTGCTGTTCCTTTTTAACCTCCTGTGTAAATTAAAATGGGACAATGCTTTCACCGCAGGCATTGAGAGTTGCCTTCAGAACACAGGCTTCAGGGCAGAGCAGCGTCAGGATTCTGGCTTATTTTTTTGTGGAAACAACTACTTCAGGAGGTGACTACCACTGATGACAAATGACAGATAGCTGCCTGAGTATGTAAACTTAAGTCAGTGAGCGGAGTGGTTCTTGGTTATGTGCCAGACATAGAAAGCTGCCAGTCAGAAGAACAGCCAATCTTGTCTTTCTTCTGCCTGACTAGTCACTATGTCAGCCAAGGAACTGTGGTTCAGGATTCCCTGGCCCTTGTATTCGCGTAGTTCAAAGCAGTCTGCATCACCCACTGGCTTGTGTTCTTCCACGGAAGACCTCTATTTAGGACATCCTTATACGCTGCAGTAGGAGCATCAGGGGAAAACCGTGGGCAGAGTCAGTGACTCTGAACAGGAATTACTGCCTGTATTAGCGAGTGTTTCAGTATATATTGTGCTAATACCTTCTGTGCCATCTGGCTCTGCCTGCTCTTCACGCTGCTTCTGCTTAAACTTCAGGTTGCCATAGTGCATGACAGCCCCCGTCAGCTTGTAAATGGCTGTTTTTTCATCAGGAGTGAAGCCCAGGATGTCAATGGCACTCTAACAAAGGAAGAAGTGAAGAATACTTAGACGTAAGTACCATGCCTGCTTCTAGGTCAGAGTCTACCCAAGAAAACTTCTGTGCACTGCTTACATCAGTGGCCATCAGCTCCTCCTGGTCATTAATGCTGGGCACTGTGATCTCGCCTTGACTCACGTAGTGATAGTCATATGGGTTGGTGGTGATCAGCAGCATTTCTGAGAAGAAGGACAAAGCACGTACAGATCAAACAGAATTGGCATGAAAAAGAATGAAAGAGATTGTTCAGTGTACTGTGTTTGGAGAAGTTCCTACCAATTAGCTCCGGCTTCTTGTTGGACATGATCTGATAAAAGATGTGGTAGCTTCTTTCTGCCTTGAGCTGGAAAGTGACCCTGGACTTCTCCAGCAGATCTGTCAAGGATGGTAAGAGAAACTTAGCACAAAAGGCAAGGATGATCAGAAAGAAACATGACCAATTAGGCCTGGAGGGTCTCTTACATGTTTCGATGTCAGCAGAAGCCAGTTTGCCTGTGGCACCAAAGTGGATTCTGATAAATTTACCCTGAAAGAATAAAAAATAAGTGGCCTAGGTCCACCTTCCCATCTCTGACTGTGAAAATATTTCATTTGTTGTGCTGATGAGGAAAAGAGTCGTTTCTTCTTAGGCCAGGCAACTTACAAAGCGTGAGGAGTTGTCATTCCTCACAGTCTTGGCATTCCCAAAAGCCTCCAACAGAGGGTTGGCACTGATGATTTGATCCTCAAGTGTCCCCTAAAACAGAAATCTTGCTATGCTTCAGCTCAGAAAACTGTCTGACAGTTGCAGGGTCCTACTTTTAGAAGCTTACCTGCATTTTGCCCGCTGGCTGCTCCTCCTTCTTCTTATCTCCGCTGGCTGCAATTGTTGCAAAGTACTGGATGACACGTTTCGTGTTCACAGTCTTCCCTGCACCGGATTCTCCGCTGTCAAACCAAACAGAGAAGCAGAGAGCGTGAGGTCAGGGAGAAGGTACACACAGGGCACAGGGCAGCCCCGCAGGGACCCGAGCAGGGAGCGTACTTACGTGATCAGGATCGACTGATTCTCGCGGTCTGTGAAAGAGGCAAAAGGAAAGTTTAACCATTGTCCAGAGAAGCACTGCGCTGACTTAAAAGCAAAGCTGTAAGTTGGAGCTTCTTTTGAAGCACCAATTCCCAGGAAAAAGAAATGGATTTGCTTCCATATCCCTCAGTGGGAGCACAAATGGAGGCATACAGCTGTCAGGGGCGCGTGGTCCTCACACAAACTGTGTATCCTCTTGCCCTTCACACAGTTCTAGATTCAAGGAATCTAGGCAAAATGCCTACCTGTGTTCAAAGTAAACGACTGTCTAGAGCAATAATGCTTTCTCTTCCATCATTGGAAAATAGTAACAAACTCTGAGTCCAGCTTTACTTCTGCACTAGGAAAATGTAGGATTTGGTACAATACAGTGTAAATAGCACCCAGTGTTGAAGCTGTGTGCATCTGATCCAGCTTGTCTTAACATTGATTCCTCCTACACTTACTGTCATACAGCTCTGTGGTGTTTGGTGCTGGTTTGTCACATAGTGCAGTAAGAGCAATGGGACTCTTCAGTTCAGATTGCTTTGAAGGAGATCAGGCACTCACCAGTCAGCATGAACTGATAGGCGTTGTCAGAGATGGAGAAGATGTGTGGAGGGGCCTCCTGGCGCTTTTTGCCTCGGTAGGCCAACACCACCTCCGGGTTGTACACCGGCAGCCACTTGTAGGGGTTGACAGTGACACAGAAGAGGCCCGAGTAGGTCTGTGAGGAAGGGACACGGCACGTTGGCTTCCACTCAGCCGGGCACAGCAGTCCTCCCCAGCTACGCTACCCAAGGAAGAGAGCTGCTGGTACTTACGTAGATCATCCAGGCTGCGTAACGCTCTTTGAGGTTGTACAGCACAGCGGGTTCATGGAGGTGGGTCATCATGGCCATGTCCTCAATTTTATCGTACTTGGGAGGGTTCATGGAGAAGATTTGATCTTCCTTCACGGTTAGAGTCTGCCAAAGAAAAGACAAATCCCCGCATGTCAGCTCAGAGACCACTGTGGGAATCAAATTCACATTGTATATCTTGCCTTTTACTCACTTCTCCACCTTCAGTCTTGACAGTGACCTTCCCAGATTCTTTGCTCTGGATTGTGCTTTTCACATAGGATTCTTTAGCGTGTACCACAAAGACAGATGTCTTGGCATCAAAAGGCTTGTTTTGAGCCTCGATCCTCTCCTTTTCTGACTTTCGGAGGTAAGGAGCTGCCTCCCCAAATATGGCCATATCAGCATCTGATGACATGGCTGCAGTTTATGCAGTTCTGTGCAGTAGGGGGCTGAGAGAAACAGATATAGCAATGTGCTGAGTGAAGGAAGAAATGCCTTTGTACTACACATCACTTTACTGTGTTCTGCTCTATCCATTCTTGTGGTTTCCCTCTCTGTCTAATCTGTTTTTCCCCTACATTTACGTTCAATTTATTTAGATCTCAGATATAACAGAGGTCTTTGATTTAGATGTTTTTTACTTTCTTTCTTTTATTTCCAGTTTTCATGTTCCATTCTTTAGAACTATTAGATTTTCAGTAGCCTACAGAGGAAAATTGCTGCAAATTTAGGTTCTAGCAAGACATTCTCCTGTGTTGGAAATTGGGGCTCTAGTTTTTCTTGTTTTTCAGCCTTCTCCTTTTGATCTGATCCTTTGAGATTATGTTGTAACAAAATAAGGAAACTTGTCAATGCAAAATATTCAGAGCAATCTGAGAAGTGCATCTACTCTTTCATGAAGTTCTATTTGCTGGCAGTTTCTTAATATTTCTGTTTGGTAAGAAGCTAAATATTTCCCAGCAGGTATAGTATGTTTTATGAAAAAAAAAAAAAATGCTGTTTTAGACAGCAAACCCAAGTAGGAATGCACTGCATTAATTTGTACTGATCTAAGGGGTTGTAGCAAGTGCCCACATAGCTGCATAAAACTCTTCTTGGCGGGTCTATTCCTATGAATATGTAAATCAGAGTCTTACCTCTTGTGACACCAAGTGACTCACAGGCTGGATGCTGGTCAGTGCTGAAAAACAGAAATGACAGATTTGTTCTTATTGTTGCACAGAATGCCAAGGATAAACCACAGAGTGAAAACATGCAAGTGACTTGAAGGTAGAAAGAAAATTTCTGCTGATAGAAGCAGCCCTTTGAGAAAATCATTTCCACAGGCAGCAGGAATGCAAAGAGATTCTGCCAGCACCCAGCCAACTGTATTCCTACCTTGAAGATTTCTGTAGAGACAGGAAAGGCTTGTCCCAGCAGTACTTTTATAGGCTCTGGTCGGCACATGCAACTCCCTCCTCCTCTTTCTTAGGTAAAAAAAAAAATTGGGAAAAAATTGTTTGGCAAAGTTGACTGAGTACATGATTCTCATTCATGTTCATCATGGATATATTTAGAAATATTTGAAGTCTTACTTGCTACATGAATAAATCTCCTATAAATATTTTGACTGGGGGTCTGAAAGGAGGAAGTGCTGCCCAGCAAGTAGAGCAGGACTTGGAATTGTTGGCTTCTGTTCTCCTGACTCCTGAATTGCTGTTTGACATATAAGATTTGTGTGCCTCACGACTCAGCAGTAATGAGAAGGATAAATGTTACGAAGAGCAAAGAGAGAGATTCTATTCCAAGATATTCTTGCAGATAAAGACTAAGAATATCTTGAATAATCTAGATGCAAAATTTTGGACAGCAGTATCATGTTTATCTTACTGCAACTACTTACAACTCACTGTTTTTCTTATTTACTTTCAAAAGGTCAGGCTATTTAATCCATATATTTATATACATCTTTTACTATCTTCTGAATTGTCACAAGTTGGGGACAATTTCTAGTCACAACTAGAAATTGGATTTCAGAAGTATTTCCTTGCTATTCTCCATATCTGACTATGAGAGTTCCCTCAGACATATGTCTAGCAGAGGTTTCAGTCAAATTAGATCAGCAGCAATTACTGGCTTTTTGCTTTCTTTGTCTTTTAGGTTTATTGACAGTATTAACGCAGCACTCTATTGCTACTGTAAAGACCTTGAACAGTAGCTATGGTTTCCAAATTAAAGTTTAAGTGTTTAAGTCACAAATAGACCTCTTCCAGTCTTCCCAGCTTCCAAACACAGAGTCCACAGAAATGTGCAGAACTCCTGTGAAATTCAGAGTCTAGACAGGTCTAAGCTGTGGATGTAGACAAGACATATTTATTTCCTATAGCATGCAATGCAATTTCTGAGTAGTGTAGGCAGATTTATTCCACCAGATGCTTCTGTTAACATAAAGTAATAACAAAATTAACATAATTGTAATCCATAGCACACAATTTTAGATCAGTAAAGATGGTTTTTCTTAAAATTAGAATACCTTTTCATTTTAAAAACAACAGCAAAACATTAATTAATTTGAGGAAAATTCACTAAGGTTTTAGATGCTATTTACATAGAGGAAGAAGAGCACTTGTCGTGTTCTGATACATCAGTAACGCAGTATTGTGACTTAGGAAGGCACCTTGTTTGCCCATGTACAAATAAGTTCAATTGTGTAGATAGCTTTTAGACTTAGCATGATACTTCTCAGCGGAGGGGAACATTAGATATACTTGGAAGAGATGCATTAAAGAATTGAAAATCATTCATGTATTTTTGGAATTCATAGGGCAATAGAGGCAATGTGATGTGTTCATATTCTCTGATGCTACAGACAGGCATTAGATAGAATTAATGTTTATCATCTTATGGGATGGGAGTAAGGAAAAAGATACGAGTAGAATGCTAGCTGTTCTATATAACCGAAGTCTGAGATTCATGAGTTTTCTGGGAATAACTTCTGGAACTTGCAGATCTGTAGTTTCCTTTTCAAAGAGTAAGGTGCACTCTACCATCTGAATTCCTTCCATGGAACAAGGATGAGCTGCTCTGACTTTTGACATGACTTCCAAGTTGTGCAGGAACGGAAAGCTTAGCAGCTGAAATCCATACAGTGGTAAGAAAACTGCCATAATTTTCATTTTGATTAAAGCAATACCCACTTACAGAGTCCTTACTTTGTCATTAAGTCTAGTATTAATTGAAAACGATTCTTGATTATCAGTTTGCTTTTTAGGTCCTCTGCACATGTTATTGAAGAGGATAACTAGGATTCCAGCACAGTGGTTCAAAGATCACACTTATAATATATCATCCTGTCTGTCAGTTTGATACTTTGTATTTTGTTTCACCTCCTAGGGCTAATAGGAATAATCTGGCATGGCAATAATTTAAAGAGGGAATTACATATGACTTGTCTCTCTTCTGTTCCCTGTGTTTTTAAACCTGGTAATAATGGGCCACTTTCTACAATCCATAGAATTCATTTCAGGAGATAGCACCTCACACATATTCTTTCTGCAGCAGGTGCACCATGTCTTGTGCACTGCCTTGCATCTTCCAGTCTAGCTTGGAAAAGTGACAGCGGGGTTTATTTCCATTAAGCCAGAAGCATTTTTTCTTGCTTTGCTGTATGAGAAGAGATGAAATGTTTCTCCTACCCCTGTCCTGATACTCAAAATACTGATTAGAAAAACAACAAAAAGTGCTCCCCAAATTTGTCTGTCCCCATTAGAAAAAGAAGTGGTACTTCATAGAACCACAGAAATGTTGGTGGGAAAGGACATCTGGAGGATCCTAGTCATGGTTTCAAATCAAAAGATTTGAAAACCTGTTGTAATGGCACACTATCCTCCTAGCAGAAAACAATGTGCAGGCTGAACATTCCAAGCCACCACTTGCAGCCACTGCCACTGTTTCATCATCTGATGCTCTCAGGAATTTGTCTTCATCATCTTTTCAGGTGCCTGTCAAACAGTTTTAGTCTACCACACCACCCTGCAATCTATTTGCAAGACTGAATGACTTGTATGCTGTATGTGCTGGCTAATTTAGTATCTCACCAACCCACTCTCTCCTGTTTCTCCACATTGTTCTTTAATAGGGGGGCAATAACACCTTCCTCATGTGTTAATCACACTCTAACATACCCTCATATACAATTTGTTTCTTTTCACAATATCAGCACACTGCTGGTTTGTATTCAGATTTGACATCTGCAGATTTGCCAGGCTTACACTCTGTACTATCATTATCCAGGTGTTGCTGAAAACACTAAGTATTACAGTATTGAACCACTGTATGTTATTGACTGCTGAGTATCATGCCACTCGTCACAATCTCTTGAACTCAGGGTTTGAGCCAATTTTCAACCCACCTAATTATCCATCCATCTATTCTATATTCTGCTGTAGAATACAATGTCAAAACCTTTAGTAATCCACTTCTTTTTTTTGCATATTCCACACTTACTATTCTTGATGGAATAGTAATGTTTTTCAATAAAACATTAGGAAGCACTTCTTTAGTGTGTGAGTGATAGAGCAGTGGCACAGATTGCTGTTGTGGAATCTTCTTCCTTGGAGATCTTCAAGTGCTGCCAGTACATGGTCCTGGGAACCTCCTCTAGGTGTTCCTGCATGAACAGAGAGGTTGGACCAGATGACCTCCGGAGGTCCCATCAATCCTTAACCATTCTGTGATTCCAGTGCAATTCATAGAATCATAGAATCACAAGGTTGGAAAAGACCTGTAAGATCATCCAGTCCAACCGTCTTCTCATTACCACTGCTACCACAAGCACTAAACCAGATCTCGCAGCTCCTTGTCCAGATACCTCTTGAGCACTGCCAGGGACGGTGACTCCACCACCTCCCTGGGCATCCATTCCAGTGCCTGACCACTCTCTGAGAGAAAAAGTTTTTCCTCGTGTCTAACCTAATCCTCCTCTGATACAACTTGCGTCCATTTCCCCGGGTCCTATCTGTTGCCTGGGAGAAGAGGCCAAACCCCTCTTCACCCCAACCTCCCTTCAGGACGTTGTAGAGTGCAATGAGGTCTCCCCTGAGCCTCCTCTTCTCCAGACTAAACAATCCCAACTCCCTCAGCCACTCCTCATAAGGCCTGTGCTCCAGACCCCTCACCAGTTTCGTTGCCCTTTTCTGGACACGCTCGAGGGCCTCAACATCTTTCCTGTAGTGAGGGGCCAAAAACTGAACACAATACTCGAGGTGCAGCCTCACCAGTGCTGAGTACAGGGGATGATCACCTCCCTGCTCCTGCTGGCCCCACTATTTCTAATGCAGGCCAGGATGCTGTTGGCTCTCTTGGCCACCCAGGCACACTGTCGGCTCATGTTCAGCCGAGCATCAACCAGCACCCTCAGGTCTCTTTCTTCTTCACAATCATCCAGCCACTCATCCCCAAGCCTATAACGCTGCTTGGGGTTATTGTAGCCAAAGTGCAGGACCTGACACTTGGCCTTGTTGAACCTCATCCCATTCATCTCAGCCCAGTGATCCAGCTTATCTAGATCCTCTGTAGGGCCTCCCTACACTCAGGCAGATCAACACCACCTCCCAACTTGGTGTCATCTGCAAACTTACTGAGGGTGCACTCAATCCCCTCACCTAGGTTGTCAATAAATATATTAAACAAGATGGGCCCCAGTACAGACCCCTGGGGGACACCACTCATAATGGGTTGCCAGCTGGACTTAACTCCATTAACCACTACCCGTTGGGCATTGCCCTCTAGCCAGTTCCTTATCCAAAGAAGTGTATATCTGTCCAGACCATGGGCAGTCAGTTTCCCCAGCAGAAGCCTGTGAGAGACTGTGTAAAAGGCTTTGCTGAAGTCTAGGTAGACTACATCAACAGCCCTTCCCTCGTCTACCAGACTGGTCACCTGGTCATAGAAGGAGATGAGGTTGGTCAAGCATGAACCTATCCTGGCTGGGCCCGATCCCCTGGACACCACACATGTGCTGTGAGATCTCACCCAAGATGATTTGTTCCATTGCTTTCCCCAGTACCGAGGTCAGGCTGACAGGCCTATAGATCCCCTGATCCTCCTTACGGCCCTTCTTGAAGATGGGAGTCACATCAGCAAGCCTCCCATCCTCCGAGACCTCTCCAGTTAACAGGAGCGCTGATAGATGGCTGAGAGAGGCTTGGCGATCACCGCCGCCAGCTCCCTCAGCACCCAAGGGTGTAACCCATCTGGTCCCATGGACAGATGGAGGAGAAGCTCTCTGCCTGTCTGCACCTGAATCTCTGTAGGGTCCCAGACTTCCAGATCAGGGCATAAAATACCCAGCGGATGACTGATCTGGCTATTAAAGGCAGTTGTAAAGAAGGTATTGAGGACTTCAGCCTTCTCCTTGTCCTCAGTGGCCACATTCCCTACTGCATCAAGTATAGGATGAGAAATATCCTTGGTTCTTCTTTTGCCATTGATATATTTATAAAAGGATTTTTTATTGTCTTTTACTGCATTGCCAATCTGAGTTCAAGTTGGGCTTTTGCCTTCCTAACTTTCTCCCTGCATACCTTAGCTACTCCCTTGTAATCCCCCCAAGTAGCCTGCCCCTTCTTCCAGAGGACACAGACTCTCTTTTTCTCCCTGAGTCTCAACAATAGACACCGGCTCATCAGCACCGGTCGTCTTCCCCTACGGCTCGCCTTACGGTACACAGGGACAGCCTGTTCTTGCACCTGTAAGATTTCCGTCTTGAAGAGCGTCCAGGCTTTCTGGACCCTTTACCCTTGAGAAGCGACTCCCAAGGGACCCACACAACAAGCGCCCTGAGCAGATCAAAGTCCACCCTCTGGAAGTTCAAGAAAGTAGTTTTACTGGTCACTCTTTTGACTTCTCCAAGAATAGAGAATTCTACAATTCCATGGTCGCTCTGCCCAAGACGGTCCCCAACCTTCACTTCTCCCACCAGTCCTTCTCTGTTAGCGAAAACCAGGTCTAGCAGGGCACCACCCCTGGTAGGCTCACCTAGCAGCTGCATAAGGAAGCTATCTTCCACACACCCTAGAAACCTCCTGGACTGCTTCCTTTGTGCTCTATTATATTTCCAACATATATCAGGGAAGTTGAAGTCTCTCATAAGAACAAGTGCTGGCTATCGCATGACTTCTGCAAGCTGCTCATAGAATGCCTCATCCATCTCTTAATCCTGATTAGGCAGTCTATAACAGACCCCCACCAAGATGTTGCCCTTACAGGCCTTCTCCCTGATCCTTACCCGTAGACACTCCACTCTGTCATTCCCAACCCCAAGTTCTTCAGTATCAAAACATTCCTTAATATAAAGGGCCACACCACCACCCTTCTTGCCTTGTCTATCCCTTCTGAAGAGCTTGTAGCTATCTATCACAGCACTCCAAATTCAGTTGATTTTCATTTCACAGTGTTTCTTTTCTCTAATAATATCATTTAAATGATTTTCATCTTGCAGATATAAAATGTTTAAACAGTTGAATTGTAGCTAAAATAATAGAAAAGTTTGTAATGCCAGTTTTCTTTCTTGACCCATCTGGTCACCTGTTATGATGGACTGACAGCATCAGAAGACATACAAATAGTAAGTGATGTCATCAACTTGGATTTCTGCAAGGCCTTTGACACAGTCCCGTAACACATCCTTTTCTCCAAGTTGGAGAAATGCGGACTTGATGAATGGACTATCTAGTGTATAAGAAATTGCTTGTATGGTTGCAGCTAGAGCATCGTGGTTAATACAACAAAATAACAAGGGCCAGCAGGTAGAAACTGGAACACAGGAAGTTCCATGCTAACACAAGGAAGAACTTCTTTATTGTACAGTGATGGAGCACTGGAACAGGTTGCCCAGAGAGGCTATGGAGTCTCCTTCTCTAGAGATATTCAGGACTCATCTGGACTCCTATCTGTGTGACCTACTGTGACATCTGCCAACCCTCTCCAGCACTTGAAGATGTATTCCATGGAGACACTGGATTTGAGTACATCCAAATTCTTCAATACTTGTGTTGCGGTCTAACCCTCTAAGGCAGCTAAGAGTCACACACTGCTTGCTCACCGTCCCCAGACTGGATGGGGAAGAGAATTGGAAATAGAAAAGTGCAAGAACTCCTGGGTTGAAATAGAGACAATATGATATGTAAAGCAAACATTGCACATGCAAGCAAAGCAAAACAAGGAATTCTTTTTTTACTTCCCACTAATAGGCAAATGTTCAGCCACTTCCAGGAAAGCAGGACTCATCATGCTTAATGGTTACTTGGAAAGATGCCATCCCCTTCGACTTTGTCCTCCTTTTACTCTAGCTTTTATTGCTAAGCATGAGGCCACATGCTATGGAATTACCTTTTGGTGCATTTGGCTCAGCTGTCCTGGCTATGTCCCCTTCCAATGTCTTGTGCATCCTACTCATTGGCAGGGCAGATTAAGCAGCAGGAAAGTCCTTGACTCTGTGTAAGCAATATGCAACAACTAAAAGCACTGGTATGTTATCACCACTGCTTTAATTAAAAATCTGAAGACAGCTCTTACCAGGGAAAATGAAGGTGAAATATGTCTTTCAGTACCTTGCCATTTTCTATGTCTCCTGCCACCAGGTAACCTGCTCTGCTGAGCAACAGATCTACCTTTTATCTACTCTTTATTTTTGCTGATGCTATATTTCTAGGAGCCCTCTTATTTCTTTTAACATTCCTTTGCCAAATTCAACTCAAGATGGAATTTGATTTTCATAACTCCATCCCTACACACACACACATCTTTATAGTTCTCCTAGGTGATGTGACCTTTTGTTACCTCCCCTGACCTGCTGGTCATGCTCTTTATAATGCACCCCCAGGGTACCACTGGCCTTCTTGGCCACAAGGGCAAACTGCTGGCTCATGATCACCCTAATGGCCACCAGAACACCTAGGTTCTTCTCTACAGAGCTCCTCTTCAGCAAATCAGCTCCTGACCTCTACTGATGCATGCAATTATTCGTCCTCAGGAATAGGGCTCTACACTTGTTGAACCTCATCAGGTTCCTCTCTGCCCAACTCTCAACCTGTTCAGATTCTTCTGAATGGCAGCACAGCCTTCCAATATGCCAGGCACTCCTACCAGTTTCATATCATCAGAACTTGCTGAGGGTTTACTCTATCCCTTCTTCCAGGTCACTAATGAAGATGTTAAACAAGACTGGACCCAGTGTCGATCCCTGGGGAACACTGGCAGCTAAAGGCCTCCAACTAGAGTCTGCGTCACTGATCACAACCCTCTGAGCTCTGCCAGTCAGTCAATTCTCAGTCCACCTCACTGGCCACTTACCTACCTCACACTTGCTCAGCTTATCTACGAGGATGTTGTGGGAGACAGTGTCAAAGCCTTGATGAAGTCAAGGTATGCAACATCCATTCCTCATCTACCCAACTGGACATGACATCATAGAAGGCTAACAGACTGATCAAGTGGAATTTCCCCTTGGTGAATCCATGTTGACTACTCCTGATAACCATCTTCTCTTCCACTTGCCAGCTCCCTCAATAGTAGTGTGTGCATCCTATTAGACTCAATGGATTTCAGAGCGTTCAGTTAACCTATGTGACCTCTGATCAGATCCACATCAACCAAAGGGAAATATTCCATTCCTCAGACTCTCTCTCTTACCTCCAAGGTATGGTATTTTCATGGAGCAGTCTTAGCAGTAAAGGCTGAAGCACAGAAAGTTTTCAGTAAATCCGCCTTCATAGTGTCCTCTGTTACCAGAGCACCCATCTTATTCAGCAACAGACCCATATTTTCCCTAGTCTTCCTTTTGCTACTGGCATACTTTCTTATTGTCTTTGACATCTCTCACCAGATTTAATTCCATGTGGGCCAAAGCATTCCTTTTCACATCCCTGCGTGCCCTGAAATTGTTCCTATATTCCTCCAAAATGGCCAGTCTAAAGCTATGAAAGAGGAATGTCAGGTTCATGATTGCTGCAAAAATTCCACAGACAAGTCATAGGTCTCCACTATTGGGAATGGAGTAGGAAAGGTCATCTAGTTCAATTTCCTTGCAATGAACAGTGACATCCACAGTTAGATCAGGTTGTGCAGAGCCTGGTCCAGCTTCGCCATGAAAGTCTCCAGGGATGGAGCATCCACCACAGCTCCATCCCTGGAAACTTTCATGGCAGCCTGTGTCTGTGCCTCACCACCCTCCTTGCAAAAGACTCTTTCCTTATATCCAACCTAAATCTCCCCTCTTTAAGTTTGAAACCATTTCCCCTTGTCCTATCACCACAGCCAATGCTAAAGAATCTGTTGCCTTCTTTTCTAGAGCTCCCCGTTAGATATGAAAGGTTGCTATCTGGTCATCTCAGGGCCTTCTCTTCTCCAGGCTTAATAGCCCTACCTCTTTTAGCCTGTCTTCATAGGAGACATATTCCATCCTTTGGATCATTTTTGTGACCCTCCTCTGGACGTGCACCAACAGGTCTATTTCTCTCCTGTACTGAGGATTCCACATCTAGATGCAGTACTTCAGAATAGAGGGTCAGGATCACATCCCTCACCTTGCTGGCCACACTTCTTTTGATGATGCCTAGGATACAGTTGGTGTTTTGGAATGACAGGGCACACTGCTGGCTCATGTCCAGCTGCCATTCACCTGTACTCTCAGGTTCCTTTTGGCAGGGTTGTGCTCAGTTCTTTCACCCCTAGCTTGTATTGCTAGTGGAAGTTGCCTCAACCCAGGTGCAAGACCTTGCATTTAGATTTGTTGAACCCCATGAGGTTTTCCTGGGCCCACTGCTCAGCCTATCTATGTCCCTCTGGATGGCATCTTGTCCTATGGATGTGTCAACCGCACCACACAGCTTGGTATCATCTGCAAATTTGCACTTGACCTTTGTAATTGATGAAGATATTAAAGAGTATCAGTCTCAGCATTGATCCCTCATCACTGATCTCCATCCAGACAGTGAGCCATTGACTGAGTTCAATCCTGAACCCAGTTCTTCATCTATCAAACAGTCCACACATCAAATCCATATCTTTCCAATTTTGAGAGAAGGATGTTGTGAGATAATGTGTCAATGGTTTTACTGAAGTCCAGAGAGATGACATCAGTGACTCTTCCCTTGCCCATTGGTGCAGTGACACCATCATAGAAGGCCACTAGGTTGTTCAAGCAAGGTTTGCCTTTGGTGAGGCCATACTGGTTCTCTTGTATCACCTCCCCATCTTCCATGCACTTTAGCACAGCTTTCATGGGGATCATCTCCATGATCTTCTCTGGTACAGAGATGAGACTGACAGGTCAATAGTTCCTGCAGTCATCCTTTTTATCCTTTTTAAAAATTGATGTGATACTGCCTTTTCTCCAGTCACCAGAGACTTCCCCTGACTGCCATGACTTTTCAAATATTATCAAGCGTGTCTTGGTGACTACATCATTTTTCACTACTAGAGGTTTTTCAGACTTGACACTGTCTGACAATAGTGTGTCTGAATGTCTACATGGTGTTGGTATGGCTAACCTTTCCTTGAAAATTCCCATATCAAACTAGCCTGCTGGAAGGAAGATTAGCCCTGTCATTAATTAACCAAACATGTGTGAATGGGAGAGGTAAGGTTGAGGTCTCAAGATGACTGCAGACCTCTCTCCAAACACGTACACATAGTTAACACAAATGTATATGAAGGACGTACTTTTGTTCCATTGATGTACATGTTAGGTAGCAATATTCCCCATGTCTATCACAGTGCTTTCCTCTGGCTGTGTAAAGAGGGCAGGACACTGATCTACATTCCTAGTGCTTTTTCTTAGTTTGTACCACATCCTTTGTATAACATCCTTAAACATATACTTACATTCCCAGCATCATTAACTGCTTGAATCAGTCATATTTATTGGGATCCACCTATGATGGGAATTAAGGAAATTCAGGTGTGCATTATCCTTTTTGTCTCACACTAATTTCCATCAATTAGATTGCTCTAGCTTTGCCTTATAGCCATGCTTTCATATATCCTACCAAAAGAAGACATTATCCAGTATTTCTCAGTTTTCAGCACTCTGCAGCTGTCTATCTCTGCATACTCTGCCAGGTGGAGCACAGCTTCCGACAAAATTTAGACAGTTGTCATGTCTACCACATTATAGGTTTTGACTTTAGAATTACCTTACTCTCTCACCTTTTCCCGCTATGCTTTGTGTCCTCCGGCAAAGTATCAAATCTAGTTTAAAAATAGATGCTTGTGAATCCAACTGGGAGACCTACTGATGCTTTAGAAAAGAGTAGCAGGACTTCACCTCAAAGTACGTACTCTCAATGTTGGATTTAAGAACTCCTCTATACATCTTTATTTTTGATACAGTATTTCCCAACTTTTGGGAATTTTTTGCTCAAATAGGCTTGCTCAATTGTCTTTATCCCCAAAAGAGACAGAGGACAGTCTTCAGTGGTGGGTTGTTAGAGTTAGGGTAGTATGGTTGGGTTGTGTTTGGACTTGATGATCTTTCAGGTCTTTTCCAACCTGAGCAATTCTATGATTCTACGATATAACCTTCTTTATTCTGTTAAAGGGAGAGACACTAGGACATATTCCCGTGGGATCTCTCAATCTGTTAGAAGTCACTGCTTCTTTTTTATCCCTTATCCTGACACATTGTCCCTCCTTTCCTGAAGTACTTGGTGGTTACAGACTTCCTGGTCCACATAATACATGTGCCCCCTTGCATGTAACCTATTAGGCCCTCACAGTAAGTCCAAAGATAGTAAGTTCAAGTTGTCTATAGACCTTTGTAACTAAAACCTTATTTGGTAAGAGCATACAGACCGAGTGGAAAGGTAAGCTTCTGCCAAGTGGAATTGGCAAGCTTCTGCACAGCAACTTGCAAGCAAGGGCAAATCATTTGCAAGCCTCTGAGTAAATAATTTTGTATGCAAAAGCATCTTCAAGCTTCTTTCTCTTACTCACTCTTTGCTTCTTGGAGGGAGGCAGAAAAATTGGTCTACTCTGTCCATAAGAACTGATGGAAAACATCTTGAATTAAACTTTTTCAGCTACAGCTGCAGGGGTTGGAAAGAGCAGAGATAACTGCATTGCCGTGATGTGAATGTTGCAAAGAGATGAGTCTTTGGTACTCAGAGTCTTTATTGAAGGAGAAGCTTTGGAGTCCTACCCAGAAGACCAGAAAATTTTGATCAGTTGATCTGAGAAGCCACCCTCTTCCGTTCCTACTGTACCAACAAACAAACAGGCTTAATTAAAGACTGCATTATTGGAAAGATGATAGGAAAGGAGTAATGTGTGAAACAGCACCAGTGTCTTCTTTCTCTTGAGACTGGCCATTTCCTGATTCTGCCTTTCCTAGAGTCAGAGTCTAGCACATACGTGTGCTTAAGAGTTAGCATTTGCTGGTCAGTGTCATTTGTTCACTATCCCCGGCAGCTGCTTTTTGCTATCCTGTTAACTGCACCTGGTCATTAATAATCCTCACAGATCCTTGAAAGTTACTCCTGAATAACTTTACACCTTCCTCTGACATCCTGTCTTCAGCATGACGTGTTCTACTTGCTGAAAATCAAGAAACTTCGCAAATATATGCCTCCTTCCCTCATCTGTCCAGGCTTCCATCAACCAAAGTTGTAATTTACTGCAGTTTATGAAACAGCTGTTCACTCTGGATGTATATTTTCTTATGTTCTTTGAGTAGACTGCAGAGATTTCACAACAAAGCTGCATTGAAGCAGAGATGGATGCATTAAAAAGAAGTTGTGTTTTTGTTTGTTTGTTTATTTTGTGAGATTTCAATATAATTAAGAATAATTTTGGGGGAATAAGTCCATTTTGATCCATCAGCTGACCACAGTGCTCTGATTAGTGAAGAATACACAGCTGTGCTTTCCATTTTGATAAAGAAGTTTGAGAACAGGTTTCAAGATTGAAAAAAAAAATAAAATCATCAATTCAGGTTTGCAACACCATTTTCAGTTAATATAAATACATACCTGCAAATTTTCAAACAGAATGTAAGGAGTTGCAGTCAGATATTCAACTCAAAAATCTGATCACATCTCTTTACCAGACTTTCATACTCCATCTCTTATTAGAGAAAAATAGCCTTCAATGAACAATCAAGCCTTATTCATGTCATTGTTTTTTGGCAGTACGCACATTTCTTCCAAAACAATATACGTGAAATGCAAGGAAAAACTCCTTGCACCTGGTGGATGCAAAGAAAAATGGCCTATTATGATCCCAGTGCTTCTTGTGGAGCAGAATCATTGAGAAAAACAAGACTGCTCACACACCAAGCAAAGCTGAAATGGAAAGTTTTAGAACTAGCACTCACTGATTACTTTTGCTAAACTAATGTATTGGTCCTTAAACTACTACATTGATCCCTATTGCTAAACAAATGAGCCTGTATCAGTGTGGCAGCAGAGGCTGCATCTTCCCACCAATATTCCATTACATTTTGTTGATATGTGACAGATGGCAGCAGAGGGGCAGTCTGACAAAATGATGCCTAACATGGAAGTGTGTATGAAACAAAAGTCTGTCATTGAACTCATCCATGTGGAAAAAATGGCACCCACTGACATTCCTTGCTTCTTGCTGAATATTTATGAAGACCAAACAGTCGATGTGAGCACAGTGAGGCCTTGGGTGGTGTGCTTCAAGAGGGGCAACTGTGGGTCATCTTATCTGGCGCAGATTTTTATGAGCACCATGTTCACTGGCTGGCAAAAATGCCAAGCAAATGGTGATTACAATGTTGAAAAATAGTGTTTTGCAGTTGAGAATTTGCTCAAATAACATTATTGTGCTCTTTGTATCTGTTGTAGTTTCTGTGGAAATAAATAGGAGGCATTGCTTTCAGAACAACTTATGTATATGTGGTCCTGACAAGCCAAAAGGTTGGACATCCATGCACCATAACATGTCGTTTGCAATTTTCCCACTTCTGCCCAGGCTTCTTGTTAAACTAGAGAGCCTTGGACAAACACAAGTATCGCAGGATATCATTGGATACCATGAATACCATGGGACTATCCAGAGCTGGTGCTAATCCTTCTTCCATGTTGAACATCAAGATATGTTTCCTGATGATTCAGAACAGCCTGCGGTTAGCACCCACCTTTATAATGTAATTTTCTACTGTCAGAGAATATCAGGACTCTGAGTATGTAATAAAGCAGATACACTTTAGGATAGTTTGGACTGAAGCTTTATTAACTATGATCATAGAGAGAGAATGCTCAGGCATCATTTCTCCCCAGTGCCCCTATGTTCTATCCCCACAGATTGCAGAAATCTGGATTGCATCCCATTTCAAAGAAATGAAAGAGATAAGGAACATCACTGTAGTGTTTAGAAAGCCAGTGTGTGTTTTTGAGAAAAAATGGACTTGAGATAATCATTTATATGTTAATGAAGCCAAGGACACATTCCTGGGAGGGATGGACTTCTTAGGTATCTTGTTAACTGCCACAGTCATAGAATCATAAAATCATAGAATGGCTTGGGTTGGAATAGATCTCAAGGATCATCAGGTTCCAACCACCCCACTACAGGCAGGGTTGCTAACTGCTAGATCACATAGTAGATCAGATTGCCCTGGCCTTAAACACCTCCACGGATGGGGCGTCTACAACCTTTCTGTGCAGTTTGTACCAGGGCCTCACTATCCTCTTAGTGAAAAACTTCCCCCTCATATCTAATCTACATCTTTCCTCCTTTAGTTTAAAACCATTCCTCTTTGTCCTATCACTATCTACACATATAGAAGATGATTTCCTTCCTGTTTATAATCTCCCTTTAAATATTGGGTAGCCATAATGATATCTTCCCACAGCCTTCTCTTTTTCAGGCTGAACAGCTCCTTCAGTCTATCTTCATAGGAGAGGTGCTCCAGCCCTCTGAGCATCTTTATGGCCCTCCTCTGGACACAAAAACTTGACAACTTTTCTCTGTTGGGGGCTTCAGACTGGATGCAGTTCTCTAAATGGGGCCTCACAAGGGCACAGAAGAGGGGGAAAATTCCCCCTCTCTCCCTGCTGTCCACCCCTCTTCTGATACAGCCCACATTGTCTGTTGACCTTCTGGCTGCAAATGCACACTGCTGGCTCATGTTCAGTTTTTCATCTACCAGAACACCCAAATCCTTCTCAGCAGGGCTACTTTCAAGGTTGTATACATCTCTGGGATTGCCTTGACCCAAGTGCAGAACCTTGCACTTTGCTTTGTCGAACCTCATTAGGTTAACAAGGGCTCAACTTTCGAGTTTGCCAAGGACCTCTGGATGGCATCCTTTCCTTCTGCACTGCTCAGCTTGGTGTCATCAGCAAACTCACTGAAGGTGCACTCAATTCCGCCATCTATGTAATTGATTGAGATGTTAAAGAGACTGGATCCAAGACAGACCCTGGGGACACTGCTCATTACTGGCCTCCACCTGGACTTATAGCCATTGACCTCAAGCCTCTGGCTGTAACCTTTCAAACAATTCCTTATCCGCCGAATAGTCCAGCCTTTAAATCCATCTCTCTCCAATTTAGAGATAAGGATGTGATGGGGAACGATATGTCGAAGGTCTTACAGAAGTCCTGGTCTCCCCTCATCCTTCTTCCCTTCCCCTTCCCCTTCCCTTTTCCTTTTCCTTTCTGTATTATTTTCTGAACTTCTTGTGCACATCATCCCTCCTTACCTTCTCTGAGCATTTTTCTGTGGTAAGAGGTATGTTGTCTGGTCATATACACTACTGCTTCAATTGATGCTGTTGAATGGTCCAGTCAGAGGGACCTTGGCAGGCTGGAGAAACGAGAAGACAGGAATCTCAAGAAGAGAGGGAAATGCTCATAGCTTAATGTCAGGTAAGTACAGTCCTAAGGAAGCAGAAGAGGGAAAGGATGTGCATGTCTGTATGTTTTAAAAGCAACAACAACTGAACACAAAATCCTACAAAAGAGGATGTGATTGTGAAAAGAAACACAGAATGGCACAGAAGCACCTGAAGTGAAGAATGGGGTTGCATTCAGCCTGTGAACTCATATACCATATCAAATCAGGATTCAGCTACAAGTGCAGAGGGAGTGTCCTGAAAGAGCCAGCAATATCTTGATACAGAATGAGAAACAACTAAGCTCCTGTCAACAATCAAATTTCTCTGAACCTCTTTTCCACGTCTTACAGCTGGCCTCCAGTAGTGCTGAAAGTAAAACAGCACAGTCAAATAGAAGTAGTTGATTGAAAGCCACCTCTGGATACATAATATCCTGCACTGCTATGTGGTGTGAGCAAGGCTCTGGATTGCTGACATTCTTCTGCAGAGGAAGGGGGATTTGGGTATGCAGAAAATAGATCCTTCCTGAGAAGATGATCTGGCAGCTGCCTCACACTGCCAGCTCCAATGACACAACGTTCCCTCCCCCATGCTGAAGGGGCCATAAGGGACAGAGATAATTCCAGCAGTTCAGATAAGGTTGAAATGTCTCCAAATTTTCAGTTTGTTGTCTGGCATTGTGAGAGCCTCAGAAGTTAACTTCCTCATTTTCATGTTGCTGCAGTGCTGATGGTTACATTTCAAGTGTGAATAACTGAGTTGAACAATGCACTGATTTGAAAGGAGTATTTACTCACACAGAATACAATCTCTATGTGTTAGCATATTTAACATATTAAGTGCTTTTTCCCATTTTCCCATCTGATGTTACTGCTTGACTCCTTGAGTTTCCCTCCCTGGATTCCTTGTCCCAGACTTTAGACACTGATTCTGCCCCTAACCAGTGTGATCCAATCCAAAGCTTCTCTAATCAACCAGATGTTAACTGGGATCAGTGCTGAGGAGGTAATGGTAGTTGCCTAAACTGCATCTTTTCTAGGCTGACTGTCTTCTCTGCTTCCAGCACAGCATAATGGAAACTTCTAGTCTTACCCATGCAATTTACTTGTCTGGGTTCAAGTCCTGTCCCTCCTCCATTCCATCAGCTTTGATGACAAGGAAATTGTTTTGCTTTGTTTTAGTTAGGCAGGATATTTGCATAGGCTCAGTACTCACTGTGCCATTGCATGCCCTGTGCAACCCATACCAAGTGGTGGCTGCTGCTTGCTAATCGTTTGTCAAGTTTGCCAGGAGGAGAGGAGTTTGAACTTGAGCCTTTAAGAAGGCAGCATCTTTTTCTTCATGACCTAAAGAGGCAGATGTCCCAGGACAGGTGACAACTCTAGCCACCTGCAAGTAGGCATAGCAAAGCAGCAGCAGGGTATGTCTGTCTGATTTGACTGAATGGATTCTTCTGCTGACCTGAGCAATACCAGAACCTAGGGCACTTACTCTGACAGGGACACGTTATTTGCCTGACTGCTGCCTATCATTTTATGTTGTTTTCAAAGTACTTACCATTAGCTATTTCTCACTCTACTGTTTCTTCCTTTTCTTACCCATAATGGTATTACTTGTTCTCTTCGATGGGTTCTTTGTGTGAAAATATTTTGTATCTGCGGGCTGTAAAATAGGTTCAGTCTCTAGTGCTGACTTAGACTTGGAAATATGCTAAAGATGTCCTTTTCTAACAAGAATGAGGAAACTGAGGAAAGAAAAAATTTTTATTTATAGTTTTAATTCACATTTTTTCCACTGCTTCTGGGTGAAGCCTGAAGCATAAAAGGTCTTGAAGAACTTAAGTCATGAGATTGGCAGTATAAAAGAAACTGCTGTCTTCAGGAAGTGTGTTTCTCCATGCTATATAAAACTGACAAGACACATCTGATAAAGAAGCAGTAATAGGAGTCAGAAAAAGAAAATGCAGAGACTAATTAGTCTTTACATAAACAGGCTCTGGGGTCAGAAAGGAGGAGAAAGTGACTGTACATGAGAAAGCAGATGCAATATTGATTTGTCATCCTTCCTAGGTGTCTCTTTGTCCCAGGCAGACCCTTCAAATCCTACTTGACATCTTTCCAGACTATTTTCCATACCGTCTCTTTATCTTCCCTCTTTCCCTCCCTCCCTTCATTCCCACTCCTGATATTGTCTATCAGCACTGTGGATAACCTCCCCTCAGAGACTGTGATGGAAGATGTGTATCACTTAAGAACTAGCATGCAGCTTATGTCGCTTACTGGAAGTAACCTGAGCTGCTACTACCTTCATAATTGTTACATGAACTAAAAAAAAAAAAAAAAAAAAAAAAAAAAAAAAAAGGCAACAAAACAAACAAACAAAAAAAAAACACACAAAAAACCGTCTAAATGTCATGAGTGTAATAATCAGACATTTTGCACAAAATCAAGTATTTTTAAGGATGTGTACTTCAGTAGTTTGTGGGCAGAATTAAAATGCAGTAACAGGTTCTGGTGAGTGTGATGCTTCTTCATCTCTTAAGCTTCATCTTTGGTTTTACAATTTTTCAATAAATGCTATACAACACATGCTCACAAATATTACTGTGTTCAGGAAATTAGTTTAAGAAAGCCAAATACATTAACCATATATATTCCTAGCTATTCAGGCAAAAATTGAAGAACTCTCTTTAGAGAGCTATTTCTTTAAGTGCCATTGGTCATTTATATAAATAACGTAACACATCACAGTACCTTAAAACAAGTACAACAAAATAAGTCACAAAATCAGACGATGTAGCCACAACAGGCTTCCTCTGGTATCAGAAACATCTAACAACATCTCTGTAAGATTCCTTTGGTCTTGTTGGCAGTGCCATTGCCAGCAATTCTTCTCAGAGCTAAAAACTTATGACACTTGAAGACCTAAAGAAAAGAAGGCTCTGAGGAGACTTTGTAGAAGACTTCCACTTCTATCAGCAGACCTATAGGAAAGATGTGGAGTGACTCTATCAGAGAGTGTACTGATAGGACAAGGTGGTACAGTTTTAAAATACTAGAAAGTAGATCATGGATGTCCAACTTTTTGTCTTGCTTGGGCCACACTGAGTGAAAATGAATTGTCTTGGGTAGCATATAAGATATATAATAAAGTTAATATATATAAGTAACAAAACATATTTTATCTTTTTACATTTTATTATTAAAACAGTGGTTGCAATTCTTAGCAAGTTGTCAAAGTGTTCATCAGAGATTTTTGATGAAATTTTAGTCTCCCTATGCTTCATCCTGAAAACCTTTTGTTCACAAATGTATGTAACGCCAAAAAGTGATGAATAAGGCATGACTCTGAAGTGAGGGGTATTTTTCTCTTGTAAGATATGTCTTAAAACAATCTAGTAGAGAGATATTATCAATTTTTTGAGTTTGAAAACAGGAAGATAATGTATTTATGCTGCCTGAAAATGGAGTTACAAATATACCAAAAAATAAAAAATAAAATTAAAAAATTAAAAAAAAATTGCAATGTTGAAACCTATTCTTAAATTCCTTTATCAGAATGTAAAGCAAGGCTGCATATTTTTTGCTGTTCACAGGACTGTGTTTAGCCAGTGTATCAAAATGCATTAAATAATTTGCCATAACTTGAGTTGGACTGCACTGTGCCTTCCCTGATTTTAGCCCAGATAGTGCTACTCAGATACTAATGTTTGGTTGTTGCTGAGTGACAGTGCTCACTTGGCACCAGGCTGGGCCACATGGTGGAGAACAGCCCAGCCCCAGCCTTACTCTTAAGCTAAGCACCCAAATTTTTACTTCCATTAAATATTGATTCAGTCTCAGATTTTTTTCAGTCAGCTGTAACCATTCAAAGTCTTCCAGGATTAATCTTGGAAACTCCCAGGTTTGTAAGTGAAGTGGTATACAAATTTCAGATTCAGATAAATCACTTACCACTATATTTTCCACTAAAAATTCCACAAGGTTGTTTCTTTTTTTATTTCTTTTTTGTTTGTTTTGCTAGCACTATCCTCATGGAGTTTTACCTAATACTGTAATAGCAGTACTCAAGAGGAGCTAAATCTACAAAAAAATCCCAAACTTCTGTCTCACCACACAAATCATTGAAATAACTAAATTTTGCTATATTAATGTGGAAAGCATAATGTTCAAAATGCATGTGTAAACTCTATCTATGGTGCATGAGTCACTGAAAAGGCTGCAAGTAGCCAAACCTGCTATAAAATTCCACCATTTCTGAGGGTCAGAGATCAGTGGGACTTCATCTAGAATCATCAAATTATAGAATTATAGAATATCCTGAGATGGAAGGGATCCGTAAAGATTATTATGTCCAAATCCTGGCCCCACTCAGGGAGGCTACAATTCAAATTGTATTTTTAGTTTCAGTGTCGAAAAGCTTCTTAGACTGTGGTAGGCCTTGTGCTGTAACACTGCCCTAAGGATCCTCTTCCACTGCCCGACTACCCTCTTGATGAAGAATACCCATCCTGACTCTCCCCTGAAGCTCCTCCATGCTGTTCCCTCAGACACTGTTGCTGTCACCAGAGAGAAGATACAAATGCCTGCCCCTCAGATCCCCTTGAGAGGAAGCTGTAGGCCAGCATTAGTCTTCCTCTCCATCTCTTCTTCTCTAGGCCAAACAATCTAAGGGACCTCAGTCCTCCTTTGGATGCTCTCTAATAGTTTTACATCATTCCTCCCAAAGCCACACAGAACAATTAAGGTTAAGCCACACCAGTACAGAGCAGACTGGGACAATCACATCCCTAGACATTATAGATTCTCTTGTTCCAACAATCCTGCTATGAGTAGGGTTGCCTCAATAGACTAGGGCCCCATCCAGGCTGGCCTTTAATACGTTCAGGGATGAGGCATCCACAGCTTCTCTGGGCAAACTGTTTCAGTGCCTTACCATCCTCTGAGTTAAAAAATTTCCTTTTAATATCTAATATAAATCTCCCTCTTTTAGTTGAAAACCATTCCTCTTGTCTTATCCATATCTTCCCATATAAAAAGTAACTCTCCATTTTCTTTATAAGCTCCCTATATGTGTTAGAAGGCCACAGCAGGGTCTTCTGGAGCCTTCTCTTCTCCAGGTTGAACAAGCTTAGCTCCGTCAATCTTTCTTCATAGCAGAGGTGCTCCAGCCCTCTGAACATCTTTATGGCTCTCCTCTGGACCCACTCCAAGAGCTCCAAGTCATTGTTGTGCTGGGGACCCAGGCCTGGACACAGCACTGCAGATGAGACCTCATAAGGGTGTAGTAGCTAAGGACAATCCCTTCCCATCCCTTTGCCACCCCTCTGTTAATGCAATCCAGGATACAGCTGACCTTCCAGGCTGCAAACACACACTGCTGGGTCATTTCCAGCTTTTCTTCCATCAGAACACCCAAGTTCTCCTCCGTAGAGCTACTCAAATGAGTTATCTCAATCTGCATACATATCTGGGATTGCCTTGACCTAAGAGCAACACCTTGCTCTTGACCTTGTTGAATCTCATTACGTTAACGTAGGCCCACTTCTCAAGTTTGTCCCAGTCAATTTGTGATGGGTCTTCTGTCTCTGCTCAGTGTTATTTCAATGCATACTCTCATTTTCTTCAAGAGTGTCTTAAGGAATTGGTAAATGATATGCTAGGGCTGGGAATTTAATAAAGAATTAAATGAGGGGATATTGTTATATCTTGGTTTTCTTTTTGTTAAAAACTTCATACTCTGCATAGAATAAGTAAGTATTTTGGGGGCAAAGGAGATTAGAGGTATTCAAACACAGTGTTTAGGATAATAATCTGAGAAGATGAACATTTCAGTAGCCTATGGAATCTTTTTCATTACATGAACATGAGAGAATAAGAATTGACAACTACTGAATAAATCCAGGTTTACAGATTGCATATTCTGGGATTTGTGGTTTCAAATTTCTCTAGGCAAAAGAAAGAGTTGATTCCAGGTCACTCAAATACTGAGTGGGTGCTCAAAGCATCAGAATATTTGATAGGCTGAGCAGGAGAATTTTACCACTTACTAAATGGAGGCATAGTGAAACTATCTCTCTAGAGTTGAACAGATGCTCCTACAAAGCTTTCTTTCTTCTGTTCAGATCTGTAGGCCTGTAGGCTAGGTCTCGGTTCATAGAGATTGACATCTATGATCCTGTAGGTCCTTTCCAACCTTGCGATTTTATGAGTCTATGATCTACCTGCCACTGATAGCAGTTATTTAAGTAAACACACCATTGTAGTGCATAATTATATGCATCTTAGCAAAGGAAGATTGTTCACAGTTCTCCCATGAAAGGCTGAAGTCTATGTCATCCCTTCAGAGAAAAAAATCCAAGCTGCCAGCCTGAGACAACCTTCTGCCCCCTCTGCATTTTAGCAAATTTTAAGTGACCTCATGGAGTTAAAAAAACAATCCCTGTGCAGTACAACTCTGGATGTTGAGATTTTACAGCTTGTTCACAAATTCACACCTCAGGCCATGATTTCATCTTGGGTTACTATAAAAGTCCTTCTCTGGGGAGCTAATTAGAAACAGCATGTTCTGGGAGAACATTTAAGAATATTTCCGCTACTCTTAAGAACAAAAGTTTTGAGGACAATTCACTTAACTGTTCTTCCTACCTCTGGTGAAAGTGAAGTATTGTATTAGGAAAAGGGAGCAGGATTAAATGATCTAGCTATAGTAACCTGGTTGCAAATGTAGTGGCCTGCCATGGCTTCTTTTTAGTCTGTGGAAGATACACCTAGATAAAATTAAGCATGACTACGATTTAAATCACAGCAGACTTCAGACTACAGAAATTTGGTATTCTAAAAGCAAACTGATTTCTAACCTGGCTTACACCTAATCATTACTGTTCTTTCCTGTTGACCTAGGTTCCTGGGAGAACTTCCTCCCATACAGATTCAACACCACCAGATTTTCAGTAAAAATGCTTCATGCTAAAGCTTATTTCTCCTCTGTTTCTTGTCACAGGCAGCATACTCTAATCATGCTTACGCACATCAGCTCTGTTAGTGAGCAACTGCTATGAGATTATATCAGAGATCAATGTTCTTTGATCCTTTTACATGTTGCACATGCGTGGGATTTAATACATAATACCAAGTTTATTTATTCGAAGGTATTTGATGTTAGAGAGGATTATTATTTAGCAAAGTGAAACAGCAACATGAAGAAATGACAATACAATACAAATACAGTATAGCAACTGCAATATATTCTTCAATTACAAAACAGTTTCCATTACTGTCTCGATGTTCACCATTATTGGGCATCCACTATTGCTTCGCATTTCCTTCCTGTGCTGCTGAGACAGAGCCACTCCCACACTTGTTGGTGACTTTTGGTATGTGATACAAATGGAAAAAAGACCAGTTGAGTTGCTTAACCGATGAGCTGGTGGAGGTAGAGCTGGTGGAAGAAGCCCAGGGAAGGATTCTATGGGAGTTACTAAGTTTCCTCTGCCTGTTCCTGAAATGCTGATCTCCCTCATGCATACTTCAGCATTACCCACCTTCACACCTTTTCTTGTGAGACTTTGCCAGATTTTAGGCTTTCAAGTTTGCACATTTTCTCCAAGCCTGCTTGGTTTCTTATGACAAGGACAAATCATGGACCAAATAGCTCTACATTAGAATTCAATTTCTAAGGACTAAGCTGGTCAGGGGATGGAAGCACATAATGTATGAGAAGAAACAAAAAGAAATGTATTTGTTCAGTCTTACAAAGAGGAAGCAAAAGGGAGACTGATGTCTACTGCTGTCTGATATGATGAGGAAGAGTGGATGCAAGCTGGAACACGGGAAATTCAGATCTAAAGAAATATATAAGGAATATGAGATAGAAGAAGAATCATTTTTTTTATCACAGGACTGATAATATCATAGAATCATAGAATTATAGAATCCTTAGAGTTGGAAGAGACCTCTGAGGGCCATCTAGTCAGCTCCCCTGCAATGAGCTAGATAAAGTTGTCCAAGGCCTGATCCAGCCTCGCACTGAAAGTCTCCAGGGACAGGGAATCAACTGCAACGCTAGGTAAGCTGTTCCACTGTCTTACCACCCTTACTGTAAAACTTTTTCCCTATATCTAACCTAAACCTGCTTTCCCTGAGCATGAAGCCATTTCCCCTTGTTCTGTTGCCACAGACTGATTCAATGCAAGAATGGGTTCCCCAGAGGCACTGTATAATATTCATCCTTGGAGGTGCTCAGCAATTGATAGGACAATTGCCAGAACAACCTGATTTAGGCCTGATTTGAGCCTAAACGGTGTTTAATAACACTTGGAGGCCCTTCTAATCTCAGCCATTCTGCGTGATTCCATGATCTCAGCTACAAAGTAGCCTAAACTGCACTGAGGGCTGTTTTCTCAGGCAAGAAGCTGCAGGCAGCTGGGTTACGTACCTCTGCATGGCATTGCAAATTGCAGACCAGATGTGCAATAGCAGTGTACACCTGTATTAGCTTATACCTCATTAGTCAAGAAGACATTAACAGTGAGAATATAATGTGCCAGGCACCAAAGAAGTGAGCCAGGATCTCTAGGTCAGAGATTCAGTGACACAAGTGGAAGAAGGTAGACTGACTTGAGGCTAGCAACTGGTAATTCAAGTCTGACAGGCAGCAGCTCCCTGGCTCCACAATCTCTGTGGCACAGCCTCTGTGCCAGGCACCATGGACCTACCTCCATCACTGCTGTGTGCCGGCTGCAAGTGTCAGGCCTGCCAGGACATGGGAGCTTTTCTGGTCAGCCCAAAGATGGACCCAGAGCAGCGTCTCCCAGGCAGTGGCTGCGAGCCTCACTAGTGCTGAGGCTGAGAAAGGACAGCAAGACTGCAACCTGGCTGATGCTTCCCCTGGGCACTGTTCTGTTCTCCAGCAACTCCTGGCTCAGGCACACCTTGATCCCGATGTCTTTGCTATGGGGGTGATCAGACATCTGCACCTGGGCCTCCCCCATGAATGCTCTTGGAAACTCTTTGGACAGTGAAAACACATTCACAGGTGGTGAGGAGCTTGTGCAGATTAACTGCAAGTCATCTAAAGAATCCCTTCTGTCTTTGGCCACCTGCTAATTTCACTAATTGATTTACTTCTTGAGTAGGGAGATTTCAAGGATCCATCCACTCCCTACAGCCTCTCCTTGTGTTCTCTTGATTTTACAGACCTTATCTTACTCTTGCTGGCTGTCTCTTCTCGGGCTTGAAAAGCCGAAGGCTGACTGGGCGTTTTCAAGTGCTGAAGGACATTTCAGATGCCTGCACCAGATGACACTGAATATTCTTTCCAGTGTGAGGGACCCTATCAGGGTGCTTGGAAATCTCTCTCCTTCTGATTCTTGTGCATGTTGGAATAGATGAAAAAGTTGCCTGCCTCCCTCCTGTGCACTAAATGTATGAAGATTTTCTCAAAATGGACTTGCCTATACTGAGGGAACCCAGTGGAGCCTGATTTGCTATCAGAATCCCTCAACTCAGCAATTCCAATACAAACACATCTATGAGGACCCCAGCTGAAGTGCCTATTTTTAAGGTTATTGATATCACTGAGCAACTTCTCAAACCTAGGATCAGGTTTCAGTAGAAAGAATCTAATTTTTCACTGACATTGCAAATTTGGAGGGGGAGGTTAAATGTCTCTGGAGAGTAAATGAAGCATTTGGTTCCATCAGCTGCACAGGGAATATGATCTGGGCCAAATATAAGAACTCAGAGATTTATACATTTGTTTTAGATGTTAGAAGTTCATCTAAAGTGATGGTTCTATTTACACCCATACCCTCACAGATGCCTGCCCCATACTATTTATGGAATTTGATATTTCTCATTTGAATTGATCATGTCATTGCTGTGCAGAGACTGAAGCCCTCCTGGGAGGTAATCTCTGGATGAATGTGTAGATGGACAAGTTTTTCTTCAGAGAAACATGGACAATGTTGACCATGCTCACTCTTCTCTTTCACCAGCACTGTTCTGTTATTGCCAATTAAATGAAACAACATTTATAGCTTTTTTTTGGTAATAAAAGAAGTCACAGAGTGCAATAGAATAAAAGTTATCCTCTTCTGATTTAATAAAGTTGTTATTTTTAGAGAGCACTGCTGCTTTTGCACTATAATAATAAATAAATGCAGGTGCATTTATTTTCTCCTTTGGCAGCAGCAAAAGTGAGACTGTGGAAACAAAAGAAGATTCTGTATATATAGTTAGACTATCATTTTATAGAGTCATGGAATCACAGAATCACAGAATAGTTCAGGTCGGTAGGGACCCCTGGAGGTTCCATGTTCCAACCTGTTCTGCTTATGCGCAGCCACCACAACCATGATCTGGGAAGCTTTTGAATATCTCCAAGGAGGGAGATTCCATCTCCAGACCAGTAAGTGCTCTGTCACATGAATGGTGAAGTATTTCCTGATGTTTACACAGAACCTCCTATGTTCCAGTTTGTTCCTATTGCCTCTTGTCCTGTCCTTGGGCACAATTGTGAAGAGCCTCACTCTGCCTCTTTGCACCCTCCCTTCAGGTGTTTACAGACATTAAGATCCTCCCAGGTCAAGGGAGGTGATTCTCCCTCTCTGCTCCATTTGTGAGATACCACCTGCAGTAGTCTGTTCATCTTAGAATAAGAAGTACACAGAATAAGAAGTACATGGACATGAGGGAGGTGAAGCAGTGGAACAGGCTGCCCAGAGAAGTTCCTGATAAAGTTCCAGGTGATCCCTAGAGTGTTCAAGGCCAGTTTGGAAGAAGCTTTGGACAACTGGTTCTAGTGGGAGGTGTTCGTGCCTGTGGCAAGGCTACTTTTGCACCTAGGCAATCTTTAAGATCTCTTTAAAATGCCCCTGTAATGCCTGAGTCTTAGTGACCATTCATCTTACGGAAATGAGCGTAAGAATATCTATATCAGGGTCTTCTTCGACCAAGATGTTGTCTGTGACAATGACCAAGAAGAGATGCCCAATCATGTGAACACAGCAAGTGTATAGTGATGCTTGCTGAGAATATCTCCATAGTCCTTCTGATTTGTTGCTTTTATACATAATATGAAATAAATTTTTTTCTTCCATAGTTTTGACCATTTCCTGGAGTTGTGCAGGACACAGCCACGGTCAAGAAGTTAAACACTTTATATGCTACCCAGGTGCAAAACCTAATGTATTCTGTAGCAAAAGTTCTCCATCTTGTGATTCAGTAGAATAAAGATAATCACAGTTCTGCAGTTCCATTGTGGAGATTTGACTGAGATTAAAATGTAGGCACTATTTTTTTCATTTCTCAGAAGGCCCAGTGATTGCTGACACTAAAAGAGATTCTTCCGCTACACTGCAGGTATAATAATGGCCCATTGTACACAGGTGGGTCTTCAGTCACTGCTAGAAGTGGAGGCTTGTTCAGATTCATAGTTGAAGTAATTTTGCACATTCTTGACCCAGAAAATTTACTGTGGAAATTGTCACTACTCCTGCTCTTACCTAGTTCACAAAGCTGTTTCTGCAACTATAAGAATGGAGATACATAAAGTAAAAAAAAAAAAAAAAAAAGAGAAAGAGAAAGAAAAGAAAAAGGAAAGAGAAAAGGGTATTGCTGTTGGAGACTGAACTTCTTGTGTTAAATGGTGAAAAGAAAAAACGAAGTTACAGGTGAAAGAAAAAATAGAAATTATTTTAGCACAAAAATACAGAGAATTGTTCATAATAACAAAAAAAATAATCCGTTACACATTCAGAGAAGTCAGCTCTGAGACTGTATTTGGAAGAAATTGGAACAAGTTAGTGTTAAAAAGTTCAGAATCTCAGACACTGCATCTAACCTGAAATGAGTACATGTAAAAATTCTGTGATAGTTATTGAGATATTCATCAAATTGGAATCTCTGGGATAAGAAAGTAGGTAATTTTTCCTATTTCCGGTAACTGTGAACTAGATGATCACCATGTGTGAACAAGATGTTGGCATTAATAAGGCACAAACAATTTGATAATGGCAAAATTCAGGTTTTCTTGGTAGGTGTATAAAAGGGCAAGATGAAAACTCAGATGATAATTTGGTATCAATATCAAAGATTGTAACAGACAGTAACACAATCACACCGGAGCAGCGGTCATACCCTCATGTCCTCAGCTGAAATGCTCACGTGGAAGTCCTGAAGAAGCAGACCTGCAGCACAGGGCTTGTTAACATGCCCAGGAAACAATCCGCACATTGAATGGCAGCTTGGATTGTTTGGGAACTGTTTGAGTGTCACAGAATCTACTAAAGAATGGATTATCTGCATAACAAGGAAGTTTGGCACCTACAGAGTTTGGCTACCACATAATGCAGAGCATTCAGGCTGCTTCCAGCACAAGCCAAGGGCTCAGTATGGTAGGTGTGAGGCATACACAGAGCTGGTAGCTCTGACCCAGGACAGAGCACAGACTGGATACTGACACTAGCACAGCTTTGTCCTCTTAGATGGGAGGAGGGAAACGAAAGGATTTGCTCTAAGACTGCTTCTATGTAGAGGAGAAAATGCTGGAATGCTGTTTCTTGGGTTGTGAGCACCAAATTTCAGGTGAAAGAAAGAGTCCTTTCCAGGCTTTGTGTAGTTTTGTGAGGGAGTGCATGTACATGTGAGTGCACGTGTCTGTGCAGCCAAATGCAGGGCTGTCCACACACACTCTTGCATCTCCTGCAGCCTTGAGCCAAGTGCTCTCCCACTTTACTGCCACCTGCACTGTCACCCAAGGGAGACCTCAGCATCCTCGTGCCAATGTGTCTGCATTTTGCTCTGAAAAGTGCACTTTTATCACAGCCTTTTCTTTGGACATTTCATAGACTCACAGAGTCACAGAATGTCAGGGATTGGAAGAGACCTTGAAAGATCATCTTGTCCAATCCCCCTGCCAGAGCAGGAAAACCTAGATTATGTCACACAGGAACTGTTCTTTTCATGTGAACCTGGAAAATGTCCCTGATGAACAAGGCTTTTGCCAATAGTCCTCTCAGGTCATACTGAGCTGGAGATGGTGATCATAAAACCACACCATTCTGCTCAGTTCCGTTCTCTTTTATTTTGATTGATTTGCCTTCCATCAAGCTTCCTCCTTGTCAGCACTGAGCAAATAACAAGTTCCTAATATAGAAGACAAATAGTGAGGTTTGTACCTTCCTGGCCAGGTCAGACACAGGAACTTTCCAACTATGTTTGTCATTCACTTGTTATCTAAGGCACTGCCAGAGTATTTTCATCAGCATGTCCCTGCAGCCCTGCCAGTTGACAGGGGGCAGTTAGAAGGCTGGCTGTCCTGCAGGGAAACATTTCTTTCCCCACCTCATAATGATCAGCCCCTGCCTTTTTCCTTCTTTGCCAGCACTTTTCCTGCTGGCTTTGTTTTAGAGACATTTCTTGTAAGGCAACAGCTGAATCTGGTTGACTGAGAGGCAAGGCTGCAACAGCAACAGAGCCAGGGGCAAACACTAATTTCTATGCCCAGAAGGCATACACACTCTGATCATAGCCATGCAGCATATATACATACATGCACACCTGGCCACACAGATCAGCACAGACACACTACACAGTCAGGGATACAAACAGCCTGAACAGACTCCTCTTGTTTCCCTCTCTGACAATTCAGACTGAAGGTGTATTAGTGGAAATGTATTTACACATTCAATGTGAATCTCTCTGATATCCAGGCATAGGCACTAAGTCTGTCCCATAACTGCTGTTAGATGCCAGTCTTGGCCCCTAGTACAAGCACTGAGGCCATGGCACCATTCCAGTCGCTGGTACAGACTGCTGTGCCCTATGCACACTGAGATATGCCTCGTGATGCGCACTGCCACCCAGAGCTGGTTGCTACTCCCCTGGTGCCCTTGTCTCTCCGTGTGCCTTTGTGGGTGTGCAGATGCACTTCTGTTATGTCACCTCATGTCACTGAAGTACAGTAAGATCAGAAACATCACAGCTCTTTTTCCCTGACAATTGGGCTTATTATCAGACTAAGACAAAAGGTTAGTCTGTCTTTGGCCTGTCTTTGACAACGTGCCTTTCATCCTTTTCTCTTTGTAGTCTCTTACAGACTCTGTTACAGACTGTTTCCACTTGCTGATGGCCAGAGCAGGTTCCCCACTGTGGCCCCACAGAAGGACAGTCATTCGTTCTCAGGTCTTGAAATTCCTAGGCCCTGCTGTGGACCCTACATGGCATGCAAAAAGACAACTTTGGAAGTCCTTTCCAGAGGAGATTTGGGGAGGTATTAGACACCTTTCCCTCTTTCTTCATGTACCCTGTGTTTGACTACCAGTTGCCAGCGTACAAAGCAGTGTTCTGCTGTTTTGCATTGAATAATACTTCCAGGCTGTGGATCAGTGCTTTCTCTTACAGTTTTTATATACTACATGAAATTATGATAGTGGTGCATAGTTGTTGTGGTTTCGTGATTTTTGTTGTCAGTATTCCACATCAGAACATCATGTGGACCAGTGAGAGTTAACGAGTTAATGTTTTGGTTCCGTTTACTGCCTTTTGTGGACTCTTTGAGTATCCCGATGGGAGGGGGGGGTCGGCATCCCCGGAGGACCTGGCGGGCGGAGGCGGTGGGACGGAGCTGCGGCAGGACGCGGAGCGGCTGCCTCTCTCAGCCTGTCCCGACTCAGCCGTCGCAGCTCGCCGCGGAGAAAGCGCGTGCTTCCCTCGTGCTATCGTGGTTTTATTCTCATTTTTGATACTCTTGTCTCTCTCGCTTTGTTTGATTTAGTTAAATTCAGTAAATTACCCTTCCTCCTCAGATCGTTGCCCTTGTGTTTTCTCTTCGTTAAAACTACCGCCTGGCTCTCTGCCCTTCCCCCTCTTTCGGAGCGCACGCGGCTCGGGGCCGGCCGGGTCGCGGCAAACCGTTCGTACCCCTTTTTTTTCTCTTCTTCCTGGGGCCTGTGCCCCCCTGTCACGGACTTATATCTAAGGATAACCCCGTGACAATAATAGATCTGTTACAGTCATTTATGTGGATAAACTCTTCCACACAGGATTATAGAAAAATAGAATGGCTTGGGTTGGAAGAGATCTTTAAAATTTTTTTCCTAATAACTATTTTAAATCTATCCTCTTCCATTTTAAAGCCATTTCCCCTTGTTCTGTCACTACATGCCCTTATAAAAAGTTATCCAGCCAAGGATATGGTTGGCTATGTGGGCTGCATGCACACATTGCTGGCTCATGCCAAATCTTTCATCAACCAACACTCCTGAATCCTTCTTCTCAGGGCCGCCAATGCATTTTCCATCCAACCTGTATCTGTGCTTAAGTTAGCCCCGACCCAGATGCAGGACCTTACACTTGGCCACATTGAACTTCATGAGGTTGGCATGGGCCCATCTCTCAAGCCTGTCCAGGTCCCTCTGGATGTCATCCATTCCCTCTAGCATGTCAAGTGCACTACTCAGCTTGGTGTTGTCTGCAGACTTGTTGAGGGTGCACTCGATGTTACTATTCATGTCGCCTATGAAGATGTAAAACAGTACCATCCCATCACAGATTCCTGAGGTACGCCAGTGGTTATTAGTTTCCATTTGGAAGCTGAGCCGTTAACCACAACTCTGTGTCACTATCAGGTCAATTCCTTGTCCAGTGACTGGTACATCCATCAAATCCATTTTTTTTCCAATTTGGCAACTAGGATGTCATGCTGGACAGTGTCAAACACTTTGCACATGTGCAGGTAGATGACATCAGTTGCTCTTTCTTTATCCACTGACGCTGTAGCTGCTACCAGGTTTGTCACTCACGATTCTCCCTTAGTGAAGACATGATTACCACCAATCACCTCATCTTTATTTTCCATGCGCCTTAGTAGGGTCTCAGGAGGATCTGCTCTGTGATTTTGCCAGCCACAGAGGTGAGGCTGGCTGGCATGTAGATCTCCAGATCTTTTATTTTTTTGTTTCTTGACAGTTGAGGTTTTATGTCCTCTTTTCCGCTCAGTGGGAACTTCACCAGACTGCCATAACCTTTCAAATATGATGGATAGCGGCTTGATGACTTCATCCATCAGTTCCCTCAGAACCTGTGAATGGATCTTGTTGAGTTCCATGGACTTGTACACTGCACTTTCAGGTTCCTTAGATGGACTTGAACCTTATCTTTACTTAGAGCAGGAAGATCTTCCTTCTCCCAGTTCTTAGTTTTGATTTTTACAACTTGACTGGTGCGGCCAGAGCCCTTGCCAAAGAAGACTGAGGCAAAGAAGGTGTTGAGCATCTCAGCTTTCTCCATATCCCTCATGACCAGGCCTCCAGTTTCCTTCTGGAGGAGGCACACATCTTGCCTAGCCTTATTTTTATCACTGAGAAACCCGTAGAATTTCTTGTTCCCTTCATGTCCCTGGCTAGATTTAATTCTACCTGGGTTTTAGTTTTCCTATCCTGATCCCTAGCTGCTCAGACAACTTCTTTGTAGTCCTACTAGTTAACTCTTTCTTGCTTCCACTCCATATAGACTTTGTGCAGAAATAAATGCAGGAGCTCCTTGTTCATCCACGGAGGCCTCCTGGAATTCTTGCTTGCCTTCCTCTTTGTTGAGACTTCTCTTAAGTCTGATCCCAAATAATGATATGGCATTAAATATTTTCTCTATTCAAAAAAGTAATTGAGGAGAGCCACCTGGATCTTGCTCCAAAACTCACTTTTGAGCAAGAAATCACACTCTTTGGCTACACCTTTATGGATATTCTGTGGGATTATTTTTTCCTAGATCTTTTATGACCTAGGAAACTGTGAACTGCGTACACTCAATTCCATTGTTTCAAATAGCAGGACCTTAGTCTTGGGATGAAAGTAATAGTGGCGTGGACAAAGTATTCTGATCTAAACAGAAAGATGATGAGCTGCCACTGATGGATAACTCCCTTTATTACCCTTTTAGTATATATACATTTTTAAATCTAAACAGGTATAACTCTGCACTGGACTGGACCTAGCCTCAGCCAGAAAAGTGGGAATATGCTTATGTTGCCGCCCCTAAAATTTTCAAGCTGAATAAGCATAGTCACATACCTGATTCCAGAAAGCACTGACTAGCAATGTGTCTTAGTTTCAACTGGAATGGAATTGTTTTCTTCAGAGTGACTGGAACAATGCTACGTTTTGGTTCTAGCATAAAAATGATGATGATAACACACCAGTGTTTGTAATTGCTGCTAAGCAGTGCTGTACAGAGCCAATACCATGCTCAGTGAAGGGCCCAAGGTGCTGAGAGGGAACAGAATTAGGACAGGTGACTTATGCTGCCCACAGGGATATTCCATACCATATGACATCGTGCAAGAAAGAGTTTTGAAGGGGGTGAGGGAACATCTTGCTCTCTTCCACTGCTTGGGAGCTTGCTGGGCAACAGTCAGGGGGTGTTGAGCAGTTGCTTGTGCGTCACTTGTGATACACATTCATATATACATGTATATATGTCATAACTATTATCCTTTTCTCTATCTTAGTAAATAGTTCTATCTCAGTATCCTTTGGATATTTTTTTTTTCTGATTCTCTCCCCCATCCCAGTGGGAAGAGTGGGAGTGAGTGAAAGACTGTATGGTGCTCAGCCACCTGCTGGGTTAAGCCAGGTCAAACATTTCTCCATGCTCTGCGTTGCTCCAATCTGTGTGCTTGCCTTGGTGGTAGAAGAGTGATCAAAGTAAAAGGGATTCTTGAAAGCTGGTGTGCTAGTACTGAAGGACAGTACAAGGCTAGCTCTATGGACGTAGAGACTTGCGAGTCATGGCCCTCCAGAGGAGGGCAATTTTGCCTTTACTGCAGAAAAAGGCACCTTCATGATGACTGTTCACTGAATATTATGCTGCATTGTGAACTATTCCATTTACTGTTTGACATTTGAGGTTCCTGTGATGAGATTATGTTGAAACACATTGCCCAAAGACAGGTATCTATCAGTATCTGGAGTGATGGAGGAACACGGCAATCTTATCACTGCTTCGTGTGAGCACCGAAGCACCCAGCAGTGACTCAGACACTCTTCTGCCCATGCTCTCTGACTTGGCAGCCATGAATTTATTTTAGAGAAGCTGTGCTGGTACATATGCAGTTTATTTATTTTCTAATTTTTAGCAGTATTTATTGATAGAGACTTTAAAGTTGCTTGGATGTACTCTTGGATTCACTCCTGAGCCCCTCCTAAAGCCTGGTATTTCACTTAACCATTTCCATTTCTCTGGCATTTAAACAGTTATATGTCTTAGGAAAGAAATAATTTTCTTCACAGTTTAATTCTTTTAACAATATTGTGGCAAGTACTGTCTATTCCTGGTACATTGTTACTCTTCTATTTGTCCTGAAAACTATTCTGTGAATAATTGTGGTAATGTCCTTAATTTCTCTGTAATGAAAAAACAACTTTTCTGCAGAGGCCTTCTTTTCTTATTTTACACCATGACTATCTGTTGGCTTTCTAAATGTGTCTGAAATCTTCACTGCACCAAAAAAAGAAAGAAAAAAAAATCCACAAGAAATCTCCCATGTGAGTCAAATTATCTAAAGATCTAAAAATGGCTCCATGAATGGCTATAAGTTAAAAATAATGTTTCTCTTGATTCCATTAATAAACATCATTCTGGTTGTTGGGTCTTTGCTGTTAGAGTAGGCTACTCTGAATAATCGGCATATGAACCACTGTGTCTGCAGTCACTGCCAACCTTACTCAAAAAAGCCATTTTACTCCCCCTTAACAAACAGTATTATTCTTCTTTGCACTTAGCTGTACCAGACGTAAGTCTTGTGAGGCAGAAGAGTGAAGAGTTAAAAAAAAAAAAAGTGGCCAGATCATACAAATCTATGGCTTATTCAGTACAACATTTTACATGAGAAACATTCCCCCAGGGATTTGCAGCTTGCAAATGCTGTTGTCAGCCACACTTTCAGTATGAGCAGGGCTAAGAGGGAGTAGTTGATGAACCAGCTGACAAGGAATGCCCAGCCTGCCGTGCAGCAGCATTTCTGCTGTCCTCTGCGTAAAACAAGAGAACATAGGAATGTTAGTACCAAAGAAGCAGAATTGCTGAAACACTGATCTTTCAGAGCAAGACTTCTCATCTCAACACGCCCCAACACTAAGATGGTGCTGGGCACCAGACTCTGGAGATGGTAAGACACATTTTCCTTATTAAAATCTCTCCTCTTGACTGATGAAGTGCATGCTTTTATTAGCTTTGGGAAGTATCTAGTCTAAAGTGTTTCTACAATTTAAATAAGAAATAAATTAATCTCATAATGACTATGAAATATGACAAGAAGAATTATTTAACTTCTGAGGAGGACAGACTGAGGAACAGAAGTATCAGAAATTTGAATGTATCTAGGGAAAATGTGTGCAGGGCAATTTGGGGCATTTGTGTCTTTTCCATGGCAAAAATAAGATGTCATTTATGGGACTAAGAATCACTTCTGAAGACTGCTCTGAACCAAGCGCCAAAGCATGAAAAGTCTGTGATGATCTTACTGTCTCTTAATTTTACTCTGTAGACTTTGCTTCAAGATTTAGTTTTGCTGTGCATTTGTGGTAGCACTTCATAGTATAGAAAAATCTGCTACTTAAGTTTGTGATGTTTCACACATAATGTTTGTGACTCCTAGAAGAGGTGAGCACAACTTGTGAAATAGAGAAGCATCTTCAAAACAGCACCTGGACAAGTGCTGAATGAATATAAAAATTGAAGGGGTATTGGGCTTCTCTCTTCTCAGTAAACATCAAGGACAGTGAAGTCTGACTGAGGACATGACATTAAGAATGTCCCTTCCACCACTGACCAAATGAGATGAGGAACTCCTTTACAGAGGAGTGGGATGGGAAGGCTAGGAGTCTCTGGGTAGAACAGGCAAAAAGACAGACAACAGGTGGTAGAAGAAGTTGAAGAACAAGAATGTTGTGAAGCAAAGGGAGATTAGTCTTACTAGCATAGTGTTAACATGAGAGAGTGAATAGACCAGAAAAGGTTCTGAGGTTGCAATCTCTGACAAATAACAGAATTGCCATAAGGTCAGATAATTAATATAGAATAGAGTTGAATTGAGTAGAGTAGAGTAGAGTAGAGTAGAGTAGAGTAGAATAGAATAGAATAGAATAGAATAGAATAGAATAGAATAGAATAGAATAGAATAGAATAGAATAGAATAGAATAGAATAGAATTATTCAATTGGAGGAACCTTCAAAGATTGTCTAGTCCAACCACTTGGTTGTAGATGACCTCCTGTGAATGCAAAGAACATGCATTTCATCCCTTATCTCTGCCGTAGCTGTACTCTTCTCAGATACAGTTTCATACTACTTTTGATCATAAAACAAGTTTGATCACTCAAAGCATCTCTTGACAATAGAATAATTCCGGCCGTTCTGTGATTCTGTGAATAAGGTGCCATGCATTGACTTAGAGAACTATTGCAGGATGTTCTTGTATTACCTTTTTCATCAAACCCAAACCATTCTACGATTCTATGATTTTTCTGTAATTGCCATGAAGGTTCATCCACAACATCAAATCACCCCTAGAAAGCAGTTGTTTTTTTTTTAATCCTGATTGTTTACTGACATGATTGCAGTACTTTTCTATTGTAGTGGTGGACATAGTCCATCCTTTAGACCAGATTCGTAGCTATCCAAGAAAGGTCTCTTTCAGGATAGAACAAACATAAAAAAGTATTTCAGAATGCTGTGATTTCATATACCATCAGAGGATGAAAGTGTTAACATTTCCAAGCACTGAAGGAAAGGAAAGCTTCCTGCTTGACCTAAACTGTAATGCTCTCATCACTCACTAAAGTATCTGCCATCAATATCACTTCAGATTCTATATCTAAAAGCATTAGCAGCTTGCAAAATGAAAGTGTCATTGTTTACACCCACCCTCTCGAGTATCCCAGGAGTGTTCCACATGCTACCTGCTACCACTTCCCTACCAGTGCTTTCCCAATTTGCATCTCCCTTTTGTTGTTTTCAATTAATTTTTTTTGCAGTATGGTTCACAGGGACTTGTAATGTGAGGAGGCTCTAGGCACAGCCTGCCTGCTCGTTACTTCTGCAGTAGCAGGGCATGCAGAAATTCAGAAAACAGATTTGAAGTGTCCTTGCCCACGACAGGGAGTTTGGACCATGTAGCCCAAAGCATTCTATTATGATTCTATGATTAGGTATTCAGATAGTCAGGAAATGGGCATGAAATGGATGGAGGGACACTGGGTTCACAAAAGCAGTGTGGATCCCCCTTCTTGAATAGGTCCAGTTGTTAAACACACTGCCAAGAGAGTCTTCTGCATTCCTGCATACTTCTTATCTCACCTTTTGCCACTGAACCACATTCTATACTTAGGAACAGCACTACCTGCACAGTGAGCCAACTGCATGAAGACTGCCAAGGCTGTAGCTCCCAAAGCTGATGAAAAGCAACATATGCAAAATGTGGGGTCATGTATCAACAGCTAGATGATATTTTATTGATTGTTTTCTATCTTTTCCTTTCTCTTTCTCACTTCATTGCTTTCTTTCTCTTGCTCTCCTTCTGTCTGTTTCTCCCTTAATACATCTGGATTTCTATCTTTTCTTCTTTCTGCATTTGTCTTTCTCAACCTTTCACTCTCCCTCTCATTCTCCCTTTTCCTCTTCTTTGCCTTTTCTATTTTTCTCTCTTCCTCCGCCAATAGAGAGGAATGAAATTTTTTGACAAGGCACTGCTAGTGGAGTCTAAGCAGTGGCCTGAGTGCTTGTCTTGGACATGCTTTGGGAACAGGAATGCTGAATCTAGCATTATTGACAAGAGGTGTCTGGTAGGAATCATGTTTTTTCCAATATCAATTACCTTTGCATCATCACTCACCAGGTCAAAGCAGCCTGACTCCAGAAATAGTGTGTCAACACAAAATGACTCCTGTCCTCCATGTATGGCAGCAAATCACAAAGGAGGAGTAACTAATTTTCCTTACCCCTGCCATTAATTTTCCACTCAGATTCCAAGAAGTCATTTCTGGGATGCTCACTGGTAAGGCCAGGTCAGCGCAGTGCAGAGTGCAGTTTGGAACAGATAACTGGATTGAGATGTCATAATTCAGGGAATCTGTAGTGTTACCTTTCACCAGCTGAGCATTTAGTAACAAATTCTTAAGACATAATTGCTGACAGATGAGAAGCCTTAACATTTTCAACTGCTTCATGACTCTTTCACAGGTGGGTCACATAATTTGTTTTGGATAGCCATTGTAATATTGTCTTATCAGGGATTTTAGGGATCAAACTATGGTCCTGGGTCCATTGGGTATTCTTTAGCCAGTCAATAGGCTGAATAAGGTACCCATGGACCTAGAAATATTTCTGCATGTTTTACTGATCCGCAGTTGCAGTACACTGATATGATTTGAGAATTAAGCCTTATTTGTAAGTTAGCTTGCATAATCTTCTCTTAAAAAAAAAAAAAAAAGCAAAAAAAGGAACCGAAAAGCTAGCACAAAATCAAGCCTCTGGGAGAGCGCTGTGTCTGATGTTTCTCATGCAGCATGGATGGAGATTAACCCAGGGTGTTCTTCTGCACCGTGCAGCTTTGCATTCTTTGTCATTCTCATAGGAGGAACTGAACAGTGTAGAAATATTCTTTGGGCTAATATCCAAGGGAAAATTTTTTCATAGCATTATCAAAATGAAAAGAGCTTGATTAGAGTTATGTGCATCTTAATAAAAAAATTGTTCTTTTTCTGCCTGTCAATGTGTGGAAAAAAAGATTTTGTCTAGAAAGAAAGAATCTCACGTCTTTTTGGAGCATGCTGGGGAAGGGAGAATGGAGAGGGGCTGTCTCACTTCTTTGGATCCCAGATATCACTGGCATTGATGCAACTTTCACAGTTTCACACATAAAGATGCTGTCTCTCAAGAGCAGTCATACACAGGGTGTCATCTTCTCCTTCAATATATTTAGTTGCTGCTTAGCAAAGTACATCCATATTTGGTTACAACATGAGAGGACTCCATAGGTCTAAGCCTCAGTGTACCTGGGAGAAAGAGAGCCTCCTGATCCCAAATTCTGGTGCTGCAAGTACACTGCTGGCTGTGGTCGGTGCCAGTCTTTCCTCACACTCCCTCCTCTGAATCTCTTTGGCAGCAACTCCAATTCCTTTCTCCAGCAGCTTCACAGCTCCTTGAAGTGTTCTATGGAAACAGTGATGCAGAGCTAGCTAGGACCTAGAGGGCATAAGAGTCCCTGTACTGATATTAGTAATAGCTATAGCACATGGGTTTCCAGCGTTTTGGCTTGCCTGTGCCACACTCAGTGAAGAGGAACTTTCTTGTCCTGCATACACGTATGTTGTTCCAAAGCCTCCTACTTATTTCCACAAAAACTACCACAGAAACAGAGAGCACAATAACACAGTTTGAGTAAATAGATAACACAAGTTTTCTACTGTCACCACCATCAACTATGAATTTTTCCCGGCAGTGGATAAAAGCCTGCATGCTTTACTTGTAATAATCTACCAGCAGAGGTGACCCACTGTCACTGTCTGTCATCACTGCTGAAATACACCACACAAATTCACTGTATGCCACTCCACATCCACTGTCCACATCCACTATTTATTCTCCATAAATGTTCATGAGTGTCAATGAATATCAGCATGTGCCATTTTGTCTTCATGGAGGAATTCAATTCCAGGCCTTTGCTTCATATGCTTTTCTATGTCAGGCACCATTTTGTCAAAGTGCCTCTCTCCTGCCATCTGCTGCACAACAAGAGAATGTAAAGGGATATTGGTGGGAAGGTCCAGCCTCTACTGCCATCCCACCAACATCTGCCTCTGACATTGTGTGACAACATGATAAAACAGGAAGCATTACTTTCAGAGCAGCCCTCATCATGTAGACAATATAGTTAATGTATATAAAGTAACAAAACTTATTTTAATTTTTTTTTCTCTATTAAAATGTATTAAAAAGAGGACAAAAACTCCCACAAAACTAGTAGGGTATTAGACCCTGTTTCTGTGGGACAAACAGATCACCCTGGTTCGATAGCAGTGGTTGTAATTGTCAGTGAGCTCTCCAGGTGCTCATCAGAGATGCTTGATGACATTTTGCTCCTCCTGTACTTCATCCTTCAGAACAGTTGTTCACCAGCATACGCACTGCCAAAAGTGAATGAGGCGTGACTGTGACGTGAGGGGTATTTCTCTCTGTTAAAAGACAACTGGTAATGGTCTGGTGAAGTGACATGGTCACATTTTTGTTTCCAACTCTAAACATTCCATTTGAAAATTTGCAGATAATGTATTTATGTTGACTGAAAATGGAGTTGCAAATAAACCAAAACATTGATGAGTTTTTTTTTTACAATCTTGAGACCTATTCCTAAATTCCTTAATAAACTGGAAGGCATGGCTGCATGTTTTTGCTGTTTGCAGGATGATGTTTAGCCAGGCCATCAGGTGAGCTGTCCCTGCCCTGCACCCCATCCCTGGGCTCATGGCACAGTGAGGTCTGCTTGGTGCTGAGGGGAAGGGCCGCCACAATGGTGTGGGGCAGGGATGGCCACAGGGACAGCTGGGCTAGGCTGCATTCAGACCATAGGCTGTGTGTTACATATGCCTGCCTTAGCAGATACACAATGCACCAGGGTCCCGTGCTGCCAGGATGGCTATTCTTTATTTCTAGCTGCACTCGCCTGACAGTCAGTTGCCTTTGCAAAACTCTTATTCCATGTAAATGAAGCAACAGTGTTTCTTTACAAGCAACCTGGATTATAATGCTCTTTGCTTCAGAGTAAATCAATTCAGAGGTGCTCTCTGCTAAGGCTGTGTAGACCTCTTGCTTCACTGCCAAGAAAAGCTGCAGTCAGTAGCACCATCTGTGCCTTGAAGATTTTCTTTGTAGCCTTATTTTCCTCATTTTTGTCCTTCCCGTGTGTTTTTTGTTTGTTAGTTTTTAGTTTTTTTCTCTGTTATGGTTGAAGAACACTGGCTTTTAGCTGTGAAAGGAAGGTGCAAATGGCTACCATTTTTGGTGTTTCACTGTTTTTTCATAGTGTTAGGCTAAGCAATTCCTGTCATCTTGTCAAGTTCCTGGAGTTGTTCCCATTTCAAGTTTAAAAAATTAAAAAAAAAAAAAAGAATTCCTCTTGCTATTTACTCTTAAACATTTATTCTTGTAGAAACTAATTCAAATATTAACTTATAATTGCATTGTTGGGGAACATTGTATAGTACTGCAAAATTTTGCTTGCTCTGTTGGCAATAAATGTTACATTTAGAGTTCTACTCCATAACATTAATTGTTCTTAGAATCATCATTTGAAAAAAAGCACACCCATTAGTAATTGTAGCGACTTGAATTCTGACAAATAGCACCACTGCTTCTGCTGTGTATGCAAAGGAATCTACAGACTTTATTCTCTAGACACTGACATGGTTACAAAGACATAGCAGAAAAAGGTGACAGAGGGTTCACATTTTGTGCACTCCTCATGCCGCTTTGCTGCCTCACGACATCCTCACTCTTCCCCTTCTATCTTCTTACTGTGAAACTCCCGACTCTTTACACGGAGCTTGTTGACCTGTGACTCTGCAATGTCTGCCCGCTCCTCGGCTTCCTCCAGCTCGTGCTGGATCTTGCGGAACTTGGAGAGGTTGACATTGGACAGCTCCTCCTGTGTGGGGAAAGGGTGTTGGTAGTGAACAAAGACAAGCGTTTCACTTCTCCTGCCCCTACATCTTGAGGTCTGTCAGATCTTTTCAGGTTAAGGAATGGTCTTCTTATCAGCACTCTATCAATGGTTAAATATAAGCCTCCTCAATCTCAGTTATTTATGACACCACTGTAAAGTCGAACACTGCCTCACAGCTGACAACTAAACTTTACACAAACTTAATTCTATTTCCATGCTTATAACCCACTGTGTGATTTTCCCTTGGAAAATGACCCTTGATCCCACTCAGCATGGTACTTACAGCCTCCTCAGCTTGTCTCTTGTAGGATTTCACTTTCATCTGCAGTTTGTCCACCAGATCCTGGAGTCTAAGAATGTTCTTGCGATCTTCCTCAGACTAAAGAAGATGGTAAGCAGGAAAGAGAGAGAAATGTTTTTCCCCACACCATAAAATGACATTTCCTCTTGGACTTCATAGAGAAATGCAGTGGGTTCCTATAGAATGGTATGTCAACACAAAGATGCCATCAACCTTACCTGGTAGGTCAGCTCCTTCACCCTCCTCTCGTACTTGCGCACACCCTTCACGGCTTCAGCGCTGCGCTTCTGCTCAGCATCAACCTCCCCTTCCAGCTCCCGCACCTGCAATGAGAAACCCATCATTGGAGCTTCCCTGCTATCTCTGACCTGGGATTGCACACGCTTGCACAAATACCAGTCCTACGCACCCTGGCCTCCAGCTTCTGGATTTGCTTCTTGCCTCCCTTCAGGGCCAGCTGCTCCGCCTCATCCAGACGGTGCTGCAGGTCCTTCACCGTCTGGTCCAGGTTCTTCTTCATCCTCTCCAGGTGGGCACTGGTGTCCTGCTCCTTCTTCAGCTCTTCTGCCATCATGGCTGCCTGGAGGAGAAAGAATCACTTTGTGACTGGAGATATTTGGGGAGCATGCATCCACCATCAGCAGTGAAGGCATGCCCCAACTCACGTCAGTGATGGCCTTCTTGGCCTTCTCTTCAGCATTGCGGGCTTCCTGGATGGTATCCTCCATTTCACTCTGAATTTGGGAAATGTCTGATTCTAGCTTCTTCTTGGTGTTGATCAAGCTGGTGTTCTGTTGAAGAAAAACCACACGGCATATATATAATATACATGTATATCATCACTTATTTTCAGTAAAATACAATTTCCCAGCTTTCAGTTAGAGTGCTGTTAGTTTTTTATATGAAGAATGACCCTTGCTGATAATAGTAATGGTAGAAGTCTGTTGAAGGTATGTACTTTCTAAAAAAATAAAGCAGGTTTAATCATTAGATGCTTTCAACCCATGGACTTGCCTGGGTATGGAGGAGCTGCACACGCTCACTTGCATCCAGAAGCTCCTGCTCAGCTACTTTCCTCGAGCGCTCCGTCTGCTCCAGGGCTGCCCGTAGCTCCTCAACCTCAGCCTGCAGCAGGTTTGCTCTGCGCTCCACCATGGCCACCTGCTCCTTCAGGTCTTCCTGTGTCCTGAGGGCATCGTCCAAATGTATCTGGGTATCCTGGTCAGAGATATGAGACATTGTGAGGCATGTTCCTCCTATTTTCTTATTTCCTGTTTTCACATCACTGTGGAACTGATAGAAGACAGGAAAATTTTTATCAATAAAAGAAAATGGTGAGCACATCTTTGGTTCAGACATACCTTGAGCACTCCTTGTGTGTTTCTCAGGTTCTTTTGTGCCTCTGCAGCAACACGGTTGGCATGGCTCAGCTGGATCTCCATTTCATTCAGGTCTCCCTCCATCTTCTTCTTCAGCCGCAGGGCTTCATTCCTGCTCCTGATCTCAGCATCCAGGCTGCTCTGCATGGACTCCACAATTCTGAGGTGGTTTCTCTTCAGCTGGTCAATTTCCTCATCTTTCTCAGCTATCTTCCTGTCAATCTCAGACTTGACCTGGTTGAGCTCCAGTTGGAGGCGCAGGATCTTCCCCTCTTCGTGTTCCAGGGAGGCCTAGGAAAAAAAAATCAAATCAAAACAGAACAATACAAATAATACAAATAAAACATCACCAAATAAATGAAAATGAATTAAATGGCATAAAGACTAAAAAAGCCAAAATCTTACAGAGACTACTGCATAGCATCATCACTGCACAAAAAAAGAAAAGGATTGCCATATAATGGAAGACTGTAATTATGCTTAACACCCTACACTTCCCATGCCTGGAAGTTATCCTTACATGCACATAATTTCAAAATGATACTAATATTTCTAATCTATGTTAAATAAACAGTTGTACATAACAAATTGTAGGTAAACAATTAAGAAAAAAAGAATGCACCTCAGCTTCCTCCAAGGCAGCCTGGATTTCAGACTTCTCCTGCTCAATCTGCTTCTTGACTTTCTCCAGCTCATGAATTGCCTTTCCTCCCTCTGCAATCTGCTCCGTGAGGTCAGAAATCTCCTCTGTAGAGAAGAATGAACATTCACATGGTCAGATATAGAGGATACAGGGAAAGGCCCTGTGACACAAGCATAACAGGTCTGCTCCCATCCCTGCAGGCACAGACCCAGGTGGAAAGGTGGGCAGGAAAGCTTCTGAGAAAGCCCTGCCAGCACGAAAGGCTGAGCGACTTACGCTGCAAGTTCTTGTTCTCACGCTTCAGCGTTTCCAGGTGGTCCAGGGACTCCTCATAGGCATTCTTCATCTTGAACAGCTCTGTGCTGAGGGAGCGAGACTCCTTCTGGGAGGCCTCCAGCTCAGCCTGCGTTTCCTCGTACTTCTGCTTCCATTCCGCCAGGATCTGAGGAGCAACAGATCATGAGTACGGATGTGGCAGTCATGTTCTGCTCAGGAAACGCAGGGCTGGAGCCCAGAATACCTTGTCAAAGTTCTTCTGCTTCTTGTCCAGAGCTGCGCAGGCAGCATTTGCTCGCTCCACGTCAATCATCAGGTCCTCCACCTCATTCTGCAGCCTCTGCTTTGTCTTTTCCAGGGAAGCACATTTGGCATTCACGGCTTCAACGTGTTCCTCTGCATCCTGCAGGCGCTGTGCTAGCTTCTTCCTGGGAGGTTGTAAGCACAATTCCCAGTGAGAAAGCAAATTCTCAGGTTCACGGGAAGCTGTGGTGTGCATCCAGTATGCTACAGCCAGTATATTACAGTGCTCTCTTCAATTTTCTGTTATTAGTTTTTGCCAGCCTTCCCTACTTTCCCTCCGCATACTTGGCCTCCTCCAGCTCCTCTGTGCGCTGAATAGCGTCCGTCTCGTATTTGGTTCTCCACTGGGCCACTTCGCTGTTGGCCTTGGACAGGGCACGCTGCAGCTCACCCTTGGCTTCCTGCTCCTCCTCGTATTGTTCCCGGAGCAAGTCACAGTCATGGCGGGCAGACTGCAAGCCATGGGCCAGGGCACTCTTGGCCTAGAGTAGCAAGAGCGTTTGAAAAATGAATGGAAATTTCCAAACTGTAATGTTTTCAGAAATTGTTTCTTTATGAAATTAAAGCAGTCTTTTCAATGGAGAAGGAAGTCTCCAGCATTCACAAAAATATTAATGAAAAGATGGCAATGAATGAGCAGCAGTGCCAAGATGGGAAGACACACTGTTTTCATCTATGTCATCATACTGGTTCCATCATTTGTCCGAAGCACCTCTAGGTCAAGAGGACCTACAGGATGAGGCAGAGTTTTGGAAAACCTCCTCACCTTTATCTCCTCCTCTAAGTGCCTCTTGAGTTCCTCAATCTGCTGGGTGAATGCCTGCTTGCCTCGAGACAACTGAGAAATCAGAGCATCTTTCTCCTCCACCTGGCGTGAGTATTCACCTGGGAGAATTTGTAGATACATAGGCCTTTAACTGCCACTGATTGCAGTGTTGTGGACAGCTAGGGCTCTAAGGCAATACATTTGGCAGAGCTTACAGAAACTTAAGATTTCTTGCCATATATTTTATCCTCAAAGGACAGAAAAGTCCTCCTACACCAACTCTGATACTGTACAATGAAACATCAGAGTTGTGAATGTCTCACCTGATTCTGTCTGCAGACGAGCTCTTTGAGCATTAAGATCATTGATCATCCGTTGATGCTCCTCTTCTTTTGTCTTAATCTCACTCAGATGATCTTCCAATGCTCGGCATGTCTTTTCCAGACTTGCCTACATATAAACATAGACAAGCTGGGTCACTGGTATTCAAAGAAAAACTAATATTGCTTCATGATCGTCTGCTAAGTCTTCAAGATAAGCAAGGTACAGACTGCTCCTGTGAGCACTCACTCTGTAAGACCTATACTATACCTTAGCTTTGGAGACAGACTCCATGTTGCTGGCCAAGTCATCAATCTCCATCTTCAGCTCACTCTTCTCCTTCTCCAGCTTCTGCTTGACTCGTTGCAGGTTGTCAATCTGCTCCCCAAGCTCCGCTGTGCTGTCCGCATGCTTCTTCCGCAGGGCGGCAGCCGTGGCTTCGTGCTGCAGCGTGGCCTCTTCGAGGTCACGGCGCATCTTCTGGAATTCTGCCTCGCGCTTCTTGTTCATATCAATCTGAGCTGCCGTAGCCCCTCCTGCTTCCTCCAGGCGCTCACTGATCTCCTCCAGCTCCCTGGAGAGGTCAGCTCGGTGCTTCTCTGCTTTGGCCCGAGAGGTTCGCTCTGCCTCGATTTCCTCCTCCAGTTCCTCAGTACGGGCCTGGGGAACGTCAGGAACCCTTCACACCCATGTCCTTCTCCTTCAGATGTTTTCTGAAGGGCAGAAGGGAAGGACCAGAGACTTGCCTGCAGCTCCTTGATCTTCTTCTGTAACTGCATGCCCAGGGCTTGCTCATCCTCAATTTTGCTCTGGATTTGGCTGATTTCAAAGTCTTTCCTTTTGCACAAGTTAAGTGGTGTTAGTGCCTGAAAAAAACATCTAAGTGTACCCACCAACACTCAGGTGTCCCACAGCCTCACTTACTTCTTCAGTTTCTCATCCAGCTGCTGTTTATCATTTTCCAAATCCATTATGCTATCATGGGCCAACTTCAGGTCTCCTTCAAGTTTCCTCTTTGCTCTCTCAAGGTCCATGCGCAGCTTCTTCTCTTGTTCCAGGGACCCTTCCAGCTAAACAGAATGAGATCATAGTACTCTGCCTGCCATGTTTATCTCCACAACAGTCCCATAATAGCCCTAAGCTTTTGTTCTTACATCGTCCACTTGCTGCTCCAGCTTGGTTTTAGCTTTGGTCAGCGTATTGACTTTGTCCTCTTCAGCCTGCAGGTCATCCAGTGTCTGCTGATGGGCCTCTTGAAGGGCTTTCTTCTCTTTTGTCAGCTTGGCAATGTTCTCATCCAAGGCTGCCATCTCCTCTGTGAGGTTTTTCACCTTTCATAAGAACAGAGCAAGTATAATTAAAGCAAGTAGGTTCAAGACTCCTGTAACATATGGACTTACAACCCTCTTGAATCTTTTCCAACTCAAGACATTATGTATTTCCAAAAGCACACTGTTCTTTATTGGAGTGTGACTGACATCTTCTGCCTCATACCTTGTTTTCGGTGGCATGCTTTTCCTTCTCAACCTTGGCCAATGTTAACTCCAGGTCATCTATATCTTTCTTCAGCTCTGAACATTCATCCTCCAGTTTCCTCTTCTTGGCTGTCAGCTCAGCATTAATTTCCTCCTCATCCTCAGCCCTTTCTGTCACCTCCTTAATTTTGGCTTCCAGCTGGATTTTGGTTTTGATGAGCTGATCACACCTTTCCTCAGCATCAGCCAAGCTATCTGCTTCCTATGGGGAGATACAAGATATCTTTATTTTCTGTATTTATAATAGCTACAATTTTTTTATAAATCTTTTATCTCAGTAAACTGACAAGTCTAAAAGCTACGTTTGAAATTTCTGTTCCACTCATGAACTCTTTTATCAGTTTCTTTATCTGGAAGAAAGTTATGCACATTGTCTTTTCAGCATCATTTTGATTTTTTTAAGGTCTTTCAAATCTGTCTCACAGAAGTGGTAGTTGTGTGGATGCCTCCTGCAGTGACACAAATCACAAAGTTGATCATCTGGAGTAACTTTTTTCTTCAAACATGGTAATCAGCTTCCCTTTTGTAATTGATAATGCTAAACAGATTAATACATGTAGAGGTAACGATACTGTTCTTTAGCATGCTAGATAAAGAATATCACTCTTCTACACTCATTAGAATTATCGCACGCCTTCTAGTGGCATACTTGAATTTCTAACCGCTGTGTCTGGAGTTTTTAATGCTGATTTAAGGTTGCTCTGTATTCTTTCAGGCTTTGATATTTTACTGGGATAGCTTTCTACTAAATGGATTTGGCTGACAGACATGTTTTGAAAGGTGAGAAGGGCCCCACAAATGGAAGTAAAAAGGCAAGAAGGCTTCACAGTGACTGAGAATAAGGGAGATGAAGGGGAATATTTAGAGATAGTTTATAGAAGCAGGAATGTACAGCTTGTTAGAAAATAAGAGACAGCACACTGGGTCTGGTATAGTGAGGGGAATGAAGGCCATAAAGATAAGGGCTTGAGAATAGCCTGAGGACATTTGACAGGGCGGTGATTTGATGTCCACAGAGCAAGAAGAAACCAGTTTGGGGGGATGCCCCCTGAAAGGTCTGAAGTTTACAGCGAGAAAGGTCAGAAGCCTTCGCGAGGAAAACAACAAATCTTCATCCCATGACCCACTACCCACGCACAAGAGGGAGGGTCTGCATGCTAACGAACTCTCAGGGGTGTAATGAATATGTATCCGAATTCTGGGAAAACTATTGATTATGTATTAGTCCAGCCTATATCTGTAGCACGATTTTTCCAGATGGTGTGCAAGTTAGGCGGATCTATCCCCCTTGCACCCGGTGTCTGTGCAGCACTGAATAAACCGTACTTGCTTTGTAATCTTACTTGGGTTACAGAGTTTGATTCTGCATGTCACTTTACTAGTAAGACATTCAAAACTGGTGTTTTTCTCATTTAGACAGAGAAAAAATATGCTGTAGATGTTCAGTTTTCTAACTGAACACTAAAAATTACATAACTAAAGAAAACATGAGCCTTTTTCACCTTTCCAAAATCTGCCTGAATTAGGGTGCTTCTTTTCACTTTTTCAGGGATTACTGAACTCTCCTGTGCAAAGTAAACACCTTTCAACAACCCGGGGAGATGAGACTTTTTCAGAAGCAGGAGCTCTGTATTCATTTCTTCTTGGACTGAAGCAAGTTTAAAGCTATATTTCCCCATTTCTCAGTAAATGAATAACCACTAATTATGGAGCGGCTGAATTTACAACTGTCAGTTTGAACTCTAGAACTTAATACTCAGAATGAATTCATGGTTTACTTTAGATCATGGTGAGTCCGATCTACCGATCTATATCTTGCAAGATTCACTGAGTATCTCATGTTGACTAGCTATAGATGTGTTCTTCCACATAAAGCAAGAGAACTGACTAGCATCTCAAACTACCTTTAACTTTGCAGTGAATATCAGAGGCCACCAGGCCAATGCCAGACAATAATTTATTCAACTTCACAATCAATATGATGCCTACATCACTAAATAGCTGACATTTCATTATATACAATCTGAATGTCATCTTGGGAAAGAGCAATCTGAATTTACACACCATTTTTCTGGATGGAAAATAAATGGCAATACTCACAGCCTGCACTTGGAGCTGCAGATCATTTTTCTCCTGCAGCAGGGACACCATTTTCTCCTCCAGCTCCTTCCTCTTTGCCTCAGACTTTGCAAGCTCTTCCTTGGTCTTCTCAAACTCTTCCTTCATGTTGGCCATCTCCTTCTCAGACTCTGCGCTCTTCAGCAGGGGCTTGATCTTGAAAAACAGCTTCATCCAGGACCAGTGCTTGACATTCATGAATGAACGAACATTGTACTGGATGCAGAAGATGGACTCTCTGAAGCATAATTAAAATGTACATTTGATTATTTTGTGAGATATGATCACTAGGACTTTCCCCAAAGTACATTGCCTTTAAGTGAAGATGGGAAACACCTACCTCCTCTCCACCATTCTCTGGTACTCCACTCTCATCAGGAAGCCCCTGCACCTGGCCTGTGTGCGAGTGATGAGCTGTGCCAGCTTCTCATCCCTCATCTCCTCCAGGAGTCCCAGCAGCCCAGCTTTGAAGAACACCTGAAGAAACAGAACATTGCAGTGCATCACTGTCAGGTAGAACAAAACACAAATACAGGGACTGTGTTGAGGAGAGTTGGTACCTTGGTGTGACCAAATTTGTATTGGGTGTGGTCCACATCGATTGACCCAAGAAGCTTCTCAGAAGCTTTCTTGCTATCAATGAACTGTCCCTCGGGGATGGCACTGGCATTAAGCACCTTGTACCTGTGATAAGCAAAAGAGGAAGCTAAGGCCATTCTTCCCAAATCTCGACGTTCCTTACAGTCATGCTAAAGGCAGAGTGCTCTTACCTCTGTTTAAAGTCTGCATAGAGGACTCTGCTGGGGAAGCCTTTCCTGCAAATCCTGATCCCCTCCAGCACACCGTTACAGCGCAGCTGGTGCAGCACCAGTTCATGCTCCATGGCACCTAATAATTAATTTTACAAATGAATACCACTGTTTCCACCACTGAGGGAGACGACTTCAGTGTCTCCGCTGGAGCATCTTACCAGGTGTTTTTGTTTCATTTGGGATGATGCAGCGGACAAAATGAGGGTGAGTACTCCGTAGGTTGGTCATCAGCTTATTTAAGTTCTCCTGTGGGACCACAAGTTGCTATTTGTTTAAAGGAAACCTTAGGTTTTCACACCTAATAATGAATATGCACTTGCCTGAAACTGGTGCAAAATTAGTTTAATTCTAATTTGCAGAAATTAAAACAAATAAACAAAAAACTTACCCGAAAAAGAGCTGAGACAGTCTGGAAAGAAGAACCCTTCTTCTTACCACCCTTCTTTCCACCACCACCACCAGCCTCTGATAAAGTGAAGATAATAAAATATTTTTTATGTTTTCTGACCAATTCATCATTCTGCAATTTTGTAGAATCACTGCACACCAAAGAGTTGACATTTCAGAAGAACTGACCTGCCTCTCCGCCAGCAGAGGCAAACAGTAAGGCCAGTGTCTTCACAGATGACTTCTGGTACAGCCCAATGACAGTTTCGTTCAGGGGGTCCTTGTTCTTCTCAAGCCAGCCAGAGATGTTGTAGTCCACTGTGCCAGCATAGTGCACCAGGGAGAAGTGGGCCTCAGCCTTGCCTTTGGCAGGCTTGGGCTTCTGGAAGTTGTTGGACTTGCCCAGATGCTGGTCATAGAGCTTGTTCTTGAAAGAGGTGTCAGTTGCCTTTGGGAACATGCACTCCTCTTCCAGGATGGAGAAGATGCCCATGGGCTGAAAGAAACAGCAGTAAATACAATAGAAATAAAATATAAATCTGCTTGCATAAGGAGATTAGAGTAAAGCATGGGAATTTGAGAAATGGATCCAAATTTTTTTAAGCTTTGGACATACATTTCTGAAAGAAATATGAATTTCTAGTGTCTGAAACTGTTGCATTTCAGAACTGATCTCATCACAAGAGACACACAGATTTTTCTAAATTTTTTTGAAAACTCTAATGGGTCAAAAGTAGACATTTATGTTTGCATTAAGCCTTTCTTTAGCTAACAAGATATAGACAAAGTTGTCTAATTAAATTTGACATTTGTTCAACAGATCAACAGATGGTTTAGATACTTACTGAAATCATATTTTGATGAGATATCCTTGTCTTTGCATTAATGCAGAAGAGAATATTACACAAAAAGTGTTGCCTTGCAGTTATATATTTATTCGGTCGTGTTCATCCAATGCCTTTTTTCTATATGCAACTCTGGTTTTACTTAGAAATTGTGTTTGTGAAATAACAACATTAACATTGAGATCATAAACCTAATACTGAAAATAAAAGTGCCTGAGTTTCTATAAAGAAACTGTTTTATCTTTACAAACTTAAAAATACGCTGCAAAAAATCCTACATATCAACTTTATGTTAATCTTTGTATTTGCAGATAAGCGAAATTGCAGTTTGTTTTTTAAAATGTTTACTAACGTACTTAATGGATATTCTAAAGGTACTTAATTTGTAACCAAATTGCCATTCCATAAAAATTATTTTCTGAACTAGAGCAAAAAACTGATGCTGAAGAAAAGCCCTAGAATTCTGCCACAAACAACAAAAAACATCTTAGATATAAGGAACATACTTTTTCAATGAGCTCAATGCAGGCAGCAAGGTCCATCCCAAAGTCAATGAACTCCCATTCAATGCCTTCCTTCTTGTACTCCTCTTGTTCTAGCACGAACATGTGGTGGTTGAAGAACTGTTGCAGTTTCTCATTGGTGAAGTTGATGCACAGCTGCTCCAGGCTGTTGAACTGTGCAAAAATAAGATTTACTTGTCAAGGTGAAGTACTCTCTGTAGAGCTTACTCCTGTGTGTCCAGTTAAAGTTGGTTTTGCTTTTTTTTTACAGTTTAAACATCTCTGGTTTTTGTTGTTTTGTTTTTTTTTTTGTTTGTTTGTTTGTTTTGTTTTGTCCATGTTATTTTTAAAGCAAATTTCAAAATAATTTAGTAATCTTATCCCTAATAATGTTCAATTTACATCTGTTTTCTGTTTTTTGTTTCTGTTTTTTTGTTGGTATTATGTACATTTTCCTACTGAACTAACAGAATATATTAGATGTTACAATTGTTTGCCAGTAGTAGTCTGCACTCAGGTTCTTTACCCTATTTTTTACAGATCATGCTTGCCCACCTTCTGTGCTTGCATTGAAGGAAGTCAGTAACATTCCCCTCTTGGAATCACATTACAGGTCTTCAAAAGCAAAGGGTATGTACTGTCCACTTTTCAAAGCATTGGGACAAATCTGTATGGGACTTAGGTTTATCCTTCTATTTAGACAGTCTGCAGTGTTGTATGCTATTTGTTAGTGGATTTTTTTTTTAGTAGAAAGCTGTAGCTAGTGAAAAACTACATTTGTGGCAACTATATAAAAGGCAGCAATGCAATTTCTTCCCTTTGTACTTCAGAATACTATTACACGAAAAATATTTGAGGCTAGTGCTTTGAGATGGAGAAAAAGCAGTCACATATTCAAAAGCTGTGACATTCAAAAAGACAAGCACTTACAGAAAACTGGAAATATGCTGCTTGCAAAAAAATGCAGACTTTTATTTGAAATTGTAAGTGAACAGCATGGCTTCAAAAAAAACAGAATAAAAGCAACATATCTCCAGTTTCTTATGACTTGCAATGGTCTTTAAAGATTTTACTGTTATTTCTGACTTTCTTACATCAAAGATCTCAAAGCCAGCGATGTCCAGGACACCAATGAAGTACTGCCTGGGCTGCTTGGTGTCCAGCTGTTGGTTGATGCGAAGAACCATCCACAAGAACATCTTCTCATAGACAGCTTTTGCCAGAGCACCAACTGAGTTGTGCACCTAGAACAGAGAATAATGCAGCAGAAGCAGAATGGCACCCAGAGCAAGAGTATGCTGTAGGTTCCCAGTCGTCAGCTGTTTCTTACCTGCTGCACAGTCTGACCCTTGGTCACATACTCATTCCCAACCTTGACACGGGGGTAGCACAGCGCCTTGAGAAGGTCTGCTGAGTTCAGACCCATCAGGTAGGCAGCCTTGTCTGCAACTGTATGCAGAGGAAAAGAGTGATACAGGGGCAGTGATGAGTGAACTGTGGATTTTCTCTAAGAGCTAAGTACTTTAAGTTAAGTTCTTTAACAGCAATATTTACAGTAGCTTAAAGGAAATTTTAGAAATATGATTACTGTGAGAATTGAGATTTATGTCTTCATAAATATGAATTGGAGCAAGATACCTGACTGCTACTGCCAGTTCTGTAACTATTTCTGTTATTGGCAGCTCTCCATATTAGTAGTACCTTCTGTGCCATCTGGCTCTGCCTGCTCCTCTCGCTGTTTCTGCTTGAACTTCAAGTTCCCATAGTGCATGACAGCCCCTGTCAGCTTGTAGATGGCAGTCTTTTCATCAGCAGTGAAGCCCAGGATGTCAATGGCACTCTGGCAACAGATTCAGTGAAAGTAAATGCCACATATAATAAATGTATTAATAAATGTATTCAAATTTCTATGTATGACTTACATCTGTAGCCATAAGCTCCTCCTGGTCATTAATGCTGGGAACAGTGATCTCGCCTTGACTCACAAAGTGGTAGTCATAGGGGTTGGTAGTAATGAGGAGCATGTCTGTAAAAGGGAATAGGACATATCTGGGCATAAGAATGAAGACAAATATTAGCTATGTTAAGACTTTACAAAAAGAATGGTACTTCCTACCTATTAGCTCTGGCTTCTTGTTGGACATGATCTGATAAAAGATGTGGTAGCTTCTTTCAGCCTTGAGCTGGAAAGTGACCCTGGACTTCTCCAGCAGATCTAACAAGGAAGGAAGAAAGAGTTAGATACAAGACAGGACATGGAGGTGAAAATTTGAGAAGAAAGGTGAGCAGGCCAGGAGCATCTCTTACAAGTTTCAATGTCAGCAGAAGCCAGTTTTCCTGTGGCCCCAAAGTGGATTCTGATGAATTTACCCTGTTAAGGGGAAAAAATATACCTTGAGATTTCACTAGGAAAGGCCATAATCTTGTAACACTATTATTCACAGAGGGCACATGTTGAACTAAGAAGTTCTGTGAATTTGTTTTTTGGAGTTTTCTTCCCACTTAAAACAGAAACAGAAACAAACAAACAAACAAACAGAATAAGAAAACCAAAAGCTACCAAACAAACACAACAAAAGAAATCCCACCACAAGCAAAAGAAGAATGAAATTCAGGAAAAATTGTCAAAAGTAAGATAAAGGCCAACTTTTGCTGGATATCCCTGATTGCAGAGAAGTGGGAAAATTATTAACAGCCTTTTGTCATTTATGCTTCAAATGGATATAGAAAAAGAACTCATGGAATAAGTGTTAAAATTATTTTTTTTTTATCTTATGGAAAATGGAAGGTAGCATTTATCTTCTGAATAGTGGAAGTACACGGAATATAGAATTTGAAGCTGAGACCGTGGATTGGCATTGCAATTTTTTCAAGGATATTTCACAGTTTATCTTCTAATAAGCCTTTTGAATGAAAAGGGCTACAAATATGTCATAGAGCAGTTCAGTTTGCTATAGGATGTCTTGAAAACTTTTTTGTCCTATCCCTCTGCTCGTATGAAGGTCTGAACAGTTAAATTACTTGACCTGCCCAGTACTGTATCTAACAAAAGTGCCAGTAATATTTCACTGATTAGATAAAAAATTCTAGTTTTGCATTATAGAAAATTGACACAATTTTATGTCAACAGTCTTCATGACAGATACTAGGGATGTGTTTAGATATATATATATAAATTCCAAATAATAATAAATACATTTGCATATATTTTAATGATGCCTCTTTTTACACATTTATTAGCTATAAAACACTTCGTGTAAAGACAGTTCTAAACTGAGTAAAACAACTACATAGTTAACTAGAGAATTAGATAGCTTTTTGTTTAAAAAAGTAGGAGGAATCAATTACTTCAAGAAACACATCCATCCTATCATGTCACTTCAGAAGTGACAGCTCCTGTCCTGATATACTTGCTCACCCATGAATATCAAAACATCTGATCAAAAACTTACAAAGCGTGAGGAGTTGTCATTCCTCACAGTCTTGGCATTTCCAAAGGCCTCCAGCAGTGGGTTGGCACTGATGATTTGATCCTCAAGCGTTCCCTACAGAATGATAATTGTTTATTTACAGTGTTTATTTGATCCATGTAGCAATTAAAGGCTGAGTTTTTAGTCTGTCCATCGTAGGAGCTCACCTGCATTTTGCCAGGCTGCTCCTCCTTCTTCTTCTCCCCGCTGGCTGCAATTGTTGCAAAGTACTGGATGACACGTTTCGTGTTCACAGTCTTCCCTGCACCGGATTCTCCGCTGTCAAACCAAACAGAGAAGCAGAGAGCGTGAGGTCAGGGAGAAGGTACACACAGGGCACAGGGCAGCCCCGCAGGGACCCGAGCAGGGAGCGTACTTACGTGATCAGGATCGACTGATTCTCGCGGTCTGTGAAAGAGGCAAAAGGAAAGTTTAACCATTGTCCAGAGAAGCACTGCGCTGACTTAAAAGCAAAGCTGTAAGTTAGAGCTTCTTTTGAAGCACCAATTCCCAGGAAAAAGAAATGGATTTGCTTCCATATCCCTCAGTAGCAGCACAAATGGAGGCATACAGCTGTCAGGGGCGCGTGGTCCTCACACAAACTGTGTATCCTCTTGCCCTTCACACAGTTCTAGATTCAAGGAATCTAGGCAAAATGCCTACCTGTGTTCAAAGTAAACGACTGTCTAGAGCAATAATGCTTTCTCTTCCATCATTGGAAAATAGTAACAAATTCTGAGTCCAGCTTTACTTCTGCACTAGGAAAATGTAGGATTTGGTACAATACAGTGTAAATAGCACCCAGTGTTGAAGCTGTGTGCATCTGATCCAGCTTGTCTTAACATTGATTCCTCCTACACTTACTGTCATACAGCTCTGTGGTGTTTGGTGCTGGTTTGTCACATAGTGCAGTAAGAGCAATGGGACTCTTCAGTTCAGATTGCTTTGAAGGAGATCAGGCACTCACCAGTCAGCATGAACTGATAGGCGTTGTCAGAGATGGAGAAGATGTGTGGAGGGGCCTCCTGGCGCTTTTTGCCTCGGTAGGCCAACACCACCTCCGGGTTGTACACCGGCAGCCACTTGTAGGGGTTGACAGTGACACAGAAGAGGCCCGAGTAGGTCTGTGAGGAAGGGACACGGCACGTTGGCTTCCACTCAGCCGGGCACAGCAGTCCTCCCCAGCTACGCTACCCAAGGAAGAGAGCTGCTGGTACTTACGTAGATCATCCAGGCTGCGTAACGCTCTTTGAGGTTGTACAGCACAGCGGGTTCATGGAGGTGGGTCATCATGGCCATGTCCTCAATTTTATCGTACTTGGGAGGGTTCATGGAGAAGATTTGATCTTCCTTCACGGTTAGAGTCTGCCAAAGAAAAGACAAATCCCCGCATGTCAGCTCAGAGACCACTGTGGGAATCAAATTCACATTGTATATCTTGCCTTTTACTCACTTCTCCACCTTCAGTCTTGACAGTGACCTTCCCAGATTCTTTGCTTTGGATTGTCCCTTTCACAAAGGATTCTTTGGGATGCACCACAAAGACAGATGTCTTGGCATCAAAAGGCTTGTTCTGGGCCTCAATTCTTTCCTTCTCTGACTTTCGGAGATAAGGAGCAGCCTCTCCAAAGATGGCCATTTCAGAATCCGAAGACATGGCTGCACTTTATGGAGGGTCTTGTCAGCAGAGAACTCTAAGGAAGAGCAGATATGTTGTCCAAGTGAGTCAACAATTTCTGTTGCCATTCAGTTTTCTGGAATCATAGAATTCCACACTGCATCATAGAATTATTTGGCTGTGAAGACTGTCTTAACATCTGTCCATGGTCCATTTTTTTCTGTGTAAAGCAGGTACAGTATTGGATTTCACCAGGAAATTTTTAATTAAGAGTATTTCTGGAGGAATATTACTGGGATACTGTGATGAAATCAACATCAATAAAGCATCTGTAATTTTATAAGCTCAAATTTTAAATTAAAGCATTTTTTAAAAAATGTATGTCCTTCAGCAAGCACTGGGTTCCAATAAAGAAATAAAGCACCACGGTGAGGCGTGTATTCATACCACCTGTCTGGAGTTACCCAACAAAAATGCCCACACTAGCAACTATACAGGCCTATACACAAAATAGAGGTGGGTGAATCCAGGAGGTGTTCTGAGGACTAACTATTGCTTGATGGTTATTGCTGGTGCTCTGAATCATTCGCTGAAGTTTGCTCCCCACAAGTTTCTTAAGGACTCCTGCATCGTAAATTCAGGCTTTGAAATAAGATGTACAACTCCTCTTTCTGTGTGTCTTTCTGGTTGTAGGACTAGAAACACTAGCTGCAGATTCTAAACAACTAAACCTTCAAGCAACGTCCATCCTGCTTGTCCTCCTGCAATACTGATGGATGTTGCATCGCTGGTTGCACAGTGGCGCATATGCTCCAGTAGAAAGATCCTGTGATACAGAATGCTTTCCAAACCCACGGTGAGGGTGATCTTCTAAACACATGAGTGGGGCTAAGTCAAACTCCCTCAGGCTAAAGAAAGCTTGGACTCCAGTCTCTTAATTTTTTTAGTATAGATTCTGATTATCAAGTGTAAGTTAGGTGTGTTCAACACATTTCCTACTGTTGAATTGATTTCTGCACAAATTCTGAATGTTAGCTGAGGTATCAGCCATTGAAGTCAGTGCTAGCTGAGCCCTGCTTATTGAATTGTCTCCTTTAGGTGTTTTTTGTGTGTTTAAATTGAGAGATTTACTAAGCCCTATTTAGAAACAATTCTGGTTGTTAATTTATTGGAGGCAATGTCAATGATCTAAAAAAATCATAGGAAAATTTAGAGATCTGTTCCATCTAAACAAAGTAGACTTTTTCCACATTTCATCTGAGAACATACATGTATATGTTACAGTTTAATTCCTGTTTAATCTCATGCTTAAATTGCAGTGCGAATCTCACCTTAAATAATCTGCACTGTTATTTCATTGACAACAGCAGAAACCAGTTACAAGAGATTTATCTCTGGAAAATAGTATACTGCAAATAGTAGATAAGGATGGATAATTCAATAAGTTAAAATACTGCATCATCAGAGAACAGTTATATTAAAAATTCATCAGCTTCAGTTCAAGAATTTACATATCAAAATGGATATTGAAATGCAGTATTGAGTTCCCAAGGAAACACTGCATAGTAATAGAAAACACTTGAGTTCCTAGGAAGTCAGACAGGCAGTTTATTTAGATGTTATGTTAGAACTTCTAGTTGCTGAAATGAATCAACCAAATGCCAACACTTTGCACAATTCCTAATAGCATGCAGAACCCCCATTTTACTCTGTTTAATTTCAGACATAAAGTAAAAAGATATATCTACAGGTTTTTTTTAAGTATGTTAGTTGTTTTTGGCTTTTTTACCAGATTTCCTAGTACAAGTACCACATGCAGATTATAACCCCACAGTATGTCTGGTAGGCATTTTCATAGCAATTTCTGGCCAATGTACAGTATATATTCTGTACAATAATTCTTACATTTTATTGCAAACCTGTAAGATTTTGCCATTAGTTGTTCTGTTGTCTGGCTTTGTCTAGCTAGACTTCATGCCAGAACAGATCATTTTCTTCACTGATCCATGATTAAACATGAGGAATCCCCAGGATACATTTCCTGGCATGGCAACAGTGGCTAATAGCTTCAAGCACATACCCTTTGATAAGCTTGCTTGCCATGAGCAGCCTAGCCTTTTCAACCATAAATGTGCTGTTTACCATAACAGGACAGTGGACAGGAATATATGGGCTTATTTATAAATCAATCAATCAATCAATCAATCAGATCTACAGAAATCCCCCATCTTTTTGATTATCCCTTAAACGTAAATTAGTAAATGAGTAAATGAGTAAATTAGGCTCTTACCTCTTGTGACACAAGAAGGTCTTGTGCTGGCTGGAAGATGATCAGTGCTGTAAAGCAGAAATGTTAGACCCTTCTTACCACTGCATAGAATTCCATAAATCAGTTTAAGTTGAAATACAAACATGTTTTATGTCACAGACTTTAAATGCTTGCAGATATATATACCAGAACAGCAGTGGGCTTCAGGGACACTGTTCCTTTCTGCCAGTCACAGGCACTCACCATGAAGTTTTCTCTGGAGACAGGACAGCACAGCTTCAAGGAATCTTTTATAGAGTCTGGTCAGCACATGCTACAGATACCTCCTCTGTCTTTGGGCAAAGCATTTTTGGCAAACCTTGTTTTTGGCAAAGCATTGTCTGGCAAACTGAACGAACTGAAAACTGGAAAGTGATGATGCTAGATATAATTAGAAATTTTTGGTCTTACTCTAGCTGTGTGGATAAATCTCCTATAAATAATACGAGAAGATTCTTAGGGAGAGAATTTCAGCTAATGCTGACTTGAGGGATGAGAGTAACTACTATTAACTGTAGGCCATGGATGCTTCATGAATCTGAGGCAGCAGGGACAATAATTCACTGGGCAAACAGGGTGACATTTGGATGCATACCTTAACCTTTTCTTGAGGGCAGCAGAAGATTAATGACAGCTGTCCTTTTACAAAGCTCTCTACTTAAGACTTTGGATATGAGAGGTGGATTTTACTGTTGGCTGCACTTAATCAGATTACTCCTTCCAGCTGCAATATAATTTAGCATAATATGTGAGATAGAATTGCCATCTCAAACCAAAATAAGCGTTCATTAAGCTGTATTTCATATCTGGATATAAATAAAAAATAACATTCTTTTGTGTATTTTCCAACATCCTGGAAATCTTGAGTTTACAGATTTATAGTAGGATAGATGACTGTGTTCAGGAATGTTTGCTAGACATTTCTTCATTTGATTTAATCACTTCAGGATCAATTTTACTTGCCCTCTGACCATGAGATTTACAGTTTAAATGAGTTTATTGAAAAATATTTTCTTTTTGTGATGTCCCTGTCAATTCCTTGTTCTCATAATAGAAATATTATGCATAACAAGGCAAGTAGTGATGATCTATTTAATTTCTCCTTGCATGGAAATAATTATTTACTTTGCATTAGCTTTTTCATTCTCCCCAGTAGTTTTATACTTCTATATTATCTCTCTCAAGATTTGATGAAAGGTAGTGTTAATACTGCAGTCCATGGATTTAATGGCTGCCCATTAACTATATAAAATGGAGCTGTTTTTCCAATGTACATTTTTTTGCACTTAGCAATATTTTATTGCCCGGTGAAAATACCATGAGATTCTTCATGGTGAGAAACTAACTGAGGGCTTATGGGTAAGGATTAAAGAGTAGAGAGGTAAGGGTGACATTGCAGGGATGTCCAACCCACAGCCCATGGCCACATGTGGCCTGGTCCAGCCCTTCCTGCAGCCACCCCTGCCCCATGCTATTGACATAAATACATTCCCTGCCAATTTTCAGATGGAATGTATAGAGTTGCAATCAGATATTCATCTCAAAGAAAAACTGGATCATATCTCTTTCATCTTTCTGTAACACCTCTCTTACCAGAGAAAGATATCCCTCACTTCACAATCATGTCTTATTCATTACATACATTTGTGAGCAATTGTTTTCCAGGACGAAGCACAGAAAGAGTAAAATTTCATTAAAAAGCTCTGACAAACAATTTGGGAACTCACTAGGAATTGCAATCACTTCCATTGAACCAGGATGATGCGTTAGGTTCAGAAAAATGGTTAAATATCTCATTACTTTTATGTTTCTGTGGCCTTCTTCTTTGTTCAAATAAAAATATTATTTATAAAAATAAGACTTGTTTCTTATATGCTTTAGCTATATTATATATTTTATGAGGGTTGCTCCAAAAGAAATATCTCCTGTTTTATATTACATTGGCCCACAATGTCAAGAGGCAGATGTTGGAGGGATGGAAGTAGAGGTTGGACCTTTCTGCCAGTATTCCATTACATTTTGTTGCTGTATGACAGATGGAAGCAACTCTGACAAAATGGCATCCGACATAGAAGTGTTTATGAAGCAAAGGTGTGTCACTGAATTCTTGTACGTGGAAAAAATGGCACCCATTGACATTCGTCAATGCTTGCTGAACATCTGTGGAGAGCAAACAGTGGATGTGAGCACAGTGAGGTGGTAGGTGGTGCATTCGAGCAGTGGTGGCGGTAGCAGTGGGTAACCTCTGCTGGTGCAAATTTTGATGAGTGCAGCCAGTAAGTTCTGGTGAAAATGTATATCTAATTCTGATGACTATGTTGAAAAACTGTTCTGTAGTTGAGAAATTGCTCTATTAAATAGTGTTATTATGCTCTTCCTATTAAACATAATTTCTGTGGAAATAATTAGGAGGTGTTGCTTTTGGTGCAACCCATGTATATGCAGCCCAAGACAATTCCTTTTCACTCAGCACGGCCCAGGCAAGCCAAAAGGTTGGATACCCATGCATTATAGTCTGTCTGCTATAGGGTGTCTGGTCAGGAAGAAGGATGATGACCTCTACAGACAGTTAGGAACAGCCTCATGTTTCCAGGCCCTAGTTCTCATAGGGGACTTCAACTGTACTGAAGCCTGCTGGAGAACCATCCCACCAGGGAGTTAGTAATACAGGAAGTTCCTAGGGCGCTTCGGTGCCATCTTCCTGACCCTTCTCTGGAGATACTCAAGTCTCGCCTGGACACCTACCTGTGCGACCCGGTGTAGGGAACCTGCTTTGGCAGGGGGGTTGGACTCGATGATCTCTAGAGGTCCCTTCCAACCCCTACAATTCTGTGATTCTGTGTGATTCTGTGACCCAAATGTCACAAGGACACAAAGAGGAGAGGTGCTTTGCTGTTCATCAAACTCACAAACAAGGAAGGGATCATTTGGAGTCAGGGAAGAGGATGAAAAGGAAGATTATACTGCTGGACTTCAGAAGAGTAGATTTTGGTTTCCTTAAGGATCTGGTTGAAAGAATTCCATGGGATAAGGCCCTGGACAGAAGAGGGGCCCAAGGAAGCTGGTGAATATTCAAGCACTGCCTCCTCTAAGCTCAAGAGTAATCCATCCCAACAAAGAGAAGTCTGCATGAATGAACAAGGAGCTCCTGGCCAACTCAAAGGCAATAAGGATGCAATCAGAAATTGCAGAGATGAATAGCATGGGAAGAATACAGTGCCATTGTCTCACCATACAGAAATTAGGTTAGGCAAACCAAAGCACAAGGGAATTGAATCTAGCAAGGAATGTCAAAGACAACAAGGACACCAAGATGAGCATAAGTCAGCAACGATCCCTTTCCATAAACAAAGCTAAAGATACTCTTGGCTGTGCAAGGCAAAGGGAGGCCACATCCCGGAGTACTGTGAGCAGTTCAGGGCTCCTTGCTGCAAGAGACACTTGGATGTATTGGAGATAGTCCAATGAAAGGCCAGAAATATGATGAATGGACTGGCATATTTCACATATGAGGAAAGACGGAGAAGTTGGATCAGTTCTGCCTGGAGAAGAGAAGACATGAGGGGATCTAATCGATGTTTATAAAAACCTTGACAGAGGGTATAATGAGGACAGAGTCAGGCTCCTTGCAATGGTGCCCCTGGACAGGACAACAGGCTATGGGCACCAGCTAAAACATGTGAAGTTTCATCTGAATATCAGAAAATAAGGGGCTACTCAGAAAATAATGACTCCGATGTTATTATGTCGGTCCTTGATATCAGAGGCACATGTTGGTGATATGGCAGTGGAGGGTAAACCTTCCTTCCAATATTCCATTACACTTTGTTGCCATGCGACAGATGGCAGTAGGCAATCTGACAACATGACATCAGATTTGGAAATGCATATGAAGCAAAGGGCCACATGGAATTGAATTCTTCCATCCGTTAAAAATTGCAACCTTAGCATTCGTCTACACTCAATGAAGGTTATGGAAAGTAGCTGATGTTAGTACATTTCAGCAATGATGCCATCAGAGTGGCTGTGAAACATTGGGTCATTTCTGCTGTTACAGATTTTTATGAGGGCAGCATGCAGGGTCTTGTTCATTGCTGGCAAAAATGGCGATGACTATGTTGAAAAAATAGCGTTTTGTAGCTGACAATTTTCTCTATCAAACAGTGTTATTGTTCTCTTTGTTTCTGTTGTGGTTTCTATGGAAATAAACAGTAGGCATTACGTTCAGAATGATAGATGTACTTCTTCACTGTTCAGGTGACAGAGCACTATGGGGAGGTTTGGAGGTGGAATCTCCCTTGCTGGATATTGCAAAGCTTGGAGTGGTCTTGAGCAACTTGTTCTAGTAGAGGCTGGATTTTTAAAAGCTAGATTTATCGAAGTAATTACAGATAAATTAGAAAGCTTTTCTTACAGAGGGAAGCTATACCTCATAAAACTGGAATATTTGAAAGAATACACAAGGATATAGAGAAGAAAATACATTTGGAATAGTGACATTGGGTATAGGAAACTTTTTCAGTGAAGTCCCTAATAATAATCAGTTATTGGGAAAAGATGAGAAGTCATTATCAATATTTTTAACATAGCACAGGAAAGAATGGACATAAATCAAATTATAAAATAAAATATCTAATTTTTCCAGCAGAGGAACTTTTTCAGTAGCATCTCATAGTAAGCAGTGTTAGAACATGTTGTTATGTACTTACATATAAAAGATAGGTATGTAATTACAAACCACACCCTGGTAGTGCCTGGCTGAGCCATGTTATGTGAGAGGAAGTTTACTGTTTGTTTATATCAAGTGCATTTTGGAGAAAATAACTTTAATTTACACAATATAAATTACCACTCGCAGCAGAGCTCTAGAGGTCATTACAGGAAACTTTTCAATAACATCAAGTTACTAAATAGAAACTGTTAAAGCAAATATGTAATGTTAGGAACTAAGTGAGAATACAAACATAAACATCATAACATGTTTATCTGAGGCACAGCTTTAATAGCATGTGAAACTGTGGACATAAGTATCCTCAAGGAGACTGTGGATCCAACTGTCTTCATGGCTATCTGATGCATTTCCCAATGCATTTAGCACAGTTGTCCCTAACTGCGTTCCAAACTGAGGAAAATTAGTCATAGCACTGCAGCTGGACTACTTAAATTTCAACTACGCATTTCCCTGAAATTAGACCGGACCCATCTCTTTGGAAACATACATGGTGGTAGCTGTTGTTGTCTGAGTGCAGCTCAGCTAGTCATGACTGGTCTACTGACATTTGAATAGTGCTTTTCTCATCCACCAGAGGAGAGAGGAATCTGCTGGAGCTTTCTCTCATTTTGTATACTTGAATGTTCTTGTGTTCACCAACATTGCTCCAGACAACACTCAGCTGTCAGCTACAAAGAATCATTGCAGATTTTCAAATCTCTTTGGTCCACTTTCTTATCTAAGTGAGGATCTCAATGTTTTGCATTCCATGTGGTAGCCTGGCCTCACCATCCACAACCATCTTGTACAACATAAGGAGGTCAATGCCATTTATGTTCCTGAGCGGGAATACACGGTTCAAAAATAACATAAATCTTTTAACCAACAGCTGCCATTTATTCCAGGTCATGATGAACAAGAAGCTAGCCTTTCCTACCAGGTGGAGTGGGGAACAATAGATTCCTTATCCTCATGGTCTGGACATGAGGCTACATGCTACTGGCCGTTGTTCCCAACAGAGAGGCTACATTCCCACTGAATAAATATGTATTTTTAAAATATCTGTGACAGTATCTCTGTGCTCTAGTGAGCCACTGGAACAGCTTGCTTCTGATTTTGCTCTCCCTGTTCTTTCCCACACTCTTAAGGTTTGCTCAGTCCTGGAAAAGAAGCTGTTACAGAAAAGTGGGATTTCCTTTTGTATGCTGACCACTTTCCCATTTCTACTCTCCCACTATCAAGGAGCTGTTTCTTTATGCTCAGCTGAAGTTCTGCTGTTGTTTCAGAGACAAATCTCTATCATTTTCAGTGTGAAGCAGCTAAGGAAGTTCAAAGGCCAGGTAAGATTCTTTTGTCACAGCTCCTGCTTCTAACAGCAAACATTCATTATTTTTCTAAACTTATATCTGAAAAAGAATGAGAAGTCAAACATTCATCACTTAAAACTGATGCATACATTTGGGCAGTGTTTTGCTTCATTCAATTGGATTAAATGGTTTAACTGCCTGCACTGCCACTGTGTTGAAATATTTAATGAATGATGCAAAATTTGAAGTGAAAAGGAGAATGAAGTGGTCCCTGCCAACCATTCATTTTCTACCATTCTTGATTATTTCCCTGCAGGGCTGGACTCCACTGAAAGGAGAAGACAGCACAGTCAAAGGAGAAGAGGGAGACTAAAAGCTATCTCTGTATATAGACTGTCCGACAGCAGTACAGAGTGGGCAAGGAGCTGGAGGGCTGACATTCCCCATGAAGGAGAGGGCATTCAAGCTTGCTAAAAATAGATCCTTCTTCAGAATGAGACTGGGCAGCTGCCTTCCTTACTTCCACCCCTTATGATATAAATGCTTCTCCCCATATTCTGTGATCACTGAAGAGCCTGAAAGGACACATACAGTTTGAGTAGATAAACTAAGCAATAATGTCTAAAGACTGCAAATTTCTGACTCCTTGAAAATGCCCCTGTAATGCCTGAGTCTTAGTGACCATTCATCTTACGGAAATGAGCGTAAGAATATCTATATCAGGGTCTTCTTCGACCAAGATGTTGTCTGTGACAATGACCAAGAAGAGATGCCCAATCATGTGAACACAGCAAGTGTATAGTGATGCTTGCTGAGAATATCTCCATAGTCCTTCTGATTTGTTGCTTTTATACATAATATGAAATAAATTTTTTTCTTCCATAGTTTTGACCATTTCCTGGAGTTGTGCAGGACACAGCCACGGTCAAGAAGTTAAACACTTTATATGCTACCCAGGTGCAAAACCTAATGTATTCTGTAGCAAAAGTTCTCCATCTTGTGATTCAGTAGAATAAAGATAATCACAGTTCTGCAGTTCCATTGTGGAGATTTGACTGAGATTAAAATGTAGGCACTATTTTTTTCATTTCTCAGAAGGCCCAGTGATTGCTGACACTAAAAGAGATTCTTCCGCTACACTGCAGGTATAATAATGGCCCATTGTACACAGGTGGGTCTTCAGTCACTGCTAGAAGTGGAGGCTTGTTCAGATTCATAGTTGAAGTAATTTTGCACATTCTTGACCCAGAAAATTTACTGTGGAAATTGTCACTACTCCTGCTCTTACCTAGTTCACAAAGCTGTTTCTGCAACTATAAGAATGGAGATACATAAAGTAAAAAAAAAAAAAAGAAAAAGAGAAAGAGAAAGAAAAGAAAAAGGAAAGAGAAAAGGGTATTGCTGTTGGAGACTGAACTTCTTGTGTTAAATGGTGAAAAGAAAAAATGAAGTTACAGGTGAAAGAAAAAATAGAAATTATTTTAGCACAAAAATACAGAGAATTGTTCATAATAACAAAAAAAATAATCCGTTACACATTCAGAGAAGTCAGCTCTGAGACTGTATTTGGAAGAAATTGGAACAAGTTAGTGTTAAAAAGTTCAGAATCTCAGACACTGCATCTAACCTGAAATGAGTACATGTAAAAATTCTGTGATAGTTATTGAGATATTCATCAAATTGGAATCTCTGGGATAAGAAAGTAGGTAATTTTTCCTATTTCCGGTAACTGTGAACTAGATGATCACCATGTGTGAACAAGATGTTGGCATTAATAAGGCACAAACAATTTGATAATGGCAAAATTCAGGTTTTCTTGGTAGGTGTATAAAAGGGCAAGATGAAAACTCAGATGATAATTTGGTATCAATATCAAAGATTGTAACAGACAGTAACACAATCACACCGGAGCAGCGGTCATACCCTCATGTCCTCAGCTGAAATGCTCACGTGGAAGTCCTGAAGAAGCAGACCTGCAGCACAGGGCTTGTTAACATGCCCAGGAAACAATCCGCACATTGAATGGCAGCTTGGATTGTTTGGGAACTGTTTGAGTGTCACAGAATCTACTAAAGAATGGATTATCTGCATAACAAGGAAGTTTGGCACCTACACAGTTTGGCTTCCACATAATGCAGAGCATTCAGGCTGCTTCCAGCACAAGCCAAGGGCTCAGTATGGTAGGTGTGAGGCATACACAGAGCTGGTAGCTCTGACCCAGGACAGAGCACAGACTGGATACTGACACTAGCACAGCTTTGTCCTCTTAGATGGGAGGAGGGAAACGAAAGGATTTGCTCTAAGACTGCTTCTATGTAGAGGAGAAAATGCTGGAATGCTGTTTCTTGGGTTGTGAGCACCAAATTTCAGGTGAAAGAAAGAGTCCTTTCCAGGCTTTGTGTAGTTTTGTGAGGGAGTGCATGTACATGTGAGTGCACGTGTCTGTGCAGCCAAATGCAGGGCTGTCCACACACACTCTTGCATCTCCTGCAGCCTTGAGCCAAGTGCTCTCCCACTTTACTGCCACCTGCACTGTCACCCAAGGGAGACCTCAGCATCCTCGTGCCAATGTGTCTGCATTTTGCTCTGAAAAGTGCACTTTTATCACAGCCTTTTCTTTGGACATTTCATAGACTCACAGAGTCACAGAATGTCAGGGATTGGAAGAGACCTTGAAAGATCATCTTGTCCAATCCCCCTGCCAGAGCAGGAAAACCTAGATTATGTCACACAGGAACTGTTCTTTTCATGTGAACCTGGAAAATGTCCCTGATGAACAAGGCTTTTGCCAATAGTCCTCTCAGGTCATACTGAGCTGGAGATGGTGATCATAAAACCACACCATTCTGCTCAGTTCCGTTCTCTTTTATTTTGATTGATTTGCCTTCCATCAAGCTTCCTCCTTGTCAGCACTGAGCAAATAACAAGTTCCTAATATAGAAGACAAATAGTGAGGTTTGTACCTTCCTGGCCAGGTCAGACACAGGAACTTTCCAACTATGTTTGTCATTCACTTGTTATCTAAGACACTGCCAGAGTATATTGAACAGCAGATCCCCGCAGCACTGCGTGATGACAGGGGTCATCCAGAAGATTGTCTGTCCTGCAGGGAAACTTCTCTCTCTGCACCTCACAGTGATCGGACCCTGACTTTTTCCTTCTTTGCCAGCACTTTTCCTGTTGGCTGTGTTCCAGAACTGGTTATGAATTTCAGTCAGATAGGAAATGTCACTGTTTATTTGTTCTTTCATTTGGGTTTCTCATCAGTGGAAGATGAAAGTTTTGTGTCTCTGTGCCTACCTTCAACAAAGTGCCTTTCTCCACTCTTCCTTGTAGCTCATGTAATTTACAGACTCTGTTGCAGGTTATTACCACTTGCTTAAGACCAGAGCCTGTTTCCCCACCCTCTACTCCATACGTGTCCAACCAGCAGTCCATGGCTGCATGCAGCCCAGCCCAGCTGTCCCTGCGGCCATCCCTGCCCCACACCATCGTGGCAGCCCTTCCCCTCAGCACCAAGCAGACCTCACTGTGCCATGAGCCCAGGGATGGGATGCAGGGCAGGGACAGCTCACCTGATGGCCTGGCTAAACATCATCCTGCAAACAGCAAAAACATGCAGCCATGCCTTCCAGTTTATTAAGGAATTTAGGAATAGGTCTCAAGATTGTAAAAAAAAAACTCATCAATGTTTTGGTTTATTTGCAACTCCATTTTCAGTCAACATAAATACATTATCTGCAAATTTTCAAATGGAATGTTTAGAGTTGGAAACAAAAATGTGACCATGTCACTTCACCAGACCATTACCAGTTGTCTTTTAACAGAGAGAAATACCCCTCACGTCACAGTCACGCCTCATTCACTTTTGGCAGTGCGTATGCTGGTGAACAACTGTTCTGAAGGATGAAGTACAGGAGGAGCAAAATGTCATCAAGCATCTCTGATGAGCACCTGGAGAGCTCACTGACAATTACAACCACTGCTATCGAACCAGAGTGATCTGTTTGTCCCACAGAAACAGGGTCTAATACCCTACTAGTTTTGTGGGAGTTTTTGTCCTCTTTTTAATTCATTTTAATAGAGAAAAACAAATTAAAATAAGTTTTGTTACTTTATATACATTAACTATATTGTCTACATGATGAGGGCTGCTCTGAAAGTAATGCTTCCTGTTTTATCATATTGTCACACAATGTCAGAGGCAGATGTTGATGGGATGGCAGTAGAGGTTGGACCTTCTTGCCAGTATTCCATCACATGCTGTTGTCGTATGACAGATGGCAACAGAGGGACGCTGACAAAATGGCATCTGACACAGAAGAGTTTATGAAGGTTTGTCATTGAATTCTTGCATATGGAAAAAATGGTACCCACTGACATTTACTGATACTGATACTAAATATTTTGGGAAAGCAAACAGTCGATGTGAGCACAGCGAGGTGGTGGGTGGTGTATTCCAGCAGTGGTCACAGTAGCAGTGGATAACAACTGTTAGTGTGGATTTGATGAGCGTAGCCTGCAGACTCTTTGCTGATGTAAACATATATCTAATGGTGGTGACTATGTTGAAAAGCAGTGTTTTGTAGCTGAGAATTTGCTCTATTAAATAGTGCTGTTATGCTCTTTTCCTGAGTGGAATAGGGCGTGGAGGGTGTGCTCTGGTGGAGTCACTCAGGCAGTGAATGGAGGATCTATAGGAGAGAGCCAGCAGGTTATGCTGCATTAGGGAGGGGGAACAAGAAATAGCCTGATATTACTTGAGACATTACATGAGGATTATTGGGGAGCCGTCACGCTCTCCTCCAAGGACTAGCAAACGTCAAAGGGACAGAGACAAGACCTTGGAATAGGAGATTTCACAGTTTCTGGTAATTTATGGACACAAAGCAACAATTCTGCTTGTTTACTCAACAGTCCCAGTCAGCAACAAATAGTAATTTTTGGCAGTGGATAAAATAACATGCAAATCTGAGAGGGTGTAACAGCAACAGCTACACATGCTAAAAGCCACAAAGGGAGCAGCATGTGATAGTAATGCATGACTTCCTGCTGAGATGCACTGCCAGCCTGTTGCAGTCAGTCGAGAGATAACTGCTGCTTGCTAGGAGCCAGCGGTTAGAGTGTTGCAGAGAGACTGCCACAACTGGTAAAAAGCAGACTGCAGTCATCTACCTCTCTTGCCTTTGGCCACCAACGAAAAGTTGCAGCATAGCTTTGGCAAGACTGACTAGGACTTCAGGGTCCTTGGGGCAGAAGTGAATGGGGTGGTGGCACAAGCGGTCTTCTCTATATTGCCAGTGTTTTCCTTTAACCTAGCAACCACTCACTCTCTCCTCTCCCCTCCTCTCCCCTGCTGCCTCACTCACTGGGCTAGGAGAAAGAATTGAAAGAAAAAATGTCATATGATATGGAACATCTTTTTGATCTTTCGTCAGCTCTCCTGGTTTTGTCTCCTCCCATCTTCTTGCGCTCCTTTAGGCTCTTTGTTGGCAGGATGGTATGAGAAGATGAACATAGAAGTGCTCAGCAAAAAAAACCCAACATCATTGCTCCATCCAGAACACAGCATTTTGATGAAACTTTATTCTATTCCAGACAAAACCAGCAGTGTTGTCAGCAGGCTTCTATGATCATGGAAGGTACTTTGACAAATACAGATTACTGGGGAGAGATGGGATCCTCTGAAAAGGAAGAAAGTCTTCTCTGGCTGGTCGACTGACACTGTTCTTTAAATTAACCATCCTGAGAGTTTGAGACCTTAACCATAACATTCACTCACTCATGTACTTGCTAGGATGGAAGAGTATACCCTCAAGAGTAGTGAGAAATGCTTCTCAACTTTCCAGAAAGGTTCAGTCACAAAGATTAGACAGTCAAAGGCCCAAATGAAGTGCATCTATGAAAGTGCTTATAATGTGGGTAGGAAAAAGGAGGAGCTGGTAACCACTGTCCAGCTGTGATTTGATTGCTATCTTGGAAACATGGGGGGATGAATCACAAAATTGAAGTGCTGCAATCAATAGCTAAAAGCTACTCAGAAGTGACAGGCAAGGAAAGAAAAGTGGAAGAGTTGCATTCTATGCAAAAAGCAGGACTCGCTTCACTTAGTTGTCTTTGAAAAACAGCAATGCACATGTTGAGAGCTTGTGTGTGAAAATGAAAAATTGAACTAACAAATGAAACTTCATTGTACTCTTTAATATTTTATCAGTGACGTAGACATCAGGATCGAGAGCAACCTCAGAAAGTTTGTATATGACACCATGCTGAAAATTGCAATTGATATGACAGAAGGAACACTTGACATCCACTAGGACCTGGATAGGCTTGAGAAGTGGGCCCACAAAAACTTAGTGAGGTTCGACAAGGCCAAGTGCAAGGAAATCCCAGATATGTGGACAGACTGGGAGTTGATCTCATTGAGAGCAGCCTTACAGAGAAGGACTTGGAGTTCTGGCTCAACATGAGCCAGCAGTGGGCACTTGCAGCCCAGAAATTTGACTGTGTCCTGTGCTGCATCAAAAGAGAAGTGACCAGCAGAACAGGCAGGTGACTGTTCACTTCTGCTTTGCCATCAAGAGGCCCCATCTGGAATATGGCATCCAGGCCTGAGGCCACCTGCACGAGAAATATAAGGAGTGCTGAAGTGCATCCAGAGGAGGGCCACGAGGATGATATATCTTCTGCTATAAAGACAGGCTGAGGGAACTGGACTTGTTCAGCTTGGAGAAGAGAAGGCTCTGGAGAGATCTCATTGCAGCCTTCTAGTACTTAAGAGGAGCTAAGAATCAAGAAGGAGATAATTTTTTTACACAGTCTGATAGTGATAGAAGAAGGGAGAATGGTTTTAAACTAAATGAAGAGAGATTTAGATTAGATGTTAGGGGAAAAAATTTCAACCAGAGGGTGATGAGGCACTGGCATAGGCTGCCCAAAGAAGCTGTGGATGCTCCATCCCTGGACGCATTCAAGGCCAGGCTGGATGGGACCCTGGGCAGTCAGCAGCAAACTTGTCCATGGCAGGGGGCTAATAGCCCTTCCATGATTCTAGGGTTCTTGTCTGGTATAGACCAGTAGATCAAGGAGAAAATGTTGAAGAGCTCTTTTTTCAACTCTGGGAAACAACGTGTTCACAGGTCCTGATTGTGCAATGTAATTTTGATATCCTTGCATCTGCTAGAAAAGCAGCACAGCATATTGCAAGCAGTATAGCAAACTACTTGAGTGTATTGAGGACAACCTTCTAGAACAGATGATAGAAAGCCCTACCAGAAGAGAGGTATTACCAGACCTGTTGCTCAGCAGTGTGGAAAAAGTTTATTGGAAAGGTCAAGATTGGAGATGGCCTGGTATGCAGTGATTGAGCCCTTGTAGAATTGACAGTCTTAAAGGATATGGGAAAAGGAAAAAGTAGAGTCAAGACCCCTTAGACTCAGACAGGTAAACTTTGGACTGTTTGGAGCACTAGTGCATGGAATCCCTTGGGAAACTTATCTCAGAGATAAAGGAGCATATGTGAGCTAAGAAAGACATCTTTCTTAGGTCCCAGATGCTCTCAGTCACAGCATACAAGAAATCAGGAAAGGAAGATAAGAGAACATTTTGGCAAAGTAAAAACCTCTTAGAAAAAGTAAAATATGGGGATATACATCCTGGTAAGATTATAGGAATGTGGGGCTTGCAAGGAAGGGATACCATCCAAAAGAAGCGTAATGGTCTTGATAGATGGGCCAATGTGAACCCTATGAAGTTCAACAGTCTTAAGTGCATGATTGCATATCTGAGCTGGGACAATCTGAAGCAAGAATACAGGCTGGGAAATGAGTGGTTTGGGAGCAGCCATGCAGAGGAGGGCTTGAAGGTAGTGATAGATGAAAAAGTGGATTTTAGCCAGCAGTGTGCATTTACAGCTCAGAAAGCCAGTCATATCATAGGCTGCTTGAAGCGAAGCACAGCCAGCAGGTTGAGGGAGGTGATTCTTCCACTCTGCTCCATTCTAATGAGACCTCCCCTGCAGTACTGCATTCAGCTCTGGCACAGCATAGGAACATAGAGCTGTTGGAATGAGTTCAGAGGAGGGCTTCAAAGGTGAACAGGACTGGAGCACCCCCCTATGAAGAAAGGCTGGGTGAGTTGGGGTTGTTTAGCGCAGAGGAGAGAAGACAGCAGGGAGACCATATAGTGGCCTTCCTGTGTTTAAAGGAGACCAACAAGAAACATGGGGAGGGACCTTTTTCAGTGAGTGCAGTGACAGCACAAGGAGGTTTAAGCTAGATTAGATTGAACATTAGGAAGAAATTCTTTACTATGAGGGTGTTGAGACACTGGAACATGTTTCCCAGAGAAATTATGGATTCCTGGAAGTGCTCAAGACCAGGCCGGATAGGTCTTTGGGCAGTCTGATTTAGTGGAAGATGTCTGTGCCCATGGAAGCGGTTGGCTTTTGTTTTCTTTTTTCCTTTCCTTTTTTTTTTTTCCCTGCTACAGAAGTTTTTTTCCAATGTAATATGGGAGCATGCACATACTTTTCAAAATCTTATCATAATGCATTGGCCAGGTCATTCTTTTCCAATGTCCCTGTTGACTCTCTTGAAGTCAAGTCTATATATGATTTTCATTTTAAATTCTATTCTTACTGTGGTTTCTACCAATTTGTCTCACAAAAATCACACTGACTGACCTACTTCTTCGCAATTAGGAAAGTGTTGAAAGTCTAACATTACAGGTGCAACATTTTATTCCCTTTGGTACTAAGCATGATTTGAAGAGCCATTAAACAACCATCATCATTGATTTTTAGAAAAATGATTCCTGATTATGTAAAATTTGCTGCAGCAAGTATATTATTTTTGTCCACAACGTGAAGTATCCAGCCTTAAGTTGATAAGGTTTCTTCCATTTTTTCTCAATTAATAGATGTTATTTTTTTCTAGAAATTTCCTCTCTTTTGGGGTAAAAAGCGGCACAAATAATATGTTCATCTTTTCTGAAACATCCTTTTTTTCCTTTAGTGATCATAAAATGCTTATGATTGACATCTATAACTATAGATATTTATTGATGCTTGAGACCAGGCCATTCAGATAATCTTTTATATACTTTATTCAAATTGGAACAGGTTAGTCCCAGTGATGCCGGTTAATGGGATTGCTCTCCCATGTTAGGTTATGTCACTTTCAATGTGACTGAAGTTGTTGTGGCAAACGCTATTACGATCAGAGATGCAGAGGCATATTTGCCATGTAATAATCTACATTTTAAAAGTTTACAGAGAACACAGATGAACAAAAAACCACACTGAATTTAAACTGAATTTTGTACTTCTTCAGATTATTTGATATACGACTTAAATAAAAATGTTTCCTCTCAGATTTACAGTTTGTATGTGTTGTTGTCTACCACATTCTCAGTATGAGTTGGACATGCCAGATGGACCAGTGCCTCCTGTGGATCTCAGATGAACCAACTGACAGAGAATGCCCAGCCTCTGCTGTCAGCAGCATTTCTGCTGCCCTCAGTGTAAAATGAGAGCTTCCAGGAATGTCAGTACAACCCGAAAAGAAATGCCAGTGCTCTAATTTTCTAGAGCAATGCTTCTCTTCCCTATACTTCTGCTAAGATGCAGCTGAGCACTGGACCATGACAATGGTAAGGACATAATTTCTGTATAGAAACTAATTGAAATTAAGTCAGACTAAGTGAATTAGACTAGTAAAAGTGAAGGAACCTTTTTGTGTTTCTCGAAGGCGATTAGTATACTATTCTGTGGCTGCTGCAACACACTGTCTGGTTAGGAAATGTGCTGTATAAATCTATTCTGCCTTTCCAAACAGAGAATCTCATGCTTAATCAGGAGAAAAAAAACTAGGAAACATGAACTGACCTGGAAGAAAGCTGCTAATGAGACACTTGTACACATTGTCTGGGATGTAAAGCAGTTCAGAATGGGCTTTGACATGTTAGTCAAAATGCATGGAACTAGAGCCCCAAGATGCTGCTCGTTGGTGATGCTTTTTGTTTGTGTTTCTGGTATGAACAGTTGTTTTTTCTCTCTTCAAGTCTCACTATTCTTAGTGTTTGTTATATCTCTGATCTAGCTTCAATTTAAAAAAATCAAAATAGTTACTTCTAGGATGAAAGATTGGAAAATGCAGTTTTGTAAAGGTTATGCTATCGTTTTTCAGTGCAGATATTGAGCAGCTTCCTGAAAAGCTACAGTGACAGATAATGTGGGGAGGCAATTACCATTTTCTTTAATGATGTAGATAATGGACTGGAGTGTACTCTCAGCAAGTCTGTGGATGACCCCAAGGTTTGTGGCTCAGTTTATATACCAGAGGGAAGGCATTTTTCCAGCCAGTCCAGCTCCTAAACAAAGGTCCTTCACATCGACCACTGTAATCCCTAGCATTGGATTGAGTAGTGATTTGATTGACAGAAGCCTTGCAGAGACAGACTGGGGGATATTGGTAGATGAAAAATAGGACATGAACTGGCAAAGTGTGTTTCCCAGAAGGCAAATTGTGTCTTGGGCTGCATAAACAGGAGTGTTGCTTGCAGATCAAGGGAAGTGATTCTCTCCCTCTCTTTTACCCTCATGAGGTTCCACCTGGAGTAATGCATTTAGCTCTGGGGCCCTCAGCAAAAGAAATGTTGGCTTATTAGAGCAAGTCCAGTAAATTGTCATAAAAAATGATCCAAGGCCTGAAGCATCTCACCTATGAAGAGAGGCTGATAAAGCTGTGGTTGTTGGTGAAGACAAAGGTCTGGGAAGACAAGATAGTGACCTTCAGTACTTAAAGGAGGTTTACAAGAAAGATGGTAAAATGCTTTTTACCAAAGCTTTTAGTGATAGGTCAAGGGGTAATGGTTTCAAATTGAAAGAGACCATGTATAGATTATTAAGAAAGAAATTTTGTACCACAAGGGATTGCTCAAAAATGTTGCAGACATCTCATCCTTAGAGGTTCAGAGCCACATTGAATGGGATTTGAGCAACCTGATCTCATTCACAGAATCACAGAATTGCAGGATTTGGGAGGGACCCTGAGAGTTCATTGAGTCCAATCTTCCTGCTGAAGCAGGTATCCTACAATATAGTTCACACAAGTCCAGATGGGTCTTGAATATCTCCAGAGGAGACTCAACAATCTCTCCAGTGCTCCATCACCTTACTGTTAATAAGTTCTTCCACATGTTTGTATGGAACCTCCTAGGGCCAAGTCTTAGGATGTAGCTCCTTGTCCTATCACTACATACCACCAAGGCTCTAGCCTGGACTCGTCCATTTGCTTCCTACCTCCTTTTAGACATTTAGAGTAATTAATTAGATACCCTCTCAGTCTCCTTTTTCCCAGGCTGAACAGAGCCAGTTTACTCGGCCTTCCCTCATACAGGAACTGCTCCGGACCCTTAATCATCTTTTTGGCCCTCCAAAAGACTCCTTCTAAGAGATCTCTGTCATTTTTGAACTGGGGAGACCAGAACTAGACAAATATTCTAAATGTGGCCTCACCAGTGCTGAGCTGATGGGGAGGATCACCTCATTCAACTTGCTGGCCACACTCCTTTTAATGCACGCCAGGGTCCCATTGGCCTTCTTGCCCACAATGACACAATGCTGGTTTGTGGCCAACATATTGTCCACCAGAACACCTTGGTCCTTCTCTGCAGAGCTCTTCTCAAGGTCATTCCCTAATCTACTGAAAATGTCCCTGACCCTAGCAAGGGTGTTGTTCTATATGATTCTTTAATTCTACAGTAGGATCGTTAAGATGTTTACACGTAAATATTTTGGTTTCATTTTCAAGCCTGACTCTTTCGATGGCATAAATGGAAATTATACAGGCACTGTATCTCTTTTAATACAGTTTTCTGTAAGAAAAAAAATGTCTTGAAACAGGAATTTACATTGTCTGTTGCCTTACTCAGAGCATTGTGATTATGCTGTGCTATAATGTAGTTCCCATGCAGGACTAATTTTTGCCAGTGCTGTGGCCAGACTGGAGATACAAGGAGAAGGACCATGACCTTACTGCTCTATACTTGGTAGATGTTTGCATGAATTTCACATTCACTGTATATGTATCTCAGAAAGTTATCTGCTTATAATATACTATCTCCCTCATGCAGGGTCCTTCTATCTATCCTTACTCAGTCAGCAATCCCAGCAGCATTCCACACCCTATCAGACTTCCCAGTTCCCCACAAGTACCTCTTCTTTCCCTAAGTGCAGTTCACTTATATTGTTTTTGGTTCACTTATTTTGACACCATAGTTTGCAAGGACTTGGGGTGTGAGGAAGCATCAGATTGCCCATCTCTCCAGCAGTGCCAGGACCAAGGAGACTCAGAAAGAGGTATGTTTTCTAAGGCACTTTTTCTGTGTTTAGTTAGATGAGTTTTCAGGTAGTCAGGAAATAGTCGTGAGAGACACTGTGTTCATAAAAGCAGCGTGTATCTCCTTTCCTATCTGTAAGTATGGATGTTACTGACATATCATTGTCCTTCATTTCCTTCCTTTCCTTGTTTTCCTTCCTTTCTTTCCTCTCACTCTCTTTTTCTCTCTTTCTCTCTCTCATTCTTTCTTTCTCTTTCTTAATGTCTTCCTTTCTTCTTCACTCTTACTCATTCTTTCATGTCCAAGCTGTAGTAGGTAAGAGATCTCCATAGTACATATGTGGCAGCAGCTTTAATGGAGTCCATCAACTGCATCTATTTTAAACTTTCTCTTAAGACATTACTTTATGCCTATTAAGGACCAAAGTTTTTTCCAAGATCAGTTACCTTTGCATCATCACTTATCAAATCACAAGCATCCTGACTCCAGAAATAGTGTCCTGACTCCTGTTCTCCATATATGGCAGCAAACCACAAAGGGAAGAGTAGCTAATTTTTCTTACTCCTCCAATTACTTTTCCATTCTGATTCCAAGAAGTCTCTTATCTTTCTTTCTGGGATGCTCAGTGGTAAGGCCAGGTCAGCTCAGTGCGATGTGCAATTTGAAATAGATAATTGGATTGAGATGTCATAATTCAGGGAACCTGTAATGTTACCTTTTACCAGCTGAGCATTTAGTAACAGATTCTCAAGAAATAATTGCTTACAGATAAGAGAGAAGCCTTAACATTTTCAGCTGCTTTGAGATTCTTTCACAGTCGGGCCAAGTCTTATGTTTTGAACGAGGATTGTAACATTGTCCAAGGGGAACTGGGATTTTAAGGATCAAACTATGGTCCTGAACCCATTGTGGTCCATTGCCAATTGAAAGACGCTGACTCCAGAATTAAGCTTTATTTTGTTGTTATTTAAACTAAATAAACTAAACCAAGCCTCCAGGAGAGTGTACTCGCTGACTGATGTTTCTCATGCAGCATGTGTGGGGGAGATTAATGCAGGATGTTCTTGAATACTGGCCAGTGTCCTTTTCTGCACCGTGCAGCTTTGCATTCTTTGTCATTCTCATAGGAGGAACTGAACAGTGTAGAAATATTCTTTGGGCTAATATCCAAGGGAAAATTTTTTCATAGCATTATCAAAATGAAAAGAGCTTGATTAGAGTTATGTGCATCTTAATAAAGAAATTGTTCTTTTTCTGCCTGTCAATGTGTGGAAAAAAAGATTTTGTCTAGAAAGAAAGAATCTCACGTCTTTTTGGAGCATGCTGGGGAAGGGAGAATGGAGAGGGGCTGTCTCACTTCTTTGGATCCCAGATATCACTGGCATTGATGCAACTTTCACAGTTTCACACATAAAGATGCTGTCTCTCAAGAGCAGTCATACACAGGGTGTCATCTTCTCCTTCAATATATTTAGTTGCTGCTTAGCAAAGTACATCCATATTTGGTTACAACATGAGAGGACTCCATAGGTCTAAGCCTCAGTGTACCTGGGAGAAAGAGAGCCTCCTGATCCCAAATTCTGGTGCTGCAAGTACACTGCTGGCTGTGGTCGGTGCCAGTCTTTCCTCACACTCCCTCCTCTGAATCTCTTTGGCAGCAACTCCAATTCCTTTCTCCAGCAGCTTCACAGCTCCTTGAAGTGTTCTATGGAAACAGTGATGCAGAGCTAGCTAGGACCTAGGGGGCATAAGAGTCCCTGTACTGAGCATACTGACATTAGTACCACCCACAGCAGATACATGATGTACCAGGGTCCAGCACTGCCAGGATGGCTATTCCATTTTTCTAGCTCCACTGCTGCTTGACCTTCACATCATCAGCTGTCTTCTGTTTTAAACTTCCAGACCAGCAAACATCTGAGTGACTTTTGCTTCTCTGTCCATCCAGGGTTCTGTTAGTATGTAATGTGCACAGAATTATTCTCAGATCAAGTCTTATCTTACGAGGTTAAAAAAAAATACCTATTCTTTTACTTTTTTTATATATATTTATGCATAGCTCCACTATGCATATTATTCCACTTCACAGAAGTTTATTATGGTTTTATATTAATATTTCAAAACTTAAAAGAGCTCCACAGTACAGCAGCAGTTTCTGCATTGTTATCCTTTCTCTATATGTTATCTTGCATAGGGCTTTATACCCTAGTTAGTCCTCTTTTTCTTGCTTCTACCAATCAGTCTCCATTTATTTTATAATAGGAACTGTCTGGTTGGGACTGGTTGGTCTACAGAATAGAGAAAGTAAGAAACTGCCATGTCATCTTATCCAAATAAATTATTTGTTCTACTTTAAAATTGATTCTTAAAAACATCTTCCACTAATAAGCTGGGTAATGGATCGGATCCTGCCTGATATTTTTAATATTGCTTGCAAACAAACGGCCACTTGTTCAGAGAAGGCAGCAGCTCAGTCCTTGCATAGGTTTCTCCATGAGGACTCAGAGCCATATGGATACATTTGGGACTTCAGATTTTTCTCATTTATGTATTTGTTTATTTCTTGTTTATTTATGAGTGAAATCATGGCTTCCAAAGTGAGAATGGACCAGCACAGAGCATAGACTAACTCTGTGTACTGCACCCATTTGGAGAGAGGTCCCCAAAGCAGAAGCATTTTACTGTGCTAGGATAGACCATGTAATCCTTCTGCCTCCGTCCTGACGCTACCCTGTTGTCAGGATGGAGACTTTGTTACTGTTTATCCATAATTAGTAATATAACATGATAGACTACAGAAACTATGGGAATGAGACTAAGCAAATTGTTATCCAACCATAAAACTGAAAAAAAGGTTCATTTGAAAATGTTTCAAATTTACATACCTACAGAACTGAATTATAACAAACAAAAAGCCACACTGCTTCTGCTGCATATGCAGAGGACTCTATGGTCTTTATTGTCTAGCCGTTGAGGTGATAAAAATGACAAATTATAAGTGATAGCAACAGAGAGTACACATTTTGTGCACTCCTCAGGCTGCTATGCTGCCTCATGACATCCTCATTCTTCCTCTTCTATCTTCTTGCCATGAAACTCCCGGCTCTTTGCTCGGAGCTTGTTGACCTGTGACTCTGCAATGTCAGCCCGCTCCTCGGCTTCCTCCAGCTCGTGCTGGATCTTGCGGAACTTGGAGAGGTTGACATTGGACAGCTCCTCCTGTGTGGGGAGAGGGGTTATGTGGTGAGAACCAGGCAGAGTTTTCAGTCCTCCTGTGGCCAGGCTTAGAAAGGTTCCTTGGGAGAGAGTACAGACCCCCTGTTTCCTGCCTACTACTGCCTAAACATAAGACTAACAATGACCTCCTCATCCTCCCTTATTCAAGACTCCACTACAACCAACTGCACTAGTTCTTTGTTGCAACTGAGTAGCTATTTCATTACTTGATTTTTTCATTTATGTACTCAATACCACTAATTTGGTGCTCGGGTATAAGAGTGGTTTGTCTGGATGACAAAGATCCTGAAACATCCCATCAATGAACAATGGTATTTTCCAAATTTCTTATATTCATCACCACCAATGGAAAGCAAAGCTTGCTTATTTTCCCAGAAATACTTACAGCCTCCTCAGCTTGTCTCTTGTAGGATTTCACTTTCATCTGCAGTTTGTCCACCAGATCCTGGAGTCTAAGAATGTTCTTCCGGTCTTCCTCAGACTAAAGAAGATGGTAAGCAGGAAAGAGAGAGAATTGTTTTTCCCCACACCATAAAATGACATTTCCTCTTGGACTTCATAGAGAAATGCAGTGGGTTCCTATAGAATGGTATGTCAACACAAAGATGCCATCAACCTTACCTGGTAGGTCAGCTCCTTCACCCTCCTCTCGTACTTGCGCACACCCTTCACGGCTTCAGCGCTGCGCTTCTGCTCAGCATCAACCTCCCCTTCCAGCTCCCGCACCTGCAATGAGAAACCCATCATTGGAGCTTCCCTGCTATTTCTGACCTGGGATTGCACACGCTTGCACAAATACCAGTCCTACGCACCCTGGCCTCCAGCTTCTGGATTTGCTTCTTGCCTCCCTTCAGGGCCAGCTGCTCCGCCTCATCCAGACGGTGCTGCAGGTCCTTCACCGTCTGGTCCAGGTTCTTCTTCATCCTCTCCAGGTGGGCACTGGTGTCCTGCTCCTTCTTCAGCTCTTCTGCCATCATGGCTGCCTGGAGGAGAAAGAATCACTTTGTGACTGGAGATATTTGGGGAGCATGCATCCACCATCAGCAGTGAAGGCATGCCCCAACTCACGTCAGTGATGGCCTTCTTGGCCTTCTCTTCAGCATTGCGGGCTTCCTGGATGGTATCTTCCATTTCACTCTGAATCTGGGCAATGTCTGTTTCCAGTTTCTTCTTGGTGTTGATCAAGCTGGTGTTCTATTTAAAATCAGAAGTGTTTTCTGCATTTTGTTCCAAAACAGAACACTTAATTTGAGAACTGTATTGCTTAAATTTGAAGTTACAATTTATGAATCTATTATTACCATCTTCCTTTAAATGTCTAATGTTGTCAGACCATATAAAGAAAGACAATACAAAGAAGCACTCCTGAATGCAATTGTACTCACTTAGCTATAATACAGTTCTTTGTCTAAGTACAAAAATTGAGATTTAGATTAAGGTCCTTCCTACAAGGGATGGATGATTCAAGAACTTACAAAGAAGAAAAATCTGGAAATAAAAACAAAAGACAGCTCAAAAATATACTGAAATTGGCTATTTTAAATGAGAAAGTGATAACGACAATTAGGGCATCTCATGATCTTGACAAAAATGAGAAGTAAAATTCCAGGGGTAATTTTCTTTTTTCCTATAGAATGTCTGTTCAACTCTGAAGAAGAGATTGCAACAACAAATGTATCTCCTTACACATTATTTACACATCTACCTTTATTTTTGGTAGTCTCAGCCAAGAATCTAACCTGAGTGTGGAGGAGCTGAACTCTCTCACTTGCATCCATCAGTTCCTGCTCAGCCACTTTTCTCGAGCGCTCCGTCTGCTCCAGGGCTGCCCGTAGCTCCTCAATCTCAGCCTGCAGCAGGTTTGCTCTGCGCTCTACCATGGCCACCTGCTCCTTCAGGTCCTCCTGTGTCCTGAGGGCATCATCCAAATGTATTTGGGTATCCTGTAAAAGAGGAAAGAGATATAATATGGCAGAGAACTGTTGGACAATAGTAGTTACTGCTATTCTATAATAGTTTAGATACATATCAGTATAATTCCATGCAAGACAGATAGCTACATGCACATAACTTAGTTTAACATACCTTGAGCACTCCTTGTGTGTTTCTCAGGTTCTTTTGTGCCTCTGCGGCAACACGGTTGGCATGGCTCAGCTGGATCTCCATTTCATTCAGGTCTCCCTCCATCTTCTTCTTCAGCCGCAGGGCTTCATTCCTGCTCCTGATCTCAGCATCCAGGGTGCTCTGCATGGACTCCACAATTCTGAGGTGACTTCTCTTCAGCTGGTCAATTTCCTCATCTTTCTCAGCTATCTTCCTGTCAATCTCAGACTTGACCTGGTTGAGTTCCAGTTGAAGGCGCAGGATCTTCCCCTCTTCATGTTCCAGGGAGGCCTGAATAACAACAAAAAAAGTTTTTTCTTACAGTTTTCTTCCAAATTATCTCACAGAAACGAAAAGGAAAGGCACTATTATGCTCTGCATGATAGGTATACCAATGCTAGACCTTCAGACCTAGTAGGAACAGAGCAATAAGATTTGCTCAATGCTTTTGTCTTTCATGATGTTAAACAGGATTCCACACACTAAATCAGTGATCATGAGCATGTACCTCAGCTTCCTCCAAGGCAGCCTGGATTTCAGACTTCTCCTGTTCAATCTGCTTCTTGACTTTCTCCAGCTCATGAATTGCCTTTCCTCCCTCTGCAATCTGCTCCGTGAGGTCAGAAATCTCCTCTGTAGAGAAGAATGAACATTCACATGGTCAGATATAGAGGATACAGGGAAAGGCCCTGTGACACCAGCATAACAGGTCTGCTCCCATCCCTGCAGGCACAGACCCAGGTGGAAAGGTGGGCAGGAAAGCTTCTGAGAAAGCCCTGCCAGCACGAAAGGCTGAGCGACTTACGCTGCAAGTTCTTGTTCTCACGCTTCAGCGTTTCCAGGTGGTCCAGGGACTCCTCATAGGCATTCTTCATCTTGAACAGCTCTGTGCTGAGGGAGCGAGACTCCTTCTGGGAGGCCTCCAGCTCAGCCTGCGTTTCCTCGTACTTCTGCTTCCATTCCGCCAGGATCTGAGGAGCAACAGATCATGAGTACGGATGTGGCAGTCATGTTCTGCTCAGGAAACGCAGGGCTGGAGCCCAGAATACCTTGTCAAAGTTCTTCTGCTTCTTGTCCAGAGCTGCGCAGGCAGCATTTGCTCGCTCCACGTCAATCATCAGGTCCTCCACCTCATTCTGCAGCCTCTGCTTTGTCTTTTCCAGGGAAGCACATTTGGCATTCACGGCTTCAACGTGTTCCTCTGCCTCCTGCAGGCGCTGTGCCAGCTTCTTCCTGGGAGGTTGTAAGCCCAGCTCAGTATTTGGGAGCAAAGTGGAGATTTTTCTGTCATTTTCACTACTGTACTTATGCACTCCACAGTATTCTGCCCAGATGCTCCCCATGTAGAGCATTTCCCGAACTTTATTCCCTTTTCCTTTCCTCAAGTCTAGAAATTCCTCATCTCACTGCATACATCATACATTGCCTTTCTCTTGCATTCTCTGTCATGTTGCCCATTTGTCCTTTTGAAACCACCATCTCAACAGCACAAATTTCCCTTCTTATCACTCCTCTCCAACCTGCTATTTGTCTTTTGCCCTTCAGTATCTCAGAGATTTCTTCAAATATTCACTACTTTCTACCAGCCTTCCCCACTTTCCCTCCGCATACTTGGCCTCCTCCAGCTCCTCTGTGCGCTGAATAGCGTCCGTCTCGTATTTGGTTCTCCACTGGGCCACTTCGCTGTTGGCCTTGGACAGGGCACGCTGCAGCTCACCCTTGGCTTCCTGCTCCTCCTCGTATTGTTCCCGGAGCAAGTCACAGTCATGGCGGGCAGACTGCAAGCTGTGGGCCAGGGCGTTCTTGGCCTGAGGGAATAAACATTAGTAGGATAATGAATATAAACATCCTGGAGAATCTCTCACAGTGAATTAATTTAATACTTCAAATATGACCACTGGAAATTACATGTGTTATAACGAATGATAGATATAAGATTAGAGGACAAAATGCACTAATCACACTCCCTAGTGTAGTCCCTTACCCTATTATACAATGAGAAGTTAAATATGTTTTTAGCAGTGAGCTGTAAGAAAAGATAACACCTTGATTTCTTCCTCTAAGTGCCTCTTGAGTTCCTCAATCTGCTGGGTGAATGCCTGCTTGCCTCGAGACAGCTGAGAAATCAGAGCATCTTTCTCTTCCACCTGGCGTGAGTATTCACCTGAGAAAGCATAGAGAAACGAAATCTAGTCACTTGGGACTAAAATAAAAATTTAAAGGATGCTGTCCCATTCCACAATGAATGCACTCTCACCTGATTCTGTCTGCAGACGAGCCCTTTGAGTGCTGAGATCGTTGATCATGCGTTGATGCTCCTCCTCCTTTGACTTAATCTCACTCAGTTGGTCTTCTAGAGTACGACACATCTTTTCCAGGTTTGCCTGTGGAGATCAAATAGAATGAATGAAGATTAATACCTGAAGTAAACCTCATTATGAACAGCATGATTTTCATTAGAAAAATGTGGCCAGCAGAGCAGGCAATATGACGCTCATTGGTTTTGAGTTTAAAAATAGATTTTTATACAGATTTATTTATTGTAACTAGGCCATATATTAAAGTGGTATCATTCAACATTATTTATTTTCAAGGTTTTTTTTAATATATTTTCAGTACCTTAGCTTTGGAGACAGACTCCATGTTGCTGGCCAAGTCATCAATCTCCATCTTCAGCTCACTCTTCTCCTTCTCCAGCTTCTGCTTGACTCGTTGCAGGTTGTCGATCTGCTCCCCAAGCTCCGCTGTGCTGTCCGCATGCTTCTTCCGCAGGGCGGCAGCCGTGGCTTCGTGCTGCAGCGTGGCCTCTTCGAGGTCACGGCGCATCTTCTGGAATTCTGCCTCGCGCTTCTTGTTCATCTCGATCTGAGCTGCCGTAGCCCCTCCTGCTTCCTCCAGGCGCTCACTGATCTCCTCCAGCTCCCTGGAGAGGTCAGCTCGGTGCTTCTCTGCTTTGGCCCGAGAGGTTCGCTCTGCCTCGATTTCCTCCTCCAGTTCCTCAATACGGGCCTGGGGAACATCAGGAACCCTTCACACCCATGTCCTCCTTCAGATGTTTTCTGAAGGGCAGAAGGGAAGGACCAGAGACTTGCCTGCAGCTCCTTGATCTTCTTCTGTAACTGCATGCCCAGGGCTTGCTCATCCTCAATTTTGCTCTGGATTTGGCTGATTTCAAAGTCTTTCCTTTTGCACAAGTTAAGTGGTGTTAGTGCCTGAAAAAAACATCTAAGTGTACCCACCAACACTCAGGTGTCCCACAGCCTCACTTACTTCTTCAGTTTCTCATCCAGCTGCTGTTTATCATTTTCCAAATCCATTATGGTATCCTGGGACATCTTCAGGTCTCCTTCAAGTTTCCTCTTTGCTCTCTCAAGGTCCATGCGCAGCTTTTTCTCTTGCTCCAGGGACCCTTCCAGCTAAACAGAATGAGATCATAGTGCTCTGCCAGCCATGTTTATCTCCACAACAGTCCTATAATAGCCCTATGCTTTTGTTCTTACATCGTCCACTTGCTGCTCCAGCTTGGTTTTAGCTTTGGTCAGCGTATTGACTTTGTCCTCTTCAGCCTGCAGGTCATCCAGTGTCTGCTGATGGGCCTCTTGGAGGGCTTTCTTCTCTTTTGTCAGCTTGGCAATGGTCTCATCCAGGGCTGCCATTTCCTCTGTGAGGTTTTTCACCTTTGAAGAGAAAGAAGCAAGTATAATTAAAGCTAAATAGGTACACGACTCCCATAACAGCACAGAGCTCTTTATTGGAGTGTGACTGACATCTTCTGCCTCATACCTTGTTTTCGGTGGCATGCTTTTCCTTCTCAACCTTGGCCAATGTTAACTCCAGGTCATCTATATCTTTCTTCAGCTCTGAGCATTCATCCTCCAGTTTCCTCTTCTTGGCTGTCAGCTCAGCATTAATTTCCTCCTCATCCTCAGCCCTTTCTGTCACCTCCTTAATTTTGGCTTCCAGCTGGATTTTGGTTTTGATGAGCTGGTCACACCTTTCCTCAGCATCTGCCAAAGCATCAGCTTCCTGAGGGGAAAAGTGTTTATTTTAAAAATGTCTGGCTTTAACACAGAAGAATAAAGGCTATTTAATTCTCAAGGAATAGATCAGGAAGACTCATATAATTTCTATTTGCAAAGCAGATATTGCGCAGTTACAATTTAAATTAGAAATTTTGAATAAGTTTTCAATTAGCTTTATTTTTTCAGACCTTTTGCATCCCCAGACATGATGTTTAGTTCCTATATGCCAGTACACTGTTTGATTCGTTTATGCTGTCCATTCAAATGTGCCAGTAATTTATGACTTATCATAATTTTCCATTTTTCACCATTGCCAGTTTCAAAGTTACGTGGATGTACTGAGAAATGAAAATAATTTTTTTTAGTTCATCCATCACTGAGAAAATATTTTCAAATTTCTGGTAATTTTTCTCATATACACTAAGAAGCTTTTTTTCTGTATAGTAAAAATGTGTTTGAAATTAACAGCACTAAATGTTACATAAAGTGGCCTGAATTTTACCTTCAGATACATGCTATTTGGCTTAAAACATTTTACTAAAGCAGTTCAGAGTGTAGTTTGCTCTCTGGAAGAAGGTTTAGAACTTACTGAATGATTTCCCATAATAAAAATAAAAATAATAACAATGATGCTCACAGCCTGCACTTGGAGCTGCAGATCATTTTTCTCCTGCACCAGCTTCACCATTTTCTCCTCCAGCTCCTTCCTCTTTGCCTCAGACTTTGCAAGCTCTTCCTTGGTCTTCTCAAACTCTTCCTTCATGGTGGCCATCTCCTTCTCAGACTCTGCGCTCTTTAGCAGGGGCTTGATCTTGAAAAACAGCTTCATCCAGGGCCAGTGCTTGACATTCATGAATGCACGAACATTGTACTGGATGCAGAAGATGGACTCTCTGAAGCATAATTAAAATGTACATTTGATTATTTTGTGAGATATGATCACTAGGACTTTCCCCAAAGTACAGTGCCTTTAAGTGAAGATGGGAAACACCTACCTCCTCTCCACCATTCTCTGGTACTCCACTCTCATCAGGAAGCCCCTGCACCTGGCCTGTGTGCGAGTGATGAGCTGTGCCAGCTTCTCATCCCTCATCTCCTCCAGGAGTCCCAGCAGCCCAGCTTTGAAGAACACCTGAAGAAACAGAACATTGCAGTGCATCACTGTCAGGTAGAACAAAACACAAATACAGGGACTGTGTTGAGGAGAGTTGGTACCTTGGTGTGACCAAATTTGTATTGGGTGTGGTCCACATCGATTGACCCAAGAAGCTTCTCAGAAGCTTTCTTGCTATCAATGAACTGTCCCTCGGGGATGGCACTGGCATTAAGCACCTTGTACCTGTGATAAGCAAAAGAGGAAGCTAAGGCCATTTTTCCCAAATCTCGACGTTCCTTACAGTCATGCTAAAGGCAGAGTGCTCTTACCTCTGTTTAAAGTCTGCATAGAGGACTCTGCTGGGGAAGCCTTTCCTGCAAATCCTGATCCCCTCCAGCACGCCATTACAGCGCAGCTGGTGCAGCACCAGTTCATGCTCCATGGCACCTAATAATTAATTTTACAAATGAATACCACTGTTTCCACCACCAAGGGAGACGACTTCAGTGTCTCCGCTGGAGCATCTTACCAGGTGTTTTTGTTTCATTTGGGATGATGCAGCGGACAAAATGAGGGTGAGTACTCCGTAGGTTGGTCATCAGCTTATTTAAGTTCTCCTATGGGATCATGAGTAGAAGCTTAGATTAAATTTTTTTACTTCTACACACTCTGAATATAGGTGAAAAGAATATAATGAATCTTTGGAGAATGTAGCTTTCAGATCCAAACTTTAAATTTAATGAAATCTCCTATATAATTTTATTAACAGAAAGTTTAAATCTCTGAATCATAATCTGGAGGAAATGAAAAAATTTAAGACAATACACAATTATTGTTATTACTACATCACAGGTAAAACAAAATTTTTCATAGAGAATATAAGTGAAATTTTGAAACAAATTCAGGGGGTCACCTGAAGAGTACTCAAAACATATCATAAATATGAGCAGAAAATAAAGAAGAAAAGGCAGAGAAAAAACAGCTGCGCAATTTATACTTATTGATTTTTCATCATAAAACAAAAGTTGTGAGGAGAATGGAGGTTCAGATAACTCAGATCCATAACTGTTTTCATGTTATTATAATGATTATGAGATTCACACTTTACCCGGAAAAGAGCTGAGACAGTCTGGAACGAAGAACCCTTCTTCTTACCACCCTTCTTGCCACCACCACCACCACTAGCCTCTTCAAAAACAAATGTATTTTATAAGTCATTTTTGTAAGGTTAATCTTTACATATTATGAAGGTGACAAGTTAAGAATATTAGAAATCTGACCTGCTTCTGCTCCACCATAGTTGGCAAACAGTAAGGCCAGTGTCTTCACAGATGACTTCTGGTACAGCCCAATGACAGTTTCGTTCAGGGGGTCCTTGTTCTTCTCAAGCCAGCCAGTGATGTTGTAGTCCACTGTGCCAGCGTAGTGTATTAAGGAGAAGTGGGCCTCAGCCTTGCCTTTGGCAGGCTTGGGCTTCTGGAAGTTGCTGGACTTGCCCAGATGCTGGTCATAGAGCTTGTTCTTGAAAGAGGTGTCAGTTGCCTTGGGGAACATGCACTCCTCTTCCAGGATGGAGAAGATGCCCATGGGCTGGAAATATTACAATACATAAAATAGAATATTATATCGAATATAATATGATCACCACTTGGTCTTCAAGTAAATGTAGTAAAAGAGGAAGCTGAAGAAGAAACTTACATCCTTGATGTGAAGTAAATTTCATTCTAAAAAGTGAGTTTACATCATCTGCGGTTCACCTGCTTGACTCTAAATTTGGCATGATCATTTAGGACTTTTTTTAATGTAATAATCAAGTTAAAAAAATCACGAAATCCATAATCATGTTTAAAAACATTCACAAATGTTTCCATTTTATGTTTAGTTCATTTTTATACTTTTAACCAACTACCTAAATTAATACAGCACTACAAGAAATATCTTTAATTCTGTTGCTCTAAAAGGATAGGCAGAGATTGTACTCTACTATGAACCATCAAGAAAAAAAAAATGTATTGTTCAGCAAATAAATTAATTCCAGAATCTCAAGGAAATTCATTTATTTTACTTTAGGAGCTGCTTTATGTTTTTGAAATACTATCCTTTAATAAAGTAAGCAGAGACATCTTGCATGCAGAGGAGGTGTGTAAAGGAAGACTTCCATAGCTATTCATGAACATTGTAATGAAAAATAAGCAAATGTAGATGTCAAGAGATACTTCATTAACTAAAAATGAGTGCATTAAACTAATCAAGGAATTAATAGTTAATCTCCAACGATTAGCTTCTGAAAATGCAGGACATTCTGAATTAAAAATTTACCTTTTCAATGAGCTCAATGCAAGCAGCCAGGTCCATGCCAAAGTCAATGAACTCCCATTCAATGCCTTCCTTCTTATACTCCTCTTGTTCCAGAACGAACATGTGATGGTTGAAGAACTGTTGCAGTTTCTCATTGGTGAAGTTGATGCACAGCTGCTCCAAGCTGTTGAACTTCCCAGTGCCAAAAACAAAACAAAACATAACAAACAACGTGTCAGTTATTAAGATGAACAATTACTGTATGATTTCTTTATAATTCTTAATCTTTCATGCACCTCTCTTGTTAAAATGTAGTTACATAACAGCACTGCATCACAGCAATTCCCCAAAGAAATACCTATTTAATGAGGACAGGATTCCTGATGAATCTCCTAAAATTATTAAAGTACTTCTGCCTTTCTTCAGACAAAAAAATGACTGACAGTTTTATCAGTAATTATCTGATCTCTCTGATTAGCCATTTATCCAGTAACTTGTTTGTCTTTTAAACAAATCACATATCTTTAACCTATTATATATTTGTCACTGGATTTCCAAGTCTTGAGATCTGAATCCATAAGCTATTTATACATATTCATATTTACATACATATATGTATGCTTGTTTTTTTTTGTAATCTTTATCATTTCTCTAAGATAAATATTAAAATATTACTGCATATAGAATTGTAACTGCTACTTCTATGTAAACAACATAACTGCTATTTAAGAGAGTGGTGAGGCCCTGGAACAGGTTGTCCAGAGAAGCTGTGGATGTCCCATTTCTGGAGGTGTTCAAGGCCAGGTTGGTGGGGGCCTGGGCAGCCTGATCTGGTGGGGGCAATGAGCTCATGGTAGGGGCGGTTGCAAAAGGATTAAGATATTTAGAATATTGTTGCTTGGAAATCTCTGACATTATAATCTCACTCTCTAAAAGCTGACCTCAAACATGTACTCCTTACATCAAAGATCTCAAAGCCAGCGATGTCCAGGACACCAATGAAGTACTGCCTGGGCTGCTTGGTATCCAGCTGTTGGTTGATGCGAACAACCATCCACAAGAACATCTTCTCATAGACAGCCTTTGCCAGAGCACCAACTGAGTTGTTCACCTAAAACAAAGAAGAGTGCAGCAGAAGAAAAATCAATATATAAAGCAAAATGTGCCAGTCTTACAAGCCAGAGGTTCCCAGTCGTCAGCTGTTTCTTACCTGCTGCACAGTCTGACCCTTGGTCACATACTCATTCCCAACCTTGACACGGGGATAGCACAGGGCTTTGAGCAGGTCTGCTGAGTTCAGACCCATCAGGTAGGCAGCCTTGTCTGCAACTAAATAGCAGGAAAAGGAGATAGAAAAATTAATATTAACAAGATATGCAGCATATTGAATAATAAACTCTTTCTGAAGCTACTGCCATATCAAATGTTCTTGTGATCAACTTCTACTTGCTGTATCTCACAGGACGCATGTCAGTCATTGAATGAAAATTCATCTTTGTTTTGAACATCATTCAGAGTAGGATGCCTAAGTGGTATTTGTGTTTTTGCAAATCTTCCCCAAATTATTTACTAAAAATTCACACTGAAAACTGAAGCTTATTGGTATCTATAAGCCTGGAACAAAACCACCAAGATGTTATGAGGATTGCTGCCTGATCTTGGGCACTTGAGCTCCCTTCGTATTTCTTTGGCAGCAAAAATAGCCTTCAAAAGGAATGCATTCCAAAATTACTGGCAAAAATTGTCAGGGCTCAATTTATTTAGGTCATGTCTACATTATATAATATTCAAGTCATGAAGTAATCAGCTGAGAAACAGAAGATCTAAGTCACTTCTTTCCTAGTCTATCATATATACCTACAGTTCACTTAGACTGCTGTTCAAAGAATTCCATTTTTGCAAGGATAGCTTCAAGTCTGAATGTCCATAAGAGATTAGAGTACCCTATATTCCCGAGAAACAATCTCTATTATGTGCTTTATGAACAGTGAATTTAGTGCACCTACTTAATTAGGGGAAAAAAAAAAAAAAAAAGCATCTAGAAATATGTTTTATGAAAACATTTTCTTGTTAGTGGTTATCCAATATGAGCACATCAGGTTGTGCTATCTAAAACTATGAAAACCCAGGATAGAATTAATGGACACACACACAATTCATACGTCAGACAAAGATTAGGTAGTCCTTGAAAAAAGGGATGGCAGTCTTATACTAGCTCCATGGGGTACTAGCTCCATCTAGATACTTTTTTTTTTACGCATTTCCACTCTTCTCTAAGTTTTAAATTACTGTTACTACTGCTTCTACTCCTAATAGGTCAGCAACAGAGTTCACTAGTACCTTCTGTGCCATCTGGCTCTGCTTGCTCTTCTCTTTGTTTCTGCTTGAACTTCAGGTTGCCATAGTGCATAACAGCTCCTGTCAACTTGTAAATAGCCACTTTTTCATCAGCAGTAAAGCCCAGGATGTCAATGGCACTCTACAACAGAAAATGTAAAGTAAAAGATTTGTCTGGGAGAGATTACAATAGACAGAACATTTTTAAATGTTACTTACATCTGTAGCCATAAGCTCCTCTTGATCATTAATGCTGGGAACAGTGATCTCACCTTGACTCACAAAGTGATAGTCATAGGGATTGGTGGTAATGAGAAGCATGTCTGAAAGTAAGAAGAGGGAACACGCAGGTATAGTTCAGTAAGTATATAATAGCATGAACTGATGCTCAGCAATCTTCTCCAAGTTAGTCATCATTCCTACCAATTAGCTCTGGTTTCTTGTTGGACATAATTTGATAAAATATGTGGTAGCTTCTTTCTGCCTTCAGCTGAAAAGTTACTCTGGACTTCTCCAATAGATCTGAAGGGAAAACAGAAAGATTAGAAACATAAAGAAACAGCAAAAGAGAAAGCAGGGAGAAGGTACGAAGAGGGAAGGATATTTAGATGGTAGGGTAAAAAGGATAGATGGATACTGATGAATGAGTGTATGGATCATGAACAGTTGAGGAAAGTGTCTTACATGTTTCAATATCTGCAGAAGCTAGTTTTCCTGTGGCACCAAAGTGAATTCTGATGAATTTCCCCTTTGAATGGATAAAAATTGTCTTAAAATTTATGACATAAAAAATGCATCTGAAATGGTGAATTTTGCTCTTTATAGGGTGCAAGATTTCTTATTAAAGTTATTTTCTTATGAGTCACATATATTTTCACCACTAAGATAAAGTCTTTTAAATTTTTGCCCACGAAAATAACCAATAGAGACACAGCTGTATGTTTTATGTATGATGAACATACAGATGGAAAGTAATGAGTGCATTTCAATTGCCCATTTATACCTTATCCCAAACACTTCTAATTCTATCCTGCCTACAGACAACAGCCATCTGAATGATATGGGAATATCCATTTAACTAGTACAGCTGTGTAAATCTGTCTTGGTATCAAGTGATTTGAATTGTGATTAAATCAATATGATATGCAGCAAAGATATATTCAGGTAGAAGTTTCTTTCCTTCCCTGCTTCCCTCACTCCCTCTTCTTTTTCTGTTTGTGTGTCTTGCAGTAACTGAACAAAAATATGAGGAAATGTTAAAGAATATTGTATAAAAACATTGCAGAAGAATGAGCATGTGATCTACTAGTTTAATATCTACTCTGATGCAATTCAGGTAATTTTTTTTTCAAAGCAGCACTGATTTCAAAATCTCACTAACTAACTTCAGGGTAAGTGTTAAAATCATGCTAAGAAAATTCAGTTTTACTCTTGTAAAATGCATGGCTGAACAACAGGAAAGGATAACTGCCATAAATTCCTGCTTATTATAATTCAGAAAATATCTGCTCAAACAAAACTTACAAAGCGTGAGGAGTTGTCATTCCTCACAGTCTTGGCATTTCCAAAGGCTTCCAACAGTGGGTTGGCACTGATGATTTGATCCTCAAGCGTTCCCTACAGAATGATAATTGTTACTGGGTATGCTGTCTAAAAATGAGGAACAGAAGAAAGCATTGATTCGAGCCAGTATTTCTTTAATGTACCTGCATTTTGCCAGGCTGCTCCTCCTTCTTCTTATCTCCACTAGCTGCAATTGTTGCAAAGTACTGGATGACACGTTTCGTGTTCACAGTCTTCCCTGCACCGGATTCTCCGCTGTCAAACCAAACAGAGAAGCAGAGAGCGTGAGGTCAGGGAGAAGGTACACACAGGGCACAGGGCAGCCCCGCAGGGACCCGAGCAGGGAGCGTACTTACGTGATCAGGATCGACTGATTCTCGCGGTCTGTGAAAGAGACAGAAATACAGGACATAAAGCTCAATGAATAAGAAGGAATGGAACACAGGTAAATTTAAGTGAATTAACATTTAAGCTCACTAAGGTCAAGCATTACATCTAAAGTACAAAGACAAACCAATGAGAAATTCATATCCAGATTAGTTTCAATTCATTTAAATTAAAAAAAAATGCAAAAAATATGGGTGCAAAAAAGGAAAAATTCTTCCTCTGAATTCAGTTTTCCTATTAATTCTTCCTTTTCTGCTTTTGACTACATGCTTCAGGTAGGCTTAAAAAAAAAAAAAAAAAACCACAAACAAAACAACACCTTCCATGTTGCCTTTCATTTCGAATAGGAGTAAGAATGCTGTGAAGATAGAAAAACTTAGAACTGTGTGGACCAGAACAATGACAACTTTGAAAAATTTGTCTTTTGCTATAGAATTTGACAGAATCACAGAATAAGGCAAGAAGGGTTATTATCAAACACCTTGCCCAAGCAGGGCCCCCTAGAACAGGTTGTCCAACGTGGTGTTCAGGCAGCTTTTGAATATTTCCAATGATCAATACTCTACAACTTCCCGTCTGGCAAATCTATTCCAGTCCTCAATCACTTGGATAGTAAAGAAGTGTTTCTTAATGATGAGAGAGTACCACATGTGTTTCAGTTTGTACCCCTTGCCTCTTGTCTTCTCCCTGGGCACCACTGATAAGAGCCTGGTTCTGTTCTCTTTGCATCCTCCCTTCAGGTTTTTATATCCACTGAAAAGATCTCCCCCAAGCCTTCTCTTCTTCAGGCTGAAAATCTCAACTTTCTCAGCCTTTGTACGTAGGTGATATGCTCCAGTCCCTTCATCAGCTTAGTGGCTTTTCACTGGACTCATTCCAACACTTCCATATCTCTCTCATACTAGGGAACCCCAAACTGCTCATAGTCCTCCATGTGTGACACATCAGTGCTGAGTAAAGAGGAAAGATTGCTTCCTCCAATCTGCTGATAATGCTTTGCCTAATGGAGTCCATTTTACCCCTAGCCTTCCTTCCTTGTGGAAAGGGCACATTGCTGTCTTATATTCATAAGAATTCTCCATTGTAAGAATTCTGTGGAGCAATCATTCCAAGAGAGATGGAGTCACTCACCAGTCAGCATGAACTGATAGGCGTTGTCAGAGATGGAGAAGATGTGTGGAGGGGCCTCCTGGCGCTTTTTGCCTCGGTAGGCCAACACCACCTCCGGGTTGTACACCGGCAGCCACTTGTAGGGGTTGACAGTGACACAGAAGAGGCCCGAGTAGGTCTGTGAGGAAGGGACACGGCACGTTGGCTTCCACTCAGCCGGGCACAGCAGTCCTCCCCAGCTACGCTACCCAAGGAAGAGAGCTGCTGGTACTTACGTAGATCATCCAGGCTGCGTAACGCTCTTTGAGGTTGTACAGCACAGCGGGTTCATGGAGGTGGGTCATCATGGCCATGTCCTCAATTTTATCGTACTTGGGAGGGTTCATGGAGAAGATTTGATCTTCCTTCACGGTTAGAGTCTGCCAAAGAAAAGACAAATCCCTGCATGTCAGCTCAGAGACCACTGTGGGAATCAAATGGCGTCCCTCAGCCTTTCTTTTCACTCACTTCTCCACCTTCAGTCTTCACAGTGACCTTCCCAGATTCTTTGCTTTGGATTGTCCCTTTCACAAAGGATTCTTTGGGATGCACCACAAAGACAGATGTCTTGGCATCAAAAGGCTTGTTCTGGGCCTCAATTCTTTCCTTCTCTGACTTTCGGAGATAAGGAGCGGCCTCTCCAAAGGCGGCCATCTCAGCATCTGGAGAAGCCATGGCTGCTCTTCACTGAAGACACCTCAGCAGAAGACTCTAATGGGGAGAAGTAATGTAACACTATTTATATCTTTTGTAAGACTGGGAAAACTTCTATATTCTATGTCTTTCATCTTGTCTTCTTTACCATGTCATGTGTTTTTTCTTCATACTCCAATATTTAAGACTTAACTGAAATCCTAATCTGTAGGTTGATTTAGACAACACAGGGTTATAACTGATGTAGTCTAGATCTTCAGACTACAACCTTTCACAACTGCAGTTTTGGATCTTTAGGAACAGTATGTCTGTGACATGAGAGTGAAGTTGCTGAGCAACTTTCAATAAGATATCATTAATAGTGGAAATACATGTGGAACATTTTGATAGAAGGATGAAAAGTGGAGGACCATTTCTGAAAAACTGTAGATTAGGAAAAGAACAGTTTATGTGATTTTTAATACTCTGTTATAATTTAATTTGTTTTTACAGTTGCTATTCATAAGCACAATATCCAAATAATCCCAACTCCAATGTTATGGCTTGGGTGAAACAAAATTCAAGCACTGAATTTGGAACTGCTATGCCTGTATGGACCTCCCAAATAAATACATATTGAAAAAAAGTCCAGGAACAGATGAGCTTTCAAAATAAGAGTGTTTCTTTAGATGCTTTGTTTTGATGCTAAGTTTTGCCAGCTGCAGTTGAAAATTTTCTAGATACATTAGTAATATTGATTCCCTCTGTTCAACAGCTAATATTTTTTTATCTTATTAAATGATTTTTTTTAATTAAATGAATATATAAGAGGGCTTTGATATATTTCAAAGATGGTAAGAAGGTCTGTATTCTCAGATGATTTATTAATTGATAACATTTTGAGGAAAAATATACAATTTTGCACTTTTTCCTCCTTGGTTCATCTTGGTCCAGTTCTACTGCTGCAATGATGTGAAGACAGAATGCCTCACTCCCTGTTTGGTCAGTTAAGCAGAAATGAAGAGTATTCCAATGGGAATTTTCTGGTCTGCCATCAGAGGCAGGAAGATAGAAACACAACCATTGGAAAACCTCACCAGCCATGAGCACCCACCAGCTGCCTACTGTAATCACATACAGGGTAAAAAAGGTGATTGCTCATCCATACAGAAATCCCACCCAAAAGCATGAATAAATCAGGTTCTTACCTCTTGTGATACCAGATGGGTGGCTCGCAGCCTGGCAGCTGGTCAGTGCTGCAAAACAGAAATGGCAAGTTCCTACTTGCTGCTGCACAGAATTCCAGAGTGAAAACGTGCAGGTGTCTTGAAAGCAGATTTAAAACTCGAGCTGAGGAATTGAGTTTCCTCCTGGAAATGAGCACTGAAGGCAGAGAAATGCTGTAACACAGAAAGACTCCTGCATGGCTGCAGACCCCATCCACTTACCTTGAAGCTTTCCGTGGAGACAGGGCAGTCTTGCTGCAGGGACATTTTATACGATCTCATCTGCAGATGCTACAGATGCCTACTCTTTCTTCGGTCAAAAAATTTTTGGCAGGCCTTCTTTGGCAAAGCATTGTCTGGCAAACTGAACTAAGGGCATAATTGTCATTTGACATGACTAGATATAATTAGAAAATTTTGATGTCTTACGGACTATATGAATACATCGCCTATAAATAATTTGACAAGGGTGTTAAGGAGGGAATCTGGACTAGTCAAGGCACTTAGAGAACTTGGATGCGGGACTTATGGATTCTATTGCTGGCTTTCCCACCGACTCACTGTATGACCCAGAGTGGATCGCTTGGTATGTGTGTGCTGCAGCTCCCCAGCTGTACAATGGGGATGACAACATTTATCTTTTCTATGTCATGGTGTAAAATTTATGAGAAATACCTTAAACATACAATACATTAAACAAGCCACTAAAAAGAAAATAAGTACTGCTAAAAACATTTGGTAGTTATGTTAGCAAAAACCTTGAAGTAGATGAGTAATGTGCAACCTTCAAGCTCATAGCGCTAGTGCCAGAGCACCATGGACATGGTGAGGTGACTGGCTGAAACAAAGAGTTGGTCACACAAGTAGGAAGCTGGGGTCCAAATGAACTAGTGTCTTGAGAAGAGATGTGAGGTCACCTCTGATATAGAAAGAACTGCATGCATACATTCATGCACAGATGTGTCAATCGTACTTAAAATTGCAAAGAAGTGGAAGATTCTTCAAGAAATACTTTTGTAAGCCTGTGAATGAGATAATGTTAAGATAGTTCATAAGATGCTCTGTGATTTCTGATATGTAGGTCAGTGCAGCTGAGATCTGCATTCTGGTATAACCTCAATCCAGAATGCCCATCACAAACACTTCGCACACATTCATAAAGAAAGAATAATTACCAATACAGTCTTGCCTGAGCATTAGATGTTGTAGACAATCCTGGTACTTGATCCAGGGACACATGCTGAAAGTCATGGAGAGCAACTCTTCTTGTTTTAGGAAAAGGGCACTGTCACTGGAGCTGCTCTAAATCCTGTCAGATCTAAACACATCCTTCTCCTGGTCACTGGCATTTTGGTTATTGAAAGACATCTGTAAATAATACAGGCACAAGGACAGAAAACTGATACTGTGATCCAAGATAAAATAATCAGGTACTGTGTAAGAAGAGCTTTTCTAAAGAGGGCCAGTGCAGCACCCAAATTCTGGGTGTCCGGGCCTCAGTCTAGAGCTCGAACCCATCCAAATCAGGATGATGAGTGCCACATAGAGCCCTGCATCCCAGTCGTTATAGGTCGGGCCAAGGAGGGGACAAGAGGACCTTGGCAGCTCCAAGCACAGGGCTCAAAAGACCATGAACAAAGAGCAAAGCTTGGGAGGAGCAGAGATGGATGAGACCACTCCCAGGATAGGAGAGCTGGGGGTTTCCTCCCCCCAGGTAAAGGAAGGAGCTTCAGTCTCCCACTTCCTGGGAAGCTGCAGCATCTGCACTGTCCAGGCAGCATCCCTTGGCAGCTGCAGATAAAGCAATAAGTAGCTGCAGCTGCTTTCCTGTGGGGCCCTGCCCTCAGCAGTTGGTAGCAAGCCTGTCTTATGCAGTGCTGTCAGAATGCGCTTGTGTCTCCAGGGACTACATGGGGAGCAGCTGAGTGTCCTAGGCCAGATGCCTGACTCTGGGGAATGGAAGTCTTTCATTTCCAGTTGACAGTGACAAAGCCAGACTTCTCAGTAGAACTCTTCAGTGTTTTTGCTGTTGGGTTGCCCAAACTGTGGGCCCAGATATGTAATAGGCAGGAGTGTGGCACATGGCCAAGCAGCTCTAAGTGCAAAGTCAGTTGAAGGAAGGTCTAGTTTGAAAAGGAAGTGTCTAACAAGTCTAGATGATTCCAAGTGTTGACAATCAGTGCTTTTAGGATGATGAGCTTTGATGTGGTTCAGAATATCCAGCCTAGGAACTAAAAGACTGCCCTGAAACTGGTCCCAGTCCCAGGGTGGGGACCAATTCCCACATGTGAGTCAGGCCAAAAGAAAGAAGAATTCCTTCCTCACTCCTCCTCGTTCCTAATATCTTCTCAGTAGTTAGATGATAATCAAGAATTTTAGATGAAGTTCAAATGCAATTGGTCACTGTTACCAGCAGGGTATAACTATACTTGCACAACTGCATAGCAGAAAATATCTGTATGTATATAGTCAGATCTTAACAGTTACATCGCTTCGTATCTTTTCTGTACATGAGCAATGTGTTATTTGCCAATGTATTTCACAGTCCTAAATTCAGGTGACAATCTGTGTTGTTATCAATGGAATTATAGTTCTCTGTCTTTTCAAATTCTCTAAAGTTCTCTGCAACTTTTCCAGTATACATCCTTACTTAAAAGTCTGCTTTACAAAATTATACTACTACTGAATTGTAATCAACAGATTAAAATTATAAACTGTTTTCCCCACTGTGGTTGTATCATACTGTCCCAAGACTATGCAAATATTTAAAGAATTAAATGATAGAGGACATCACAGGGAGGGCCACACAAAATTTCTATGCTTAGAATGAATTGGATTTGGGTACAGCAGTCAAAACTTAAATGTGATGATATATATATATATGCCAAATTCAATTGATTTTCAGTTTGCAGATAGAAGGATACCATTATCTGTGCTCTGCCAGGAATGTTTAGGAAAATTCATACATATTGAGATTATCTAAATTGTGACGATTTCTCATAGAATAAACCATTGCACTGTCTCTCCCAGAAACTACATAGTCTGTCGAGGGACTGACTCACCTCCTCAGTGTGACCTTGAAGGAGACTCTCGCAGCTCTTTTCAGTTTGAGGCAACAGCTGAGAAAAGTAGTAGCTGATTTCCACTACTGCCAGGAATTATTGGAAGCATAGCAGGAGGTGGCTGGAGAAACTAATTCCTTCTTGTGTCTTCTCTTTGATATTAATGTTCCTTGCTATTTGCCACCATTCCCAGGGAGGCATATAACTGAACTGTTTTCCTTGTCCCTCTCAAGTCTCCTCTGTACGAATTCTGTTAGAAATGCTGACCATTTGCTGCCACTGCTGGGCTGAGGCTGAAACCCAGAGAGGCCATCTCCCCAGGCACATGTTTACACAGAAACAGATCTTCTAAAAACTGAAAGAATTGCCTAGATGCTAAATTGAAGGGAGTTTCAAAATCTACTAGCTCTCTTATGGCCTGAAGACAGAGGTGGGTGTTGTGGGTGCAAGTATATCCAGCTGGATGGACTTTTCAGGCAAGTTGCCGTGTTGTGAGAGGAGCTTACCAGGCAGCATAGTATCCACAAATCCGAGTGAGTGATTGATGCATGGTATGGTGCAGTGACATGGGCTTAGCAACAGCCCTGCCTTAAGTCTTTGCAAGGGGAAGGTAAGCTGGCTTCTAACTCTGAGCTGATGGACTTGGCTTACAAGACCAGGGAGACTGTATCTTTGTCTCTGCTGAGAGCTGAGGCATAGGTCTCCCCAGTGCTCCTGAAGTGCTTCTACACAACAGGTACAATGCTGTGGTGCTGGAAAAAGGAGAATCTGTGAATGGGAAGACCCTGAAAAGGACAACCTCACAGAGTTGGTCCAGCTAACCACCTCTGTTAGAACCAGTGCCAACAAAAAGTTGGATGGGTGTTAGTAATTGGAAATCCCTCTCTGAGAGACACTAAGCACTCATTCACTGTCTGGACAATTTCTCAAGAGAGAGATTTGCTGTCTTATGGGGGCCCACGTTCCCAATATCACAAAGAGACTACCAAACTTAGTAAAGCCAGAGGACTAATACAAATTCCTACTCTTTAATTAGGGTTAAACGAGGCTGCAATGAGGAGACCCTGAAATAACAATCTGTCCCTTGGACAGATGTTGAAGGGATCAGGAATGCAAGTATTGTAATCCTCTCCCCTCCTAAGTGGAGACTGGGACTCAGGAAAGAGATAGTGGATTAGGTGAATGATTTCTTGAGTGGATGGTACCATGCTCAGGGTTTTGGGTTCAATGATCTTGGATGCATCTTCAAGAAACCAAGCATGTTGACACTGGATGGGATGCAGCTGATCAGGTGGGACAAGAATGTTCTGGGCAGTAAACTGACTAGACTCACAGAGCTTTAAACTAGATTCAACAGGTGGAAGGGAATTTCACTGTTGACTAAGAACAACAAAACTGCAAAGATCAGAAAAGCAGATTAAAACTGTACCTTATTTATAGGTCTTATTTAATAGTTTATTGGTAAAATAATTCCATAACAGCATATGTCAGAAGTTTGCCAGAACTTGCAACCCATTACATTAGCATGGTTCTACCTTCCAAGAGTGGATTTATGCATTTACTGTCCATAGTAAACATATTTAGCAGATATTTATTCAGTATGATCATTATTTTTTTTAACTGAGAGAGCAAAGATGACACAAAGAAAACAAAAATACAGGCATGAAATATTGAACAGCAATTCAGCTGGGAAAAAAAAATGAGTTAAAACATTTGAAAACGTAGGTGATCCTTAAAAAAAAAGCCAGTGAATTTTTCTGTTTTTTGCATTGTTCAAGCACAAACAAAAATATTTCACTGATCTCTTATTATTAGTATTATTATTTGCTTATCTGCTCTTGGTCACTGGCTGAAGATTTCAGCAAGCAATCTCAAGCAAGCAACTGTTAAGTGATGTGAAGTGTGCAGTCACCTCCTCTAGCTCCTCTAACGCAGGAGTGCTAATGCCCAACCACATTGGCTCAGCCTAGCGCCTGAGACAAAGGGTCTCTGCCCACGCTGGGGCACATGGCTGCTGCTTTTTTCTTAGCAGATTGAGCCAGAAGTAGAACCGAGCATGTATCTCAGAGATACAGACAGACAGGACAGTGACATGACTGGTCACAGGATGTTCCAGCCAAGGTCTGCCTTCAACAGCACATACACGTAACACAAAACATGGACATGAACAGCTGAGTCCCATTCCTCAAGACCAGAAAGCAAAAGCAGAAGATGACTAGTGCAGGTACACACAGAGTTGAGAAAAGTTTGTCAACTAGTATGTAAACTGAGAGTTTTGTTTAATGTCATTATCTCTATTTCTGGTTTGTCAGATATATGTCTCAGTAGTTTTGCTTATTGTTCTCCCTACTTCTCTTGTTATCATCTCCATTCAGAAATTCTTATTTAGATAACATTGCATGTATCAACGTTACCACATTATGTCTCTTTCGTTATCATTACTGCAAATGACTAAGTTTATTTGTCACCATTGACTCCCAACTGAGAAGTCCTCAGTCATATGTCACTTCTGGAATAATCATTCCCACATTCTCACATGCCCTGTCAATAAGTGTGATTGACCAGATTTGGCTCCCATTATGGCCCCCACTTATTATTATTATTGCATTGGATAAGTTCCTTCACCAGATATACTTAAAAGAATAAAGACTTGCCCTTCTAGCAGGGGAAATAGACTATATATTAGATTCAGGTTTTCAAGGCAAAGCGGCTAGGGCTCATGTTTTCTTAGTGCCCTGTACTATGCCAAGGAACATTTTCAGGGACAGGAAGGCAGTCATTTTTACTGATAAAATATTACCTTATTCCCTGTGCCAGCTGCCACTCTCCTAATTAAATTCAAAAGCATAACTGGACGTTTGGCATTTCCTGGGACCATTACCAATGCACAGCCAGCATCCAGCCGCACCATTCTTGATACAGATATAGTTTACTCCAATAAGCATAACTAATACTATGCCAGTTGGCCTAAGTTCCTGGACATGTTTAATTACTAGTGTAGCATAGCCTTACTATAAAAAGTTCTTGAGCTGCCACAAAGATACCTGTCCCTGGGAAGAGAAAGACCCACTGGAAGCAGCACCTGATGCAAAAAAAAGAGAAAAGGATATGGATCCTGATCTACTAACTTTCTTCCAATCTTTTTTCCATCTCTACAGTTCCCTGGCACTGGGAGCAAGGCACGGCACAATCAAAACAGAAGAAGCAGAATGCGGTCCCTGCATACAGACTGTCCTGCACAGCAGCGTGATGTGAGCAAAGCAGTGCTGACATTCCCATGGAGGAGGGGATTCAGTCATGCTGATAACAGATCCATCCTGAGATGAAGATCAGGCAGCTGCTTTACTCTTGGCCAGCTCTGACAATATAGTTTTCCCTCCCCCATGTTCTGTGACTGTATGAGAGATGGGAATGAAAGGTTGTGTCTTAGCGAGGTAGCACAGGTAGAGTGGGAAGATGGAGGCATCTCAAGACCACTGGTTTGTGTCCCACTAAAAACTTCCCCATTGTGTATTTTTGTCTTGGTGCCATTCATCTTATGAACTGGAAACTACTTCAGCTGAAGTAAGCATGGGGATAAGTAAAGTTAGAACATTAGATTCTGTGAAAACTAGTAAGGTTTTTTCAGTGTATTTTGCAAATCTGGAAGCTAAGGAAGCATGTGCTGGACAGGTACTGACCTGTCCTCTTTCAAACTTCTCGGATTGTGAGATTTGAAGACTGTCTAGACTATTCAAGGGGTAGCAATCAGCAGCTAATTAGTAGCTGGCTTATGGCTATTAAGGAGGACAGATACCCTGACCTTCATACTGGGGTCCTTATCTTTCAAAGTCTTCATTAACACCCTAAGTCATGACACAGAATACACACAGATAATATAATCGAGGGGGGGTGAATGAACACCGCACATGGAAGAGTTTCAATCCAGTGGGACCTTGATAAACCTGAGTCAGACCAACAGAAGCTCAGTAAGGTGAAGTGCGCAGTTTTCCATCTGGAGCAGTGTCAGCAGTTTATGGGCTGGAACGGCCCGGTTCTGTGACTAGGGGAGCAGAGGGACCCGCAGATCTGCGCCCTGGAAAAGGGAAAAGGGTAGAGAGGTGGGCCCAAAAACAAAACAGCAGCAACGATGTGAGGAGAAACAAACTAATTTACTAAATAAGATATCAGAATGTAGGATAACACATTATAATATGATATAATACAATATAATTAGAATTGGAGCTAATAAATCAAATATAATGAGTACCTGAAAAGCGAAGGTCTTACTCTAATGCCGAGGCGAAACAAGCAGTCAGGGCAAGCAGAAGGGATGAGAGCCTGGTCTCATGACTTTGCCAGGTGTTTTATCTCCTCTCCGAACGCAAAGTTCTCTGGAGTATGTAGCTCTTCTTCTCTTCTGGGACAGGTGCCCAGAAATGGAGCATTAATTCTTTAAGTCCCAGTGTACTACATCATGCTATAAATATCTATAACCAAAAATCATAAAACTATGACAAGCAGTATAACCCCTAGGACAGGCGTTAGCCCTGCTGGGATGGGTGTGGGCCTGTGGTTTGAATACAAGCTGGGAGTGTTTTCTCACTGTGAGGAAAGGAAATTACATACTGACACATGCTAGAAAAATGTGTACAACAGACTGAAGGAAGGCATTCCCTCCCCTCCAAATTTGCGGCTAGTGCATCTGTACCTGGAATACAGTATTGCATTTTGAGTTCTAGAGTTCAAGAGGGATGTGGAAACTGGAAGGGATCCAGTGAAGGGATGCCAACATGATGACTGACCTAGAGCAAATTACTTGGGCTAATACATCTATAGCTGGGTTTATTTAGTCTGATGAAGAGGTGAAGGGATGATCTAATGGCAACCTAGAATTATCTGGCAGCTATAAAACTGAGATCTGTACCAAGTAGGAGTAGATGATATATAAATGGGTAGCACTGGGTGAGACACATTGATATTGGGAAGAAAATTTCCACAAGGAAGGAAGTGCAGTTTGGCAGCAACCCAACCAGGAAAAAAAAAAAAAGGAGAGAAAAAGAGAGAGAGAGAACTGGAATGTTTTTGATTTTTAGCTAAGATCATTCTCTGTGCGGTGATACATGGCTGGGAATTCATCTGCGTCAAACTGGTCAGACTGTAGGCTTCCAGAGACTCTTACCCACAAACATTTCTATGCTTCTTGCCCTTTAAGGAAGGAGATCTTGCAGGAGAGTAAGGGATCTCTTCCTCTAAGACAATGACCCTAAGTTTTCACCCTTGGAACTACCCTAAGCCTGCACAGTTAGAACTTGTCCCTCCATGAAGAAATGTGTTTACAGCTCCATGGTTACTCCTGTGTCTGGGAGAGTGACTGAAAAAAACATCATTGTTCTGTACTCAACAACTGAGTTTTCTGTATCTTCTTTGAGTCAAAGCATACTACTGTTAAAAGCACTGCTGCATGGCAATCAGTAATATTCAGTGCATAAAAGAATCACAGAAGCACAGAATTGTAGGGTTTGGAAGGGACCACTAGAGATCATTGAGTCCAGCCCCCCTGCAAAGCAGGCTCCCTACAGCAGGCTGCACAGCTCAGCATCCAGGCAGGTCTGCAATATCTCCAGAGAAGGAGAATCCACAACCTCACTGGGCAGTCTGCTCCAGCAGAAAAGAAGGCACTACCGATATCTGTTTTACTTTCGTAAGGTACTGCAGCTGTGGAAATAGCAAAGCTGCTTGTGGAAATACTTCTTACTACATTCAGTGGGTACTACAATCCCTCTCACCAGCTGTATTGGCTATATTCAAACCTGACATAAAGCTCATCAGTGCTTCTCAATTGCTATGAGATTTGGTGGCTGTTCCTTGTTCCTACGAATGCCAAGAGGTGATATGACAGGTGAGCTGAAGCCCTCTCATTTCTTTGGGGACACTACAGTCCATCTTGCTTTTCCACCTCAAGTTTCCTACTGTATTTTATGATAATGTATCTTTTATCAAACAGCAGTAATGCTTCCTAAGTACCCAGTAAACTCAAACGGGAGCTTCTCCCTAGTGTCTTTTCTGCTAGTGTGAACCCAAACTCTGACCTGTCCTCTGTAGTGAATTCCTACTTCTGCCCGATATGACACTTTGCTAGCCCTTCAACACCTGCACAACATACTTCAGCCTGTCTCAGGCCTGCATCAGTCCCAGTCACTCAGCTCCTCCTCTTCTCAAGAAGTGTCAGCACAGCTTCACCCTCTGCAGCTCCTCCTCACTTCTGGGCCCTGGTTAGCAGTCCAGTGTCTGTCAGGGAGCTTTGGCACCCAGGCAACTCACTAAACCAAACATTGGCTATGTGGGTGTAAAGTCAGTAACCTTCATTCCAAACACATGGTAGTTGCTGACATATTTTGAAGCTGCAGAGAAGTGAATACTCTCCCCAGAGGCATTGACAACCCACCCACTTGCTTTCAGATAGGGCAGGCTGCACACAAAACAATCCTGTGTGCTCTACTCAGATGCATTTCACATCAATGACTTGGTAAACTCAAAACCAACATCAGCCTGGAGCCAGTATCACCCAGCAGGAGCCATGCTGCCTAGACAAGAAGGGGACCCCAGCTGGCCTGGCTCCCGCAGCTTTGCTGTGAGTCCCCCTGATGTGTTCCCAGTGCTCATCACACCCCACAGGTGGGATTCACTCAGCTATCAGCTGACCGAACTCTGCTGCAGTCGCACCTCCATGTCTGAACCCAGTGAGCATTCAAGGCTGTGGCTTGGTGGCCCGGGGATGGGGTATAGAGTGCTTCCACTCCTGGTGAGCTCTGTGCCTGGAGTTATGGGCAGCAGCTGAAGTTGAGGCTGCCTGCCTGGCCCCTGCCAGGAGCAGCTCCCATCCTGGCATAGCAGCAGCTCCCTGGCTCCACAATCTCTGTGGCATAGCCTTTGTGCCAAGCACCATGGACATACCTGCATCACTGCTGTGTGCCGGCTGCAGGTGTCAGGCCTGCCAGGACATGGGAGCTGCTCTGGTCAGCCCAAAGATGGACCCAGAGCAGCGTCTCCCAGGCAGTGACTGCGAGCCTCACTCGTGCTGAGGCCGAGAAACGATGGCAAGCCTGCAAACAGGCTCTCAGGATCACCTGTTTTCATGATCCTGTTGCAGGCTCAAATGAGACTGAGAGCTGTTCATATTCCACACACACGAATTGTCTAGTATCTTTTTGAAATTTATTTTCCTGATTTGGAAGAGCCAAGCAACATTTCATTTGATATGGATATTTTCACTGTTTCTTGGCCTAAGCATTTCGCTCAGTATCCCTAAGGATAGCCCATGCAGTTATTTTTACGGATGTTAGTATCCTTGCTTCTTAGGGTTGGGTTTCAACAAAATGGAGCTTGTTCTTCACTCAAAATTCGAGGGGGAGATTAGGGCTCTCTCAGGAGCAAGTGTAGTGTTTGACTGTCAGCTGCACAGAAAATACGATCCGTGCTTATAATAATATAAGGATTTATATAACTCTAGATAGCGTAAGTTCATCCAAAATAGTTATTTTGTCTATATGCAGGGACCTGCACATGTGGAAAAATGAATGTACACCCAAGTTTGTCTACACACTGTTTATAGTGTTCTCACATTCTCCTTCTGGCCTGTGTGGAGCCTGGAGGCTTCCTTTGAAGAAATCTTTGCGCTAACATACAGAGTGGCCAACTTGTCATGAAATAACCACCAGTGTTTCAGAACACAAATTCTATAATCCTCTTTATTTCCCCCTTTCTCTTCCCCCTCCTCCCTTACTGCCAAGCAAATTGCCATGTTCAAATATTTACAACTCTCATTGTTAAAAAAAAACAGATTCCCACATGTTAGAGGGTGAAAAGTTTATTGTGCTGATGAAGTAAAAGATCTTCTGGGAAAGATTTCTCTGCTTCTGATTTTGCATGGAGAGGAAGACTCAATTCCTTCTTTGATAAAAGAAGTGAGGTTGTAGAAATGTCCCCTTGCCTAGTCTCCAGAGAGTTCCAACACGGCATCAAATTTCCCTTTGAAAACAAGATCATCATGTGTTGGGCTCAACATGTGTACCCCAAGAAATGTCTCCAGCAGCTTCTTTTCCCACCCCCATCTTCAATATCAAAGATTGTAACTGACACTAACTCAGCAAAGTTGCCAAGGAGCTGCCTGAATTTGACCATGGAAGATTTTGTGCAGCAATGTGCTCTGTGTTTTTATGTCCCTTTGCTGCAGTAGCCTACAAAAGTAGCCCACAAAACTTTTAGGAAAAGGAGTGAATGAGGGTATGGTTTGGGAAAGCCATCCCTGCAGCAATTTGAATGAAAGTATGAGGCTTTGTTGAGATATGTCAGCTCCCCACACAGCGATGCTGGAATTCTGTCCCCTTTTCTACATTCCAGATGCACTGAACAGGAAGGAGCGGGAAAGCCTGGGAGCTCACTGCTCAAAGCCTGGTCACAGACAGCATGTCTCAGTCAACTAAGGTGCAGGGCAGAATCAAACAGATCTGCCTTTCATAGTGGGCAGGGATGGAAGGAAGCAAAAGTTTGCTGGAGGGGAGCCTTAAAACTGCATTGCTGCTTCGATGTGGTGCAGCTGATGTCACACACTCTCTCCAAAGTATGAAGGCACCACTGCCTCTCTGTCAGTCTGACAGCCTACCCACCTGTAGAAAAATTCAAGTCAGCTGCCATAAGAGTATGTCTCTGTTGTGGGTAACTATACCCTGTATTTGGCTCAGAGGAAGGTGCTGGGCTTCCATCAGTTCACTCTTGCCAGAGCAGCAGTCATACCCTCATGTCCTCAGCTGAGATGCCCATGTGGCTGTCCTGCCAGAAGCAGTCCTGCAGCACTGGGCTTGTTAACATACCCAGGAAACAATCCACACATTGAATGGATGCTTGGATTGTTTGGGAGCAGTCCTAGTATCACTAAACCAGTGCATTAACTGCATAACAAGGAAGTTTGGCTTCTGCAATGCATTCAGAGCTGTGCTGATACAGGCCAACAAAGCGGTAGGCATGTGCAGAGAAAATGTGGTTCCACTTCTAGTGTTACGATTGGTGAGTACAGTGCAGCATGAATGAACTGTTCTGCAGCATGTGTAACTTCCATCAAGCAGCTCATCCAGAAAAGAGCGCCAGTAGGTTCTGCAGTAGTAATCAGCTAATATCATAAACAATGAAAGGAAAAGCTCTATCAAGAGACTTATTATAAAACAAATAGAAGTGTCAAAAGTGAAAAGATGAACCACAGTAACTGTGGCAGGAGGCCACTGCATCATTTAAGAAGAACAAAAAACCAATGACAGTCACTACAGTATTCCCACCCCATGTTATAGATTCAGCATTTAGAAGGCAAAGGATTATTCCCCTAGCAATGGTCTCCCTAAAGGATGGGAAATGTCTGACATACCTTGAAAGCTTTTTTATATGATCTTTGTTATTTACGTACTGCTATTGCTGAGTGGGCATGTCGGCATATTTATTTGTCTACATAAAGATATTACAGGTTGTGGTCTAAAAATCTGTCCCAGTGGAGGAAGTTACCAACTATCCCTGCCATTCACTTGTTAACCATGACAGAGCCAAAGCTGTTGAGAAGTTCTGCAGAAAGGCACTGCACTTGTGACAGTCCAACTGGAACCAAAAAGAAGTTGAGCTTAAAATTAGAAGCAAGAATGGTGTTATTTAAAAAACAGAAGGTGAGAAACTCAGAACTAGAGAACTTTGCAGCTTGAATGTCTGTTTGTGTCAATCACATGTCATAAAACCAATTCTGTAAGTCCCAGATTACTATCAGTAGTAATGAAATACAATACAGGAATCAAGAATTTTTTATATAGTGCTTACTACTACAGTGAACAGAATTTGATGGCATCTTTCCAGCTCTGTATTTCTATAAAATTTATTTATTTACCACTACGACTCTTGGAAGACAGATCCAGCATATGCTTGAGGGTCAGAAATGTACGTCTTCATTCTCAGAATGCATTAGTATATGCTGTTTTACAATCATTCATTCAACTGCTAGCATGATTTATTTATTTTTTCTTTTCAGTATAGTTACACAAATAAGTCCACCTTGCATCAGTTTCTTCTCCCTAGGTTAAGCAAGCCAAGCTTTTCTAGTCACTCATCACAAACTCAATTTTCATGATTCATTTAATAACACTGACCTGCCTTTGTTCCAGCTAAGTGAATCTTTCCGATCTGTCTCATCAATCCTTATTTTATTGCAATCTTGTAATCATTCTTGATGATAAAATTGTTTTTCCCATTCTTCAGTACAGCTATTGCTTTTTTTTTTTTTTTTTTTTCCTTTTTAGCGCTATATTATGATTCCTGATTCCATAGATTTGTTAACAGACCACAGAATGGACATCTAGTTTCTCAGTCTGGAAAGGATTAAACCCACATTTTGGAATTCTGAAGAAGGTGCCTGTGTCTCCAGCACAGGCAGCAGAACATTTATACTGCTAGAAGTAGTTCTCTTCCAGCTGGAGCCACATGCAGGAATGCAGAAGTCAGAGGCCAGAGATAAAAAGAAGGCACAGGCACACAGAATAGAGAAGAGAGCCTTAGTTTTATTTCCAACTGTTTTAAATGCACATATATTTTGTATCTACAATTATTATAAATAAATAAACAACAACAACAACCACCCAACAAAAACTATCCAACATCGTTTTGAAGCACTCTCAATTATTTTTTATCTCTTTAAGATTGTTTATAATTTAAGTTTTTTACTTCTTCCAACTCCCTTTGACTTTTTCTACAGAGTTCCTTGCATCTTTTTTTCCATGTGCTCCTTCACCACCCTTTGGAGAGGAAGAGATACAAGGTGTCTATCATTTTGTTCTTTCTCTTGACTTTTCACTGGCAAAAACTTTGTCATTCATGCCACTTCCTCACTGTCCCCTGGAGGATTCCTTGCCTGCCTTTTAGCACTTGTCATTATGCCCAATTTAAGTATCATGCTCCTATTTGCAAGAGCCCCTGAAAACTGCCATCATAACATTTTCTAAAAATGCAAAAGAAACACACTTCTGAAGGAGTAATCATTAATAGGTCAATGTCAAATTAGAATAATATACTACATTGCACGATAATGAGTATGAGATGAGCTCTGCCATTCACATATGAATGGCACATCATAGAACTTTAAAAGAGACTTTTCAAATGGTCCCAGAAATTTAGAAACTGCAAACATGCTGAAATTGAAAAAGGGACACAGGAAGAATAAATCCTTTCCCAGATAACAGATACAGCTCTGTAGCACAAGCTATTCAAATTGCAAATAAAGAATAATTTTCCCAAGATAAAGAGCAAATGGTCTTCTTTTACACAAAGGGCAGCGGGAACGCTGATGAAGCAAAAGCTGAGCATTACTTGTCAGAAGGTTTATCAGTGGTACAACAGGGTACACGGTACACATTATGTCTCCAAATGGACAACTGGCCATATAGTGCTGAGAGGCAATGCATTAGAGCGTCATGCTTGGTACTACCTAGACAGAAAAGACAGAAAGAAATTTCAGTCTTTCAGAAATGTTCTGCTGGCAGTGCTCCCCAGTGCACACTGGAGCAACTGCCAGGTTTCAGTAAGAGAGTGGGTCAGTGGAGTGAAACTGGACAGACAGAGATGTGCAGTAGAGAGCAAGAGTCAGAAGGAACCAGAAAGATATAAGCTGGCAAGTAAAAGGAAAGCTAATTTGAAGCAGTGTTGGAATGCTTTCATGGCTCAGTGTCAGCTACAATGCCCACTTTGTTTGGAGATATGCATTTCTTTGGTGACATAACAGTATTTTCCATCCCACCTAAAACTCCCCAAACTTTTTTTCTGGATAGGGTACACTGCCTCAGACCTGACTAGTGTGCACTCACTCTCCTACTGTCTCAGCTCTACCAGGAGTGTCCCAGACACTATACCTCTTCCCAGCTCCCACCTGTACCTCTGCCTTCCTTTCCTTATTGTTTCCAGCCATTTGTTTTAGTCTGATGGCTGTATAGGTTGTGAGGAGGCACCAGACACAGCCTGCCTACCCATCCATCCTGCAGAAGCCAGGTGTGTTTCCCAAGGTGGAGTCTCCACTCAGTGAGACAGGCATTCAGACAGCCAGGCAACAGGTATGGAAAAGTGGATGGAAAAATACAGAATCTGCCCCGGTTTGGTAGATCTTCCTTTCAGGATTTTTGCAAAGATTCAACCACATTATTCTTCTCAATTGTGCTTTGCCTGTTAAGTTTGCAAGTCTCTGCTTATCACTGCTTAAGTAATGTTTGTTCGTGCTGCTACCCACAGTCTGAAGGAGCCCCAGTAACACGTGCCAAAGGTGAACATTCCTCTCAGTGAGAAAAACTTACTGTTGTCAAGTCTTAAATTACATCTCAGGTCTGAGATACACAGGGCATCTGGGCATCAGATTACAAGGGTTAAAGCAGTTTCACTAAGGAGTCTCATAGAACTAAACTCTCAAGGAAAAATGTTTCCTTTGGAACTTGAAAGTCCATGCAGTACAAACAAGGTATCAGATGCATCTATTTTAAACTTTCTCTTAGAGATGTTCCTTTATGCCTATTATGGGCCCATGTTTTCCCCATGATCAGTTACCTCTGCATCAGCACTTACCAGCTGACAGGCAGCCTAACTCCAGAAATAGTAGTTCAATGCAAGATGACTCCTGTCCTCCATCTATGGCAGCAAATCACCAAGTGGGGATAAATTCATTTTCCATTCCAGTGCTATTAATGTTCCATTTTCATCCTGATAATCCCACAGACTACACAGGCTGTTTAGTGGAGTTCAGCGCAGTGCAATGTGAGGGAACTTTGTGTTTCCTGAAAGCACCGTTTACAACAGGAAATCTAATTGATATTTCTATTTTAAAAGTCTGCAGACATTTCCTATATAAAATTGTCTCCAAAATCAGTATTTTGTGCAAAAAGTGTAACACAAAAGCTTATTAATGAATCAGTAATAAATATTAAAATATGTTATGATGGCTTTAAAATGTTATTTATTCTCTATTCTTCATTCAATCATCCAAAGTAAACAGAATGTATTATAACTGATCATAAATTCTCCGAAGTGTGACTAGAAACTTTGCTCTTCACTAAACAGACCTCAGCCTTTTCTACCATTGAACACAAACTGTTTTGTGGATTCTACCAAAAGGCTTCACATTCTCTCCTTTCTGCTTGTGGAAGACAGAGATGGCTCCAACCCATTTTGGTAATATAGTACTACACAGATACAAAATCTTTTAACTAGTGCCCAGTAACACTTTACTGAGTTGAACTTTTTGCCCTCTGTAAACTTAGGTGAAAGAAAATGTAGAATCTGAGTCAACTGCCCTGGAAGCCAAAAGGACTAGCTGAATCCTGGAGTGCTTTAAGCATAGTATTGCTAAATAGTTGAGGGAAAGAACGCCCCTATTCTATCATCTCCTCATGATCTACAGCTTTCTCATAAGGAGGAGCACGGGGGGTGTTCTCTTTTTTCTGGTGACCAGAAAGAGGACTCAAGGGATGGTATGGAGCTGCATTCAGATTGGATATTAGGAGAAGGTTCTTTACTGAGAAGGAGATTGAGTACTGGAACAGGCTCACCAGGGAAGTGGTCATGACTATGATGGTCTATGAATCCCAAGACAAGAAATGGATGGACATTCTTGAGCAGCTTCCTCAGGGGAATTGTTTAAGGACTGAGGTATCTGACTATGGAGAGAAGCTGAGTAAGATGGCATTGTTATTCCCAGAAACAGAAGGCTCAAGGGATTCATTTCAATGTATGTAAATGTCTGAGCAGGGGAAACAAAAAAGTCAACGTCAAATTCTTCTAAGTCTTACCTATTGACAGAACAAAGACTATTGGAAACAAATTGAAATGTAGGAAATTTCACTTAAACATAAGAAAAATCATTTTGTATTGTGAGAGTGGTTAAACAGGTTGATTCAGGTTGCCCATAGAGATCACAGAATAATACAATATCCCAGGTTGGAAGGGGATCACAAGTACCATTGAGTCCAGTTCCTGAATCCACAAAAGACCACCCAGAAATCAAATGAGTTTTTTGAACTCAAGCAGGATTCTCATGACCACTTCCTTGGGGAATCTGTTCCAGTGCCAACCACCATCTTAGTGAAGAATCTTTTCCTAGCACCCAACCTGACCCTCCTCTGATGCAGTTCCATGACATTCCCTCTGGTCCTGTTGCTATCACCAGAGGTAAGAGATAAGCACTGCCCTTCTGCTCCCACTTTGAAGAAGCTGTAGGCCATGATGAAGTCTCCTTTTCTGGAAGTTGAACAAACCAAGTAATTCCAGCTGTTCCTGATATGTTTTCTCTTCTTGATCCTTCACCATCTTTGCAGCCTTCCTGGGGATGTTAAAAGTTTTATGCCCTTATATTGTGGTGCTCAAAACTATACACAGTATTCTAGGTGGCACCACACCAGTGCAGAGTAGAGCAGGACAATTAATTCCCTCAGCCAACACCTTCAAAAGGAGATTCCTAGGGTACCTTGTGAACTAGATTCCTGAGCAGCTTGAAGTCTGCTCTTCCCATATCCAGAGTTGAAGTTTTGTTACTAGTTTTTTCACTATCAACAAAGTATTTAAACTCAGTTTCTTCAAGGTCACTGTGCTCAAGTTGGTTGCCAATTGCCACATCACTCACAAGACCCTATCCACTTACAAGAAACAAATCTATGAGTGTAGTGTCTTGATGTTTAGTCTTATACCCTTGCTCAATTACAGAATCACAGAATGGCTAAGGTTGGAAGGGACCTCTGGAAGTCATCTCGTCGAACCCTCCTTAAGCAAGATCACCTAAAGCGTTTTGTCCAAGACCATGTCCAGGCAGCTTTTGAATATCTTCAATGAAGGGGACTCTACAGCTTCTCTGGTCAGCATGTTCCATTGCTCAGTCATTCACACAGTAAAAAAGCACTTCCTGATATTTAGGTGGAATCTCTTGAGTTCCAGTCTGTGTTAATTGCCTCTGGTCCTATTCCTTGGCAGCAGGAATGCATCTACATTCTCACTTCATTAACTGTTTTCAGTCCACCTCTCCAGCCTGCCAAGGTCCTTCTGGATGACTGCATGGCCCTCTGGTGAGTAAGCCACTCCTGCCAGTTTTGTGTCATCTTACTGAGTGTGCACTCTACATGATCTTCCAGATGGTTAATGAAGATTAGTTAAACAGGACTGGACCCAGTATTGACCCACTGGGGCATTCTATTCATTACTGACCTCCAACTAAACTTTGTACCATTGACCACTACCCACTGGGTCCAGTGGGTATTCTCAGACAGTTTTTGATCCACCACACTGTCTGCTCATCCAGCCCATAATTCAACAGCATCTCTGTTTAATGAGGGACAATGCCAAAGGTAATGTTGAAATCCAGAAAGACAGTAGAAAGATGTATCTACTACTTCTCCCTCATCCATCAGGCTGGTGATTTTGTCATACAAGCTTACCAGGTTTATCAGGCATGGTATCCCCTTGATGAATTCTTGCCGACTACATCTGATAATTTACTTCCTTATGTGCCTGGAAATGGTTTCTAGGATAAGCTATTCCATCACCTTCCCAAGGACTAAGGTGAGTGACTGGCCTGTAGTTTCCTGGGTCCTCTCTTTTGGAAGAGAGAAACTTTCCTCCATTCTTCAGGCACTTCTCCCAGCTGCCACAATCTAAAAAAAAATTATAGGAAGTGGCCTTGCAAACACATCTGCCTGCTCTCTCAGCACTCCTGGGTGCATCCCATCAGGATCATGGAACTGCAAATGTCCAGTTTGCTCAATTATTCCTAGACTTGATCATCTTTTGCCAAAGATTAATTTTCCTTGTTCCAGCCATTCAGCCTGGCCTCTTGGACTTGGGATTCCAAAAGTCCTGTCTTGGTGGTAAAGACTGAGACAAAGAAGATATTCAGTACCTTAGGCTTTCCACTGTAATTAATGATTTTCCTGTAGAAAGACTGATAAAAATATTTAAAATTGGACTTTGATCTGAAGGATTTAAGACTCAGATCAACCTAACATCTGAATGTTCTAGCGTGCTAGATATTGCAGATATTCAATGAGGACAGTCCTCATTCATCATCCAGCTTGCAACACTGTCCTCAGAAGAGAATCCTCACATCATATAAGTTAGAATCCGTAATTTTGGCTGCAGTCATGATTCTTCTATCTGTCCTGACTGACAAGATATTCAATATTCAAGAATCCCAATGCAGTTCAGGATAGATGAACTCTGCACATGAAAAACTTTTGGTCTGGGGAGCTTTACAGGATATTTACATTTCATTCTTCAGGGTGCATTACGTTGGCCATGTAGGAATGAACCTTTTGCTTTCAAGAGTCCTGTTGTTCTTCTTGACTACATTGAATAATCACATTAGCTCCTTTGGCTTCATAATGTAGCTATTCAGTTGATGAATTTTCACAGGCATCTGGAGATTTTCACAGATATCTGCCATAGAGAGTGGTACAGCTCCATTTCATGGGAAGTATCCAACAGACCAGTGTACTAATCACAGCCTCTCATTCACTGTCTGATTAAGTACATAAACTGACTTTCAAAGTTCCTTGGAATTAGAGCATTTTAATCTTGTAACACAGATATTTTTTCAGGATTTGTCATTGTTTTTGATAATTTTAATGTGGAGAAAATTAGGCAGTAAAAATCATGATTGTGTTTTGACCAGTACACCAAAAAAGCAACCGTAGAGTCTGATTTCTTGGCACAGTAGCTAGTATTCCTGTGCAAGATCCAACATCAATGTACCTTCTCAGAATAAATCTTTCTCTATTCTGTGTCAACAGAACTTGCTGTAACTCTTAAAAGCAGTCCACAGGAAAAGAATCACAGAATCACAGAATCACAGAATTGTAGGGGTTGGAAGGGACCTCTAGAGATCATCGAGACCAACCCCCCTGCCAAAGCAGGTTCCCTACACCAGGTCGCACAGGTAGGCATCCGGGCGAGACTTGAATATCTCCAGAGAAGGAGACTCCACAACCCCCCTGGGCAGCCTGTTCCAGTGCTCCGTCACCTCACCGTGAAGAAGTTCTTACGCACATTCGTGCGAAACTTCCTATGCTGCAGCTTATGTCCGTTTCCCCTCGTCCTGTCTCCACGTACCACTGAAAAGAGACTGGCCTCACCGCTATGGCCGCCACATCTCAGATATTTATATACCTGGATCAGGTCCCCTCTCAGTCTTCTTTTCTCAAGGCTAAACAGACCCAGTTCACTTAGCCTTTCTTCATAGGGGAGATGCTCCAGGCCCTTCGCCATCTTTGTGGCTCTCCGCTGGACTCTTTCCAAGAGATCCCTGTCTTTTTTGAACTGGGGAGCCCAGAACTGGACACAGTACTCCAGATGAGGCCTTACCAGGGCAGAGTAGAGGGGGAGGATCACCTCCCTCGACCTGCTGGACACGCTCTTCTTAATGCACCCCAGAATGCCATTGGCCTTTTTGGCCACGAGGGCACACTGCTGGCTCATGGCCAACCTGTCGTCCACCAGGACGCCCAGGTCCCTCTCTGCAGAGCTCCTCTCCAGCAGCTCATCCCCCAGCCTGTATTGGTGCATGCAATTATTCCTCCCTAAGTGTAAGACCCTACACTTGCTTTTGTTGAACCTCATCCGGTTTCTTACTGCCCAGCTCTCCAGCCTGTCCAGGTCTCGCTGAATGGCAGCACAGCCTTCAGGCGTGTCAGCCAATCCTCCCAACTTCGTATCATCAGCAAACTTGCTGAGGGTGGCCACTATCCCCTCATCAAGGTCATTATGAAGATGTTGAACAAGACAGGACCCAAAAAAAAGATCAAGTCCATGCCATATCACAGAATCACAGAATGGCCAGGGTTGGAAGGGACCTCAAGGATCATGAGTCTTCAACCCTCCTGCCACATGCAGGGCCACCAACCTCAACATTTAATATCAGACGAGGCTGCTGAGGGCTCCATCCAACCTGGCCTTGAACACCTCCAGAGATAGGGCATCTACAACATCTCTGGGCAGCTGTTCCAGCACCTCACCATTCTCACAGTAAAGAACTTCCCCCTGACATCCAACCTAATCTTCCCTCCTTCAACTTAAAACCATTTTCCCTTGTCCTGCTGTTATCTATCCTTTCAAATAATTGGCTCCCCTCCTGTTTATAGTCCCTTTAGGTAATGGAAGACTGCAATGAGGTCACCCTACAACCTTGTTTTCTCTAAGCTGAACAAGCCCAGCTCCCTCAGCCTGTCTTTGTAGGGGAGGTGCTGCAGCCCTTTGATCATCTTCGTGGCCCTCCTCTGGACCTGTTCCAACTCTCTGTCTTTCCTGTACTGGGGGTTCCAGAGCTGGACACTCCAGATGGGGCCTCACAAGAGCAGAGTAGAAAAGGACAATCACCTCTCTGTCCCTGCTGGCCACCCCTCTTCTGATGGAGCCCAGGATGCCATTTGCCTTCCAAGCCTCAAGAGCACACTGCTGGCTCATGTTCAGTTTTTTATCCATCAGGACCCCCAGGTCCTTCTGTGCAGCGCTGCTCTCAAGGACTGCTCCTTCCAGTCCGTATGGATGCCTGGGATCCCTCCAGCCCAAGTGCCAAATCTTGCACTTTGTTGTGTTGAACCTCATTAGGTTTACCTGGGCCCACCTTTCAAAGTCTGTTGAGGTCCCTCTGAATGGCATCCCTTCCTTCCACTGTGTCAGCCGCACCACTCAGCTTGGTGTCATCAGCAAATTTGCTGAGCGTGCATTCAATTCCATTGTCAATGTCATTGATAAAGATGTTAAAGAGCACCGGTCCCAAGACAGACCCCTGGGGGACTCCACTCGTTACCGGCCTCCACCTGGACATAGAACCATTAATCACCACCCTCTGTCTGCAGCCTTTCAACCAATTTCTTATCCACTGGGTGGTCCACGCATCAAATCCACATCCCTCCAATTTGGAGATAAGGATGTGGTGGAGGACCACGTCAAAGGCCTTGCTCAAGTCCAGGTAAATGACACTGGTCACCTTCCCTATGTCCACCAATGCCATCACTCCATCATAGAAGGCCACCAGATTGGTTAAGCATAACCTTCCTCTGGTGAAGCTGTACTGGCTCTTTGGATCACATGCTCATTCCTCATGTGATCAAGCATGTCATCCAGGACTATCTATTCCATGACCTTCCCAGGTACAAAGGTGCCATGTTTCTCTGTACACAGATTTTCCTCTGACTGTCACATATCTCAGCTATTTTTCTTGTGCATTACTGTTAGGATATAAATTTGAATCATAGTATCAGAATTGCTCAGGTTGGAGAAAATCTTCAAGATTATCAAGTCCAACCACAACCTAACCATAGTACTCTAACTCTAGTAGCCTTCCACTAAATCATGTCTCTGAGCACCACATCCAAACAGGTTTTAAACACATTCAGGGATGGTGACTCAACCACCTCACTGGGCAGCCTATTCCAGTGCTTAACAACCCTTTCTGTAAAGAAGTTTTTCCTGATATCCAACCTAAACATCTCCTGGCTCATCTTGAGGCCACTTCCCCTCGTCCTGTCACCAGTGAGAAGAAACCAGCCCCCCTCTGCTGTAAGCACCTTTCAGATATTGGAAGAGAGCAATAAAGTCTCCCCTCAGCCTCCTCCTCCCCAGACTGAACAGCCCCAGTTCCTTCAGTCTCTCCTCATAGGCCATATTCTCCAAGCCCTTCCCCAGCCTTGTTGCCTTTCTCTGGCCCTGCTCCAGCACCTCCATGTCCCTTCTGTACTGAGGTGCCCAAAACTGAACACAGAACTCGAGGTGAGGCCTCACCAATGCCGAGGCCATTGGCCTTCTTGGCCACCTGGGCACAGTGCTGGCTCACATTCAGCCGACTGTCTATCAGTACACCAAGGTCCCTTTCCATCGGGCAACTTTCCACCCTGTAGGGTTGCCTGGGGTTGTTGTGACCAAAACGCAGGACCTGACATTTGGCTCTATTAAAACTCGTACAGTTATCTTTGGCCCATCAATCCTGTCTATCCAGGTCCCTCTGTAGTGCCCTTCTCCCCTCAGGCAGATCAACACTCCCTCCCAACTTGGTGTCGTCTGCAAACTTACTGAGGATGCACTCAATCCCCTCATTAAGATCATTATTAAAGATATTAAATAGGAGTGGCCCTGGGGGATACCACTGCTGACTGGCTGCCAACTGGATTTAACACCATTGACCGCAGCGCTTTGTGCCCGGCCATCCAGCCAGTGTTCCACACAACGGAGTGTACGCCCATCCAAACCATGGGCAACCAGCTTCTCCATGAGGATGTTGTGGGGGACAGTGTCAAAGACTTTATTGAAGTCCTGGTAGACCACGTCAACAGCCTTACCTTCATCCACTAAGTGGGTCACTTTGTCATAGAATGAAATCGGGATCGACCATTCGTGCACTCATGCTGACTGGGCCTGATCTCCGGGTGACCTTTAGTTGATCCATGATGGCTCCCAAGATTATCCACTTTATAACCTTTCCTGGCTCTGAGGTGAGACTGGTAGGTCTGCAGCTACCAGGATCATCTTTCTGGCCCTTTTTGAAGATGGGCATCACATTTGCCAATCTCCAGTCTGCTGGGACATCTCCAGTTAGTCAGGACTGCTCAAAGGTGATGGAGAGTGGCTTGGCAACCACATCCACCAAATCCCTCAGCACCCTAGGGTGCATTCCATCTGGCCCCATGGACTGGTGAGTGCCCAGCTTTCAGAGGAGGTCCAAGACCATCTCATAGTGGATTATGCAGGGCCCATTCTGTTTCCCATCCCTGTCTTCCAGTGCAAACTGGAAAACTATCCATTCTATGGTCCCAAACATTTTCACAATTCTTTGTATGATCATAACATATGAGAAGGGTTTAAATGATGCATCTAGATCAAACAGTTAAGAAATGCCAGGACAACATGACACATTAAAAGCATGTGTGAAAGCATTTCTGAAAATGCTGATTCTTAATAGCACAGCTCATGCTTATGAGCCAGAGTTCCTGATGGATCAGCAGTAGTCACGGCATGCTACTAAATTACTGAAGAAATTCAACACTTTATGTGACAGTAAAAATGAAACAAATGCATCACACTGACATCTCTGGACTTTGGCACATCTCCACAAGTGTATAATTTCATTTCACAACAAGCAAAATGAAGTTGGACAATTTTTGAGATCAGCTAGTAGCTTAATTCTCCTTTAACAGGTGTGACCTGTACCCTCTGCTCCTGATCTCCGGCAGTATGTCTAGCACAACCAACAGTAAGGTCAATACCTATAATACGTAAGTAGGCTGTTAATGTATATCCCTGGGCCCTTCATTCTCCCTCTCTAGCCTCTGAGGGTGGGGACACCCATTCTCTGGGTGATAACAAGCATTAGTTTTATGAAGACCCAAGTACTGTGTCACCGAGAGAGTATGGGTTTTCTTAGGATTGATAGGGTGATTAACACAGCGATTAATACAGTGATTAAACACATTACCATTCCCAGGTACTTGGCTGTTAGGTGATGGTGACACCTGTTCTGGAAGAGGGAAGCATAACACCACAGGGCACACTATAAAATCAGGCAGTTAGAAGCCCTAACTGAGACTCTAACTAAACTTTGTTGCTGGTCAGCAAAACTGCAGTGCCTCAGCAACTAGGGATGTCTCCATGCTCAGCGTCTTTCTCTTAAGACTGATTGAGTGACTGATGTTCCAAGTCTGAATCTGGGATACAATTATTGTGATTGATCTGAATTTGACTTGGGGGTCTGTCCAGGTAACTGAAAAACTTGTCTGTTTATGCTGACTGCTAATACATGTATTTCTTTTAATCTAATAATGTCTCTAATTATAGCCACAACCTTGTGGCTAGTCCTCATTTTCCCAAAGATCCCTAATGAACCTGTCTGTCTTCTGTAGTGTTGGGTGGCAACAGGTTTCTTGTAACAAATTTTACCTCTATAGTTAGACTATTAGTCATGCTCTTAGTTACAGAATGGAGTCACAAGCATATCTTACTGCGACAGTGTAGCTGGCAAAGCACCAAAATCATCCTAATCTGAAATTTCTTTTTCGTTTCAGTCTTCAACACAAAGTGAGACATAAATCTATGTAATGTGTTCTCATGAGATGGAGGAACATATCTACTCAGAACTCCAATGCATGCTACAAGTTTTTGGGCAACAACAGGTGATATAAATTCACAAAAAAGGATGACTTTCTACTGATGCCAGGTTTAATCAGCACAGATACTGCTTTGTGAAGGGCATGTAAACAGAAGCAGAGAGAGGACAAAAACAAAAAGGCTAGTGATGATCATCAAGAGTCTAAATGTAGGGCTGAGCATATAGAAACAAACTGTGGTCCTGTAACAGATTCCTGTGAAAGAGCTGGAGGAAAGCAGTGTGTGGAGAAAAGCAGGAGGAGCCAATGCAGGGTGGGAATGGGGGTCACAGCGCTCAGAGAAAGGATTTATCCTGCTGGAAGTTCATAGAAGCTGTTTTCTAGTAGCTAACCCAGAAACTAGTTTTCAATTTCAGTTGCCTCTTCTCCCAAGTTGGTTGTAACTGCTTTTAGTTTAGCTATAGTTTGGAGCAGCGGCTGAGCTGTTCAGAAATTTACCTCTCCCACATGTTGAGACAGATTGCCTAGGATGTCAGTGAGTAGCTAGATGTCACAGGAGTGCAGACAGGAGTCTCTGAACCTGCTTTAAGCCTTGCCTGTTGGTGAGAGGGTTACTGGCCTTTGCATTTCCCCATTGACTTAGCTCCATGCACAGAATTTCCCATGCTCGAGATTCCCTCAGACAAGAAGCCAGATTAACAGGTATTCTTTGAGCATTCATCTTTTAATAAGACAAGTTATATGAGACTGAATAGCACTTCTAGAATGAGGATAACTATTCCTGGCCCTTTCTTGTGCTTCCAAAGACCTCTGATAAATGTTTAACCATGCTCAGTAATTACATCATTGGTTATAGCTGAAGAAGATTTATATCTGAAGAAGATTTGAGATCCTTAAAGCCATTCTTGAAACATTTTTGAAACACTGGTGTCACTTTTCCTTTGTTTGTTCACTGTGACTCAATTAAAAGTTAGTTTATAAACCAGGCTGAGTTGTTCTGAAGTTGTTAGTTCTCCTGCAAAACAATCCTCCAAGATCAATGTGTTTTGATCTTAGAAAGTTACTGGATTTCAAAACCTCCTCATTGGATATAGCTGAAGGAAGTCTGCAAATTGGATTGTTTGCATTTCCAATATCTAAACTGAAAACAATCATTCAGAGAGTCATTACTGCACCAGTAAATCAGATATTAGAGGAAACGATTCTTTACGTGTAAACTTCCTCCATGGACCCATCAAAATAGCTCACAAGGGAAATGAAGGAGAAAGCTCTGATTCTAAGACGTCAGTTCAGAGATGATGTTTACAGTATATTATCATTTGAGCTTGACATCTCAGATTTATTTTCACCTCCCAGGGCTCATGGGAATCACTGGAGAAAGAAACAGATCTGAGTTAAATGGTAGAAGGATCATCATTGTACTGTACTCTGCTTCTTTGACTGCCATTTAATATTTGAAAATTAAAGTCCTACATCCTTGCCATTTTGTTCTCTGAGAATTTGTTTTCTGAGGAATTAACAACTCCTCTGCAGTGATACTAAGAAAGAACACTCCAGTATTTCCATAGAAGTCAACTTCAGATCCAGACAGGAAGAACTGCTTTAGCCTGCTGTTATCAGAATAAAACTTTCCACTTCAGACTCTAGGAGAAGGCAGACTAAAGCCAGCCAAAAGATATTCTAATCAATGCCATTATCCTAAAATGAGTATGGTCTGGCTGGTGGAATGAAAATTTCTCTTCAGTGGCACTGATGGATTGTGCCCTGCTGCCAGCAGATGGATGCAGAGAAATCAGTTCTCACACTCCTACTCAGTGCACGCAGTGCCAATCATGACACCAATCACGACATGCTGATCTGCCTGAGAAAGCTGGCACAGACACACTAGAGCGATGTACAGAGTTCCAGAGCAGCACTGTAGGAAAGGCAAAGAACACATCTACCCTCAGATCCTACTCACAGTCGTACAAGATCCAGTTCTCAGCTCAAGTTTGATCCACAACTGTAACTGTGGTAGCAACATTCATTGTCTCTCCTGACACAGAAGCATACCTTCTCATCTACTAAAGAGATGTGCCAGCAGATTGTTTCAATGGAAATCTGAATTGTAATTATGTAAATTACACCTAGTAAAAAAAAATACACCCTTTATTCACATATAAATGTTTTCATGTATGTATGTAACAGATCACCTATGGGTTGGGTATGCCAAGATGTGGGGTTACATAATAAATGTAATTTACAGTGTGCCATTGCCTAGACCAAACTAAGTGGACGCTTAAATTGTATTATGTTTGTGTCTTCTGTCTTTCTCTAGTCTTTTCTGTTTAACAGCATTGGAAAAATTAGGTGATATGCTGCTAAGGCTTTTTTATTTAATTATTTTATTTTGGTTTGGTTTATCTTATTAATTTAAACATTTAGTCTTTCAGTGTTCTGTGGTGGTTCATTAAGAAAAGAAGGCATTGGTAGACATGCCCCAGTCTGTGGCTGTCTTGCCCTAACAGGCATGCAGCAAAGGCCATTACTATCCCACAGTGTAGATCCACAGCCTGTATACATCATGACTACCAAAGGTAAATTTGGTGATTCCATCTCAGGCAGATGAGACAGAGTAGGAGGATCACTAAGAATGACTGAAAAGGATCATCAGAAATATCACAGCGTAATGTGTTAAGTACCAGCATAGGGAACTTCTTTAATCTGTATCGCTTAGCCTGGTATAACCAAAAGTCAGACTAAAGCTCAAAGGGTAATAGTGAGTGGGCCTACATCTGGCTGGTGGCCAGTTACTAACAGTGTTCCCTGGGACTCATTTCTAGGGCATTCTGCTGAAAATGTCTATTAGTGATCTGGTTGGGGGAGTTGAATGCATCCTTAGCAAGTCCACTTAGTCTGTGGAAGGACAAGAGGCCTTGCAGGGATCTAGAGCACTAGCAATCAGCAATGGCATAACATTCAACAAAGGTAAGTGCTGCACCTGAGCCAGAGTAGTGCCAGTCACAAGCATACCCTGGAGGAAAAGTAGCTGGAGAGCAGCTCAGCAGAAAGAGATGTGGGCATGCAGATTGACAGCAAGCTCAACATGAGCCAGTGATGTGCCCTAGCAGCCAAGAGGGAAAGATGTATTTTGTGGTGCATTAAACACAACATAGCCATCTGGTCAAAAGAGGCGATTCTCCTGCTATATTTAGGATTTGAAGATACTTGAATTTTGTTGTCCAGAGGAGGGCAACGAAGCTATCAAAAGGGCCAGAAGACATGTTCTGCAATTGGGTGGAGAGGTGATCTCATTGCTCCCTACAACTCCCTGAGGAGGGGAAGAAGTGGGAAATGCCAGTCTCTGCTCCATGGATGGCAGGACTCTTGGGAGTGGCATAAAGCTGGACCAGGGGAGATTTGAACTGGACATTAGGAAAAAAATATTTACTGTCAGAGTGGTTAAACACTCAAACGGGATTCCTAAGAGGTGGTTGATTTTCCATGCCTGTCAGTGCTCAGTAACATGCTTTTGGTTAATTCTGAAGTGGTCAGGGAGCTGGATCTGATGATCACGAATATCATGATTATTGTATAGAGCTTAGTGATGTTGACAATATGTTTTATGAGCAAGAATCAGGGGGCAGGCCAACAAAGCAGTCAGTCTGTTGTAGACTGCTCAACCAGGATAAAGAGACATATGAAATATGTCTGAGAGAAGTCTCACTATCACTAGCCCTTGTTCTCATGAAAGGCTTCAATCCACCAACTGGAACTACAATACAGCAGAGAGGAAACAGTCCCAGAGGTTTCCAGAGCGTGTGGAAGATAACTTCCTGACCCAGCTAGTGAGTGAGACAACTAGAGAAGGCATCAATGCTGGACTTTTGTTTGCAAACTGAGAACGACTGGTGGAAAATGTGAAGTTTGGAGGCTGCCTTGAGCATAGCAATCATGAATTATTATAGTTTTTGGTTACTGGAAAAGTAAGGAGAGGGATTAACAAACTAACACTTTGGACTTCGGGAGGGAAGACTTTAGCTTATTTTGGGGACCTGATGACAGAGTACTTTGGGATGCAGTCCTGAAGGGGAAAAGAGTGCAGGCAGGCTGGGCATGCTTCAAGAAGGAAGTATGAAAGACTCAGGAGCAGGTCATACATATGTGCTGAGGGCTGAGCTGATGGGGAAGAAGACCCTCCTGGCTGAATTTTCCTGAGGATAGGAAGGCTCTACAGAGGGATCTGGATAGGCTGGATTGATGGGCCAAGGCCAATTGTATTAGGTGCAGTCAGGCTAAGTGTCGGGTCCTGCACTTTTGTCATAGCAACACCATACAGTGCTACAGGCGAGGGGAACAGAGGCTGGAAAGCTGACTGGAAGAATAGTACCAGGGGTTACTGATCAATAGCCAGCTGAGCTGAAATAGGTTGCTCAGAAAGGTTGTGGAGTCTTCTTCATTGGAGGTACACAAAAGATGCCTGGACTTGGCATGATTATAGTTGTTGACAAAGAGTGTGGTTGGACCAGATGACTTCTAGAGGTCCCTTCCAACCTGCAATTCTGTAGTAGCCCTGATGTGGTATCCTAAGAGGAGGAAAAAAAATTTGGAGTAGTTCAATTTAACCTGCTTATTGGAATAGTTCTTGGGGCTAAACACACCTTCTCTCAGTTTAAGTTTAAAGAAGGAATCTTAAAAAAATGATAGAGACAACAACATTTTATTGGGCAGATAATTATAGGACAAGGGGGAACAGTTTTATACTAGTAGAGGTGAGATGTTAAGAAGAATTTTTTTATTTACCCACAGAAGTTGTGGATGCCCCATTCCTGGATGCCAAGTTGGATGGAGATCTGGGCATCTACGGCAGAGGTGCTAGAATGAATTGATTTTTAGTATCCCTTTCAATGCAAGCTATTCTGTGATATTATTTTATAATAGTTTTCCATTCCAAATGGCCTCTTGAGACAATTTTCCTCTTATTCACACAATGCAAGACGGCACTGAAACTTCATGGGTGAGGAAGTTGATGTCAAAAACTTTATATTTCCCAACCATCTTTGCAATTTTATTGTGTATCACTCTACCAATCTGAGACACATATACTGCATTTTCTACCCTTCTGACACTCTTCAATAACACTTAAATTTGAGTTTGGAAGGGAAGAGAAATTTCCAGTTTTGTACGTGAAGTGCAGGATGCGTAGATAGAACAAAGTCCTTAGCTATGTCACAAATGTCCCCTTTGTGTGAATGGATTGATTGCATCAGTACCCATCAGTATGAATGGAGAAACAGTTACCAAAAGACACCAGTCTGAACTCAGACCACTAAACTCTGCCACATTTGTCCTACACCACTATCACACAATGGTATCAACAATGGGTTGCATAACTGGGATGACTTCCAAGAGGGTGGTCCAACAGCTTGAGTGTAATAATTGTAGGAATTTAATTAATACAGGGTGTCCAAATAAATATTGGTTGTGATCTGTATCTTCATCTGACTCAACCCTCTTATCAGCAACTAAGGAATCTGCAGCTGCAAAACTGCACTGCATCACATTTCAAAGCTGATTAGCATGGCTCGTATAATTTTCAGTGCAAATAAATTTTAACAGCAATAGGATTAAATAACAGACTGACTTGCATTTTCTTCACTGATTAATAGAATATACAAATACTCTTCTGGTATAATTTGATCATAGTGGATTCTGTCATCTTGGAGATTTAGGGACAGAAAAAATTACACTCTACTCTGGTCCACAGTTAAAAATAAGACATCAGCTGCAAGTGGATTTAAGTCTGGATTAGTGGAATGTAACTATAGTGAAAGAGAGATAAAGATACAGGTTTGATCTGTATTCATCTCAATTCATTACTTGCTGCTTTTCTAATCAACTACAGTCATTTTCAAAAAAATATAATTTCTCAACTTTTCATGTCATCATGGTTTACTATAGGAAAAGATTGGAAGGACCCTAGAAGTGTGTGAAATATATGTCATTTTGATTTGGGAGCACACAGGGACACAGGTTAAAGTTTCTCCTCTCCCTGCCACACATGTGAAGCGTGTGATGACTTCTTCAAATGGACCAAGTGGAATGGGAGCCCTACTTGTGAAAATTCCTGTTCTATACTGGGCTCAGGAATCCAATAGCAAACATTTCTCTAAAGACTCCAGCTTGGATAGTTATTTTTATGGCTGTTAGTATCATTGCTCCTTGGTGTTGGGTTTCAGCAGGAAGAAGCTAGACTTTCGCTGACATGTTAAGATATGAGCACTCTGAGGAGGAGTGAAGCACTTGGTCTGCCAGCTGCTCAGGGAACATGATCCAAGTCAAACATAAGAACTCATGGATTTATACATTTGTTTTGAGCATCATCAGTGCATTTTAAGAAATGATTTTCCCTGGACCCAATACACACGTGTACTCACTTACACCTGCATGTACCTCCACACCATTTTTCCTTTGGAGTCAGTCTCGTGTTTGCTATGTGCAGCCTAGAAGTGTTCCTGGGAAGAAATCATAGAATCACAGAATCATAGAATCCTTAGAGTTGGAAGGGACCTTTAAAGGTCATTTAGTCCAGCTCCCCTGCAATGAACGGGGACAGGCACAGCTAGATCAGGTTGCCCCGACTTGAGCAAGCCTCACCCTGAAAAAATCTCTACATGATGTACAGACTAGCTAACTCTTCCAGAAACTTTTTGGAACATGACTGTCCTCATGTTGCTTTGTCTCCCATTCCATCACATTCAAAGCTCTCTTTGGTTCTTCGGCACAAGAGACTAGAAACTTTCTTTAGCTGATCAGATAAAAGATTGTCTGGGACAGAGATTTCTCCAGCACTTGTTTTACACTGAGACATGGATTAACTTCCTTCGGCAGCAGTAGTAAGGTGGTAGATATGGTTCCTACATGCACACTTTGTCCTCTGTGGATACCGCCTGAGAGAGATCTCATATGTGTCATCAGTGTAACTTAGGGAAGCAGCAGCACCAGCATATGTTAGACAGAATACATATACATACATAGGAAGAAATGGCTGCAGCAGCTTATTTGTCTCTTCTGTATTTAACAACAAAGGCCTTACAAGGCTTAACTTAGCAAAACTACCTCAGGACCTTTCCTGAACAATGCAAGCATGGTGCATGCTTAAAAGTGCTTCTCTATGCTCCCAGTACAGGGTCCGTAGGTGTTTTGGGAAAGGATTATTTGAGTGCACCTGTGGTTTGGGTTACTCATTCCTACAGGAGTGTCAAGTGAGGAAGAAAAATCCCATCTCATTGTGCAAGGGAGGAAGGTTATGCGTGGTCTAAACAACTATACTAGTTGAATTCCTAGCATTTGCCCCAAAAGATTCAGTCTTCTGCATGAGGGAAGCTGATAACTTCTTTCCCTTGAGAGACAATAAACTCTGTAAAGATGTCTGGACAGTCAGCATTGTGGACAGCATGGCCTATTGCCCATTACTCTTGAGTTATGTGATCGTAATCAAATACCAGGAACTGTAAACATTGCTCCTAGAATGTCAGACAAGCCTACCTATCCATAAAAAATCATGGATAAACTCTCTGCAGGTCAAGAAAAATTACTTAGTCTGCACTGTAGCAGAAAGACACACAGACTGTTATTTATTCAGATGAGCTCAGTGCCAAAAAAAAACAACAGCAATTTTTCCTCCCACTCCAAATCTTTTCTTTACAAGCAAGCTATGGAAAATGGAACAGCAACACCCACACACTAATATCTACTGTTCCCTGAGACAGAGCACATGCTGTGCCTCCCCACTGTCTTCAGAGTAAACAGCACAGAGATAAAAATATACATATATATGTATGTGTGTGTATATGTAAATATAAAAAAAATATATGTATGTATAACAGTCAGAGAAAACCAATGACATGTAGACCATCTGATTGGAAGTGGGGTACTGTGGCCTATGGGATTGCATGGGCTGGTAGTCATCATCAGGCAGAATTGATAAAATGTAGCCAGGGATTATACAGACAGGTGATTCCAGTATACTTCTGTACCCAAAAGGATTCTGAGGGTCAGTTCTAAAGAGAAGCCAGTCCTGTTGCTTCCCAAATATGTCCACCCTAGAGCTGTCTGGCCTTTCAACCCAAGTGATTTCTAAAGTACTTCTCTCCATCAGCATTCTCATTTGCCTTGAACTGTACATCTGGTTCAAGCCAAAATAATCACCACAACATGTACTGGTAAGATAATGCTAATGACTGTGATTTCTCACTTTAGAGTGCAGGAGCAGGTGATTCCAAAATACTGGAAGTCAAGAAGGTGGGGCAAAAGGCTGGATCAGCTGAGCAGGGATCTCCTTCAACTTAGATGGAAAAGTGTATGGACATTGGAATCAAAGTCAGGTGACACAGGAGAACTACAGACATGCCATTTGTCATTGTATAGTGAAAATTCACGTGGCCAAACCTCAATTGGATCTGAATGGTGAACACCTAGTTGACTCTGAACTTGGATGGTATTACATTACATTATTAGATACAACTGAATGTATCTAAGTGTCATCAAGGCACATTGTTGATTTATACTCAACGTACTGCTTGCAGATGATACTAAATTAAAAGATTTTGTTGATTCTGTTGAAGATAAAGTGACCTTGCAGAGAGATTCTGAGAGCCTAGGGGGCTGGGAAATCAACTACTTCATGAAATTTTAAAATATTAAGCGCTAGATTTAGATTAGATGTCAAGGGGAAGGTTTTCACAAGGAGGGTGATGAAGTGCAATAAATGGCTGCCCAGAGAAGTTGTGGATGCCTCATCCCTGGAGGAGTTTAAGGTCAAACTGGATGGAGTCCTGAGCAACCTGATCTGCTTCTTGATCTAGCAGTTGGCAACCCTGCCCACTACAGGGAGTTGGAACTAGATGATTTTTAAGCTTCCTTCCAACCCAAGCCATTCTATTATTCTATGATTATGATTCTGCAACTGGAATTGAGCAATCCTGGTAAAAGGACAGAGAGCAGCTGCATAGAAAGGGATCTGGGATTTTTGGTTGACTGCAAGTTAAATCTGAATAAACAACATGGTCCGGCAGCCAAAAAGCAAGCCGTATCCTGGGATATGTCAGACTAGCTGGGCAACCCTAACCCTAACCCTAACCCTAACCCTAACCCTAACCCTGCACTGCTGCGACCTCATCTCAAGCAATGTTTACAGTTTTGGGCACCACAATATAAGAATGTAAAACTATTTAGAGAGTCCAAAGGAGGGCTGCTTGTGAAAGGTTCTGAAAGGAAGATATATGAGGAAGTGCTGAGGTCACTTGGTTTGTCACCTAGAGGAGACTGAGAGGAGGCCTCATGGCAGCCTACAGCTTCCTCACAAGGGGAGCATAGAAGCAGGTGAGGATCTCTTCTCTCTGGTAACTGTGATAGGATCTGAGTGAATGGTGTGGAGATATGTCAGGGAAGGACTGAATATTAGGAAAATGTTCTTCACTGAGAGGATGGCTGGGCATTGGAACAGGCTTCCCAGGGATGTAACCATGGCACTAAGTCTGCTGGAATCCAAGAATCACTTAGATAATGCTCTCAGAAATATGGTTTAATTTTTAGGTAGTTGTGTGTGGAACCAGAATTTGGAGTTGATAATCCTTGTGGATCCCTTCCAACCTATGGTGTTCTATGACTCTATGATAACTGGAGTACTCAAAAAGAATATAGGGGACTCAGAGTACCATGAGCATGACAGTTCACCTCCCTGTCCTACTTATTTTGAAGAGTTCCTTTCCCTTCTACTCAGATTGATTTACTTTCCCTTAGAAAGACAGTTTGCCTTCTTGAATCCTATCCATCCTGGTGGTTTCCTCTCCCTTCTATTTTGACTGATCTACTTTCCAGCAAGGTTCCTACCTGTCAACACTGGCTGGTTAGTTAGTGTGTTTAAAATAGACAAGAAATATTAAGGTTTGTGTCTTACAAGCCAGTCAGATTGTGGAGCTTTCCAAACATGCTTGCTATTCACTTGTTATCTAAGACTGCCAAAATATCTGTAGCAGATTTTATTGCACTTCTTTCAGTCCAGTAAAGACAAGACAGAAAGTAGTATTTACCATAAGAAAATCACTAGAGAGAATGGCACAAGAACAGTGAACTACCAGTGAGAGTCACTCTCTGCTATTATAAACTTCAACGTTACAAATAGGTGAAAGTAGATTTAATTCCCTTAAATACAACAGTCCTAATTCTTAAAAGAGTATAAATAGAAGAAAAAAAGTCTGATTTCCAGTCCGATTAATGGTCATTACACCGACAAATTCCTGCTAATTACAAGAAGAATGACTTATACTACTATTTGAAGAAAACTCACAAGTCATAAATCTATGACTTTGATTGTCATATAATTTTAGCTAGCTGCTAGTGAAGAGAGATTCCATCTGTTTTAACCTCCAGCAGAATGACCTGAATGCCATCCTGAAAGCCAGGTAACTATCAAGAAGTTTTTAGCAAAAGGTTCAGTAGCCCAAGTCTTTGTACAGAGAAGGACTGATTTGAAAGCAGGATATACTCACAAAAGACCTTCTCTAATAGACATTGAAATAAGAAAGGTTAAAAATCCCATTAAGCATGGATCTAGTAATACTAAATGTGGAACAGTCCTTTTTGAAAAAGAGACTACTCAGTTACTTATTGGGAGCTATACTGTTGGCTCGCCCACATAGTTAATCCAGTAATGCTAAGAAGGCAGCAAATGGGATATGAGGTTGTTTTCTTTGTTCTTCATCTGTCAATTAGTTTCTGCTATTTGATTAGCTATATGGTCAAAAAAATGAAAGATTCGAGAGACCCACAGAGCTCATTAGGTATTTATGGAATTTATTGGAAGGCAGTCTTAAGTCTTGTGTGGAACAAGTAATTGTTATATTAAATGCTCTCTAATACATAAGTCTGGAAGAGCAGTATGTGCTCACGACCAAAAGTTTCAAAAAATGTTGTAGGATAAAAATACACAATTATTATTGAAATGTGAAGGCATCCATTTCAAGGGAAAACTTGAAAGTCTGAGACATGAAGGGAAGGTTGAACTAATGAATAATATTATTGATGGTATTAAAAATCCCAGGAGCTAGGCCATACAGTTTTTATGGATGAATAGCAGTTAACTGTGGCAGGGGTAAGTAAAGTAGGCAGTAAGAAAGCTGCATACATCACTAGATCTGGTTGAGTCAGTTAAAAAGGGAACATCAAAAACTTATAATTTGAGGAAGAACGAAAGGGGAAGAAAGTCCATAGTTTGTTTGTTTTTTTTTTCAGATAATTAAAATGTGCTATTTTTTTATTACAGGTTTAAGTGACAAGAAAGTTCATTACATTCTCATCTGAGACATTTTAGTGTTCCCAGTTCAGTTGATTTTGAGAGTAGCTCTGTAGAGAACATGGAAACTAGAGATTGGGTCTACTTATTTCATGCTTCCTCACTAATTATTTTCCCTTAAAAATATGGAATGCTAAGGATTTGAGCAAGTTGTAGAAAGTTTGACAAACTGACTCTATCCAGTCAACATCCCATTTATAAAATAGGCTTGTCAAACTAAGCCGAAGTGAATACTTCTCTATGCTGGCTTTAAGACCACTGACAAATTACACTAAAAAAAAGAATTTGCAGAAAATTAGCCTATATTTGTCAGTGACACAGGACTGTGAGTTTAACACAACTTATGGATAAAGAACAGAACTACATTCCAGAGATCAGTCAGCTGACTGCAGAGTACCAGTACTTCCAGGTCCTGGAAGTTTGTCCACAAAATGCAGCCTACTGTCATTCCTTTTAAAACCAACAAAAACAACAAACTGGGACAAAATATGCATTTTCTAGAGCTAATTGGTACACTCAGTAAAAAAAAAAAATTGTTCTTTTTCTGTAGTGTGTATCTTGTAAACACTGTTGCCAGCCATGCTATCAGAATTAGAAGGGCATGCTTAGGAACATCAATCTGGCCTGTAAACTGTCACTGTATGTGACATGATGTAGGAAACGTAGCCTCATTCTGCTGTTCCCTGGGTAAAAGGAGAGCTCCCAGGAATGCTGGCAGATGATAAGCAGAAATGCCAGAACACTAATCCTTCAGAGCAAATCTCATTGCTACACTTTGACTAACATGTTGCTGTGAACAGGACCTGGAAATGGTAAGGACACACTTTCTTTATTAGATTTTATAAGTACTGGATCAGATGAAATTAATTGCATGGAACATTTTCTGTATTTGCTACAGAACATGTCTGTTAAATGTGGAGCTTCACATGTTGCCACGCCTTCTAAAGGTGTCCACTAAGAATCTGTTTGAAAGTTCATGATAAAAAAATCATGTGTTGAGGCAGAAGGGTGGGAAGAAATAAAAGATTTTGTATTGATTTCTTGAGAAAAAAAACAATAATGGGCATTATTAATATGAGCTGTGGTCTAATTCTCCAGTAATAAGACAGTTGGGACTAACAATCTGTCTACGCATGTCAATGAAAACTGCAGTTTCTTGGGCTCAACATAAGTTTCATGAGGATATTATTGATGATGACACAGTTCTGACAAGGCAGCAGCAGAGATGACCATCCTCTTTCCTAATCCTGCTCTTGCCTTCAAGAACTAGTACCTGCAATACCTTGTTGGTTTTCAATTTAATATTACTGCATAAAAAGGAAAGCAAATATTCCACGTACTCACACAGGGAAGTTGTATACACCCAGTCTTCTCTTTCCAGTAATAACTCTGTTTCTCACATAAACTAAAAGCAAATTAGTTCCTTGGAAAGGTCCTGAAGCAGCCACCTGAAACTATAAAGGTATATAAATGTGCAAACTGTGATTAAACATAGGCGGTACTGTACCATCAGGATTTACAGTTCAGACAGTATTAAGTGACTCTTAGATGAAGATGGTGACATTCAGAATACCCTTTCCTTCACACACTCAAGCAGCTGAGTGACTCTAGTTACAGAACAGGTGAGTATAGTGAAAAAGCCTGGAAGCCTCTGGGCAAGGTGCAGAAAGCAGAGGAACAACAGGTGGCCAAAAGTCAGATAAGGGCAGGCAGACAGATGGAAGGGAAAATAGAGTTACTAATATGATACAATATGATACTAACATTTGGACTCAGATGACTCCAGAGAAGATGTTAGGTGGCATGTTCCTTAGCTGACCCTTCATCTGTCACAAAATTGGTGAGGTGTCATGAGATGAATGTAACCGTGATGTGTGACTCTCAGTCATGGAAAGTACAACTAAACTGTGATTTGCCTGAACATTGTGTGATTATTTCCTATTCATTTTAAGCTGTAAAGACCATCTCACTGAATCACTGCTTTACCAAGTGCACAGATGTAACCTTTGACTTACTCATTCACGCTGTCAAGTCGCTAATGCTCTGCTGCTCCCTCGGGGACTTTTCCAGCTGAGCTGCATCTTCCTGGAGCAGGGTGACCCCTAGGGGCTGCTAGGCAAAGCTGGCAAAGAATTAGGGTGTTGCTGCTCTGCGCCGTGCTCTATCTTGCACATTTGCTGTCCTTAGATTTTACCTACTAATACCTCCAGCCTGAACTCTTTCTGTATGTCGAATCATATGTTCCCAGCAGTACTGTCTTGTCTTCCAAAGATATATCCACTAAGTAGAATAAAATGTTTTAACTGACTTCTTTTTCTCTCCTTCATGACAAATGAATGATCTTTCACAACTAGTAATTGCATCCAGAGTTCAAAAAGACTTGTGAATGGATCTGATTAATTTGGTTTGTCAGTCTTCACTCAATAGAAGCTTCTTTCTTTAGAACAGGAATATTTTCAGTTAATCCCAATTCCATTAATAAAACAGTTAGTAACATTGTTGACCTCCAGATTGTTATACCCCTGAGAGCCTTTGCAATCCATGTAGCTCTACTGGAGTCCATACACCAACTGAATCTGTGTCAAACTTTCTCTCAGAATTGTTCATATATGGTATTTATGGGCCAATGTTTATTTTTTAAAAGATCAGTGACCTCTACATTACTTATCAGCCAATTGGCAGCCTGACTCTACAGGATGTTTATAAAAGCTGATTCTAATATTGAAGGTATGGCATTGAACTACAAATACATCGGATATAAAATATAGTTTCATTTAGATGAATTAGTGAGAGTATTTTCCTGAAATTAATGAGGAACAGTTCCAGATTCTCAAGACCTAAACAAATATTTAAGACATAATATTTATGGACTTCTACTTACAATCATAGAATCATAGAATCACCAAGGTTGGAAAAGACCTAAAAGATCATCCAGTCCAACCGTTCACCTATTACCAATAGCTCCCACTAAACCATGTCCCTCAACACAACATCCAGTCTTTCCTTGAACACCCCCAGGGTCGGTGACTCCACCACCTCCCTGGGCAGCCCATTCCAGTGCCTGACCATCCTTTCGGAAAAGAAATACTTCCTAATGTCCAGCTTGAATCTCCCCTGCCGTAGCTTGAAACCATTCCCTCTGGTCCTATCACTAATGACACGAGAGAAGAGGCCGACCCCCAGCTCACTACAACCTCCCTTCAGGAAGTTATAGAGAGCAATGAGGTCTCCCCTGAGCCTCCTCTTCTCCAGGCTGAACATTCCCAGCTCCTTCAGCCTCTCCTCATATGGCCTGTGTTCCAGACCCCTCACCAGCTTTGTTGCCCTCCTTTGAACACGTTCCAGGCCTCAAAGTCTTTCTTGCAGTGAGGGGCCCAAAACTGGACACAGTACTCGAGGTGCGGCCTCACCAGTGCTGAGTACAGTACTTGTCAAATGCAACCTGGTGGCACCTGCAGGTTGAGCAGTTAATAGGGGGAGGTGTCCTCTATGCCTTTGCCATACGAATGCTGATTCCACCAGAGATAGCAGACAGAAAACAAATTGTTTTGTAGCAACACCAATTCACTATATTTTTTAATTTAGTAACTGCAAAAATAGTTTTGAACTGACATAAACATATATCTTTTCCCAAAATTGTACTGACTGTCTACTGAATTTTCTTTCCTCAGAAACACCAAATCCTCAACTGCTAGTTTTTTGATCCTTAGACATTTTCATTCACCCAAGATGCTTACAATGACCTTAACCATTGCTTAGAAAGAAAAACAAAGATAGGATCTTTCTTATGTTCTGCCATGTGCATAATGATGTAATAATTATGGTTGTAATTGCTCATATAATCATAATTGTACCAACTTTACACATTTAAAAGTAGCCTCAAGTCTATCAAGTCTATCTTACAAAAAATACTCCAAATCTTCTTGTCACTATTGCTTACCTTTGTCTCCTGTTCCTTACCTTCTGTCACTCTTACCTATTATACTTTCCCAAACTCAACATCTGTTTTCCTTATTTTTCTGCCCCTGAAGCTGGCATCAATTTGTATTCCCAAATGTCCTCATCACTTTTTAATATCCTTTCCTTTCACATGTAGCCACAGTTTTCCACCCCATATCTCAGACATCTCAACCTCTGTTAATTCTCACCTTATCTCAGATCTCATTTGTGCGTCCTCACTCCTGCTTGGAGAGGTGATCCGCACAGACATGGCATGAAGCTCAGCTCACACAAACAATGCCACTGTCTCTGCTTCTTGGCCTTCCAAAGTTATCTCCTCTTGCAGTTGTGGCTAGCTTGTCTCCATGGAATTAGAGAGAAGACTTCGCCCTTATGAAGGAGAGGATTTTAAGAACACTGCAGCAAGAGTGTACTTCTGTGCCTGCAGTCTTGTCTGCACAGAGATCTGCAGCCTGGAACTTCTCTTTTGGGCCAGGGACAACATCTCTGGGGGATGCTGTCACCCAGCCCCTGCCTCACATGAGGTCTGCACACGCTATCACAGTACAGTCAGCATTAACTGTAGGCATAGTCTTTGGGCATGCCTTCGTTATCAGTTATTGTCATACAGTTTGGTTGTACCATGGAGTGGTTTTGGAACACATTAACCGGTTGTCTCTGGTTAGAAACAAAATCAAATTACTGTTACACATTGAGAACACATCTAACGGGGTGCCAGCTTCCACCCTCAGCCCCTTTCCCAGAAAGCTGTGCAGGGCAGGAATCTGTGCGGAGAGGGCTGAGGCAGGAGCCAGACCTGCACCTTGTCTTCAGTGGCTTTTTCACCACTCAATTTACACTTTGTATGAGCAGGGCCCCAGTGGGTCAACCCTAGCAGGACCCAGGAATTGTCTCTGCCTCTGGAGAAGGGCAGGTATTGCTGCTCCCTCCCCCTTCCTGGTGGGCACTGCAGCAGCAACCACAGCAGGGTCTTGCCCCCTCTGACGGGGGCTGCAGGCACTGTGTTTGCAATTGCAGGGCTTTACTCTGTCCTGCCAGCAACTGTCTGGTGGATTTGGTCCCCAGGAAGCCATCAATCTTCTTACCTGCCTACATGCTCCTTCTGCACCTGTGTGGGCAGGACCACAGGGCACTGCGGGTGTTAGGCCTCCAGCTGCTGATAAATCTTGCCTCGTTTGTACAGTTTCAGCCCCGGATGATGCAGTAGACCCTCTGAATCTTACTGGGATGAGAATATTTCTTGTGTTGACACGTCACAGTAGCTTTCTTTCACATTTTGATACATGGAGGGAGATCTACATGTGGCCTACAGCTTCCTTATGAGGGGAGTGGCGGGGGAGGCTCTGATCTTTTCAGTTAGGGAACAAGCACTATGGCTTGTGGGAATGGTGTGTAATTAAAAAGTTCTCCACAGAGAGGGTGACTCAGAGAGAGGCAGCACAGGGAGATGGTCACAGCATCAAGCCTGGCAGAGTTTGATAAGCATTTGGAAAACACTCTCAGATTATGATTTGATTTTGGGGCAGTGCTGTGTGGAGGCAGGAGATGGACTCAAGAGCTTTATGGACCCCGTCTAACTCAGGATATTCAGTGATTTTGTCCACCTCCAGCCAGTGTTTTAAGAGACGTGGATACTTATGGAAAGCATGACCTGTCTAAGCAGGCTGTTAACAATCCATCCCTCCAGAAGACTCTTCACAAAGGCAGAGAGCCAAGCACAGCCGGTAGTGCAGCCTCTGTTCCCTCTCACCTGAGAGTTGTGCAGATGGATATGCTTCATCCTTCAGGATAGATTAGATCTTTTACAAATTTCAGATCTCTGTGGCTAGTTTCGTAGGTGGTAAAAAATCCATTAGGACGTTTTACACATTTCCACTGAATAGAGGTGGAAATGCAAGCTGCAGAGGTGCAGCTTGCCTTTTTCCTTCCATTCAACTCTCTTAGAAATTCTCCCTAAAAGGGAAACTGCATTTAATGGCGGCCTGGACTGTTTTGTTCTGCACTCTACTGGGAGTGCAGAATCACCTCCCTCACTCTGCTGCCCACTCCCTGTGGGGCTCAGAGAGTTGAGATAACAACAGATCTGACCAGATCACATTACAACAATATTGTTATAAGTGGTAGAGTAGCGTAACAGATGCTGGACACAATGGTGATCTTTTCATTCACTGTTGTTTTATTTGCTTTCAGGGTTGTTCTTAACTCTGACCATGTTGCTTATTACCTCTGAGAGCTGACTTAGGCTTCTTTATGGTTTTGCCAGATTGAATATAGCATGTTCTCACATTATACAAATCATGGGTTGTATTCACTATTGCCACCATTCTCTGACTACAAGAACCTTAGCAGAAATTCTTATCAAGTACACTCTCTACTCCAGGCAAGCTAAAGCAGTTGTTGAAAATTTTGAATATACCTGGAGAGTTCAAATAGGCACGATCTTACTGCTATGTCTTCTGTATGTGTATACTGTTTAATTTATGGTTAAGAAATTATTCAAAAATACCCCCCAGAAATCTGCCCTGGGGCAAGATGACAGTGGGTGGTAAGATGTGTGGGAAGATATGGGCAGATGATCACTTCTGATGATCTGCAACTCACCCCTGAACAAGTGCAGAATCCTAAACAGCTAACAGAATGTTTTTAAAAGTTATGCCCTGATCCTGGTAATGTCAAAGAGTGACGGCACTGTGTTGGTGCCTGGTTTGAACCAATTAAACACTATTCAGCATTACTCAGCACCCTCAAAAGGAAATGGCTCTGGATCTGACTTAACCCCGGTGCCAGCCCTGTGACTGAACCAACCTCTGTAATTGGCCCTGAGGCTGAGCCAGAGAACCAGTCAATGCCAGTGTCAGTTGCCCCTATAAGCAACAGGGAAAAATGGCAACAAAAATCAGATTGTTTAGTAAGGAAAGAAACTCTTACTAAGAGGGAAAATGAAAATGAAGCAAATGAAGCAGGCCTATCACAAAAATAGGAGGAGGAGAAAGACAGAACTTCTAAAAGAGAACCATCTGACCCCTAATGTTAGATGAAACTGTGAGATATGGAAAGAGATTTCAGCCATAGTTATGGTGAGCACACTGCCACCTGGCTGCTCCAGTGTTGAGATAATGGAGACAGTAGTCTGGATTTAGTGGGCAATGAAACCAAATGGCTGGATCTCTTTTTAAGACAGCTGGCATTGACAAAATAATAGGAAAAGGGACATAGACCTTCACCCTCTGGTGCAACTCTCATCAGCCATGAAGGAAAGATATGCTTCAAGGAAGTATTGATATTTAACCCAGGAAAATGGACCACCATGGAGAAAGGTGTCCAGTACCTAAGGGAATTAGTGTGGTAGAGATAATAAATGATAGTAACTTGGACAATAATATGTTATTCCAAGATCCAAATAACATCAAGTACACACAGTCTTTGTAGTGTGCATGTGTTGAGAGTGCATCACAACTTGTTCTGGATGCCATCTCCAAGCAATTGGAAGAGAAAACTGGGAATATTCACCATGGGTTCAGCAAAGGGAAATCGTGATCAGCCAAGCTGATAGCTTTCTAATATGTCATCACTGGCTGGGTAGAGGAGAGCAATGGATGTTGTGTACCTTGACATCAGCAAGGCATTTGACACCGTCTCCCACAACATCATTGTTATTAAACTTAGAAAATGGTGGGATAGATGAGTGGATGGTGAAATGGATTGTGAACCAGCTGATTGATAGAGTTCAGAGGGCTGTCATTAGCAACATAGAGTCTGGTTGGAGGCCTGTAACTAGCAGTGTTCCCCAAGTGTCAGTGCTGTGTCCACTCTTGTTCAAGTGACCTGGATGAAGGGATAGAGTCCACCCTTAGAAAGTTTGATGATGATACAAAGCTGGCTGACACACTGGAAGTCTGTGCTGCCATGCAACAAGACCTGGACAGACTGGAGAGCTGGTCAGGGAAGAACCTGATGAGATTTAAAAAGAGCAAATAAGTCTTGCACTTGGGGAGGAAAAACTCTGTTCATCAGCACAGGTTAGGGGATGACCTGCTGGAAAGTAGCTCTGTGGAGGAGGACCTGGGGATCCAACAGTCAACAGTGTGCCCCTGAGGTCGAGAAAGCCAATGACATCCTGGGGTGCATTAAAAAGAGAGCGGCTAGCAGGTGGAGGGAGGTGATCCTCTTCCTCTGGTCTGCCCTGCTGAGGTCATATTTAGTGTACTATGTTCAGGACCGGGATCCCCAGTTCAAAAACGACAAGGATCTCCTAGAAGGCGATAGTGATAGGACAAGGGGGAATGGTTTTAAACTGAGACAGGAGAGGTTTAGGTTGGATATTAGGAGGAAGTTTTTCACCCAGAGGGTGGTGAAGCACTGGAACAGGTTGCCCAAGGAGGTTGTGGATGCCCCATCCCTGGAGGCATTCAAGGCCAGGCTGGATGTGGCTCTGGGCAGCCTGGTCTGGTGGGTGGCAACTTGCAAATAGCAGGGGGTTGAAACCAGATGATCATCATGGCCCTTTTCAACCCAGGCCATTCTATGATTCTGTGATTCTATGAAGGTGTCCAGTAAAGGGCTACAAAGATTAGTAAGGACCTGGAACATTTCCTGTAAGAGGAAGGGTTGAGTAACCTGGGTCTGTTCAGCCTGGAGAAAAGAAGACTGAGGGGGATCTGATTAATGCTTATAAATATCCAAAAAGTGATGTGGGATACAAATGGATGATGCCAGGCTCTTCTCAGTGTGTAGTGATAGGACAAGGAGGAATGGCCTAAAACTTGCACATAGGAAGTTCTATGCAAACATGAGGAAGGACTTCTTTATAGTAAGAGTGACAGAGGACTGGAACTGGCTGCCCAGAGTTTGTGAATCTCCTTATATGGAGATATTCAAGACCAGTCTGGGTATCTGCCTGTGCAGTCTATTGTAGAATACTTGCTTTAGCAGAGAGGTTGGACTTGATCTCTTGAGATCCCTTCCAACCCCTGTAATTCTGTGATTCTGTGATTCTGTGACCACCATATGCCAGCATTCTGACAGCAATGATCTTGAATGATAACAAAAGACCAACGGTTTCTGAAGTGGCTAGCCCACTTTGATAATATGAAGAAATTGCCTCTTCCTTCCAGCCATTCTGTGTCTCAGCTGTAGACAAACTGGTTAAATGGCCCAAAGAAAATGAGAATAAGTTTTCTCCTGCACCTGTACAAACCACTTGAGGGACAGGAGTAAGTGGGTACACACTATGTGCCATCCTATGGTTTTACCCACATGACTATGGAAAGGATATGAGGAAGCGGGATGGAAAACCCACCTCGAATCTACAGGCACATGTGTGTGAATTGCAAGGGAAAAACCATCACAAGAGTGTTCTTCCAGGAAAATGGCTTCTCTAGTTTCCAGTGGGCTGATGCAGATTGCTCTGACACAGGGGAAGCTCCTTGAACCTGCATTAAGTTGATGACATCATTAAATGAGGCAACACAGCAAAGAAAGTTTTCAGAAAGGAAAAAAATAATTCAAATCCTTCCAAAAGCTACTTTGTTGTTGTTTTTGTTGTTGTTGTTTGTTTGTTTGTTTTTTAATAAAACAAAGTAAGGTCAAAGGACCTGAACAGGAAATCCAGTCCTTAGGAATAAAATGACAAGACGGACATCATCACATCCCCATGGGTGTGATCAGTAAATAAACTATTAGGTCTCCATCAACTAGCAAAAAGGAAACACAAGCTTTCTTAGTTCTTGTGGGTTTTTGGAGAATGCATATTCTGGATTACAGTCTGATTGTAAACCCTCTCCATGAAGTTATCCAGAAGAAGAACCACAACAACAGTCTTTGAACAAATTAAATAGGAGATAGTTCATGTAGTAGCCCTTGGGCCAGTCTGGGCTGGAAAAGATATAAAAAACATGCTCTATACCACAGCTGGACAGAGTGGCCAGACCTGGACCTTCGGACAGAAATTCTCAAGGAAAACAAATTGTGGAAGGTACTGAAAGAGAATGTGAATTAAGCCAGTTTGCAGAGAGCCACCCAACCGGCTTTAGGCATTGCTGAATGAGAGAAGTGGCAGTGCTCTATGTCTACACTGACTCCTGCGGGGTGGCAGATGCCCACTGGGTATAATTACAGCTATGGAAGCAGAACAATTGGCAGCACAGAGGCAAACCCATCTGGGTCACTGCACTGTGGAAAGATATTGCTGCCCCTGGTAAAGAACATGGTTGAAAAGGTATGTCACATAGATGCTCATGTACCCAAGAGTTGTGCCACTGAAGAACATCAAAGCGCCAGCAGGTGGATCAGGCTGCTAGGATTGAAATGGCTGAGGTGATCTGGACTGGCAATATAAGGATGAATTATTTCTAGCTTGGTATGCCCATGATACTTCAGGTCATCAAGGAAGAGACCCATCCTGTAGATGGGCTTGGGATCAAGGGTTGGACTTGATTATGGACACTACTGCATAAGTTACCCTGTAATGTGAAATGTGTACGGTAATTAAATAAGTGAAGTGGATAAAGCCTCTTTGGTTTGAAGAGCAACAGCTGTGATTTCCCTGCCTTTGAAATGTCTAATCTTGTTCGAATCACTAATTCACAACTAGTGAATTGAGATAGAAGTGGTAAGCAATTGGCTGCTAGGAGACAGAAAGCTCTACCGTGGTGAGAACACGCAAAGAGATAAGCCAAAGTTGGGCCCAAAAGCATATGATAACAAACACAGTAACCAGTTACAAGAGGAAGAGATTAAAACTAATGCTCATGATGTGTCTGTGAAGTAATCCTTTTATTTGCCATGTATGGAGGGGGTTAAAAATACAAGTTATGGAAGAAAGTGACAGAGTTTTCACATTTTGTGAATTCCTTAAGCCACTTTATTGTCATGACATTTTCACTCTTCCTCTTCTATCTTCTTGCCATGAAACTCCCGGCTCTTTGCTCGGAGCTTGTTGACCTGTGACTCTGCAATGTCTGCCCGCTCCTCGGCTTCCTCCAGCTCATGCTGGATCTTGCGGAATTTGGAGAGGTTGACATTGGACAGCTCCTCCTGTACAAGGACAAGGAGTTGGTGGTGAGGAACCATGGCAGGGGTTTCAGTCCTCCTGTGCCCAGGCCTTGAGGGGCTGTGGTAGCTCCCCAGAGGAGAGCACAGACCTCCTTGTCTCCTGCCTACCACGGCTTAAATATAAGACTCACAAAGACTCATATCCTCCCTTATTTGAGAACGCACATTAACAAACAGCACCAGAAATTTGTCACTCTTGAGGAGCTATTTTGTCACATGGTCTTATTATTTCTTGTACTTATTCTCCTCCTCCCTATTGCCTGATTTACATTTCATTTGTTAGATTCAGAAACACATGAAAACCCTGTCACAGATTCATGAGCCCCTTAGTTAATGGATGTTGGCAATTTTAGTCTGATATCCTGGATAAACTAGGCTGCAAAAGATCCCTCAGTCAATCCCTGCCTGCAGCATGCCCCAAGGAAAGCAAGGCCACCTGACATGATAATCAACAATAAGCCAAGACAAGTTGTGTCTCGGGAGATTCTTGCAGGCCCTTTTCTGGTTTTCACTCTCATCTCTACAATCATACTTCCTTGAAGTAAAATTACTCTCACTCATTCTTCAAGTTATACTTACAGCCTCCTCAGCTTGTCTCTTGTAGGATTTCACTTTCATCTGCAGCTTATCCACCAGATCCTGGAGCCTGAGAATATTCTTCCGGTCTTCCTCAGTCTAAAGAAATTGATAAGCAGGAAAGAGAGAAATGCTTCTCAGCAAACGAGGACAAGAATACCTCACGGGGATGGTACTCAACCATTTTGATATGCTGGGTGTAAGGGGTGTCAACTCAAGGAGGCTTCCTGCCTTACCTGGTAGGTCAGCTCCTTCACCCTCCTCTCGTACTTGCGCACACCCTTCACGGCTTCAGCGCTGCGCTTCTGCTCAGCATCAACCTCCCCTTCCAGCTCCCGCACCTGCAATGAGAAACCCATCATTGGAGCTTCCCTGCTATCTCTGACCTGGGATTGCACACGCTTGCACAAATACCAGTCCTACGCACCCTGGCCTCCAGCTTCTGGATTTGCTTCTTGCCTCCCTTCAGGGCCAGCTGCTCCGCCTCATCCAGACGGTGCTGCAGGTCCTTCACCGTCTGGTCCAGGTTCTTCTTCATCCTCTCCAGGTGGGCACTGGTGTCCTGCTCCTTCTTCAGCTCTTCTGCCATCATGGCTGCCTGGAGAGGCAAAACAGCAAAGCCAGGTTTGGAGTCCATGAAGAGACTTTTGGGGGGGGAATGCATCGGCCATCAGCAGTGAAAGAGCCCTGACTCACATCCGTGATGGCCTTCTTGGCCTTCTCTTCAGCATTGCGGGCTTCCTGGATGGTGTCTTCCATTTCACTATGAATTTGCACAATGTCTGTTTCCAGTTTCTTCTTGGTGTTGATCAAGCTGGTGTTCTGCATAACAGGAATTTTAGGATTTTTACTGTTAGACCTGATACCTCCACATCAAGAACTGAGAGCTAGAATAATCTTTGTTAAAGTTTGTAATGCAGGAGTCTTCTTTAGAGCTACGGTGGCAAACTAGATAGGGATGGCTAGCTGGATTAGATATGTCACAGTATTGCTCTTCAAGTGTTTACACAGTGAGATGCACAGCAATAAGTAAAATACATAGCAATATCTCATTCTACACTATCTCATGCTGATGGGATTAATTCCCTGGAAATAATCTGACCTGGGTGTGGAGAAGTTGCACACGTTCAGTTGCGTCCAGAAGCTCCTGCTCAGCCACTTTCCTCGAGCGCTCCGTCTGCTCCAGGGCTGCCCGTAGCTCCTCAACTTCAGCCTGCAGCAGGTTTGCTCTGCGCTCTACCATGGCCACCTGCTCCTTCAGGTCCTCCTGCGTCCTGAGAGCATCGTCCAAGTGTATCTGGGTATCCTGTAAAGCAGGAAAAGTAGATTACAAGGTGGCAGAGCAACGGAGACCTGTGGATAGTGACATTTCCTGCTCTTTTAATGAATTACAATTGTAATGATGACTCTATATAACAGGAGGGAAGCAATATGCCTATGTGCATTTATTTAGCTTCATACCTTGAGTGTTCCTTGTGTGTTTCTCAGGTTCTTTTGTGCCTCAGCAGCCATGCGGTTGGCATGGCTCAGTTGGATCTCCATTTCATTCAGGTCTCCCTCCATCTTCTTCTTCAGCCGCAGGGCTTCATTCCTGCTTCTGATCTCAGAATCCAAGGTGCTCTGCATGGACTCCACAATTCTGAGGTGGTTTCTCTTCAGCTGGTCAATTTCCTCATCTTTCTCAGCTATCTTCCTGTCAATCTCAGACTTGATCTGGTTAAGCTCCAGTTGGAGGCGCAGGATCTTCCCCTCTTCATGTTCCAGGGAGGCCTGCACGAGGCAAAAAGAAACAGTAAATAGAAATGTCGTTTCCTCTCTAAGCAATCTCATATGCAATCCTTCAGAAAATAGTCTATATTTTCCACAATATCTACAGATTACTGTTTCCATTCCATAAGATAGGAAAATAGGAAACCATTTTTAGCACTATGTACCTCAGCTTCCTCCAGAGAGGCCTGGAGTTCAGACTTCTCCTGTTCAACATGCTTCTTGACTTTCTCCAGTTCATGAACCGCTTTTCCTCCCTCTGCAATCTGCTCCGTGAGGTCAGAAATCTCCTCTGTAGAGAAGAATGAACATTCACATGGTCAGATATAGAGGATACAGGGAAAGGCCCTGTGACACCAGCATAACAGGTCTGCTCCCATCCCTGCAGGCACAGACCCAGGTGGAAAGGTGGGCAGGAAAGCTTCTGAGAAAGCCCTGCCAGCACGAAAGGCTGAGCGACTTACGCTGCAAGTTCTTGTTCTCACGCTTCAGCGTTTCCAGGTGGTCCAGGGACTCCTCATAGGCATTCTTCATCTTGAACAGCTCTGTGCTGAGGGAGCGAGACTCCTTCTGGGAGGCCTCCAGCTCAGCCTGCGTTTCCTCGTACTTCTGCTTCCATTCCGCCAGGATCTGAGGAGCAACAGATCATGAGTACGGATGTGGCAGTCATGTTCTGCTCAGGAAACGCAGGGCTGGAGCCCAGAATACCTTGTCAAAGTTCTTCTGCTTCTTGTCCAGCGCTGCGCAGGCAGCATTTGATCGCTCCACATCAACCATCAGGTCCTCCACCTCATTCTGCAGCCTCTGCTTTGTCTTTTCCAGGGAAGCACATTTGGCATTCACGGCTTCAACGTGTTCCTCTGCATCCTGCAGGCGCTGTGCCAGCTTCTTCCTGGGAGGAGGCAAACACAGCTGCAGGTTAGAGATGAAGAGGGAGCCTGCGTTTTACATTCATAAGAGGGCACTTGATCACTTTGGGGATTTTGACCCTCTATTCGTTCAGTGGTTTTTCTGCATAGTGGTTACATGCAGTCTAAAGGGTTTATCTACGCTGTGTCCTTACAACTACTGAGTATTCAGCCTTCATTAGCTTAACAAAATCCTGAGGTGTATGTGTGTCTTGCAGTCTGCACTTTTTTGCAGCATGCTTTTCCTCTCTCTCTTCTACCACAAGCAAGTATGTCACTGCCTTCATCCCAACCATATCTTAATCCATTATCAGAGGCTTCTAATTTTCCTCGATAATCTCAGACTTCTCCAGCCATTTCACATCCTAATTCCCCACATACTTGGCCTCCTCCAGCTCTTCTGTGCGCTGAATAGCGTCCGTCTCGTATTTGGTTCTCCACTGGGCCACTTCGCTGTTGGCCTTGGACAGGGCACGCTGCAGCTCACCCTTGGCTTCCTGCTCCTCCTCATATTGTTCCCGGAGTAACTCACAGTCATGACGTGCAGATTGTAAGGCGTGGGCCAGGGCGTTCTTGGCCTGTGAGGACATTGGGATTGCTAACCTGAATATCTTAAGATGCGTATTGACAGAGGGATTGTCATACGCAGGAGTACTGCACCAGGGGTAAGGATGGGTAAACCCTGATGAATCAAATGTAAGGTCGGGAGACAGTGAATCCCTCAAAAATGTGTGCTAGAGGATCAAGATATATTAGTGAAAATTGGCCTGGGGACAGTAGTATGATGGCTCTGTAAATATTTCTATGAGTATGGATCTTGTCTTACAGGCTATCAGAATCACCTCAAAGGATAACTTTCTCTAGCATCAAATTCACTACGGTTCCTTCCCCCTCAAGTATAAACACTGCTCCCTCCTGTACTGCAAGTGTTTGGGGAAAGAACATTGAACCGCTCTTGTTTTAGATAGGATTCTACACATGCATGTCATGGTAACGTGGCTTGAAGGAAAAAAGTATCTCCAGACCTTTATTTCTTCCTCTAGATGTCTCTTCAGTTCCTCAATCTGTTGGGTAAATCCCTGCTTGCCCCTAGAGAGCTGAGAAATCAAAGCATCTTTTTCCTCTGCCTGGCGAGAATATTCACCTGGAAAATGTAAAGTGAAAAGAAAAAAAAAGTGTTATACTAACAGTAGAATCATAGAGTGATTTGGTCTCAATATGACCCATAGGTCTTATAAATCCCATCATTGTGTAACATTATGAAGTCTGCCACTTAACCATGTCCTTAAGCATCTCATTCACACATTTTTAAATGCTTCCAGTGATTCTAATACTTCTCTGAGCAGCCATTTCCAATGCCTAACCACCCTTTCTATGAAAAAATTCTTCCTGACATTTAATCTGAACCTCCCCTGGTGCACACAGAGACCATTCCCTACCTCTAGACCAATGAGAAAAAAATCAAATCCAGCTTTTAAGAAAATGTAGAGCATGATGAGGTTTCCTCTAAGCCTCCTTTTCTCAAAACTAAGCAACCTCAGTTCCCTCTTATGTCTTGTTTTCTAGCTGCATCATCAGCACTGCTGTTCCAGCAGCTCTAGAATTTTTGTGTAGCGAGGGATCCAAATCAGCTGCACCAGTGATGAGTAGAGAGGGACTATCATGAAGTTATGCAATCAGAGAATCAAAGAATAGTTTGAGTTGGAAGGCACTTTCAAATCCATCTACTTCCAATTCCCCAGCCATGGGCTGGAATGCCTTCCATTACATGAGGTTGCTCAAAACTCCATCCAACCTAACCTTAAACTCTTCCACAGAAGGGACATACACTGCTTCTCTGAACAATCTGTTCCAGTGCCTCACCACTGTCTGGCTAAAGAATTTCTTCCTGGTGACTAATCCCTTCCCTAGTCCTGCTGGCCACACTATTACTGATGTGGTCCACATGGACATTGCCATTGTTGGCAACCTGAGGTCATGTTTGACTAAAGATAAATGATATAAATGTTTAAAAGATCTACAATAACAAGCACTTGGGAACACTGTAAAGCCATGGAATCTGGAATAGTTATGAGATGTGAGCTAAATTCTCCCTTTGCACTGTAACGTATCATTCTAATTTAGAGGTTCTCTCACTGGACATCAAGAGTTAGGATATGTCACCTGTTTCTGTTTGCAGACGGGCTTTTTGGGTATTGAGGTCATTGATCATGTGCTGATTCTGCTCCTCCTTGGTTTTAAGCTCACTCAGCTGGTCCTCCAGAGTGCGGCACATCTTCTCTAGATTTGCCTAGGTATTGAAAGCAAGGAAGGAAAGGAAATGAAAGTCTGGACTCTGCCCGATTTTTACAGCAGAATTCTTGTACAAGTGTGACTTGTAGATACAGCCTAAGCACCGCACCTTTGCCCTGTGAATACATTCTATTGCCTTTCTTTACCTTGGCTTTGGAGACAGACTCCATGTTGCTGGCCAAGTCATCAATCTCCATCTTCAGCTCACTCTTCTCCTTCTCCAGCTTCTGCTTGACTCGTTGCAGGTTGTCGATCTGCTCCCCAAGCTCCGCTGTGCTGTCCGCATGCTTCTTCCGCAGGGCGGCAGCCGTGGCTTCGTGCTGCAGCGTGGCCTCTTCGAGGTCACGGCGCATCTTCTGGAATTCTGCCTCGCGCTTCTTGTTCATCTCGATCTGAGCTGCCGTAGCCCCTCCTGCTTCCTCCAGGCGCTCACTGATCTCCTCCAGCTCCCTGGAGAGGTCAGCTCGGTGCTTCTCTGCTTTGGCCCGAGAGGTTCGCTCTGCCTCGATTTCCTCCTCCAGTTCCTCAATACGGGCCTGGGGAACATCAGGAACCCTTCACACCCATGTCCTTCTCCTTCAGATGTTTTCTGAAGGGCAGAAGGGAAGGACCAGAGACTTGCCTGCAGCTCCTTGATCTTCTTCTGTAACTGCATGCCCAGGGCTTGCTCATCCTCAATTTTGCTCTGGATTTGGCTGATTTCAAAGTCTTTCCTTTTGCACAAGTTAAGTGGTGTTAGTGCCTGAAAAAAACATCTAAGTGTACCCACCAACACTCAGGTGTCCCACAGCCTCACTTACTTCTTCAGTTTCTCATCCAGCTGCTGTTTATCATTTTCCAAATCCATTATGCTATCATGGGCCAACTTCAGGTCTCCTTCAAGTTTCCTCTTTGCTCTCTCGAGGTCCATGCGCAGCTTCTTCTCTTGCTCCAGGGACCCTTCCAGCTAAACAGAATGAGATCATTAGTGCTCTGCCAGCCATGTTTATCTCCACAACAGTCCCATAATAGCCCTGTGCTTTTGTTCTTACATCGTCCACTTGCTGCTCCAGCTTGGTTTTAGCTTTGGTCAGCGTATTGACTTTGTCTTCCTCTACCTGCAGGTCATCCAGTGTCTGCTGATGGGCCTCTTGGAGGGCTTTCTTCTCCTTTGTCAGCTTGGCAATGTTCTCATCCAGGACTGCCATCTCCTCTGTGAGATTTTTCACCTATGAATTGGAGGAAACATTAAAACATGGTATAAAACTTGCCTGCTGTTGCAGTGGTAGTTGCATTTTGCAGTGTTTTGCAATGAGGTTTATTTCATCTTTTGCAGTTTAGATGAGACCATGCATAATTTTTCTGGAGCCAACATGTTCTGGTGTAGTAGACACTACTCTGAGAGTAGCTTCACACACTATGTGACTTCTCTTGTGTGCACCTTGTTTTCAGTGGCATGCTTTTCCTTCTCAACTTTCGCCAGTGTTAACTCCAGGTCATCTATATCTTTCTTCAGCTCTGAACATTCATCCTCCAGTTTCCTCTTCTTGGCTGTCAGTTCAGCATTAATTTCCTCCTCATCCTCAGCCCGTTCTGTCACCTCCTTAATTTTGGCTTCCAGCTGGATTTTGGTTTTGATGAGCTGATCACACCTTTCCTCAGCATCAGCCAGGCTATCTGCTTCCTATGGGGAGACACAGCTTTTTGTGAGTTATAATGTTTTGAAGTTCTGTTTTGTTGTCTTTTTCTCTCACAGACACAGTATTCAATTGCTTCTGTTTTGTTTTGTTTTGTTTTAATATAATATTTGGGGAATTAGGCTTTTCCATTTGTGAAAATAATGAACTAGAGAAGTTGGCGGGTTTTTTGGAATGAAGAAACTGACTCCCGATTGATAGCTGAATGTCAAATATCTGGCAATCTAGGCATTATGGTGTATTTGTGATTAGGAAAAATGGGTCCTTCTCATGGTTGCTTTTACAATATTGCATAAGAGCACTGCTTTGAAGGCTGAACTGATGGAAATTCTTCCTATCCAGTTCAGACAGATCTGTCTGCTACTTTTTACAATTGATTGGTTCTACAAGTCTCTGTCCTTAGGACAGAAGCGCCATCAAGTCTGATTTGGCATTGCCAGGTTACTTCACTGGCTGGTAGGGGGCACCTCTGCCACTGTCCATTTAATCAACAGTCCAGTGACTCTGAGTGTGTGATAACTTTTCCTATTGTAAATTAGTTATCTTCCTACAAGTCTCTGTGTGGAGGAAGAAAGCAGTCTGCCTCTGTAACACTTTTTCCAAGGGACAAATAAGCAGTGATATTCACCGCCTGCACTTGGAGCTGCAGATCATTTTTCTCCTGCAATAAGACAACCATTTTCTCCTCCAGCTCCTTCCTCTTTGCCTCAGACTTTGCAAGCTCTTCCTTGGTCTTCTCAAACTCTTCCTTCATGGTGGCCATCTCCTTCTCAGACTCTGCGCTCTTCAGCAGGGGTTTGATTTTGAAGAACAGCTTCATCCAGGGCCAGTGCTTGACATTCATGAATGAACGAACGTTGTACTGGATGCAGAAGATGGACTCCCTAAAATACAGTTCATGTAGTTATTACATATCTTGAGTGTGAAAATTTTAAACTCAATTAACCAAGCACCATGAGAATAAATTAAATATGCATAATATGTACCTCCTTTCCACCATTCTGCGGTATTCCACTCTCATCAGAAAGCCCCTGCACCTGGCCTGTGTGCGAGTGATTATTTCAGCCAGCTTATCGTCTCTCATCTCCTCCAGGAGTCCCAGCAGTCCAGCTTTGAAGAACACCTTGAAAATAAAATGTTGCAGCAGATAACTATCAGGTAAGCCATAACAGAGACACAACAGGCTTTCAGCTTTCAGAAGGAGACATTAATGATAATGACTAGCCTCACCTTGGCTTTCTTCCCACATAATTTTTCCATTGTGCCTAGGAGCTTCTTGATAGCTCAGCCATAGTCCTTCAGTCACTGCCTGAACCATTTTGTTACAATTTTGGTTTCCCACTCAGCCACTGCCTCAACCATGCCTCTGCCTGTCTCTGGACCACAGTGAACTCTTCTTCCTGACTTAATGTTAAAGCTGTTTCGTTGATCAGGAAATTACTGAGTAGTGCCTGATCCCTGGTATCCTACCTAGACCTGGCCACAATCAATCTTTAAAACAAGAGTTTTTGGCTTCACCTCACACCTTTCTTGTTGTCACAAACCTACTAGATGATTTGGACTCCTAGTTGAACCTGTCCTTGGTTGGTCTTCTTCACTTGCCTTGCCAAAGTACTGTGCGCTTGGATCTTTTTTTGGCTGAGGCACCTGAGCTGCCAGCTGTGTTATTGCACTGCACTGCACTCTCTGACCCTCAGGAAGCAACCAGCTCTTATTGCTCTCTCTTTGAACACAAGACTTGTTCATACCTTGGTGTGACCAAATCTGTACTGGGTGTGGTCCACATCAATGGATCCAAGGAGCTTCTCAGAAGCCTTCTTGCTATCCATAAATTGTCCCTCTGGGATAGCACTCGCATTAAGCACTCTGTATCTGTAGAAGAAAACAAAATATGAAGAAATACCAGTTATTGAAACCTCCAATACAATTGAACCCCATAGTCTTCTCAGACTGTCTCTTTGAATTAGTCTAATGCTGGAAGCCAATTCAACCTTTGAGAATGGGATACGGAGAATATTTTTACTGTTAGTTCAGAGTCCAAAGTAACCCTAATCCTCGGCAATGTCATATCATCATGATCTGACAGAGAAACATTTACATATTACTGCTCAATACCAGTGTAACGTGTATGTTTCAAGTGCATTTCAATATCCAGGCTATTCACTTTGGTTTGAATGGACAGCAAGTGGTACCACTCTTACCTCTGTTTGAAGTCAGCATATAGGACTCTGCTAGGGAATCCTTTCCTGCAAATTCTGATGCCTTCTAGCACACCATTGCATCGCAGCTGGTGCAGCACCAGCTCATGTTCCATGGCACCTAACAAACACCACAATTAGTGATTTCCCCACTGTTTGACACTCAACATAAGAGCTTCTGCAGTTCAAATTTTACCCACTGTATCTCCTTACCAGGTGTTTTTGTTTCATTTGGGATGATGCAGCGTACAAAATGGGGATGAGTGCTTCTCAGGTTAGCCATCAACTTGTTTAAATTCTCCTGTGGATGTATGAGATTAATTATTATTAATTGTTATCCACTTAATAGTGGATTTAACAAACTGAATGTTTCAGGATAGAGACTTATCTTTCCTATAATATATTACAGAGCTCCTAGAGGGAAACTCGGAAACTGCAGACACCTGGCTTTGTCAGGCTAAGCCTGACTACAATTTGATTTGGTAGTAGATTTCACAGAATAGAAACATAGAATGGTTTTGTATTGGAAGAGACCTTAAAGACTGCCTAGTTCTAACCTCCTGCTGTGGGCAAGGACATCTCTCACAAGAACAGGTTTCCCAAATTTCCATGCATTCTGATCTTGAACATTCCAGGGCTGGGCATCAACATCTTATCTTGGTAACCAGTTCCAATGCCTCACCACACCCATAATAAAGAATTTCTTCCTTCTTTTAGTTTAAAACCATTACCTCTTGTCTACAACATGCCTGTGTATAAAGTCTCTCTCCATGTGATTTATAAACATTCAGTATTAAAAAGTTGTAATAAAGTCTCCCTGAGCCTTCTCTTCTTGAAGCTAGGCTCAACAGACCTAGCTCTCTTGGCCTTTCCAGAACAGTTGTTTCATGCCACTGAGCCTTTTTGTGGCCCTCCTCTGGATCAATTCTAACAGTTCCATGACCTTCTCATGTTGGAGTCCCCAGACCTGGATGCAGCACTGCAGAAGGTTTCTCACAGTGGTGGAGTAGAGAGGGACAATCATCTTCCTCAGCCTGCTGGCCACATCTCTTTTGATGTAGTCCATGCTATGACTGGCTTTCTGGGTTGAAAATGGGATCTCCTGGATCATGCCCAGTTTTTCATCCACCTCCATCAAATCCTCCTCTGCAGTGCTGCTCTCAATCCACTCATCACCCGACCTGTATTCATGCTTGAGATTATCTTCACACAGGCACAGGACCTTGTACTTGGTGTCACTGAATTTCATGAGGTTCTCTTGGCACGACATATCACACCTGTCCAGGTCCCTTTGGATGGTATACCTTCTTTCTACTGTGTCAGTTATACCAGTCAGTTTGATGTTATCTGCAGGCTTGTTAAGAGTGCACTCAATCCCATTAACTGTTATTAGTAAAGATATTAAATAGTGCCAGTCCTGATCCAGATCCCTTAAGAACACCTCTCAGAGCTAAATAAGTTGTTTTTTTTTTTAATTAGGAAGTGAAGCTCAAATAAATGAGCTGTGCTAGCAGTAGATCAATATCCCTAAATATCTCAACTTCAGCAAAATTGAAAACATTACTTAAAACTGATCACAAAATGCATTGACTTGAGAACAATTTAAAATTCAATATCTCCATCAAAATTTAAACATTTTCATAGAATCTTACAATCTTAAGATTTTGTTTTTAGTGCTAGATCTGTTATCTTTTATTCTATGCTATCAGTATTGAAAATTGTCAGTGATATTAAAACAGGTGTGGGAAAATTCTCTGATGCCTGCACAGAAGCTGAGGAAGTTTGGCCTATTCACTCAGATATAGATAGATAATCTTGAGTGAGATCACAAGAAACGTGCAGGACAACCAGGGGATCAGCCCCAGCCAGCATGGGTTTATGAAAGGCAGGTACTGCTTGACCAACCTGATCTCCTTCCATGACCAGCTGTCTAGTCTGATGGATGAGGGAAGGGCTGTTGATGTGGTCTGCCTAGACTTCAGCAAAGCCTTTGACACTGTCTCCCACAGTATTCTTCTGCAGAAGCTGGCAGCCCGCGGTCTGGACAGATGCATTCTTTTCTGGGTAAAGAAATGGCTGGAAGGCTAGGCCAGAGAGTGGTGGTGAATGGAGTTAAATCCAGCTGGTGACTGACCATGAAAGGTGTCCCCCAGGCATCAGTGCTGGGGCTTGTCCTTTTTAATATCTTTACTGATGACCTCAGCAAGGAGATTGAGTGCATCCTCAGTGAGTTTGCAGATGACACCAAGGCAGGAGGAAGTATCAATCTGCCTGGGGGTAGGAAGGCCCTAGAGAGGGATCTTGGGCAGGCTGGATTGCTAGGTTGAGGCCAATAGGATGAAGTTCAACAAGACCAAGTGCCGGGTCCTGCACACTGGCCACAACAACCCAGGCAACGATACAAGCTTGGGACAGAGTGACTGGCAGACTGTGTAGAGGAAGAAGACCTGGGGGTATTGGTCAATGTTCGGCTGAACGTGAGCCAGCAGCAAGCCCAGGTGGCCAAGAAGGCCAATGGCATCTTGACTTGTATCAGAAACGGTGTAGCCAGCAGGAGCAGGAAGTGATCTTCCCCCGGTGAGGCTGCAGCTTGAATACTGTTTTCAGTTTTGGACCCCTCACTACTAGGAAGAAATTGTGGCCCTGGAGTGCATCCAGAGAAGGGCAGTGAAGCTGTGAGGGATCTGGAGCACAAGTCTTATGGGGAGCAGCTGAAGGAACTGGGATTGTTTAGTCTGGAGAAGAGGAGGCTCGGGGGAGATATTATTGCTCTCTGCAGCTATCAGAAGGGAGGCTGTGGTGAGATGAGGGTCAACCTCTTCTCCTGTGTAACTAATGAGAGGACAAGATGGAATGGCCTCAAGTTGTACTCAGGGGAGGTTCAAGTTGGACATCAGGTAAAATTTCTTCTCTGAAACAGTGGTCAGGCACTGGAATGGGCTGCCCAGGGAGGTGGTGGAGTCAGTGTCCTGTAAGTGTCCAAGAAACTTTTAGATGGTGTACTAAAGGACACGGTTTAGTGGGGAAATATTGGTGGATGATTGGGATGGATGATCTTGGATGTCTTTTCCAACTTTGGTGATTCTATGATTCTATGATTATTTATTCTCAATCTAAGTAGGTGAACTTTACCCTTTTGCAATTTCTATTGAATCCAGAAAAGATAAGAGCAAAACTGAAGGAGACAGTTGCAATAAATCAGCCAAGGATGCAATATCAATAGCTAATTAGAGAAAAAGGAATAAGGCAGTTGCCTAGATTGTTTCAGGAGGCTGAACCATATCATTCTGTCTCCTGCAATAAGAAGACCAGATACACAATGAGGTACAGCTTTCATGGCATTTCTAAGGCCTTTTTCTGATTCTGCAAGGATGATAAGATTAACGTCCAAAACTGAAACACACACTTCAGATCCAGAATGAGTTTGCTATCCTTCCATGAAAAAGGTAAGTTTGGTACTTACGCGGAAGAGAGCGGAGACTGTCTGGAAAGAAGAACCCTTCTTCTTGCCGCCCTTTTTGCCCCCACCCTCTGAAAATCGAAAAAAATTAAAAGATCAGAAATCTTTAGCATTGCCTTTAAGATTCTGCTTCAAACTGTATGCACATATGGAAAAATGGATTGTGGAAAACTTACCAGCTTCTCCACCATAGGTGGCAAACAGTAAGGCCAGTGTCTTCACAGATGACTTCTGGTACAGCCCAATGACAGTTTCGTTCAGGGGGTCCTTGTTCTTCTCAAGCCAGCCAGAGATGTTGTAGTCCACTGTGCCAGCATAGTGTATTAAGGAGAAGTGGGCCTCAGCCTTGCCTTTGGCAGGCTTGGGCTTCTGGAAGTTGTTGGACTTGCCCAGATGCTGGTCATAGAGCTTGTTCTTGAAAGAGGTGTCAGTTGCCTTGGGGAACATGCACTCCTCTTCCAGGATGGAGAAGATGCCCATGGGCTGGAAGATAGCACAAGAAGTAACAGAGAAAGATCACCTTAATGTGAAGCATGTGCTATGAGATTCAGAGGTACCTGTGTATTGCTGGTAGCATCTCTGCCTGAATAAGAGGCTAAGTTTGTCAAGAATTCTCTTGTCTTTCCTTACCTTTCAGCAGTCTTTTCTCTAAACCGGTAAGAATGTCTCACCACTTCAGGTTAAAATTGGCAGTAAAACCAGGAGAAGTGGCAGACAAATAAAACTGGGAGAATAGCTACAAGATGCAGATTGTCTTGGAAAATTGGGGCATGCCATATTTATTTCCTAAACAACGTCTGTTGAGTTTTGATTTTGCATCTTCAGAAGAAAATGTAAACTGACTCTAGTTATGTTTTAAAGAATTCTGTTGGTGGGAGTCTAGACTACCTTTTCCATGCTTGAAGACACAGTGATGCGAGGTTGGTGACACAGATTTGCATTTAGCTGTACTAATTCCTCAGCACTGCACTAAAGTATTAACTCCAGTACAAAATGTCTTGTTTCACTGAAACTGGTGGTCCGGCTGCAATTTCTTTCCTAGCTGAATCTGACTGAGAAACATCACAAAATTCCAGAATACATCATACACTTGATGTAAAAAGTACCTTTTCAATGAGCTCAATGCAGGCAGCCAGGTCCATTCCAAAGTCAATGAATTCCCATTCAATGCCTTCCTTCTTGTACTCCTCCTGTTCCAGCACGAACATGTGATGGTTGAAGAACTGTTGCAATTTCTCATTGGTGAAGTTGATGCACAGCTGCTCAAAGCTGTTGAACTGTTTAAAGCAAAGAGAAGTGCACAGGTTCTCAAAGATGCAACAATGATCACAGGGTTGTGTTAGTATACTTCTGATTCTGTTTGAAATTCCCCAACTGAACCACCAAACCTAGCAATACAGTAATAACATCTAATTCCTTAAAAGGATTCCTACTGTAGAAAAAATGTACTGTCCTTGCTGGGCTTTATTAGGACTACTTTTGAAATCTATCTACAAGTAAAATTTATTTTTTACTGTGCTATTCAAAGATAGATGTTTCAGGAACCTCAGTTGCTGCACCATGGAGATGTGTCAGCTCTCTGACTTCTGGGAAAATGGAGGCTTCTTCAGTATCCTACACCAGAACTTCTCTGCCCTCAAATCAAGAATCTAGAGTTTTCTTTGTTTTGACACAGAAGTCCTAGTATCACCATTGCATTCACAACACAGGAAATATGCTGTATGTTTTCCCACAGCATTTCCCTTTTGTTGGCTCTTCCAAGACTGTTCACATCCCTGGTCCACATCTGTGTGAGCTCTAACCATAGATCCGTCTCTGACTGTGAGATCTAAGATCTTTTCCCAGTCAATGGTGTCTAAATTTGCCTGTCAAAACAGTGTTTTTTTCTACCTGTTGACAATATTAGAGTCAAAGTGTATGCACATAAAGTAATTTAAGCATTCTACTGTGATAGAGAAGAGAGATGGTTATCTCAAAAACAGCAGATTAGGAGCATACACTTCAGAATCTTCTTAAAAAGAAATGTGTTTCTGAGTTCTCAAGATCTCTTTCGGCCCCTCTCATAACTATGATGCCAAGCTTTTGTTTCTTACATCAAAGATCTCAAAGCCAGCAATGTCCAGGACACCAATGAAGTACTGCCTGGGCTGCTTGGTGTCCAGCTGCTGGTTGATGCGAATAACCATCCACAAGAACATCTTCTCATAGACAGCCTTTGCCAGAGCACCAACTGAATTGTGCACCTAGAACAGAGATTAAAGAACTGGGGTTACCTTCTATTGCAGAAGAAGAATATTCACATTATTCTTCAGATCATATAGTTTCATACTTAAGATTATACCTGTGACACAGTTTGACCTTTGGTCACGAATTCATTCCCAACCTTCACTCGAGGATAACACAGGGCTTTGAGCAATTCAGCTGAGTTCAGGCCCATGAGGTAGGCAGCCTTATCAGCCACTAGAAAGGGAGAAAGTAAGAAAGAGGGGAGCATTCGACATTGGCCAATGGCTAGAATTTGGTTTGTGTGAGCAAATCTGCTCTTCATTTTTCAGAAATGGGAAGTTTTTGGTCTGCTCTGACTGGCTCAACCTGGAGAAGAGAAGACTGGGAGGGGATTTTATCAGTGCTTATAAATATCTACTGAGTGGGAGTCAAGCAGTGATGTCCAGCAACACAGCAAGAAGCCACAGACAAAACTGGAAGTTCCATATTTACATGAAAAAAAAAAAATTACTTTGAGGGTTACAGAGCACTGGAACAGGCTGCCCAGAGAGGTGGTGGAGTCTCCTCTGGAGATATTCAAAACCTGCCTGGAAGCTTTCTTGTGTAAGCTAACATAGGGAACATACTTTAGCATAGGGTTAGACTAGATGATCTCCAGAGGTCCATTCCAACCTTTATAATTCTGTGATAAGTTATGGGAAGGAGTGAAGATTATGGAAGCTAATGCTCGCCTGTTTTAAAAGCAAGAACAGGCATTGTATGAATAGGGAAAGCTTGAATCTGGAAGCTCCCAGAACCACTCCTAAGCCCTCTGATATCATATTAGGCATGATTGCAGCCCACTCTTGTTCTGTGGAAACAGACTTTGTGCAAAGCAAGAAATGCAGGTCAGATTTTGGAAAAACAACAACAGCAACAACAACAACAACAACAAACAGTTATAGTGCTTGAAGGTTTTTCTGACAGACACCCTTTGTTAAAGTTCCCATTTTCAGGCAGTGTGTTTTTGAGAAGCATCCACTGGATAAAAGAATGGCATTTCTTGTGATCAGGGATACAGTTAAACAGACAATGAACAAAGAAGCTTTCCAGCATTTTTACTCGCTGAATTGGGTGATACCTTCTGTGCCATCTGGCTCTGCCTGCTCCTCTCGCTGTTTCTGCTTGAACTTCAAGTTCCCATAGTGCATGACAGCCCCTGTCAGCTTGTAGATGGCAGTCTTTTCATCAGCAGTGAAGCCCAGGATGTCAATGGCGCTCTGCAGTGGAAATAGTCAAGTAAAATATGTCTTTAGTAAGCCACCCTGCAAGGCATAGAATGTAGGTATCTTTGTGCTGTGTTACTCACATCTGTAGCCATAAGCTCTTCTTGGTCATCAATGCTGGGAACAGAAATCTCACCTTGACTCACATAATGGTAATCATATGGGTTGGTGGTAATAAGGAGCATGTCTGAAAGCAAGAATAGCAAAGACACAGGCTTACATTTTCAGAACAGCAGAAGAGGAAACAGTTGCTTGGTGATCATCTCCAAAAAGATGTAATGATCCTTCCTACCTATTAGCTCTGGCTTCTTGTTGGACATGATCTGATAAAAGATGTGGTAGCTTCTCTCTGCCGGGAGCTGGAAAGTGACCCTGGACTTCTCCAGCAGATCTGTCAAGGAAGGGAGAGTTAGGTACAAGACAGGACACGGAGGTGGGAATTTGGGAAGGAATGGAGCAGGCCAGGAGCATCTCTTACAAGTTTCAATGTCAGCAGAAGCCAGTTTTCCTGTGGCCCCAAAGTGGATTCTGATGAATTTACCCTGTTGAGGGGAAAAAAAAACAATTTCAGCCTGGATGCATTTCACTGCCCCTGTATAAAACAGGGAGAATAAAGGACTGAAATACCATTTCTGTGGGGAAAGGCACAGAAATGACAGAGAAATGTCAGACGCATCTTTTCAATGTCTAGAAATGCCTCAAGGGAGGGTGCAAGCAGGTCAGAGTCAGGCTCTTTCCAGTCTTGCCTACTGATAGGGCAAAACACAGTAGGAGAAAAAAACAAACACACTTGGAACGCAAAAGGTTCCATCTTTACTCTGCTGATGGCTGAGCACTGGCACAGATTGCACAGAGTCTGTGGAATCTCCTTCCTTAGAGATCTTCAAAAGCTGCCAGGACGTGCTGCAGGACAGCCTGCTCTGGGTATGCTCTCTTGAGTAGGGAGTTGGAGCAGATCACCTCCAAACATACCTTCCCACCTCAACCATGCTGTGATTCTGTGAAAGTTTTTGTCCTAAGCTGCAACTTACAAAGCGTGAGGAGTTGTCATTCCTCACAGTCTTGGCATTTCCAAAGGCCTCCAGCAGCGGGTTGGCGCTGATGATTTGATCCTCAAGTGTTCCCTACAGGATGGTAATTATTCATTAATATTGTTTAGTTGCAAGGGCAATTATAGATCAAGTGTTCTATCTATTTTACCTAACTTACCTGCATTTTGCCAGACTGCTCCTCCTTCTTCTTATCTCCACTGGCTGCAATTGTTGCAAAATACTGGATGACACGTTTTGTGTTCACAGTCTTCCCTGCACCGGATTCTCCGCTGTCAAACCAAACAGAGAAGCAGAGAGCGTGAGGTCAGGGAGAAGGTACACACAGGGCACAGGGCAGCCCCGCAGGGACCCGAGCAGGGAGCGTACTTACGTGATCAGGATCGACTGATTCTCGCGGTCTGTGAAAGAGGCAGAAATAAAAAAGCTGTTGGTGGTGGTCTTGAATAAGATGGAACTCATAGTGTGAGATAAATAGAAGCAGTATTTTTGGAGAGAATTACATACAGGCAGCTTCTGTGAGGAAAATACTTGCTGTTGATAAATGTTAGGTTTCTACACTGTTTTTTCCCCCTGAGCTATTCATTTAAAATCCCACTTGGGGCAGTGAAACTGGATATCTCTTCTTAAGATATCCAGATTGATTCTTAATCAATCTAAATATGACATGAAGATTGCTGGAAGAATTTATGTAATTTTACATTTTGGAAAGTCTGGAGAATTATGTTCCTCAGAGATGTCATTATTATTGACACTGGAATGAAATGCTCATATGAAGCAACTCCCTGTAGAATCCACAGTGATTAATCATATATTTCTGGAGTGTTTTTTGAATGTTTAAGGAAGTAGAACTAAAGGCTAATACATCAGGGAGTCTTCAAATAGTGGAAGAATCTGTGATCAGTTTCTTTCAACTTCCCTTTAGCAAAATATCATTATAGAAGTCTGATTAATTAGCTTCCCTCTCTATATAACAAGAGGTTATAGACAATAAATGTATGCATTGAAAGAATTCTGACTGCCTCGTACTAAACTTTTATTTCATTATTCTGTCCTCAGTAACTCTGGTTTCTAAAATTGTAGAGACTTAATCAAAGTTAGAAATGTTTAAACAGCCTTTTTTCCTTTTTTTTGTTTGTTTGTTTGTTTGTTTGTTTGTTTTGTTCTTAATGGTGAATTCAAGGGCATTAATTATTTCCAAAGTGGAGAAGAAAGTTCCTATATTGTTTTGGTTGTCTTTTGTTTCAGATTTTTTTCTGTTCATTCTTTGTTTATTTCTGCCTTTGCAACTCTGTTTTTAAAGGCACTGACTAAGACAAGGAAGAATGAATAAAGCATATATGAAAGAAAATGCTGAATTACTTGTCCTTCATGAACTTGCTCTAATGCTAAAAAGTGAAAGTAGAAAAGGAGAAGAAACATATAAATTATCTTTGTATTTTTCTTCAGTATTCAAGTAGTTTATTTAACAGACAACATTATTATGTTTAGCTATTTTTCTGTATACTTATGAAACTACTGTGGATGCAGGAACATCAAAGATTTTATTTTCTTCAGAAAAACTGCAGTTTCATTGCAAGGATACTAGTCCATTCTGGTCAAGAAACTTTCTAGTCTGAGAAGAAACAAATCCAACAAAGGTATTAGCCAATAACTAATTTGACATTAATATCTCTATTGTTTTTTCTGGATAGTGCAATTTTGTGATATCCTGACTCCTGTTCTTTCTCAGCAAGTTGTACATATCAGAGTAACACCTGAAATCAGACCATTTTCTTTTTTCAATCTGTGTTTAATCTATGTCCTGACTATGAAGATAAAATACCAAGAACTTAAGCTACAATATATTTTTAAGTGATAAATTTAAATCATCTGAACTCTATTGATATTTTATGTCATGTTTCAAGCAAATGAGATCCAAATAATGAATAGGGCTGTGATGCTCACCAATGCAGAGGAGACTGTTAAAGATACCAAGACTGGAGGCAGTCTGGGCTGCAGTGCTCATGCCCTGGTTGAGTTTGTGATCTTGAGGAACATGGGCCTGGCAAAGAGTGGAGTCAGGATCCTAAACTTCAGGAGAGCAGACTTCAGGCTGTTTAAGGAATTGAGATCTCATGGGAAGAAGTCCTTGAAGACAAAGGAGTGGAACAAAGCTGGCTACTCTTTAAGGACACCTTTCTGAGAGCACTCCATCCCTCAGAATAAGAAAGCAGAGAACCAGCATGACTGAGCAAGTATCTGGTGGTCAAACTGGGGGAAAAGAAGGGCAAGTATCGACAGTGGAAGCAAGGGCATGTCACCTGGGAAGAATACAGAGATGCTGTCTGGACTTGCAGAGATGGGACCAGAAAAGCCAAGGCACAGATGGAACTGAACTTGGCAAGGGATGTTAACAACGAGCAGGGATTCCACAGGCACATCTACAGAACAGACAGGTCAGAAAGATCCTCTGCTAAATGAAAAAGGAGAACTGATAGCAACAGATATGGAGAAGGCTGAGGTACTCAATGAGTTCTTAGCCTGAGGCTGGCTGCCTTCACTGGCAGCCAGGATTCTCACATCCCTGAACCTCACATCCCTGAACCTGAGCCTCCAGGTGGGGAACTGCCCCCCACTGTAAGGGCAGAGCAAGTCCCAGACCAACTCATGAGACTGAATTTGGACAAGTCCCTGGGGCTGGATGTCATGCAAGCCAGGGTCCTAAAGGAGCTGGCTGATGTGGTTGCTGAGCTGTTCTCCATCATATTTGAAAAGTCGTGGCTGTCAGGCAAAGTTCCTGGGGACTGGAGAAAAGGAAACATCACTGCCATTTCTGAGAAAAGGAGGAAGGATGACGTGGGGAACTACAGGCTGGTGAGCCTCACCTCTGTGCCCAGGAAGATCATGGAACAGCTCTCCTGGAAGATGTGTGAAGGCACATGAGGAACGAGCAGGTGATCTGACATAACCAGCACAGCTTCACCAAGGGAAGATCATGCCTGACCAATCTGATGCCATTTTATGATAGAGTGACAGCACTGGAGGATGAAGGGAAGGCATCTGATGTCATCCACCTGAACTTCTGCAAGGCCTTTAACATGGTCCCCTATATTCTTATCTCTAAATTGGAGAGAGAGGGATTTGAAAGATGGACTATTCAGTGGATAAGGAATCGGTTGGAAGGTCACAGCCAAAGGCTTGTGGTCAATGGCTATTTATGTCCAGATGGAGGCCGATAAAGAATGGCATCCCCCAGGGGTCCATCTTCAGTCTGGTACTCTTGAACACTGTGGGTGCATCTCAAGATGTGAACCTTCAGGAAATTTGTTGATGACACTAAGTTAAGTGGAGTGATTGATTCAGCAGAAGGAAGTGATGCCATCTAGAGGGACCCTGATAAACTCTAAATCTGGGCCCGTGTGGAACTAATGAGATTCAACTAAGCAAAATGCAAGGTTCTGCACTCAGGTGAGATAATCCCAGATATGTAGACAAACTGGGAGAATAATTCCTTGGAAGTAGCCTTGCTGAGAAGGACTTAAGGTTCTGGTTGATCAAAAACTTAACATGAGCCAGCAGTGTGCACCTGCAGACTGGAAGGCCAATGATATCCTGGGTACCATCAGAAGAGGGGCAGCCAGCAGGGCAAGGGAGGGGACTCTATTTGACCTCCTCTATTCTGCCCTTGTGAGGACCCATCTGAAGTACTGTGTCTAAGGCCCCCAAAACAGGAGACATAGAGCTTTCAGAGAGGGTCCAAAGGAGGGCCACAAAGATGATCCAAAGGCTGAAGCACCTCTCCTATGAAGGCAGGCTGAAGGAACTGGGCTTGTTCAGTCTGGAAAAGAGAAGGCTACAGGGAGACCTTGTTGCAGCATTCCAATATTTCAAAAGAGTTTAGAAACATGAGGGGAATCAACTTTTTACACAGGTAGATAGTGATAGGATGAGGAGGAATGCTTTTAAAATAAAGGAAGGAAGATTTAGAATAGATGTCCGGGAGAAGTCTTTTACTGAGAGTGGTGAGGTGCTGGAACACGTAGCCCAGATAGGCTGTGGATGCCTCGTCCCTGAAGATGTTCAAGGCCAGGTTGGATGGGGCTCTTGGCAATCTAATCTAGTACATGATCTAGCATTTGGCAATCTTGCCTGAGACAAGGGGGTTGAAACTTGATCCTTGAGGTCCATTCCAACCCACACCATTCTATCATTCAATGATTTGTTTCATTTGACCCAATATGTCTTATTAATTACTGTTACTGTAACCTTTTTCAGTGCCCATTTTTGCATGTTATTAATAAGACTTCTATAAATAGTTACAACAGAACTGTGTTTCATGCAAAATATTAGCAAATATTAAAATAACAGTTCATTAAAAGTTCATGGTGAGGTTTAGATTTCTATGCAGACTGATATATATATATTTTTTTTTCTAAAAAAGCAAATATTAACTTTCTATAAAGATAATGCAATTTTCTCACCAGTCAGCATGAACTGATAGGCGTTGTCAGAGATGGAGAAGATGTGTGGAGGGGCCTCCTGGCGCTTTTTGCCTCGGTAGGCCAACACCACCTCCGGGTTGTACACCGGCAGCCACTTGTAGGGGTTGACAGTGACACAGAAGAGGCCCGAGTAGGTCTGTGAGGAAGGGACACGGCACGTTGGCTTCCACTCAGCCGGGCACAGCAGTCCTCCCCAGCTACGCTACCCAAGGAAGAGAGCTGCTGGTACTTACGTAGATCATCCAGGCTGCGTAACGCTCTTTGAGGTTGTACAGCACAGCGGGTTCATGGAGGTGGGTCATCATGGCCATGTCCTCAATTTTATCGTACTTGGGAGGGTTCATGGAGAAGACCTGATCTTCCTTCACGGTTAGAGTCTAACAGAGGAAAACAGATCTGTTAATGTCAGCTAACAGTTGAGAGTAGTTATTACTTTCAGTTCTGTTTTCTTCTCACCTCTCCAGCTTCAGTCTTGACAGTGACCTTCCCAGATTCTTTGCTTTGGATTGTCCCTTTCACAAAGGATTCTTTGGGATGCACCACAAAGACAGATGTCTTGGCATCAAAAGGCTTGTTCTGGGCCTCGATTCTTTCCTTCTCTGACTTTCGGAGATAAGGAGCGGCCTCTCCAAAGGCGGCCATCTCAGCATCTGGAGAAGCCATGGCTGCGCTTACACAGGAAGCACAGTCAGAAGAGTGCTCTGTAGGAAAGGAAATATGCTCAGTCAGTGAGTATACTGTTCTGTGAAAGACAGAAAATCTACAGTACACAAGCATATAATATCTAAAATATACAAGTAGGTATAAACAACTCGAAAGTTTTATTTCAGCCTACCTGTCTTGGTTGGAAATACTTGTATTCTTTCCTGAAATTAAGATCAATTCCTAATATATCTGGCTATGAAAGGAAGAAATTGTTTTTGAGTGCTGCAGAATTAGTCTTTCAGTGTTGTATTATCTTGGTAGATTATAATGAATATTGATGATGCCATTGCGGAGACTTCAGATGAAATGTCTATGATGTTCGCTTAAACACTATCTGAAAGTCTCTGACTTTCTTGCCTAATAGAATTTACTTGCTATGGAAAATTCATCTTGCACTTTTACATACATTAACAACATGATTGTCTACTCTGCTTTCTCAAAAACTTAAGCTGCAGCATTTATTCCTGGTCTTTAAAAGTTGATACATTTTGTTGTCAATTCTGATGGCAGAGGCTGGAAGTCAGTCACTGCTGTTTGAAAATATTGCAACTCATTGTATCTGTTGCACAGATAAAATATATCCAGAGTTCATGTATGAGTGGATAGCAAAAAAAAAAAAAAAAAAAAAAAAAGCCTTCAAACCTATACTGGTAATAGATACGGTTCCTTGTAGAAGTAGGTATCCAAGGATTATAGGAAGTAAAACAGAATAAAAGGTTTTGCCCAGAAATTCACAGGAGCCATGTGCTTACCTTGAAACTTTCTGTCAAGACTGGGCACAGCACTCCATAGAGACTTTTATAGAGTCTGGTATGCAGATGCTTTGGATGTTTCCCTTTCCTTCAGTCAAAATATATTTTGGCAAACTTTCTTTGGCAAAACTGTCTGGCAAACATAACTAATGGCATAATTTTCATTTGATTTCACGAGATATATTTAGAAATGTTTTATACCTTACCACTACTATGGATACATTTCCTATAAATAATCTGACAGGGCTGTTAATAAGGGAATTTTGATGAGTCAAAACACTTAAAGAACTTGGATGTAGAATTTATAGGTTGTTTCACCATTCTGGTAACAGTTTAGTCTGTGAGTCAGGTCAAATTGTTTGACATTTCTGTACTGCAATTATATTAGTAGTAAAAAGGGAATAATGCAAAATATCTTTCATATACAATCATGTGAATTTAAGGAATATCTTTAAAGTATGAGAAAACACAGTTTATGAAAGAGATATTCTGAATGTTCTTTACTAATTCACTCCACTTTAAATGGAAAATAAGAAAAACAAACACATATCTTGGGCCAGGACATTGACTTTAACAGTGCTAGAAAAAGGAAATCAATGATACAGCATATCAGAATAAGAATTCAATTTGGGGCATGTCATCTGTACTTAGAGCGTGAAAATTGACTCCTCAGTAAAAACTAGATAATCAAAAAATGCAAGCTAGGGAAATTTTTGCTGTTTTCATAGTCAGACATAACTGATACTAAAGGAAAGGCTCATTTAGTCTAAAACAAAAAATTACTTGCAGTACCTCATACTCAAAGGAAAAAAATGATATAGCGTTTTTCAAAACAATTCTAGTTTTAAAATATTCAGTGATTTTTTAAGAGCTGATTTGGAAGAAATGCATAACATTTAATGACTAGCACTTATACTCTCTCACAGAGAAGTCATTAACAGTCAGTTATTTATGTTTCTTCACTTTTACTGAAAATACTCCAAGACATCTTAGAGGCAAAAGTAACCTAGACCAATAAAGACCTTCAACAACAAATATGTGTATGAATCATAAATATATAGTGATACTTTCCATTTCCACTCACTACTACAAGCCCTGTTACCCCAGCTTAAACAGATAGTGTGTGTCCCATGATAGTTTGTACAAGCAATAACCTCAACAGTGCCAGAAAGCAAGGTGAGTCCTTGTAGATCTTCACTACCTACTACTTCAAAAACAGGAGACACTCCCCACAACCTGTACACACAATCATTCACATACAATTCACAGCCCAATGCACTCTGACATATTCCTAGTCCAGCATTCCCATACCATCCCAAACATCTTGCACACTTATTCATACACTTTCAGCACAACAAAAGCTATCAACACGATAATGCTTATAGCAGAATTTGAGAGGTGATAGGCAGTCCTGTACAATGCTAATGCTCTAAGAAAGGAATTTGCTGGAAGTCCTGGAAAGTGACTAACCTAGGTATAGGAAGAGGGCACTGTCACTTGATCTGCTTTAAATGCTGTCAGATCTAAACATGCTCTGCTGCTGGTAGTTGACATTTTGGTTATTAAAAGCTCCAAGAAGAGATTAATTTGATCTTATATCCAGGTATAGACCTGTGCATGAAGAGGACTCTGGCACTATGCCATCCATGGTTTTGGTTCTGGGGCCCAAGATGGGAGACCAAATCCAGAGCTCCATCCTGGGCCCCCTGCAGAGGGAGTGAGGAAGATGATGGAAACCCACTGCATCCTGCCAGGAGAAGCCTAGAGGCAGTCAGTGCCACAGGGGTACATATTAAGCCCATCCTCTCGGGGCAATCTCTGACTACTACTCACATTCCGAAGTTACAACATGAGAATAGTTCAAGGACAATTCTTGTATAAATAATACAAGCCCAAGTGAACACAGAGTTGAGGAGAATGGTAAGGAGACAACTCCCATTTAGATTTAGAAAGAAAAACCCTCCAAGCAAAATTCTCAATGCTCTTTCAAATGGTGGCTCAGTCTTCACACTGAAAATACTTCTGCTTAACCATCTCAATTAAATACCACAAAGACTCTCCATCAAATGGTGCTACTTCCAGCACTGAGTGACTTCTGCAAGTGCCACCAGGTGTGTCTCCATATCTCTCTGTTAATTGACTTGTAGTGCAGATACAGTAGCTAGGTAGCTCAGACCCAGTGGTGATGACAGTCTGAAGGTGTTAAGCATTACAGAATTCAAGGCTCAGGTTTAGAAATTTCACTGTAATACAAAGCATGCAAAAACAGAAATGAACTCCAGAGAAGCCCTGATACCAGTCATGTTACCTACTCAATAAGATGACTCCTCCTTTGGGAACTAAATACCAACGAAAGTTTGGTGGCAGCATATCCTTGAACTGCCCTCTTCCACGGGGCAGAAGGTTCCTGGAGGGAAAGTGAAAGGACTCACAGGGGCAATCCCAGAAGGCTACAGGGAAACATAACATTGGTTTGAGTTCATTTCCTTTTTCTTTCAAGCAGTGGTTAATTTTTGCACGCACGCACCTAAAGGTTTCCCAGACACTGGGAGTCTCTCAAGGGAGGTTGTTGGTTCAGAATCCACAAAGGTTGAGCTTCACAATTTTCAGTGAGTTAGGGCCCAGAAAACTCTGACCCACTTCCTCTGCCCAAGTATGGGGCAGCCAAGTCAGCACTTGTCCTTGACAAGGGAGGGGTCTTCAGGAGGAGGCAGCCATGTCCTGATGGGAGAAGAGAAGAGGGATCCTGACAACTATAGATGTTCTGACATCCCTGTTTTCATTGCTGTAGAGCCTGGAGTCCAGTGGTACTAGAAGGAAACCACAGCACAGCTGGAAGAGGCAGAATGTGAGAAATCCATGGATACAGGCGCTGACATTCCCTACAGTGAAGAGGGCATCCAGACATGCTGGAAGAAGATCACAGCCCCATTTTCTACAATTCCTAGTTCCTGCCTGATCATTCTCATTAGCTGCTCCTTTCCCAGGACCTCCTCCAGCTATGTACCCCTTCCTCCTCCAATCTCTCCAGGCCTTCCTTCCTTATCTCTGCAGCCCCTTCCTGCTCATGTCCTGCTGGCAGCCCTAGCTGGCTCCTCCAGCTAATCCCTTCAGCTGATGACTGAGTGACTTCCTCAAGATCTCCTGGCTATAGCAGGACCCATGGAGCAACCGGAGAGCAAGAAGTCTGTGCAGCTCAATGGGTGTAGTTGAAAGAAATCAATTACCTGCATGCAACATTAACATTTCCTTCCCACTCTGGCATGATTGCCTTTGGTGGAGGTGCCCCCAAGAACAACCAACTGCAGAGCACAAGTCAAACATATTTCAGGCCTGCCCACCAGCTTCTCATGCAGCATGGTTCTTTCTCTTGGCAGTGAGGCCTGTGACTGCCAGTGAACATGAAGATACCTCTTGGTCCTGCACACAGCAGGAGGGATTCCAATTCATACCAGCCAGTGGACATTCTTCCAGGCCTCAACCTGGTTTGTACAAGGTCTCAGCTTGGCCTTTGGAGTCTTTGCAGAAGCATCTACGTTCCCTGGGCCCCACAGTGCCTGTTCCCATCCAGAGAGGGCTTCTCCCTCAGTTCCTGTTGGAGCCATTATTTCACTCAAATGTTACACAGACAGTTCAGTCTTGAACATATTCCTAAGTAAAGGAATCAGCCACCCCTAGAAAGATCAGAGGGTGGGATGGAGTCAGACACTTTCTCAATGTTTTTTTAAGTTCTTGTGTGGAACGGAGTTGGACCTATTCCTCTTCTGCTAAGTCTAGAAAAGTGGAATAGAATTTGTGATTCTGATAGACTGGGAAGAGCATTCCCTGAAGGATTTGCAGCATGCCAGTGTTGTTATCAGCCATGCTGCCAGGCTTAGCAGAATATGCTTGTAGAGATCATTGCATCCTGTGAATGACCAGTGGATAGTGTGACATGGAAAATGTGGCCTCAAGCTGATGCGTACCAAAGCAGAGAATGCTGGTTTCTGAAGTGGCAGCTACAGCAGAGATGAGATTTTAGTTTGTCATTAAAACATCCATATGCTTCCGGAGTCTGTGATTTGTTTCACACAGTGGATTTCTTGTCACGGCATTAATGGATGTTGTTGCCCACAGGTGGGGCTTCATGGCACTTCATAGGTGAAAAAATGAAGTCTTTGTAAACTTCCATTCAAGTAACGAGTTGGGTTGCATTTGCTCAGCACAGAACTAAGGAAGGAGCTTAGAGATAAAGCAAAAGAATTTTCAGTATAAGCAGAAGCAAGAAATGTTTGAAAACACCTATGGCAAGAAGTCCAGCTTCCAAATGGTGCTGTCAGTTATGCTACCGTTATTTGTTATGCGTGCTGAAAGAGATGTCATCGTATCTGATGGGCAGTGTGACAGAGAATGCCTACAAGTTCAGCAATGTTTCTGCTGCCCTCTGTGTAAAAGGAGACCTCCCAGGAATGCTGGCCCCAGCCAAACAGAAGTGCTGGCACTTTAATCCCTTGGAGAACAACTCCTCTTCCCTGCCTTTGTGCTGAACCACAGCTGAGTGCTTGCTTGAACCGGGGCATGGTAGAGGCACATGATCCCCATTAAGAATCTGTCTGTTCTGCTTATGGGCATTGAGTCATGTGGAATTAAAAATGAGTACTTTCTCCACTCCTAGCAAAACATAACTCTTTCATGTAGGAGTCTGAGGGTTATTTGATTAAGACATACCCTATGTCAGGATAGCCATGGAGAGACTGGGATGCCATCTCCTAAATTTGCTTCTCCACCCAGAGAACAATTTCTGCAGATCTTCCCTGCAAGAAGGGAAAAGGGAAGTGAATGCAACTTTTTTATAGGGAGTTTGAATCACAGCTTTTTGCATTGTTTGTATCTTTTCTTTCCAGTGGTTGACCTTCTTACATGGCTTCCTGCAGCCCAAGCTCCACTGAGCATCTCACTGGAGAAGAACCAGATCAGCTAACCAGACAGGTAAGCAGAGAGGCTAGTAGGACAGACCTGTCATTTGAAGATAGACTTCAGATGAACAACTGTTCAATCCGCACACTTGCTCAGACACCTCTCATGTTCTCAGCTAACCAGTCATTGCTGGACAGTGGATCCTGGCTGAGAAGGTGACCTTGTGAGTATCCCTTCCTTCCATCAGCCATGAAAGTAAGTGGATGACTATTGATACAGAGCAGGTGAGGAGAGGAGCAGGTCTCTTGTGTAAGAGCAGGTTAGGGTAGGTTAGAAATTAATTAATAAGCAATAAAAACAGACATAATTTATTCCTGAAAGAAGGAAGACATGTCCCTTTGTTCCTTTGCTGATCAGAAATGTCCCACTGTGGCTGTATAAAGGCTTGGCTTATCTGACTGACTCTTGGACAGCTAAGGAAGGGTACAATATTGACACTGTTAACTTTAATGCTTAAAGCATCTGTGGGATTCTAGAGAGCAACTGATGAATGCCAGAAAGAGCTGCAGCACACGTACCCTTACTTATGTGGGGGCTGTATATTTCACAGTGATGTTTTACACAGCTCTTTTTAGAACAGGAAGCCAGAGAGCTCTTGTCACTCTAAAGGCTCATCTGCATGCTTACAGTTGACTAGGGCAGTCAGATTTTCTCTTTTAGCTCATTGGATGTCAACCATCTCAGATCAATAGGGACAGGTACAAGGCCCTGCTCACTTGAAGAGCAAGTCAGCTGTGTAAAGCAGACCAGTGCCAGCAGAAAAAATGATGGTAACTCCAGGTAGCCAGCCACAAGGGTCATAGGATGCTGGTGCCCACTGTGGGAGGCTAGTAATCCGGGGATCTAACAGTGCTTGCATCCCCTGTCCTGTTGAGATTTCCAGCTCACTCTAATAAAGTCTACCAGTGATAGATCCTTACACCAATGAGAGTATGCCTACTGCAAGAGAGACCAGGCAATCCAGGAGGACTACAGAGTTGCTACTTGCCACTCTAAGGAGAAAATTTGTGCAAAACTCAGTTAGAGCTGAAACCGGCCAGGGACAACAAAAAGGTCTTTTCAAAATATGGTAACAGCAAACCAAGGACCAGAGAAACCACCCACCCATCAGTTGATGAGGATGGTCAGCTTACAAGCAGGGACACATATAAAGCAGAAATATTTAATGCCTTCTTTGTCACTGTCTTCAACACTAGTGATAAGCCCTTAGATGGGGACTGTGACTGCAGAAACAATGAACTCCCAGACAACCCCAAACTTCTGTGGTATTTGCTGCTTCAGCTGGATGCATATAAGTCTGTGTTGAATCCCATCCCAAGGATGGGAAACCCTGAGATGTTGAGCACTGACAGAGATTCATGAGCTTCTAGTTAAAGGGTGTGGCCCTTGGCAATTTTAGTTTGATTTACCTGGATAAAATAGACCACAGAACCCTCAGTCCATCCCTCAGTCCAACCCTAACTGCAGCATACCCCAAAGAAAGTAGAGCCTCCAAACATGATAAAGAACCACATGGCCAAAACTGTTACGTCTTGTGAGATTCTTTAATGTCCTTTTCCTGATTAGATATTGTGGCACCCAGAATTGCACACAGTGTTCAAGATGAGACCACACTAGCACAGAGCAGGACAATTCCTCCCTTTCCTGACTAGCAGTGCTGTTCTGAATGCATCCCAGGATACATTTGGTCACTTTGGCTGCTGGGGCATTATACTGACTCAAATTCATCTTGCCATCTGCCAAAACCTCCCAATTACTTTCCATGGGACTGCTCTGTGGCATTTTGTCCTGTACCAGTACATATATCCAGGATTACACTGTCCCACATGCAGAATTTGGTACTTGATCTTGTTAAATTTTATACAGTTGGTGATTGCCCTGTGCTGTATGAAAATCTGTCTGCAAGGCCTCTCTACTCTTGTGGAAGTCCATACTTCACTTAATTCTTACTTCACTTAATTCTTAATTCACTCTTACCTCCGTTTGAAGTCAGCATACAGGACTCTACTGGGAAATCCTTTCCTGTAAATCCTGATCCATTCTAGCACACCATTACACCACAGTTGATGTAGCAGCAGTTCATGTTCCATAGTACCTGCCAAACACCACTATTTGTTATTTTGACACTCAGAAGTTCTTCTTTCCACCTGTTGAACCCCTTATCGGATGCTTTTTTTTTTCATTTGGGATGATGCAGCAGACAAAGTAGGGGTGAGTGCTGCATAGGTTTGTCATCAGCTTATTTAAGTTTTCCTGTGAGACTGCAAGATAAAGTTTAGAACAAATGTGAAAGATCTCTTCCCTATAGCCGTCTGAATTTCAACCATGGAAAAGAGTTAATCTTTGGATTGTAATGTTTTCATATTAATGCAGATAGCTTTATCCTTCATTTGTCTTTGTCCATCTATTAACAGAAAATACAATTTGGCTATTCTGTCATCATAATTTCTTTATTACAGGGGTTGGGATATAACTCACTTAGTATCCCAAAACTGTGGCTGTGGAAACAATGAACAACTCTCTGTGCCTGCTCTTATGAATCAGTAGAAAACCTAGGCTTTTCTATGCAAAGATCTTTGCAAAAGTCTCTCTGTTTCTCAGAATTATTCCATCATTTATGAGTGGTGCGTGGCAGCAATGCTGAAATATTCACAAGTTCCTAACCTCATTTTGGAAAAATGTTTGGAATTTTGTTAATTTGCAGGAAGAAGCTGATGTATTGCAAGTTCGTATTGAGCTTAAAAAAAGAGGTGCATGAAAAAAAATCTGCACTACAGCATCCTCAACCATTTGAAATATTTCTCTTTTTCATATCTTAGTTTGAGTATAATAATATGCCATGTGAAAAAAAGAACACTCGTTTCGATTTCTCTTTGTAGTATATGATCTTCCTCAGCTTTAGGACTTTAAGAGTTTATAACTCCACTTTTAACATTAAATTCTCTTTCTTCAAGTGAGAAGAGTCAAAGTCAGGAAGCCTCTATGGAAAAGATCTGAGAAAGCCTGGAAACAGAAACTTTTTCTTGCCACGACTAATCACAAAAATACAGAGCAACTTATTAACTAAATTTAACATTTTAATTCAATATACCCAGTTCATTATTTATCTTTCACTAACTAGAGAACTCAGACATTAATGCATATGAATAGGAAGGATACCTCTCAATCAGCTCAGTACAGGCAGCCAGGTCCATCCCAAAATCAATGAATGCCCATTCAATTGCTTCCATCTTGTACTCCTCCTGTTCCAGCACGAACATGTGGTGGTTGAAGAACTGTTGCAGTTTCTTATTGGTGAAGCTGATGCACAGCTGCTCAAGGCCATTGGACTGCCGAGTTTAAAAAAAAAGAATATTCTTAAGGAGTAGTACTCACAATGCCCTATGCAGTTCTCACTGTTCAGTAGGTCTTTTCAGACAAATATGAGGCCTCTTTCCACTTTGTTCTCCCAATAGTCATTCAGAAATATGTATTTGCATTCTGAAGACTAAAAAAAAAGACTTTTAATTAATTGTACTGAAGATACTTTTTTCTCTGTTGTCTTTTTTCTATGCCTGCAACATATGTTCTTTAATAATCCCTCTTACAAGTTTGAACATCAGCAGAAGCCAGTTTGCCTGTGGCCCCAAAGTAGATTCTGATGAATTTGACCTCTTATGGGGAAAAAAAGCACATATTTTACCCTGGATTGATTCTTTGGACATCTCCTTATGTGGAATAACACTATCCATTATTAATCTAGTAATGAGAAGGAATGATTCTGGCCAAAGCAACCACTTACAAAGCATGAAAAGTAGTCATTCCTCACAGTCTTGGCATTTGCAAAGGCCTCCAGCAGTGGTTTGATGCTGATGATTTGATCCTCAAGCAGTCCATACAGGATGTCAATTATTACAGGTTATACTTCACAAAACTCATGCTAGGAACAAAACAAAGTATTGATTCAAGCCTGTATCTATTGATGTACCTGCATTTTTCCAGACTGCTCCTCCTTCTTTCCTCTCCCCACTGGCTGCAATTGTTGCAAAGTACTGGCTGACACGTTTCGTGTTCACAGTCTTCCCTGCACTGGATTCCCCCTTGTCAAACCAAAGAATCAGAAAGCATGTAGTCAAGCAGCAGATCCACTGGCACAGGGCAGCCCCATGAGTGAACTGAGCAAGAAATAGACATACATGATCAGGATTGACTGATTCTTGTGATCTGTGACAAAAAAGAGTTTTCTTAGCGCTCAAGAATTGCAGAGAAGTCAAATTCTGAAGGAAATGCACAGTGAACTGAAGCATCCTTAGAGTGTAGGAAGATCAGAGAATCGATATCCAGATAAAACCCCTGAAAATTTAGCATTTAAACCCTTTCAGGACTTGTTGAAGTTATCCTCAGGAAAATTTGATATCTGATTTGGACTAATACAGATATGGACAAAATATCATGGCTTATTCTATTTAAGAATATCATGTTTAAATCAAGTTAGTCATTTCTGATATGGGAAACAGCCAAAATCTATTTTATTTTCTAATGTTAATGTGATTGGAGTCACTCAACAATCTAAAATAAAATGATCTGAAACTTTCTAGGGACTGAAGAGTCCCAGATCAGACTAAAGGCTCTTCAAGGCTTTCTTGAGCTGGACATGGTATAATTTTCCTTTGACATGAGAGATGGACTTTGCATGAGCTCATCTCCTTATGTTCTTCATTGACGTTGATATTTTGGACATGTGTTTTTCTCTGATAATGAACTTTCAGGACTTAAGTGTTACACAGTTTATTATTCTCTTTGCCTTTTTTTAAATGTTTCAACTGAAAGTTCATTTTGATGCTTCCTAGTTGCTTTCCTGCAAAACAGAAGGGAAGAGTGAACTATCTTCCTTTCCATGTAACTCTTGATGCCTTGGGCCTTTCTGTCATATTCTCTATCCACAAAGGGTACTTATCCACTTAATTCTTATTCTTACAAAATGTATGACATGCTTATGAAGACTGGTCATCTCAGCATCTGAAGAAGTCATGACTGTACTTTACTGAAGGCAAGCCAGAAGAGGACTCTAAATGGGGAAGAAAACACTTTCCATCAGTTAGAAAATAGTTTTCTGCATGAGTGATGAAATCCCATAGTTTTTACCTTTCTGGTATTTAAAGTAGTACGATATTTTCAATAACAGTTTTTACATAATAGTTTTATTATGAATACTTATGTACCAGCACCCTATTTGAGAATGAGACAGTATTCTAAATCTCTTGAGTCTTCTACTCATGAACAGACAATTTTGCAATTAATCCAGGTGTGTTTTACCATTTTACAGTACATGAAAAACTTATTCTAAACCAAATTTGTCTCTTTTCTTCCTCATGATTATCATCAATGAACCTCTAACTGGTCCTTCTGCTGCCTGTGATCTGTGGAAAATGAATTTACTTACTTTCACATTAAATGCATGTTATCAGGCTCAGTCTTATCTTTGGTGCAGTAGGTATGAAAACAGAAAAAGGGAAGAGAATATAGTAAAATTACCTGCAGTTAACTTGCCTAACATTTAGGCACTGTTAGGGTGTTGTGTTTTATGACATCACACGTTCTTATTTACTAGTCTATTATCAAGTTGTTAACTTTCCTCTCATGTTCCACAGCACTCCAGAGAGAAATTTTAAGTTTGAAACATACTGTGAAAAATTGATTGAAAATTCCAGCTGACAGAAACAACCCCTTCTAGATAAACAGATATTGTTTAGTTTACACAGTCCTACAGAACTAATACACTTAACTTGAGACTTTCAGTGAGGACAGGACAGGGGATTTCCTGGGAGATTTTATAGTATTTGGTAGGTAGATGTTTTGGATTCTTCTGCTTTCTTTTATCAAAGCATTTTTGGACAACATTCTTTGGCGAAGCACTGTATAGCAAACTTACCTAAAGACATAATTGTAAACGGATAAAATATATATATATATTTAGTATCTTACAAATTTTGTGGCTGTTTCATGGTTTAGAGGGGAATATTGGCAGTAGGTGGACAGTTGAACTGTTTGATTTTGGAGGTCTTTTCCAACCTTGGTGATGCTATGATTCTATGGTTCCATGATTTTCTGATGACTTTCTGATCCATCCAAGACAGATTATTTTGTACACAGTGATGCAAAAATTTTGTCTGCAATGCGGGTAGATCAATGCGTTGATCTTCACCACAATGATGCTCTGAGGTTTGTAAAGAAGTACCTGAAAAATAACAAATGCTGGTGCCAAAAACTAAAACTCATAAAACCCATTGCTTCTTAAACCAGGAAATATTTTTTCTTGAGTAGAAGAAACAAGGAACTTACTCTAGTTCAGGTTACTGTATTGGCGTTGTATCAGCTCTTGTAATATAGCTTTTTATAGAGCTTTTGAGGTGATTTCCATGGTTAGAAGATAAATACAAATGCAAATGGATATATATACTGTATTTCTTAAAAATTGTTAGATACCTAAAGATATTGTTTATGACACTAATAATGAACAAGGAATTGCAAATCTTAACATTTGTTACTCAATGTGAGAACAGAAGTTTAAAAAGTGTCTTCTAACTTTAACAGCTAAAAACACAGTATCCTTGTGCATGTAAAAAAATGAAGTAGAATCTATTGAGCAAAGACAAAATTCCTTATTTACAGGTTCAGCCACAGTAAATATGTGACAGTTATTATTGAGCAAATTTGAACTGTCTCAGAACTAAACAAGTTCTTCTCTTGGTCACTGGCATTTTGATCATTAATAGAGTTCAGTGAAAAACACAGGGACAAGGTTAGAAAAATGATGCATGGAATGTGATGCAAAATCCAGCATCAGGCACTGCCATGTGCATGAAAACATGTTCCAAAGGTGACTCTTGCACTGTCGTGCCTATTTTTCTGATGTCCAGGTTCCTTCTTGGAGCCCAAACCTAGAACTCACCCCTAGATGGGTAAGCTGATGGAAATGTCCTGTCCAGGATGAGCTCAGAGCAAACCAATGTGAAATGATGTCCACAGGATATATACAAAGTCTTGCCTATCTGGGACTGGACACTGCGGGTGCTGATGTGGGCACCTGCCTCTGGCAAGACACAGTACAAATGGGCTCCCAGAGTGAGGCCTGTAAGCATTGCTCTGACAAACTTCTTCACCACTCTGGTGCCCTGAGGTGCACATGGAGCCCTGCATCCCAGTGTTTGTAGGTCTGGCCAAGAGGTCCTTGGCAGTTCAGAGCACAGGGTTCAGAAGACCATGAACAAAGAGCAAAGCCTGGGGGTAGCAGAGATGGATGGGGCCTCTCCCAGGATGGGAGAGCTGGGGGTTTCCTTCTCTCAGGCTCAGAGGGAGCTTCAGTCTCCCACTTCTGGCAAGCTGTAGCACAGGTATGTCCAACCCACAGCCCCCTTACAAGCAGCACACGCGCAGCCCTGCGATTTCAAGGCAGTGGCTCTTCCTCACAGAGCTGCCCTGAGCTGTGTCCATACTCAGCAACAGTCAGACCACCACTGTGCTATCAGTGCTGCGTCGACTGACAGCAGAGCACAGGGAGGACAGTGCTAATTCAAGAGATGGCAAACAACTGTATGCATTTTCAATAGGTCTTTGAAGTATAAAAGACACTGCAACTAGCAGTCAAATCTTCTGTAGGACTAAAAAGAAGAACCATGCAAGTAACACGGTCTGCTTGGATAAGCAGAGTAGCCAAAGTAGAGAATGTACAGACGTTTCAAAATCCAGGTTTCCAGAGTGGGAGTGCTGAGCATGGACAGCATGCTGTTCCGGAGCTCTGCACAAGCAAACCCAAAACCTTCAGCATGTTCCTTTTGATGTAGTTTGTTCCTGAAAGTACCACAACTTATACCTTTTGATGTCAGTGCCTTCACATCCTGCTTCTTCAGTTCACTGAAGACTTTCAGAAAGGCTAGTCTTAAATTAAGGTATTATATCAGAATTCCCAAACAAACAGTAAGGAATCTGCAGACACACAGTTTGGTTAATTCTTCTTCGGAGAGCTTAATCTTTCTCTGTGTGAAATATGGCTATGAGGATTTCACTAAGCATTTCTGACAAAAAAAAAATGGAATGAAGAGGTCAAGAACGTCTATGTTGTCTCTAAATGTGAGACAGCAGCAAAAGTAGTATTTGCTAGAGGAGGAAATCTCAATGAAATGTATTTTCTTAAGATGTATGAAATTTTGCTCTAAGTTATCTAGGAAGTATTACTGGGGAAGAAAGGAAGCAGGTAAAAGGACCCCTCTCTCAGATCCTCTACAAGCAAGAAAGTTGTCTCAACCCCTGCAGGAAGGTCCTGAGCAGTGCTGGAACGACCAGTGTGTAAATGTGAATTTCAGGGGATAGTAGTAGTTTGTGAGCAGAGATCTCATATGCTTGTATATTTATGGTTTTTGCTTTTTCCTAAAAGGTCTATTAACACAAATTTTTCAAAAATATACCCTACTTTAAGTTATCCATATGGACTACTCTTAGTGTACTTGCCCATTTTTCAGTTAGTTGGGTTGCACTATTAAGGAAACAGTTAATTTACTGGGCCTGTAAAGAATATAGGTGTTCAATCAGGTTAAACAACAAACTTTTCAGTGCTTGTCATTCATCCACTTACTGCAAACAAAATAAATGCCAGTGTAAATTAAGTAAGCTTTGCTGTTGCAAATGGTAATTAAAAACTTGCTGTGTGGAAAAAAATAAGATACAAAACATCTAACATTTCTTTTAAAATCTGTAGTAACATGCAATTTTCTTTTTCCAGTTCTCATCATCAACAAGAAATTCCATGCATTTCTATGAATAATTATAAAATCCATTTATTTTAAGCAAGGAAAAATAATTGATAGTGATGGCAGCTGTGACAGAGCGTGTGATGTTGATCACAAGACTGACAGGAATTCTCAGTACAGGTTTAGAAAGGAAAGATGGATTAGATATGAAGATGTTGGAAAGGAAAAATGAACTAGATCCTATCAGCCACTAATTTTCTCCCAATTCTGTTTCTGTCTCTGCAGGAATGAACTCTACTGCAGCTGAATATAAAACACAGCACAATCAAAAAGAGAAGAGGCAGAATGAGAGCAATCCCTGGATACAGAATGTCCTGCAAAGTAATGTGTGGGCATGGTACTGCAATGCTGACATTTCCTATGGAGGAGAAGCGTTTCAGGCATGCTGAAAATAGAACCATCTTGAGAAAGGGATCGTGCAGCTGCCTGTTCTCTGCCAGCCCTTAAGATACGACTTCTCCACAGTTGGGCTCTAAGGTTAGTAGACACAGAGAGAGAGAATATTTAGCAACAGATCACAACTAAAGTGAAAATACGCATCTAGACACAGATTTCCCTCTAGAGCCTACATATACAAACAATGAATTTTGCCTTTAGATTTTCATTGTGAACTGAGATCTTGATCTTGCTATGTTTCAGAGGAAAGAAATTTCACACTCTAGTAGTGTGATGCTTTCTTTCATTGCTATTATCCACTAGTTTCAATGCTATCATCAGTGGAAGAAACCCCATGGCCACTGTTCTTAAGTCTTCTGCCCAAAATGAACCAAGAAGAAGAATGATAGAAGGCCCCACATCTAGCACTCATCTGTTCAGGAGGAGTCATTGAAGAGAATTACTGCTGATCTCTTACATTCAGTTTGCATCTTCTCTAGGGTAAAACTTACTATAAACAGGATACACAGTGTCAGCCAGCAAATGACAGTACAGCAGAGAATAAATTGTGAGGTTGCATTTTATATTACGTAACCATACAGAATGAAATTATGTGCAATTTATAACTTCTATACCCTCATCAGATGTGTTTGGCAGTCTCATTAGCTTCTCTCTTTTTCACTAGGTTTCCTGGTACAATCCCAAGAACTTCTGAGATACATTGTGGAGATTTGACTTATCCACTAGGTCATCTGCTCAACAGGCAATAAAGTCCTAGTTTACAGATTCATCTCATAAAGAAATGTTCAATATTAGGAACTTCTAATTTGAAGTCGTATCATTCCTTGAATTAAAAAACTGTGATTCTTGTTTTCTGTCATCCAGTTTTCAGGGAAAAGCTGCATGCTATAGCTTTTATGTTTAATGACTGCAGTTTTGACAGGAATTCATTCAAGTCAATAAGCTTTAGAAGTTTCCAGTGTAAAATAGTTGTGATCTATGCCTTACAAGATTTTATTGTTTATGCATCAGCATGGCATTGGAAAGGTGCAGATGGAAAGTGACTCAGGGTGGATAACAAGATGCATTGCCAGCAGATGAAGATTAAAAGCATGTTCGCTTTCATGACTTCAAGTGAACTACTGATGCCCCTCTCAGCATGAAGCCTATGAAACTCACAGGATACAGCTAACAGCCCCTTCTGCTGAACCCTGAGATGCTGGAGAATGTTCAGAGCTACTCAGCTTCTGCTAGATAGGAAACCTTCTCTTGTAGGTCAAAAGTCCTGGGCCTAAAAAAAAGGCTTACGAACTTATTCAGAAGAAGAAGAGAAGAACTGTCTCTTGTGCCTGGAGACAGTTTGCTTCAGTTACTCCTCCCCCATTAATCAGGGGCCCTCATGCCCTAACAATGAATTGAAGGAGGCTTAAAGCCACAGGAAGAACCTAGAATATCTGTGTGGATGTGCTGCTCCTCTGATAGACCGTGGCTCTGCATGAACTGATTCCGAATACAGATGGGAGAGACATGTGCCCTGAGCATGGACAGGGGAAGGGCTGGCATCCAGCTCTGGGACAGACTGCAGTCAGGGATGTGAGTGGGGAGGAATGAAAGAGATTCATCAGTGAGAAAGATGAGATGGGAGAATGCAGGATAGTGAATGCGGTGAGAGGAAGAAGAATTGAGTGAAGAACCTAAAGGAAAGGATAAGAATTGGATGCAATAATGTGTGTTGTATACTAGAAGGTGATGTACCAAAAATCTTGGGAACTGACAGGACTTGAGCTAATCTGAGATATGGCACCTGTAGATATCCAAGAGGGAAGCTTGTTAAAGCACTGATAATTTCAGAATGAAGTGTTCTTTGATTGCTCATTGATTCTTTTCTCTTTAATATTTCTATTGAAATAGAAACAATAGAAAAACAAACAAAGGTGCCAAGAGGAGGTGAGTCCTCTGGAGATTTAAGTTTACATTTGTGATGAAATTCTGTAGCCTTTCATGCCAATTTGCAAGTCTGCCACAATTACACTTTTTGCACATGCAACATGTCAAAGTGCAGTGCATTCTGTAAGTGCAGCATGGGGATGCAGCGCAGTCTGTGCAGCTGCAGATGTCTTGGTGCCTAATTTGATGACACTGAAGTTGAGAAGCAGATGAGAGATTTGAGAAATCTTTCCCTCAAAACTTAGTCTGTCTCTCTGTGAAATATCATTTCCCACTGGCTTTCTGCATAACATTTTCTTATTTGAATGTTCCTCTACGACTCTCAGAGGATGGACCCCATTTGGTGGAACTCACACAGCCTGCAGTGCTTTCCTACAGGGCTGTAGCTATCTTGACTGTCCTTTATTTAAACCAGCTACATTATAACTGTACAGGACAAGTATGGTACTCAGTCATCCACCCTGCATAGCCGGAAATGTCAAATTCAAGTTCATAAGAAACCATCTCTTTTTCATCCCATGAGTTTCAAAATAAGGAGCTCTCATGTCAGAACAATAGAACTTCTAGAAAGTTCTGCTGAAAGTGCATGTGGCTGCATTCTGCACCAGGGTGGGTACTCAGGCACAACTTTAAAGCTTCATGTTGGCGACAAATGGAGCATCTGTACCAAAGAACATCTCCACTACTCATTGCAAATGACTGCTATCTGTCTGGGCACCTCCTCACCTGTTTGCTCCTAAGGACCAATCTTCTCTCCCGTTACTGCAAACAATTTGATTTAGGCCTGATTCTTGATGAAACATGATGGAAATCTAGCATCCTTTCAGCTCCCCACAGCAAACTTGAGTGGCACACCACAGGGGGCCAACACCAGAAGAGCACTGAATTCAGAACAGCAAAAGGCACAGTCAGTTGCTCACAGGTGGACATAAACTTAATCCCTCTCTCTCTGGAGAATCATAGAATCACAGAATATCCGGAGTTGAAAGGGACCCACAAGAATCAACAAGTCCAACTCCTGGCTCCACACAGAACCACCCAAAATCAAACCCCACATCTGAGAGAGTTGTCCAAATGCTCTTAACTACAGCAGATTTGGTGCCATGACCACTGCCCCAACGAGCCATGCACAACCGCCTTTTCAGTGAAGAACTTTTTCCTAATATCCAAATTAAACCTCCCTGCTTCCTTGGGGTTCCACAAAGAGGAGATGATACCAAGTGCAATTACAAAGCCCTTGTGATAAAATTCAGTCAATGCAGCTTGACCTTTGCATTTCTTAAGTTCATTCAACATTAGCTAGTAGGAAGTGAGGTAATGGACTTTGGGAGTGAGAGGTGTACATCTCACATGTAGAAATGTACAGGGAAACTCGGACTTCATTGTATAGGTATTGGAGAATGCTGGGTATGTTTATGCTGCTTTTCTTAGAATATCCTGTGTTGGAAGGGACCCATAAGGATCACTGAGTCCAACTTGCGGCTCAGTGCAGGACTACCCAACAATCAGACCCTATATCTGAGATCTTTGTCCTGAGGTTTCTTGAACTCCAGTGAACCTGGTACCAGCACCATTTCCTGGGTGTTGTGGTTTAACTTGGCAGGTGGCTAAGCACCACACATTTGCTTATTCCCTGCTCTTCCCAGTGGAGTAGGAGTGTGAGTCAGGGAAAAAAAAGAAAAAAAAGAACTTGTAGGTTGAGATAAAACTACATACTAAGATAGAGAACAGGAAAATTATAATAATGATGACATATATATATGTGTGTGTGTTACAAGTGATGTACAAGCAATTGCCCAATACCCCCAACCGATTCTGGATTCTGAGCTAACCCTCTGAGCAATGGAAAAGCAGAGGTGAATTCCCCTTCAAAACTCTTTCTGCATGATGTCATATGGAATGGAATATCCTTGTGGGCAGTGTAAGTCACCTGTCCTAATTCTGTTCCCTCCCAGCTCCTTGGGCCCTACACTGAGAATGGCATTGGCTCTGCATTGCTGCTCTTAGAAGCAATCATAAACATCAGTGTGTTATTGACATCGTTTTTCTCTTAGAACCAAAATATAGCATCATTCCAGAAACTCTGAAGAAAACAACTCCATCTCAGTTGAAACTTGAGGAAACCACTGAGGAGGTTGTTCATTGCCCAGCTGCCCTCTGGTGAAGAACCGTTTCCTGATATCCAACCTGAACCTCTCCCCTGATGAAGCTCCATGTTGTTCCCTCAGGTTCTATCACTGGTCACCAGGCCACAAAGAGCTGCAGGCCACGAGGGGGCTGTACACCTTGAGGGGACTGCAGGCCACTATGAGGCCTCCCCTCAGTCTTCTCTTCCCTGGGCTGAACAAAACAGTGGAATTCAGCTGCTCCTCACACATCTTCCTCCTAGAACCTTCCCCATCTTTCTAGCCCTCCTTTAGACACTCTCCAATAGTATGATGTCCTTTTTGGACTGTGGTGCCCACAACTGCACACAGTACTCGAGGTGAAGCCACACCACTGCAGTGTAGAGGGGGTCAATCACTTTACTCAGCCAGCTAGCAATGCTGTTCTTGATGCATTCTAGGATGTCGTTTCATCACACCCTATAAAGATAATTAAAACCGTTCAGTTAGGACATGCTTTAGAAGTGCCTGTTCTCTCCAATGACTGCAAAGACAGTGACTGGTGTACACTGGACAGCTTGTAGTCACTGTTTTCACCTGTGTCTTTCACAGGAAACAGCTGGGTTTCCGTTGCAGAAGTACACAACCAGTGTAAGGGCTGCATCTAATATCATTAAATTTAATTAATTAGAGTGCTCTAATACATGCTTATGGAAAATAGCACTGGAAGGTTTATTACCAACAGTTATAATGGCTGATCTTCATTAATGTCTTTCATGTTAGGATGTTCCCTCTTTCCACAAACTAACTGCAGTTTTTAATAGATGTGATAGCATAAGTTTGTGCTATTGCATTTCCGTCTTTTCATCAAAAAGGTATAATCCAAACAACGACTTTTAAATTTTGCTGAGGTTTCAGAGTACCTCTGACAGAGCCTGAGATGATCACAGCAGAGAAAGGACAGTTAGCAACCCTGCCTGAAGCAGAGACTTGGAACTTGATCCTTGAGGTCCCTTTCAACCCGAGTCATTTTGTGATTCTGTGAAAGGGCCTGGAAGATGAACATGATTAGGTCAGCTTTTATACAGGGGATGCCTAGGTCATTCACCAGCTGTAAGATTTTTAGTTTTCTTGAGTTCAACAAGCTCTACAAAAGTCTCCTATGAGCAGAGCTTTCCAGTCTGTTGGAAGTCTTACTGCCTTACACTTTTGATACCTGAGTGTGTGCCTGCTCCCTGCTATGCCGAGCTGTCCACTGTTCCCTAGTCATGCTGTAGGCCCTGTGTTCAGATCTCTCTCTTACATCTCTCACACTCACTCTGGAAGTTACTTCATCATTTTCCTATCCTGTTTAATTGTTGTCAGATAAGGTCCAGTCTTCTCTTCAGAAGACTTCACCCTATCCATATGGAAGCAGGTGGGACAAAGCTTTCCCATGTCCTCCCCTGTTTTACTGTTTGATTTTAGTTTTTACACTACTCTTAAAGAACATTCCTGATGGAATTTGCAGCTTGAAAATGCTGTTCTCAGCTTTGCTGTTAATATTTATAGGACATTCCAAGAGGAATCTTTGCGCCCTTGGATCCTTAATGAACAGACTGACAATGAATGTGTAGCTTCATACCGCTCAGTAAAATAAGACCTCTCAGGAATGCTGGCATGAGACAAGGAGAAATGCTGAATACTAATTCTCTGGTGCAAAGCTCCTCATCCTGACACTTCTGCTAAGCTGTGGCTGAGCAGTGAACACTGGAGATGGTAAGGACATTTTCCATTTAAAAAGTTCCCTTTATTCTATTGAAAGTTGGATGATGTGTCAACATAAATGGAATATGATGAGAGTTTTCTTTGTTCCTGATGTAGTTTATCTAGTCTGGGTAATTGTTTGTGGTTTATCTGGATAAGACATTCTTCAGGGATTTTAGCTATTATTCCAGATGAACGGTACTAGAAAGGATGGATCAGAAAAGAAGTTGGAAAATATTTCTTGGGAAAACCCAGTGATAAGCCCAACAAATGAAAAGGCTAATTAATCTGGTCATATGAAGGGCATTCTGGCCTGGTTGTCGTTTTGACAATGGTAAAGACAAGACACATCCTCAGGTTAGGTGAGTTAACCTTTGTGTCTGTTTATCTTGAGAAAATTCTTGTATCTTGGACTAGCTGTGAATGGGCTCAGATGATTTTGTTATCTTCTAATCCTATTCCTTTGTTTGATGCAAAGTCTGATACCATTGCTATTTAACTTTAGAGCAGGGAAAAGGTAAATGACTTCTATTTGGGAAGTTTCAACAGTAGATTTTAAAACCAGGAATGTCTGTACTTCCCTCTAATACCATCGAAGGAGCTACCCATACAGTACAAGTCAGTCTTACAAAGAAAAGGGGGGAAGAAGGAAGGCAAAATCATCTAGAACTTAGATACAAAAAAGATACCGAACTTAGTTTTGAAGAGGAACAGCTCTTGAATACACATCAAATTTCTGTGGTTTCTGAAATTCCTCTTATCATGTGAGATATTTTCTACTGGTTATCCCCATATTCATTATTTACATTGAAAGAGCAATGTTCTTAAAACTTATTTTCAGTTTGGAGACTAGTCCATTGCCTCTCACAGAGAATAGATTTTACTGGCATTCATGTAAAAGTAGCCTAACTTAAATTAGCCTAATCAGCTAAATTTCAGTGACCATTTCACTTGGTCACTGCTTTGCCAGGCAGCACAGGTATATATAATCTCCATGTCAAATCAATGTCTGCAGCTTCCTGGCAAGCTTTCCAGTTGACCAGTATCATTTGTGAGCAGGATGCCTCACTGGGCCTCAGAGCAGAGCCATCTCACGACTGCCTCTGTGTGCCTCTCATATTTGCTAAGCCTGCATTTTACCCCCTAGTGCCTCATTTCCAAACCTTCCATGTACATAGTTTTTCTTCAAGAAGCACTGTGCTGACCTCAGGGAGCTGCTGGTATGAGAAGGTGGTGGTGTCTATTCTGCTGGAGCTGTAAGAGCACTATCATGAAGCCCTAACAGGAAGGCTCAGGTACTCCTATCAGGATATCACAGTGTGAACTGTTCAGTGTGGCTTTAGTGACATTGAAGGGAAATATTTACAGCCATTTTCTCTGCTGTAACTAGAACACAGATCATGCATTCAAACTATACAGAACAGCAGCTCTATATATGCACATCATCTACACCTATTTTAAACTTTCCTCTGAGAAAGATCTCTGAGAGATCTTTCTTTAGACCACCAGGGACCAATATTTTTCTCAGGACCTTTGCACTAATACTGATCAGGTGACAGACAATTTTACTCTAAAAATAGTGCCTCAGTGCAAATCAACCCCTGACCTTCACACATAGCAGATAACCAGATAACTTAAGAACGTATCTTAAGTATCTTAAGTATCTTAGGGGAAGTACAGGAACAGACTTTTTAGCAGGGTCAGGCCCTCAGAGGACCCTTCCTGCTCTAAGGATTCTATAATCCTATGATTCAAATAGGATAATTTTCAATCCTATTTGAAGGTAGATGACATATTTAAGGTATTTCTAAATTAAGATAAATACTAATATGATTTTATTTTGTTAAAACTATAACATAAAGCTAGCAATTTTCACATTCTCATAATTACCAGTCCAAAATGGAAGCACATGACCATGATACTGTGTGGTTCCATAGTGCGGCACAGAACTCCTCTGCTTTAAAACCCAACAGAAATGATAGGGCAGGATGCCAAAATGCTCTTGTAGATTTTATTCTAGAGATGTCAGTCCCTGGAGGCAAAGGTCCCTACCAGTCTCATGCTAGAACAGACTACTTACATCTCAGTAGAGGTAACATAAAGGAAATATCACATTCTGGGCCAAAGGCACACAGACTCCTCCATAGAGAGGCGTTCCGCACAAAAAAAGGCATGAAGGCTCACCTAAAGAAGGCAAGTATCCATGCTTTTTGGCATTTCAAAGTTCTCTCCACTTGTAGTTGTGGCTAGCTTGTCCTCATGGGGACAAAATTAGAAAAGAAAGACTTCACACCTTTCAACAAGAGAAAGGAGGTAACTTTAAGAACAGTGCAGCAAGAAGGGGGGCTCTTCTACACCTGCAGTCATGGCAGCACAGAAACTCGCATGCAGGACCTTCTACCCTACACCAGGGACAGCTTCTCTAGGAGATGTTTTTACCCAGCTGCTGAATCACCTCAGGTCTGTGAAAACCATCATGGTGTAATTAGCACAAACTGCATGCATGATGTTTGGGCATGTCTTCATTAAAACTTAGTGCTAAAGAGGAATTTAATCTTGTAGCAGATCTCTCAGTGCCAGATATTTGCTTCCATGACAGCTGTGATGCATGGACACCTTTGCTGTGCTCCCATCTTAAACTACGATTAACATTCTGAACCCCCCACCCTGAACCATCCCTGAAAACCACCCAGCCTATGTTCAGGTACAGCTTTCCGTGAGAGCTGGTTGCTGGCTGGTAGCGCACACGGCACCCAAAGGAGGGTCCACCTCAGCGGCTCCGTGCTGCCACCTGCTGGCAACTTGTGCCCGGAGCACAAATAGAGCGGGGCTGCCTGTGTGAGCTTCCCGTGACTGACAGGAGCTGCTGGAGCCCGAGGCTGAGGGGAAAGCTCATGGGGACTGAAACAGGCCAGGGGACAAGGGGGTAGGCGCAGCCCCTCTCTCAGCTGATGTCTCTGGGCCTTGGCTTCCTCCACCTGATTGCCGGTGGGGACTGAACTTTCTGCAAGCCTCTGAAGCTGAGAGTAAGCTCTACCTCTGACTTCACCCTCACCCACTGAGGCTGCAAGGAGAAGCAGCTGTGAACTCTGAGGGCAACAGCTCATCTTTTTCATTCGTTGATACTCGGGAGAGGTGATCACCCCCACCACGTGCACTCCAAGCTGAACACCAACAGTAGCTATGCAGCAGCCATGCTCCTGGTGGCACAGCACATCCCAGCAGAGCAGGGCAAGCGCCCAGGTGCGGCGTTCACACGCTGCCATTCCACTGGCTTCAGAGGGGCCACTCCAGCCTGCTTCTGACTGTTAACATTTCAGCTGAGAAAGGAGCTGTGCCGGACGGAGCAAGACTTTCTGGGATAAGAATAGCATCTGCCATCTTAGGACACGGCACAGTTGTCCAGCTCCTGCACGGCAACACGTTGCAGTGAGATATAGAAGGCAAGCTACCCGCTGAGGAATGTCTTCGAGTGCTATTCATGGAGGCGTATCATCTACAGCAGCAGGCCTGGCCCCACGCAGGAGCCTTGCAAGGGGGTTATTTTGAGCTTTGGACACTGAGGATTGAAGGGAGACAAATGACAGTGATCCTCCTGGCACAGGCAACCTCCAGAGCTCTGTGCACAAGCCCCGCAGCCTGTCACCGCTTCTGGGGATGACGCTTGTGAAGCTGATGGGCGATGCGGTGGGACCTGAGAGCCCAGGAGATGGGAGCCAGGAGGGAGCTGAGAGTTCGCTGGGGACACAAGGGCAGGCCTCAGGCCCACCTGTCCCAGACTCAGGCACTCCTCTGCCTGCTTTGTTTTTGACCACGTGCCTGAGAGCATCGGCAGGTAACTCTGTGCAGGTGAACACTGTGATCGGAGGAGACACAGTTAGACTTACGACTTGATAGCTGCTTCATCTTCAGAGAGTTAGCTTCTCTTTCATATCAGTGCTTGTTGTAATGTTTTGCTTTGTACAAGCCAACTAGTTTCAAATGCCACACTTACCAGTTTGTCCAGGAGCCTGCTTATAGTTCTTCTTCGCTGCTGCTACCTTATCTCTTCCCTTTGGCTGTCTTTGTGGCTGCCTTGCTTTCTTCTAATGTGATGATGTATCCTTGAGCTTCGACAGTGGAGCCAATGGCAGTGCAGGGTCTGCAATGTAGAATTTCAGAGACTGTTAGAGGTTTATGTTTGTACAGGTTTGCCCTGCCATTACAGTTAATGGTCATGCTCACTAGATGCTATGTCATCTAGACTCAGCCTCATTGGCAGCTTTGGAGAAACCTGCAGGTGTGAGGTGTGTGTGGTCAGGGATTCTAGAGCCACCCAAAGGGAGCACTGATTGTAGGTGAGTTTGGAAATTCAATGCTGACCACAGAGGTCCTGGTTATGATGGCAGAGCCATGCACACTGTCAGGCAAGGAAGTTGGATGAAAGGAGTGAAGATGCATGAGATTCATGAGGTTGCACCTGGGAGTCAGGTAGAAAATGCTGTCATAGATATGCAGCTGTGGAGAAACTTCACAGCAGTGTGTCTGTTTGAAGGCAGAGCTGTTGGCATGGACTAGCAAAGCTTAGACTGAGAGACTGTCCTTATCACTTCCCATAACACCCAATGACCTCCACTCAGAAGCTTTCCATTTCAAACACTATGAGTAAATCAAGGTTGAAAGCACTCATAGGCTACCTGTCTCAGCTTTGGCCACAGTCATTTTCTGCACAGTCATTTCCCTTCAGCCCGTAGCACTACATAGCACCCATTCTTGCTGCCCTGCTAGGCTTGGTACACCACGGAGGACCAACTTCTACTTTTGAATAGCAGCTCTTGTTCAATATTCAGAGTGGGAAACCCACAGACTCTCACAAAATTTCAGCAACACATCCTCTGTTCTCTGTTCTTACATGAGCTTCTTACTTCCCTTCAGTGCCAGCTGCACCTGACTCCTCAGCAACTGCTAATGGCTCCTCATCCACTCCACATCAACCTGCACCAAGGGCTCCTGCAGTGTGGAGTGATGGGCTTGAATGGCGAATGTTTCAGCCAGGGGAAATCCTGCTACACTAGGTGTAATTATGCAAATTTAAATGACATAAAGAATCACTAAATTCATGGACCTCAGTTAACACTAACCTGGTTTTGATTCATGGTATACTCAGCCCTGTGGCCTTTGTTCTTTCCAAGAGAATCTTCCAGGTCCATGTGGTCTTCCTGAAAGTAAGGGAGAGAAGATACTAGGAAGTACATATCTGCCAGTTAAACATCCATTTAGGCTGATACCTTTGCACATGCTTTTGACATGCAGTGATGCTCTTCATGTGCCTTTCACCTCAACCAAAGACCATTGGTAGTGTGTCAAAAGGCTTCAGCCAAGACAGCTCATGGAGGGCAGGACACCAGGGCAATACCTGCCTCATGTGCCTCCTCAGGGTCTGAATGGAAGGAAAAGCATTTGCCAATTTTCCCCTCCCCTTCTGAGACCCTAGAATACTGTCAGCTCAGCCTTTGGGTAGGACAAAATGAAAGTCCAGCTATCTGAGGGAGTAAAACACCCATCAGCTTTCTTCTTTTCCCTTGCCTGAGGCTGTGCCACACGCAGCCAGTTGTGCAAGAGCTTACAAGGCTGACATTTGAGGTGATGGGATGAGGAGGTGCGTTCTTCTATGCAACCTGTGGAAAATCAGCCTGAGGGGGCTTCCTTTCAGTAGGTTGCCCCAGGCAGGGCTCAGCCTTCTGCCACATTGAAGGGAAACCACAAACAGATGGCAGCAGCTCAGAGAATCTAAAGTAAGAGAAAATGCACAGTTTAGAGGCACCTTCAAAGTTCATAACAGTGCACTAATTTTGGTGTCTGCAGGAAATTGTTTCTGCTGAGGAACTGTCTGTCCATCATGGTGTGATACACTGCGCCATCTGATAGCTTAGCTAGAGAGCTTAGTTAGAGATCTGTCATTGCCATGATCACAACTCATAGCAGGGAAGGGAAAAGGAAAGGGATCGCTCTCTTGCCACTCACATGGCACTAAGCTGTGCTGACAGGACACTGGGAGAAGCATTAAGAATATGTGAGGGCAAGAGTAGAGCAAAGAGCTTGAAAACAATGTATGTAGCTGCATCTGTAATATCCCAAGCTTATTCAAATGAAAAAGAAAAAGGAAACAAAAAAGAAAAAGGAAATTAAAACAAAAAAAAAAAGAAAAAAAAAAGAAAAAGAAAAAATTCCAAATAGAAAAAGAAGAAGGAAAAGGAAAAGAAAAAAGGAAAAGGAAAATCAGAGAAAAAGGAATAGAAGAAGAAAAAGAAAATAACAACAACAAGGAAGCCACTGTTGGTAGCTCATGTGTATATTAATCTATGTTTTTTATTCTCTAGACATTGACATGGTTACAAAGACATTGCAAAAGAAAGTGACAGAGGGTTCACATTTTGTGCATTCCTCAGGCTGCTTTGCTGCCTCATGACATCCTCACTCTTCCCCTTCTATCTTCTTACTGTGAAACTCCCGACTCTTTACACGGAGCTTGTTGACCTGTGACTCTGCAATGTCAGCCCGCTCCTCGGCTTCCTCCAGCTCGTGCTGGATCTTGCGGAACTTGGAGAGGTTGACATTGGACAGCTCCTCCTGTACAAGGACAAGGAGTTGGTGGTGAGGACCCAAGACAACATTTTCAGTCCTCCTGTGCACAGACTTTCTGGGGCTGTGGTGGCTCCCCAGCCCAAAGCACAGACCTCCTGTTCTCCCATTGCTGACCCAGAACCCTCCCAAAGACCTTTTCATTTTCACTTATTTAAATTATCCTATCTGAACTAAGGAAAGCAGTTTTTGAATTCTTATCTCACTTTTGCAGTCCAGATTGTGTCTGGAAGAGGCATAGCTCAACAGTCTAGTGTACTTTTGGCCGTCTGTTTAGTCTTCATACTACAAAGTTTGGGCTATGGAAGAATGCTTGTTCCCCATGTGGGTTTATAAGTGATCCATAGGGAACTGCCTTCTTGTGCCACTCATGAGTGTAGTTTTCACACTCCTTCTCCACATTTGCTGTGACAGCACTGATATGTAACTGCATGATATCTCTTTCCATAGCCATACAAACCTTTTGCAATCCACACTCCCAGTCTCTGTGGGAAGTAACTCTTAACTCACTACTTTTTTTAGGAAGTTGTTTGCTTTGCAGAGAAAATGGAAACTTATTTCCAGTTCAGCAGATGAACTACAAATTTCTATCTCCTCTTCTGGTTCAGTATCCTAGTTCTGCAATCCCTAATATAAGGTGCGGAACGTGGAAGAGATAAGTCAGTTAAGATGTCCTAAATCTCCCCCTCTCAAATCAACTACTCATCATAGGTCAGCAAAATTTGTCTGTACTTGGCTGTGTGGAGGAAGGAATCAGACCTCAGAAATTTATTGGGCTGTGAGCCCAATCAGCCAGTCTGCCCTCCAGTATGAAAGAAACTGCAGTACATCTCTCAGTTTACCCATGAAAACAGCATGGCCCAAAGAAAGCAAATCCAGTTATATTATCAGGAATATGTTACTAGAGCCATTAAACTTCTCTAGGTAAACCATCCCTCAGAGGCTTCATAAGGAGGAGTCTCTTGAAGGTAAACAAAAAACAATATCCAATTGAAACCATCATTATTCGCCAGTTTCTATGCTTTCCAACTCCCTGATATATTTTCTGTTCCACCTCAGAAAGTTGTATTTGTCAACTCTACCAGAAATACTTACAGCCTCCTCAGCTTGTCTCTTGTAGGATTTCACCTTCATCTGCAGTTTGTCCACCAGATCCTGGAGTCTAAGAATATTCTTCCGGTCTTCCTCAGACTAAAGCAGATAGTAAGCAGGAAAGAGAGAGAATTGATTTTCCCCACACCACAAAATGACATTTCCTCTAGGACTTCATGGAGAAATGCCTTGACTTTCTGTCAGATGGATGTGTCAACACAAAGATGCCATCAACCTTACCTGGTAGGTCAGCTCCTTCACCCTCCTCTCGTACTTGCGCACACCCTTCACGGCTTCAGCGCTGCGCTTCTGCTCAGCATCAACCTCCCCTTCCAGCTCCCGTACCTGCAATGAGAAACCCATCATTGGAGCTTCCCTGCTATCGCTGACCTGGGATTGCACACGCTTGCACAAATACCAGTCCTACGCACCCTGGCCTCCAGCTTCTGGATTTGCTTCTTGCCTCCCTTCAGGGCCAGCTGCTCCGCCTCATCCAGACGGTGCTGCAGGTCCTTCACCGTCTGGTCCAGGTTCTTCTTCATCCTCTCCAGGTGGGCACTGGTGTCCTGCTCCTTCTTCAGCTCTTCTGCCATCATGGCCGCCTGGAGAGGCAAAGCAGCAGCAAAGCCAGGTTGGAGTCAGAGACCTCTTGGGGGAAATGCGTTGGCCGTCAGCAGTGAAAGAGCCCTGACTCACATCGGTGATGGCCTTCTTGGCCTTCTCTTCAGCATTGCGGGCTTCCTGGATGGTATCTTCCATTTCGCTCTGAATTTGGGCAATGTCTGTTTCTAGTTTCTTCTTGGTGTTGATCAAGCTGGTGTTCTGTACAAACAGAGATTGCAAGACTTGTACTCTGAGACCTGAAGCACACCAGCTACAGTCTAAACCAGTTCTTTAGTCTTCAACCTTTACATGTTGAATGTGGAATTCTTTGTTAAATGGCTGCTTACACAATTTCAGTGGTGGGCTAAGGTGATGGACTGTGACCATGTTTTCATCGTTGGCACCACTATTTCCTGCCACTATAACAGTGTCTACACAACTAGTTTGACCATTGAGGCCTCACCTGGGTATGGAGGAGCTGCACACGCTCACTTGCATCCAGAAGCTCCTGCTCAGCCACTTTCCTCGAGCGCTCCGTCTGCTCCAGGGCTGCCCGTAGCTCCTCAATCTCAGCCTGCAGCAGGTTTGCTCTGCGCTCCACCATGGCCACCTGCTCCTTCAGGTCCTCCTGTGACCTGAGGGCGTCATCCAAATGTATTTGTGTATCCTGTAAAAGAGGCAAGAGAAATGACAAGAGGCACAGCAAACCCAGGTAACTAAAATATCAGGGAAGACATTCCCTTAGGTGTATTTTGCTGAACACACCTTCAACACTGTCTGCGTGTTTCTCAGGTTCTTTTGTGCCTCTGCGGCAACACGGTTGGCATGGCTCAGCTGGATCTCCATTTCATTCAGGTCTCCCTCCATCTTCTTCTTCAGCCGCAGGGCTTCATTCCTGCTCCTGATCTCAGCATCCAGGCTGCTCTGCAAGGACTCCACAATTCTGAGGTGGTTTCTCTTCAGCTGGTCAATTTCCTCATCTTTCTCAGCTATCTTCCTGTCAATCTCAGACTTGACCTGGTTGAGCTCCAGTTGGAGGCGCAGGATCTTCCCCTCTTCGTGTTCCAGGGAGGCCTGGACACATAATTGTCATCATTTATAAGTAAAGTAAAACGGCTTCTTACTTTCTATCTGATTACAGAATATCTCAAGAAATCTGAAGTAGATACGCTCTGTAGCCAGAACAGAGGACAACCATGCCTTTCTCACCAGATTGCCTCATTGCTGATACTTTTAGTGTGGATACCAGTTATTATGAGCATGTACCTCAGCTTCCTCCAAGGCAGCCTGGATTTCAGACTTCTCCTGCTCAATCTGCTTCTTGACTTTCTCCAGCTCATGAATTGCCTTTCCTCCCTCTGCAATCTGCTCCGTGAGGTCAGAAATCTCCTCTGTAGAGAAGAATGAACATTCACATGGTCAGATATAGAGGATACAGGGAAAGGCCCTGTGACACCAGCATAACAGGTCTGCTCCCATCCCTGCAGGCACAGACCCAGGTGGAAAGGTGGGCAGGAAAGCTTCTGAGAAAGCCCTGCCAGCACGAAAGGCTGAGCGACTTACGCTGCAAGTTCTTGTTCTCACGCTTCAGCGTTTCCAGGTGGTCCAGGGACTCCTCATAGGCATTCTTCATCTTGAACAGCTCTGTGCTGAGGGAGCGAGACTCCTTCTGGGAGGCCTCCAGCTCAGCCTGCGTTTCCTCGTACTTCTGCTTCCATTCCGCCAGGATCTGAGGAGCAACAGATCATGAGTACGGATGTGGCAGTCATGTTCTGCTCAGGAAACGCAGGGCTGGAGCCCAGAATACCTTGTCAAAGTTCTTCTGCTTCTTGTCCAGAGCTGCGCAGGCAGCATTTGCTCGCTCCACGTCAATCATCAGGTCCTCCACCTCATTCTGCAGCCTCTGCTTTGTCTTTTCCAGGGAAGCACATTTGGCATTCACGGCTTCAACGTGTTCCTCTGCATCCTGCAGGCGCTGTGCCAGTTTCTTCCTGCAAGATGAGCACAGGTAATGATTTGGGAGCAAAGAAGAGTCCATGCTCTGTGCTTGATAGGATTTTGACAAGTCCTTGATTTACCTATTCATGTACTATGGACACTAATCACCAGCACTGAAAGGAATCTCTAAACCTGCTGTTGTCTTCCCAGTTCTGTTTCCCTGTTTTGAATAATACATATGCCCTCTATGTCTGCCATTCTTATAGTGTGTTTACTATTCCCTGTGTCGGAGGAATATTTTGCTTTACATTTTTCAAATATCTGTTTCATAGCTTATCGTGTACCACAGCCACCACTCTGCTCTAAAGCACAGTTTGGGTTTCTTCATAGTATCACATTTGTCTGTTCATATTTATCATGTTAGTCTTCCTCTTTTTTGTCTTCTACCTCCCCACTCACCACTCTCCCCACATACTTGGCCTCCTCCAGCTCCTCTGTGCGCTGAATAGCGTCCGTCTCGTATTTGGTTCTCCACTGGGCCACTTCGCTGTTGGCCTTGGACAGGGCACGCTGCAGCTCACCCTTGGCTTCCTGCTCCTCCTCGTATTGTTCCCGGAGCAAGTCACAGTCATGGCGGGCAGATTGTAAGGCGTGGGCCAGGGCATTCTTGGCCTGTGCAGAAAATTGAATTAAGGCAATGAACAGCCTGTGAAACAGTACGATGGTGAGAAAGGAAAAATTGTTTAAAACAATTTGAATCAGAAATCTGCGGTCCGTTCAATGTGAAAAAGTGTGTATATATTCTCAAAAGTTTCTTAACAGTTCAATCATCAGAACATGGAATGTTTGTTCAGGAGATATGATGGGTAGATTCTAAATAAAAAACATTAGGGTGAATTCTTTGAAATTTGTTCTGATTGTCTTACTGTATTAAAGTAAAATAGAAACTCTGTTTATATAGATATATATCAGCCTTGTTTATACAGCATTAATCAATGGTATATAAACAGTATACACCATCATTACATCAACTGAAAATCTAAGGATGTATTTTCCTGCTTTTATATCCAGTTTGGAGGTGATGCCTCCATTGACTTTCTTCCCCTAATAGATAGGGTGGTTTGCAAACCTGTCCACCAGTTTCAAAATGTGCAAAATAAACATTTTGATTTTATATAGAGTTATAGGATTTATTTAAGAAAAAAATTAGCTGAATCCCAAGCCTACCCAGCTACAGGAGGTACCTTTATTTCTTCCTCTAGATGTCTCTTTAATTCCTCAATCTGTTGAGTAAATGCCTGTTTGCCTCTTGATAACTGAGATATCAAAGCATCTTTTTCTTCCACCTGCCGTGAATATTCACCTGGAAAATTTTACAGATAGACTGTAGTTTCAAGAGAAATACTAAAACAAGATGCGCTTGTAACACTTTATACTAGTTTATAGAGGATAAGCCAGCTTGAATACAACATGACACTTTTCTTGGCAGAATTACTTGCAAATCCTTCCATTCTATGGGAGTGTATGGATACCTTACCGGCTTCTGTCTGCAGTCGAGCTCTTTGAGTATTGAGGTCATTGATCATGCGCTGATGCTCTTCCTCCTTTGTCTTAATCTCACTCAGCTGATCTTCCAGTGTGCGGCACATCTTCTCCAGATTTGCCTAGGTATGAAAAACATTTAGGGAAAAGAAGAATATCATTACATTTTGGCATGATGCTCTTGTTATGAAAATTGACACTACTGGGTATGATTGCAAATTGCAATTTAAAGGTTCAGAATCATGTATTTGGTCATAGGATAATAAGCCTAAAGTATCCTATACCTTAGCTTTGGAGACAGACTCCATGTTGCTGGCCAAGTCATCAATCTCCATCTTCAGCTCACTCTTCTCCTTCTCCAGCTTCTGCTTGACTCGTTGCAGGTTGTCGATCTGCTCCCCAAGCTCCGCTGTGCTGTCCGCATGCTTCTTCCGCAGGGCGGCAGCCGTGGCTTCGTGCTGCAGCGTGGCCTCTTCGAGGTCACGGCGCATCTTCTGGAATTCTGCCTCGCGCTTCTTGTTCATCTCAATCTGAGCTGCCGTAGCCCCTCCTGCTTCCTCCAGGCGCTCACTGATCTCCTCCAGCTCCCTGGAGAGGTCAGCTCGGTGCTTCTCTGCTTTGGCCCGAGAGGTTCGCTCTGCCTCGATTTCCTCCTCCAGTTCCTCAATACGGGCCTGGGGAACATCAGGAACCCTTCACACCCATGTCCTTCTCCTTCAGATGTTTTCTGAAGGGCAGAAGGGAAGGACCAGAGACTTGCCTGCAGCTCCTTGATCTTCTTCTGTAACTGCATGCCCAGGGCTTGCTCATCCTCAATTTTGCTCTGGATTTGGCTGATTTCAAAGTCTTTCCTTTTGCACAAGTTAAGTGGTGTTAGTGCCTGAAAAAAACATCTAAGTGTACCCACCAACACTCAGGTGTCCCACAGCCTCACTTACTTCTTCAGTTTCTCATCCAGCTGCTGTTTATCATTTTCCAAATCCATTATGCTATCATGGGCCAACTTCAGGTCTCCTTCAAGTTTCCTCTTTGCTCTCTCAAGGTCCATGCGCAGCTTCTTCTCTTGTTCCAGGGACCCTTCCAGCTAAACAGAATGAGATCATAGTGCTCTGCCTGCCATGTTTATCTCCACAACAGTCCCATAATAGCCCTAAGCTTTTGTTCTTACATCGTCCACTTGCTGCTCCAGCTTGGTTTTAGCTTTGGTCAGCGTATTGACTTTGTCCTCTTCAGCCTGCAGGTCATCCAGTGTCTGCTGATGGGCCTCTTGGAGGGCTTTCTTCTCTTTTGTCAGCTTCACAATGGTCTCATCCAGGGCTGCCATCTCCTCTGTGAGGTTTTTCACCTTTGACAAGTGGAAAGTAAATGTATATGAAAAATGTTGTTTACAATTTAATACTGTGTATCACAACAGAATTCTTTCCAGAGTGACAACTTCTGCCTCATACCTTGTTTTCGGTGGCATGCTTTTCCTTCTCAACCTTGGCCAACGTTAACTCCAGGTCATCTATATCTTTCTTCAGCTCTGAACATTCATCCTCCAGTTTCCTCTTCTTGGCTGTCAGCTCAGCATTAATTTCCTCCTCATCCTCAGCCCGTTCTGTCACCTCCTTAATTTTGGCTTCCAGCTGGATTTTGGTTTTGATGAGCTGATCACACCTTTCCTCAGCATCAGCCAAGCTATCTGCTTCCTGATGGGAAGACACATGTTTTCTTCATTTATGTTCTGAAGTTTTCTAAGTATGTCTTAAAAGCAGGGCTGAAATTGACTATTACTCACACAACTGACTTATTTTGCTGAATTTGTTGTTTTTGTTTGTTTGTTTGTTTTTGAGAAGGGTATACAGCCTTTCTCTGGAAACTATTGATTCTGAATTTTTTTCTCCTGGGTTTGGGATTGGGTAAGTGTGAGAAATTCTCACAGTAAATAAAGATTTTAAAGACTTTTTCTTCTTCAAAAATGCTGTATTGAATATATTTTCTTTTGTGATTTAATTCTGTAGAAAAAACTTTTTTGTGGGGAGTAATAGTTTTGGTAATCTAAGAAATAATTTAATGGAAAAAAGGGAGTCTCTATACGTTTATTAAATTTATATAATTTTTGTTTTCATTATAATTTGACCTTGATTCATCCTAATTAAGTCAAAAACACATAGAGCTCTATTATGTAATTAACAACAGAGGAAAGAAAAAGACCCACAGATGGTGTGACTGTTTCTCAGAAACATGGACTCGGTGTCTGTATCTTCTCAAACTAAGTGGAAATTAGAAGATGTATTTCCCAATTTCTGAGCGAATGATTAGTTAATAGTAAATAAGAAAAGGGTAGATGGCTTCCCCTGAACAGTTTACACTACTTTCAACTCTGGCTTACATTTACACTCCAGAAGGAATTCACTGTTCTACATCCTGGTGCTATAAAGACAGCCTCTGTAGAATTCAATTGCTCAGTGGGTGTCGAGGGCTTAGGTAGAACTCTACTCTGAGTATTTCATGTTTACTAGCTGTAGATCACTTCTTTAGCTGAAAACAAAAGCAGTGACTCCAACTTCATGTTCACTTATTCTTTGTATGGGCATTCAAGAGTATCAAGAGTATGTCATGAGGAAACACCTGTTTCCTAAACAGTGCATAGAAATGATTGATAAATCTTCAAATTTCTGACTTCTGGTCTTCTGTAACCTGACCTTCTGTTTGATGAAGAAAAATCTGAACATGCAAACTTGTTTTCTCTGTGGTAGTGAATGATAAACTCACAGCCTGCACTTGGAGCTGCAGATCATTTTTCTCCTGCAGCAGGGACACCATTTTCTCCTCCAGCTCCTTCCTCTTTGCCTCAGACTTTGCAAGCTCTTCCTTGGTCTTCTCAAACTCTTCCTTCATGGTGGCCATCTCCTTCTCAGACTCTGCGCTCTTCAGCAGGGGCTTGATCTTGAAGAACAGCTTCATCCAGGGCCAGTGCTTGACATTCATGAATGCACGAACATTGTACTGGATGCAGAAGATGGACTCTCTGAAGCATAATTAAAATGTACATTTGATTATTTTGTGAGATATGATCACTAGGACTTTCCCCAAAGTACAGTGCCTTTAAGTGAAGATGGGAAACACCTACCTCCTCTCCACCATTCTCTGGTACTCCACTCTCATCAGGAAGCCCCTGCACCTGGCCTGTGTGCGAGTGATGAGCTGTGCCAGCTTCTCATCCCTCATCTCCTCCAGGAGTCCCAGCAGCCCAGCTTTGAAGAACACCTGAAGAAACAGAACATTGCAGTGCATCACTGTCAGGTAGAACAAAACACAAATACAGGGACTGTGTTGAGGAGAGTTGGTACCTTGGTGTGACCAAATTTGTATTGGGTGTGGTCCACATCAATAGATGAAAGGAGTTTCTCAGAAGCTTTCTTGCTATCAATGAACTGTCCCTCGGGAATGGCACTGGCATTAAGAACCTTGTATCTGCAGTCAAAAACAGATTAGGGTGTATTCAACAACCAAACCACTGCTTGTATTGAATGCCTTGATATTTTGTGGGAGAAATTATAGTTTTACAGGTACTGTTTTCATGCTAATTATTTCTGTCATTTGTATGAAACAGATGTGTGCGGAACCTCAGTACTAGTGAAGCTGATATTTATGGAGATGAGTCCATAGCATTAGTTTCTTTTTTGAAAAGAATAAAGAAATTCTGTGCAGTGCATAGAGTAGGAAATAGAGTGGGTTTAATCAGTTGTACAGGGTGCTCAGCATAGCTGAAGTCAGTAAGGAGAGAAAGGCTTTTACCTCTGTTTAAAGTCTGCATAGAGGACTCTGCTGGGGAAGCCTTTCCTGCAAATCCTGATCCCCTCCAGCACGCCGTTACAGCGCAGCTGGTGCAGCACCAGTTCATGCTCCATGGCACCTAACAATTCATTGCATAAATGAATACCAGTTTTCTACAAAGAGGGAATGGTTGTAGAAGTGGAAAATCTCTTTTTCCTTAAGCTTCTCACCAGGTGTTTTTGTTTCATTTGGGATGATGCAGCGGACAAAATGTGGGTGAGTGCTCCGTAGGTTGGTCATCAGCTTGTTTAAGTTCTCCTAGAGGGATCAGTAAGTAATGTCAGTTTTGTCTAGTGTCTGATATATCAAGCTTATGGGAATGACTCTTGAGACTTGTCAGAATTAGCTATGCTTCCAAACACTCCAGTAAAGCCACAAAGCTCAAACATTTATTCCATTTGTAGACAGTTAATGTCATTATTGAATTCTGATATACTGCTATAGTGCTGTTAATCCAGTGGAAACTATTATACAGTTTCTCACTTCCACACAAAGAAATGAAGTTGTTTTGTGTTCTACCTACTAAAGCTAATCTATTTGAGTAAAAATCAGTTTTATTCTGTTTTTAAATAAGTTAAATACCTTCTTGGAAAATGTTTCTAAGGAGACTCTGAATTCACCATAATACAAGCCTCATAGAAATGCAGGTATGCTAAAATTACAGTTGAAGTCTGACCCAAAGACTTAAAAAAACAGTACAATCTTCTCAAAACAAACAAACTAAAATAAGATTCAATTTTCTTAATCACTGAAGCCTAAATGCTTGATTTTGAACAATACATTTTAGCAATATTAAAATTAATCTTGAAAAAAACAGTAATGAGAATAATTTTATCAACTTCACAGTAATACAAAAGTAGCACCTTAATATTTAATATTGCTTTTAGCCTTTCTCCATGTTACAAAGAGATAAGGAATACAGTACTGTACCCGGAAAAGAGCCGAAACAGTTTGGAAAGAAGAACCCTTCTTCTTGCCACCCTTTTTGCCTCCACCAGCCTCTGCAAATGATAAAAATGAAGAGTACTTAACATGGATTCTGCATATTGGAGAGTGTAGAACACCAAATAACATTAGACATTCAGTGTTCCCTGCTCTAATTAACTTTAAACATTTATGAAAGGATAGAATTTACAGAACTAACCTGCATCTGCTCCACCATAGGTAGCAAACAGTAAGGCCAGTGTCTTCACAGATGACTTCTGGTACAACCCAATGACAGTTTCGTTCAGGGGGTCCTTGTTCTTCTCAAGCCAGCCAGAGATGTTGTAGTCCACTGTGCCAGCATAGTGCACCAGGGAGAAGTGGGCCTCAGCCTTGCCTTTGGCAGGCTTGGGCTTCTGGAAGTTGCTGGACTTGCCCAGATGCTGGTCATAGAGCTTGTTCTTGAAAGAGGTGTCAGTTGCCTTTGGGAACATGCACTCCTCTTCCAGGATGGAAAAGATGCCCATGGGCTGGGAGATATCACAACAGATAGGACAGAGAAACAGATAAAAAAGGAGGCAACTTTTGATTAAAAAGAAGGTAGAGTCCAAAGAAAGGGTTGTTTCTGTGTATTTCACAACCATTTGACAGAGAAAATTAACTGAGGCTCATCTTTTTTTGCTGATGGAAATATACCTTCTCAATGAGCTCAATGCATGCAGCCAGGTCCATCCCAAAGTCAATGAATGTCCATTCAATGCCTTCCTTCTTGTACTCCTCTTGCTCCAGCACAAACATGTGGTGGTTGAAAAACTGTTGCAGTTTCTCATTGGTGAAGTTGATGCACAGCTGCTCAAAGCTGTTGAACTGCCAAAAGTAAAAAGAGTTGCAAAAAATGTTTGCAAGGTTCAGGAATAATAGCAAGATTTTTTGCTGTGTAATCCCAGTTCTTCTTCATGGATTATAGTTTAAGGCCTCTTCCTCTTTTTTTTCTTTCTTTTTCTTTTTCTTTTTCTTTTTCTTTTTCTTTTTCTTTTTTTTCTGTGGTTAAGGAAAAAGTAATTCCAAGCAAAAAGTGCAGGAGGATTATATCTTCTCTTAAATATGTCTCAGAATTCCCTTTATTCTCAATCGCCATTTTAAGAAACTGCTAGGAAAACTGTGCTACTCACATCAAAGATCTCAAAGCCAGCGATGTCCAGGACACCAATGAAGTACTGCCTGGGCTGCTTGGTGTCCAGCTGTTGGTTGATGCGAAGAACCATCCACAAGAACATCTTCTCATAGACAGCCTTTGCCAGAGCACCTACAGCATTGTGCACCTAAAGCAAAGGCAGATGTTTGCATTTACCATGCACAGCAGAGGAGAATCAAAGAGCTCTTAATTCAAAGCATGGTTTCAGGTTACTGTTTCTTACCTGCTGCACAGTTTGACCTTTGGTCACATACTCATTCCCAACTTTGACTCGAGGGTAGCACAACGCTTTGAGCAGGTCTGCTGAGTTCAGACCCATCAGGTAGGCAGCCTTGTCTGCAACTAAGCACCAAGAAAGAGTGAGAAGAGAATTAAATGTTGGACGGTGCCTGAAGTTTGGTCCTTAGAGATTGTCTCAAAAGTAACAGCCATGTTCTCTGTTAAAAATTTGCAAGTATTTGAGTCAAAGCTACAAAGCTAATGTCTGTGTTCTCTATACGATGCATAGTCCTTTCTAAGCTTTGGTTTCTACAAATGTTATTAAGGAGAACTCACTGCTTTTACCCTTTTTCAGACATGACTGTGATACTTCACACTTTCTATTCCTATAGCAAGTGAGTCTTGATTCAGAGAACTGGAGGTGTGAACTTTAGGTCTGTACAGGAGAGGAATCAAATATGCATCTCACATATGTGTTCCTTCTCAACATGTGAGGATGAATAGATGTTAGAGCCATTACAACTAGAGCACTTCATTACCCCAAAATATAAATCTATCCTAACAAATGTATGACCAATAACATTATGGCAGCAGGCACCTATGGTTCCTGAATTCCTGCCAGTGCACACCAGATTTTTGTTTAGCAAGTAGTCATAGAATTAAAACAGAAATATGATAGATGAGGTAGGTGTATCAAAAATTACATAACCATTGAATTCTATTTTTTTTATTCTAATACTGTATCCTTTGCAGAGTTTGTTGAGTTAGCTGATACCTTCTGTGCCATCTGGCTCTGCCTGCTCCTCTCGCTGTTTCTGCTTGAACTTCAAGTTCCCATAGTGCATGACAGCCCCTGTCAGCTTGTAGATGGCAGTCTTTTCATCAGCAGTGAAGCCCAGGATGTCAATGGCGCTCTGGCAACAGACTCAGTAAAATAAATAAATTTGTACCAGAGCCGCCGTCCATAAAATTACCTGTTTTGTATGTTACTCACATCTGTAGCCATAAGCTCTTCTTGGTCATCAATGCTGGGAACAGAAATCTCACCTTGACTCACAAAGTGGTAGTCATAGGGGTTGGTAGTAATAAGGAGCATGTCTGAAAGCAGAGGTAGAAAGGACACAGACTTGGTTTTTCAGCTGGGCAGTAGAGAAAACAGTTGCTTGGTGATCATCTCCAAAAAGATGTAATGATCCTTCCTACCTATTAGCTCTGGCTTCTTGTTGGACATGATCTGATAAAAGATGTGGTAGCTTCTTTCTGCCTTGAGCTGGAAAGTGACCCTGGACTTCTCCAGCAGATCTGTCAAGGAAGGGAGAGTTAGGTACAAGACAGGACACGGAGGTGGGAATTTGGGAAGGAATGGAGCAGGCCAGGAGCATCTCTTACAAGTTTCAATGTCAGCAGAAGCCAGTTTTCCTGTGGCCCCAAAGTGGATTCTGATGAATTTACCCTGTTGAGGAAACAGAGGAGCATTCAACCTGGATGGCTTCTTTGGACAACTCCTTATTTAAGAATATCACTAGCCCCATCATTACTGTAAGGGGAGTAGCGACATACAAAGCGTGAGGAGTTGTCATTCCTCACAGTCTTGGCATTTCCAAAGGCCTCCAGCAGCGGGTTGGCACTGATGATTTGATCCTCAAGTGTTCCCTACAGGATAACAATTATTCCTGGATAATTATTATTTTCCAAAATTCATGCTAGGAACAGAATAAACATTGATTCAAGCCAGCATCTCTTAATGTACCTGCATTTTGCCAGACTGCTCCTCCTTCTTCTTATCTCCGCTGGCTGCAATTGTTGCAAAGTACTGGATGACACGTTTTGTGTTCACAGTCTTCCCTGCACCGGATTCTCCGCTGTCAAACCAAACAGAGAAGCAGAGAGCGTGAGGTCAGGGAGAAGGTACACACAGGGCACAGGGCAGCCCCGCAGGGACCCGAGCAGGGAGCGTACTTACGTGATCAGGATCGACTGATTCTCGCGGTCTGTGAAAGAGGCAAAAGGAAAGTTTAACCATTGTCCAGAGAAGCACTGCGCTGACTTAAAAGCAAAGCTGTAAGTTGGAGCTTCTTTTGAAGCACCAATTCCCAGGAAAAAGAAATGGATTTGCTTCCATATCCCTCAGTGGCAGCACAAATGGAGGCATACAGCTGTCAGGGGCGCGTGGTCCTCACACAAACTGTGTATCCTCTTGCCCTTCACACAGTTCTAGATTCAAGGAATCTAGGCAAAATGCCTACCTGTGTTCAAAGTAAACGACTGTCTAGAGCAATAATGCTTTCTCTTCCATCATTGGAAAATAGTAACAAACTCTGAGTCCAGCTTTACTTCTGCACTAGGAAAATGTAGGATTTGGTACAATACAGTGTAAATAGCACCCAGTGTTGAAGCTGTGTGCATCTGATCCAGCTTGTCTTAACATTGATTCCTCCTACACTTACTGTCATACAGCTCTGTGGTGTTTGGTGCTGGTTTGTCACATAGTGCAGTAAGAGCAATGGGACTCTTCAGTTCAGATTGCTTTGAAGGAGATCAGGCACTCACCAGTCAGCATGAACTGATAGGCGTTGTCAGAGATGGAGAAGATGTGTGGAGGGGCCTCCTGGCGCTTTTTGCCTCGGTAGGCCAACACCACCTCCGGGTTGTACACCGGCAGCCACTTGTAGGGGTTGACAGTGACACAGAAGAGGCCCGAGTAGGTCTGTGAGGAAGGGACACGGCACGTTGGCTTCCACTCAGCCGGGCACAGCAGTCCTCCCCAGCTACGCTACCCAAGGAAGAGAGCTGCTGGTACTTACGTAGATCATCCAGGCTGCGTAACGCTCTTTGAGGTTGTACAGCACAGCGGGTTCATGGAGGTGGGTCATCATGGCCATGTCCTCAATTTTATCGTACTTGGGAGGGTTCATGGAGAAGACCTGATCTTCCTTCACAGTCAGAGTCTGTAAAGGAAGTGAAAGATCTGTCTATGTCAGCTAAAAGCTCGAAGTGGAGATTAAATGCTGATCTGAAGTTTGCTTTTATCTCACCTCTCCAGCTTCAGTCTTGACAGTGACCTTCCCTGTTTCCCTGCTTTGGATTGTCCCTTTCACAAAGGATTCCTTAGGATGCGCCACAAAGACAGATGACTTGGCATCAAAAGGCTTGTTCTGGGCCTCAATTCTTTCCTTCTCTGACTTTCGGAGGTAGGGAGCTGCCTCTCCAAAGACAGCCATCTCAGCATCTGAAGAAGCCATGGCTGCTCTTCACTGAAGGCACGTTAACAGAGTCTGGTGGGGAAAAAATGTTGTGGATCACTGATAAATTCCTTACTCTGAAGCTAAGAAAATTCTAGTTAATATTCCAGATAGCCTCTTAGCAACAACCACTTACATTCAGTCTGACTTGAACTTAAAAGTTCTAAGTCCTGCTCAAGAGAGAGACTTGAACTTCTAAAAAACCTCAACAATAAATAATAGAATATCATCTCAATACTGACTACAATTTGGCATCTCAATTTGATGAATTCTGATCAGTTTTGAGACTTTCTCATAAAAGAACCTACAGCCAGAGAAAACCACTCTCTGTCTGGTCCTTAATTATGAATGATGATTCATTAAGACAGTACTTCCTTTTAAAAAGTATTACCATGCAGACTATTAATTAAGTTACTTCACTTTTTAGATCCTTCCTGTTTTCAACAGTCTAGCCTAAGCAAGTGTGTAGCAATACAAAGCTGATACAAGAGAAATCATGCAGCTGTAAATAATCCTGTAAATAGTCTGTACTGTAGGATTGCATTATTTAGTATATTGCCCTTTAAGAATTGACTTCTGTAGGGGAAAATGGTCAATCCTGTGAAATAGGAATGGCAGTTGTTTCTTGATGCAGCAAAGAGTTTTAGAGAAATTTCCTAGATTGCAGTTACAGACATGCACTGAAATTATATAAACACTCTTGTTCAATGGACAGTCCATAATGGAAATGGTCGGCAGCGGCAGGATAAATTGACTGGATTATTGCAAGGACAGTGTCCTCTTTTTCCAAGCTCACAAAATGCATGCTCTTACCTTGAAGCCTTCTGTGGAGACAGGCCAGACTTGTCCCTGTGAGATTTTATAGTGTCTCGTCTGCAGAAGCTGTAGATGCTCCCCCTTTCTTCGGTCAAAACATTTCTGGCAAAATTTCTTTGGCAAAGCATTGTCTGGCAAACTACAGACATAATTGTCATTTGATTTGAATGATATAATTAGAATGGTTTTATATCTTACTGACTATGTGAATATATCTATAAATAATTTATCAAGTGTGTTAAGGAGAAAATCTAGACTACTCAAGGCACTTAGAGAACTTGGATGCTGGAACTTATGGTTTCTATTGCTGGCTTTCTCAGTGATTTGCTGTTTGACCCATGGCAGTTTGCTTGGTATGTTTATATCACAGTTTTTCAGTCACACAATGGGAATGATAGCATGTCTATGATGCTTTAGGAACAGACACACTGACAGCAACAGGAAAGGTAGGTCAAAAAACAGCAAATTGTTTTTAAGAACTGCTTTGCATTTGTATGTTCTAAAAATCAGGGAGTCAAAATGTATTACAGCTGCAGTTTCTATATAGGAAAGTCACAATAGCTGAGATGGTTCAGAATACGTTGAGTTGAAGTTCAGGGGGCTCTTCCAAGTAACAGGAGACTCTAGTTTGAAATGGAACTCTAAACAGATTCCTTAGCTGACTTTGAGATATCAAATTAAAATATATATTTATGTATGCATAGATAATATATGCTTTTGTGCGTATGTCATTAAAAAAGGACTCCCCTAGAACTTCTGCTTTCTCTCTGTTCACTCTCTTACACATTTAACATGCATTTGATGTTTGTATCGTCTACATAAATAATCCCCTCTTGTCAAACCAGAGTTACAGACGCCTCCAATCCCTTCCCTACCTACAACTCCCCAGGACAGTATCCCTCACCCAGTCATGTTTGTAGACACAATCACTCATATTACCTCAGCATATCATTGCAGATACTGTGCATTCTAATAAATCCTCTATCCAGCACTATCATCCCATCGAAATGTTTATATTTACGCGTTCACAATCCAAGAAAAAGTTTAACACCACAGTACTATCTATACAAGAGTTACGGAGGTAACAGACTGTCTTGTGTAACACTGACAGTATGAGAAAAGGAGATCTGCAGCTAGTCATTAGTAGATTCTTGGAAAAAATGAGGCATTCGGTTATTATTTGGATGTGGTGCTCAGGGGCATGATTATTGGAGGGCTGTTAGGGTAGTATGGTTAGGACGTGATTGGACTCGATGATCTTTAAGGTCTTTTCCAACCTGAGCAATTCTATGATTCTATGATTAGGAACATACACTGCCAGAGGCATTTGCTGCTCTTTCTTTTCAATTGTACAGCAGATTCAAATCAAATAGGCTGTACTTAAAATATTTGGAAATTGAGAAGACGACATGTTGAGCATTGAAAACGTAAGCATTTCTCCATGCTTACATTGTTCAGGGAATTCAGGAGTAGGTTACCTCAAGTTTCCAGCTTCAAGTCCTTCTCCAAGACTCTTCTCACTTCTCATCAACTACCCTCTCAGGACGTGATCACTAGCAGTTCGGAGAGGAGTACCACGCTGCTAGAGCAAGGAATGCAACAGCAATAGGGACTAGAACTACTCCATATAGAAAGGGCAAATGTTAACTTTATGTTGTAGTGGCAAAACTGTATTTGTGAACTCTGTCAGTGAGTGCTTCATGAAAACACTAGCTAGGGATTAGTCTGAAGGAAAAGCAGTCTTGAGCTGCTTCATTCAAATGCATCTGTGGACATAGTTCAAAATGATGCTGAAAAATTGCTATGTGGTAATAATTGTAGTATGACTATAGGCAAGAGTTAAAATAGCCAAAAAAGCTATATGATTCTGTTAATAAAACACAAAAACAAAAAAAAAAAAGTAGGCAGTTCAATTTTAGTATATTAACAGCCACTTCATGGTATTACAGTGAATGTTCAGAGCAAAGGTATGCTAATCATCAGAAAAAAAAAGGAGGAAAAAAACACTGCTGGAATATACAGATGTCTGAGTGGAAGTTTTGACTGTGAAGACTGGTGAAGAAAAGTTGCTGCATACTTAAGTATTTTCTGTATCATCTTGCACCAGGTGGTCTCCTAAATTCATTGGGAGACATATTTTCCCTGGGTGTTCTTTTGCATCATAACAGAACTGTTACATGCTTAATCTCCCTACGTACCCAAGCAGCGTTTTTATACTACTATTTTGTTGCCAGTTCTTCCATCTTGTATAATTTCCACATCTTGTATAATTTTGTGGTTTAAGTCACCAGGAAGCTAAGATGAAATTGCTAGTCTTCCTGAAGAAGAAGGTGATTTGTTCTTGAGGTCTCAGTACTTTTTTTCTAAACATTAGCTGTCTCTCCTGAGCAGTCTTCTTTTGCATAGTTGCTTTCAAGCATATTCCCTGAATCAACAGTTCCCTGAATAAGGTGAATTCTGGTCTTATGAAGTCTGAAGTGCTAAATTCTGCTGCTTACCTTCCTGACTTTCCACTAGTTCCTTCACACAGTCATCACGTGTTTAATGCAGCCTGAACTACCATCTGGGATTATATGAGGGCTACTCCAAAAGCAAGGCCTCCTACTTCATTCTGTTGGACCACATCAGAAGCAGATGTTCTTGGGATGGCAGCAGAGGGTGGACCTTCGCAGCAATATTCTATTACATCTTCTCGCCTTATAATAGATGGCAACAAAGGGGCACTCTGTCATGAAAGTGCATGTGAACCAAAGGTGTGTCACTGAGCTTCTCCATGCAAATAAAAGGCATCCATCCACATCCATCAGTGCTTGCTGATTTATGGAGACAAAACAGTGGATGTGAACACAGTGATGTGGTGGGTGATACATTTCAGCAATAATACTGTGATAGGTGCTTTGAAATAGTGGGTCACTTCCACAGGTGCAGACTTCTATGAGTGCGGCATACAGGCTCGTGTTCATTGCTGCCAGAAATGCACAGCTGATGGTGGTGACTCTGCTAAGAAATGGTGCTTTGTACCTGAGAATTTGCTCTTTCAAATAGTGTTCCTGTGCTCTTTTTATCTGTTGTAGTTTCCATGGAAATAAATAGGAGACATTACTTTCAGACTGACCTGCACATTTGACAGCAGTTCATTCCTGCTTCCAGAACTCAGCATTGCCCCTCCATCATTTACATTAGGATATTGTCATTAGCACCATTTGAGAAATCCAGAGTTGTTTGTCCAGTACTGTTGCTTTCTCAGCTGTGACCTCATGACTGAAATCCTCTCTAAGGAAGTGATTTCTGCTAGTGTGTAAATGTCTTTCCCAGCTTTGTCTTAAACAGTGGGTCTATAACAGACCTATCAAAATTTGCCTCATTTTCATCTCATCTCAGTTCTCATCTACAATTTCAAGCATCAGCACTACATAATCAAGGCGTACCTTAACATAAAGCATAAATCCCCCTCCTCATCTTCCCTGTCTATTCTTCCTAAGCAGCCTGTACCCTCCCATGCCCATGTTCCAGTTGTGCACAATATACCACCATGATTCCAACCATGTTCTCCTTCTCCCTTTCAAAATGTTGTATTTGCAGCTATTCTTCTGCCAATTATGGACTTAGCTTCTGATGACGAAGCCAATTTCATTCTCCTGTCTGCAGATTAGCACTTTTACTGCAAAAACTTTATTTCTTATTTCTCAGATGCAGATGTCCAAAGATCTAGACAAATAAAGATGAAATTAAATTTCCAAACTTGGCATGGAAACTGCTCCCTGGAAATTCAGGTGACTAATGGAATTCTATGGTATTAAAAGGGCTTACAGGGAAATCAAGAGAGCAATAGCGTAGTAAGTCTGATGCCTGTACTGAACAAATCAGAGGCACTATAATAGACCAGAAATAATGGACACAGGAAAAAAGTGACAGCCCTTCATTTGTGTTTGTAAAAGGCAGTCATACTTCTCAAACCTCCTGGGCTTTTTGATCAGATAAAGATAAGATACTGTAGGTAAGGAGATTTAACTATTAAAACTGCATCTTCAGTACTAAATAAATCTACTTCTGAGTGCAGTCTCTGGTATCAGATAGCGCTGCATCCAGTGCTTACTGCGTGTAATCACCAGAATTGCCTTGCTGCATTGGCACTATCTAAACACTTGGGTCTTGGGTCTTGCCTACTTTCCATTCCACACCAACAAAATAGAGTATAAAACCATCATTTTTGCCCTGAAGCTTTAATAGGTTGATATTAGACAATGATGTGGAAGGAAAATTGTGAACAGCAGCGTTGACATTTGTGTGCATACTGTTCACAAAAAATGGCGCATTACTTGTCAGAGCAGATTTCAAAGGGAAAACTCCTTATTCTTTGTACCAGATCTGAAGAGAGTAGAAACTGATAAGGTTGTTGGAAGAAAATAGATAGAAAAAGACTGGGAGGTCAACATGGGCAGTTCAGAAGATCTTTCAGGAGAAAACAAGACCAAAATTGTGGGGGTTTTTTGTTTTGTTTTGTTTTTGTTTTGTTGCTTTTGGTTTTTTTGATTGTTATTTTGTTGGGGTTTTTTATAGCATATTCTCTAGTTGTTCTTTTGGAGGATGCAGAACATATTAAATCATGCTTGCAGGCAAACTACTGAAGAATTTTCACCCACAAGATTTAAAAATCTTGGGCATAAGGATACTCAGACAGATATCCCTTAAAAAACTCTTGTCTACAGATCACGAGCTTCAGATTTATTTTTATTTATAGAGATTATCATTCCTACACAAGCAATACTTTTCTGTGACAGGATCCACTGCGCATTCCATCTTCATGCATAGGAGTACTCAGTAATCTGAATTACAGGATCCAAAAGCCAGATGGGTTAAGCCCCAGAAAACTCTGACCCACTTCCTCTGCCCAAGTGTGGGGCAGCCAAGTCAGCACTTGTCCTTGACAAGGGAGGGGTCTGCAGGAGGAGGAAGCCATGTCCTGATGGGAGAAGGGAAGAGGAATCCTGACAACTACAGATGTTCTGCCATCCCTGTTTTCATTGCTGTAGAGCCTGGAGTCCAGTGGTACTAGAAGGAAACCACAGCACAGCTGGAAGAGGCAGAATGTGAGAAATCCATGGATGCACGCAGTCCTGCACGGCAGTACAATGGTAAGCATAGTGCTGACGTTTCCCACAGTGGAGAGGACATCCAGACATGCTGGAAACAGATTATACCCCATTTTCTGAAAGGTCCTGTAAAATATTCTGAGTTGGAAAGGCTACACAAGAATTATTAAGTCCAACTCCTGTCTGCACATAGGACTACCTAAAAATTAAACATAATTCTGAGAGTGTAGTTTAAATCCCTATCTAGTATGGCTGCAGCAGAGATCTAACCATGGCCATGTAAAATGTCTGACTGGCTCCAGGGCCCCTCATTTGTTCACATGCTATCTTCACAAGACAGCAGATTCCTGATGCTGCAATGGATGTATGTTACGAAGCACTGGATCTTTCCTCCAGAAAACATTCACTGTAGCCCCGAGTCTGTCACTACTGCATCACAGTTCTCCTCAGAGTACACAGTATTTTGCCTTGCCATCTCCAATTTCTTGAAAAGCAAAGGAAAATTCACACAACAGAGGGGAAAAAAGCATAAAAACAAAACAAACAAACAAAAAAAGACCCATAAACAAATATGGTTCTACTTTCCCTTGAAGTTACTTCATTCAATCCCTTTTTCATGCTGAAACAGTCAAGCACATCCATAACTGCAATTATTTCTCAGCACCAAAATAACTCACACCTGATAGACACTTAGAGGCCTTGCTAAGCACAACCATGCTGCCCTACAAACACCAACTCCTGGTTATCATAGAATCACAGAATTGCTGTTATGATGTTGACTTTCCTTGTCTTGTGTTCAGTGAGCATAAAAAGAGGAGGCAGAAGCACTCATGACAGTGTTGAAGTGTGGCAGTGGAGCACGATCAAGGACTCCTGAGTTCGTGGTTCAATGCAAACTACTCTCATCTCTGCATTTTGGAGCAACAGCATCAACCTTGTAGCCTGTTTAGTTTGAAAGAAATTCCACATCCAATATCTCCATGTAATTACCATGGAACCATATGCAGAGCTTCTGTTTAAGTCCTCTGTTCCTTCTACCCTGGGCTGCTCTGAACATGACCTCCTGGACAGTTGCAGTGACATGAAAAGTTGCCACTGGCCTGGTCTCCATTTCAAATGGATTGATCTTTTCTGCCTAGAGAAGATCAAATGAAGTCAATCCTGGCAGACCATACAAGGATCACCTAGGAAAGTTTAAGAATGGATCTTCTTGGGAGTCAGTAAGCGTGATGGAAGATTTAACCTTGGCATCTGGTGAATTCCAGTACTAAAAAGTACCTGTTAGTGAGCTGTCATCTCTCTGCAGAAGCACAGCATCACAATCACTGTCACACAGTTCATGCTCTCATGAGAACATCAGATACCTTTGTTAATGTCTCTAGATTCAGTTAGCCATGCACCCATCCTAGAGCAGCTGCACAATGAATTTCACAGCCATTTAGAGGAAGTGTGCTCAAGTCAGGTGGGTTTTCAGTCAGTGGATGCCAAAAAACAGGACATTCTGAAACATGAAGTTTCTTCTCCAAATGGAGGATGTTTTTAAAAAGATATTTAGTTGTTTCCTTTGCACTGGAATCCACAGGCTCTCCCACATTCTTTCATGAAGCTGTTTGTGATCTTGACCAGCACCAGCTCCTTTTACTTGACTGCAAATTTGAAGAGAACACATTCATGTTAAAGATCAGCAAGAGATCTCAAGATGACATCGATCTCACCCTGTCCCTTCAATGTCATGTCACCAGCAGTTTCACTTCGAAAGAGGCTTGGTTAATTTTGCTCATATCTAAAAGGAGCTCAATGCAGGAGAAGCAGGACAGCCAAGAGTGCCTACAGATAGCAGCCTGCATCAGAGACCAGGTAAGTCAACTTGGACTCTAGCACACAGAATGAAATTCTTGGTCTTCACGCTTGCAAGTACCATGCAAGACTCCTAAGAGAGGCCTGTAATGCCTCTTTAAATACAGATCCCTTTGCATTCCCTGCTAGTCAGTCCTGCAAGGATGGAGAGAGCTCAGGAATATTTGCTTCTGTTCCACTAGGAAACATCCCATGGATGTGCAGATGTCTGCACTGTGGACTGTGGCAGAGTGACTGGGAATGGCTCTAGTTTGACCATGTACTATGGGGTTGTTCAGAATGGAGAAGGGAATGCTTTGGACCTCATTGCAGCCTTTCACTACTTAAAAGGGAGCTTATAAAAAAAGATGGAGACCAACTGTTTATATGGCCTGACAATGATAGGACAAGGGGCAATGGTTTTAAACTAAAAGAGGGGAGATTTATGTTAGATATTAGGAGGAAATTCTTTACTCAGAGAATGGTGGCTCACTGGCTCTGCTGCCCAAAGAAGTATGGGTGCCCCATCCCTGAAGGTGAGTATGGCCAGGCTGGATGGGGCTTTGGGCAGCTTGAGCTGTGGGTGGTGACCAGTTCATGGCAAGGAAGTTGGAACAAAAAGATATTTAGGGGCCCAATTTAATCAAAACTGTTCTATGATTCTATGACTTTATGATTCTCTGTGAGAGTAAAGACATGTAAACTTCGTATAGCAACAGCAGAGTGAGCTTCCACCTTTTGCAGTACTATACCCAAACTGTCACAGTTCCGCAGAGCTGGATAAATGCTTTCTCATCTCAATATCTGCAATCTCAAGGGACAGCAGTCCACAAGCTCCCTCAGCAGCCTCTACAGGCTCCTATATTCTACCACAGGATCAAATCCAGGAAGCAAGGCTGAAGAGATCAAAAGAATCAAAGCAACTATGCCATGGGCAAGATGCCACCCAACTGTCCTCCAGTTCCTCACAGGGGATTGCCTAGATGCTTTTCCATCCCTTAGACTGTCATTGCCCATAGCGCTTTGCAGCCCAAATGCTGCCTTGCAATTGCAGTTTAGCTGTGACAGACAGCTAAGTGCTATACAACTGCTTGCTCACTATCTCAGCAGGAGAGAATTGAAAAAGTAAAAATGAGAATATTTGTGAGCTGAGGTGAAGATACCTTAACAGATAAAGCAAAAGCAAGCAAAACAAAATAAGGTATTCACAGAATCACAGAGAATCACTAAGGCTGGAAAAGACCTACAAGATCATCCAGTCCAACCATGCACCTATTACCAATAGTACTCATTAAACCATGTCCCTCAACACAAAATCCAAACATTCCTTGAACACCTCCAGGGTTGGTGACTCCACCACCTCCCTGGGCAGCCCATGCTAGTGCCTGACCACTCTTTCCGAGAAGAGATATTTCCTAACGTCCAGCCTAGATCTCCCCTGGCACAGCTTGAAGCCATTCCCTCTAGTCCTATCACTAGATACATGACAGAAGATCTCTGTCTTTCTTGAACTAGGGAGACTAGGACTAGAACATGGTATTCTAAATGTGGCATCACTAGGGCAGAGATTCCAACATTAACTGCCATCTGTCTGAGAGTCCCATTCACAGATCATTTGCCCAGGAAAGTGAGGTCTGTTTGCAGCACTCTTCTCAGCTAAGGAGCGATGGCATGCTCAGCATCCTTTACATGTCTTTGAGATCTTGGTCCCTTACCAGCAAGTAAGGATGTATTCTGGTTGGATGCATTGTCCACAACCCCATCTCAAAGCTTGTCCATTGTACAGGCAGGCACACTAGACCTACACTAACACTGTTCCCAAATTATGGCTTTAGTTCCCATAGAGCCAAATGCACTTAGATCCCGACAGATGCACTTAGATCGCTCCAGTCTCATGCTCACCATTTTCCAGGGTAGCCATAGGTGGCTTTATGCTTACTTTTATCACGAGACAACTTCTGGAGGTATTTCCTAACCTGACTGTCTGTAGGAGGTGAAATCTTTCGGAGGTGAAAAATCTCTGAGAATAGTGTGCAGGTCTCTCGTGCTCTTAGCTATATTGAAGAGGACTAGGCATCTACATCTTGCATGCAGTACTGCATAGCAGGAGGCGCTAAGAACATACTCTGCATCTCTCCTCTTCCGGCCTTCCTGCCACTCTCTGTGCCCATGTCCCGCTGGGTGGCAGGAGGCCTTCTTGGAACTTAGCAAGAAGACTTGGATGAGGAGAGCAATCCTTTGCAGCCTAGCCCTGAAGTTTCTGCATTAGTGTTCTATGCTGTGTGGAGGTTGCTGTGTATGCAGTGGGGCTGTGTGAGTAAAGTACATATGAGCAAATCTCTTTGTTAATCTTCGAGGATTGAGCTAGAGGAGAAATGAAAACTTGTCAGGCTCTACATGCTTTATGCATCCCTGATCATTCTCATTAGCTGCTCCTTTCCCAGGACCTCCTCCAGCTATGTACCCCTTCCTCCTCCAATCTCTCCAGGCCTTCCTTCCTTATCTCTGCAGCCCCTTCCTGCTCATGTCCTGCTGGCAGCCCTAGCTGGCTCCTCCAGCTAATCCCTTCAGCTGATGACTGAGTGACTTCCTCAAGGTCTCCTGGCTATAGCAGGACCCATGGAGCAACCGGAGAGCAAGAAGTCTGTGCAGCTCAATGGGTGAAGTTCTCTGATTTCCTCTCTACTTTAAAAAAAAAAAAAAAAATCTTTTCATGATTTTCAGTGTGCAACCACTGTTGTTGGCCATGCTGCTGTTATGGTAAGGTCTCCTCTAGACATCAGTTTGCTCCGTAGCTCCTGCTGGACACCCTGACATAGAATGCCCAACCTCTGCTGTAGCAACATTTCTGCTGCTCTCAGCGTAATAGGAGAGCTCACAGGAAGGTTAGCATGGGACAAGCAGAAATGTCAGAATGCTACTCTGTGACAAAACCTTTCATCCCTACCCTTCTGATAGGATGTGACTAGACCCTGCAGATGGTAAGAAAACATTTTCCATATTAAAAGGGCATTTATCAGTTCAGTTTAGACTTGCTAAGGTGCATGCTCTCATTGCTTCCTGCAGAATGTGTTTACTCCGTATTTTTGATGCATCATCTAGTTGGGAAATGTGCCATTAAACTATCAGTAAGCCTGAAGAGAGATGAGGTGAGAGAACTGATAGAAGCAATAAATGCTTTCCCAGGAAGAATTACTTAGGGTCATGATGAATGAGACTTAAAACCCACAGGTTGAAAATGATTGTGAATCACACATTCTTTGCTATGGTAAATGCAATCAAAACTTCCTTGGTTTATCTGTGAGCACTTGTAAAGACAAGCTAAAGTCACATACTGGTTATGAAGGAATTATGATGGCCTTGCTATGCTTTGTCCCTTGTGCTTCATTCAGAACCTAATTTCTGCAGCTTGGAATGCAGTTATGATTTACCTTCACTGAATGTCAAGGAAGGTGAACAGTTTGTCCTAAGAGGAGCACTGGTGACAGATGTGTTGTGAAGTAGCTTTGTACAGATTGGTATTCTTGGAAGTTCCTAGAATGAGTTAACTGAACACGAGAGGCAAACAAAGCCCATAATCTATGATCAGAAAATGGGCAGATTCAGATGCATACCACAGGTGCAACATTACTGAGACTCCTCCCTTCTGCAGCACTAACAGCATTGGAAGAGATCTGGGCAGCACGTTCTGGCCAACAAGATGACATTCAAGATGCCCTTTCCATAATTCAGCAAAGCAGCTGAGGGGCTCCTGTTACAGAGCTGGTGAGTGGGGTGTGCAGGCTGGGAGACCACTGGATCAAAAAAGTCGTGAAAACAGCAAGTAGCAGGAATCAGGGAGGAGGAAGGAAGGGGAAGGAAAGGAGAGAGGGAGCATGATATTACTCCCTGCGGGCAACACAGAATGAGCTGTGCTTTTGATATCAAAGGTCCCTGTGGCCCAACTTTCTGTCTTTGAAAATGATGCCCAGGAAGGAGAGACACGTTGCCTAAGGCAATGTAGAGTGACATTTCATCAAAACTCACCCAGCTGCCAGCAATATGTATTTATGGAACCCCTAAATAGGACATGATGTCTGGGTATTCAGTAGCTCATGATGAATTTCAACAGATTAATTGGTCCAAATATTTTTTCAACCTGTGGACTGTTCTATGAATGCATGGCATATTGCTGTGATGCACTACTGAGAATAACTCAGAGAAAAGCAGACAAGCAAACGTAGTTTTCTTCACTTTGTTACTATCTCTGACTGAATGCTACAAATAAATATATTCTTCACACTTCTAATTTGCATACAAAGTCACACATTTGAGGAAGCAAAAATACTGATTAAACTACAGAGAATATCTACAAAATGTCTCAATAGAGTATTCTACAGTTAATCTACACTCATAGTAAGCCTACAGTTTGCCTCTTAGTAACCTGATGTATTTTGTCCACTGTCCTATCTATCTTGAAACTCTCTACCCTTAGAAGTATGGTTCTGCATTTGAGGGAAACTGGAGAAAGAAAGGACCTCTTTTTGTATACACTTTTCTTGGTTATATGCCAGATTGATCAGTAAGTGCAAGGAGAATTCAGCTTTTGAATTGAATTTTTTTTCCTCACGATGTCAAGAAGTTTACTCCCCTAATGCAGAATAGCGCTTACTTGCTCAGGAAGTACACGTCCCTCTAGACCAGGAGTTCACGGATCGCAGCCCCTCTGCTGTTAGGCAGCAGTTCTGTTGGAACATACGCACTGTATCTATTTTAAACTTTCTTGCAGAGATGTTCCTTTATGGCCATTTAGGAGCAGTGTTTTCCCCCTGGTCAGTTAGTGCTTGTCAGCTGGCAGGCAGCACAACTCCATAAATAGTGTGTCAGTGCAAAAGACTATTATTCTGCAGTGATGGCAGTAGAAGCGAGGAAGGAATCCTTGGTGTCCCTCTCCTTGGTATGCTACTTGGGCTCTGATGATTCCTCATCATTTATGGCCTCCCCAGCTGAATTGTACTGTTAGTTCAGCAGAAAACAAACTGTGAGAATGCCTGGTTTTCTTTTCTTTTCACATATTCTATCAGTATTTAATGTATCTAGTTTAGACTATTATACTGATACATAGCACTGTTAGGGACGTCTTTACAATTTGAATAGTTCTGAAAAAATCGTTTCCTTGTAGGTCCATAAAAATAATCAGAGTTCTCATTTTAAACAGGTGTTTACAGTCTCTCTTAAATTAAAGGCAATAAGTTTATCTATTTTGAAAGTTGATGTTTTTATATACCTCAGAATGCAATCCCCAAACAAACCTTGTTGTTCAGGTAGGCAAATAAACAGAACCCAAAAATGGGAAGTCTCTCTGACAGGAAAAAGAATCTTTTTATAGATAATATATATGACAGATATAACACTTTCATGGAATTTTGCTGGGCATTACAAGGCAAAATCAGACATATACACCTCAGAAATTACGGCAGCTTTTCCACACAGGATTAGTAACTATAAAATATAAATGTAAAAATAGACATGATGATCATCACTGTTTCAGTTGTAGGAAAACTATTGATTTACTTACTATTATATTATTATATTACTATATGAACTTACAAAAGTTCACATAATACCATTCACTATGTAGGCAGCCCTTGACAGATGCTTATCTAACCATTCAAATCATAGGCCGAAGGAGATTATGCCAGACTATAGCTACTCTCATTTCTCATTCAAATATTTCATAAATCTTTACTCCACATCATATTTAATGCAAATTAAACAGTTATACTTATGATCATAGAACCACCTACAACCTTTAATTATTTTCCATTTTAGAAAATTATTTCTGCACTCCCATACACACTCTTTACTTTTCTTATATCTTGATTTAACAACAAACATCAGTATGTAACCCTTCATAAATCATCCTCTTTTTACTTCCATCTCCTCTCCTCCCTACACTACTGAAAAATTTTCTCTCTCAAAAAGCATTTTTCAAAAGTGTTCTATGCAATCACCAAATAACCCACTCCTAAGAAAAGCAAATATTCACTCTATTTGGCATCCCTCCCCTCCTATATGAACTACACCCCTTAGCATAATGTCATCAACCAACTAGCTGAGAGTAAACTCAATCCCACTGTCCACATCCCCAGCAAAGATGTTAAATAGTGTCAGTACCAGCACCAACCCCTGAGGAATACCACTCCTCACTGACTCCTACCTGGACATAGAGCCATTGACTGCAACTCTTTCAGAGTGACCACCCAGACAATTCCTTGTCCACCAAGTGATCCAACTGTCAAAGCTATGTCTCTCCATTTGCAGATAAGGATTCCATGTCTTCCAGTGTCAAATGTGTCACACAAGTACAGATAAACGTACTCTTCCTTTATTTGCCAACACTGTAATTCTGTTGTAGGCAGACACCAAATTTGTCAAGGATTATTTGCTCTTAGGGAAGATGTGTTGGCTGTCAGTAGTCATGTCTTTTTTTTTTTTTTTTTTTTTTCCATGTGCTTTAGCATACTTTTCAGGAGGATCTATTCCATGATCTTGCGTGGCACAGAGATGAGATAGACTGAGCTAAAGTTCCCCGAAGCTATCTCTTCTTTCTTTCCTTTTTAAAAATTGTTTTTTTTTTTCCCACTTTTCCAGACATGGGAACTTCACTAGACTGCCATGAATTCTCAGATATGATTTATTCAATATATATATATAAATAAATATAAATATAAATATAGCAATTTTATCCACCAGTTTCCTCAGGACTCTCAGATACATCTCATCTGTTCCCATGGATTTGTACACATTCAGATTCCTTAAACCATCTTGCTCCTGATCATCTTCTATAGTGGACAGTTCTTCATTCTCCCAGTCTCTGCATTTCAATTCTGTGAGATGAGTGGTGAAGACTGAGGCAAAAAGGTCACTGGTACCTCAGCCTTCCCCATATCATGGATGATCACGTCTCCTGTTTCCTTATGAAGAGTGCCCACATTTTCCCTAATCTGACTTATAGTACTGACACATTTTTAAATGCCTTTCTTGTTGCCCTTGACATCTCTTGCCAGATTTGGTTCTATCAGTGCCTTAGTTTTCCTAACCTGATCACTGAGTGCTCAGGCAGTGTCTCTCTATTACTCCCAAGCTACCTATCCTTGCTTCTATATTCTGGAGGTTTCCTTTTCATGTTTGACTTTGTCCAGGAGCATCTCCTTCATCCCTACAGGCATCCTGGTGTGCTTTTGCCCAACTTCTCTTTCTTGGGATGCATCACTCCTGTGCTTGGAGGAAGTGATCCCTGAATATTATCCAGCTTTCTTGGGTTCCTCTTCCCTCCAGGGCTTTAACCCACAGTACTGTACCACGCAGATCCCTGAAGAGGCCAACATCTAATCTCCTGAAGCCCAGTTGTGAGCTTCCTCTGTGCCCTCCTTACTGCTATAAGGATCTAAAACTCCACAGTATCATGGTCACCATCCAAGTAATCATAATATTCTCTGTGTGGTGAAAATGGCATCTGTGTTGGTGATCTTACATCACTTCCAAGTGTGAAAGTGAACATCACTACATTTAAATGCAAAAGAATGATATGAAAGAATGTCTTTCATTTACTCTTTGCTCCTTCATTTGCTCTTTGCTCTTTGCTGCCTATAGTGAATTTTATCCTAGGGACTTCAGTTCATATGGACAAAGATCTATTCCAGACTCACGCTGGGAATAACTTTTAATTAAAGTGCAGCTGTGCAGCATGGACACTTCTGCTGTGCTTCCATCTCAAACTGTCATTAATGTCCTGGAACCTTCACACACCTGTCCCTGAAAACCATATAGTGTTGGTGTTGGGTCCTCAGCACCTGCTTCTGCCCCACTGCCAGTCTCCTGTCATGCCACTTTTCTTGCTAGAGGGAAGACAGCCTGTGGTTCAGTGCCTGTTAGTGACTGCTGCTTACAGCAGCTCCCAGGGTCCTGCTCACAGATCTCAGAGGAAAAAGAGAACCTCACATGCTATTCTTCTCACACCCTCCCAGGGCACCCTCTGCAAGATGAAGCTTCAGGACGGAAGAGGCAGAGGAGGGAGATGAGAGTCAGGATTTCTTCTTCCCACTGTGACAGGGTTCTAGAGTCCCAGCCTCTCCTGTATAGCCCTGCACAATAAAGGTCCAGCCAGAACAGAGCTACCAGAAGAGCTGCTACAGTCACTCTCCCCTGTGGATCCATCAGGCGTGTGGTGGAGCTGGCAGCGTGGTCCAGGTCATACTGGCCTTCCAATAGTCACATGCTTCAGAGAACCCATGTGGTCCGTGAGAGCTGGTTGCTGGCTGGTAGCGCACACGGCACCCAAAGGAGGGTCCACCTCAGCGGCTCCGTGCTGCCACCTGCTGGCAACTTGTGCCCGGAGCACAAATAGAGCGGGGCTGCCTGTGTGAGCTTCCCGTGACTGACAGGAGCTGCTGGAGCCCGAGGCTGAGGGGAAAGTTCATGGGGACTGAAACAGGCCAGGAGACAAGGGGGTAGGCGCAGCCCCTCTCTCAGCTGATGTCTCTGGGCCTTGGCTTCCTCCACCTGATTGCCGGTGGGGACTGAACTTTCTGCAAGCCTCTGAAGCTGAGAGTAAGCTCTACCTCTGACTTCACCCTCACCCACTGAGGCTGCAAGGAGAAGCAGCTGTGAACTCTGAGGGCAACAGCTCATCTTTTTCATTCGTTGATACTCGGGAGAGGTGATCACCCCCACCACGTGCACTCCGAGCTGAACACCAACAGTAGCTATGCAGCAGCCATGCTCCTGGTGGCACAGCACATCCCAGCAGAGCAGGGCAAGCGCCCAGGTGCGGCGTTCACACGCTGCCATTCCACTGGCTTCAGAGGGGCCACTCCAGCCTGCTTCTGACTGTTAACATTTCAGCTGAGAAAGGAGCTGTGCCGGACGGAGCAAGACTTTCTAGGATAAGAATAGCATCTGCCATCTTAGGACACGGCACAGTTGTCCAGCTCCTGCACGGCAACACGTTGCAGTGAGATATAGAAGGCAAGCTACCCGCTGAGGAATGTCTTCGAGTGCTATTCATGGAGGCGTATCATCTACAGCAGCAGGCCTGGCCCCACGCAGGAGCCTTGCAAGGGGGTTATTTTGAGCTTTGGACACTGAGGATTGAAGGGAGACAAATGACAGTGATCCTCCTGGCACAGGCAACCTCCAGAGCTCTGTGCACAAGCCCCGCAGCCTGTCACCGCTTCTGGGGATGACGCTTGTGAAGCTGATGGGCGATGCGGTGGGACCTGAGAGCCCAGGAGATGGGAGCCAGGAGGGAGCTGAGAGTTCGCTGGGGACACAAGGGCAGGCCTCAGGCCCACCTGTCCCAGACTCAGGCACTCCTCTGCCTGCTTTGTTTTTGACCACGTGCCTGAGAGCATCGGCAGGTAACTCTGTGCAGGTGAACACTGTGATCGGAGGAGACACAGTTAGACTTACGACTTGATAGCTGCTTCATCTTCAGAGAGTTAGCTTCTCTTTCATATCAGTGCTTGTTGTAATGTTTTGCTTTGTACAAGCCAACTAGTTTCAAATGCCACACTTACCAGTTTGTCCAGGAGCCTGCTTATAGTTCTTCTTCGCTGCTGCTACCTTATCTCTTCCCTTTGGCTGTCTTTGTGGCTGCCTTGCTTTCTTCTAATGTGATGATGTATCCTTGAGCTTCTACAGTGGAGCCAATGGCAGTGCAGGGTCTGCAATGTAGAATTTCAGAGACTGTTAGAGGTTTATGTTTGTACAGGTTTGCCCTGCCATTACAGTTAATGGTCACGCTCACTAGATGCTATGTCATCTAGACTCAGCCTCATTGGCAGCTTTGGAGAAACCTGCAGGTGTGAGGTGTGTGTGGTCAGGGATTCTAGAGCCACCCAAAGGGAGCACTGATTGTAGGTGAGTTTGGAAATTCAATGCTGACCACAGAGGTCCTGGTTATGATGGCAGAGCCATGCACACTGTCAGGCAAGGAAGTTGGATGAAAGGAGTGAAGATGCATGAGATTCATGAGGTTGCACCTGGGAGCCAGGTAGAAAATGCTGTCATAGATATGCAGCTGTGGAGAAACTTCACAGCAGTGTGTCTGTTTGAAGGCAGCGCTGTTGGCATGGACTAGCAAAGCTTAGACTGAGAGACTGTCCTTATCACTTCCCATAACACCCAATGACCTCCACTCAGAAGCTTTCCATTTCAAATACTATGAGTAAATCAAGGTTGAAAGCACTCATAGGCTACCTGTCTCAGCTTTGACCACAGTCATTTTCTGCACAGTCATTTCCCTTCAGCCCGTAGCACTACATAGCACCCATTCTTGCTGCCCTGCTAGGCTTGGTACACCACGGAGGACCAACTTCTACTTTTGAATAGCAGCTCTTGTACAATATTCAGAGTGGGAAACCCACAGACTCTCACAAAATTTCAGCAACACATCCTCTGTTCTCTGTTCTTACATGAGCTTCTTACTTCCCTTCAGTGCCAGCTGCACCTGACTCCTCAGCAACTGCTAATGGCTCCTCATCCACTCCACATCAACCTGCACCAAGGGCTCCTGCAGTGTGGAGTGATGGGCTTGAATGGCGAATGTTTCAGCCAGGGGAAATCCTGCTACACTAGGTGTAATTATGCAAATTTAAATGACATAAAGAATCACTAAATTCATGGACCTCAGTTAACACTAACCTGGTTTTGATTCATGGTATACTCAGCCCTGTGGCCTTTGTTCTTTCCAAGAGAATCTTCCAGGTCCATGTGGTCTTCCTGAAAGTAAGGGAGAGAAGATACTAGGAAGTACATATCTGCCAGTTAAACATCCATTTAGGCTGATACCTTTGCACATGCTTTTGACATGCAGTGATGCTCTTCATGTGCCTTTCACCTCAACCAAAGACCATTGGTAGTGTGTCAAAAGGCTTCAGCCAAGACAGCTCATGGAGGGCAGGACACCAGGGCAATACCTGCCTCATGTGCCTCCTCAGGGTCTGAATGGAAGGAAAAGCATTTGCCAATTTTCCCCTCCCCTTCTGAGACCCTAGAATACTGTCAGCTCAGCCTTTGGGTAGGACAAAATGAAAGTCCAGCTATCTGAGGGAGTAAAACACCCATCAGCTTTCTTCTTTTCCCTTGCCTGAGGCTGTGCCACACGCAGCCAGTTGTGCAAGAGCTTACAAGGCTGACATTTGAGGTGATGGGATGAGGAGGTGCGTTCTTCTATGCAACCTGTGGAAAATCAGCCTGAGGGGGCTTCCTTTCAGTAGTTGCCCCAGGCAGGGCTCAGCCTTCTGCCACATTGAAGGGAAACCACAAACAGATGGCAGCAGCTCAGAGAATCTAAAGTAAGAGAAAATGCACAGTTTAGAGGCACCTTCAAAGTTCATAACAGTGCACTAATTTTGGTGTCTGCAGGAAATTGTTTCTGCTGAGGAACTGTCTGTCCATCATGGTGTGATACACTGCGCCATCTGATAGCTTAGCTAGAGAGCTTAGTTAGAGATCTGTCATTGCCATGATCACAACTCATAGCAGGGAAGGGAAAAGGAAAGGGATCGCTCTCTTGCCACTCACATGGCACTAAGCTGTGCTGACAGGACACTGGGAGAAGCATTAAGAATATGTGAGGGCAAGAGTAGAGCAAAGAGCTTGAAAACAATGTATGTAGCTGCATCTGTAATATCCCAAGCTTATTCAGGAAAAAGGAAAAAGATCAAAAAAGAGATAACAACAACAAGGAAGCCACTGTTTGTAGTGCTTATGCATATTAATCTATGTTTTTTATTCTCTAGACACTGACATGGTTACAAAGACATTGCAAAAGAAAGTGACAGAGGGTTCACATTTTGTGCACTCCTCAGGCTGCTTTGCTGCCTCATGACATCTTCACTCTTCCTCTTCAATCCTCCTATGGAATTCCCGGCTCTTTGCTCGGAGCTTGTTGACCTGTGACTCTGCAATGTCAGCCCGCTCCTCGGCTTCCTCCAGCTCGTGCTGGATCTTGCGGAACTTGGAGAGGTTGACATTGGACAGCTCCTCCTGTGTGGGGAGAGGGAGTTGGTGGTGAAGAGCTCAGCTCCTTTCTTTCCAAAAGACTACCAAGATTCTTTGAATTTCAAAGGATCATCACAAGCATTTATCTTAAGATGCTTATTTAAAACTCAGTACATCATTTTCTTTTGAAAAATTCTTAAAATATTGTATACTTAATATTATTGCTAAGAAGTGCATTTTAGAAACATTTCCATTATATACTCCAAAACAATTTAAGTGCATTTGCTCTATGTTTCCTTTTTATCATTTCATTTCTTTTGCCCTGAAAGGCAAAGCGGATCAATAAATGTGTCAAAGAAATTGAAGCCCACCAAAATTGACAAATCAAACTTCCCAAATCTTTCATATTCTTTTCCTTGATGAACACTCTTAGCATTACTCAGAGTGATACTTACAGCCTCCTCAGATTGTCGCTTGTAGGATTTCACCTTCATCTGCAGTTTGTCCACCAGATCCTGGAGTCTAAGAATGTTCTTCCGGTCTTCCTCAGACTAAAGCAGATAGTAAGCAGGAAAGAGAGAGAATTGATTTTCCCCACACCACAAAATGACATTTCCTCTAGGACTTCATAGAGAAATGCAGTGGGTTCCTATAGAATGGTATGTCAACACAAAGATGCCATCAACCTTACCTGGTAGGTCAGCTCCTTCACCCTCCTCTCGTACTTGCGCACACCCTTCACGGCTTCAGCGCTGCGCTTCTGCTCAGCATCAACCTCCCCTTCCAGCTCCCGCACCTGCAATGAGAAACCCATCATTGGAGCTTCCCTGCTATCTCTGACCTGGGATTGCACACGCTTGCACAAATACCAGTCCTACGCACCCTGGCCTCCAGCTTCTGGATTTGCTTCTTGCCTCCCTTCAGGGCCAGCTGCTCCGCCTCATCCAGACGGTGCTGCAGGTCCTTCACCGTCTGGTCCAGGTTCTTCTTCATCCTCTCCAGGTGGGCACTGGTGTCCTGCTCCTTCTTCAGCTCTTCTGCCATCATGGCCGCCTGGAGAGGCAAAGCAGCAGCAAAGCCAGGTTGGAGTCAGAGACCTCTTGGGGGAAATGCGTTGGCCGTCAGCAGTGAAAGAGCCCTGACTCACATCGGTGATGGCCTTCTTGGCCTTCTCTTCAGCATTGCGGGCTTCCTGGATGGTATCTTCCATTTCGCTCTGAATTTGGGCAATGTCTGTTTCTAGTTTCTTCTTGGTGTTGATCAAGCTGGTGTTCTGTACAAACAGAGATTGCAAGACTTGTACTCTGAGACCTGAAGCACACCAGCTACAGTCTAAACCAGTTCTTTAGTCTTCAACCTTTACATGTTGAATGTGGAATTCTTTGTTAAATGGCTGCTTACACAATTTCAGTGGTGGGCTAAGGTGATGGACTGTGACCATGTTTTCATCGTTGGCACCACTATTTCCTGCCACTATAACAGTGTCTACACAACTAGTTTGACCATTGAGGCCTCACCTGGGTATGGAGGAGCTGCACACGCTCACTTGCATCCAGAAGCTCCTGCTCAGCCACTTTCCTCGAGCGCTCCGTCTGCTCCAGGGCTGCCCGTAGCTCCTCAATCTCAGCCTGCAGCAGGTTTGCTCTGCGCTCCACCATGGCCACCTGCTCCTTCAGGTCCTCCTGTGACCTGAGGGCGTCATCCAAATGTATCTGGGTATCCTGTAAAAGAGGCAAGAGAAATGACAAGAGGCACAGCAAACCCAGGTAACTAAAATATCAGGGAAGACATTCCCTTAGGTGTATTTTGCTGAACACACCTTCAACACTGTCTGCGTGTTTCTCAGGTTCTTTTGTGCCTCTGCGGCAACACGGTTGGCATGGCTCAGCTGGATCTCCATTTCATTCAGGTCTCCCTCCATCTTCTTCTTCAGCCGCAGGGCTTCATTCCTGCTCCTGACCTCAGCATCCAGGCTGCTCTGCAAGGACTCCACAATTCTGAGGTGGTTTCTCTTCAGCTGGTCAATTTCCTCATCTTTCTCAGCTATCTTCCTGTCAATCTCAGACTTGACCTGGTTGAGCTCCAGTTGGAGGCGCAGGATCTTCCCCTCTTCGTGTTCCAGGGAGGCCTGGACACATAATTGTCATCATTTATAAGTAAAGTAAAACGGCTTCTTACTTTCTATCTGATTACAGAATATCTCAAGAAATCTGAAGTAGATACGCTCTGTAGCCAGAACAGAGGACAACCATGCCTTTCTCACCAGATTGCCTCATTGCTGATACTTTTAGTGTGGATACCAGTTATTATGAGCATGTACCTCAGCTTCCTCCAAGGCAGCCTGGATTTCAGACTTCTCCTGCTCAATCTGCTTCTTGACTTTCTCCAGCTCATGAATTGCCTTTCCTCCCTCTGCAATCTGCTCCGTGAGGTCAGAAATCTCCTCTGTAGAGAAGAATGAACATTCACATGGTCAGATATAGAGGATACAGGGAAAGGCCCTGTGACACCAGCATAACAGGTCTGCTCCCATCCCTGCAGGCACAGACCCAGGTGGAAAGGTGGGCAGGAAAGCTTCTGAGAAAGCCCTGCCAGCACGAAAGGCTGAGCGACTTACGCTGCAAGTTCTTGTTCTCACGCTTCAGCGTTTCCAGGTGGTCCAGGGACTCCTCATAGGCATTCTTCATCTTGAACAGCTCTGTGCTGAGGGAGCGAGACTCCTTCTGGGAGGCCTCCAGCTCAGCCTGCGTTTCCTCGTACTTCTGCTTCCATTCCGCCAGGATCTGAGGAGCAACAGATCATGAGTACGGATGTGGCAGTCATGTTCTGCTCAGGAAACGCAGGGCTGGAGCCCAGAATACCTTGTCAAAGTTCTTCTGCTTCTTGTCCAGAGCTGCGCAGGCAGCATTTGCTCGTTCCACGTCAATCATCAGGTCCTCCACCTCATTCTGCAGCCTCTGCTTTGTCTTTTCCAGGGAAGCACATTTGGCATTCACGGCTTCAACGTGTTCCTCTGCCTCCTGCAGGCGCTGTGCCAGCTTCTTCCTGGGAGGTTGTAAGCCCAGCTCAGTATTTGGGAGCAAAGTGGAGATTTTTCTGTCATTTTCACTACTGTACTTACGCACTCCACAGTATTCTGCCTAGATGCTCCCCATGTAGAGCATTTCCCGAACTTTATTCCCTTTTCCTTTCCTCAAGTCTAGAAATTCCTCATCTCACTGCATACATCATACATTGCCTTTCTCTTGCATTCTCTGTCATGTTGCCCATTTGTCCTTTTGAAACCACTATCTCAACAGCACAAATTTCCCTTCTTATCACTCCTCTCCAACCTGCTATTTGTCTTTTGCCCTTCAGTATCTCAGAGATTTCTTCAAATATTCACTACTTTCTACCAGCCTTCCCCACTTTCCCTCCGCATACTTGGCCTCCTCCAGCTCCTCTGTGCGCTGAATAGCGTCCGTCTCGTATTTGGTTCTCCACTGGGCCACTTCGCTGTTGGCCTTGGACAGGGCACGCTGCAGCTCACCCTTGGCTTCCTGCTCCTCCTCGTATTGTTCCCGGAGCAAGTCACAGTCATGGCGGGCAGACTGCAAGCTGTGGGCCAGGGCGTTCTTGGCCTGGGAATTAAATTATTACAATAAGGAATTATAGTATTCTGGGAAATCTCCTCTTACTGTCACCTGAACACTGTATTTTCTCCCAAGAGAAACAATGATTTATGCACAGCATGAAAAAAATGAAGCCAAATCTCAGTACTCTACAGAAAGCTGGGAGTCTGCACTGACAGGGCTTAGACTACATGTTCTAGTCATTTATTATGTACTCTTAATTAGATCACTTTTTGAACTATTGGATTTGCATGGAAACCATTAATGGTCTTTACCTTTATCTCTTCTTCTAGTTGCCGCTTCAGTTCTTCAATCTGTTGTGTGAAGGCCTGTTTCCCTCTGGACAGCTGAGAAATTAAACCATCTTTTTCCTCTGCCTGGCGTGCATATTCACCTGGAAAATGTTTATAGTTAGAAAACATTTCAGCAGCCAATCTTAAATTAAATTATGCCGTTAAGGGGAATATCTCATTTCCAAATGAGAGCTGAGGTGTCTAACCAGATTCTGTTTGCAGGCGAGCTCTTTGAGCACTGAGATCACTAATCATGCGCAGATTCTGCTCGTCCTTTGTTTTAAATTCACTCAGTTGGTCTTCCAAAGTGCGGCACATCTTCTCTAGGTTTGCCTAGTTATCAAACGTACATAAGAAAAGAGAGTGAATACCAGTCTGCATTTTATTTACAGAAGGAAAACGTGGCCAGAAGATACACTTTACATATTTAGAGACAATGTGCATTAATTAGGGTTTTATATGTTCAATTTGGAGAAAAAACAGCTGACAGTGTTTAAGCAAGATAAGATTGAACATAAATATACTGTTGACAAAGTGTTAATAAAAGTATTTCTGTACCTTAGCTTTGGAGACAGACTCCATGTTGCTGGCCAAGTCATCAATCTCCATCTTCAGCTCACTCTTCTCCTTCTCCAGCTTCTGCTTGACTCGTTGCAGGTTGTCAATCTGCTCCCCAAGCTCCGCTGTGCTGTCCGCATGCTTCTTCCGCAGGGCGGCAGCCGTGGCTTCGTGCTGCAGCGTGGCCTCTTCGAGGTCACGGCGCATCTTCTGGAATTCTGCCTCGCGCTTCTTGTTCATCTCGATCTGAGCTGCCGTAGCCCCTCCTGCTTCCTCCAGGCGCTCACTGATCTCCTCCAGCTCCCTGGAGAGGTCAGCTCGGTGCTTCTCTGCTTTGGCCCGAGAGGTTCGCTCTGCCTCGATTTCCTCCTCCAGTTCCTCAATACGGGCCTGGGGAACATCAGGAACCCTTCACACCCATGTCCTCCAACCTTTCATATCTGACCTCAATCTGTGTGATAGAGGAAAAGAACCAGAGACTTGCCTGCAACTCTTTAATTTTCTTCTGTAACTGCATGCCCAGAAGTTGTTCATCCTCAATTTTGCTCTGGATTTGGCTGATTTCAAAGTCTTTCCTTTTGCACAAGTTAAGTGGTGTTAGTGCCTGAAAAAAACATCTAAGTGTACCCACCAACACTCAGGTGTCCCACAGCCTCACTTACTTCTTCAGTTTCTCATCCAGCTGCTGTTTATCATTTTCCAAATCCATTATGCTATCATGGGCCAACTTCAGGTCTCCTTCAAGTTTCCTCTTTGCTCTCTCAAGGTCCATGCGCAGCTTCTTCTCTTGTTCCAGGGACCCTTCCAGCTAAACAGAATGAGATCATAGTGCTCTGCCAGCCATGTTTATCTCCACAACAGTCCCATAATAGCCCTGTGCTTTTGTTCTTACATCGTCCACTTGCTGCTCCAGCTTGGTTTTAGCTTTGGTCAGCGTATTGACTTTGTCCTCTTCAGCCTGCAGGTCATCCAGTGTCTGCTGATGGGCCTCTTGGAGGGCTTTCTTCTCTTTTGTCAGCTTCACGATGGTCTCATCCAGGGCTGCCATCTCCTCTGTGAGGTTTTTCACCTTTGACAAGTGGAAAGTAAATGTATATGAAAAATGTTGTTTACAATTTAATACTGTGTATCACAACAGAATTCTTTCCAGAGTGATATCTTCTGCCTCATACCTTGTTTTCGGTGGCATGCTTTTCCTTCTCAACCTTGGCCAACGTTAACTCCAGGTCATCTATATCTTTCTTCAGCTCTGAGCATTCATCCTCTAGTTTCCTCTTCTTGGCTGTCAGCTCAGCATTAATTTCCTCCTCATCCTCAGCCCGTTCTGTCACCTCCTTTACTTTGGCTTCCAGCTGGATTTTGGTTTTGATGAGCTGATCACACCTTTCCTCAGCATCAGCCAAGGCATCCGCTTCCTGAGAGGAAAAATGCACTTTTTTCAGATATGCCCTTTGCTTGAATACTGTGATTCTCATCTTCATAAATTTAGATTCCTTACTACTAATTTTTTTGTTAAATGTTTTTTTTATATTCCAAGAGAAAGAAAGACAGTTTTTAATTTATTTTAAATTGTTGCTTTTAATACATCTGGTTTTGAAAGCTAATACCAAACAAAACCCTTTGTTATCTACACGAAGAGCTGAGTATTAAAATACATATGCATGTGTATATGCATCTTAACCCATAAGAATGAACAGAGTGTGTAAATGTGGGTTTAATCATATGAACCTCTCTTGTAATTACAAGCATTTACAAAGTGCTGAGCATATCATATGCCAAGATACATACAAATACCAAAGTGATGGTCACATTGACACCATTTTTTATTTCTCCTTTTTACCCTACTGGCTTTTTAGAGCAACTGTTTCTGCTTTAGATTTTCACCACTTTCCAAGAAATACTCAGCATCCATCAGTTTCAGCTTTTTGTCTGCAATACTCTTCTCACACCCAGTAGCTGTCGGAAATTGAGCCATTTGGACTATGCATTTGCAGATGACAACAAGCTGAGCGGTGCAGTCGATACACGGAAGGAAGGGAAGCCATCCAGAGGGACCTGGACAGGCTGGAGAAGTGGGCCCACGTGAACCCAATGAGGTTCAGTAAGGCCAAGTGCAGGGTGCTGCTGTTGGGTCGGGGCAATCCCAGGAATTGATACAGACTGGGGAAGATCTCCTTGAGAGCAGCCCTGCGGAGAAGGACTTGGGGGTCCTGGTGGACCAGAAGCTGGATGTGAGCCGGCAGTGCGCGCTTGCACAGGATTAAATAAATCACAGGATTAAAACATCATAGATATACTGTGTAATTTTATCTAGTGATTCTGAGTACTTTTAGAGGGTGAGATGAATATATTGTTTACTCTTAGCTCAGCATTATAACATGGTAATCTCTGTAACAGGTAGAACACCACCTACATTGGAAAGGAATAAATTATCTTGTTTAATTGGGATAAGAAAGAAGAAATGCCTTCTTTGTATTCCCTAAAGTCATGTATTTATAAGGATAGACATTCTCTGTTTTGGAGAGGTTGGAAAACATAATAGAAGAACAAAAGCATACAACTAAAAGTAAAATTTCTTAATTGCTCTGATGCAGTTCAACTAAATGTAAGTGATAATGGTCTCAGCCAACACCACAGAACTGGTGACCAACAGTAGTCCCTGATGAAGGAGCATGAAGCTGCATCAGGAGATTGAATATTAGGAAAAGATTCTTCACCACTAGGGTGGTTGGGCTCTGGAGCAGGCTCCCCAGGGAAGTGGTCATGGCACTGAACCTGTCAGTATTCAAGAATTATTTGGTTGATGCTCTCAAAAACTTGGTTTGAATTTGAGGAGATCCTATGTTGACCTGGGAGTTGGACCAAATCATTCTTGGGTTCCTTCCTACTTGGGATATGCTATCGTTCTATGATTTTGTGAAATGTCTCAACCTGTGGAATCCATGTGGTCATGAAATGCCATGACTGCAGCCTTCTGACAGTTCTTACCATAGCTAGTTAGGTTTTTCACTGTAGCACTTAGTGAAGTACAACTTAATTAAATTAAATTGTACTTCCTATGTGTGTTTTGAAAACGTAGTCAGCCTTAAGTTCACAGTCAGTTAGAATCAGTCACACTGGTAGTACTCACAGCCTGCATACATATGATTGATAAATCACCAAATTTCTGACTTGTGGTCTTCTGTAACCTGACCTTCTGTTTGATGAAGAAAAATCTGAACATGCAAACTTATTTTCTCTGTGATAAGTGAATGATAAACTCACAGCCTGCACTTGGAGCTGCAGATCATTTTTCTCCTGCACCAGCTTCACCATTTTCTCCTCCAGCTCCTTCCTCTTTGCCTCAGACTTTGCAAGCTCTTCCTTGGTCTTCTCAAACTCTTGTTTCATGTTGGCCATCTCCTTCTCAGACTCTGCACTCTTCAGCAGGGGCTTGATCTTGAAGAACAGCTTCATCCAGGGCCAGTGCTTGACATTCATGAATGCACGAATGTTGTACTGTATGCAGAAGATGGACTCTCTGAAAGGTAAGTCAAATAAACATTGGCAGTTTAGACTTGGATGACACAATATACCAAACCCAATAAACCTAATTTAAATAAATGTCTACCTCCTCTCCACCATTTTCTGGTACTCCACTCTCATCAGGAAGCCCCTGCACCTGGCCTGTGTGCGAGTGATGAGTTGTGCCAGTTTCTCATCCCTCATCTCCTCCAAAAGGCCAACCAGCCCAGCTTTGAAGAACACCTTAGGTCATAAAACAAAAATAAGTACAGTGTATGTGCTCACTGGTCACTGTAGCCAAATAACCAGTTCCTCCATGGCAGATATCACAGGAAGTTAAGAGAAAGAGCAAAAACACAAAGAATGTGTGTAGTTTCCATGTGAGATCCTCTTTAATATCTTCAGTCATGCTGGTCTGGCTATTATAGTCATATTACAGTACATGAAAAACTGTAAGATCTTATTCCATTGCTTTTATTACTTCTTGATTCTTCTATTCTACATCTTTGTCTTCAGTTAGGAACCCTTAATTAGAATCATCTTCCACCAATAAATTTCAAAGTATTGAGTCAATTCGTATCTAGCTTATGTGTTTTAAACTTACTGTTTGATGATTTCCCACACTATCTGAATAATTTCAGTATCACCCTCAAGCTTTACAAAACAAAAAACACATAGTACTTTAAACAAACACTTCTGATACCTTGGTGTGACCAAATTTATACTGAGTGTGATCTATGTCAATCGATCCAAGCAGTTTCTCACAAGCCTTCTTGCTGTCAATGAACTGTCCCTCTGGAATAGCACTTGCATTTAGTACTTTGTATCTGGGGGACAAAATGGTAATATGAACAGGTCTGTTGTTGCCATCGGTTACCTGCAAGAAAGAGAACACAACTCCACTGCTAGATGTAAATGCTACATCTATGTTTTCGTCACCAGAGGTGAGGTTTAAATTTCATAAGCTATTCAAGATTGCCAAAATCCAGAAATGGAATGCAGTCTGACCTCTGTTTAAAATCTGCATACAGGACTCTGTTGGGGAATCCTTTCCTGCAAATTCTGATCCCTTCCAGCACGCCATTACACCTCAGTTGGTGCAGAACCAGCTCATGCTCCATGGCACCTAGCAATTCAGAGTATAAATGAGCGCTGTATTCTGTAGTACAGCAGAGAAGAGATACTGAAGGTTGTCTGTGGGTGAGTCTCTTACCAGGTGTTTTTGTTTCATTTGGGATAATACAGCGTACAAAATGGGGGTGGGTGCTTCTCAGATTGGTCATCAGCTTGTTTAAGTTCTCCTAGGAGTATCATCAACAAAAGTTTATATTAGCAAATATAATCTCCACTGTAAGCATCAAGCCCTCTGTAATGAGATAACATTGTCAGACAAACATTAGCTTGCAGAATCCTGAGCTGAAGCCACCTGCACCAGTTTTTCTGAGTTTCCACATATGATTATTCATTTAATGTAGAAAATTTGTCTGGCTGTAGGAGATACTGTACTCTCAAACACACAATTTTATGACATTTCTCTGAATCTAGTGGAATGTGTTCAGTAGAAATGATATCCATCTTCCATTATATGTACCAGGAGAGATATACAGATAGCTCTGTGAGCCAGTTTGAAGCATATTACAGTATGCATTTCAAGTGGATCACACTATGTAGAACAAAAATAACAAGCTGAGTATTATATGTCTAGGTTGCATCTTTCACTTGTAAGGTGAGATGAGAATGAGGCGAGATGAATCCCATTGTTGGTTTGTAAATAATATCTGAGTAAGTTTTTGTAAATTATTATCATCTATAATTAGTGGACGGATCTCCAGGGCATGTTTCCAAAAAAACAATCTCAACATCTTTCTGTAGAAGGAACTAATTTATATTAAGAAGGGAACACTAAATGAAGGATGAATATCATAATAAATAGCCTTGAGGAGAATTTAGATATGTATGGTGCTGACAGGCAGCAAGACTTGGTTATGAGAAAAAAACTGTCAAGTATGCAACATCTTAAAAATCCACATCCCAAGGTGTGATGGTATTTCAACCATAAGAGGCTGATCCATTAATCATGAAAAAATATTAGATATATTAATGAAGGAAACTAGCAGGCAGATAGACTATTGTTACAGGGCAATAAAAGTTTCTGAAGCCAGAGGAGGGCACTTGAAGGAAATACACATATTTTAGATGTTTCTTAAAAGCTTCCTGTATAACGTTGTTCCATTTAAAGACACTGTCTTGTGAAAAGTGGACAAAAAGAAAATTTGTGCATTCAGTGGAAGAGCAGAATTAAGTTACAGTGAGTTTACTTCTGTCAAAGCATGGCTCAAGATCTTCAGGACTTCTTTTTTATCACAACTAAGTGGGGGGGGGGAGGGGGGAAGGAGGGGAGAGGGGAAAAATTATTTTAAGTAGTGAATTTCCTCCTCTTCTTAGGAAAATATATTGAACTCTATATTGTACCCGGAAAAGAGCTGAGACAGTCTGGAAAGAAGAACCCTTCTTCTTGCCACCTTTCTTGCCTCCACCACTAGCCTCTGCAAAATGGAGAAATAAATATAGGAGATTTCATATTTTTGTTTTTACCTTTTATGATACTTTTTCTACTTTGTAAACTGGTGAAAATATGTGTTTCAAAGAGCTGACCTGCTTCTGCTCCACCATAGTTGGCAAACAGTAAGGCCAAAGTTTTCAGTGAAGATTTCTGGTACAGCCCAATGACAGTTTCGTTCAGGGGGTCCTTGTTCTTCTCAAGCCAGCCAGTGATGTTGTAGTCCACTGTGCCAGCATAGTGTATTAAGGAGAAGTGGGCCTCAACCTTTCCTTTGGTAGGCTTGGGCTTCTGGAAGTTGCTGGACTTGCCCAGATGCTGGTCATAGAGCTTGTTCTTGAAAGAGGTGTCAGTTGCCTTGGGGAACATGCACTCCTCTTCCAGGATGGAGAAGATGCCCATGGGCTGGGAGAAATACATGGGAGAGAAAATCAGCAATTCAGTTTTCAGGGTACTTATGGTTCCCAGTGACTTGACAAGGTGGAACAAAATAAAATACAGGAAATTCCATTTAAACAAGAAAATACTTTTTTACTGTGAGGATGGTCAAGTGTTGAAACAGGTTATCGTTATCCAAGTTTATCACTTGAGATATTCAAAACAGAGCTTTGTGGTCCTCAGAAACCTGTTCTATCTGACCCTTTTGTGACCAAGGGGGTTAGATTAAGTGACCTCACAGATCCTCTGCACTCTGAAATTCTACGATTCTTATTTCTTATCATCCTGTCAGCTACTGAACACTGCATCTGTATATAATGTGATTGTTTTCTTATTCTAGGTCAAAGGACGTACATGTAATTGCAACTGCTTGCTATCAATTATGCATTTCCATCTTCTGAGTTTATTTTACAAAGATACAGCTGTATTGCTGTAGGAGCACAAGTCTGTCGGAGCTGAGAGGTGAGGTGGAAGCTCAACTGGAAACTTATTCTAGCTGTTTTGAGAAAACATTTTGATTGAGATTTTGACAACCTTTTAGCACTTCAGAAGAGATCAGTGCAAACCTTCTGCCATAAAGTTGTGTGACACAGCCTTAATGTCTCACCTGACAGATAAAATAAACTAAACCAATATGTTTTTGAACAACGAGATCTAAATATTTGCTTATGAACATGGAAGATTCCTTTGAAAACTGAGATCTAGTAATTATAAAATTCCTATGCTCGTACCTTCTCAATGAGCTCAATGCATGCAGCCAGGTCCATCCCAAAGTCAATGAATGTCCATTCAATGCCTTCCTTCTTGTACTCCTCTTGCTCCAGCACAAACATGTGGTGGTTGAAAAACTGTTGCAGTTTCTCATTGGTGAAGTTGATGCACAGCTGCTCAAAGCTGTTGAACTGGAAATAAAATGATAAAGATTCATATTTGCAAGATGCAGTAGTAACTGCAAAACCTCATCCTTTAAAAATACAGAAAGCAGCTATATTGGTTTCATTGTCCCTGTGCATTTCTTAATTCAGCTTTAGTCTATGTAGCAAAATTGAGAAATGCTTAAAAATCGTTGCTTACAACAACATTTTAATCCTTGATAAATCTGAGAAGGTAGAATATACTTCATACATCATCTGAGGCCACACTACAGAAAAAAGGTTACATGTATCATGATCTATATCTCTTACGGAGCCTTTGATCATTTAAACCAAAGAATTTTTCTATCTGAACCATTCTGCTCTTTTGAGTTTTTCCTCTTGATAATGAGCCTATTGTCATGAAAAAATCCTTTCAAGGGTCAAATCTACTTTATAGGGGGAAAAAAAAAAAAAAAGGCAAATAGGACCATAGACTCATAGAGTAGCTAGGAAAGGACCTTAAAGATCATCAAGTTCCAAACAATTACAATAAATTATGTGATGATAATATGGATGTTAAAGTTGTCATAACACCCAGTTGTGACTTCCAAGCAGCTCTTACAAATCTTTGTTACTCACATCAAAGATCTCAAAGCCAGCGATGTCCAGGACACCAATGAAGTACTGCCTGGGCTGCTTGGTGTCCAGCTGTTGGTTGATGCGAAGAACCATCCACAAGAACATCCTCTCATAGACAGCCTTTGCCAGAGCACCTACAGCATTGTGCACCTAAAGCAAAGGCAGATGTTTGCATTTACCATGCACAGCAGAGGAGAATCAAAGAGCTCTTAATTCAAAGCATGGTTTCAGGTTACTGTTTCTTACCTGCTGCACAGTTTGACCTTTGGTCACATACTCATTTCCAACTTTGACTCGAGGGTAGCACAGTGCCTTTAGCATGTCAGCTGAATTCAGGCCCATCAGGTAGGCAGCCTTGTCAGCCACTAAACAGCAAAGAGAGACGGAAAAGAATTCAGCATTACTAACATTTTGTATCTTGAAGTCTTCTCTAAGCACTGCAGAAAGAATCTCAGTGACATCAAAGCCATTATGTGTGTGGAGCTTTTTGAAAGAACTTATATTTGAAGTTCTTCATTGACGCACGCAAAATGTAATGATGTTTTGTTAAAGTTTTACAAAACTGAAAGCTGAACGTTTGTGGTATGCACATATCTCAGGAGTGAAACTCATTGGATTCTGTCCTTTCTCAGATGCAACTGCAGTACTTCCCACCTTTTGCCCAGTCCTTTGGTAAGAGGAGCCAACAGTGGGAAAACTGGAGACGTGGTTTCAAGATCCTACCCCAGCAGAGGGGAAACAAATGCACCTTTCACAACAGAGCTCCCTGAGCATCTGACAGGTAAGGGAGAAAAGGAACACGGCCACCCATTTTGTTAGGGCTGAACCACTTTACTGTTCCGCAAGGGTTGTAAGATATGTCCAACAGAAGTATGAGCAGTAACATTTCAGAAAAGATATCCACAGCTGGAGCTGTCTTCCTGGCAGTGTACACAGGACAGTTTAAATTGTTAATTTGGAATACGATAGACAAATCCAGAGATTTTACATCAGAGAAACTGATACAATGGGTGGAGAAGGGACTGCTTCTGACTTACTGTTTTCCTTGGGATTCTAAAGCCCAACTTTGGCTAAGACACAGAGTGGCTCAAAGGACCATTAGCTACTGAGTTTAACAATACCTTCTGTGCCATCTGGCTCTGCCTGCTCCTCTCGCTGTTTCTGCTTGAACTTCAAGTTCCCATAGTGCATGACAGCCCCTGTCAGCTTGTAGATGGCAGTCTTTTCATCAGCAGTGAAGCCCAGGATGTCAATGGCACTCTGGTAATAGATTCAGTATAGTGAAATATTTGTCTGAATATGATACATGACCTATAACAGTTGACCTGTTTTATACACTACTCACATCCGTAGCCATCAGCTCCTCCTTGTCATCAATGCTGGGGACAGTGATCTCACCTTGACTCACAAAAGGGTAGTCATACGGGTTGGTGGTGATAAGGAGCATTTCTGAAAACAAATGGATATTCACAGATTACATTTCATTCTTTTCATAAAGTTATCAATTGTTGCTCTGTAATCTTCCTCCAAAAAGCTCAGAGATGTCTCCTACCAATTAGCTCTGGCTTCTTGTTGGAGGTGACCTGATAAAAAATGTGGTAGCTTCTTTCTGCCTTGAGCTGAAAAGTAACTCTGGACTTTTCCAGCAGATCTGTCAAGGAAGGAGAAAAGAGTTAGGTACAAGATGGGACACGGAGGTGGGAATTTGGGAAGGAATGGAGCAGGCCAGGAGCATCTCTTACAAGTTTCAATGTCAGCAGAAGCCAGTTTTCCTGTGGCCCCAAAGTGGATTCTGATGAATTTACCCTGTTGAGGAAACAGAGGAGCATTCAACCTGGATGGCTTCTTTGGACAACTCCTTATTTAAGAATATCACTAGCCCCATCATTACTGTAAGGGGAGTAGCGACATACAAAGCGTGAGGAGTTGTCATTCCTCACAGTCTTGGCATTTCCAAAGGCCTCCAGCAGCGGGTTGGCACTGATGATTTGATCCTCAAGTGTTCCCTACAGGATAACAATTATTCCTGGATAATTATTATTTTCCAAAATTCATGCTAGGAACAGAATAAACATTGATTCAAGCCAGCATCTCTTAATGTACCTGCATTTTGCCAGACTGCTCCTCCTTCTTCTTATCTCCGCTGGCTGCAATTGTTGCAAAGTACTGGATGACACGTTTCGTGTTCACAGTCTTCCCTGCACCGGATTCTCCGCTGTCAAACCAAACAGAGAAGCAGAGAGCGTGAGGTCAGGGAGAAGGTACACACAGGGCACAGGGCAGCCCCGCAGGGACCCGAGCAGGGAGCGTACTTACGTGATCAGGATCGACTGATTCTCGCGGTCTGTGAAAAGATAGAGGTAAGAAGGCTTTTCCTACTGCTCATGTATAACAAGATACACAAAATCTAGGAGACAAATATGAACTGAAATCTGCAGGAACTGCAGGGACGGAAGACAGTGAAAACCCTAGGAATTCCAGTTTTAGCTGTTGTCCTGTGTAGCAGTGAGCTGACTGAAAGTGTAAGTTGGAGCTTCTTCAGAAAGTCCACGCATTAATTCCTAGAAGCAAGTAATGGGTTTCCTTCCATGTCCCAAGTGGTAAGTATAAGCTCAAATGGACACATACAAGTGTAAGAAGCACATGGTCCTCACACAAACTGTGTATCTTCTTGCCCTTCACATAGATTTCATACGGGAGTCTGATCAAGCTGCCTACCTCTGTTCAAAGTAAAAGACCGTATGGAATAATAATGTGTTGAATTCAATCATTGCAAAAAAGTAAGTTATGAGTCCAGTGTTATTTCTGTAGTGAGAGACTGTAGCATTTGGTATGATATGCTAGAAATAATACACAGTGCTGAATGTATGCATGCTTTTGGTACAGTTTGCTTGAAATTAGTTCCTCCTTAACTTAATCAATTTCTGTCACACAGCTCCATGATGTTTGTAACTGGCTTTTCACATATTCCAGTAAGAGCAGTGAGGCTCTTCAGATTGCTTTGAAGGAGATCAGGCACTCACCAGTCAGCATGAACTGATAGGCGTTGTCAGAGATGGAGAAGATGTGTGGAGGGGCCTCCTGGCGCTTTTTGCCTCGGTAGGCCAACACCACCTCCGGGTTGTACACCGGCAGCCACTTGTAGGGGTTGACAGTGACACAGAAGAGGCCCGAGTAGGTCTGTGAGGAAGGGACACGGCACGTTGGCTTCCACTCAGCCGGGCACAGCAGTCCTCCCCAGCTACGCTACCCAAGGAAGAGAGCTGCTGGTACTTACGTAGATCATCCAGGCTGCGTAACGCTCTTTGAGGTTGTACAGCACAGCGGGTTCATGGAGGTGGGTCATCATGGCCATGTCCTCAATTTTATCGTACTTGGGAGGGTTCATGGAGAAGACCTGATCTTCCTTCACAGTCAGAGTCTGTAAAGGAAGTGAAAGATCTGTCTATGTCAGCTAAAAGCTCGAAGTGGAGATTAAATGCTGATCTGAAGTTTGCTTTTATCTCACCTCTCCAGCTTCAGTCTTGACAGTGACCTTCCCTGTTTCCCTGCTTTGGATTGTCCCTTTCACAAAGGATTCCTTAGGATGCGCCACAAAGACAGATGACTTGGCATCAAAAGGCTTGTTCTGGGCCTCGATTCTTTCCTTCTCTGACTTTCGGAGGTAGGGAGCTGCCTCTCCAAAGACAGCCATCTCAGCATCTGAAGAAGCCATGGCTGCTCTTCACTGAAGGCACCTCAGCAGAATACTCTAATGGGGAGAAGTAATGTGGCACAGATCATTTAGATATATTCTGTAAGACTGGGAGACTGACTATGACTTAGTTTTCTTCAGCCTGTACTATATGGAGCATCTAAAATGTCCTAATGGAAGATTTGATTGACTTAGGTTGACTTAGGAAACAAGAGCTCATAACTGATGCAGTCTAGGTGTTCAGACTTCTAGAAGAGCAATATTTGGTCACCTTTTACAATTGTAGGCTTGGCACTTTAAGAACATCATGTCTGTAAGACGAGTGAAGTTCCTGAGCAAGTTTTATTTTAAGACATCATTACTAGCAGTTGAAATAAAGGTGGAGCATTTTATTTAAAGACAAAGAAACATTTCTAAAAACATATAGTATAAAAGACCTACAATCTTGAAAAATATTGAACCTATGGAGCATTTACTTATTAACTATAATTGTAACAGGAAGGCAGTGGAAATTAATGAATTTTGCTACTGAAGTTGCCAGCAGAAAGAAAAGGGCAGGATCTGTGACCTTTTAATACTCTGCTGTAATTCAGTTTGTTTATACATTTGTCATTCATGAGTACAATATCCAAATAGACTCATCTTCAAAGTTCTGACTTGTATGAAACAAAATTCATGCACTGAAATTGGAATTGCCATGGCTGCATGAAGCTCCCAAATAAATACTGAAAAAATCCAGGAACAGGTGATTTCTCAAAACTTCAATAAAATAAGAGTGCTTCTTCAGATGCTTTGCTAAGCATGTGGATAGCAAGATTTCTCCAGCTGCACTTGAAAATTCTCTAGCTATGTTAGTGAAATTTATTCTCTCTGTTCATCAGCTAAGAAGGTTTTGTTTTGCTTTTGGTCTGGATTTAGTAAATGGATATCTGAAAGAGCTTCAACATTTTACAAAGATGTACAAAGATGGTAAGAAGGTCTGTATTCTCAGATGATTTATTAATTGATAACATTTTGAGGAAGAATATACAGTTTTGCACTTTTTCCTTCTTCGTTCATCTTGGTCCAGTTCTACTGCTGCAATGATGTGAAGACAGAATGCCTCACTCCCTGTTTGGTCAGTTAAGCAGAAATGAAGAGTATTCCAATGGGAATTTTCTGGTCTGCCATCAGAGGCAGGAAGATAGAAACACAACCATTGGAAAACCTCACCAGCCATGAGCACCCACCAGCTGCCTACTGTAATCACATACAGGGTAAAAAAGGTGATTGCTCATCCATACAGAAATCCCACCCAAAAGCATGAATAAATCAGGTTCTTACCTCTTGTGATACCAGATGGGTGGCTCGCAGCCTGGCAGCTGGTCAGTGCTGCAAAACAGAAATGGCAAGTTCCTACTTGCTGCTGCACAGAATTCCAGAGTGAAAACGTGCAGGTGTCTTGAAAGCAGATTTAAAACTCGAGCTGAGGAATTGAGTTTCCTCCTGGAAATGAGCACTGAAGGCAGAGAAATGCTGTAACACAGAAAGACTCCTGCATGGCTGCAGACCCCATCCACTTACCTTGAAGCTTTCCGTGGAGACAGGGCAGTCTTGCTGCAGGGACATTTTATACGATCTCATCTGCAGATGCTACAGATGCCTACTCTTTCTTCGGTCAAAAAATTTTTGGCAGGCCTTCTTTGGTAAAGCATTGTCTGGCAAACTGAACTAAGGGCATAATTGTCATTTGACATGACTAGATATAATTAGAAAATTTTGATGTCTTACGGACTATATGAATACATCTCCTATAAACAATTTGACAAGGGTGTTAAGGAGGGAATCTGGACTAGTCAAGGCACTTAGAGAACTTGGATGCGGGACTTATGGATTCTATTGCTGGCTTTCCCACCGACTCACTGTATGACCCAGAGTGGATCGCTTGGTATGTGTGTGCTGCAGCTCCCCAGCTGTACAATAGATAGAACAGGATGTTGAAAGAGAAACTGGCAGTTGAGATGGTAAAATCCTGAAAGCAAAAATGTGGACATAAAACACAAGTGTTACAAGTACAGCAGGATGATCAGGCAAAAGTTGCAGTAAGTGAGAGATTGGGTTCTAACTGGATTTTTAAGCTGATGCCTCTGAGAGCAATGTGAGGCAACTTCAGAGAAATCAGAAAGAGCACACACGCGCAGAGGCATGTGCATTTGTTGTTGTGACCTTGTGCACCAATGCGAGCTGTGAGAGAAGTTATAACCCCCGAGACTTCTGATCTGCAGGTCAGTGCCAGTGAGCAAGAGATGCTCCATTCTTTTGCTGAAAACCTTTTATCTTATCCGAGTATCTCCATACCTATAACCCAAGGAAAAATCATTTATCTAGAAAAGACTCCCACAGTTTTTTCCGTACCTACAATTCACAGAAAAATCCCTCTAGTCAGTCACAGCTCTAGAAATAACTAGACATTCCAGATTCTCTGTGCCTGATACATCCCTCACATCTCATCAAAGATATCTTACATAAGTCCAGAAAACATACCAGAGCACTGGGGCTGGCAAACATGCCCATACAGTGCTGATAGCATGGGAAAGAGGGATTTGCTGGTAGTTCTGAAGAGTGATACAGGAAATGGGTGTTGTCATGTGAGCTGCTTTAAAAACTGTTAAATTTCAGCATGTTCTTCTCCTGGTCATTAACAGAAGTTCAACAGTTAACACAGGGACAAGGTAAGAAAAATGATTTGTGACAATTGGTGTAAAAGCCAGCACCAGGCACTGACTTGTGCATGAAGAGCTTTGCTGAGGAGGGCTCTGGCACTGCAGCACCCAAATTCTGGGTGTCCGGGCCTCAGTCTGGAGCTCGAACCCATCCAAATCAGAATGATGAGTGCCACATAGAGCCCTGCATCCCAGTCGTTATAGGTCTGGCCAAGGAGGGGACAAGAGGACCTTGGCAGCTCCAAGCACAGGGCTCAAAAGACCATGAACAAAGAGCAAAGCTTGGGAGGAGCAGAGATGGATGAGACCACTCCCAGGATAGGAGAGCTGGGGGTTTCCTCCCCCCAGGTAAAGGAAGGAGCTTCAGTCTCCCACTTCCTGGGAAGCTGCAGCATCTGCACTGTCCAGGCAGCATCCCTTGGCAGCTGCAGATAAAGCAATAAGTAGCTGCAGCTGCTTTCCTGTGGGGCCCTGCCCTCAGCAGCTGACTGTCCTAGACTAGATGCCTGACTTTGGGAACTGAAAGTCTTGAATTTCCAGTTGCCAGTGACAAAGCCAGTCTTCTCAGTAGAGCTCTTCTTATTTGCTCTTTTTTTTTTTTTTTTTTTTTCTGTTGAATTTCCCAAGCAGTGGACCCAGCTGTATAATAGGCAGGAGAGAAGCCCATCACCAGGCAGCTCGAGGCATGCAGTCAGCCAAAGACAGACCTAGTCTGAAAATGAAGTGGTTAGCAAATGTATGTCTCTTGAGTATTGGCAATCACCCAGCAGTGCTTTGGGGACTGAACATTTGGGTCCCTATAAGCCAGTTTTAGAAACCTAAAGCCTTTTCAGAGAGGTCTAAATCTCGGAAAAATGTTGTGAGTGGGGCAAGGAAATGGAGGAGAGGCTAGATGGCTGTTAAACATCCACAATGATGGAGATTTCTCTTTGGGAAACCTGTTCCATTGCTGATTCAGCCTCAGAGTCAAAAAGTTTTTCCTGAAGTTCAGTTGCAGCCTCCCACATTTTCTGTGTGCCCATTTCCTCTCTCAGCTGATCTTTTCTGAATCTTTTCATCTCCAGGATGAACAGTCTAATTCTCTTAGCCTTTCCTCATATCAGAGATGCTCTAGTCCTTTTGTCATCTTCAAGACACTTTGTTGGAACCCAAATACATCAATGTAATCTCTTGTAGTGGAGAGCCCAGAAATGGATGCAGTATTCCAGGTGTGGCCTGAAAAGTGCTGAGCAGAGGGGAAGGATTACCTCCCCTGACCTGCTATGACACATCTTCTAATAGAGACCAAGTAATCATTCACTTTCTTTATAGAAAGAATGTGAATGGTAATGGTATTCATATTCAACCTGGTGTCCACCAGGAACCTCAGGTCTTTTATTTAAAAGGTGCTTTCCATTTTCTGGCTGGTTGGGCCTCCAACATCTTTTGGTTCCTGGGTAGTTGTTCCTCCCCAGTTGGGGGACTTTTCCCTTCCTCAGCACTATTGGACCCAGTCTTCAGTCCCAGATTTTGATGAAGTAGTACTCATTGGTGCACATACAGACACAGTATAGAAAATTCTTTATGTTAAGTGGGTCTTACTAACTGCAGAATTGGGAAGACTTCAGGACTCCTCTGAGACTCCGAGGTAGAACTAAATGTGAAGAGGGAAATGAACATTCCTGTAGACATCCATTCTCAAAGACAAAGAGACTCATATTTGAATGACTGTCTGTTTGCACATTTATACTAAAATATCTTCAAGCAGTATCTCATTGAATTTTTATTCATGTAAATATGGGTCTTCTAAGGAAGCTACTACACAGTTTTACCTCACACAAAAGGATGTAGTCACATCTTTTCTGATCTGAAGATAACAGGAATGAGGTCGCTCTTTGGTGAAGGTAATATTGTGGTTTGCATTCTGTCTGATTACTACAAATGAGTTAACAAAGATGGACTCCCTATAACTCTTCAGCCTTACTGCCAACTTGTTGATCTTTATGTGAAGTTTGCTGCAGCTTTCAGTATTTTACTATTTCTTAGAGAGTCCTAATCATCTGCAGGACTTGGTTCTATGCAAATGGAATGACAGGATTATTTTGACATTCTCTTAGTTAAGGGAAAACACAGCCAATGAAAAGAAGAGCTTGATTTATTGAGAGAAGCCAAGTCAAACACTTTCCCTTATCAAGGAGAAAACATCCAGGAGGGAATGAGTGAAGTACAAATTTAATCACTTTATTGGTGCGAGGAAGAAATGTGAAGTAGGAAAACAATTGTCCTGCATTACTGCTTCTTCTGTGAGTCCTTGGCAAGTCCTGCTCACCGTGTAATTGTGGCACAGGACGGAGTCTCTAATCTCTCTCTCACACGTTCATCAATATTGCTAATTGAGTTAACCAGGTTATGTGTGGACTTTCAGGTGTATCTAAAGGCCTCCTCTGACATTAAAACAAAGCAATTGAAGTCCTCAGGCACCTTGATATTCCCCTAATAAACAGGCCCTATATAGAAACAGCATGAGATTTCTGTAGAGTCAATATAATGGCCAAGGAGGAAAGAATACATAGATTGGTATCGAGACCAAACAGTCTGCCATCTCCTTCAGGAATTCAGCCTTTATCATCTCAAATATTGTGCTATGCAGTTCATTGGATCTAGTCTCTGATTGATCCTTGGAGGACAGTCCAGACGGTAGGACTACCAGCCAATAGGATCTCATTTAAATAGTGGTTCTAGTTCACTGGGACTGAAACTGTTCTGCATATAGGGCCATAATAGCCATGTGGAAATACGCAACCTAAAGGTTGTGGGGTAGGAGCTCACGACCCCATTCAGAAGAGAGACTAGTAAGACCTCTAGCATCATTATTATTAACCCAAAATTAGAAATCTGGCAGCTTTCCTATCACCAGAAAAAATCACCATGTTTCTTGACACACTCAAATAAAATGGTAGCTGTAGAACTATTCAACTGAAATGTGAAGAAGCAGCTTCCCTCTACCCAGAGTCAACAAGGAAAAGGCTTTCTACCAATCTATTCTTATTGCTCCAAGACTGCAGACCATGGGTTGTGCCAGACCAGGCATGTAGTGTCTGATTGTCTCTTTAGGAGAGAAAGAAACCTGGCGTGCTGAGGAATTATAGAAGATTAACCTAGGAGCTTGAAAGGTTTGAGTGGTCCCACCCACAGTAAATTGACACAGGGGGCATCTCTTCTTTCATGAAGAGATCTGAAAACTTCTAATCTTCATAGGGTTAATGACTCCATCTCTGGTTGAGGGGAATGGAAATCTGCCTCAGGAGTCCAGAGCCCAGTCAACCACAAGCACACATCAAGAGAAGGAGCTGAATGTCATGCATATATAGAATAAAAATAGTTATTGGAGCTTACCTGGGGGAAGGTACAAAGTTCTCTCAAAGGAGAACTTAGAAAACTGCTAGCAGTCTCATCCTGCAAGGAAGACTGAGAACAATGCCTGATAATTAGGGGCACAGAAAAACTTCAGGGCATACCGTCCCCACTAACCCTGCATTAGGTGCTGGAGGAAGTCCTTGTTTAGCAGAATATTTTTGCAGGCATATACAAAACCACAGTGTAACTATGTATGTTGACTTCAGTGAAGGAGAAACTATTCTTACTGCGGATGTATAATTTGGATTTCCTTGTCTATCACAAGCATTGAGCTATGTCCACATTAATAGCTCATTATTAATACCTTGATACCAGTATAAACCCAATAGTTAGCATAAGGTGATTATGGGTATGTGAGATTTATGTAGTATCTCAGAGTGAACCATACCTGAAAGGAGATTGGTATTAATCAATCATGGGTCTGAAAGTTTACTGAAATGTAGCAAAATTCTCCAAGATCTTATATATGGAGATGCAGCTGAGAACACTTTGCAAACACAGTTCAGATAAAACACACTTACATTAAAGTCTGCTTCGCCATGAAGCAGGCTTTATAGATGACACCAAGTGTGTCTGCTTACTCCTTTGTCAGCTGACTGTAATACAAAAAAATCCTGATAGCTTAGATTAGCAGGGGTGCAGGGACCTGACAGTATTCATCATGAAACAATGCAGCACCATTCAAACAAAATATCAAAGCTGTTCTAGAAACCCCTCTAGAAGAAAGAAACCACTCTAGAAGAGCCACAACAAGGAGGCACAAGCACGATGATGCAAAAGGAATCATAGAATTATATAATATCCCAAGTTGGAAGGGACCCATGAGGATGATCGAGTCCAACTCCAGGCTCCACACAGATTCACTCCAAATTCAAACCACATTTCTGAGTGTTGTCCAAACACTTTGTGTGCTTCAGCAGGCTTGGTGCCATGACTACTGCCCTGGGAGCCTGTTCTAGTGCCCGATCACCCTCTGGTGAAGAGCCTTTTGTCAGTATCCAACCTGACCCTCCCCTGGCACAGCTCTATGCATTCTCTTAGGTCCCATCACTGTTTACAGAGAAGAGATCGGTGCCTTGCCTGTCCCTGCTAGTGTAGAGAAGATCCATTTAGTGCCCTAGCCATTCTCAAAATTATTCCATGAATTAATCAAGCATTATTAGAAAGAAGGGGGAACTTCAACACTGCAGTCAAACTCCATGGTCACAGCAATGCAGCTGCACAGCTTTCCCTGCACAGCAGGACATCTTCCCAGACCTCACCTTACCTTCCAGGGCTACCACGGCACATCTGAATTCAAATTTTATTATTGCGAGAAATAAACACATCTCTCTGTTCATGTGACCCTTAAAAGGTTACTTTCTGTTTTTGGTTTTTGAACATACTTTCACTTATTTCCCACCATTTGTAGTAGATTGCAGTAGATCTGCTAATGCTGCCTGTTAATAGTCACAACTCTTCAGTTTAAATGAGAAAGGCCTGGACAAATCTGAAAGCTGAAATCCTTCAGTTCATATGGCAAAAGTGACTCAACAGTCGCGGCTGTTTGCAAATCAGTTTAAATAACATCCCACCCAACTGTAATTGAAGGTACGATTACATTATATGATGTAGAAAATACACCTAAGTGCTATATCAAATATAATCAGCAGTAGTTGTACCGCATATATCTCTTCATATTATTTTACAAAAACACAAAGCTTTCTGCCATTAATTTTCTGTCAATTCTGCTTTCATTTCTGCAGGTCTGGACTCTTCTGGGACTAGAAGCAAAGCACAGCAGGTAAAGGAGCAGAGGCAGACAGAAGGCCATCTCTGGACACAGACTGTCCTGGGCAGCAGCACTGCGAGGCAATGCTGATATTCTCCATGGTGGAGAGGGGTTCAGTCATGCTGAAAATAGATCCCTCCTGAGATGGAGATCAGGCAGCTGCCTCACTGTCTACTACCTTTTCAGATGTGGGTTTTCTTCTCCTAAGTTGTGAGTGACAAAGAATGAGAGGATGATTTTTAGCAGGGTGGCAGAATGAGAACAAAGTGAAAAAGTGGAAGAACCTACAGGCTGCTGTATGTTGGTTAGTGGGAAACTCCCTCACATGTGTGTTCAGTGTGGTTGAGGTCATGAGCTGGAAACGCGCCAGCGTACTTGTATGACAGGAGGTTTTGCAGCATGGAAAGGAATCTTTTACTGGTGATCCTCAGCCTTTTCCCCTGAGAACTACTCTCCAGCCCTCTGCTCCTCTGACTAGAACAGAGTGCTGTGCCAGAAGAAGGGAGGGAAAACATGGTTACAAACGTCTGACATCTTAGGGGCTGTAGACAGCCATCACTGTCCTGTGTTCATCTGGACAAAGAAATTCTCCATATTTTTTCTAAGTCAAAATGCATATTAAATACTTGTGCTAACAAATTCCACTATGGCAAATGTACTGCCTGTTTCCACTTATAAGCAGTGCGTTGGTACAAGCTTCAACTGTTCAAAGGTTTTTTTAGCCTTACTAACTTTAACCTTATTGAGTCTGTCTCACTTGTTTCTTCTTTCCCATCAACTTTTCAAAAACAAGGGCTTCCTGTGGATTCTCTTTTTCCTTGTAGAATGGAATTTGGTTGAAAGGAATTCAAGGAGTCAACTCAAACAATGACACAAAACTCAACTTTGTCAAATTTGTGAATGACACTAAATTATAGGCAGATGACAAATGACAGAGCTTCATTCCAGATACATTAAGAGACATGAAGACTGGATCAACACAAATCTAATGAAGATCAGCGTGGACAAGTGGAAAGCTCACACCTGAGAGAAAAATAGCCCGAGGTGCCAGTATGAGCTGGGAACTGACCGGTTCAGCAGGAGCCCTGCTAAAAAGGATGAGTTATGATGGCTGCCCAGAAGGATAATGAGTGCTCTCACTGCGAACAAGGCAAAGATACTGGATGATGCTCTGAGCATGTTCAGTTGACTGTCAGAAGCTATAACTCCTTTTGTTTGGTATGATTGAGTTGTCATCTGGAATGGTTTGTCCGATGTGGGATAAAAAAAAAGGATATGAATTAAGATGATGAAGATGGTCAAGGGTCTCGAAAACTAGTCCTATAAAGAGACTTCCAGGGTTTTTAATGTTAGGAGAAAAGGACTAAGTTCCATGACGGGCAGTTAAAAATACAATGTTCTAAACTTTTCCAATTAGTAGTAGGAGTGTAACAAGGGACACTGATCAAAAATCACAACTTGAGAGGCACTAGTTAGTCATTAGGAAAATTCTTCAAAATGTCTGTGCAGAGTGAGATCAAAGGATTGCGTAATCTGTCACTCCTGAGATATTTCTCACCATCCCAGTGGTGAAGACTTCTAAAGTACAAAACCCTCTCAAGCTGGTGAAAGACGTCATGTGACTAAAGCAAAAACAAGCCACAGATGGGAAACTGTACTGAAAACAGTATAATCTGTGTCACTGCCAGTAATGGGAGACAGAAGCATAAGCACTTTCCTGCTATCTCTGTGTGAAGCCTAAGAAACCTTTAACCTTCTCAGCTTTCAGTAACTTGTCCATGTGTCTACGCCACACAGAGTCTGTAATGCTCGCAGGATAGATAGAGCAGACATCTCCTTTACCAAGGATCCCCTTACACCCCTTGTTATTGAGCTCTGGAAGGCTGGAGAGAGCTCAGAGCTGCTTGACTTCTGCTCAGGTAGGAAACCTCCTCTTGTGGGTCAATGCCCTTGAGTCTGAAGAACAGGGTTGGTGTCTCCTGTACCTGTGGACAGCTGATCCTCCCCCAGTGATCAGTAGCCCTGACCAGGAATGCGTGTGTGGATGTGCTGCTCCTCTGACAGACCATTGGTTCTGAGCATGGGCATGGGAAGGTCTGGCATGCAGCTCTGTGAGTGCCGTGTGAAGGAAATCCCACCAGGGACAGGTTGAGGTCATAGGAAGGAGGGGAAAGGGAATGAGAGAGAATGATGAGTGGAAGGTGGCAGTGTAAGAGATGAGAATGTGGAAAGAAGCAAAAAATGTGCACCTGGAGATCATGGAATGGTTTGGGCTGGAAGGGACCTTTCAGATTATCTAGTTCCAGCTCTCTGCTACAGGCAGGGACACCTCCCTCCAAACCAGGTTGCTCAAAGCTCCATCCAGCCTGGATGTGATCTGATGAGGAAAGAGGGCTTTGAAGGAAAAAAAAAGCCAAGAGCTGTTGGGGTAGATAAAAGAGGCATTCATGCAGAATCTGGTTTATGTTTATGGAAGGGCATCGTCCTATTTGTGTGGCTTGGACTGCCTTTACAAGCACATTGTGGTCTTTTTTTCTCAGGAATCTTGACATGACTGCAGGCTTCGCTAGAGGCAACAGAACTTGCATAACCAAGGATTAGAACCAAGTTCCTTCTGGAGGGTGGCTGCCTTCTGCACTGTGACAGGCTGACCATGCATAGTCCTAAAGCTCCAAATTGGATGAGAGCATTGCATTTTATGAGGTACAGCTGGGGATCCCTCCCAGAGAACACCTCCCCTGCAGAGGATGGGTGCCTCAGCAGCCCTTAGGGACACACATGGATAAGCTGGGTCAGGCAGTAAGTGAAGGAAGGAGCAGAGGCAAATGAAGGTGTCATGAAAGAATAGCAGGAAGGTACACGTGGGGCAACACAAGAATTACAAGATTCTGAGTATCCAGCTCAGTCTGATTTTAGCAAGCCTCCGTGCTGAAGAATCACAAAGGGAAGCTGGATGTGGCTCTGGGCAGCCTGGTCTGCTGGTTGGCAACCCTGCACATAGCAGGGGGGTTGAAACTAGATGATCATTGTGGTCCTTTTCAACCCAGGCCATTCTGTGGTTTTATGGTTCTATGGAAGAAATAGTTTTCCACTGTTAATGAATTCTGTTAGAGCCCCTGAACATAACTATAGGTATTTTTTTCCTCAAAGCCCAGCTTACTCAGAGTAGCATACCATTTCTGCTAATTTGTCTACTCTTTGTTTGCAAAATAAGCAATAATAGTGATAACTGTGAAGTATCATAATCAATAACTTAAAGCACATTTTTCCAAATGCACTGTGATTCATTAGCACAAAACTGGGTTAAAGTTGGGCTCGTAGAGCCCAAATGTGTGCACATGGGTGGTAGGAGTCCTATCCACAACCCCATGAAAGCAGTGTGTGTGCTCTGAGTTTCCTGGGCCCCCTTCATGGTAAAAGGGGAAGAATGAGCATCTCCATAAGTAAGAAACTTTCCTTAGCCTGGCTTCCCATGGAGGAATCCTTTCCTCTCCATGGACCATGGAGGGGAGATTACAAACCTATTACAATTTGAATGGTTGATGCTACGGGAGAATAACCTCAGTACTGATTTGTTTCATCCAGATACCCATGACTCCAGCATGGTTCTGTCCAAGGCAGCAGATCCAAATTCTCACTGTGAATTTCAAACAACGTGGGAGTATAAAACAAGGTACCTTTCCAAGACAATTTCTCCTAAGAACCCCATCTTATATTTGAACAAAAATTGCAAATTGGGATTAAACAAAACTAGGAAACTGTCACAACAGCGAGGTACTGCCCAGACCCCCTCTAGGGAAAGCAGACACAAAAGAAGCAAAAGTTCATTATATATATTTGTGTATTTCTGCAAATATCATCCTCTCCAAAAGCAAGAGTGGTTTGAGGATTTGGAGTTCCCTCCTATGTTCTTATTCACCACTGGACTGCTTCAGAGAAAAATACAGAAACTCACCAAGTTCCCTGCTGCTCTGCATGCCCACCTGTAATGTGATCTGTGCAGTTAAATGAGATAATCTGATATTAAGGCAGTCGAGCTAAAAGGCAAGGGGATCAAAGCAGACTGCTTTATCAGCCTCTTAGGGGCTTGCAGTGGATTTTACAGAAACGCAGTCTTATACCTTCTTTTAGCTCATGGCAGTAAAAGAAAGAACAAATTAGAGGGATTTCTCAACCACTGATGTTTGACTGAGAGAAGGATTCTATTCCCTCTTTGACTGCAGGAACAAAGCAGTAGAACTACATCCCCCCCCCCTTCCCTCTCCTCCCCTGCCTCCCCATCTCCTGTCTGCTCTTCTTGGAAGAAACTGAAGAGAGGTTTTATATGTGACATCAGTGATATTTTTACTTTGGTAAAGGCAGCAATATCACCAAGACACAGCTGCAACTGTTTCTTTGCCCCCCTCCCTACCACCCCCACTGAGTTCAGTAGCAAATCTCTTAACAGGCACAAACAGCACAAATGCCAAGAAATGTGTCCTCGGTTATGCCATGTGCATCTGCTGAATTTGAGACTTACTTTCAGAGGAATTAAAATTAACATGTATTCCCTCAGAATTTCAAGAGGAAGAACACCCTGCTTAGTCACCAACATGAAAGAAACTGCACAGCAAGCTGATTCAGAACACCAGCTTCACTTAACATTTAGTGAACATTTAGTTAACACTTTAACATTCAGGTTGTTTGACAAGACTTCCTTAGTTAGGTTCTATAGCACTGTGATGCTTCTTAATCAAAGGCAGATGCTGTATCAAGCTATCTTCTCCCTTGCATTGCTACCTGTTACCTTATTGACCCGAGTAAGTATTTTTTACCAGGTATTAATCAGCCTGCTCCTGCAGAGGAGGTCAAAGTTACTCAGCTGAAGCAGAGGAATACAGGCAGACTATTGGTTTTCCAGGCTTGCAGCTGGTAGGATGGATGTGGAAAAGCTGTAACTGGTTTCAGGGAGCAGCTATTTAGCAGTACCCGCTGCTCCAGTGTGTTTTCCCGTAGTAGATCACCGTAGATCACTTTGCTGTGATAATTATTTTATTATTATCCTCTGATTCAGAAAAGAGCTGAGTATAGCAATCTTTTTCTTAAATAGTACACCTTCCTTCCTCCCTTCCTTCCTCCCTTTTCTTATATAGTATACTTCCTTCCTTCCTCCCTCCCTTCCTTCCTTCCTCCCTTCCTTTCTCTCTTTGTTTTCCCCAAGACTTCAGAGAATTTTATTCCCAAATAACATGCTTTGCTAACTGCTGTACAGAACTTAGCCTCAGCCCATTTGGGAGGATGTGGAAAGCAGCTCTTTGCCCATTTCCCACAACTGTGGGAAAACTGGGGCAGAAAGACAGCACCTGTAGAGGCAGCCTCATAAATTTGAGAACATACAGCCATTCACATCACCTCAGAACAAAGCACTGGCAGGTAATCTGTAAGGAGAGTATATAAGATGACTGGTGAAAATGCATTTTCACATTTTCTAAAGTATTTATAATTTTATGAAAGCATATAATATTCCCACCTGATCATTCCTTTTCCAAAGTGAAGAATCATAGTCACTGTCTCTCCAGTGTTCCCATCAGTGTTGACATCTTTCTATATAACATTTCTACTTGCACAGGCCAGAGCTGTGGAAAGCACATGGTTTGTGAGCCTGGCACAATGATTTCTGTTTTGTTCTCAGTTGATCCTGATTATTCCTAATAATCTGCTTGCCTTTTGTGGCCACTGTCAAGCACTGACTTGACATTTGGAGCCAATTACTTGCTGTCTGGTAACTCTTAACCCCAATTCTCTTTTCAGAGACTGGATTTCTGTAGGTTTTGGCCTATGTACAGCTCAGAGGCACTGAATGGGCAGAGAAGCTGACATTTGGTTGCAGCCACACAAAGTGTTTTTTTGGCTTGTGATTGCATGGCCAGCCTGACAGAGATGATGTGGTAAGTGGCTTCCAGCAACATGACAGTGCGTGAGACTCAATCAGCACAAAGCAGCAAGCAGAGCTGCAGAGAGACAGGTAAAGAGGCCACCTGTTAAGTAGGGATGACCAGCTCTTGGCTGTCAGAGGTGCACCGTTACTCAGGATCTTCATGCAAACATCAGCGGAAGAGATCTGGGCAGCAGCCACTTGCCAGGGAGGTGACATTCAGGATGCCCTTTCTGTCACCCACCAAAGCAGCTGAGGGGCTCCAGTTACAGAGCAGGGGAGTGGGGTGGGCAGGCTATGAGGCCTCCGGGAAAGACAGAGAAGAAAGAGAGCAAGTGGCAAAAGGGGGAGGGGAGGGGGGGAGGGAAGGAAAATTAGGGTTAGGTGCATAATATTAGAACTAGCAACAACTGCATCCTAAAAAAGAGGGCAATGAAGTTATATCTTCCTTTGCTGACACTCAGACAGATGCACAAATCCCACTTCTAGGCAGGTTTCAGTGCTGTAATTGGAAATATACTGGTACTGGAATTTGTATAATCCTGTTCTCCTTAAATGTTAGACTTTTCAAGGTTAGAACACTGTAAGATCTTCTGAGTGCCATGGTCACAGCAGCGCAGTTACCTATTTAGCAGAATATTTTCTAAACTAACTTCCTATGTTGCAGAAAAGTTCCTTTTGCATCTTCAGGAAATTTGCCAACAGACTCATTTTATCCATGGTGATCAACATAAACATTTCCTTAACTGTTCTCTGTATCCACCTGACTGACAGAGAGAAGCATACACGTCTCTGCTCCCTTTGAACTGCACATTAGCTGCACAAAACAGACCAGCTGGTGGTGTGTCAGTGATGGTGCTGTGTCACCAGACAGCCAGCAGCCAAGGTGCCTCATGTGGGAGAAGAGCAGCTGAGGGGGTCTGGCAGTGCTTACTTTCCCTGTTCTGTTGTAATTACCTGCTTTTATTATGTGGTGTGGTAATTATCTCACTTTAAGTCTTCTAGGGACAGATGTTTCTCTCTGAATGTCTTGTCACAAAGTACTTGAGAAGGTTTGAGTTTATGCCAAAGGAGAAGTGAACACTGAGCCCAAAGGAAGAGAGAAAGTTGCTTAACATCTCAAACAGGACCATGGCCTGAGAAAATGTATCCCAAATCTGCCGCCTAGAATCAGAGAATCACAGAATGGCCTGGGTTGAAAAGGACCTCAAGGATCATCTAATTTCAACTCCCTTGCCATTGGCAGGGTCACCAACCACTAGACCAGGCTGCCCAGAGCATCTCAAGGTGCTGTGCCAAATTCACTCAATTACCGCTTTGTTGAACAATACAGGTGTATGTTGCCTTCCTTCCAAGTTAGTCCCTCAGATTCCTCAAAGTGCCCTGCTGCTGAAGTTGACCAATGCCTTCCCAGTTGTGGGGTCTCAAAGCAGAGCCATCCCCTGAGCCTGCACTGCTCTCTGCCTCGTGTATTTGCTAAGCCTGCTGTTTGCCCCTTAGTGCTTCAGTTCCAAACCCTCTATGTACACAGAATTGTATTTCTCCAAGCAGCACTGTGCTGACCTTAGGGAGCTGCTGGCATGTGGAGATGGTGGTGCCCACTCTGCTGGAGCTGTAAGAGCACTGCTCTGAAGCCTTAACAGCAAAACCTGGGTTCTGTGGGATTTCCTTCTCTCTTGGGGCTCCTTACTATGAACTACTGAATATGGCTTTACTGACAGAGTGTCTAAAGTGAAATGTTTTCAACCATTTGTTCTGCTAGAACTGAATTGCTACTGTTGTGCTCAGGAGGTCTCCTGCAGTCCACACAGTCCACACAGGACAGCAGCTCTATATCAGCCCATCAGCTGCATCTATTTTAAACTTTCTCTCAGAGGTCCTTGTTTATGGCCACTATGAACTGATGTTTTTCTCAAGACCTTTGCACAAGCCCTGATCAGATGACAGGCATCCTGACTCCACAAATAGAGTGAGAATGCAAAATGACCCTCATTCTCCATAAAGCAGTGAGCAATTCATCTTCCATTTTCCTCACATCAGTGTCCCACTTTGGTCCTGATCATACAGCAGGCTTTATAGCACTGTCTTTTTTTTTTCCCAGCCTCTGCTCCTCCTGCACACATCCTCCCTGGCTCAGATCACTGATTTGGTCCTTTCCCCATTACATGCATAAACTCTCCTTCCTGGCATCCCTCAAAGCTGCTCAGCCTCTGCTCCATTCTCCTCCTCCGCTGTGTTTGTTGTTTTCCTTCTCATCCTATTCTTCAGCTGCCAAAAAACGCACATGCAAAGGAGGCAGCCACAAGCTGGGCTTCCTTTTCACTTCACATGGCCCAGGCAAGCCAAAAGGTCAGACACCCGTGGGTTAGATGGTCATATGTAGATAATCATTTTAGTGTTTACCAATAATTTATCTTCCTGTTTCCTCTGACCGTTCTTCCTTCAACCTAATGCTCACTTGTCATTTCTCCTACTCCCACATCCTCTACAATCTTCTCACTCCTCTCTCTTCCTTCACACACACACATCTTGCTCTCCCCATCCTTGTCTCCTCCCTGCTCTTCCCAGCACAATTTCAAACTCCCTTCAGCACTTCAGCACTGCTGTTACTCATACTTTGTCTCTCTTGTTTTCCAGTTTATTAATTTTTTCAGCAACAAGAGCTGCATTACAGTGCATTTCGTGACTCATATCACATGTCAAGCTCTGGGGCCCCAATTCAGTGTTTGATGTCAGCATGGCCTGCTCTTACTCCACCTGGCTGAGAGAGAATGTGGCTCTCAGCAGTGTTGCCAGCCCTGAAGAAAGCTTGGAGCAAGTGCTGCTGCCTTCCTCATGATGGGAAGGGATTCATGGATTTGGGTTCTCATTCTGAGCAGCAAGAAGTGAGCTTTCACATTCACCGACTTTGTTTCTCATTGTTGATGTCAAGAGAAGTGATGCCCTCACCTATCCCAAGCTGATTCCCAGCTGAACACCAACAGTAGCTGTGCAGCAGCCATGCTCCTGGTGGCACAGCACATCCCAGCAGAGCAGGGCAAGCGCCCAGGTGCGGCGTTCACACGCTGCCATTCCACTGGCTTCAGAGGGGCCACTCCAGCCTGCTTCTGACTGTTAACATTTCAGCTGAGAAAGGAGCTGTGCCGGACAGAGCAAGACTTTCTGGGATAAGAATAGCATCTGCCATCTTAGGACACGGCACAGTTGTCCAGCTCCTGCACGGCAACACGTTGCAGTGAGATATAGAAGGCAAGCTACCCGCTGAGGAATGTCTTCGAGTGCTATTCATGGAGGCGTATCATCTACAGCAGCAGGCCTGGCCCCACGCAGGAGCCTTGCAAGGGGGTTATTTTGAGCTTTGGACACTGAGGATTGAAGGGAGACAAATGACAGTGATCCTCCTGGCACAGGCAACCTCCAGAGCTCTGTGCCCGCAGCCTGTCACCGCTTCTGGGGATGACGCTTGTGAAGCTGATGGGCGATGCGGTGGGACCTGAGAGCCCAGGAGATGGGAGCCAGGAGGGAGCTGAGAGTTCGCTGGGGACACAAGGGCAAGCCTCAGGCCCACCTGTCCCAGACTCAGGCACTCCTCTGCCTGCTTTGTTTTTGACCACGTGCCTGAGAGCATCGGCAGGTAACTCTGTGCAGGTGAACACTGTGATCAGAGGAGACACAGTTAGACTTACGACTTGATAGCTGCTTCATCTTCAGAGAGTTAGCTTCTCTTTCATTTTGTGCTTTTGGTGCTCTCTCTTTTTTATGTCTTAATAAATAATACTTAAAAAAAAAGTTTTGTTGCTTATATATATTAACTAAATTGCATAAATGGTTAAAGCAAACAGATATCAGGCTCTTTTACCTTTGAGTTTAAATGACAGGAAAACTTGAGGAAGAACTGTTATGCAAAAGAAGAAGACAACTGAGATAAACTTGCCAAAGGGATGAGAGTTCAGAATCATGTGGAAGGAGGGAAGACAGAATGGAGTGTTTTGGTTTCATCTGGAATGAAGTTAATTTTCTTCCTGGTAGCTGGTAAGGTGCTGTTTTATGGATTTAGGATGAGAATGACATTGATAACTGAAGTTTTAGTTACTGAGGAACAGGTAAGAATGGAGTAGTTTGGGACAGTGGAAGGTTTGGGACGGATATGCACGAATACCTCCAAAGGGGAGACTCCAAAATATCTCTGGGTACCTGTGCCAGTATTCAGCTCCCACACAGCACAGCAGTGCTCTCTGATGGTCAGACAGAGCTGTCCGAGTTTCAGTTTATGCCCAGCGACTCTTGTCCTGTCACTGGCACCACTGGGCTCTGTTCTTTTGCACTTTCCCCTCAAGTATTTACTTGAGGCACTGATGAAATCTCCCCAGGATAAAGGGAACAGTTTGTAACGGAACAAGAGTAATGGTGTGGTGGTGAAACTTAAACACTGGAGACAGGGAATCTTAAGGAACAGGCAGCAAGCCATGCAGTGTGAGCATGAAACAGCTGTAAACACATCAGTATCTGAAAAACAACCATGCTTTTGTCATTAAGGGCACCCACTGGCTCCCACATGCAAGCAACAAATGGGCAAATAGGATGCAAAATGCAGGTGGGCAGAGACAAACCCTGTGGAGCACAACTACTTCTGAAGCACGAGGAGCTGTCATTCCTCACACCTTAATATCCCCAGCAGCCTCCAGCAGTGAGCTGACAGATGATTTGATCCTCAGGTGCACCCTGTGAGAATATTTGAGTAACAGATTGAAACACCACAGGGTATGTGGTGGGACAAAGTGACGGTGCTGCAGCTCAGCAATTGTGTGCAACCGTGTGCTGTACAGCCTGATGCTGTGCCAGCTTCTCCGTTACAGAACCAAGAATCAGCACTCTGACTAAATGGTAAATAATTCCTTTTATTCCTAGTTTCACTCATGCTCATTGCTCTCAGCTCATGTCAAGAAATTGGAGCGTCCGCCTATTCTCAGATAGCATCCCCCAGATCTATCTGCATTTGAGGAGAGGCTGCTGGGCAGTGATGCTGGCAGCTCCGGTGATTTGTATTTGTTATGTCTTTCACTGCCAATCAGCCCCTGCTCTTACTGCTTTTTAAAAGTGCCTGAAGCTAATAGAAGACACTTCATATTTTGAGGCCAATATCTGTCACTGATACTGACCACAGACACAAGCTGGTAAGTGTCCCTCTGCAATGCTTTTCAGCTTCATACCTTCATCCAGGATTCCTTCTTCTTGACCAGCTCTCCACTTGCTGTGATTGCTGCTAAGCACTGGATGACAGACTTTGCGTTCAGTCTTCCCTGCACCCAATTGTCCACTGCTGAAAGGAAGCATGGAGCAAAGCATTATACACCTGCAGAAAAAGCTTGGAAAGAAATGGGTCAAGAAGGTAAAAATTGGCAGCTCGTAGGCTTTTTGTTGGAGATAAAGGCCAAAGGGACAGATCTACTTATGTGATTAGGACTGACTGATTTTCACACTCTGCGAAGGGAAAAAGAACTACTGCAGAGAAGTGGTAGGGAAGCAGCAACCCAGTGTCATAGAGGGGGAGAACCAAAAGCTTGCGAGCAAAGCCAAGGAGATGCATGCTCTTTCCCTCCTCCTCTCTTCCACTCCTGTGCTCCACTTTTTGTCTTCTCTCCCTTTTTCCACCCTCTGCTTCCCTCTTTATTTCTCTCTTTATCACTCTTTACCTTATTTATTGCTGTTTAATACAGGACAGAACTTAATTCAAACCGAAACCATGTATTTTGGGGAAAATGTTCCTTTCAGCTCTGTTCTGAACCTACCTGCAGTTGCCTCAAGCCACATGCTGGTCTGCAAACCAGGCAGTATGTCCTACCTAACTGCACCCACCTTTTGCCGTGGTTCCTCTTATGGTGTTCAACTTCATGCTTAGACCAGAAATGCAGATATTGTGCCATACCATTATAGCACAGCAATTTAAAAATAAAAGCCAATTTCAGGAGACAGAGAAAGCAATCAAGAGCAGATTTTGCATCACCTAGAAACAAGGTAAGCACGCCTAATTCCACAGTACAATAACTGGGAGCCTGAGTAGAAAATCTGCAAGATGACACAGAACGAGGCAGAGGTAGTGCACTGCAGAAGGTGGCTTCAAGGCAAATGAGCCCCTAGCAGGTAAGAGCAGCATTTGGCAAAAGCAGTCAGCATGAACTGATAGGCGTTGTCAGAGATGGAGAAGATGTGTGGAGGGGCCTCCTGGCGCTTTTTGCCTCGGTAGGCCAACACCACCTCCGGGTTGTACACCGGCAGCCACTTGTAGGGGTTGACAGTGACACAGAAGAGGCCCGAGTAGGTCTGTGAGGAAAAAAACAGAAGAGAAGTCATGGAAGCCCCTCTCCCTGGCAGCTGATTTTTCTCCTTAGCAATGAAGGGAAACTTAAACAGATCATCTGAGAGCAGCAGTAGCCCTCGCGGCTGTGGAAAACAGCAGATTCATGCAGGTGTGTCAGTACGGCCACATCCTCAGCTCTGTCAGCCAGGTGGGTTCACTGCAGATAAACCATCAGATTTGACAGCAATCAACCACAACTCAGAAGGAAAGGGTTAACTTTCATTCTGCAGTTCTCAGTGTCCATTCCATGTGCATAGATGCAGACAGGAACAGAGAACTAATAACACCTGTAATGCTGTTCTCACTCAGGTTTTTCTTCTTGTTTAACTGCGCAAAATAAGACACAGCCATCGCAGGGCAGACATTGCTGCCACCTGGTAACTCTGTAGTGCTGGCAGATGGGACGTAAGTCCTGGAATTGCTACAGCCACACAGCCAGAATTCATGCCGGACCAGATTTCTCTCTGTGTTACTGCTGTTGGTGGCTGCAATGCCCACGAGCACAACTGCTGCCTGCCTGCCAACACAGAGGCAGGACACCGACAGCACGGCTTCATCAGCTGCGAATCCTTCACTGGCACTCGTTCTGCTCCTGGTTCCTGGACTCAAGACAGCTCTCTCTGCAACAGCTCCATCTGCCGGGCTTGTGTCGCGCTGTCCTGCCTGCAGATATGCATGCAGACGGGGCAGACGTGCAGGAAAACAGATGTGCACAGGTGGCAGCAGCCAGCTGGGCCACAGTGAGCCAGGGAGGAGCTTGAAAATCCTGCTGCCATTTTTCCAGCCTGCTTCCCTTCTTGCTTCTATCTGCAGATGAGGTGATCGCTGCTCCCGTAGCCTGCAAGCCAACAGTCCAGCCCAGGGGGAAAACAACACTGGTGCTATCTGTCTGGTTCAGAAAGTTTAATAGTTTCCAGGTTCAGGTCCTGAGCAGTGGACCTATCTTGGGCTTCTTTTGAGAAGGCAAGAATAAGGAATGTTGGTTTTGAAAGCAACTCTGTGATCTGCTTCCTTAACTGCTTTCCTGAAGAGTTCAAACATGCAAGAAGTTGGGATTCACAGAAGGTCTCCATATAGAACAAGAGTTGTGCCCTAACTGCTCCTCACAGGACATACCTGAGAGTCATACAGAGGGCTCCAAGGTACCGTCAGTGCTCGGAAGAGAGCATAACTGACTGTGAGAGAAAGGGAGAAAGGAAGGAAGCATCACGTAGGAACGTGTTCACTCACATCTCCATTACTGATCCTGCTTCTTGGAAAGGTCGCAGTTGTACAAGAAATGATGCAGAGAAGAAAAATAAAGATGGCTATGGGTACAAAACTGCTTTTCTGTGAGAGCAAAACTTGATGGGATCTGGGGGTGAAAATGAAATGTTAGAAGCCTGCAAAGTCCTGAATGGCAGAGAGCCATCCCCACAGCTGTGCTGGTGAGGAACAATTCACTATTTGTCTATGAGCAAATACAATCTGAAATTACCAGGCTGCATAAAAGATAGGCTGAAGTTACCAAACTGCATATAGCAGTGAATAGGAAGCACTTCACGCCTATTACAATTATAAATGATTGCAATCTGGGTTGTGTGAGAGGAAAAAGCTCAAAACAGGTACAAAAAAAGGCAAAGCCCAGGAAAGCAACACACAGGTCCTCACACGCCATCACCTGCTGCATTCTGCTGTCACATACCTGTGGTTGCTGCACACTGGGTGTAAAACAACAGATTACTGCATTATTCTTTATTTTTTTTCTTAATGTCTGGTAGGGACTACTGCCAGGACACTGGGTGAGGGGCTCAGCTACTTCTACAGAAGTTACCCAGACACAAGTTGTTAAGATGTTTTAAGATTAAGGCCATTTCTTCCAGATAAAGATGGTGGAGGCTTTAGAGGGAACAGACAATGATGCTGATGAGAGTTTCACATGCAAGGTAGCTGCAAGCTCTGTCACCAGTAAAGTGAGGAATTTATCAGAGGATATAGTAGTATTAGAATAAAAGAATAAAAACTGCAGCTGAGGAATGCTATGACCAGCAAGGCAACAGCCCAATCTGTTACAGAGCATTTTTGTCTTAAAATCCTGCTGGGAATAATTATCCCATAGATACCTTCATCTCTGCATCCGGAGCAAAGCCTTCATCTAAAGGGCAGTCAGGCTCAAGAGGAAACCTGCCTTGCCCACTGTAAGTGCTTTCTGTGCTCCTCACCATCCCTAGAAGGTGTTCTGGCCCACAGCAGTGCAGGGAGGAGGGTCGGGAGGAACGCACATAATCTCCCAGAAGTTTCCTTCCCATCCTGCACAGCCATGATCTTTCCTGTGGTTTACTCTGCCTGGGGTCAGCCATGAAGCAGTAGGTCCTGGTATCTCAGCTGGTTCTGTGTCCCTGTTCTCTCCGTCTCTGACTGGCACAGGCATGGTGCAGCCCTGCTGAGATGTGCCATGATGGATTGAGGGGAATATTTCCCTTTCAAGCTGGCAGTCAGCTGTGCCTTCATTACAGGGACAGATTTTGCTGCACATATATGAGAAGAGAGTAGTAGCCATTTCACAGTGATTTGCCACTGAACAGCAATCTTTCAGGAATGGAAATCAATTTTTCAGTGTTTCTTTACTGGCTCCAGTAAGAACTGACAATTGCAGTGCCAAGCAATCCACAGCCTACTCCGTTACATTTTTTGCACAGAGGTTTCCTTTGTATCAGCTTCCACTATATGCAAAACATCACATGCACTCCCTTGTGAAAAACTGACAGTGGTAAGAGATCCCACAAGGGAATTTCAGTTCAGGAGGCCACTCACAGGGATGGCAGGGACAAACCTCACCTGGGACTGTCCTCAGCTTTGGCACTTCAGTGACCTGCTCCTGATGCAGATCCCCCACACTGCCTGAGAGAAGGTCCCCAAGCCAAGAGTGTTTCTGATAGAGGTGACCGCATACTGCAAACAATAACCATCCATTCCTGAATGATCAGTTTAAGTAAAACTGGGTTTGAAACAAATAGACCCTCTCTCTCTAAACTCTGCAATCAAGCTACTGCACTTTTAGCTTTGAAATGTCTCTTCCATTCCTTTCAGAAGAGTATGCATTATGAACCTTTTCAGTTTGTAAAGATTCAAATTATAGTACCAAAATTAAGTTTTTCTTCCATGAGGTATCTTAAGCAACCAAGAGAAGCATAAACAGGCTTTAGAGAGGCAGTCTGAATATTTCCTCTGATCATCCAAGACCCAGAGGTTTATCAGCATAAGGGGGAGCACTGGAGGAGCTGAGCAGCCCCACACCTCCCAGCAGCATCAGTACCAGCTCACTGCTGCTTCTGTTAGCACATGGTGTGCAACCTTTGGGCTGGTCTGGGTTGCACTGAGAGAAGAGGAATTGTCTTGGGCTGCACAGAAAATATGTAGATCATTATGGAAGTAATGCCTCCTATTTATTTCCATAGAAGCTGCCACAGCTACAAAGAGCACAACACTAATCAATAGAGCAATTTCTCAGCTACAAAATGCTTTTTTTCTTTTTTTTTTTTAAATATAGTCACTATCATTAGCTTTCGCCAGCAACGAGCAAAAGCCTGCATGCTACGCCTGTAACAATCTGCATCAGCAGAGGTCACCCACTGTTGCTGTCACCACTGCTGAAATGCAGCACCCATCACCTCACCGTGCTCACATCCACCATTTGGTTTCCATAAACATTCAGCAAGCATTGATGCATGTCAGTGAGTGCCATTTGTTCTGCATGGAGGAATTCAATGACACATCTCTGCTTCATATGCACTTCCATGTCAGGCACCATTGTGTCACAGTGCCCTCTGCTGCCGTCTGTCACACAGCAACACATAATGAGACACTGGTGGGAAGGTTCAGCCTCTGCTGCCATCCCACCAATGTCCACCTCTGACACTGTGGGCCAATAGAACAGGAGGCATTACTTTCGGAGCAGCCTTCGTATACAACATAGTTAATACATACAAACAACAAAATTGAGTACAGTTTCAAGGCAGATTTCCCAGCAACGCAGAAGTGCCAGCTGGAAGGGTGCCTCCCACCTAAGGCAGGAGGACTTGGAGACGAACTGACGTGTGCACCCACCAGGACGAGGAATGCAGAGCAAGAAGGTGCCAAACATCTTCATTAGAAGCAAAGTTTTGAACTCAATTAATTTATTGCCTCTGGAATTGTGGGAAAAAATAAAAGGTGAGATGAGACTCCTCAGAAACAATACTGTCTCTATGAAAACAAAATTATTATTGTCAGCGCCACTCATCCTAGACACTAACATTACTGATAACACCTTGGATGTGACACGGCTCTAAGTGACACGAGAGCCAGCATGAGAAACTTCCTTTGGAAGCTGCTTGTCTTTGCTAACTGCATCCAAAGCAGCCAGAACAATGCTCAACAGCTGAAAAGGAAGTTAAATTCTACTAAGGCACTAAAACACCTGGTATAAACCAATACACAAAAATTCCTGGTGATGGGCACATCCAAACCATGCAATGGCCTGTCCTACTATATTGTATATATCAACACTACTTTCTAAGGAGATGAAATGCAGCGCATTATGTTTCATCAGCATGCAAAGTTCTGATATCCCATTATCATCAGTCAAATCAAATGAAAGAAAATGCAAACAGATGCCTCACAGTCACTCTGCAAGTGAGACCTCTTCTGCATAAGCCCCTCCAGCGCTGCAAAGCTGCCAATATGCTCCGGGCTCTCAGTAATGCTGTCCCCACGTGCAGACAATTCCAGACACTGCAGCCACTCTTTACTGGGAGGCTCTTCCTGGAAACCTCAGAAAATTGATAAGCAATTATACAAAGCAATCTTTATTTTCAAATGCTGCACTGCATAAATTTTATCTGGTTAACAGTCTTATGCATGGATACAGACCCCTCCTCATCCTCCCCACTTCATTACTCAACAAAGCACAATCAGGCTGACTACGCAAAAAATCATGTTGATCTGAAGAAAAACGCATTTGCAACCCATTACTCATTTCCTTACAATTCAACAGTGCTTCCTTGGAGAAATCAAGAAAAAAAACCACCATTTCTGCATTCAAATGAGGAAGATTGGGCACGGCACAGCGCTGGTCCCATGCATGGCAGCTGCTGACACTTCCAGCATTCTTCATATTCTCAACCTCAACAACTCTCAGCCTCTCTACTCACAATATTCTAAGTGCCATTCCTAGAAGGCATGAAAAAAAGAAGGCAAAGGTTCTCCAGATGATGTCTGGCCAAGAGATACCAACTAATTCTGCTAGCTGTTCTTCTGAAATGAAAAGTGTTTTCTATCTTCTGTACACAACAACGTTTCCAAGAAGTCCTGAATTTCAGATCTCACCACAAATACTATTCATCAGGAAGGTTCTGTAGATTTTTGAGTGCTGCTGCCTTTTGTATTTGGAAGAAAAGAGGCATATGGTGGCTGGACATTACACTCGTATTTCTGCTTGAGCTCCACTGAATACAGTGCCCAATTACAGCCAACCCTACAGCTGATGCATGTCCAGAGACCTCATACTTTACGATCTGTATTTCCTCATGTGTGCAGCAATAGAAGCAGAAATCTCAGCACTCCTCTTATTCTGGCCGTAATAGTCCACAAAGTCACCATCTGGCCCAAGCAGGTACATTATTATTGTGTGATCCACCTGCAAGAAAGCACATTGTTATCTGGTGAAAAAAGATCCTGCACATATCTCAAAGACAGCACCAACCATGCTCCATTCAGCTGTCCAACAAAACTTCTTCCCAACAAGCTAAAGTAAGATCTGGGGAACTTTATCATCACCTCAGTGACCTTCTGTTGTTCTACTTGGCAGAACAAATGCATCATTGGCACTCAGGATGCATGAAGGAGCTCTATATGCAGACAGATCCTCCCCAGGCAGAGGCAACCCTCCCTCAGCACACAAAGGCCTGGGAAAACATGGGGAAGGCACAGGCTGGTGGTCTTTCCCCCTCACTTTTCTCAGTTTACTTCTAATTCTCCTAATGCTCTCCAACAGAAGGTATCCAGGCTTCTGTTGCTCTTATCATGTAAATCCAATATAAATGGAGATAATTCGGTAAAGAGAATTCGCTGTCACTGCAAACAAAGGGACCAAGAGCATCACTGGGACGCAGGAACTGCAGACACAGAAGCTGGTGCGTAGGGAAACACCGTGTGCTGGGAGAGGGCGCCCCCTGCTGGTTCCTTGTGATGGCATCTGCAGGCACCACACGGAGTCTGAGCTGAGATAATGGGACAGAATTTTAAATAACCTGAAAAAAATTAACAGTAGCAATGATTTGAAAGTGTGAGGTACTCCAATTTTATTTATGTTAAAAATAATTCCATTTTCAGTATCTTTAAAACATCTCTGGGTGATCCGTGACAGCACCTCTATGAGAAAAGACATAATAAACTGAAAATGGAGGCCAGGAATCTTTGATTGCTGCAGTGTGTACATAACCTTAGTGCCACTGGACAAAAAGGACACAGATGTACTCACGTACCAAGAGCAGGTCTGTGTTTGGAACCAAGAAACTGCATAAGCATTTCCAGCATCAGAAGCTAAATGGATGCATTACATTTTGTAGCGTTTCCATAATGGAATTCATGTTTCTTAAAATTTTATTGAAGTATGTTTAACTAAAATATTTTACTCTAGGTATCAAGTATTTGAGAAACGACCACAAAAATCAAACACCAGAACCTTTTAAAGGAGTTTGAATTATAATCCAGACCCTCTTGCCCTTCAACGAGAGACCACCAGCAACAAAAATCCAGAACAGGAAGCCTGCCCATAGAACCTGAACTCCCTGCCTGCAGGAGGTTCGGGACAGCCATGAGGGCATGCCACCTGTGTGCAAGAGACCACTACTTTTCAAGCTGTGGTCCACTGCCACTATATGGATGCACAAAATCATTGTGTGACTTTCAATGCAATCTTCCAAACCACAAAACAAAGCAAAAGATAAAAAAATTGCACACTCCATAATTAATTATGAAATTGGGATTATTATATAGAAACTACTAATATGTAAATAACATTTGCAAAATACAAATAGATGTTTAGGAATGATTATTTGTAAGCATTAATCTCCATGTTCTTTTCAAGCCAAAACAAGCAGAGAATTGACCTCTGCCTTCTCCCCACTGCTCAGCAGCACAGAGAACACACAGCGCACGCTCCTACACAAGTATCAGTCTGACTCACTGACTGGAAGGCAGCTCTGTGCACAACACAATGAGAAAAAAAACCCTTATTGAAAGAAGTGGCAGAGCAGTAATTGCCTGGGTAACAGGCAAGCACAAAACCAGCCTCAAGCTCTTCCAAGATTTGCTGTTGCTGTTATCCTCTTTCCAGTTGGTTTCAGAGGCTCATGTCTTCTCACCTTCCTGCAGCAAATATGCAGAGCTGGAGTCGCAGCCAGCAGAGATGCACACACACTGCTCCCCATGGCACCACGGCTGCGGCTCTCAGGCTGTTCTGCTCCAAACCCACTGCTTTCTTCCTCACTGTCTCCCACTGCTCTTCTCACACTCCAGGCTTCCAGGTACTTCGCACAACCCCAGCACAGCACAGCTGTTCTCTCTGGAGCCTGAATCCTTTCTCATAATTACTTACATTTGTAGTTATGGTCTCTTTTTATTTCTCCTTCCAGTTTCCCTTGAAGCTGCTCTCATCTACATTCTTCTTTCCCATGGCGAGATCCCTGTATCAAAACCTGTAAGTGCTTTGCTAGAATCTGTATGTGGTTGCTGCCTCTTTAAGCAAAAGCTGGTTTTTGATGTCCCACCTGACACTCTTTCTAGGAGTCCAGATGAGTGTGTAGTACCATGGTGACTGTCTTCCCTTTACAGAGATTGTGCATTGCTTTTGCCTTTTCTTTACATGCATCAACAAAAATGTTCCACCAATCTTTTGGCCACATGCATAATTTATTTGCTGCAGTCAGGCAGTTTGAAAAATGAGAGTAAGGATAAAAACACTGGATCAGACCAAAACCAAAACCAAGTGCTACTTTCCTCTCTTATCTGTCAGTTTCCAAACATTTCTAGCTCACTGGCCTCCCAGGCTGCACGTGATTTCTCTGCATTTCATCATCAAGAGAATTTTTTCCTCAAAGAATAATCAAGACTCCCTGTGGGCTCATCTATGTCTACTGTTTGTTTGCATCTACAGCAATGGATTTCACTTCTCACCTGCTCACTTCAACAAAACCCACCACCTTTCCTTTTGAATCTGTTTTTAGTTTTCTCTGATGCCCTTCAGTTCTTGTATTAAAAAAATCTATTCCTCAATTTGTACCCTCACTTGTCACATCTCTTGCACCTACCTCACTCTTCCAGCCTGTCAGGATATGCCAAATGCAGAAGGCCTTGGCAGCAGTTGTGAGTGCCTACGCCAGACCAAAAAGTTTCCAAAAAGTAAGACTTTGACTACCCTGTTCAGTCTTACTTAAATCTTAGCTTTCCCTTCACACTATCACGCTATGTATTTTATTCCCACTTACCACATGTAGATGCAACAGGGTCACAGAGGGCTTCAGCACAGATTACAACTTTTGATTAAAATCTTTATGGCATTCTCAACCAAAGCCTTCCATTAGGCAAAGACCCTACATTTACTCACAATGTAATCATTGTCTTCATCTTTGGGACCTTCGCTGTAATACACACGGAAAGCTTTGGCCACTTGGTCGATCTGTGCTCTGGTACCAGTCAACCCAACCAGCTTTGGAGAAAATTCTACAGAGAAAAAAGACATTTAGATATTTGAGTGAAAAGAATCCTCTCAAATCCTCCTTTTCAGTACTCTCTCTTGATTGTTATAAAGCTCCAAGGTAGAAAAAAAATTGTACCTTTAACATATCTGGCAATGGCTTCTTCACTGTCCCTCTCAGGATCAATGGTGATGAAGAGTGGGGTCAGATCAGGCAAGGACGGGATTCTATCTGTGGTCAGAAACAATAACTATTACAATTTTTCTTAGCAATCTAAAAACCATTTCTTAATATCCCTTCAAACATGGTCAGAGGCAGATTGCTACAACATCTACCTGAGTCCTCCCTAAGTAGCAAAGAAAAAAGCCTGTTTGGTGTTGCTTAATTTCTATAATACTATCTCTGAAAGAAAGAAATAAATGCCATGAAAACCAACCCTCTGTGCTTGTGCACAGCTCCCAGCTGGAGGCTTTGCCCTGCTGAGAGGAGAAGACAAATGGGCACTGGTGTAGAACACATGAGTGCATGTAACCTGCCACGGCTGTGCCTTATTAAACAGAAATCCTCTGTTCTAGAAAGGTCAGTGCTGTCACATCCCAAACACCTGATCCTAGAGACAGGAAGCTTGATTTATGTATTGTTCAGTAATTAATTCAACTATTGAATGCTAATTAACAGCTTTTTGTAAGACAGTCATTTACTCCCACAGGCGACAGGTCACCACGATAAGCCTTGCCCTCCTACCACCCAATTCCCATACCAATTTCATTGACCACTTCAATCATTTTCTCCAGTTCCTCGGGACAGATGTCGGGGCAGTGTGTGAAGCCGAAGTAGATGAGCACCCACTGGCCGAGATAGTCTCTGTTGGTCCTGGGCTGTCCCTCGTGGCTGACGAGCGAGAAGGGCCCTCCCAGCAGCGGTTTCCCGATGCCTCGGTTCCGCTCCTTCTCCAGCTCTGCAGGAACAGCAGGAGGAGGTGAATTCCGGCACTGCAATCCGTGCCCCATCCCTGCAGGTCAGGCCCCGGAGCAGCGGCAATGGGGCAGCTCTGCTGACACCCACTGCGCACAGCTCCCAAGCAGAAAAGGCTCCCAAGCAGCGCCCTCCACTTCAACCAAACTTCTGTACCGATCGATACATTCCAAAAGCCACAACGACCGTTCATCGTCACTGCACTGTCACACTGCTGTCGCAGGTGCACGAGATGGAGAGTTGTGTGGCCCGGCTCCGTACGCATTGAGAAATCGAACGCATCAGGCAGCTAAGACTTCAGCATTAAAAGCGAGGAAATACGTGCAGAGAATCGCAGCTCCCGGGGTGGCGGGAGGTTCTCCCAACCCTCGCGGAGAGCAGAAAGCGTGAGCTGCGACAGCGCACGTGAGAACGCAAGGAGGAAGGCAAAGGAGTGGCAATTCGGAGAAGGGCTCCGCGATTCCACCCCGCTCCCCCGCCGGGAAACACTCACTGTCCTCCTTCGCCTTCTTCACCCTCTTCATGGCAAGCAGCAGCCCTCCGCACAGGATGAGGGCGGCTCCCAGCGCCCGCCAAGACACCGGCTGCATGGGGAGAGCTCGGTCAGGGGCCGGGCGCCGCCCGCACACCGCGCCGGGCGGGGTCCCGGCCCCGGGGCGGGGGGAGCGGGGCCTGAGAGAGCGCGGAACCCCCCCACCATCCCTCCCGCCGGGTCGCGCCCGCTCACCGTGCGCTGCGGTGCCGCGCGGGGCCCGCTTCCGGGCGGCAGTCGGGACGCGGAGCGGCAGCTCGGTGCCGGCGCGGCCCCGCGTGGCAGAAGCGGCGGCGCCGCCGCCCGACCCTGCAGCGGCTGCGCCCGGCTCGGGAACGCGACGGCGGCACCGGGCGGGAGGTACCACGGCCGCCACAGCTGCCAGCAGCGCGGACCCCACAGTGCCGCCATGCCGCCCGCCCGCCCCTCCGTGCCGTCCCTCCCCGCCGCCCGCCCCTTCCGGCCCCGGGCAGCCGCCGCCATGGAGCCCGCCCCGCGCTTCTCCTTCGGGGTCGTCGCGGACGTCCAGCACGCGGACGCGGAGGACGGCCGCGACTTCTGGGGCTGCCGCCGGCGGTATTACCGGCACAGCCTCCGCCTGCTGCGGGCCGCCGTGGAGGCTTGGGCCGCCGAGCGGCCGCCGCCCGCTTTCGTGCTGCAGCTGGGCGACTGCATCGACGGCGTCAACGCGCGGAGCGGCGCGGCCGAGGCGGAGGCCGCGCTGGGGCGGGTGCTGGCGGCGCTGGGACGGCTGCGGGTGCCGGTGCACCACGCCTGGGGCAACCACGAGCTGTACAACTTCGGCCGGGCCCGCCTGGCGCAGAGCGGCCTCCGCAGCCGCCCGCCGCCGTGCCCCGGCCCGCCGTGCCCCGGCCCGCCCGCCGCGCCGCCCGGCGATTGCCACGCGTACCACTTCTGCCCGGCGCCGCGCTTCCGCTTCGTGCTGCTGGACGGCTACGAGCTGAGCCCGCTGGGCCGGGACGCCGACAGCCCCCGGCACCGGGCGGCCCTGCGGCTGCTGAGGGAGAAGAACCGCAACGCGGACCTCAACAGCCCCGCAGGTACCGCCGCGCTCGGGAAGTGCAGCGCTAACGCGGCGCCTGGCCTTGTGCGGGGAGCCCCGAGCCGAGGTGCCACGGAAATCCCAAGGATAAACCGTTTGTCGTGAATATTGATAGAAGGGAAGCAAATCAGGAACCTACAGTAGGTGCGTGCACGTGTGCCTAACTTTCTTCTTCATCACAGGACTGGAAGAACCTCAGTTCGTAGAATTCAATGGAGGATTTGGCCAAGCCCAGCTGGACTGGTTCAATGACGTACTCAGGTTCTCCGATGAAAACCAAGAAAAAGTTGTCGTTATGGGTAGGTGGATATGGAGGATATAAAATGGTTACAAAGCAAGCTAATACAAGATAGCAGAGGAAAACATAGTGTCATAGGTAAGTATGTAAGTGGTATAGTTGGAGAATAGCAGCTGTGTCTCACACTCGGGTGAGCTTGTTGGATAGAGGCAGCAGTCTGAGCTTCTCAGCTAGGAAAGCTGCTTGTCTGAGAGCAGTTTGATTCATAGAATCATAGAATGGCCTGGGTTGAAAAGGACCACAATGATCATCTGGTTCCAACCCCCTGCTGTGTGCAGGGTTGCCAACAACCAGGCCATGCTGCCCAGAGCCACATCCAGCCTGGCCTTGAATGCTCCTAGGGATGGGGCATCCACAACCTCCCAGAAGCAATCTTGCAGTATCTGTGAGTATTGCTGAGCTGGGACCTAATATTCTGAAATCAAGATGCTGTATAAAGAAGATAATGAAAGATATTTGAAAGGAAGAAAGAAATGAAATGCAAGAACTTTACAGATGCCCTGATTTTTCCTGCACTCCAAACCAAAGTGGTTCTGTTTGTATAGAGAATCCCCAAACAGGGAGGTATGGGCACTGGGCACTACACAGGAGAAGAGGCTGACCCCCACCTTGCCATAATGTCTTACAGGGGGTTGTCAGCCTCTTCTCCCCTGTAATTAGCAATAGGACAAGAGGGAATGGACTCTTGTTGCACCAGGGGAGATTCAGGTTGGACGTTAGGAAAAATTTCTTCTCCAAAAAGCAGTCAGGTGCTGGAACAGGCTGTCCAGGAGTTGGGGGCACACCATCCCTGGAGGTGTTCAAGATGTTGTACTGAGAGATGAGGTATAGTGGTGGTTGGTGCTATGTGGATGGTTGGACTGGGTGATCTTTGAGGTCTTTTCCAACCTTGGTGATTCTGTTATGTGTTAAGTAACTTTTCTGCTTCTTTCCCTGCTGCAGGTCATCTGCCCATTCACCCAGATGCTTCAGACGAAGTTTGCCTAGCCTGGAATTACAGAGATGCCCTTTCTGTCATACATTCTCACCAGTGTGTGGTCTGCTTTCTTGCAGGGCACCTGCACGATGGTGGCTATTGTTTAGACTCACATGGTGTTCATCATCTGACTTTGGAGGGGGTTATTGAAACTCCACCTGAAAGCAATGCCTTTGGAACTATTTATGTCTATGATGATAAAATGGTATTAAAGGGAAGAGGCAGAATTTCAGACAGGGTGATGTGTTTCTGAAAATGCCAAGCAGATGTCTAACTGCAAATTTTTCTTCTTCAGGAAGTACTGACTAAAAAGCATGGGATCCAGCATGTTCTTTGCTTGTAGAGAGATCTACATGGCTGATCCTTACAGTTTTAACTCTCATGTTTCTCTCTCAGATACAGAACTCTAAAAATTATGTTTTTGTAAGGAACAAGACTTAACTTTTTGGAGAATAGAGGCGGCCAGTAACCGTGTTTGAAGAATGCAGAATGTTGACTTAACCACCCAGTCTTGAACACACTGTTATTTATTGTGAAAAAAACACAAACAAAAAGCCTCTAGTTGGTAGTTTTGTTTTTCCAGGATATACCTGATTGAGTCAGATGTAAAGCATTCAAAATTGTACCCGCCCAGAAGCAGCTACGTACATCTAGCTGGAAAGTCTAACCTGTAGCCTAAAGTGGTCTTCTTAATGCTGCTTTAAAAGACTAAAGTCATTTTGAAAAAAGTGAAGCCAGTGAAAATGGGCACTATCTATGCTATATCAGAGCACAGTGCAGAGAGGCCCAAACTTTAAAATAAAATAAAGGCAGGAAAACTATGACATCATGTAATGCTGCAAATACAGCAGGTGGGATACGTGTGTGCCTGGCCTGCAGCAGCCCTGAAGGAACAAGCTCTGAGCTCTGACTTGGGGTGACTTGAAGTGTGTTGCTGTGCTGCATCTGGATCCATGCTGTCTCCCACAGCCTGAGTATTCACACTCACCTGCGCGTCCTTCTCCATGCCTGGTGATGATGGAGCATGCTTCCTGTCTCTGGGCTACTGCATGAGTTCTGATTTCCAGGAACAGAAATTCTTTGAGAAGCAGGTTGTAATAGTGACCGTGTCTGCTGGCGGCACTCTGTGAGCATGCTTTTTGCAGAAAATAAAGAAGCTTTCACTTGGTTTTCTTTAGAAAAATAGTATGTACTACTCTGTCAAAACCATGACTTTCAGTTAAAGGTAATAGCAAAAATATTGCTTTAGATATATTCCACTTAAAATTGTAGCGTAGGAACAGAAACACAGACTGGTTCATCTTTCAGCAAATCTCAGTGGATTATCTTGGCAGATGTCTTTCAAGTTTTATATCCATAGTGAGTCATTTATTGAAACAAAGTGTTTGATCTACTTTTCCCTTAATGTTACAGAACAGTAGCTTTCCCAGATACAAGGTGGAAGGAGAGACTGAACTGGGGATGCCCAGATATTTTGAATAATTAATCTTAGAACACACAGAAGGTCAACAGTGTTTTGAAAACATCCACAGAAGCAGGCTGAACAGTACCCATAGAAAAAGTCTCCCCTTGGATTTGACAATGTTCTTCAGTTTTTTTTCTGGAAACCTCAAGCCACACTGTGGGAAGCAGCTAGACATTCCTGTCCTATCAAACTGATACTAACCTTTCATTAAGAACCAAAAAGCAGCAGCAAATAATGTCAGAATATTTATTTATGTGCTGTCTCCACCAGGTCAAATCACAGTTTTACAGTGTTCTGGCCAAGATTCTCGCATCTCTTTGTTCACATAAATGTACAGCCATGAAACAAAGGGGAAGAGAGCAACCAAGATTGCAGCAGTCAAATGAATTCCATCCAGCGGATTCCTACAAAGAAGCAAATGCACCAGTGCAGTTTCAAATCAGACTTCTACCACTCCCATGGCTGTGGTTGGCTAAAGAGAGCAGAGAGCCTTTGGCCACTGTGTCATCTCTACATAGCTTCCATAGCTGCATCAGCAGAGTCCTTTAGTGGAGCCGTACCCTATGCCAGCAGAAATGTGTTCTGCCACCTTCGCAGGCTATATAAAACAGGTGACAAAAGCACTGCCCAGAGCATATTACGTGTTTCAACATTACAAAATATTCTTTGGCAGCCTGAGATGTTTCATGCTCCCAGCTGTTCAAAATTAATTTAGTGAAACTGCTGTAGTACAGATGTCCAGAGAGGCTGGAAGGGAAGGCACTTGCATCCCTGTCTGTGCTGGCAGATTGCAGCAGATCCCATTAGACAAACCCCCTGCTGGAAAGTTCTTAATTTGGAAGCAATGGTAGAAATGGTTTTGTAGCTTTCATTAGCAGTTGTGGCTCATGTTCACTGGCCTGTTCCACAGAAAGAGCACACTGTCCTTGTACAAAAGGGGAATGTGTCTCCTACTCATTACTGCAGAAGCAAGAAAAAAAAAATGTTTTAAGTTTTCCTTCTCCCCACTTCTGCAGACTTCTAGGTGTAAAGGATCCTACAAGCTGCAGCACCAAATACTGCTGTTGAGGATTAAGATTTAGACAGTAACATGAATCAGAAAATCACAGAATATCCTGAGTTGGAGAGGATCCTGGCTCCACAGAGGACCACGAAAAACATCAAAAACATGAAGTAGAAGAACAAGCAGCCAAAATCACCTACAGGTTTCCAAGAAGCTACTCACTAAATCTGAACATAAGAGTGAATTAAGAAAAACTTACTTTGCTGAACTGCGACAAAGACTCATCCATGTTGTAATGATCACCAGACCAAACAACTCTCTAAAAAGCCAAACAAAAACTAGATCAGAAAATAACATAAACATCTGCTTGCTTATGAAAAATGCAAATTGCCTCCAAAAGAATAGGGTAAGCATGGGCTGTCTCCCTTTGGAGATATTAAATATGTGTTATAGGGACTGCACTTATAATTACAGTATTGCCTGCCCCCTCAAATCTACAAACATGCAACTCAGCTGTACAGCTGCAGAAATTCCTGCTTCTGCTTTTGCTCCATTGCTAAACTTAATATAAAAAATCCCTTCTATTAAAAAAAATTCTATATAAAAATAAACTAACTATAAAAATAAACTAATATATTTTTTCTATATAAAAATAAACTAAATATAAAAATAAACGTCTATAGCACATTTCCCTCATCACATATATATAGCAAAGCAACACGCCACTACTCCTCACTGTAAACAGAAGTGCTGGCTGCTACTCCTTCCCTCTGTGCTGAGCAAGCACTCAGTTTAGCCAAGCAATCAAAGGAATATCCAGGTGAGAGATCCTCCCTCCTCTTCAGTACCCAACAATTCAGAGGACTCAGCAGCCTGTGACAGTTAAGCACGGAAATGGTATCGCCTCAAGAGTTTTTAACACTAAATGCTATTTCTACAGCTCCTGTAGCACAACACACAGCTATTTTCACAGTGCTGTGCTGTGATCTCTGAAAGCCAGAACTGTCCCCAGTTAAATCTAGCTGCCTCAGTTGGGTAGGATTCAGGCATGATCCTTCATCTGCCTTTCAGTCCTTTTATCCAACAGATTGCTGGTTTGTAATGTTGTGTTCCTTCCTCCGTGGTTTGATTTGCCAGAACCAACAGCACCACTGCAGCAGTCCAACAAAGCTTAGCAACGTGACCCACTGGGAGATAGCCTGGTGTACCAAAGTCTTTCAGGGAAATTCAGTACTTACCTGCCCTCCTCTTCATGCAAAATGTTTCCTTGAGTATATGCAAACAAAGAGTAAGCCAAAGAAATGGTCCCAATAATACAGCCAGCAGAATGAAGGTCACAGAGGCTCCTCCAAAAAAAGTTTTCTGAGGAAAAAAATAAGCTGGCAGGAACTGCAATGTAGCATGAAGTACATTCTGTGAACTGAAGAGTAACTAAGATGCTAACAGAAATGCCTGCAGCAAGCACATATGCTCTAGGCAAGAATACAGAATTAATACCAGCATCTGTATGATTATGGAAAGCTGCTAGAAAGTGCTGTTGAAATTGTACGCTAGCGAGCTGGGGTCTTCCTTTCCCAGGAATGCAACTTCTTGGCAGCAGTGCTGCAAAAAATATGGTTTCCTGTTAGCCCAAGCAAGCAAAACATGCTCTGTCATTCAGTATGCACAGAAAATCAGAAGGCAGATTACAAATGGGAGTTTGCTTAATTAGGAGAAACAGCTCTTCTGGAGTGCACGCTCACAGCTCTGACCAGCAGTGCTAACACCATGGCACAAGGAGCATCTGCCTTCACACTCCCTGACAAGCCTCCATCTGACCTTTTGCCATTGATCATGAGCATCACTGACATCTCTGCCTCGGGGCTGAGGACTGATGTTTTAAAGAAAGAAACAGAGTTTGGATTGGACAATTTTCTTATTTATGTTTTTCTGTCATTTAAAAATTTAAAACTCATTTTTTTTTAAATCATTTAAAAATTGAAACTTTTTTTCTGAAGTCCTGGACCATATCTGATCTGGACAATTATTTCAACACCTCATACAGGTTAGTCCTCAGTGTGCAACACTGGAAACTCAGTCACTGCACAGACTTCTCCGAGCATCAGCACCACTGCCTGTGTGCCGTGTGGAGCAGGTGTAGTACTTGATACTAAAAAAGACCTTTAGCTCTCTTAAAGCATTGTACAGAGCTTAACAGCTTGTATATGACACAGATAAGCAAAAACCCAACTTTACAACAGAGAGACTGCATGGATTAAACTATGTACTAAGGTCAACAACAGAGCCAGGTTCAGAACATGCTCCCAGGATTGTGCTCCATTTGCTGCATGAGTGCTTGAATCAAGGTGTAGTGGTAAGACCAACCCAGGGGCAGCCCTTTAAGTAGGGCTCCCGTGTTCACTTGCAGCATTTCCAATCACAAATATTAATACTACCTTCAGCAGAAGCAGGTCCATCAGCTTTCTGCACACAAAATGTAGCAGGATGTGTCCGTACAACTCAGTGACTGCGACTCAGTGAAAACAAATTTCTCAGGGGCAAAATCTGAGCAGAGATTCTGTTTTACGCACCGATATCATACCTGTTACTAAAGGGTTAAGGACAACAAGCAGTGTGAGGGCAGCCGGCACCAAGTAGACAACCTGTTAATCAAACACAAACTTAGCAAGCTAAGGAAGCAGATGTAGTCACCCACAGCAACTTCACAGCATTTTGTGAGATGCACAAAGCAGCTGTACAGCTCTCTCCCTTTCGCATTCCCCGTTACTGCTAGCACTACCCTGTGCACAGAAGAAACCCAGTGCTCCCCTACCCGCCACCCAAAATCCTTGTGTGACACAGCTGGAAGAGGTCTGTGCAAAGCGCCAGACCTCGTGCCCCAGCTCCAGCGTTGCACTGTGGTTCCCCTCGGGAAAGGCCCTGCGAGGAACAGCTCCCCACACCTCGACCGTGCTGTGTGGGAACAGCAGCAGTCCCGGTTCCTGCATCCCGGCCTCGGCATTGCCAGCTGGGCTTACCGCTTAAGGGATGCGCGGGGAGCGCAGGGCCACGGCAAGGCCACGGCAGGGCCACGGCAGGGCCACGGCAGGGCCACGGCAGGGCCACGGCAGGGCCACGGACCCACCCGCGGCTCCTGCCACCCACGGACCCTCTGGCCGCTGCAGCTCCAAACCCCGCTCACGCCGCTCCAGGACCACCGGCGGCCGCTCCTGAGAACCACAGCAGTAGACAGAAAAGAGCGAGTCTTCCTTAACTTTCTTGAGAGCTCGGGATCCCCGCCGAGGCCCGCACTGGCGGGAGCCAACCGAGCCGGTGAGCCCCGGCGAGCGCAGGCGGTGGCGAGGGGCGGGCGGGACCGGAGCGCTCCGTGTTCTGCCGCTACCCGAGCGCGAGGGCCCCACGTTCAGCCCCGCGGGGCTCTAGGCCGTACTCACCACCCACAGCCCGGCGTCGGGGTCGTTCACCTGCGGCGAGGAAGCGCACCCTGAGCCCTTGCGGCCTCCGCGCGGGCCGGGCCGGGCTTGGCGGGCGGGACGCGGAGGGGAGCGGCGTGCGGGGGCCCGGGGCCGCGCCGGAGCGCGGTATCGCCGTGAGTCCGAGCTCCGCCGCGGCCTGGTACGGCGTCGCGCCCGCCGCCCTCACCTGCACGGCGGCCGCCAGCCCGAAGAAGGCGGCCATAAGAAGGTTGCAAAGCCTCCACAGCAGCCTCGCCATGGCGGCACGGCTCTCCGCCTCCGCCGGGGGGCGCCGGCCGCCCTTCGTCCTGCCGGGGCCGTGCGGCCGGCGCCGGGTGTCTCGGCGGGCTGTGGGACCTCAAACCCTGGAGGTTTCCGAGGCTTGTGTGGGCTGAGCTCGCTGGGCTGCTGGTGCCGATGATCTTGCTGTGGGTGGGGTGCTGGACTGGAGCCGTCCTGACATCCCTCGTGCCAACGTTTCCGTGTTTCTGCAATAAATCATGTACCAGGAAGAAAATTAGATTATTGTCTGAAGAAATAAACCGGAAATAAACATGGAAACTTACACAGTAAGACTTTAGTGAAGCGAACTGCAAACTCCCCACCCCTGGAGGTATTTTGAAGATGTGCAGATGCAGTGCTTCTGGATGTGGTTTATGGAAGACATGGCAGTGCTGGGTTAGCAGGCATATTTGATGATGTAAGAGGTCTTTTCCAAGCTAAATGATTCTGTGATTGCTGTAGTTATCAAAATGCATGAGCCCTTACAAGAGCGGCCTTGCCTGAGCACTGGGCAGCCTATGCCCCAGGACTGCCCATCTCCAGCTCACCAAAGGTCTGCGTGCCTGTTGAACCAATCATTGACTCACGGGCATAACCTCAGTCCTGTCACACCACCATGGATCTGCCTGGCCATCACCTGTAGATTGACTTCCCAGCTTGATGTGAGACCTGCTTTGTCATCAAGGACTTCCCTGGTGGCTCAGACTCTCATTTGATCTGGCTGCAGCTCCTGGGCCTGCACTGCTCACCCCACACAGAGGTGGTAAAGAGGCCCTGGCTGGCATCTCTCTTGTATCAGGAATGGAGTGGTGAACAGGACTGGGGAAGTCATCCTGCCCTGTACTCAGCACTGGTGAGGCCTCACCTTGAGTTCTGTGATCAGTTTTGGGCACCTCAGTACAGAAAGGACATGGAGGTGCTGCAGCAGATCCAAAGAAGGGCAACAAGGCTGGGGAAGGGCTTGGAGAAAATGGCCTGCAAGGACAGACTGAAGGAACTGGGGCTGTTCAGTCTGGGGAGGAGGCTGAGGGGAGACCTTATTGCTCTCTTCCAATATCTGAAAGGTGCTTACAGCAGAGTGGGGCTGGTCTCTTTTCGGTGGTGACGAGGGGAAATGGCCTCAAGTTGAGCCAGGGGAAGTTTAGACTAGATATCAGGAAAAACTTCTTTACAGAAAGAGTTGTTAAGCACTGGAATAGGCTGCCCAGAGGTGGTTGAGTCACCATCCCTGGATGTGTTTAAAAATCATTTGGATGTGGTGCTCAGGGACATGATTTAGTGGATGGCTGTTAGAGTTAGGGTAGTATGGTTAGGTTGTGGTTGGAATCAATGAGTTTCAAGGTCTTTTCCAACCTGAGCGATTCTATGATTCTATGATCCTTTGCCCTGTGCTGTCCCTTGGGGAGCGGCCAATACTGACAGGAAGGTATCAAGATGGGCTATTGCTGCTGTTTTCAGGGATATCTTGGAAGTCAAGAAGGATTATGAAAGACTAGAGATTGATTTTTCAGCATTAGCAAGACAAAGTAAGGCACTTCTATGAATGCGGCAGTCTGGTTCCTCCCTGTAGTTGAGAGCACTGTCTAGTCATGAAGAACATCGTGGGCCCACCTCTACACACAGCCAACATGGAAGAAAGATTTATGTAGTAGCAGGTATCTGAAACATGACTTTTTGTGTACTGTAGAAATAATGAAGATACTGGCGTCTGGCTTCACAGAAGAGAAGGACTTGTCATTACTTGAGAGCATCTCACATGTATCTCCCATCTCCCCAGAGCCATGAAATAAAACAGTTCTGGATATCACAGCTTGGGAATGTTGTGATCTTGAAGAGCCTGAAGTAATGAGGAGTAATATCTAGTTGGGGATAAAAGGATATCAGCATGCTGGGATTTAAATAACTATTTTTGTATAGACCCTACGGTCTAGGATTCATTTTGTACTGAAGAAGAGATTGCCTGGAGAACAAAAAGGGTACTGCTCACAAAAACAGTACTTCCTCATCATTTCCTGATCACTTATCTTCCAAAGTGATAGTTACCAAGTGTTGGGCTGATTTCTGTAGCAGTGTTCAACTCCACTTACATCTCACCAAACCGTAATATGGAAGACATGTGAATGCATTTTTGAAGGGGATTAATGCTCATCTAGTGCTGCTATTTTTAACTAAGTCTTCTCTTGGACAGGTTATGAGAAATTAAACTGCTGCACAGTATGTTGCAAAGAAGCAAGAGCTCTCATTGTAAATGGCTGCCATTGTTACAGCTCCACTGACTAGGCTTTATGTTTCATAATAATTGTTTTATTCTGTATGTTAAACAATTGCTGGCGGCTGCAGGCAGAACAGCAGGCCACATCCAATATAACTAAATCCCCCTCGATGTTTAAATTGATTTGAAGCCCATCAAAATTAAACTGCTCTCTACAGGTGCCCATAAGTGTACAACTTTCCTATTAACAAGCATTTCAGGAAGAGGGTACCAATCCTTAGAGAAAAGCTCAGGGATTACACTGCAGCAGGATGTATACACTTCGTTTTCCTCTCAGCATACCCAGCTTGAACTGTGGATTTCCAAGAGAAACAGGCAAAATGCCCTTGCAAATTTTCCGTAGGAAAGTCTCCAAGGAGCTTGGTGAGGCAGCAGGAACAATGCTTAATTCCTTGGTTCATGTTTTTTAAGGATGCAAGACCTCACCAGAGAGCACTCAGTCAAGTTTGTGTTGCAACCTCTGCTACCAGATCTTCAGTCCATTCCTGCTACCAGATCTTCAGTCCATTCCTTTCACCTTGGAAGAGCTGAGGTCCAGCAGCGAGACCAGTGCAGGGGGCAGTGTACTGTGTGTGCCTGAAATCACCCAATACTTAGGAAGCACAATGAGAAGTAATGGCTTGTAACAGTCACCTCTCTGCACAGCCTTCTGGACAGTACAAGAGCTGTTAGTTTTCATGCTTAATTTACAAGTCCAGGCCAGGCTTCTGAATGTATTTGCTAAGGAAGGGGATGGTACTTCAGGCTATAAAAAAGAAATGTCAAGGGCTTCTAGCTGGATAAAATGTAATGGTGGTTGCAGGAAGAATAAGAGAGTTGAATGTAAGTTAGAGTGTATCTTTTGTTAGAGCAATTTATATGATGGGAAAATAAAAATAGAGTCTATATACTAGCTCTTTTCAGCTGGGAAGCAAAAGTGTGATTTTTTGTCCATTTTCTCTATATTAGCTGATTTTGCAAAAAGAAAACTCAGCTGGGATGAGGTCTGACTGTTCTGTTTGATTGATCACAACTTACTGCACAACCCTGTACAGTCCACCAAGGCCATGGCTGGGCTGCAGAGAGAGTTGCTGCTTGCCATGTCACAGAGTGGAAGCAGCAGCAGCAGCTTCTGGAAAGTAGCTGGAAGAAAGCCATGGAGACAGGGCAGGAGACAGAGAAACAGTCAGAGGGGCAGAATCAGGGCTGTGTATGGGGTGGGACATGATTTCTGCTGCCTTACCAAGCAGCAGTGAGATCTGAGGTCAGCTCAGTTGTGTTGTCTCACTGCCCTAAAGGAGGCCACCAAGAAAAGAAGGGAGCAGCGAGGTAGGGGGCTGCTAAACTGGTGGAGAGCAGCATCTCCTGGGTGCTTGGAAGGGGCTGCATGGGGGCTGGAGTTAGCAAAACACAGTGACATGAGCAAGAGAGGGTGAAAGACCCCTCTCTTGAGAAGATGGGGAGGGGACTGACTTGCAAACTGCTTCATCTCTGTTTCATCAGGCTGTCTTATTCTTGGCTGCTCTGATTCAAAAGTAATCATTCGTATTTTATAAATGTAAGAGATTTGTAGCACTTGGTGTACTTACTGCAAAAATGAGTTGAAGTTTGTTCACTGTAAAGCTTTACCAGCGATGATCATGAGCACTTGGAATCACCCACACGGACTGAAGAGACTTTCTCCGAAGGGAATGAGTTTCCAGCAATACTGCTTTCCCCCATAAGAGGGAGGCCAAGAATATTCAGCACATTTGTATGATTTTAGCAACTTAAAAATTGGTTCAACGTGAGGTGAAACACTCTCCCTTGTTATACCTCTGGGAGTTTGCTACTTAGCTGGTAGAAACCCAAGCTAGCCTTCAGCTAGGGAACTCCAACCGAAGGACAGAAGCTTTTATATGAGAGTGCTGGAGGGGCTAACCAGACAGCCAAGTTGCCATCCTGGGGGTGCCATGCTGTTGCCCAAGAACCTGTGCCAGAGATGTCACTTGTCATGAAGCTAACTTTGGTCATTTCATAACTGAGGAAGAAGCAGGACCCAAGGGTTTCACTGAAGTTTTGTTGTGATCCCGAGACCTCCCTCCTCCATTAGGGAAATGAGGGATGACCGTGAATATTTGTAGCAGTTTATATGCAATTTGCAACAAAGCATGGTACAAACACATCTAATCACATCACTACACCAGTTCTGGCTCGGCCACTCATCTTCCCATATTGCTGTGCACAGCAGGGCTCCTGGTGCGTTGCCTGAGGTTGTTTCCCAGATCTTGCTCTTCTCTGAAGTCAAATGAGAGATTTTTGTTGCTTCTCAAAACAAGATTTTTGGTATTTTGGCACATAACCTGCTTGCTGCTCTTTGTACATCCCACAGAAGAGCTCAGACAGTAACATCTATCGAGATAAAGCAATAAGTTCTTTCAGTGTAGAGCAGTTGGCCCTTTTGTCACACACTGACAGAGTCACCCATTCCAGTGACCACTCCATAGCTTTCATCCTTGCGGACACTGATGATGCTACCATGAGTGGCCATAGATTGGTTTTGATTGAATCAAAACTGGTTAAGAGGTCTGGGTGGAAAGGTGGAATGAGGAAGGGCTTGGAGGACTTAATGCATTCCTGGCCCAAAGATCCTGCCTGAAGCTCAAATAGGGAAAATACTGGAGATAAATGCATGGCTACACAGTCAATTGCCATACAGGCTTTGCCTTTATTTGCATTAATTGATGGGTGGTGTCCCATGAGGATGGAAGGATGGAGTCCACCTTAGTGAGAAGAAGAATCTCATGTTCACTGCTTTGCTGATTTTGGAGTTTGAATATCTAAAGCGTTCTAAACATCTGAAGTGTTCAATAGTTAAGCCTCCTTTTTGTCCTTATTTTAATCCTATGTTAATAACCCTTTTCCTACCTCATTATTTTGCAGAGCTCACACAAGCTGACCTACCTTATGCTTTTGCCAGATGCTTTCTATAATTCTAATTTAAAGACCTTCTCTGTACCCCGCAAAGTTCTGGAGCATCCCACTGAGCAAGGCACTTGTATGTACCTAGAATATAACAAATGATTGCACAGCCATCATGAACTTCTCAGCAAAAAATGCACTCTAATGTTCCAGCATAACACAGTTTTTTGAATTATTATTTTTTCATAAAATCAAAAGTAGTAGGTCTATGTATGTTAACTTTAGGTAGGTTTTAACATCAGCTGACCTGACTCTCAAGAAGATATGACTACACTGGTGAGAAAACTATACCTCAAGGGCTAATTATCAGTACTGTTAAAATGGAAGAACATATTGAAAGTATTTTCCATTCTGATCCCAATTCTCTTTGACTGGATGATTCACACTCGAGAGTACCTTACAAACTCCACAGATAACTCTAAATCCACACCATGAAGGGCAACAAAACCAGCAGTGTTCGGTGCCAAACTGAGAAATGGTGGAAAGAGCCAGAATTCAACAGGTACAGCCTCAAGTATTATGATGAGCAACACAAATACTGGTGAAGGAACAACTAGATAGAGGGTTTCAAAAGAGTCTAGAGGCAAGCTGAACACTGGTGATAGTAAAGGCAAATGCCATCCTGGAAAGCAGGATAAGCTACAGTAGTGTGCCTAGACAGGGACACTATTTAAAAAAAAAATGTAGATCATCAGAAGGAAGACAGAGGAGTACCGTGGGAATTCTGGGAGGCACAGAAAACATGAAGAAAGGCTGAAAGAATTGGATTGATGCAGTCTGTAGAAGAGAAAGCCAGAGTGAAAAGGGGAAGGAAACAGTCACCAATTGCCTTAGAGGTCATTTCAGAGAAGGGAATTGCTTGTCTTGCACTGCTGTAGTGAACAGGAAGGGATGTAAAGGATTTCAGCTCAGACAAAAAAGCTTTCAGCTAATGTCAGGATAGTGGAGTGACAGAGCAGATTGCTGGTGGATGATGCAATCTCCATCACTGGAGGTCTTTAAAAACAGGTGTCTCAAACATTTCTCAGGACGGGTACTGTTGATCCTCCTAGATTTGCAGGGCAAAACAAGATAAGCAGTATAATCTTTACCTATGCAAACCAGATGCAGGTGACCTGAAGCAGAGGTGGCAGCCAGCTGTCAGCTTCTGTTTTCCAGCAGGCACTGGCTTTCTTTATTGTGACTTATAAGATGTCAGCTTTGGGCTTGCATTCTTGGTTAGGGCAGAAGAGAAAGCTTAAGGAGAGGGAAGAGAAAGAAAGGTTGTAAGATTAGGGAAGATGTCTTCAGTGCCAGGGACTGGACTACATAGTAACCCCCACTCAAGCCTTTAGCTCCATACATAAGTTCACATGGGTGAAAAAAGAAAGCTTTTCAAAAGCATCATCAGCTGTCTTTGTAACACTGAAGAAAAAAAAAAAAAAGTTGGAAGAATCCTCAGGTGGGGGTCTTGAATTCTTCCTTTCTGTGCTGCTTTTAAACCAGGGCTTTTACTCAGGTCCCATCAGTGTTGCAGCTGCATTGTTGCCCTGTCCTCACTGAGCCAGACGATGAGCTGGGGACTTCCCATCTTTTCTTCAGCTCTTCTCATTGCATTTATCTTGCCTATCACAGCACCTGCCCTGCTTGCCTTGCTCAGCCCTGGGCTCTTGCTGTAGAGACTGCTGCCTGTCTGCTGTGTTAGGATCCAGTCAGGTGACTCCTTTTTGCAGAGCCTATGTGCAGAGACTCCTCTTTGCAGTCCTTTGTGCTCCCTGATGTTGGGGAAGCAGAGCCATAGGTCTGGGGTCCCACTCTGATGGGAATGAGGAGTCTCCTCTGGGAATAAAGGAGCAGAGGATAAAGATACATCTTCTCCTGGAGACGTGTGCTTGTGCTGCTGCATACAACAGGGGCTGTCGTCTCCATTGTGGATTGGTCTGAGTGCCAACATGACTTGCCACAAGAGGTGGCACCATTGCCACCAGTGGTGCCCGTGCAGACCACACACAGGAAGTCCTTGTGGGAAGCTCTGTGTGCGAGGGCTTCCTGTTTCTCTCCCTCCAAAGCAGCAAAGAGAATGGAATGTACATGCAGCTTTAAGAGAGTTAGCAATGACTCCAGAGGAAGCAACGGCCAGGATAGGATGGGTTGGAGCCTAAGATCAAACCCAGCAAACATGTCACTGGGATGTGACCCTGAGTGCATGAGGAGTGCTCTCTAGCATTTGCCCATGGAAGCCATATCAATGACAGGGAGAAAGCTGTCTGCAGTCCTTTTGGTGCAAAAAACATGGAGCTGAAAGGGTAAATGGCCAGGAACAGCTCTTTCATCAGTGGATCTCAAGTCAGTATTATTTGTGTAATGAAGAAACGGACTACTGCGGGTGAAGGAGGTGGGCTGGAAAGATAGCCCTTTTCTTCTGGGACAAGTCCCTGGTGCATGGTGCAGTCCCTTAGACTAAGACTGGAACTAGAGGTAGGACCAGAAACAAAGCAGATGCAACATGCTGGAATTAACAGCAGCTAATGGAGGAAATAAAATTATGATGGTGATGACAGTGGCAGCAGAAGGAGGTCGTTGCCCTGGCTGTAATGGAAAACACAGGATGAAGTTAAGCTCTGCAGGGAAGGGGTTTCAGGTAAGTCATGAGAAGACAAGTTGGCAGGTAGATGCCAGTGTGAGGGAAGGGGTTGTGCGTTGAGAGGTACTGCTTGGACAAACTGCCGGCCCGATCCGAGGGGGAGATGAGAGACCAAGGAAATGAGAAGGTTGGGTACTCCCGGTCAAACAAGTTCTTTGAGTGAAACAGTTGGGCTCGCCGTCACACTGGGATCACGGCACACACAGGGCTCCTGGAGAGCACGCAGTGGCCCAAAAGGGGATGATGGCCACTCATGGCGGGAGCGAGCAACGTCTCACTGGTGGGAAGCACTGCAGGAGAAGCAAGAGGGACGCAGCACAGCGGTGCTGGGGCTGGGGTGGGGACCGCGGCCAGGAGACGGAGGCACCAGCTACACACGGCTGCCCACCCGCTGCCCCCCGGGGGAAGGGAGCGGAGGTGGCTCCGAAGGAGGAGGTGGGGGCGGGCGGGCAGGACGCAACGCCGAGCGGCCCGGCGGCGCGGGGCAGGGGCACGGCGGCGGGGAGGGGCCGCCCGGGAAGCGAGGAGCGGGGCGGGGGGCGGCAGACCCCGGGCCCGGCCGTCGGCCTCACGGGAAAGGCAGCGGCCCGGGCCCGCACCGCCGCCGCGGAACGCAGCCTGGGCGGCCACGGGCGCCCCGCCTGGGAGGGGTTAAGCGGGAGCCCCAGCCCGGGGGCGGACGGCGGACGGGGAGGCTCCGGCGCCTGCTATACGGCGGCGGGGCTCTAGGTGTCCTGCCTGGGAGGGTCCCTGCTGCATTGCAGCCTCCGCGCCGCTCCGTCTCCGGCGCACACAATGGCGACTCCCAGCCCCAGCAGCGGCTCCGGCTCGGGCGGAGGGAGCGGGCCGGGCCCGGGCGGGCCGCCGGCGCACGCGGCCGTCAGCAGCATGCAGGGTAAGCGGCCCCGCGCTAGGCCGCGCCGCCGCCGCCGCTTCCGGGCCGGGCGGCGCTCCCCGCTCTAGGCCTCGGCGCGGCCCCGCTCCGCCTGCGGCTCCGGCGGCCTCCGAGGGCCGGCCCGGGGGGCGGCGGCCGTCGCGCGGCGACCCCGCGGCTCTGCTGGGCCCGGCGCGGCCGCTCCGGGCGGGAGGGGCGCTTCCTCCGGGGCGCGGCGGGCTCCGCGGGCCGCACGCGAGCGGGGCGGGCGCCGCCGAGGGCTTCTCCCGTGGGGTCGGCGGCGCCGGCCACCCCGTGCCCCCCGCGCCGGGCCCTCCTCGGGCGGGCCGGGGCCCGCGGCCCAGCGCGGCGCCGGGATCCACCCCCCTCCCCGGGGCCGACGCCTCCCCCTCGCCGCTCTCGCCGTGCCGCCGGACCGGGCCGCGGCCCCGCGGGCTCCCCGGGAGGACCGGGCGGCTCCGCCCGCCGGGCGCCGCGCTCGGCCGGCCGCCTCGGTGTGCTCCTCTGCGGTGCTGCGACCCCGAGCGGCCGGCTCCCTGGGGAGGGGCTGGGGAAGGGGAAGCCGCGAGGAGCGAGACAAAGGCTGGGGGTCTCGCTCCGGCTCCCCTCGGGCGCGCTATGCGTTGTGCCCTGCGTGGATCTCCCCCGTCCCCGGGTGGCGAAACGCCGCATCAGGCCGCGGGCTGCGGCCGTGCCGTGTCTGTGCGGCGCTGCCCGAATAGAACTTGGCGCTTTGGGGTCGGCGTGGCAGGAGGGACGCGCCGGGATGCGCCGCGGACCGAGCCCGGGGAGGGTGGGCCGCAGCCCGAGGAGCGCCGCGCTCTGCTGCGGCACCGAGCTGGGATCCTCGCTGCTGCTCCGCACCTCCTGGGCCTATGTGTGTGTTTGTCTGCAGACAGATGTTTAAGTAAAAACAGTTTAATGGTGAACTTGTGGTTAATTTTGCTGTTGTTGTTTGTTTTATGGAAATGTACGGTAATTACTGCAGGGTAACGTTGCCAGCATTCCCATCTGTGCTTGCTGGTGGCAGAGTATTCTTGCAAAAACCATGGGTATTCACTTTCTGGAAAGTCAGAGTGAATACCTTTGGAGTTTTCTCTTTAAAGCTGCACCTCTGAAAAATACTCCCTGCTCAAGCAGTGTTTTAACTGGTGTCAAACTGAGGCCGCACAGTGCGGGTTTATGACTTTAATTTAATACAAGGATGGTGGTACTGAGGAGTCTGTTTGCACTTTCCGTTTTTGAAGAGACCAGAAGGGAAAGTCGCACTCTCTGTGGTGATGACAGAAGAGCACAGTTTGCCATAAGCCCGTTCTGTGCTGTTGGGGCAGGTGGCACCAGTGTGGAAGCTGATGGGGACCTGTTTGGGTGGAGAGCTGATTACATAAACTGCAGAGTTTGGTATTCTTGGAACCAGATCTGTGTGTGAAGGTCCCGTGTTTGTCAGACCAAGGAAATACCTGTTGGGTGCTGGGAAGGTGATACTGTGCATGTTTACAGTACCCTTCAAAAACCACGATCTCAATATAAAGTACATGGGTTAAAAACTTGACTGAAGGTGCAGTTGTGCTAAGACCAGAAATAGCCATCTTGCAGTGCTGTTATAACTTTTGTATTGCCCCCTTTATTTCCACCTGACCCATATTTATGAATCATTGCTGTGAATCCCATGTATCTTCAGGGCTGAGGTTAGTTCTGTGCTGACACGAGGATCTGTGATGCAGTGTAAGTTTGCAGTGACAGAAATATCCTGTGAGGAAGGGCAGTCGTTTCCTTTGTAGTTCCTTTGAAGCGCTTTTTTAGGTGTGAATTCATAGAGACAGACCATTTTGATGATATGCAAGTGTTTGAGTTGAAATCTAGTGTTAAATAAATAGTTGTTTGTTGTTTTTTTTTTTTTCCTTAAATGAACAGATGTGTTGAGGTGCCCTGGGAGGAGCTGAGGCCTAGGGACCTCGGGTGGCTCCAGGAGTCCTTGTGGCAGAGGTGAGGATGTGGCTGCCACAGTGGTGAAGTCCTGAAGCTGGCAGGGACCTCCTTACCAGGACTCTGGCTGCGCAAGATGAGGAAAGTTGGGGCAGGAAGGGCTGTTTGCCTCTGCAGGTGGCTCTTTCTGGATTGGTGGCACTCACATAGGTGCTGCTGCCCTGCAAAGTGCCATGGCCTCATCCCCAGCGTGCTTCCCTGCTCTTCCTGGTGCTGGCTCCCTATTGACACCAGTGTCTCTGCAAGCTTAGTGCTGCAAAACAAATCAGCTGAAAGCAACACGTTGAGTTTTCTCTCATTTGGATGCCCAGCATTTGCTCGTGGTGGGGCTGGGTGAGTGTTGATGCAAGGAATGCTCAGGAATGCGTTGCTGGGTGGGGACAAAAGTAAGTAGGACTGCCTCAGTATTGGTTTAATTGGCTTAAATGGTATGACAAGGTAGTGCAGGGAAGTCATTAAACTGCGGAGTAATTATAGTAAATTATAGTTAAAAAAAAGTTTTGATGAGTTAATTTTCAGCCATATGCATTCTCAAAGCTAACTTGTGCAACTACTGCTGTAAGGGAGGCAATAGGAGCGAACAGAAGAAGAGAACTGCTGCCACAGCTGGCATGGCTGCAAAGCTCTCGCCCCTCAGACAGCGCTGGTTTCTGGAGGCCCTCAAGCCTTGCAGTCAAGCAAAGTGGTGCTTTGGGTCTTTGTGCCCTTCCTGTTCTGCATGTCCAGCTTCATTCCCATGTCTCTCTGGCTGATGGCGTTTGCCATTGGTGCCCACGCACCTGAGAACTTCACTCCTTCCCAGAACATACCCCTGGCAAGTGTGGTTTGTAGCACTGTGTTCAGTGCACGGTTGACAGATCAGAGACAAAGGAGAGCTGGAATCTTAAGTATTGAAAATAGGTTTACTTCTTTTGTGTGTGTGTGTGTGTGTGTGTGTGTGTGTGGACAAATAGTGGCCTGTTTCGATGAACTGGTGACCGATGGCGTGAGAAATTGCTTTCCCTCGTAGTTATGTGCAACAGTAGAAGCCCAGGAACAGTCTTGTATATTTGGTGTCCTCATTTCACTGTGGGTAAAACAGAGGTTCTGTGGGAAGTAAGATATCGCACTTTGAGAGTGGTTTTAGAAAATATAAAAATGAAAACAGAAGAACAAAACAGTAGTCTGAGCAATTTTGCATTCTTCTACTGTGAAGAAAGGTTGAGGGAACTGGGCTTGTTTAGCTTGGAAAAGAGAAGGCTCTGGGGAGACCTCATTGTGGCCTTGCAGTATTCAAAGGGAGCATATAAACAGGAGGGGGAATGGCTGTGAGGGTGCACAACGTAGGACAAGGGGAAATGGTTTTAAATTGAGACAGGGGAGGTTTAGGTTGGATATGAGGAGGAAGTTTTCAGCCAGAGGGTGGTGAGGCACTGGAACAGGTTGCCCAAGGAGGCTGTGGATGCCCCATCCCTCGAGGCATTCAAGGCCAGGCTGGATGTGGCTCTTGGCAGCCTGGGCTGCTGGTTGGTGACCCTGCACATAGCAGGGGCTTGAAACCATATGATATTTGTGGTCCTTTTCAACCCAGGCCATTCTATGATTCATAGTGATATAGTGAATTAGTGATGCTCTTTACTGCTGATGTTAGGTAGACAGTTATCCTTTGAAAAATTATGGTATAAAAATTAGAAATTTAATTAATTCAAAGGCGTGTATAAAATTTAATTCTAACTGAGAGCTGAGGAGTCAGTCACCATATCTCCAGAGCCAAGCAAGAGCTGAAGTGCTTGTGATTGTGTTATGTGTCCAACTCCTGCATTCAACATCCCAAGAGTGCTGGAGGCAAGCCAGGGCCTCTCAGAGCACTTGCTGCTTCTGGTGTTGCTGCCTCTGTGTGTGGAGGGAATGAGCTAGGCAGCTCCTGGCAGCAGAAGGAGGAGACAAGACCCTGGTGCCTCTGGGCTGATTCTGAACAGAGCACAGTGTGGGCACTGCCTCTGTTCTGTGGTCAGAGCCACGCCAGCAGTGAGTGGGCTCATGAGTCTGTGTGCAGATGGGCTGGTGGTGGCCTTGAGGAGAGCGGGCAAGGAGAAGGCTGGCAAGTGGACTTACTTCTCCAGGGAGGTGAGACTTACTTCTCCAGGGAGAGAAAGTGAGGGAAATGAGTACCTCTATACATGGCAATTTGCTTAAGGAACCACAAAGAATGGAATTTGGAGAACAAGAAGGCGGTCAGAAGGCAAAGAGCAGCGTGAGTAGCAGGTTAGGTATGAAGCAGTGTTCGAATAGCCAGTGAAAATGCAACTGATAATATAGATAAGAAAACAAAGAAAATAGAGAAGAATAAGATGAAAAGAGGAGGAGAAGATTAATCCTTGTCCTTAGTAAGTGGTAAGCTATACGTTATCTTTCACTGCGTATTAATGACCTGTTGTTATTCTAATGTGAGCAAAGTGAATTATGTCTTTAGCAAGTGGAAACTGGTTGAAAAAAATAGAAAGTTGACTGCAGTTATCAGTGCTCACAAAGGACTTCTAAAATTGGTATGTTAACATACACTGCTGTTGTAAATTGACAGATTGTCAGATTGATTTGCGCGTATCAGTTTGGACATGTTTGCTTTCATTGTAGGAGGTAAAGACCCTTGCCTGGTGAGCAAATGGGCATACTTCAGTTTGTGCCCACCAACTCATCCCTGTGCTGTGGCTCTGCCAGGCCGCAGTTGGTCTCCTGTCTGTGTGCTTGTCTAAGTGCACTCCTGTGTGTAGTACTGCATTTCTTGCTAAGGATTAGTTTTGCGTTTCAACTTTCCACTTTGTAATCAACTGACATTTTCAATATATCTGCTTTCCTGTTAAAAGGGCAGTTCAAAAATGTTAGTTAAGTCTCATCAGGTGGAAGGTTTGTCTGTTACTTTATGCTGACTTGACGGAACTGACAGAGGGGGAAATACCACTGTCTGTCAATATAAGGACCATATGGTGGGAGAGAGGAGTGCTGTGAGGAAGCAAAAAAATAAAATAAACCACAAAAACCCTTCCCCCCAACTTTCTGAACTTAAGAGGTTCCCAAAATTCATAGTCCATATGTGTATAGAATGAAACATTAATTATGTGGATACTTGTGTATCTACATCAAGCCATACGTGTATGAGACAAACATAACGTCCTTGTTAGCATCTTGTAGTTGGGCATGATTGCTGCCTTTGAAGTCAGACATGACTTGTTGGATTTCAGTTTGATAAAATACTCTGGAGGCTTGCTCCTTAATGGGAGAGGTGGCTGCTATAGCAGTAGGGGCTGGAAGGAAAAACTGTGAGAGAATCTGCTTTGGGTGTTTGTGTCACACTCTGCCCTGTGGGCAGGAGTCAGCAGCAGATGTCCATCCACGTTCCATCACAGTCATGTTTATTAAGGTACAAACACGTCTGAATGGATGTTCTGCTTCTGGCACTCTCACAAAGGTTTGGGTGTGTTAATACAGACTGTCTTTCAAAAGGTGCTGGTTGTCTTTCCAGATCTGATGTACCTTTTTTAAAGTCCACTGCCTTGTATTCCTCCTTAGCTATACTTTTTTTTGTTGCTCGTCTGTCTGTGTGCTGAGACCAAAGCATTCCCTGTGGAGAGGTGGAGATGGCTGTGCTGGTCAGAGGAAAATGCCCTTGACGTTGCCAGCTGAACATCTTCCTTGTGACTGTGGGGTTGTCACCTAGTTCCTGGGACATGAGTGCTTCCATGGCTTATTGTTATACATTTTGATTAGGAGAGGAGAACAAATGTTTCACTAGTTGTTGAACCCAGTGCTGTGTGATTTGGTTCTAACATCTCTTCTACAAAGGGAAAGTCAGTCCCTGTCAAGATACCAGTCACCTGCATCTTTAAGTAAGATCGAGTACTTATTACACGTTTAAGCTGATTTTTATTCATGTCGTTGTGGTTGATCTGTAGTGATAGGCACTGGCAATGTTGTCCCAACCCAAGGAGTCTCTCTGGGCAGCTGCCGAGTTTGCCAGCGTGACTCCTGCAGCACTTTGCTCCAGCCTGCTGGTGCTCCCTGTGCGGGGCCCTGAACTTCTGGCTATCACATTTCTTTTTAGGATTGCAGCAGAAATGTGTGAGCAGTAGGTAAATGCAGTACCTGTTGGTCACTGAAAAATAATGCTTCCCTTTTAAAAAAGTGTGTTGCTGTAGCTGTATTAATTAGTGTGCGGTAGTTAACTCGTGGTAAATCCCCAGGGAGACGCTTTGCCTGCTCTTCTGCAGTTCAACTCACAGAGCACCTGAACACAGTGCCTCTTTGAGGCTTGGACCCCAGAACAGCTGGAGCAGGGCTGTCCTTCTGTGCACGTGGGTGTTTGGTGGTGTTGGTGCTTCTGTTTGGAGGGTATCTGAAAAAGATTCTGAGGCTCAGCCCTTTTAGTAGGCAACTGAACTTTGGTGTTGAGGGTGGGCTGGCAGCGGTTGTAGGAACCTGTGACTGTGGGCAGCCCCAGCACCTCTCTGCCTCTTTAACTCAGTGGCACCTGCACTGTCCTGTCTGTGCTGCTCCTGTCTCCCCCTGGGGATAGCTGCCCTGACCCTGCAGTGAGACAGAATGGCAGTCATTTGTGTGGTTTGATGTTGTAAACTCAGCATACACAGAGGACAGGAGTGATCCATTCTATACCAAAGCAGATAAGAGAGAGAAACATTGGTAGCCAAATACGCTTGGAAGTGATGATAAGGGTGAGAGAGAGAACTAAAAACTTGCTCTGCTCAGTAATGGAGCACAACCTAGGCAAAAGCGTTGTGTTGGCCTGGGCATCTGTGTCTGGGAGCCAGTATTCCAGGCAGGTTGCATGTCTGACTTCAGTTTTAACTTTTCACTTTGCTCTGTTTTAAGTTAGCTTAAACTGTGTATAGCGGGCACCTGCAAGAGGCTGTCAGGATCCCTACTGCCTGCCCCTTCTTTGGTGTTGAGGGGAGGCTTTAAGTTGTGCCATGTGTTTCGTGGTCATACTTGTCAGAATGAGTTTTGCAGTTTGTGCAGCAGTGCTGTGCTTATGTCTCTCTACGGTTAAGTTGAAAGGTTCAAATATGATTTTTGTGAGATGTCATGGACTTCTTTAAGTTTCTGTATGCAGTTGAGAATACTTTTGGAAGAAGATTGGACTGTAACTAAGTAAAGCTCCTTGAATAAATCTTCACACAGCCTGCTGGGTGCCTGCACCCTGCTTAGACATTTTTGGCTGGGTTTTGTGTCAGGACCATCATGTGATGACACAAAGCATCTTCCAAAATGTCTGACCTTGCCTCCTGAGGCCATGGCCTCAGTGGAGCAAACTCTATTGCTGTTAGTGAGGAAATGCAGTGTGGTGTTGCCAAGCCTCCACTCTCCGTCTGCCTCCCAGTTCTGCTTTGAAATGAGATAAGGTGCAGTTTTCATGAAAACGTGCAGTAACTTTGTGCTTTGCAGGGTATGGCCCGTTAACTTCTGTATGAGCATCTAGGGAGACAGGAAATACGTGTATTGCACAGATTGCTTATTTATTAGCTATTAGATTGATTTCCTCTTCTCTGAATTGAAGCTTTTGTGTATGCTCTTTCCTGGAGGCAAAGTGAGCCCTTCAAGAAGCAGACAACTTGCACTGATCATGGAGTGAACAAAGAGTCCAAGCGCCAGGAGGTAGTCTGTGTTTTGAATAATTTATCTGATCTTCCTGAGATGCTTCAGGAGATGCCCTTTGGCGGAAGGAGGACAGCTGCTGGGAGCAGACACAGCTGAGCTAAAAGGGAATCAATCTTTTTATCATATTTTGTCCAGGCTTTATTTTTTCTGTAGACCAAGAGAGTTTTATGATTTGCTTTGGACCTGATTCTCTGGAAGAGTTCTCTGAACTGAATTAGGCATCACTTTGCTTTTGGACCGGAGAGCAGAGTGTTTGTACTTTTGAAGAGGTTTGTGGACAGAGATAAAAGAGTTTCCTTTAAAAACACATGGTGGTGTTTCTTTGACCTGGGAGGGGCTATGGAATGAGATAAAAGCATTGCATTTGGAAATCCTTTCTGAGGAGAAATGGGACTGTGTCTGAGCTTTCCTGTAAAGACTGCTTCCTCTATGGAGCAGTGTCAGTGCAGGACCTGGCCTTGTGCCACGCAGTTGGAAACCTTGCCCTACCTTTGATGTCCTTGTCTTTCTTCACATCTCACTTGGAAACTTGGATGAGTGGAAGGCAGGAAGGAGGGGAGAAGATGGTTCTGGTCATCCTTGTACTCTACTTTGTGCAACTGGTCAAGACTGGAAGCCCAGAGCAGAGATGATGTGGCTGTTGTCCAGAGCTGAGCAATCAGGAGAAAAAAATCTCTCGTACAAATAAAATAAAATCTCAGAGTGGGAATGCAGTGGGAGCATTCCTTCCCAGTGCACACATGCTGCCAGGAGCAGCCGCAGCGTGGCTGGCACAGTAACCATACTGTCCCATACAGGCACTAGCAAGCTGTGTGCCCCAGAGATCTTACGACAGGTTTCATGTTTTGTCTCCAGTAAGGATGCCTTTCTGCCTCTGACTCCTTGTAAACGCATCAAGTTTCTCCTTAAAGCAGTTCAGATGCCCCTCTCTGCTCTGGTTTCCAGAGCACAACTGAAGGATTTGGGTCAGTAGCTAGAAACATTGTGTCAGGAGCCAGACCATATTGATTTCATGACAACTTTGTAACTGTTGATCTTCTGTCAGCTTTGGTTTTCAACATAGGTGCTGCTACTCCTTTCTTAATGCCTTGTACTTGGATGCGGTTCAGTGTTCTTGTCCTGGCACGCCTTTGGCTGGGCTGAAAGAACCAACCTCTGCCACCCTTTCCAGGAAATGGAATCTCTGTTCTCAGTGTTAGGAAGTTTTTTGCAGTGACTTTGGAATTTATTTTATCGTTTTCCTACAGCCTTTCACGTGGCAGGACCAGGCTGGGTGCCTGCAGCTGCTGCACTCCATGCTGCCTCAGGGCCACAGCGAGAGCTACAGCCGCAGAAGGAGGCTGTGCTGGGACTGGGTTTGGATCAGCCCCGATCGCAGATGAGCAAGCATTCCTGATTCTGGGGTGGTGTTAAACAGCATCTTGGCTAAAAGTTGAGAGTCCTGCGGTAGTTGAGAAACCTCAGTCTTAAACCACGTGTTGCAGGTCAGTTTTCTCGGGGTGAAGACTCAAGGCAGGTGATGAGCAGCGTTGCTTCTGGCTGTTGGTTGCACTCAGATGGCTGGGAGGGTTGAAAACTGTTTTCTTAGTACTGCTCTGACATCCTTGCAAGAATTTTCACAGCTAGGGGGATACCTTGATGTTACCATATGGCACTCAAGTTTTGTATGCAGAACTGATGTATGATTGCCTTTTTTAAGGATCTCTGAGTGAGAAAGAGTTAATGGGGATGAGGACAAGGGAAGAAGATAGCTGGATCTGTGTTGGGGCTACTGGCTGGTATTTTTGCAGCAGTCTTCTGTTACCCAGTGCGACACCGAGGGGATTAGCTGGGCAGACTCCCAGGCTCCTTCCGTGCTGAAGACCTGCCTGCCCTCTGCACACGAGTAGAACTTTTTTCCAAGGGCTTTCAAAAGCCAGTGGACTTGAGGAAATTTTTTTTGAAATGCTCTGGTGCTCATTTCTTTAACAGCAAAGCTTTGTGTCTTCCCCTAGTTGAGGGACCTTGGAAAAAAAATAAACAAAACTTGTACAACACTCAAAAGAATCACGTCTGGCATGGCAGCTTGTAAGAACATAGTTAAAAGGGAAAGTAAAGGAACGATCAGAAAGAAAACTAGCAGTAGACTGAAGTGGCATTAACGATTTCTGAACATGAAAATGTAATCGGAATATCTGTTTTAGCAGCTATCGTGCAGCTGAACAGCTTGGCAGCATGCATGCCTGTCCCTCAGCTGGGAACTGAGAAAGAAACACTGAGTAAAGCAGAGGCGCAGGGCTGAACCAGAAGAATGGGAACAAATTTTGGGGCAAAACAGCAAACTGGCAAGCCGAGTTGCTTTTGTAGGGAGGAAAAGGAACTTCTCTTCTGGAATAAAATACTGTTTTGTCATTTTCTTTCTTCCTTTGACACTTTGATATTATCCTGCCAGCCAGGTACCTGGCTGAAGCATTTTTTAAATTTTTACTGATACACTTACATTGTTGTTATTAATTTAATTTCAGAGTTTGGTAGACATAAATGGGTTATTTTAATTACAGTTCTTGTTTTCTTCTTACCCTCTGAACATATTGCCAATCTACTTTCGTTGCTCTTTGGTTATTTTTAAGATTTTGCATGCTATCAGAGAGAGAGATGATTAAAACCAGTTAATTCTTATTCAGGAGACTGTTGAGCCTGCAGGTGGGAGGGGCACCAGTTACAGAAGGCATCACAGTGAAGTCCACGGCTGACAGCAGAAACGTGTATGGACGTAACATGGTGCATTGCAGCTGACACCAAGTGAGGCACAAGTGTTGATCTTGAAGATAGGAAGGCTCTACAGACCCTACGGAGGCATCTGGATAGGCTGTGTGCATGGGCTGAGGCTAAATGTATGAGGTTAACAAGGCAAAGTGCTGGGTCCTGCACTTGTGCCATAATAGCCTCATGCAACCCTACAGGCTGGGGGAAGAGAGGCTGGAAAGCTGCCCTATGGGTGCTGTTTGATAGCTGTCTGAACATGAGCCAGCAGTGTGGCCAAGAAGGCCAAGGGCATCCTGGCTTGTATAAGAAGTAGTATGGCCAATAGAAGCAGGGAAATGATTGCCCCTTGTATGTGGCTATGGTAAGGCTGCACCTTGAATACTGTGTTTGGTTTTGAGCCCCTTGCTACAAGGACAACGACCTTCTGGAGTGTGTCCAAAGAAGGGCGATGAAGCTGGTGAATGGGGAGCAGCTGGGGGATCTGGGGTTCCAAGGAGGCTCAGGGGAGACCTTATTGCTCTCTACAGTGATCTCTGAGGAGGTGTGGGGTGGGGTCAGTTTCTTTTCCTAATTAGTAAGCAACAGGACAAGAGGAAGTAGCCTCGAATTGTGCTGGGAAGGTTTAGGTTGGATGTTAGGAAACATTTATTCACAGGGAGAGATATAATGGATCAGAACAGGCTGCCCAGGGAGTCACCCTCCCTGGAGATATTTAAACTGCAGATGTGGTGCTTAGGGACATGGTTTAGTGGTGGGCATGGTAGTGCTGGGTTGATGATTGGACTTGACCTTTTGAGATCTTTTCCAACTGAAGTGATTCTGTGATTGTTGTAGAACAGGTTGTGGGCTAAAGGGGCTGATTCAGACATTGCAAACACCAGAGGAGAACATCCATTTCCATGTGCTAGGCCAGCAGTGCTGGTGAGGGCCTGGCGGATCAGCACTGCTGCTGGCAGGGTGTGCAGGGCCCACTGTGGGGCAGCCTGTGCTGCTGCACCAGTGTCCTGCAGGCCCAGCCTGGTGCTGGTTGTGTTGCAGAGCCCATCACTGGCATCGTGTCCAGGTCCTCTTTGAGCAGCCCTTGAATTCTTGTCAGCTTTAGGGATAAGATGGTCTAAAATGGAAGCCGGCAGCTCCCAAAGATGGCGTGTGTGTGTGTTGGTACCTGCAGCACTGGAGTCTGCTGGATCACAGGCAGCTCTTTCAGACATGGCTGGGTTGTCTGCTTGGGGGGAGCAGAGGGGTTGCAACGTGGCCGTGTCGGCTCTAAAATGTGGTTGCACCCAGCATGTGCAGCCAGCCGGACTATACATGCTCAAAACCACTGAGCAGCATTGAGGAGCTCCTTGGCTTTTGGGGGACAAAACAACCCCTTCAGTTTTCAGGTGTGTTACCTTTTACTGCCAGACTCTCATGATAGTTCTTTTCAAGCAGTTTTCTGACAACGATCCCCCAACTGTTACACTTTGAATTTTATTAACACCTTAAGGAAATAAACCCATCTATGGGCTTTTGAGACTGGTTTATGAAATGATAAATCCTGAAATGATGGAATTGTTCTACAATCAAAGAACGCGGTCTGTTGATCTAATAAACTTGTTTTATGTATAATTTTAGTGTTAATTAATGAATTTTGAAACATAAATATGATTCTAAAGTTATGCACTTCTTTGACTTGCAGTAAATGAACAAGAACTTGTCTCTTTTGCTTTAGGCTTTCAGATAAACTTCTGTGAAAAGGCACAAAGTAAGCTACACATTTTTATAGTATTATCCTGCTTTTTATATCAATCTTGGTACTGGGAATGTGTCCACTTTCTGTTCCAACTAACCTACTATGGCAGTCCTCCTCCTAAGAGAGCTTCCATTTTTCACACTGCTGGTAAAACAAAGCAAACTTAAACCATTTAAGAGGTTTGTAAGCCATTTAAGAGGGCTGTACTGCTTTACCTGTAACCACAGAGCAGCACTGTGGAAGCATGCAGCTGAATGAATGGTGTGTGAAGTGCTGAAAACGTGCTGTCTGCTAAATTGCTCTGAAATACGAGCTAGGTGGGGTTTGGCTGTTGGATTCCTACTTGTTAAAACTTGCACTGACCCAACACCTGACTTGTGTTTCTTCACGTGGAGGTGAAGAGTATAATGTGACACGTGAACACCTCGGATTGCCATCTCAAGAGCCAGCATCTGTCCTGCCTCCCTGGAGCTTTCCATCCATGCCTCTCTTCCTGAGGGGCTTCCAAAGGCAGGGGGAGAGACACTGCCAGCCTGGGGTGACTAATGGAAGCTCTGCAGAATCAGTGTTTTCATTCTCTGTCATTGCCTTATGTTTTGTGTTGCTCTGTCATACCGTCAAAGTACCTTCTGCAATAAGGTGTTAGCTTTGCTAGACACCAAGTCTCCTTTTATCCTGAATTGTAGAAATTTGTTGACTGTGCATTTCTTTGAATTTGCATTCAGATTTTTTTTTTTCATTTGTGCTTGACATGCATATTTGTTACAGCAATTCTAATATCTACAGAAAGAATTATTAATTTTGACTAGTTGGTGTCTTTGGGCTTTATCTCAGTGTGCTTTGTGACCACTGTTCAGACAGATTTCTCCTGAAGCGTCTGTGTATAGAAAAGCCTTTGTTGTCTGTAGATTGCAGACAAATGCTTTCTGTGTTAGAAAACTGAGGAGGGCATTGGCTCCCATACTATGGACTGGAGCGAGCCCATATGTCAGAATTGCTCCCCTAAGATGGGAATACACCTTTATCCTTCAATAGTTTTCTGTTACAAACCTGTTTTGCAAACTAGGCCTGCATGGCAGAATCAGAATTAGTCTTCTAGACTTTCTCTGGTGAATTTCCAAGATGACAGCTACTGAAATATGGAAAGAGATGGAAAGACATCAGGCACCCAAAAGGAGCAGCTGGTTGCTGAGCTGTGTGCAGTGGTTAATGGCTGTGCTGGAGGGATAGAGCTGTAGTGGGGTTTGCTGCTGGGAGCCACTGGGATGCAACATTTCAGATGACACCAACTTTTAATGAAGTTGATTAATATTTATTTAGAACACTGTCTTGCTTTTATATTCAGTCTTTTACAAATTCGTAGTTATTCGACACATTAAAAACACTGTAATTGCTTCTGCAGGGTTTTAGTTATTTCCACAGCAGAGCCCTTCATCCAGAGCTAGGATCTGTTGTCAGCAATGGGCAGCCCTTGCTTGTTGGGGCAGCAATCCGGAATAAAATGAAAAATGACTTTTCAGAGGGGAAAAAAAGGATTTGTCATCAGAAAATTTTGCGGAATAATGAGATTTTGCAGCGTTTGGCATCTGGGTCTGATGGTAGGTAGCTCCCAAAGCAAACTGGCAGTAGGGTTTGCAGGAGAGGGGGTTTGTCATTTGCCTATTGCAGGAGTGGATGACCTCCAAGGCTCCAACAAGCCAAGCAGAAAATGACGGCAAATGCTTTTTGGTTGACATGTTTACTGAATGCATTGATTACCCAAAGGCATAGGAAGGATGTGTGAGCGGTTGTGCCGGGGGCTACAGCTCATTTTCTGGCTGCATGGGGCTGTGGGTGTGGACTTGAGGACAGCAGGTGACAAAACCTTCTCAGATCTCAGTGTGTTTCTGACTTTGCTGTTCTTTGAGGTGCAAATTTGTTCAAGTTCCCAACTCCTGAAGTCCGGGTAGTGCTGCTTATCTGACCACGGTGTGCTTCCCAGCCGGGTTGCACAGCGTGGTACTGGGAGCTCCATGAGCCACGCACCTGGACCCAGACACCTCTGTTAGATGACTTTGCTGAGCTGTGAGCTGGGAAATCTGAGCGCAGGTAGGACAGAGCTGGGGGCTGGGAGCATTATGAACACCACGGTAGTGCCTGCCTGCCAGAGCACTGCAGTTCTCCTCAAAAATGGTAGAAGTACGTAAGAGTGGTTGGATGTGCAGCATACGTGGGTACTTTGGTGCTGGGGACTGCCTGGTGAGCGCTGTGGGCTTGGGTTGCACAGAGGGCATAAGGAGCAGTGCAGGACACGGAGCTGTAGGAGCATCACACCTTCAGAGTGCAGATCTGCTTCCCGGAGAGGTGTGCTTCTGCAGAAGTTACCTCTGTTGTGCATCCTGGGTGGTCCTTACTGGTCTTACTGGTGTTGCTGCTGGAGCAGGAGCAGCGGTGTGGGCAGTGGGTGCCACCCAAAGAGGTGGCAGAGAGCTGTGGTGTTGGCGGCTGATTTCTGTTTTAGACTTGGAATGAGGGAAGTATGGAGTCAGCTATTAGGAAGGTACAAGATCAGGAAAATTCTCTTGACAAAGATAACACAGGGTTTCCTTCTGCCAAAAATTGTTTACAGCAAAGACAGATTTTGATGTAGAGTGTTTTCCTTTAAAGTACTGTTGCCTGTTACGAAGTGACAGTTTGGTCACCTGAATTATCTCCTAAGGAATATTGTAATTGTATTCTTTTCTTTAAACAAGGCTTTAAAGCGTTAGGAATATTAGCCGACTTTGTGCACGTCGTGTATACCTGTCACATTGATTTAGAAGGAGATTGTAATGAAAGTATTCACACATCTGTGAATCCTCTCACCTACTTTGGCTTTCTGTTCTACAGACGAATTTTTAGGCTGTATTTCCCACCTCTTAGGAGGAATGACAGGAGCTGCTGGTTTTATTTCTCTTCAACTGTGCTGTTGGGTGAGGCTATTGATTTTCTCTTGAGCTGCCTTTGAGAGATCAAAGCAGTAAAGCATCATTTTATTAATAAAGCACTGAATGAGGGGGAAAGGTTGCAGCGGATCGGCTTCCCGTGGCCGCAGTGGGACAGCGCGGTTTCTCTGCCTCCTTGGGCTGTTGTGCACAGAGGGGTTGGCCCAGCAGCTCTGCTTCCCTGCACCGCTGGCCAGGCCTGCATGCTGCTCAGGGTGGCTGCTTTCCAATTTGTTGTTCGCTGATAACTTTGTGTGCTGAGAGAAAAACACTGCTGCCTGCCAAGGTGAGGAAGTGGTCAGGGCCTATTCTTTCTTTTGTATTGTTTTAGTCTTTTTTTTTTTTTTTTTTTTTAAATTTATTTTTAAGGGGTTGGAAACATCAAAACTCTTTAAAATGCGCTTCCAAAACTTCAGTGTTATGATTGCTTCTCAGCTGGTTTGATTTCTCCTGTTAAGACACTGTACAGTGAATGTAACATTAAAGAGACTCCACAATGGAGTACATTCCTGCAGGCGTGCTGTTCTGCTGCTCTTGCTGCCACGCAGGATTTCGGAAACTGTGGTGTCTGTGAGGTGGCAGCCACTGCACTTCATGGCAGCAAGATCTGTGCTTTCGTGAGGTTTCTCTGGTATTGTTCTGATAACCGGTCAACCTCCTACATGTAACTTTTCCTGCTCTGAGTACTCTTTCTGAACTGATAGTTACATTGTGGTTGATACAAAATGCACTTCAAGGGGCACCTGAGACTTAAACATGGAATAAAGCACACGTTGCCTAAGAGCAGTCTTCGTGCACGCATGTTGTCCTGATTCTTGCTTGGTCATGGCCAGGACATTTCCAAATTTTTTTGTGGCTGTTTTTGAAGGAACAAGGGCATCAGCAGAGGTACCAGGGCTGTCCTGTGTGCCAAGCAAGGACATTACAGAATGACACAAAATGGTAGGCTGGAGTCCCTTTAAATTCTCACATATATTTATACACATCCTTAAAGGTCCCTTCACTGCAACACTGATCAGTCTGATGGAGGAACACTGTGCTGTGGTGAAGGTGTTTGTAAGGCTTTCTGTTTCTAAGGGTTCACCTCATTGTGTAAGAACTGCACAGTAGGTCTCAAGCCAGAAGGATTTTCCTGTCTGCCTTTGTTGGTGGTGATTTTTCTGTAGCAGCTCCCTCTTTCCTTTTTGCACAGTATGTTACATGTATTCTTCCTGCAACAGGCTACAGACAGATTTTGCTCTTTAATCCACCTTCAGAAGAGTCAGCTCCAGCCCCATGAGCATTGTTGCTCACTGAACTCTGTGCCAGGCTGGTTTAATAATTCCAGGGCCTGGCTTTTGACATGGTCTGGTTAGGCTTGATGAACTTGAAGGTTTTTTCCAATCCAAATGATTCTTTGAGTCTGTGATCAGTTCCTTGCTACCTGGAGCAACCATAGCACCTTGTAGATGTCTGAGTGTAAATCTAAGAGCTGAGAACTTTGCTGTTTTTTTTTTTAAAAAAAAAAAAAAAAAGAGAAGTTTCAGGACTTTGTGGCTGTGAGCAGGCCTGTGTGCCCCATAGTGCCTGCTGTCATGCTGTGCTGTAGACACTGCTGGGAGGTGGTTCCCTGTCTCCTGCAGGTGCCAAGCTTCTTCCAAGAGTAATCTGAGATTTAGGAAATGTAGTCCGAAACTGTGTGTGGCAAGGAGCCCTTACGAAGGGAAGCATGATGGAGTTCTTTTTACAGGAAATTGAAAGACTATGATTTTATTCATAAGTGAAGAATCATTTGCTGTAATTTAGAGCAAATTCCGTCTCTATTTCCACATCCTTGGGCCCTGGAAGGAGAACATTTCAGTAGGGATGGCTACCAGTAGGTATTACTTTTCACCAGTGCTGGCTGCTTCTAATAGGTGCTGAAAAGACAGTAACAAAAGCAGTGGGGGATAGATCTGCATCTCCTGGTTTCCTGACCCACCCTGGCGTAATTCACACATGTTGGACTTAAAAGAAAAGAGAAATTTAACAGGATGGCCATGGCTTGCATTCCCCAGACTGCATTTATAAAGTGTAGAGTCTACAAAGAGTTTCTCTATGGGAAAGGAAAGCTATTTGGGGGTATTCTGAAATTATCATTTAAACAGTGATATGACACTTAACTATGCTTCAAAACTCTTCTGTTCTTCCAAGGACGCTGAATCTTTGCATCTCCTAAGCATCTGGGTGATTTGGGTACTGAGCAGCTCTGCTGTTGTGCCCAGGTATGTGCTCTCCAGGGTTTCCTATTATCATCTTCCCCGGTAAGACAGTCTGGGAGATGATGGCTGCATAGGTTTTGGTTGGCTATGTGGGGTATGTTTCTATGTTCATGCAGAGTTCCTTCTATGGCAGTGAACATTCAAGGCCATGTGATCCCCATGTGCGCAGCCTCAGGGAAATGCAAAGAAGTAAGAAATAGTGGTCTTAGAAGGTGAGGTGGAATTTCTTGCAGAGGGAGCTGTTTTTGTGGGTTACATGTGTTTTGCATGTTACGTGTCTGATTTAATGCTCTGGTCCCAGGGTGCCTGATAAATGGTGTTGTGAAGGAGGCATTGCTCTTTTAACTCTTCCCTGTGCTGGCTTGTGGTTAGAGCAGCTGACAATGAAGGTGGTGGGTATAGCAGGCTGGGGAGTTGGGACTGATCTCCTGCAGGGGAAAAAGCAAAGTGGTGCTTCTGGTGTTGGCATGGGCACAAAGGGCCTGAAGATCATGCTGTGCTCATTCTTCATGTTCCGAAGGTCAGGTCTTCCCTTTGTGTGACATTAGTACTGACCATGGTGAGGCAAACCCCAGGATCAGGGCAGTGTGAATGAGCAGCATCTGAAAGGCATCTTTGTATAGTAATAAAAACACTATTTTTTCCTCATGCACTTGGGAGGGAGTGGGTTGGTGTGCCTCCTTCACCTGTGAGCTGGCTGGGGAGCAGAACGTGTTGATCTAGATGGTAGAAGAAGAAGGAAGCTGGAGCTATACCTGCAGACTGCGATTTGTGTGCTGGAGCCAAGATCTTTAGGTGTCCCACTTCCTTGGAGCTCGAAATGCTGGGATTTTACTCACCTAGAAGCCTACAAGAAAGGAAAAACACAAAATCTTCAGCTTCCTATGCCGCAGGTCAATGCAGCTCTTAGTTTCTTTATATTCTTTACTTTCTGCACAGTTCTTGCTTTCATTAGAATTGTGAAAAATATCCCGTGTGAGCTTCTGATCTGAATCGATCCATTCCATCCTCTCCCCTGTAACGGTCTGAGTTCTGTGCTAAGAGTTGCACCAACTGTTACAGCAAGTTGTGTTCTGTGCTGCTTACAGCTCCAGAAGGCTGTGTGATGTTATATGGAGTTGACTGTTGCAGAAATTCTGGCTTGGACCAGATTTGGTTCTGTGCTGCTGTTCAGCTCCTACTTAAGAGCTTTCAGCACTGTCATGTTCCACCTGTATTTGTCTTTGCTAACAAAAATGAAGACTTGCTACGCTGTCTGACATTTCGCTGCATGTCTCAGCTGTGTGAAACAAGGGGACTGCTTCTATAGTAATATGCTACAGAATACTACTAATTGATATTGCAGGCTTCAGAAGACAGCATAAATCTCAATATATTTATTTTTTTTAATGAGCATGCAAGGAAGGCAGTGGTTTTTTTTTTCTTTTTTTTTTTTTCCCCCTGTTAGAAATCTGAAACCAAGAGCTGGTGTTTGTAGGGCAACGTGGCTGTGCTTTGTAAGGCCTCTGTGTGCTTGTCAGGCATGAGTTATTTTGGTGCTGAGAAATAACTCGAGTTATAGATGTGCTTGGCAGTTTTTGCTGGATATCGACATGAAGAAGGGGATGAACAAAGTAATTTCAGTGGAAAATAGACCAATGTTTGTTTAAGTTTGGGTTTATTTCTTTTTCTTTTCCCCCTGCTATGTGAATTTTCCTTCGCTTTTCAAGAAATTGGAGATGGAAAAGCAAAGTACTGTGTGCTCTGAGGAGAACTGTAAAGGACTTATGGCCACAGTGAATGCTTTCTGGAGGAAAGCTGCAGTGCTGCACAGCACACTCCCCTCCCAGCATCAGGAATCTGCTGTCTTGTGAAAACAGCATGTGAGCAAATGAGGGGCCCTGGGGCCAGTCAGACCAGGGGAGTGCTCTGCAGGTCTAGCTTTTACCTGCTGAATGAAAGCATATGTCTTTTTCCAAAATTGCAGATTGGAGAGGTATGAAAATAGATCTGTGCATGTTTACAGGTGTCATATTTGAAGCTTAGCAAAAAAAAAATGACTTGGGTTTAACTGTGTAAAAGTTCTTTGAAGAAGGAGTTAATAATAATGAAGTACTTTCAAAGATGGCTAAGAACTTTCATATATTTGTAGATCTGTATTTGATTTGTTGTTTAGCGGTAGCTCAGTATTCCATTGTAATTCAGCAGAACTAAGCAAAAATGAGTTTTGGAACCATGTGCTTATAAAGTTTTAAGGAACAGACCAAAATTTTCCCAATGCAGTGGCCTACAGCTTCTTTGTGAGAGGCGGCGCTGAGCTGTGGGGCAGTGACAGGGCCTGAGGGAACAGCATGGGGCTGTGACAGGGGACAGCTGGGTGGGTCAGGGAAGGAGTCTGCCCCAGAGGACAGTGGGCATGGAACAGCTGCCCAGGGTGGTGGGCACGGCCCTGATGTCGGTGCTCAGGGAGCGCTGGGACACCGCCTGTCATACACGGGGTTTGGGTTTTGAGTGGTCCTGTGTGGGGCTGGGGTTTGGACACAGTGATCCTTATGGCTCCTTTCCAAGTTGAGGTGTTCTGATTCTGTGAATCCAGGTAGATAAACATATTTAAAAGAAAAAAAAAGCTTGCAGCTGAGGCCACATTTTCTGAAAGGGTCAGCTCTTTCTTAGGTTTTTAAATCTAATGGTTAGATGTGCAAAAGAACAGGAGTTCACAAAGAAGGAGACTAGCTTACTTGGAGCAGATCCTAACTTGAAAATTTGGCTCAGTGTATTTTTAGCTCTGCATAGGTATCAGGTGATATTATTTGGAAAAACAAACATATGTCGCAAAGATCCTGTCACAACATAGAGGCCTGCTGCGCTACAGAGGATTCTTTCTAATGGAATTTGTGGTGAAGTGGAGAAGAAGCTCCGACCTAAGGGTCAGAGCATCATCCTTTCCTACAGCAGCTGTGGTAAATGCTTGCTGCAGTACGAGTTTGGCCTAGCACAAGTTGCTCACAAGACTTTATTTGTGCACATTAGTGCAGTATTTTCACACGCGCTCTGCTTCACCAACCAGTTCCACACCAGTGGTGGAAGATAGCACATGCTGCAAACTCTTGGTTTATCCACAACTTGGAAAGGTTTCTGAGATGTTCCTTTCAGCCTCCCACTGTCCAGTTTGAACCATCTGTTTCAAAACAATTTGATTCATTTTCTTAAATCTGCTTGATGTACCTGTCATGGTTTAAAGGTAAAACCAGGTGACAGAGTTGCAGCAGTGTCACTGTTAGGGGGCCCTTGGTCTGAGGGCTGATACCAGCATTGCCTGGTTCTTCACTGCCTGCCTTGCTCATTCATCCTGTGCTGCCAAACTGCACCTCAGCTTTCCTGGGCTTAGAAACAAGAATGAGATCTGTGATGCTGAGCCCTTACCCGAGCAGATGGTCTTTATGCTCTGGTGGTGCTTTGGTACCTGCACGCATTGCAGGAAGGCTGCTGAGGGCTTTTGTCAAGAGGAGCTGTGAGTGTGAGGGTCATACAGGGAGCAGGAGCTGCTAGAGATTGGTGTTCTCTGCACTGAAACCACTTGCAGAAAATCACTGTTTCTTGGGCAGCACATGGATGGTACAAGGCTTGAAAAATAGCTATTTGTTTAGCAGGCTTCTTTACAGGGTGTGACAGAAACGAGGCCTCCTGTGCCATGGAGGTGTGCAGCAGGATGTTAGCTGCAAGGAGTGGCAGCACTACGGCAGGGACACTGCAGTGGCAGCGTGCTTCCTCCTGAGGGTAACCTGTGGTGCCAGCCCTGGGAAAAGGGAGAGGCATCAAAGAGATGTGCAGAGGCAGAGGCAGAAGCTTCGCTCATTATTGTTGGCTTCTTAGGGAACATTGTGCTTAAATTAACCCAGATTTGCTACGCTAATCCCACCCAAAACATCAATGAGTCACTGCCCCGATGGCCTGTTTTGTGTTAGAGTTATCAGCAATTACTCATCTTAAATCCAAAGCTGGGTGTCAGGAGGTACCTGATGGCCAAGGACTTTCTTTGTTCTTTCCTCGGGCAGCAAAGGAGTGCTTGCTAACCTTTGGTGTTTCTTGTTCCCAGCAAGATCCAGTTGTGATCTCTTGTCTTCCAAATTGAAAAACCTGGTATGATAGCCCTGAGGTGAACAGAATCTGCTCCTCCCCCTGGGATAACTGTGTCTTCAAACGGAAAAGCCCCCACACTCCTGGTGCCGGCCGCTCCGCCTCGCACAGGGGCTCGGTGCTGTGCCAAGGTGTGTAACAGCCAGTGGGATGCGGCTCTGATTGACGCTGCCACTTTTCTGGCATAAGGGAACCAGAGGGATGATGGAAACATACTTGTTGCTTTATCCAAAGAAGCTAAATCCTTTCCATTGACCTTAAGCAAAGGTCTGAAGGGCAGATTTTTTCCCCTGCTTTTAGTCTAAGTGCATGCTCCTAAAATTAAAAAGAAAAAAAAACAGTCAGCCAGTCCCTCCTCAGTGCTCCTCCTCACAGTATATTTTATAATTTCTTGTTCTTTTTATTACAAAAAGGCACCTGGCACAGCCCTTTGCATAATTAATTACTGTTTTACATCAAGAAGGACTCCAGGAGCCTCACATACTGGCCAGGTGAAGTTGCATGGAACAAATGCACCTTCCAATTTCTCTCCAGCAGTGTTTCATTAGCCTTGGCAGTGGGCTGTGGCTGAGTGCTACATTAACGCTCTCCTGCTAGAGGTTGCCTGAACTCCAGTTTTGTGGAAAGGTGACTTCTCACATTACTGTTCCTTTCTCTCTGGGCAGAGATCTGCCTGCCTGGCACAGCACTGCTGTGCACATTGGTGCACACGTGTAAGGGTGTCCTCTGAAGTTCAGCATGTAACACTTGTCCACTGTCTGATTTAAGCTCTTTTAACATGATTGATCTGCTCTCAAGGCTCAAGTAGTTTTAACTTCGTTTATGGTTATTCATATGGCTGATAATTTGCATGCAGGGTAGCATCGAGGATAATAAATGCTGTAGGTTAACACTGGATTTCAGAGACTTCATTCTTAGGACTTTGCTGATAGGAGTTTCTAGTCTGAGAGAACTAATCTTAATCTGATTGCAGTTTCTTGCACTTGCAGCCTAACCTACTTTAGGCAGGCTTTGTAAGAAAGGTATTTATAGAAGCTGTTGCAAGTGCTGCTGGGTGCAGCATAAACCATGTATTGCAATTTATGGAGGTGCATGTCTGCTGGTGCGGAGCATCTGTGGAACTGTGAGCCTCCTCCTGTCGTTCAATCACTGTTTTGCTCATGTTTAGTTGAGTCCAAGTGCTTTACTTCAGTGTTTTCATGACCAGTGAAGGTAATGACCAGTAACCATTCCGGGTTCTGGCTGATCTGGGCTTCTGTGCTTTTGTGGAAGCATACTTGGAGCTGCAGGTGAATTATGGATAAATAATAAGGTGACTTCTAAAAATGAGCACACTTAGCATGTGCTTGGAGTCGTCGTCTTGGATCTGAATTCTGGCTCTTGGACTATTCTGAATCAAAGGTTTCATTAGAGGGAAAAGGATGTCAGTAACAGACATACTGCAAATGTTTCTGCTATTATTCATCAAAGCGAGTTTCTGTAGATGGAGTTTGTAAAACTGTTAACTGAAATACCAGTTATCTCCTTCCATTCATACTCCCCAAATAAACTGCTGTGCATGCTGAAGTTCCTCATGTTTTGTTTCAAAATTTGGCTAGTTTTTATTTATGAAATAGTTTGTCTGGAGGGCAAGGCTGGAAGCCTGCTTTACTCTCAAATTAGTAGTGCTGATTTTGGAGTACCTCCATGAGCAAGGCTGGAAAGGAAATTTAACAGCAAGATTACAGATTGGAAGGGCTTATGGGGAAGTAGTACTGTGTTAGGAGCAATGGAGACAGCGAGCAGTGAATCCTGCCTGCTACATCAAAGCAGGCGTTTTGTTAGCAGAAAAGATCTAACTGTTTGAATAATAAGAGTTGTTGGAAGAGCAGAGGGATCTGTGCGTATCGTTTTCTTTTTGATCAGACCTGGTATTTTGCAGTTTTCTGTTAGAAAGGTGTCCTCAAGCATTCAGCTTCTTTCTCAGACTGAAGCAGGTCACCCACCTGCCTGACCTCCTACGTCCTGTCCTATTTTCATGCTTTTATGACATATTTTGGCTTAATCAAGCAAGGGTAAGAAGGCTACAAAGCTATTGCAGTTTCCCTGATTATCTGCCTGCTGTTTTCTGCCACAACTCATTTTTTATTTTATTTCTGTTTTCTTGCAATACTAGAGCAAGGAAATAAAGTGTAAAGTGGCTTCCTGGCATATTGCTGCTCCTCAAACAGCAGAGAGGCTTTGGAATCCAGAGAGAAGAGCCACATTTGCACCGTGACAGTCACATTCACACCGTGTCAGGTGGTGGATAGGGCAGATTTGGACCAAGTGGAAAGCATTTCCATAAGGGTCAGTTTGTGGCCCTGCAAGACAGAAACCCAGCAGAAAATCCATTTATCTGCTGTTGTTTTGAGAAGTTGAAAAGCATTTTCTTATGTGTAACATGAATATTGTGATATTGTGAATATCTGTTATATAGGTGTGGCATGCAGGAGTTGGGGTAAGGAAATTCCAGGAGAAAAGTGGTTGTTTTGTCCAACAGGAGGTGACTTAGAGCCTTGGGGAAGTCGTAGATGTCTGTGGTGAAGTAAAAATGATAATACAGAATGTAAGTGGAGGAATACCTCGTACTGCATGTTATCTGAGAGATGGCCGTTTCCTCTTATACAAAGATAGGTTGGCTGTGGTTGTGGTAAAGAAGCCTCAAAATGAGTGATGAGAACCTAATTGCAGAGCCAAGTGCCTGGATTAATCCTGGTGATGGATAGCAGCACATAAATAATTATGTACTTAACCTAGCATCCACTTACTCATGCAGCAGGAAATGTGTGTGCATTTTGAGCCTGGGTTGTTCTGCTGTGGCCATTGTGCAGGTGGCCTCCGGTTTGCGCCTTGCAAGGCTTCCCAGCTGCTTTTCTTCCACAGGGTCCTTTTTGGCCCTCAGTCAATGAAATGCCAGGGGATGTGTGGCTGTTCAGTTGCAGCATACAGGGAAAGCATCTCTGTTACTTTTGTCCATGTAACAGCCTGATATTAAAGCAGCGTCTTGTTTTCAAATCCTTTTTAAAGAGGAACACTTATTTAATGAGAGTAGTGACTTGGAATAAGTATTACTATCATGTTATGGATAGAAAATTAACTTCAGAGAAAAGCCTGTTTGGGCTCTGAGAGAAGTACAGCCTAGGATAGTTACAATCCTGGTTAGATGCCCTCAAAACATAAGCTTTCTTGCCACTTCAAGAAAGCCAAGGCCATCTTGCATTCAAAAAATAACATCGTTATGACCATTAACATGCAGCTTAACAAATCTGTCAGTCAAAATTGGTAAGACCTTAGCTGAAAAACTATCATAGTTTCAGGTCTGTTTTTGAGGTTTAGCCTCATTTATGAGAGAGCAGTATGTTCCAAAATGAGGGGTGTTGCTTTCTGCTTGTTGGTTTTTTTCTGAATATTGCTTCTCTGGTGCATTTGCAATTTCCAGAGGTGCAGATGTTAGAGCAGTCAATGGTCAGAGTTACGTATTGTTAGCAAAGCTTTCAGAGGATGGTTAATTTACATCGTTTTACAGCATGTTTTAGGACAGCGTTGTGCGTGCAGCCTTGATGGTGGCAGTGGCATTAGCTCATTTCAGAAGCAACATCAGTCCTTGGCCTCTTTAGTTTAGAGGGAAGAACAGGGTGGTCTGAATTTAATCTGTCTGTGCTAAAATCACCAGCAAAACTCATGTATCCAAAGAAGCTCTTTTGCCTCCATTAGTTTTGAGTGAAGTCTTTGTAAGCAGTGAGGGCATGGAGCTTTCAGATCTTTGGAATGAAACTCGCAGTCCAGACTGGGTAGCTAAAGGTGCTTGATTTTGAAAGATTTTGAGGAGGAGAACGTGCTGTGTTGTTTTGTTTACAGCATGTGGATGGAAATTCTCAGCATTTCTCAACAAGGCCATGTTTCCCCTGGTCCTTTTCCTTGTTAATATCTTGAGGAAAAAGCAAACCATCCTGTTTGCCTTCCTGAGGTAGGTCATGCTTCTGCGTTTATTGGATTTGCAGAAAATCCAGCTCCAGGTGTTGAATTGATGTTGTTGAAAGTATTCTTAGAAACTTAATGACATAGAAATCCATAGATTGATGTGTAACAGTGATTTAAAAACAAAAGTACACTCATTGCAAGGAAATTTAGTGCATAAAGTGTTGCAGGTAGGTAAAGAATAGGAACAGGTCTTCAGAAGAGGAAATCTTACTGATAGGAGCCCGTAGCTAATTGCGTAGCTTTCAGTGTTGGGCTGCTTCAAGGACAAACGCTCACGTCATGTAAATGTTGTGGTTCCAAGTGGAAAATCATATGGCATTGCTGTACTGTTGCCCCGGGAAGAGAAGGATAGTGTTTCAGGATGTGAATAAAACAAAACCGGGAGAATGATGGAAGCTCTAAATTACCAGATCCAGTATGAGAGCAGAACTACCCCAAAGCAGATCAGCTGTCAGCACCAGCAGTGGCATTTCTCTGTATTCTGATGAGCAGGGTTACTTTTGGGATGAGCAAAGCTGTTGATCACCCTCTTGCAGTGCGTTCATAGTTTTTAAAAACAAGCATCTTATTGTTTGTTTCCATGCGTTTCTGCAGCCCAGACCATACTGTGTAATCTCATTCAGGTAACATGCCCAAGAAAGGCACCTGGGGAGCACTGAGCTCTGCAGTGCTGCTGTCCTCACCACAGCCTGCTGTGCCTCATGCTGGGTCCCTAGGCTGGGCAACCTCACTGACCCTCTTCTCTCCCATCAGTAGTGATGTAAGATCCTGTATTACCAGCTGGGGCCTTGTGAAAATCTGCAGGTGAATTGTCAGCTAAGAATGATGTGGTTTTTTATTTTAGGTGGTGGAATGCAAAGCTTTGAATAATTGGTTTTGTGCTGTTGCATTTCCTGCAAATCTCGTGTGTAACAAATGAGGTGATGCTTAGAAAATGCAGATATTTCCAAACAGCTTACTGTATTGCAGCAGGAGTGAAGCTAGAAGTATGCATCCGTGGTTGAAAAATAAAAGGTATTATAGAGGACGTAGGAGATCATCACGGAATGAAGATACCAAACGGGGAAGGTCAGAGGAGCACTGTGGAGCTCCATATGTTGTGGGCTTGTCTGGGGTGGCAGGTAGTATTTCATGGCTTTGACTTGTATCTAGTTTTTTCAGTGGGAAGCCATTGTCCCAAAGTCACTAAAAGCACATATCCCTTTGAGCAAGGTAGAGGAGCAGTGCAGAGTGCAGTGGTGTTTATGCTCAGGCCTTGTGGTCCACAGTGTTCTCTGCTTTTCCCACGGTATGTTTAGGAGTATAATCCCCACCTCAGGGCGCAGGCAGAAAAGTGCTGGAGGACTCTGGGTATTGGGTTCATTGCTGAAGGCCGATGCCTCACAAGGTGGTTGGTTGCAGTGCCTGCCCTGCAGGTAGTGCTAAGTTTTGGACCCCTGCCCAGGAAGTGAGAGCCTCTGGAAGGTTTGTGCTTAGAGTCCTGCGAGGCTGTGGGCAGAGGAGACCTCGGCTGCACTGTGTTGGTGCGGGGCTGTGCGGTGCCTGGTTTTCCTGAGCCCACATGGAAACAAGGTGGGATCTTTTGCAGCCCAGTAGCAGGGCTGGGAAAGGATGTCTTACTTCTGTAGGCTCTGATTCTGATGGTGCTTAAGAAATACGTAGCTGGTGGCTGGAGCGGTGCCCAGCAGCTCTTCCCCCCATTTCCACCTTCCTATTTCTGTATGTCTTTCTGCACAGCGTCTCAGCTGGCTGCAGAGCAAAGCTTTCTCCCACCTGGTCACTGCTGTGTCGGGCTGAGCTTTACTTTCTGCTTGGTGACCCACTTGGCAGTAGGAGCACACAGCCTATCTCCTGCATCCTCGCTTAAGCCTGATTGTGCCTAATTTGCTGCGAGGCTGAGGAATGTCAGTGATTCTGCAGTTGGGGTTTCATGTAATACATCCAGTGCTTCCCCTTTACCTTTGCTGTCCATCCTGGCTCTGGTGGATGTACCAAGTAGAGCAAGTCCCCTTTGCCACCAGGCTGGAGTTGAGCTCAGTGTGAAATGTGTTTCAATGAGGACTGTGTGTGGAGGAAGCTCAGGCCCCGATGTGGAGGTTCCCCATGGCTGTTGGTAGTTCTGGCTGCTGATGCTGGTCCTCCAGTTGCCATGGGAAGTCCTCGGACACCTCTGCTTAGTGACTGATGTGGAATGGGACAGGGAAGACCTTGGGGTGAGAATTGATTCACTTTCTTGATTCCTGTGTCCCTAACAGAAGTTATGATTTGCTTATGTAACTGTGAAATGTGTTTTCCTTTTCTTACAAAGTGTTGTATTGTTTCTACTTATTTCCTGATGCTCTTACAAAATGCTGTTTTGTTGCTGACAAACAGTTTACTTTGTGTTCGTTGTCTCCCAGGTAAACGCAAAGCGCTGAAGTTAAATTTTGCAAATCCACCTTTCAAGTCTACGGCAAGATTTACTCTAAACACTTCAGGAGTTCCTTTCCAAAATCCACACATGTGAGTATAAAGCCAAAGGCACAACTAGTGAAACATCTTTGAAATGATTTAGCCAGTAAGCAGTTTTATTTTATATGCAGGCTGAATACTTCATTTTTTTCTAGGTTGTTCAAATCTGTCCATTTGATTCAATGTAAAAGAGGTGGAGTTTTTTTGTTTGTTTGTTTGTTTTTTTCAGAATTGAAATTGTTGAGTTTGGGATCTTCCTCTTACACTGGAGCTACTGCCATCCAGAGTTGATTAACTTCAGATAAATTGTAGCTGATAATGCAAGACCTGTTCACTGTCATTTTCCTGTCTCTTTATTCACTGCTTATTATTTTTCATTAGAGAGATGTTCTTGTTTCTGTGTTACTTGTGAAATACATAACTGTGCTAGATTCTTTAGCACTAAAATGAATAAGTTTGAGGAATGTATTTCTACCTATATGGAGTTTCAAGGGAGTTATATACGTTGATTAGCCCTCCCTGAATTTTCTAGCTTTCTAACTTCAGCATATCCCTGTATAAAGTTTGAATGTAAGTGTGGCACAGAGCTGTTCCTGACACTGGTAAATAATAGTTATACCTTGTCACAGAAAGTATTAGGTTTATATCCTCAGATCCACCAATCTAGATTGATGGGTGACACCCCCGCAGCCTGTTTGTGTGGCAGAATGCAGACAGCTTGCAAAGATGTCCCGACTTTTTTCTCTTCAAGTTCCCTACCAGGTCCCAAGAGTTCAGTCAGTGGCAAGTCTCAAAAACTGCACCTGAAGCTTTCCCCTCTGCCTGGACTCTTCAGAGTGTCCTTGGTTATAGTGTGCTTCTGCTTTGCTGTGCATGTTGCTGCCTCTTTCCTTCAGCTTGGTGCCTTCTGCTTTCCCAGGATATATCCTCTGTGGTCTGTTCCTGTTTCTGGTAGCTTCTTTTATGTTGGAGATCTTCAAGTAAATTTTACCTGAGTTAGAAACATGTTTTTGATGAGCTATTGCTGGTACTTACAGCACCTAGAAATTTTATGGAGTATTTTAGAAGGTTGCTCTTACCATTCCAAGTGATGTTTCCAGCAAGTCCTTCTCTCTTTCTCTCTATTTTCTTCTCTGAAATAGAGTATTCTCTCTGGTTGTAAAGCTAACATTTTTATATTTACTTTTTGTGTGTTTCCCTCCATATCACAAATGCTTGTAACAGTTTTTTGTAGAACCCTACCTTCTTTCCTCTCTGAGGAATAAGAGGCTTAGTCTCAGCTAGTGAGCTCCCGAGATCAGCCATCTGTAGGGCTTTGTCTGTGTTTATCTCCATGGATCTCTGTCTTGGATCACTTGAAGTCATCATGGCTCCTGTTTATCACAGAAGAGCTCTCACTGTTGACCGGTGACATCTTTAGTATTATGTCTGTGCAAGTGACTGTCATTGTTGTCCATTATGATGTTACTGCTCAGTCTCCATGCGAGCTGCAGTCATCGGTGGGGGTTGTATCCTGAACTGGTGAACCGTGTAACTGCTTTAAAGGAGTTGGAAATGTTTTGGGTTTGCTATGATAGCTATTGAAGTGCCAAGAGTAACGATGGTGCACCTGAATTAAAATTTTCTTGGGATGCTACAAGCTGTAGTAGTGGTTTCTGTTTGAAGGAGATGAATGCTGTTGGTTGGATTACTTTATCTGCATTGAAGCTGAACAAGCATGGATAGAGCTGGTTTATCCTCACATGTTGTCCGTAGCAGATGCTGTTCTCATAGGCAGTGTTCAGATCTTCTGGTTACACGCATCTCCCAGTGATGCAAATGTTTCTCTCACAGTTGGTGCGTCTCCGTTATGTGTCTGTCTCCTTCCACACTTCCCCAGAGAGACTGATTTTTTCCTCTGTTCCCTGGAAGAGTTTATAAACTTTAGTTTTGAAGTGGATATTCCAACCCTCTGGGCCCAGCTGCATTCTCCCTTCAAGATGTGATGGAACTGAATGGACTTGGGCTCACTGGTGCCAAGTCTGACTTGCTGAGATGGGTGCTGGCTCAACGCCGCTGTGGGTTTCCCTGTGCAGACTTTGTTGATCCAGATGGGTGGATCTGAAGATGCAGCGAAGTCAATTTCTTACATGAAATTTGAGTTTCTGTGACTTGGATCCACCAATCTGGAAGCTATGTGGTGCCTTCTCTCCAGGAGGGCAGAGCGAGAGGATGCAATCAGCAGTGACCTGCAGGTACCTTGAGATAAAAATTACCTGTTAGCTGTTTACTTGATTATTTGATCAGAGAGCTGTCAGCCTGGATTGATGGTTATTCAGGTAAGAGTATGGTAGTGGGGTACTTCGTACCCATGTGGTGTGTTAGGAGTCAGACTTGGTGTAAATTGCAGTTCTCAAGCAAAGAAACCGCTGCTGAAGAGGGAAGATGTGCCAGGATATCAGTTACAGTCTGGGTGCTTGTTGGTGCTGAGGCTTTGTACCCTGTTAAAACATGCATGGCCACTGCATACCCTGTGAAGGTGCAACTTTGGATTTCTCTGTAGGGCTTCCTTCTTGGTTTGAGTAGTGTCAGGAATGTAAGAACTATCCAGTGGAGGAAATAATTTTTAGAATCACACTAAACCAAGGGTAGAATTTAGCTGATGTGGAGCTAAAGCCCAGTGCTTGGTTGGATTTCCTCGATAAGTGATTGTGCTATCAGACTGAATACCCTGCTACTAGTCACCAGATGTTACTGGAGGAACAATTTCAAAGGCTATGAAATTTCCCAGAATCACACATGAAATTCCAGTTGCAAGACACAAAGTTATTACATCGTGACCAGTGCTTCCCAGTTGCTTTGTATGTCAGGGTGCAGAGCACCCTCTGTAACCCGGTGAGGGCTCCCTCTCTGCTAGGAGGGTGCTTCCAGTTCTTCTCTCATAAATAGAGCTTTTTGCCCATGCACAGTTTGTGGAATGATGCTTCCAGTGAAGGAGATTCTAGGTGACATAACTTCTACAGAGCAGAGAAAATTGGGATGGGTTCCTAAATGGATCCAGCCCCTATCTTGTCTTTTCTTTCATGCCTGTGGCATTTTTAGGCCACGTCTTGCAGTCTGATTCTCAGTTGGGGCTGCCAACCCCCATCTGTGGGGGTTGTGTGCTGAGGTACAGTAATTCAGAGTGCTGCCATGGGCTGGCATGGAGCCAGGGCAAGACTTAGGGCAGCACCAAGGAAAGCCCAGCTGCACAGGGCAAGTGGGAAGGCAGAGATGGGAGCTGGAATGGCCTAGGAGAGGTCAGCACCTCTAAGCTTTGCTGTGGCATCTCTGTGATGGCCTTGGAGCCAGGAGCTGAGCACTAGTAGCTGTGCTCTTCCTGCTCTGTCTTTATGTAGCCCATGGTACCCAGGGAAGCCTCCTGTCTTTCCCCCTCCCACTACCCGCTCTGTCTGGAGCGCCCCGGAGTGTTGGGTCACCTTTGTGATGGATTTGGATGAAATTAGAATTCAGAGATACCTTTCTAGTTGCTGGAATTGCTGGAATTCATCTCCCTGAAATGTCCCTTCCTGGTGACACTGAGTCTTAGTACAGCTGAGTTGCCCTGTGGGTGGCTTTCCTATGGAGATTGGTGAGCTCCAGGATAGTCCTGCATTCCCAGCAGGACCAAGGCAGAGGGTTTGGAAGCAAGATGAACTCAAGGTCAGTGAGCACATGTGACTAATGGAGCGTGAAGCTGTAGAAAATGTGCATCCTGTGTAGTCCAGCTGTGGCTGTTAGCACCAAATCTTCTTTGTGAGTACAGGGGATCTTGTTCTACCCAGCCTGTCTGCAGGATGTCTGGCACATTGTATGCATAGTATTGTGTATGACCTATATAGTAAAGAAGGAGTGGAGCCCAAATTAATTTGAAAAATAAAGCCTTTTAGAATTACTGATGTAAAAATAAAAGCTGTATTTTGAACGTTACTTGAAGCACAGTGATGTCTGTTCAGTTTGGTTCTCCAGTTAAACTGTCCTTGGAAGGAAAAATTCATACTTGGAGGAATTTACTGACAGCTGAGGCCCCGAGTCAGGGGAGTGTATGGAGTCAGAAAAGCATCTCACCTTTTACCTCATCTGTTCTGTGTCTCAGTAGGTTTTAGATCACAAGCAAAATGAGCTGAAATAATTAGCAAGATGTAAGTTCTACAGAGCTATCTGTGACCGGTGGCCCTTGCTGAAAGGAGGCTCAAGTCACACTGAGGCAAGGTCAGTGCGGTGCTCCCAGAGCTGTGCACAGGAGGTCTGCTGGCACTGCATGTGCTGGGCTGGCCCTCGCTGGTGTCTGCTGAACCCTGTTGTTCATTTGGCTGTTGCTGATTTATCAGCTTTCTGGAAAGCATTGCACTCATTTGGTGCACTTGATCTGGATTTCAGACTGCAGGTTTTAAATCCACCTGTTAGCAAATGAGTGTACACAAAAATAATTTGTTTGGCATCTGGTTTGCAGCATGTTGTTGAGCATCCTGACCACTGTCTGGGAAGTTTGCTGAGTTTCTGAGCTCCTTTCTTTAGAACTTCAACACAGAGCATTGCAGCCTTATCTGGAAAGGTGTCAAGATGAAATACTCTTTTCTTAATGCTCACAAAACTCAGCTTGTGAACTGCAGGTCTGTGGTCTGTTGGACTCCATGGCCTTACTGTGGCACATGGGTGTCTTCATGGATCATGACTTAAACTTCCAGAGCTGCTCTGTGGATCCTCTTCCCCTTGTGGTCTGGAGAGTCACACGTTTTCCAAATAGATGCCCTAGGAGTGTGTAGGCAGATGTTTGGCTTAGAACTTTGCAGCTGGGTGCTTCAAAAGCAAAATGAGGTCCAGTTGCATTTCAGACTCTGCTGCTTCCTTTATTTCTGTGTAGTTAAGGGACTGTATTTACTCGTGATAAGGATTTTTTTGGCTGTCTTAAAGTCTGTCTCAAGTGTCTCTCCTTCTCTTTCAGTCTTCTCTTACATTTTTCCAAACCATTCTGGTGCGTGGTTTCAGGCTCTGTAGGTGCACAGTCTGCAAATGGCTGAGTTCCTTAGGAGAGCTCTGACAGCTCCTGGTACTTGTCTGGAAAATATTAAAAAGCAAAGCAGAATATCCTGTGTTGGCATGCTCCCAATTACTTGTGTGAAATTTCTTGCAAATAGTTGTGCCTGTTCCCCATTTATCTCACAGTTTTTTCACATCTTTATTACTACTCATTTCCGATGCCTTTCTGCTGCAAGATACTTTCTCATTGCAGGGTGGGATGCCTGGAAGCCTCAGACAAAGATTTCATTGTAAAAGATACCAATTAAGAATACATGTTGGTGGTTTTTTTTTAATTTTTTTTATTTTTTATTTATTTTTTCCTTCAGTGACAGTTTTGCAACATTTCCTGGAAGTTGCACTGTCCAAATATATTGAGTGGGAAACTTGCATGTATTTTCAAGTAAGCACAACTAAGCTGGAAACCTTCAAAGATCCAGCAAATACTTAGAAATGTTTGAGTGAGTCTGCAGCAAACAGATTTTCACTTACATTGCAGGCTGCCCTGTAATGTCATTGCTACAGCAATGGCTTTTGTATATCTTCTATTTCCCCTACGAGCTTTTTTAACAAACTGATTAACTTTCCTATGTTTAACAGTCCTGCTTCTTCCAGTTTACAAATTTGTTTAGCCAGTGACATCTCTGGCCTTGTGACAAAGAGGTTATAAGGTTTGTAAAACATCTGTGTTCAGTGTCACAAACCCTAGGTAGATCACCTCTTCAGATAAGGTGCAACCAATGTTAGTGTGCAGCTCTGTCTGAACATACACGCTACCTTAAGATCTCTTTTTTTCTCACATTTTAAGTTTTTGTATTACTCTGATTGTGGAATCATCATAGAATCATAGAACAACCTGGGTTGAAAAGGAACTCAACGCTCATGTAGTTTCAACCCCCTGCTATGTGCAAGGTTGCCAACCACTAGACCAGGATGCCCAAAGCCACATCCAGCCTGGCCTTGAAATTTGATGTGCTAATAAGCTCCTCTGCAGAGGAGCTTATGAATGTCTGCTGTTTCTTAAAATAAATTTATCTAGCATTTTCCATATCCTGTAGGCACTGGTGTCCTGGTAGGACTATTTTCTTCTTTCTGCAAGAGTTTTGGTATCTCAGGTCTCACCCTGCTTCTGAAATTGGGCCTTGTACATCTCCATTAAACTAATTCATGTTGATTTTCAAACGTGCTTCCTGCTATGCTGTTGTGATGTGGGCTGCTCAGAACTTATAGAAACTAATCACTGGCATTTAGGTAGCTAAATCAAATACAGCCTTATCTGACTCTTGTTACCATAGCTTCTGAGTGCTTTGCATGCGTTCATCAATTTGGCTTTGCAAACCTAAATGGCTGCACAAAATTCTGTTTTGCAGATGGGAAGCTGGGACATAATGTGGTTTGGGAGAGGTAAAGGCTGCATCAGAAGTGTGTGACAGAGTAGTGAGCTCAACATAGATCTCCTGATATCGTATTGTGATTCAGGGTGTAACTTTGTATTGCTTTCTTGTTGCTGGTCTAATTAGAAGCTGTGGTCCTGGCTCCTGTGTGTGTGTGGCAGTAGCCAGAGCTTCCCATTCAGGGTGTTCACCTTATAGCTTTGGTGCTCTCTGTGTGTTGTGCAGAGTAAAAGTGATGCTGTTTCTGGTGTTTATGTGGTCATCCACCTTTTCTGCGGCATGGATAAGATATGGAGAGGTCAGGAGGCTCTGAGAGTGGCAGTGCAGTTACTTTTCAAAGTCCCCAGACTCCGGGTGATGGGTGTAGAAGAGCTGGTGGCTGGCAGCACAGCAGAGCAGGAGGTGGGGAGTGCTGGAGCTTCTACACCACAGGCACCTGTGTGGGCTGCTGGTGGGGATGTGGATGTGGCTTTCTCTGGTCACTTGCAGGTCTTGGCAGCTGAGACACGATATCTAAGGCAAACTTAGGAAATTTCTCTGAATTTGCAGCATTTTCAAAGACTGATATCTAACACACTTGCTGTCTCCTTAAGCATATTTTAACTGGCAGCATGGATTAGGGATGGTGGGAAGAGGGACAGAAGTAGAGCTGCCATTATCTGCTTCTTGTGAGGGTGTTTTTACAGTTTTCCTGCACCAACAACACCAGTGTGGTGTGTAAGGAGTTTCTCTGAAGACTAGCAGTTGATTTCTACTTTTTTTGTTTGTTTGTTTTTGGTCAAATTTAATATTATTTCTTAAATTTGCTGTGTGGGAAGAAGTTGAAACATTTTGGTTTGATAGAAGTTGGAAAGTTGTCACATAGAATAGTAGAGTAAAAGTGCTCATACTCAAGAACTTTATATTCACCATTAACCCTGCATCAGTCTGGCTCTGTGTTCCATGAAGAGGCTGAACAGAAGAGCACAGCTGGGTGATGGTCTCCCTTGGATCCAGCGGGTTTCTTTCCAGTGAATGTCTTCTAGTGAGATGTGCTGCCTACCCCTTGTCTAGAAACATGGCTCCCCGAGTGACTTGATCCTTTCCTGAGATTCTTTAGGAGTCATCAGCCTCAACTCCGTGTGCATTTGTGGCAAAGCAGTGTGCTCAGGACCAACCTCCAGCTCTGAAGGTATGTGTTACTCTCCAGAGCCCAGAGAAGAGCCAGGCTGTGGCCATGTTTCTTGTTTTGTCAGCTTGGCTTATAAAGCTGAGAATAAGGTGGATTCTCTGGTAATGAATTTGTGTGGTCTGATGAGGAAAATGGTTTGAGAAATGTTTGTTGTCCTAACCATTGGACGGTTAGAAATTTTCCCCATAGCGTTATGGATTTGGAACGGCAGTACCCTTGCTGTGTTTGGCAAGAGGGATTTGGCAAGAGGGATAATGCTCTTTTATTCAAAAGCAGTTCAAAAGTACTGAGCGTTCGGTGTGGTTTAAGAATTTTGGTTGTATTTATTTACGCTGATTGTATCCCAGTCATTCAAAGAATGTGCTGGGTCTGGCTGGGGTAGCAGCTGTGGCATCACTGTTTAGTAGACCCCAGAGACTGCAGAGTTAAACTCCCTTCATGCATCAGGAGGAGCGCATCTGGTCCTGCCATAGCTGGATGCTTCACACAAAGATGTAACAACTGGGGTGCTTATTTAAGAAAAGTGAAAGTGGGACAAGTAGTTTTAGAAATGGTATCAGCTCTTCTGTGCCCTTCGTATTATAGTAGAAATAAATCTTTCTTTTTCCTTTCCTTTATTTGTAGGTGCTGCATCCCCTAGCAATGGCAGCAGTGCACGTTTAAATGCAAGCCGTTTGCCAAAGCTTGGTGTGCGGGGATTTTAAAAGCATTCTGCACACCCATATATCCAAATCTGGTCTATAGAGCTAAACAGAAGACGGGAGCTTTTTGATTCAGAATTTCCCATGGCACCTTTATGTTGTGCTCCATGCCCCAAGGTGTCTCCGGGACCTGTTGAGCTGCGCTGCCTGAGGTCTGAGGGGAAGTTATGCGTATTTGAATTCCCAAGTTTGTAAGGCATGCGCTGAAAACACGTTGCCAGTTTCAGTTAAAATTTAGCATCAGGAGATGCTGTTACTCTTACTTATCTAACAGATCAGAGACTGTAGTATCCTCATTTATCTTTTAACCTTTTCTTCTAGAATCAGATTTCTTAGCTATGGTTCAACATGGACAAGTGTTGTTCCATCCTGTGTATTTTACAAATCAGTTTCCTGGAACACGGACAGAGTCCTGAGCCTTAAGAGAGCCTAGATCCCCAGGTGCCCTCTTTGGGCATGTACAGTAACTATGAGCTTAGTATGAAAGATTCTCTGGTGTTTGGAGAAGAAAGTGTGACGGAGCACTCTGGGCTCATATGCACAGTTTGTGCTCTGATGCAGTCATTCCAAATGATGTATCTTAGCACCGTGTGCACAGTCCATTGAGGGTTTGATCCAAGCTCAGGTGAGAGGAAACCTCCAAAGCACCCTACTTTGCACTGTTTCCTGGGGATCGATTCACACATCACAGCATTCAGCCTGCAGATTTCTCCACATCCCAACTCTGCAGGTCTGTGTCTTCTGCTTCAGTGCAGGAGCATGTAGGTCAATTATAAATATAAACATAGCCCAGCTCAATTCTGAGTTTCTGCTTCTGAGGCACACTGCTGTGTGCTCAGTTTTGCAGTGTTGGACATCACTGCTTTTTTACCTTTCTGGAGCCAACACACTTTACCTGTACAGGTTATTATGTAAAATGTCTGAATATATGTTTATATGCACCCCTCTGTCCCAGTTCAGTGTCTACTCTTTTTTTTTTTTTTTTTTTTTTTTTATAAATACATTGTTCCAGTAATTACTTCCAGGTAGCAAAGTAGGACATCGCTCATGTTTATACAAGTTTAATGCTTTTGTGCAAGTGGTCTCTGCTGTATCATACTGATGATGTATGTAGCCTAAGTGACTGTCTCTGTTGTACTGTACTTAATGCAAGATGGTCTGTTGCAGGCTTTTTTTGCTGGTGTGTGTGGCAGTGACAAAAGGCAGAAGGGATTTTATCTAGAAAACGTTGGTATTCATATTTGTGTTTTAAAGTTTGACATGACCCCTGCTTTTCCAGATGTGGATCTTGCAAAGCATATCCTTGCAAGAAACCCCACTGAGCAGTTGCTATTGCAAACTATAGAAATAAACTGTTTGTTGTCATTCCGTGTATTCAGGATTATGTTGCATTTCTTCAGAGCAAGACCAATGTACGTCATCTCTTTGGACATCCATCTCAACTTTGTTGTAAAGTATCTTGCTTTTTTACTGGCTACTGAGAGGTGAACTGGGTTTTCTTCTGTGTGGGCTCAAACTGAAGGAATTGGTCATCCTTTCTGTCTTACGAAAACATTAAGAAATGGAGAATGAAGGGAGTAGAGTTGCAGATTTGAAGACTGCTTCAACTTCATAGTTCATCATCATCAGCTAATATTTTCATTTTTTGCATAAATGAGTGGCTTTCAGCACATACCACAAAGGACGTCCAGGTGGAATGAACGGAGTGCACCCCAGGAGAACAGCTACTTGTAGAACTCATATAGAGAACTTGACTGTGAATCAGATGGATGTGATGGAAGAAGGGATCGGCCTGTAGGCCTCAACTGGTTTTGCCATTTGTTTGAGGAGCTGACTTCTGAAAAGAACTGCCTGGATGGATGTTCTTGCCGCTGGTTGGGACAGCTTCTCCGTTTCGGGAAACTTCAGAAAGCCTTTCTGACATCTATTGTGGTGACCCTCAACTGTCTTCTTTTTGAGCCTTAGTTCTCTTCTTTGTGAAGAGAGTCTGGATGGCGGTTGCCCCTTTGTGCCCAGTGTAACTGATGCCTTTGCAGACACGAGTGCCCATAACAGAGTGATTGTCTCAAACATCTTGTGTGAAGGGGGTTGTCTTCTCTGAGGAGTTGGGATACTTGTCTGGAATCCACTTGTTTTTATTTGATCTCTCTGATGTTCTAGGTCGTTCTTTTATTCTAGTGAAAGGCAGAGTGATTCTGTGGGGCCACTGGCCAAAGTCAATGAGAGCATCCTTAAAGAGCTTACAGAAAATAACCTTGTGGCTCCTGAGATGCAATGGAGAATGCCGTGTCCTACACAGCCGTTTTGGAGGAGGCCAGAATTTGAAATCTCACATTACTATTAGTCTGCAGACATGGGGACCTTTGACTGACATTTGCCTACACTGGCATGTAGGAGTCTTATGTCTTAGTTGAGGGGCATTTTGAAAATGGAAATACATTCGCTCTATTTCATCTTGTTGTGAGCTCTCTTTTGATCACAGAACTCGTCAGTTGCATCTCTCTGAGAAAGCAATCTTTGTCTTGCAGTTAGGTAAGCCTTTGTCTTCCATCTGTCCTTGTCTGCCACAGGAAAAAAGAAAAAGAAGTTCTGGTAGGCACACTATTTCAGAGTTGCAGTGAATTTCAGGTTAAGGCGTGGTTTTCTGCCCAAATCTTTCTATCCCCAATAGAAAATAATTCTTGAAGAAGGAGCAGTAGGGCTTTTAGCTTTCCTAGATTAAGGATGGGATTTTATAACGCTTGGAAGTTTAAATTGGAAAAATCGTTTGAAAAATTGTAATTGAAACTAAAAGGTTCCACGTGGCTGAAATGACAGTGCTCATTCTCTGGTGCTCTCAGCTGTTACCAACAAGGGGCTGGATAGAACTGAAGTATGATTTGCTGACCATTTGTAGATAGCTGCAGCCTCGTTTCTGCAAGAACTTGAATGCTTGTTCTCTGTGTCTGCCACAGAGTGTTTGGCAGGAGCCCGTCTTGTGTGAGCTACTTGCACCATTCTGAGATACCAGGCCCTTCTATCAGAAGTGAGATGCCAGAAGCTGGAAAGCTCAAGAGGCTCAAAGTCCCATAACCTGATTTTTGTTCTTAGACAAATATTCTAACAAAGAGTGGTAATTAACCTTGGGTTGATCTGTCAGTTATGCACCTCTTAAAAAGAAAGGATGTGGCTGTTCAAGTCATGCAAACTTGTTCATTTAGAGATAAGATGAATTATGAGCCCACCTGGGAGTGACCACCAGTCCTAGATTGGTGGATCCAGGATGGAAGGTAGATTACTATAATTATTATTATTTAGTGAGTTCTGCTTTAGAGATGACAAGAAAAACAGTGCAGTGATGGTTCATGTGCCTTGAGGCCATAGTGTGTCACTAGCTTGTAGTAAATTAAATGAAATTATTTATATTTTTAATCGTAGTGATATTACAACTGGAAATTGACATTGCTTTAAGAAAATAGACTGCTTACTATTTAATGTGTTAAAATACAGGTTGAGTCATCCAGATACCTCCACTGTCTCATTGCTCCCAGTGAGAGAAGGTTGTGTAGGGGAAATCTGGAAGAAAAGTCTATAGCTAACTAATTGTATGTGCTAACCACTCTGTAGGTAGTGTGACTAGTTGAGTATTGTTATACGTTATTGTGTCTTGTGATAACAGCACCATGTTTTCCTGTCATTTTCACAACTTTTCCTGGCTGAAGTGATACACAAGCAACACTGGGTAGTAATCACATTGTCCCGTTCAGTTTCAAAAGGAGAGAAGCGGACCTCATCCAGAAACTTTCCAGCAGGCTACAGTAAGCTTAACTATCTGTTAGCCATTGTCAAATATTTCCATACTTGCAAAAATGGTACCTATTAAAGTAATGGAAATCGTCTCAGAAATAGTGTCATTCCATAGCTGATTTTCATGTAATGTTAATGGTATTGCATCTCACCATCGTTCTACAAACTACTTAAGAAATGTGTTTGGATTCCTGTGATTCTCACTCACTGATGTGCTCGTGTCTATGTTTCCTGTTCTCTCACAGACAGCTGACAGGCTCAGGAGATGTAAATTTTCAGAAGAGTCGGTGTTCTGTGAAGGGTTGATTTTTATTTTTTTTTTCTTTTTTTTTTTTTTCCTTAGCTCAGGTTTTCTAGTATTCTGAAGTGCTCAAATCCAGTGTAGGCTTCAAGAATCTGGCTGTGGAGCAGTTAGCAGCTGTGTGGAGTCTGATATCCCAGTCAGAGTGGGGTTGAGATTAACGTGCTCGCTTAAATCCCCTGCAGGTTCACCACGATGAATTGAGAGATTTCCTCTCTGTTAAGGGCAAAGTGAATCAAAATCTGTTGTGACTCATTAGTTTACTGAGGGAGCTTAATACAAAATATTAACATTTTACAAGGCTCAGCCAAATCCTGCTGATCTGTAGCAGATGTGAATGTGTGTTGGGCTGAGTCTCAGTGGCTGTGAAAGAGGCTGAGGAATCTTCCAACTTTATTTGTATCTTTTGTCTTGAAGTTTTGCAGGAGCAGAGAAAGACAGAGCAACGCTAAGTGCGAATTCTTCTACTTCATGAAAGTGAGCAAGTGTGCTTTTGGCTTTAAACTGGGTAGGTCAGAGATGCAAAACTAAATCATTTCCCTCCTTTGATACATTTTCTCTCTTTCTTCTTCACATCTAAGAATCTGTTATTAAATGGGCTAAGCTTCAGGAAAACGTATATGAACCAGTTTGTTCTGCCCCTCTTGAAAGGACCTCCATTGCCTATGAGTTTGCTTCTTGCAAAGATACATCTCTTCTTGTGAGAGTCCAGAAGATTGATGAGAGCTCCAGCGTTCGCAACCTTCCTGAAAAAAAACCTAATTTCATTTAGAGACTTTCTCCAATGAACTTTAAAATAGGGTTGCTGTTTTATTAATTCTAGCCTGTAGGGTCTGAAAGCTGCTTTATGAATGGCACAGACACTTAAACAGAAGGTGCACAAGCTCTGGGCTATTTGAAAGATTTAGCAGAGATGTGTTAGCTGAAGCCATAGGCCTCATTTTTACTGAAAACAGTGCATAGCATGATTGAAACTCTGCACTCTGCATGGAAGCTTTTAGGTAGTTGACCTTGATGGGCACAAAAGAATCTTTAAGGTTGGAAAAGACCTCTAAGATCATCTAGTCCAACTGTCCACCTGCCATCACTATTGCACACTAAGCTGCATCCCTAAGTAGCTCACCTACCCTTTCCTTAAGCGCCTCTGGGACAGTGACACCACTGCTTCCCCGAGCAGCCTGTTCTAATGCATTAATGCTCTTTTTGAGAAGAAATTCTTCCTAATATCCAACATGAAATATGAGTAAATGTAAGTTCTAAGAAGGTACTTCCTTAGGCAGACTTCTGAAGCACAGCTTGTTTGTCTGGATCTCTGACTCTGCAGATCTGTTTTGTTCGTGTCAGCTGTGATGTTGAATCCCTCGACTTTTTGGCTTGTTTGCTCTGAATCCCACAGAACTTCTAGGTAGGTAGAGTGAAGAGCTTGCAGAGATACGGCTACCTGTAGCATCTTTCTGGCCTTGCCTCATATCTGATAACTTTCAGATTTGACTAAAAACGAATAAATCAACCGACCTTTCTCTGCTTCTCCCCACAATCCTTCTTTTTCGTGCTTGTTTTAGAAAACAAAAAACAAAAAAAAACTGGCATCCCTGCTGTGACATACTAATAAATAGCAGGGCTTGGGGAACTAACAGCCTGTCTGAGAGCATCCCAACGCCTCTGTGCTTCTGCTGGGAGGTGCATGGGGCTCTCACAGGCCCTATCTTTCCTGCTTGGATCTGGCCCATGGCGTGCAGAGCTGCGTCCCCAGCGTGTGATGCTGCCCTTGGCCCAGCTGTGGTGCCTGGCGCCAGCAGTCTGCGTGCCTGCTGCCAAGCTGGGCCCACAAACGGATTTATTTCTGACAAAGGGCAACTGTTTGCAGGAGCTGTTGTCTTGCTTGGTGTTCCTAATCCCTGGAATAACTGCTGTGACAAGCATAGTAACCATCTGCAGTGAGACCCGTACACTGGTGCCTATCAAGTGCAGGAATCACAACCTTGTGAGCCTAGGATTGCTTTATTTCTTACTTTTCAAACTTTCAGAGGTAAGGCAAAGTTAGAAGCTCAAGCTCTGGAAAAAGCCACCAGGAGCTCTAGTCTCTCAGGTGCATGCACAAATCCTACTTTTAGCTCTGTGAAGATTACATGATCTAGCCATCTTCTCCTGCTTTTCCATGCGCGGTTTGAACACTAAAAGGAAGCACCGTGAGTCCAGCATCCTAATCTTTTAAAGAACAGCTGCCCAACACTCCCAGCCTTAGCAAGGTTCAGATTGCACAATGTAAAGAAATTAAGCAATGGGAGGAGTCCTGTGTCTGTTCACATCTGTGCAAAGTAATGAGCACCGAGCACAGTGCCTGAAGGCAGAGACAGGAACTGCCTATTAATTACTTCTCACCTTTGCTAGCCACTGCTCTGTCTGGTTTCCTCGCTGTTTCTAAGCTCAGGATTTAGGCAGGGTTTTTTCTTATTACTTTGGAGCATGTCAGTCCTATGGATTTATGTATGCCAGTATCTTGCAGCAGTGCAAATCCAGTAACATGTACTGCATTGGTGACTTCTTTATTCTTGTTGCTTCAATCACTTTTACACCAGAAAATTCCTGTTTTATGTCAGTGCAGTATCCAACTTCCAGATTTGCATTTTTGAGCTGTTTATGTGGAAGTACTGAGTTATTATTTTTTTTATTTACAGCAAAAATTTTCTGTTATAAACAGCCATAATCTTTTGATGCTAAAGGTAATCAATGCATTCCGGTTATTGCCTCTTAAGTTTGGTTGTGCTGCTTAAAGGAAAACTGCTTTGTTTACAACTGACAAATTATATAAATGAGCAAAATCTATATTAAAATGTCTGTCACTCTGTCTAGCTTGTTGTTTGGTTATTTGATCATTTCCCTGGGTATTTTTAAGAAGGGAAATTAAAAAAGGCAAAAAGTCTGATTGCAACGCAAGGCAGATGGCCTCATAAATACATAATGGAAATAAAGCCAAGCTACAACATACGAGATTTTGTGGGTGGACAGTACCAGTATGTCTCATTTTTAACCCTGAGCTTCCCCAAAGCTGTGCAGCTTCACCAGAACACAGCTGCAGGGGGCACTCAGTATAGACCCGAGGGGTATTTCCTTGTGCCCACCTTCCTCCCTGCTGCTGGGGACAGACATCCTGCAGCTGCACAACAACAGCGTAGCTCTGCTGTCACACTGCAGCTGGGGAGAGATGGGCCTCCTCTGTGACAGGAAGATAAGGGCTCCAGATTTGAGTTTTCTTCTGACGTTGGGTAAGAAAGGCGAAGTTTCCAAGGTGGAAAAAAAACAGGCAGAGGTCAGATTGGAGAGAGGTTTAACTGCTTTTCCAGGATACACCCCGTCAATATTTTTTTTTTTAACTTTCTGAGAACTTAAATAGGCAGTGTTGTTTCAAAATGAGATGGAGAGGGCTTGCTCAGGAAGTTGCATCTCGCATTTCACACACCTGGAAGCCCCTTGTTCCGCATCCTGCCCCAGCAGCGTTCAGCTCTGTGGGCAGGAATTGCTGCATCCTTACACTACAGCCAGAGCCATTCCTGTGCTGCTGACAACAAGGAGCAGTGCAGAAGTTAGGGGGCAGCTGGCTGGTGCAGTGTACGCTGTCTGCGAGACAGCGGGCTGGAGGTCATGTTTCTTCCCTTTTTTTATTCTTCTATATTCTTTTCTTTTCTTGTTCCTTTACTGCCTCACTTTCATTCCTTGCTCTTCAGTAAGTAGATTTCAGAGAGAATGCCACTCAGTGCAGTGTTTTATTCTGAGGCATCAAACGCACAGCAGTGCTGAGGGAGGGATGCTGCTGTGCTCGTCGCCTCTGGGCTGCACACCGTCAGTGTGTGCTGCAGGGTTATTCTGAAGGACAGCAAAGCTGAAGGACTCCGTAGGGAATGGCAGATTGAAAATCTCCGGTTAGAGAAGGGGGATGAGCAGGAGAGACGCCGCTTAGAATGGAAAGAGGGGCGGTTTGGTAGCAACGTTCGTTGAACAGGTCAAGGGTTCAGGAAATGCAGCTGCTCCAAGCCTGGAAAGTGCTAAGCTTGTGTCCCAGGGAAGCTGGAGTGCAGCAGATGAACCGTTTGAACCTTGGTTGCACCAGCAAATCGACCTTTGGGCCTGACCTCGCTGCCCTCACAAAAGCCGGGTTCCAAATAAAACCCAGGGCAGGATGGGGCCACCAGCACTTCCTGCTGGGTGCTGCTCACAGCTGCTGGTGACACCTGCTCCGTGGTGTTCATCACGCCTGGAATCGGCAGTAACATCCGTATTCATCTGGCTGATAAACTTGATGAGCTTTATGCATTTGGTCAGCTACTTCATGCATGTTCAGCTGCAGCCTGGACAAGCGTGTGGTTGCTTCATCAAATGCCCAAGAGAAGTGATCGGAGTAGGGATGGGTTTGACAGAACCTCCCTTTTTTACACGGTGGCCAGAAACACCTGTTGGCTCGACTGCCTGTGTGGGGTCGGTGTGCCCTGCAGTCAGAACTATCCTTAATGCTCTTAATGCTACACTGAAGTAGGAAGCTCAGATTTTTGGTACACATTGTGACCAAAGATGTGTGATTCATTTCGTTAATTAATAAAAATCTGAAATTTTGCATGACATTTTAAGGTGAACAGTGTTGAAAATTCTTGAGCATTTCCTACTAATCAGTAGGAATTTTGCCACATTTGAATGAGTAATTATAGGTATCTTAAAACAACTGTTGAACTCCTACATCCTATACACCTGAGGCAGCATTCTGCTTGAAGAAGTGCTTGAAGGCACTTTTTTTTCTGTATGTCACAAACAGCTTGCATTGCTTTTTATAGATACAAGTTATTGGCTCTTCATTTGTTTTTTTGTTTGTTTGTTTTGTTTTTGTATTTTTTATTAATAAATTAAACGATTGCCTAAGATGTTTTAAAAATTAATTGCAGTTTTCCATTAAGAGCAAACACTCTGAAGTCCCCTTGTACAAATGAAAGGTCTTGTTCATGTTGAATAGAAACCCAGTTAAAAGTGAGAATGGAGCATAACGGTGTACAGCAGCAGGAGCTCGGGGAGATGGGATGGGGAGTGCTCTTCAGAGTCTTGGTTCTGCATGTTACCAGATCCTGCTTTAAGCCTGATGTCTTTTGTGCAAAGCAGAAAGAACTGTATGAATGAGTGATTAGAATGACTCTAATATATGAGACATGCTGAATTTTATGCCACAGCTGGAGAAACTTATCGTTAATTGAAGCTGTGAGCAAATGTATGTCATTTTTGATTAACATTCTCCCTCACCCCTGCACTCCCCACCCCAACCAGAATCCTTCCTGGAGTCAGATTATTGCTGTAGACTTTGTGAACCCCTCTCTTCTAATGTTTAATCAAGTGCTGAAAAGAGACATTTACAGACTATTTAAAATGTGGAAAAATTGCTTCCCAATATTTTTGACAGAGAGAGACTGAGAACACACAGCATTGAATCATCAGGAAAATTGAAGATTTCCCCTGAACAGCATTGGGATTTTACAGCAGAGGACTTGAAAGACCTTGGAGAAATTGGACGAGGCGCTTATGGTTCTGTCAACAAAATGGTCCACAAACCAAGTGGGCAAATTATGGCAGTTAAAGTAGGTGATGCCCATCCTTACGTTTGTACTTCAGTCCATTAGGGATGAACTGTGATGGAGAATTAATGTTCTTCCATCAACAACCCATCTACTGCTCTTTTATTTCCAATATAAAGGCTGCTTTTTGCTGAAAATGCATTGTATAACAGGCATGTTGTCAAGTGATTTGTGACACTCTTGTAATTGCTTGTGCCCTTTTGAAAATGCCTATCAGGAGCTTACTGTTTTGAGAGGATCACATGTTTCTGGAGACTGGTAATGGGGCACGGGCCTTTCACCTCTGGGTCACTGGTTCGGATACAGCCGAGGTTGGTTGTAGGCACAAGCTGATGTCTGGCAGCTTCTTCGTGTCTTTTGTGAAATAAGGCAGTGATGTGAGATTTGCTTTTTATGTAAGCATGTGCCCATGGTTATTAACCACCTCCCCACGAGGAGCTGGAATGGGGATCTTCCAGGGAGTGGTTTGCTCTTGCTGATACGTGATAGTGTCTATTTGCTTTCTGCTTACCATGCTGGATCTGCTGAGGAGATGGAAGGTGGTGTGGATTGCAGGACTGCCCATTTTCTACCTTATGCTGCCCAAAATCTCACCTTAGAAGCACGAACAATATGCAGCCTCTTTTCCCAGCTGGGTGATATGGAGTAGTCTTTGTTTCGCTGTAGCAGTGCTTCTCGCCAGGCATTTCTGAGGAGCTGCTTGTGCATTGAGCTGGGCTTGGTGGACAGCAGCCATTCTCTCTCTTCCATATCCTTTGCTTGCTGCTAGCTAGTAGCTAATGACATCAGTCTTTTACGTTTGCTGATGATATTAACTGTAAGTGTTCCCATGGCTCATCTGAAAGAGTAGAAGAAAGCTTTGAACTGTGTACAAGTTGGTGTCACTCTCTTTTTCGGCGCTCTGTCTTCTTGGGCTTTCCTCTGAACTCATCTGGAAGCATTTGCTGCTGCTGGCCTGGTGTGGCATGTAGGCAGACCACAGCTCCAGCTCTAGCTGCTACAAATGTAATTCGTACTTGTCTGAAATGTATCAGGCCACTGGAGTGACCAGCAGCCCTTTACTTTCTCCTGTAAATATTGACATCCTCATAGGGATGGGTCATTGGCTGGGCCTCGCAGCTTTTTGGAACAGAGTGCAGTGGTATTGGTGTTTCATTGTGTTTTTTTTTTAATCCCTCAGAGTCATCAGTGGAGCTGGAGGCTGCCTGTAGGTGAAGACCTGGTTCTTTCAGTTGCTTTTGGTGGAACTGTTAGGTGGAGTTTGCAGATGATAGGTTGAAAACCACTGATGTGGTGAGATGATGCCTGGGCACTTGAGCCTCCCATGCCCACAGTATCTGTCCTAGGCAACAGGTTTTGCAATCATAGTGGCTGTGGGTCTGAAAAAAGCTCTGCCTATAGCCAAGTGGGTTTGTGACAGAGCTCTGCAGTGGGTACAGCTCTGCTGCAATGAGTGCTTTGTTGGGCTGGCTAGTGTCACCAAGAAGGAGCCGTGTCTGCTGGCACAGAAATTCTCTTGTCCCAGACTATGTTTGCAAAGGGATTTTCTGGATGGTAGCAAAGTGTTGTCAGTATGTAGGGGCTGCAGTGCAGGTACAGCTCCCACCTGCAAGGTGGAAGGCTCCAACAGTGCTCTTGCCCACTGTTGGAAATGGCATTGCATATCATATTGAGCTGTCTTTGCTGAGGGAAGAGAGGTGTGTGCAACCTCTGTGAGTGCTGGGCATGATGGCTCAGCATTAAGCAAATAAAACCCCCTAATTTTACAGTGTCTGAATTTTGAAATGTCAGAGTTGCGGGCTGGGGTGATGCCACTTTTTCTCTGAACAGACCCCTGTAGGGCACAGCTGTGCCTGCTACACTTTTCCTCACTGAAGGGAAAAGGGAAGCTGGAGGCTCTGGGCAGCCACATCTGTTTCTAAAATGTTAGGAGTGAGGGCTGTTCTGCACTGCCAATGGGAATAAAATGTGACTGAGCAAAGGAAAATGTATGAGTGGAACAGTATGTGACATCTCCGCTGCAGAAAGAGCTATTTCCAAGCCTGGATGGTGCAGTTTCAGGTGAGGTTTCAGGATGGAGCTGATTCCAGACTACCTACTGGTTCATTCCAAAGCACTTAGCCTTTTCTCTCTCAAATTGCTGTTGCTTTTGGGGCAGTCTGTGTTGTGCAGTAACCTGCTTTGTTCTGGTCTGCTTTACGGTCCATCTGTGTTTGGGGCCATCCATCTCCTGTTCCCTCTGTTTCCCCCAAGCCTGTGGTGTCCTCCTGGCTTATAAAGCTGTTGCCTTCTGAAGCCCCAGCTCCTCACCTGCCTCCACGTAAACAAGCTGCTCACTGTAGTTTCTCCTTGCTATACAGGCAGGAATTTAATTTGATATATTCTCCTTCAAATTGAAACTATCCTAAGAGAAAAACCATAGAAAATGAATGGTTGAGAGGAAACCCTGTCAGTCTAGTGATCTGAGGTTCTAGCTTATGATCTAAGTCACACCTGCTTGCAGTTCAGTGTTGTGGCACTGTGCGTTGTGCCTGGCCTTGAGGACACTGAATTTCAGAACCAGTGTATCTGATTATTTGGTGGTGCTGCTGCTCCTGTCCAGTGCTTCCCTAAGAGCTGATTACAGCAACACCAGGGCAACAACAGATCCCTTGGAAGGGCGTTCAGCAGAAGGAAACAGGTTTTTGGAGGCTGCAAGCCAGAAGTTGTTGACTGTTCTGTACTGATGAGTGAAACACAGGGAGAGCTCCAGAAGCTGCTAGTTGGATGCAGAGAAAATTGCTATATGGGCCTCATCCAGTTTCTCCTTCATCCTCTTCCATCACTACCCATGACAAGATTCTGGAGCAATCAGCTGTCTTCCACCCCACTTATTCCTGGCAGGATCAAGTCCTATTTGCAGTTACCATCTCCAGGCTGCATTGGCATGCAGCTTGTCAGTCCCTTCTGCAGGTAGGTTCAAATCCTGCTTGTTCCACAGGCATGCTGCAGTTACATAGTAATGAAAAGATGAAGAGTTGCTCTTTTCCCATGTTGGAGTTTCCAGCTCCTGCTGCCCCCAGACAGCCCGGCAGCTTTGAGCACTCATCCTGCACACCTCTCAGACTTGAGGAAACGCAGCTGCTATATCAGACCTCAAATCATTTCCACTTCCTTTTTCTGGCTTTTCCTACCCTGTCATTCCACTTCCATGGCACTTTGCAATTTTTGGTTCCTTCAGGCATTGTTTACATTCACCTTCTGCTTTCTCTCTGCATGGTGACCTGTGTTTTCCCTGCAGCATGCGTTCTGCTGTTCTCCTGAGGTCCCCAAGCAAAGCTCAGGGGCTGCCTCTCCTGTCTCCACTTCTTACCCCAGCAGTCTCCACTCCTGCACATGCTGAAATAGCACCAAAACAACTTGAGATGTACAGGTGAAAGCACGGTTTTCCTTCATTTTCTCCTTTCATGCAGTTTGGCCTGATCAGCCCGTGTCTGGATCTTGGCAGATGTAATCCTGGGACCTCTAATGAGGGTGTCCTATGACTGTCAGGCCCTTGGGCAAGACTGAAAGCTTCCATCTGGAACTTCAGCATCAGTGGTGGAGGAGGAGAATATACCTCTTTGTGTCACTGGTGTGAAGCTTCAGGCTGTTGGAGGGAGAGGCTTCGATGATAAATTCTTGTGCCCAGTTCTACTCCTCCCTCTCCTTCAGTTTTTGTCCTGCTGTGCCCTTAGAAATAAGTAGTTAAATAACAGGAAGACGTGACGTGTCCCTGCAGGGCAGGCCGGAGCAGCAGGACGTGGCTGCAGAAGGCTGGGAGCTGTGCTCTTGCCTACAGGCAGGCAGTTGCAGGATTTGCTGCGTAGCTTTTGTATCCCCTGCTTGTCCCATTGAAAGCCTCTTCCCAGGCACATCAGGAAGAAGGGGAGGTGGTAAAAGAAAGAGGAATCGGACTCAGGATTTATATGGAACATTTTTTTCATTTTTCTCCATGAAAAATATTCTATTTTTGCGAGATTGAAAGAAGAATCCTCTTGTTCCTTAAATCCCATTTATCTCACAGGTCTTCCTACAGATTCCAAGTGCCGTTTCACTCTGAGCCAGTGGGCACTGTGATCTTCTCTTCACTCAAAAAATCCTTATTAATTTTCCCGAGAATTTATGTGCATATGGGGTCAAGATTCTCCCTTTTGGAAAAGAAAACAGCCCATTTTTGTCCATTGCCAACTCTGTGCAAATTCACCACTGCCAGGCCAGTTTTTTCATTAACTCTGTACTTCCTTGGCACGTTTCTCTTCTGGAGTCCTTCTTTTCCTTGAAGGCAGTATCTGCTCTGGCCCACATTTGCCTGCTGCACCAGCATCAGTTCTCTGCAATACAGTCTTGTCCAGCTTCCAAGTTTCACCCATCGTTCTTTCGCTTTGTTTCTGGTTTCTTGTTTGCTCTTCTGTTCTTGTTCAGTCTGTGTCAATCTGTAAGTCACTTGTGAACAATCTCCCTGCAGGGAGCCCTGGTCCCTTCCCAGGATCTGCTGCATTCTGTCACTCCTCATCTTATTGCTGAGGCTTCACAACACATGCTGCCCCAGCCCCTTTGGTACCTGCCCTCCAGTATCACCATATGTTGTTGTCATAGCTGCTCTGGGCGGCTGTGCATCTTGTTTCATGAGGATACCACACAACCAAAGAACCAGACTGTCTTTGTAGATCAAAGTCTCATTTTAGTAGGGTGAAGTGGTCTCCTTGGGAAGCTCAGCAAGCAGCTGAGGGTTATTTCTGTCCTGAGGTTTCCCTTTAAGATCGGTGATCAAAATGAGATGTTAAAATATCCTTGTTTTCCCAGATTGATATAAAAATATATAAATGAAACGTCCCCCAGTCTGAATGAATGCTAGGAATTATTCTCACTGTTGGCTCTGCTTACTCCTTAAATAGCACAGATAATACGTAGCGTGGGTTTTATTAACCAGAATTCTGAAGGCTAGGAGGGTTTCTTGCTTGAAATGTTCCCAAGACAAATAATCAAATATTTGACATAGCCAACCTTTAACCTGTGAAGCAGTGCTCGTGCCAGCCTGGAGCCCAAGCACAGCAGCAATGGGAAGGCACAGCTCAGGCCCCTGCACTCCCCTCCAGCCTCCTGAACCACGGCTATCCAGCTGTAGGAAATACTCAGACGTTTTGGTTTCAGTGCTAGAAGCTTCTAACAATTTCTTCCTCTTCTGGTTCTCTTGTTTTGAACTGGCTGAAAACTGTGCTGTCAAGAGCCTGGTCAAATGGTTTGTGCTTCAGTTGGTATTCAGGCTTCTTGTCAGGGCCCCATGGACAAGTCTTGCACCTCTTGTGGTTTTTCCATCAGAATACACCTAGGGAGTGAGCAAACTGCGGAGGGGGCATTTTTGTCTGCAGTCCTTCAAGTTTTCCTCCCCTCCAGAAGAGGCAGTGATTTTCAGCTATGTACAGAATTTTCTGTGTCTTGCAGTATCTATCTGCAGTATAAATCAATCTAACTGATTCAGTCTTTCTCTGCAATATTATTTAGTTTAGTTTCCACTTCTAGCCAACGTGTTCAGATTTTGTTGACTTTCTACTTTCTGTGTAGTCTAGCAATAGTTTTGACAAGTCTACAGGTGGCCTTCCACTTCTTATGCTCTTGTCCTAAGAAATTCAGAAGCAATTCTTAGATCAGCTGGATAATCAGAGAAGCTGGCTGAGGCACTGTTTGGAAATACATAGGATGTCAAGCCTATAAAACGTCTGTAAAAGATCTTTGTTCTTCCAGGAGAAGTCAGTAAGCTGTAGAGGTGTTCCTGGTTCAGAACACAGTGCCTCTTTCACATCATTTTGCATTGTAGTCAGTGCTTGCTCTCTTACCCATTGCTTTAAAACAGGTATTTAAGTCTTGGTTTTCACGGATTTTCACTGAAGGCAGTCCCACAGTTGAAATAGGTTGTTAAGTATCAGATGTCCTTGAGAGCAGAAGTTAAACATTTATTTATACCTCTGTAATTTATCCATCATTTCCTGGATGTCTGATAGCCCTCTAAGATGACACACAAGTGGATTAAGTTCAATCAAGGGGCATGTTTCTCTGACCTTCCTGTTTCCCATATGATTTTGGAAGAGGAGCATTAGGATTTTTGTGAGCTGGCTTGTGGTATACATTTCCATTCTTGGCACAATTAGATACAGCCCTGAAGCTGACTACTTACCTTAGAATTTATTGAGGAGGATTTTCTGTTTCACTCATCTGTTTGGGTAGTTGGCTGAGAGTAAGGGGAGGCTATTCCAAAGCCTGCTGATAAGATGCAGAGGAAGTAGTGAGTGATGAATTAAAAGGAAATGGTGAGAGATTGGGTCTTATTAGAGGAGACGGAGGCTAGTTGTGATCAGTGGAAGACCTGACCTGCTTTTTTTGGGACTAAAAGTGTTATGGATGGGTAGATGAATGTTCTTGTCCTCAGCAGCAAGTGTGCAAGACCCCTTCCAGCCCTCTGTTTCCGTCACCCTGCAGGTAACCCAGCCCACTGGGGCACTGTCAGGCACCATTGCTGGGCTTTCTGCTGTGTGCAGAACAGTGCTGTTTTTCCTCCTAGCTCAAGAAGCAGGTTTTCAGTTTCGTGCCTATGGCTTTTTTCTTCCTTTTCTTCTTTTCCTCTTTACCTTTCCCCTTTTTCCTTATTCCCTTTCCTCTTTCTCAACTGGTTGCTACCCACTGCACCTGAATCTTTTCTTGTTGTACTGAGGCTTGGTGATGTCTCTACTGTTTTGGGTCTGCTTTGTGGGATTTGCCTGGTTTTAGGTTCGAGTGGTCCAATCCACAGAGCATAGCTTAGCATTTTGCTGATGCTGTCCAGGGCACAACTTTCAGAGCCCTTGTTTCTGATGTTAGAAGGCTTTATCCTAACCTGAGCTTGTACTAAACAGGCTGAAGAGTGTACTTCTGAAGGGTTTGTTGCAGTTTGAGGCCAACAAGGAACTGTTAAAAATGAGACTTCCTCTATCTGCTAAAAGAAAACCCTTCTTCCTTACCTAGCTTGTTTGGCCATAGCAGCACCTGCATGCAGTAGAGTAGTAACCAGGCTAAGATGTGTGGGACCTGAAGACAAGTGAGACCCGTCCGTCCCATTAAATGGTGTCACCAGACTGTTGCCTTGCTTTGCATCTTCCTTTCCTGCCATTTCCCACATCCTTGGAAAGTCTGTCTGTGGGAACAGCTGCAGTGTCCTGCCATAGAGTTAGATAGGGGTCTTCATTACAGCTCATGTGCTATTTGAATAATGGCTGCTGTTGACTTTGATTACCTTTTGCTTTTTCTTCCTTCTTTTGCTGGTGAATGCCTGTTCCTTAGCTGGTGAATTGAGACTGCTGGCATGCAACAGGCTGTCCAGCTAAACAAAGCTGTCTTCTCCAGACTCGGCTGCCCCTGCTCCGAGCTGTGCTGCACATTGCCTCTGATTGTTTTGCCCTCATCCTGAATTTTCAAACCCCAAATCCCCAGCAGTCTTTGGACCCTGCAGCGATGTTTGCTCAGGAGTTCATGCTGGCTTCTCAAGTTGTCCTTTGGGTGCTGCATCTGCATGGACGCTCTGCAGTATAACTGACTGACAGTCATCCTCTGTGTCCTTTACTTGCTCTTGCTCTTTCTTCCAGGGGAGATTGTGGTTGGCAAAAGGAGCAGTGTTAGGAATTGGTGTTGTTCCAGGGTGCCATTAAAATCACCTCCTCTATACAACATATCTTATGTGCTTTCCAGAGATGAAGAAGTAAGAGCAGAAAAGGAAATATCAGAGGTGGGATGAGATGCTTTTGGATGAAGTTGTGGAATTTGAGAAGCACGCTGCAGGGAGGCTGGATTGTGCAAATGTGAGGGTGATGCAGAGGGAAGTTAAGAAGATTCTTGGATCACCATGAGAGAGGCTTTTGGGGGGCTGGGAGATACGGAGTTGGCATGGAAGAGTGCTATGAGTCACAGTATAGAGAAAAGATTCTTCTTGTATTGCTCCTCACCTTTTTTGTGAACTTTTCAGAGAAGTGCAGAGAAGCATCTAAACTGTCCCTCAGACATCCCACCACAGTGGCTTTGCCATCCATCATCTTCTGTCAAGAGTTAGAGCAATGTCATTATCATTTCATACAGTGCTGATGCCATCTAGAAAGAGAATTCATTCTGCTTAGCCTTTGGTGTCCCAGCATGGGGTTGTACTTTATGTGACTTTATGTGACTTTCTTCAGTGATGGCACTGAACTTCTGCAAAACAGATTTGAACCAGTGACCTAGAGGTGAAGTGGTTTAGTTCATTGCTAGTCCCCTCAGCCACCTTCTTGCTCTATCTGCAACTACAAAATACCACCCACTCGGTGGCTTTGCAAGGTGTGTGGATGTGCTGGACAATTTTCCCTAGTACTCTAGAATCCATTGAGAGGGAAAAGAGCAGCATGAGCACAACAATGACTGGTCTAGGCCAAACTAGAACATAAAGAATGAATGGTGGAATAACAGTATCAGGATGCACCAAAGGTAAGGAAAACTGTAGTGTCAATATGGTCCTCGCTTTTTGTGATTCAACACAAAAAAGTCTAAAGTTACAAAATCATGCACTGTTTCTTAAATGATGTGATATGAACAGCCAGCCTTGACTGTACCTTCACATGCTTAGCCCTGTGCTTGCTAACATGTGTGGTCTTGCTGCCACCAGCAGTTGTTTGCAGGGCAGGGAGCTCTGCCTAGCAGTGCTGGTAGGACTTGGTGCTGGTATCACACAAGTTTGTCCCAGAAACTTGAATATTTTTTCTTGCCTAGGTGCCAAGTAGTTTTTCTCCTCAAGAAGTGCCTAGGCTACTTCTGTTGCTTTGGACTTCTTGACAATTATTTTTTCTTTTGTTTTTTTTTTTTTTAATTATTTCTCAACATGACTTCTTCAGGGTCATGATTTTCCTCACATTTCAGGGAATGCATTAATTAGTGCAAATTGCTAAATGTGTTTGCAAAAATTACATGAAAATCTTTGGATGGTCCACTCCGTCCTTCATTTAATGAGCTTCATGTTTAGAAGTGTGCTATCTTCTTTCAAACTTGCATTGTTCTTTCCCACTCAAATCATAGATTTCCTTACGTATAGTATAAAGAATAGTGTATGTGTATATATATATATATCTGTGTGTGTTTTCAAACATACAGTATGTCTATATTTTGTACATTATATCTTAATGCTACCTTGGGCAAGGATGTTACCTCAGCCAAGTATTGTTAGTTTTATGAGAAAGACTGTTGCTCACCATTAGGGTTCCCAGAGAAATGTGTTTCCTCGATTACCTGATGGGCCATTTTCAGTGTTGGCTGTGGTGGAGGGAATTGTTTTGTCTTCTTTGCTTTTCTTATTGATTTGAAACACAATGTTCCTTAGTTAAATTTCAAATTGGCCTTTGAGCCCCATCCAATATTGCTAAAAACTCTGTGGGTATTTGTTTTGAAATAAAAGCCATTCAGTATTGTTTCACTGTAGGTTTCAGTGAAATTTCTGCTCTTTGATTTCATTCTGCTATTTCATCTGAAAATGATGATGCTTAATGATAGTAAAACTTAATTGGGTATATTACAGTCTGAATTTAACAACTTTTGGGGTTATCAGTTAAAATTCTTGTTTGACAATGTAGTTCATTTAAGTAGTTCCATTCTCTAGAGTGTGTTTGAGCATGCTTTGGGGATTGCCTGCTCAGCCTTGGGTTTGGGGTCCCTGACATGTTTCTCCAGTGGTGGTTTTGAGGATACAGTAATGGCATATAAGTGATAAAGTCTCTGCTGCTCTTCCTCTTTCAGAGAATTCGGTCGACAGTGGATGAAAAAGAACAGAAGCAGCTTCTGATGGACCTTGATGTAGTAATGCGAAGCAGTGACTGCCCATATATTGTTCAGTTTTATGGTGCACTCTTCAGAGAGGTGGGGACTCCAAACTTGCTTCATTCGTAGCACAGTTTGTTTTTCTGCCTTTTTTGTCTTTGCAGTTGCCAGTTTGCAATAAGGATGAGCAAATTAATTTCTTAGGGTTTCTAGACAGCCACCTTTAATCAAGGTTATTTAACCAAGATACCCAGATGTTTGAGTGCTCCTAGATGCTCTCCCACTTGTTATTATGTCTGTCTGCATATTTCAGTCTCTCTTTCAATGAACTTGTGGTTCCCCGTGCAAGGTGAGTGCTGCTGGGCTGGGTGCAGCTCTGCAGCACCATACTTGGACACAAGTGTGATCAATGTCAGCTGTTGTCAGAAAGAGCCACGTGGAGGACATGTGCGAACTCAGTATCCCTGTAATAAAGGTGGCTGCTGGAAGCAGACTTTTACCTGATGTACGTATAGATGTATGTGTGCATGTGTGTATGTACCAGGGCTGTCTCAGACCCACAATTGATGTGTTTCTTCCCTGAAGTTTGTACATGCAGATGCATAAGGAGGTACAAGTCACCTTGCTGGGTCAGAGCAGCAGGTGCTCCTGTCTCTAGCAGCGGCCCACAGGATCTGCTTATAGAAGCGTGTGTGTGACTTTGGCATAGCCTTCAGTCCTGTGTAGATTAATGTCTTCTGAGCTCTGTCTTTTGCTTAGTGATTTTTCCTGGATTTCTTGTCCATTAAAAGGTTTGTTTTTCCTTTGAATACCTGTACATTTTTTGCATTTGTAGTGCTATCAGAGAGGGAGCACCCTTCACTCTGCACCCTTCATTTGGAGGCCTATCACCACAGTCCATTTCCAGTTTTCATCCCACTATTCTGAGTGCTGCTCCCAGTGGTTCCCTTGGTGTCTGTATTTGATGAGGCAGTTGCTCCTTATCCATTCTGTCCAGGCCCCTGAGGATCTTTTGGAGTGTTGTCATATTCCTTGCCTACCATATCTTCTTCTTCAGCCTGATAAGTGCCAGCTTGTATCATACACAGAATCCATTCTGATCTTTGATAGTCTCTCTTGCTGTTATCTGCATCTTTTCCAGTTCTGTGCTATCGTTTTGGTAACACAATTGCTTTACTGTTCTTGAAAGCATCACTACCTACAGTAGCTTGCCTAGGGGCAGTAATTTTGCTTGGACCTTTAATGCACATAAATACTCTGTGCTGTGGAGTGAGTTATCCAATATGACACTTCCATGAATTATATCAAGACCAGAGTTAGAGCATCAAAAGCTATGTAAGCTGACCACTGTTAATCCTGACATAGTTCGGTTCTTCATGGCCAGGAATACTATGTTAATCACTGCATTTTTGTGACTGTTTTAGCATCTACTTATTATATACATAATTTAAGGTATGAATTATTCTGCAAGACAGCAGAAGGTATCACTCTGTCTCCTTGTGCCTTGCCCAAGCACTCCCATTGCCTTTGAATGACCAGTAAAAACAGTTGGGTGTTCTGCGTGCAGCCTGAACAATCTTATGCCATCTTACCTGTTTTCCTCTACTTGAGCCTACCCAGAGGAAGAAGAACAACAGTGAGTAGATCCCTGTTTTCCATCTTTGCATATTATCTGGCATTGCAGCCCCACGCTGAGCCTGTAAAGGCTTTACTGGGGTGCTGTTAGAGGAAGAAGGTGAATCTTGGAATTTAAAGCTCATAGTCAGAACTGAATATTCAATTCCTGCCTCTCAAGAATCTTTCTGTGTAATTTCATGAAGTCTTTTCTCTGGCTTTGAATCTCAGTCTCTAAAATAAGGCTACTAATCCTTCCTTTTCCCATGCTTCACTTTGTCTTATCAGTTGAACATTTTGGGCCAGGAAGCGTTGTCCCTGTTCATGCAGTCTGAACTCCTACCGAGTGTGCAGGCTCAGCCTTGGCTGCAAGTTGGCAGCTTAGCTGAAATACAAATGATAAGGCTGTCTCATAGTTTGAAGAAAAGTCTCTGGGCAAGGCCATATCTTGCCAGATGCTGATGAGCAACGTGTTCAGAGCTGCATGAGCCTGTCACCTCTTTGCAACTCTAGGCACATTCCAGCGTGTAAGCGTACATACATCAATAATGCAAAAACCTGTCCTGATCAGTGCCCAGCAGTCAGTCCGGCCTTTCTATTGTCAAAAAGTCCTGTTCTCTTGCAGCAAGGCATTGTTCTTTGAGCAAGGCTTCAGTAAGGTCACTCTGGGATATATTGTGTTGGCCCCCCGGCATCCCCTCTGCCTTTGCCCTCAGCATCAGTGGTGTGGGATTCTTCCCCTCACCTTAGTTTCTCCCTGATAGACTTGGATGAGTTTTCTGTCTTGTCATATTAATTAAATGTTCAAATATAAATTACGTTTTTTAAAGGAAGGAAAACTGTGGCAGCAGAGAAGAGAAAAAATGTATTTAAGTGGAAAAAAAAGATTTTCAGCAGTATATTTGAACCCTCCAACTCTGATCCATTCCCAAAGTAATGAATCATCCAGCTCCCTGTTGCACTGGATCATAGGACCGCATGGGACTAAACCTCTCTCAGGAAGTCCTACAGCAATACATGTGCAACAAACTTTGCTTTTAGCATTTTAAAGTGAAAAATAAGGAAAAACAGTCCGGAAGGCAGATCTTGGGACCTTCTGCTCTGAGCCAGGATTCAGATTCTCTGGGAATAGATGGAGCTACAGGTGGGAAATTTTCTTCCTCCTACTCCTAAAAGGTGAAAAACTTCACTCTGAATCTCTTCAGAGGAGCTAGAATGTGGAGCAGGCAGCTCTCACAATCAAATAATTGGCAAGAAGGTTGTAGCAGCTTCAGGAAGCAATAGGACAGATGGGCTGTTCTGAATATACCTCTCTGAAGGACTGAGCAGTTGGTGCTGAGAAGCAGAGCTCTCCCCTGATGGTTTTGGGAGTAGGAATAGTAAATCAAATTGGGTGGAACTTACTTTGAAGGCAGTCATATAACTGTAAACAGACAAGTTGTTGTGACAGCCTCTATGAGTATAAACTGTTTGGTTTGGAAAGGCAAAAAATATTTTCCCTACTTGTATTCTCACTTGTTCAGCAAACATTTTTTGATAGGGAAAGGTTTAAAATGCTGCTTTGTCTCTGGCAATTCTGACAATTTGAAAGCTTCTTGAAAAATTGCTCAATGCCATAAGCTATAGCTATACCATCGGTTCATGAAAACCAGACTGGGGCGCGAATAATCTTCATGGAAGCTTGACATGGGATTGAGTCTTTTTTGGGAAGTGATATTGATTGTCCCTCAGCCATCAGCGCCTTTACCTGTGTTTTATTTGTTCCTTGTTCTTCAATCACGTGGTACATCCTTCTGTTAGGTATGTCTACAAATACAGTGTAATGTATATCAATGTAAATTATCAGCAGTGGAACTTCGTGAGAGTTTTTAGGCACTCACTTGGATGAAATTGAATTACTTACTTAGTGAAACATGAATAATGGAAAAGCGACATTTCAACCTTCGCATGAATAAAGGAGACTTCATCATGCTGACGTCAGATGGTGCCTGTGCTGGAGTCTCTTTCCAGAGCTATGAGGTTGTGACCTTGATGTCACCATTCACGTCCCCGTGGTGGTACAGCCTACTTTGTGCTATTGAGGCAGCTGACCGGACTGCTCTGCTGCTTCTGCAGAGATCCCAGGTAGAAAGTTTCACCCTTCTGGCAAGAGCAGGAAGCATCCCTCACTGCTGACTTGTTCATGTGAGTCAGTTGAGATGGCTTTCATGTCCACAGCTTGACTTCTTAAGAGAGAAGGTTGCTTCTAGTAAAGCCTGAGGAATGAGGAGAATCAGGAAGAGAAACACGGGAGAGGTGGTTCTGCTGTTATTCCTGGCTGTAGGAGATTGAGAGCCTGATGAAGTCAGCTGGCTTCCCCATACTGCCCCAGCGAGACCATTGACTTCTGATTTACAGAGCACACAGAGCTTTCTATGTTAGTCCTGAGAGATGGCACGTTGCAGAAGGTCTGGTTACCAGGGTCAGTTTATTCCCTCTCAAAACAGTAATTGCCAGATGGGAGATGAAGAAGAGGATTGCTAGGAATTCTGCAAAGATTTCACTTCTAGTGAGAATGCAAGAGTATCAGGCTGAGCTATACATCTGCTCTGGGTGACCCTGAGACTTGCTCCCTCAGAGTTGCTGTTTGGAGGGCGAAGATATCTGTGAGAAAAGCAGTTGTTTCTTGTGTGTATGCTGCAAGATTTGCAGCTGACCTAGTTTGAGATTGTTCCTGTGTCCCAACCACACTAACTATTCTTTTAAGGTTAATTTCTGTTTTCTTTTAACCATTTCTGTTACCTTTCTTATCAAGAGTGGAAGAGGACAAAAGCTTTGTCTGACTTGGGATATCAGCAGCAACTTCTACACACTATGAAGGTAGCCAAGCCAAGTTTAAATCAACAGACTCAGTAAATGATAATGCAAAATTCATTCCAAGTTGTAAGATAAGCCCAGGAAGCCAGGCAGAGCAGGCCATGGGACCTTAAGCTGGTATGAGGGACGAGTAAATAGTATGGCTGTGTCAGCAGCACAGCACTGATGTTGATTTGAGTTGTGGATGTATCCTTGTTCATTTGATACAAGATCTTTGTTCTCTTTGCTGTTGATGTCTGCTCATCTTGAGACACCCAGAGGAGAATGGGATGGAGTGCCTGTCACCTGCAGTGCCCTAGGAAGTACTTTCATAATACACATTATTTTCTTGAAGTAGAATCATAGAATCCTTAGGGTTGAAAGGGATCTTTAAAGGCCATCCAGTCCAGCTCCCCCGCAGTGCACAGAGACATGCATAGCTAGATCAAGTTGCCTCGAGCCTTATCCAGCCTTGCCTTGAAAGGCTTCAGGGAAGAACACCCACCACATCTCAGTAGTTGCTTTTTCCCAACTCATGAAAGTAGTGTTTAAAGCCCTGCTCTGTGATTTTTGTCCAGTAAACACTCTGTTTAAATCTATGGGATCTCTAGGAATTTTCAACAGTTAAAAGACCTTTGCAGACTGCTCTAGAAACTCTCAACTCTTTTTTATTGGTGACAAACTAAGATTTGAGGAAGAATGAAAGCAATTATATTTCATGAAATTTTATACTACACAAAAGCATTCAGACAAAGGTGACAGTCAATTTAACTTTCCTGTGACAGAACAGAACCACAACTAGAAAAATGAAGTAATAGAAGAATAAATATTTCCAGTATCCTGCATTCTCAGTCAGAGACAGAGTTGCTCTCTGTCCCAAAGATCTCTGTTAATATGAAATAAGTATAATATTCAGAACAGTGCTAGTCATTACAAAGACTTTCAAAAGTGTCTCCCAATGCCAACATCCAGGCAGGCTCTTAAATCTGCAGTGTTTATTATTTCAACATATTCAGGTTTGTTTGGTACCTTGAGTCTTTCATTGGACTGAGACTCCATATGTGATGTCGCTGCTCTGTAGCACTTCTGTGGAGTTCCTCAACTTGCTACCTGACCGAGGAAGTCTTCAGCTGTTTTGGAATGGCTTGAGATGTCTGGTCAAATGAGCAATCCTCAGTGCTTAGGAAAAGTGCCTTATGTGTCTTGTAAGGAAATGTGGTGGGAGTCTCCATTCACTCTCATTAGTATAGATGCAACTTGCACAATGGTGCACTAATGTGGTAAAACTGCAGTGTTGGTAGTGCAGGATCACAGACTGGTTGAGGCTGGGGGGAACCTCTTGAGGCCATTATGTCCAAGCTCCCTGCTCAAGAAGAGCCACTCGGTGCAGGTGGCCCAGGACCGTGCCTGGGCAGCTTTTGGTACTGGAGATTCCACAGCCTCTCTGTGCAACCTGTGACAGTGCTCAGGCACTTTGCACATTCAAATGTGTTTGTGGATTGTGTTGTTAGGGAGCCTCCTGTGCTATGGTTTGTGCCCAATGCCTCGTGTCCTGGGGAAGAGCCTGGCTCCTTCCTCTCTGCACTGTTCTTTCAGGTATTTATAGACATTGATGAGAGTTCCCCTGAGCCTTCTCTTTCCCAGGCCGAACTCATCCTTCGTCATCTTTTTGGCCCTTGGTTGGACCCTCCTGTGGCTTCATGTCTCTTGTGGTTGGGAGCCCAGATCTGGACTGAGCACTCCAGGTGCTGAGCCAAGGGGAGGGGTCAACGTGGCAGTACTTTGCCTAAGGCAGTCCAGAATACCATCAGCCTTATCTGTGGCTGGTTCATGTTCATCTTGTCTGCCAGGACCTTCAGGTCCTTTTCCTGCCAAACTGCTTTCCAGCTCAGTGGCATCTCTGTAATGTATTAGTTGCTGGCAACTAAGAACAAGAATTCAGAAGTGGAAGCAGCCCAGCTGCAGGTAAATACACAGTTTTAGTGTATGTCCTGGACCATTGGAAGGACATTTTTTGACGTGCCTGTAAGAAGTGCGCTAGCATCTGGTAATTTAGCACTTGAAAAGGAATAAAATATATTCTTTGGAAGAATAGCTATAGTGGAAGAGAAAAGCTAAACTTCTTCCTTTGCCGTTTTGTAATCAGAAATCAACCTGACCTGGAGCATGAATTGAAGAGAAACTTTCATTAAGATAATTTTGTTCTCACAACTCAAGATGAAGCAGAAGTTTACCATGCACACCATCACTTCTCTGTATTTGCTAAGAAAGGAGCTGGGTTACCAAATTCAGTTGTACCTGCCAGTCTTACCCTTTGTTCTCAGTAAGGTTTTTCAGCTCTGCCTGTAGGTAGGTTCTTTCAAGTTACAGGAAGAGAAGAGAACCTGCAGGATTTTGACTCAGCACCAGCCTTTAAGAAGTTACATAATTGAAAAGCTCTCTCATCTGTCCCAGGGGATGGACAAAACCATGTCTTGATTTTTGCTCTCCTTTGGTGCTTTTGATCACAATCATTTTGAATGTTGTGGTGACACACAAACATGTTGGAGTGTTCAGTAATGCACACCACAACCCTGCAGACATACAAAGTGAAGCTTTTGTTACAGTCACAGCTCTGATAAGGTTGCCTGTTGTTCTACATAAATTGGCTTTTCCTGTACAAACAACAGCCTTGTAACCTGGGCCACTGAGGGCGCTCACATACCAGTGCAGTTGAACATAGATGTGAGGCTCAGGGCAGCCAGTTGAATTCACAAACAAATCCAGTTCCCTGTAGTCTCAGTCCCACGGGAATGTGGCACACTAGCAGTTTTTAAGCTAGGGCTGCTCAAAGCAGAAGCAATGTCTTGAAAGATCCTGTGGGCAGTAGAGTCGTCGTTTGCTTTCACTGTGGATAGTTGGTAAGGGTCTGGTATGGTTCCAGTTTCACATGACTTCACATGCATCACTAACACTGCATCCACAGTACTTTCTCTGAGCCACTCTTGATACAGAAGTGCCACAACTGCACTTTGCATTTGTTGCCAATGCTGAAAAGGAAACACTTCTGCATCTGAAACAAATTCATTTCTACAGTTTAAATCAGATCAGGGCCTCAGCCAAATCCATCCTGAGCTCTCCTTTCTCCATGTCTCTCTCCACAACTGCCTTGTGTCAATCACTTGGAATGGCTGTGTTCTCTTCTCTCTGTGCTGTATTTGCCTCTTGGTAGTGTCCCAGCCTCTGCATTCAACAAAGTGCCTTTTTGATCAGTGCCTTTTGCTCTGTTTCAGATGTGTTCTTTGGGCTCAGGCTTGTAGCAGCCCTTTCCCTTATGTGGGAGATGTGAGCTGATACCAGTGTGTAGGTGAAGGATGCTTTTACACCACTGAAACTGTCCCCTTTTATTCCCACTGGCCCCTTTGCTGGTCTTTTGTGTTCCCACTAAACCAAGCAGTTGGTGTGGAGATGGATGCCATGGATAGTGGATGCCATTTCTTGGCCTGTTTTTCGTAGGAGGTCATTCTGAGTGGATACAAAATCTCTTCTCTTTGGCCTTAAAACCTGTGGCTTGGCATGCTTTTTTAATTCTCTCATTAGTACCTGAGAATTGCTTCTGGCTGACCTGAAGACCAGGAGGTTGCTTCAAACAGAATTGACTTCAGGTGCATAGAATGGGAGCATGGAGCTTTGCAAGAGTGCCAGGATTTCTACGCTCTTGTTTTTTTTCCTCATTTCATTTCCATGTGCTTTGTGTGTGTCTGTGTTTTTGTCTGATTGGGAATAATTACTTCAGGAGGCTTCTCCTCTATTTGTCACTTCCTGCATTGCAGGAGCTCAGCAGTGCTTCAGACGGTGCCTCACCATAATGGGGCAGCCAGGCTGATCAAACACATCTTGCCATTAGATTTTGGCAACTCGTGAAGTTTTAACAGTGACTGTGATGCAGCCTGTAGAGATTGTCATTTCTGGTGAGGACAGTCCAGTTCTGGTGATGTAGTATTCCTAGGAACAACTCACTGCATGCAGTGCATTACACTCTACAGAAACAGCTCATACAAAGCCTTCAGTGATCCTCAGTGGGAGTGAAAATGTTTAAAATTTGAAATAGCTAAAATCAATCCATGGCTAAGCTGTTTATCACCGTGCATACTGCAACAAGGGATGAGAAATTCTTCCATCCATAATTTTTGTGGTGACCCATTTCTTATCCCCATCTTGAATGGGCTGACTCACAGATCTTCGGAGAGAACTTGGTAAGAAGACATGCTGCTCTCCCCTGATTGTTCACCTTAGTTTTTCATAGAATCATACCCCGTAAAGATCATCTGGTCCAATTCTTCTGCAGTGAGCAGGGACATGCAGAGCTCGATGAGGTGCTCAGAGCCCCATCCAGCCTGACCTTGGGTGCCATCCTCCACCTCTCTGGACAACCTGTGCCAGTGCCCCACCACCCTTTTCACTTAGCAGGGATGTGCCTTAACAGTTTTCTGCATTTAAATTAACTGTTAAATGCAAGTCAGCAAAACTCCCTGTCCTCCTGGATTTCTTTTCATTTTCTCTTGCTTTAATTATGTCTCCAAATGCAGTATGAAATGTTCTCTGGCCTACGCAGAGTTGACGTAAACTGCAGGGCATTTTTGTAGTCTTAATGTGCGTGGCTGTGTCTCACTGTGCCATCAGCCTCCTTGGGAACCAGACAGTTTTTGAGGCGTCGGTTCATCTATTCTCGAGCAGCTAAAATGCAGTGTCAAGTCTGATCTTGCCAGTTAGATTTCTCTGCTGGTGGATGGAGTGAGAAATGGATAATAGGGGTGATTTCTCCATTGCCTCTCAATGACTAGTTCAGGCTCGCTGCTGATCAAATGGCTGAAATTAATCAGGATGGAATTCTTCCTTCCTGTCAAATGCATGTTGCTGTTTCTGTGTTTTATTGGATTTGAGGGATATCTTAATGCTCTCTGGGTTTTTGTTTCTCATTTAAGCTTGACAGTAACAAAGATTCTTTTCTTTTTCCAGGGTGATTGTTGGATCTGTATGGAGCTCATGTCTACCTCGTTTGATAAGTTTTACAAATATGTATATAGTGTATTAGATGATGTTATTCCAGAAGAAATCCTAGGCAAAATCACTTTAGCTGTGAGTATTTTGTTAAGCTTTTTTTTTGTGTGTGTGTGTGTGGTTTTTTTTGAAGCTAGTTTGAAAAATTCAGGTCTCTTTCTTAACTTGTAAGAAAGATGCTTGATCTGCATGCAGTGCAACTGCTGCTGTTGTATTGCATCACAGTTTTAATGAACCTTGAATATATTATGGTTTTCCTATAACATATAACATGGTGGATAATCAGGTCCTGGAGATCTGTAACTTTGACTCTGCTCAAACTCTTGGTTGTCTAAATACAAGAGTAAGCACTGACTTTGCAAAACAGGTTTTTGGGTTTGGGCTGTGAAGGAACAAGTGTTGAAAAGTATTCTGAGATGTCTGTCCTGCTGCTGCCCATAAAGCTCTGTTGGGCCCATTGGATTTCTGTAAGATAGTCTGGGCTTCCATGGTCCAGAAACCTCTTGGGCAAAGGCTCCTAAAAATGCAGGTGGGTTCTTTAGCAGGAGCATAATCAGTTTGTTGTTCTGGTCCAGTGAAAAAGTCACAGCTGAGCCAAGTGGGTAATTCCAGTGAGGCCTCTAAACGGTGAAGTCTGCTAGGAGTCTGCTTTGGGAGTGACAGGAAAACGTGAGTGATATGTTGTAACAAAGCACAAACTGCTTCTCTGCAGTAAGTTGATGTCATGCTTTGTCAGAGTGGTTGGGAAGTGCTCATCAAGTTGCAACCTGCGACCTCTTGAAAAGCTACAGGCAAATTCTGCTGAGGGTCAGATCCTGGGACAAAGCCATCATCCTCATCCTTCCAGAAGACATCTTTATGAGATATTGTGCCCACCTGGACCTGCAGTCACTTCTTAGAAGCTGGCAGTCTGCCTCGATGGCTCACACACTTTGTTATAAGATGATTAAAGTCAAGACTGAAAATCCAGTCTAAGACGGCTGATGGCTGTTCTGCTGCTTATGGGATGCATCATCATACTACTGACCAGCTAAATGTATTACTGGCTGAAGCAAGACCTGTGCAGCAGCCTAGTGTGTTTCACCACATCACCCTTGATTTCATGCTAGCGCTCTGTTACCCTGAGCTGAAGAGTCTGGGTTCGAGTCTAGGAGCAGGAGATTCTAGCACAGTCCAAGAAGACCATCCACTCTCATTCCTCCACAGACCTGCCTAGAAACCAGTTGGTGGTTTGCTCTTCAGCAGAGTTTGGTAGCTTCAGGTGACAAGCAGAGCCTGCACTAGGAGGGCAAAAGGAGGAAGTTGGGAGGGACAGCACTGCAGCTGCCCCAGTTGGGCTCAGCAGAGTTTGCCAGAGCTTCTCATTACCCAAACTCTTGGACACAAGAGTTTATTATGTGAGCAGGAGGGAGCGTGTGCACCAGGAAATGCAAGCAGGAAGGAGCAGGCTTTTGAGGCTTTTTGTCCTCACAGGCATACAACTTCAGAGAGCTTACCAGCAGAACACTAACATCCTCTTGCCGTCATCATTAAGTCAACGTTCTGCCTATCAGTTTCACTGATCTATGTGAAATTAAAACTTATTTTTTTTAATTGTCCTGTCTATCAGGCTTTTTGAGTATCTCTTCCACTTGGTGGTGAATGAGTAAATCACAACAGTGTGAAGCTCCTCACAGCACTGAGAGGAGGAGCTGCTACTCAGGAATGGGAACAGCAGAATAGGGCATTTGTTTCTTATGGAAAAGGTACAGCACAGGGCTGAAAATAAGTTCTTACTTAATTTAACTAATGTCAGAAATTACTTAACTTCATCTCTTGCTTTCCTGTCTTGAAGTGTGAGTGTGATCTTTCAAAGTTACTTGCCCTCTTTTAATATCACCTTCTGTTTGCAGGAAAAACTATAAGAAAAACGTTTTAATCGTATAGTTTATTTGCAGCACTTATGGCTTTTTGTGTTTAATGCTATTCTCCCCTGCTCTTGGACCTCCAGAAGTTGAATAATCACAGGAATTTTATGACATCTGCTTATTTTTTATCTGTATTTTTTCCTAGACTGTGAAAGCACTAAACCACTTAAAAGAAAACTTGAAAATCATTCACAGAGGTAAGTTCACGTGTTTTCTTCTTCTTGCTTACAGTGCTAATGGCAAGAATTTGAAGCAAGCTTTGCATCAAGTCACAGTGTAATTAGCACAGGCCCTGCCACAACTGGGAGCATGGGGAGCAGTACAGATTCTGCATTGTGATCTCAGGGGTTGGTGGCTGTTTCCTTGCCCCTCTGATCCACGTTTTTCCATTCCAAGCAGGGGTTGGACTGTTGTACTGGGCTTTCAGCGTTGTTGGGTGGCTCACTCCATCTCCTGTCGCTGCTGGTTGGACCTTCAGTGGCCATGAGCACAGTCGGGGGCCATGTGCAGCAGTCACTATTGGTGCTGATTCTCTGCAGCTGCCCTTTGGGAAATTTAACCCTCCAGCTGAGACTTAACAGTTTAAATTTCTTCCCCTTACAGATATCAAACCTTCCAATATTCTTCTGGACAGAAATGGAAATATTAAACTCTGTGACTTCGGCATTAGTGGACAGCTTGTGGACTCCATCGCCAAAACACGAGATGCGGGGTGCCGGCCGTACATGGCGGTGAGTGGGGCTGAGCTTGGTACTGGGTGCCTGTGGGCTATGCAGCTTCCTGACCCTCTTCACCAGGCCTGGCTCCGAGCGTCTGCCCAAAGTGCCAGCTTGGTTCACATGTGATAAGCACTCCCTTCCCAGAAGAAACTACTCTAGAATAAGCAGTTAGTGAAGGGGACAGTCCACTCCCTGCCCACTGTCACCACCCCTCTGTTGATGCAGTCCAGGGTACTGTTGGCTATTTGGGCTGCAGGAGCACACTGCTGGCTCATGTGCAGCTATTTGTCCAGCAGGACCCCAAGTCCTCCACAGGGCTGTTCCCAGTGAGTTCTTCTCCCAGTCTGTACTCACATATGGGATCACCTCTACTCAAGTGCAACACCTTACACTTGGCCTTATTAAACCTCATTAAATTCTCATGTATCCACTTTTCAAGCCTGTCCGTATCTCTCTGGATGGCATCCCTTCTTTCTATTGTATCAAGTGCACCTCTCAGCTTGGTGGGGGTACACTCAGTCCCACTGTGTGTGTCGTTGATAAGGATGTTGAAGAGTGCTGGTCCCAGGACAGATTCCTGGAGAACACTACTCATAACCAGCCTCCACCTGGACATAGGGCCATTGACAACAACCCTCTGGCTACAACCATCCAACCAGTTTTTTATCCACACCTTTCAAAATTACAGTGATTTTTGAAAACCACTTTATTTCCAAAGTGTGCCATAACTTAATTCCAAGAGAATGTAATTCTGGAGAGCAGTGGTAGCAGCTCGCTAGCTCTGAGCTGTGGCTCCTGGGAGTCTGTCCAGCTTGTTTGTTTCCCTCCTACTCCCAGTGATAAGCACTGTGGTTGTGACTTTCAGAGCTGTCTGAGCGTTCAAATACACAGCACATCGGGCTGCTTTGAAAACGTATTCCTGGGTTTTACCTGAGTTTGAGGAGTGGCTTGTGTCTGAGCTGTTTGTCTGCTGCTGTAAATGTAACTAATTCCAGGGGCACTTTAACTCCTTGTGCCTCAATATGCTGAAAAATACTGTGTTTTCTGAACTGTCTTATCTACAGAGGTTCAAGAAAAAAAGAAAGATAATCTCTCCCTTCGAAAGTATAATTCCCATCTGGTCTGGCTAACAGCTTTCACATGGCTTTTATCTGACTGTGGTGTCCCAGGAAAACCTGTTTGCCCTAATTCTGATCTCTGCAAACAGGAGCCTGAGTTTCTGAGTATTTGAACTTCTCTATTGATTGTTCTGATAGCAAAGTGAGCTGGCTGGAATTGATGAAATCTGTTTTTGGAGACCACTGCTGTGGTAAAACAGCATGTGAAGTTCCAGAACCACCTAACTTAGTGAAATGGGGAGCTCTGTTTAAAGACCTGGGTGGTCTGGAGAGAGTTAGGGGCAGTCTCCTCTCTGAGCTCTTTTGACAAGTGTCTGGATTTTCTTGCAGGGAAGAGAACCAGTTGGAGCTGCTCAGTCTGCTGTGTTGATGAGGTTTAGGATGCTAGAGCAGAGGGCCCCAGGGTGGGATGGAGCTGGGGCAGGGTTTGTGATACCTTGCTCCCAGGCTGCCTGCTGCCCTGTCTAGGCAGTTCTGATTGCATCACTCGCGGAGTTAGGAATACTGTTGACTTTCCCCTATTCTCTGAGGCGTGCATCAGTTCTGTATATAGGGGTCTTGCTCACCACAGGGGCCACAGGGCCCCTACAGTTTCAGTGGATTATAATTAAGAGAATTCACATTCCTTTCACTTTTGCTTAGAACTGTGGGTAGATAGTCAACTTTGCTCAAACTATTGGTTTAATTACATGACAATAATTGGTGTGTTTGTGAATAGCTGTGCTTCTTCATTTCCCTTGAGACTTGGGTGAGTCAATAATACTTCTCGATCTCCCTCCCCTTCCGTATGCACCTTGTTCTTTGTGCATTTCTATCACCAATATAGGAGTGGGTTGAATTTTTAAATGAGAAAAATGTTTCAGTTGTGTTTATAAGAGCTTTGGCATGGTATATGGTTTGTGGGATGAGCCAGCAGCTGGCAACTGGTGTGGGAGACTGCTGGCCTCTTCCCTTCTCTCCGACTCAGTGACTCCTCTCCAAGTCCATGTGCATTCCCATGTACTGGGAAGCCTGGGAAACGGGGCGATGTCCCCAACAAGCAGACACAACTGCCAGCGCTGTGGCAGCAAAGGCTGATGCTGTAGTGATGCTGAATTTACCTGGAAGTGAGTCAGGTCCATCACACTCATTTGGAAGGGTAAATAATTGGCTTCAATGTGAAATAGGTGAAGAGTGCTAGCTAAGCTTCCATAGTGTACCTGCACTCAGCCAGGGTAAGTCTGACGAGGGCTGCTGGATGGTGCTCCGTGATGATGAGAGCGTGTTGCCTGCTCGGCCTCTGGCACTTGCAGTAGTTCTTGTAGCATGAGCACTTGCCCATCAGAGGAACCTGATAACACTGTGTTCACTGGAGCCAGATCCCCAAATAGCCATTGATAACAATAACATGGGACGTCTGCCCGTTTGACTGGGAGCGGGCTGATTGGGCAGCAGGAGCCACATCCAGCTGCTAAGCAGGTGCTTTGTGTTTGAGCCAAAATGGTTGGAGCTGTCATGGAACACAGCATGTCAGCCTTGGAGCTGCCAGTTCTGGAAAAGTTGTGTTGCTTTTGACTTTGAATTTCCATGTGGTCACTGCATTGAAATAAGGAGTAAATATGCCTTGTGTTCTCTGAAAGAAAGAAGGGAAGGGCTGGAGCCCCCCTGTCATCCCAGGATAGCTGGTCATGAGGGCAGTTTTTGTGGGCAAGCATGATGCTGAGCCCTCCTGAGACCCATTTTGCTGCCAGCACTGTGGATTTGCTCTAGGTGAGGTTCTGCACTGTGATCATGCTGGGCTTGCAAGCTGCTGCCAGCCCTGATTCTGCCAGCTGCTGCTCTTCTGCTTCATTGTTCCCCTGAGCCAGTTCAAGGATCAGCAGTAAGAAAGCAGGCCCTCCCAAAAGGAGATGGCATGTTTATGCAGTTGGCTTGTAGAGAAGGTGTAGAGCCTGAACGGTGGCACAAAAGAGGGGTGTGAGCAGGGCTCTGTCGGGGAGCAGAACCTGGTGCCCTGTCAGTGTGGAGCAGCTCTCAGTCAGCTTCGTTGCACTGCAATGTCAGCCCCTCCGGTCCCATCCTTCAGCTGTGTGCCCGGGGCATCAGTGCCCAGGGTGCTGGCTGGTGGCCCTGCCTCCCTGGTGAGCCCTGCCTTGTCTCCTGCCGCAGTTTCTGGGCTGGAGAGGTGCCATGCTGAAGGCGACAGTCTGCAGCGTTAACATCTTTTACCCTTTTTAATGCCCAAGGGATCCCAATTTCTGCGTCAGAGGGGAGTGATGAGGCCAAGCTGGAATGGATGCGGGATCCACGCTCAGGTGTCCTGCCTTGTCCCACTCTGTGCAACCAGGCACAGGCACCCTGTGCTGCTCTTCCTTGGCTGAGGTGGCATTGCTGCCTCTGTGGCCGTGGAGGCTGCATCCCCACATGCTAAGAGCTCGCACACAGTTTGGCCATGCACAGAAAAGGAGGAATTCCTGAGACAGGCAGCAGGGCTGTCCCTGTGCAGCTCTGTGGCCTCTTTGTGGGTGTGGGAGGAGGACTGTGGGGCTGGGATGGCATGGCAGAAACCTGGGTTTAGCTTCACATTCCTGACCCAGCGCCCGGGTTTTCATTGGGCTTTGTCATTCATTTAATTGAACAGGGAGCCTGCTGGTTTGACTTTGTGCAGCTGAAATCCTCCAAGATTCTCCTGATCCATGTTGTGTGCGTTGGATTTCTTGTTTATTTTTTTGTTTCATTTTTTCCTTTTGAATCTCAAACTTGGCACCCAGCCATCATTTCATGACTGAGAAAACAGATTTGAAGGGAAGCAGTGAGACGTGCAGCACCATCCCTGTGCGCTGCGCGGGCGACGCCGGAGCTCTGAGCACAGCCCTCCCCTCTCGTGTGCTGCTGATGTCACCCACATGCTTCTGCGGTTTCAGCTGAGAACATGCCTCTGCTTACTCATTCATAAGCTAAAATCATCCATGAGGTTTGCCCAGCGTGGGACTTCTCCTGTCCAAACTTAGCTCCTTACATCATGCAGGGCAGAGCCTGTGCAGAGCAGCGTGCTGCAGAGAGGTATGGGTACCTCGCTGGGGGGGAGGCAGCAAAGGGAGAAGGAAAGGGTCACACAGCTCCCAGGTCCACAGCTGTGCTTCTGTTGTCTTTGAGCTGCTTGGCTCCTGTTTGAGGCCAGGGAGGCATCCTGCTGCAGGAGGACCGTGGCGATGCCCATTGCTGAGAGCAGCAGTGCCCTGCATGGCTGTGGGAGCTGCTCGGCTGCACCAGGCAGTCCCAGCAGTCACCCTGGCACTGAGGTCTGGGTGCAGCTGAGTGTGGCCTGCACAGTTCTCCAGGATCAGAAATCTTCACATTGCACTGCATTTTTGCTGGACTCCTTTTTTTCCTGTGTATCTTGAAAGCTTGTGTTCTGGTTTCACATTAATACTGTGAAAAAATAACTGGGTTCCCTGCATTTCAGTCTTTTCACAATTACTTCAAGGATTTCAAGAGCATCCACACCAAAATTGCAGCCATCAGTGAAGTTCTGGGATGAAATTACTTCTTAAGAGCGCTGAAACAGCACCTTCCAGCCCTCTAAAACTGCTGCCTCTCCAGAGCTCAACCCTGTAACCCAGTGAAGTTTCTTGGAAGCCACGGATGACTGTGGCCTCTGTTTCTACTTTGTTTAAAGAATTAAGAAGTCCTTTCCTTGCCACGGCCTCTGTCCCCAGCAGGTACTTTCTGACTGAGGAAGTCACCTCCTAAGCTGTTCTTTGAGGGGATTAACAGACTGAGCAGTTTATGTCCTTGAGACAGATTGGATTGTGTTCTGTGGCTATGCTATACTCCCTCCTGGTGTTCAGCATTCTTTTGCAAACATAGACCCCAATATTGAACCCCAGCAGTGGATTGTATAAGGAGAGCATTGCCCAGCGACACACCTTTAATGAGGGTTCTTTTCTGGGATTTCATGCTCTCCTGTCCTTTTCTAGGATGCTGTCTGTCACCTCTGAGTGCTGCTTTTTCTGTTTCTGTTTGGATAAGTCAGCATGCAGTCAGAACCCAGCTTACCACGCAGCTCAGATCACACTTGTTCTTCAGGAACACTTGCATATCACACAGTCGATATTTTAATACTACACACAATTTAACAACTTGAATTTTGTATTTTCTGGTGGTTATTAGCTGTAGACCAAGGCAAGGCACCTTTGAGTCCCATTATAAATGCTGTCTTTTGCACTGAATTGGTCCTTTTAAGAACATAAGAAAGTTAAACTCCTGAACACTCTCAATTAAGCCAGTTGCTAATGCAAATTATCGATGCTTCTTTAGTCACAGTTCTTTAGTATGCAAGTACCGTTTTTAACAAGGTGATGAAGGTCACAAAGGATATATGGTGTCAACACCAGTAGGAACCCGTTGGCTTCATAAACCTTCCTTCCAATCTTTCCGTGCCCATTGAGAGCCCCTGGCTACCTGTCCTCTGCCCTGGGATCTTCCTGCTGCTGGAATCGAGGAGCTCTGTTAGAGAAGTCGGTGGGAGGAGATGGTGATCCCCTGCAAGTGGAAACCAGCGAATCTACCTGGGAAATGCTGCTGGAGAAGTTTTTAAATGAAACATTCTCTCGGAGTAAATACGTGAAGGAAATAGGAGGGGAGGAAAGGCCATTCTCTAGAAACACGATCTCTGCTGATAATCTCTGTGCAGCCACAGGCTGACCTAGGAGAGGGGAGGAACAGGAAATCAAAGAACAGAGGAGATTTGGGAAGGGATGTCTGAATTAAAAAGTAAAAGCATGGATGAATATTTTGGCTGCAATCTTTCTTTGTGGCGATAAAGCTCCTGTTACCACCTATATAGTGTTATTCATCCTTAGGTGTAGAAAAGGTGTGGAACCCAGCACTACTGCTTCTATCCCAGAGATAATAAATGGAGAAACAGGAAGAAGCTGCTTGTCCATGACCCCCACCAACAAAGACAGAATAATTTGTGTTCTCTGCTTCCCTCTCAGCTGTTCCACCCATCACACCATCTTGCCTTTGCTCTGCTATGTCACACTCTGGAGGAGCGCAGTCTCCTCCCGCAGCCAGCACAGGCTGCTGTGTGGGATGCTGCAGGGTGGTGAGGCACAGCCTGCCAGAAAAGTGGGTGCCCCATCCCTGGAGGCACTCAAAGCCAGGTCGGATGGGACCCTGGGCAACCTGAGCTGGTGGCTGACAACCCTGCCCATGGCTGGGGATTGGAAGTAGGTGATCTTTAAGGTCTCCTCCAAATGAAGCCATTCTGTGATTCTGTGATTCCTGTAGTGATTGGCTCTGCGATACAGACCAGAGGAAACAAAGAGTTAATCACTTTTTCATCAGTCACTTGGTAGTGGGCAGGAGGGGTATAACCTGAGAAAAATTTGATTGTGTTGTCTCACTCCTTGTGTGGATGAATTGCATCTGTGTTCTTAGAGCAAGGCTTGTGCAGCACTGAGGTCACCTTCTGTGAGCCCTCACACACCTGTGAGGAGATCCAGGAAGCTTACTGGGCTTCGCTGCATGTAAAAATCAAGATCCAAATGAAATTAGACACCTCAACTCTTTAGCAACCAGTAGCACAATTCATTGTCACCTCAGAGAGTGCCCCGAGTCATCCTGCAGAGCAGCACCAGCAGGAGCAGCTGGGTGCTGCTTTGTGACTCTGTGTCAGGGCTGCTGCTTGGCACCCAGCTCTGCTCAGGAGGCAGCAGGGAGGGCTCTGGGCACAGCAGGGCTTCCCCTTCTCTAGGAGCTTAGCCAGGTGAGTGTCCCTGGGAGGTGGGAGATGAGACCTCCCCTAACCATAGAGTGAGCCCAGCCTGGGGAGCGGTCAGGGAAGGAGCTCCCTTGTGGACAGGAATAAGACATTTGGAGGCGTCGGCGAGCAGGTGAGACTTGCATCCTAGCACTCTGGAGAAGGAGTTAGCAGGGGAGCAGGTCTGAGAGCCCAGCGGGTCAGTGCTCCCTTGCTGCCTGCTCAGCACACCGCTTCCCCTCCTGCCTGGGCTCTCACTGAGGTTGGCCATTGCTCCAACTCCATTGTGTGAGGCCCGTGCAGGGAGAGCCCTGAAGGAAGAACAAATTGCTCTTCTCTGCAGGAGTATTCTTGAGAAATACAGCAACGTGAAAAGGGAGTGGCAGCATTTTCCTTTACTGAACAGAAGAATTTCCCAAACTGTTTATTTATGCTCCTAAAGATGGTTTCCATTGCTATTGCACAGCCCCACAGGCAGCTGTTAAGCTGCCCTGTGGCTGCTGTGGCTCTGCACGGTGACACATGGTTCCCTGTGAGCACTGAGCCCTCGCAGGGCACAGCCCTGCTGATGAGAAAGCCGTGGTAATGGGGTTATCACCGCTGGGAAAACAGCACTTTCGTCTGGAGCACTGCCTAAACACATACATATTTGATCCGCTGGTTAACAAAGCAGCAGAAAAGCGTGCTGGGGAGCTCTGCCTCTTGCATGCAAGACTCAGATCCAGTCACTGTTGGAGCCGTGGAGGTCTATTAGCTCTGCTGCCTGGCTTGTAGCTCACTGTATGCTGTGCAGCAGAATTTGGCACAGACAGCTCTGAAGCCGCAGCTTCCAGATGTGCAGGGCTTTACCTGCTCCCAGCATCCACCAAAGTCAGGGCAGTCCCTGGGCTTCACATCCAGTGTTTCTCATTGCGTGCTGCTGTGTGTGAGGGGAGGTGGGCTGCAGTGGAGGCTGGCAGCTTCAGCTCACATCCATGTGTTTCTGTGGTGGAAGGGGAGGGAGCATTTACTTCCTGTCAGTTCTGTTCTGTATTTTGGATTCACAGATTGCTTTCTGGTGGCTCTTCATTCCATGTAACCTTTTTATTGTCTTCTACTTTGGGAACACGTTGGTTTAAGTAGCAAATAAGGATGTGTTAAGTACAGTTTTGTGCCATTCAGGCAGTTTTGAATTTGCAGTGTGCGCGTAGGATAGAAATTCCCTGATTATGTAAGTAGTGAAAATCCAAATCTGAGCTTCAAGAATTATGTTTTCCTAGAAATACTGTTTTTTCTTCAGCAACATAAAACAACTGAGAACTGCAGCAAGTTGTATGTGCATCTGTTCTTGTGTCCCACTCCAAATTGCATGTCTGCTTATCTGTGGGCTGGGAAGAGAGGGGACCATCAGCATTTCCCATTTTTTGCTCTTTTGTCAGTACAGATGCTGGTGCTTAGGTGGACACTAAGCGAAGGGAGCCCTGTGCCAGGCTGTCCCGTGGTGTATTCACGCTCTGCCTCTTCACACAGTCAGCAGCACATCCAGGGGCTGATCTCTGTCTCGACCATTTCCTTTCCTTGCTTGCAGTTGGCATTAGAAAGACATCCAGCAATAACTGAGGTCTGTCTGCAGTTCTCATCCCAGGTCCCTGAGTGTGATGGTTGGACTAGATGATCTTCGTGGTCTTTCCCAACCTTAATGATTTTGTGATTCTGTGACCTTGAAAGACAGCATTCAGGGCGTTTGAACCCAGCCTGTTTCAAAGTAGATGTTGTAACTGGGAGAGAGGGTGAGAAAACACAGCGATGGCACTGGGAAGGTGATACACTATCTAACAAGTCATTGTGTAAACAGGAAGGTAACAAAGACGTGTAGAGTCAGTCAGTCTTGCTGAAAATGACTTCTTCCCTTTCTCTTTGGGGTATGTTTGATAGTTCGATTGGTGACCTCAGTGTGTGCCCTTGCTAGAGAAGATCCTGCTGAATGAGGGAAGGGAAGAATTTGGAAGCACGTTTGGGGCAGCTTTGTGCAAGCAGAGGGTGGCAAAGAGGAAAGCTAGCAGCAGGACAGAGCAGCCAAAAGTGCCTTGGGCTTTGGGGCCAGGGAGATGCTGTGGGGACCTGGTTGTTTTCTCACACGCATGGTGGTCCACTGGAAGCTTGAGGTTGCACTAAGGGATTTTGCTGGTTGCATGGCACTCTTCAGTATGTCGTGAAATCTTACGGAAATGTAGCTCAGAGAGCAATCGGGGCTTTCCTAGTATTTCTTGCAGCTGATAATTAAGTATTGAATTGCAATTCAGGTCTCGCTATCATTGTTTGCAGTCAAATCAGAATGTGATCCTGTTTCTTTTGGCATTTTAATTATTACATTTGTAATAAAAGAGGCATTCTCATAAAGATGAGATGCGAAGGATTGAGAAAGTCCTGCTCCCTGGATAGATCACTCTGGGGTGCAGGTGTGCACCTTGCTGTCCACCTTTTCTGTGGGAAGATCTTTTGGATATTTGAAGGCCTGATAACATGAAGACATCACAGAATCATGAAGTCATTATGGTTGGAAAAGACCCCTGAGATCACCACATCCAACCACCATCCCATCACCGTAATGCCAACCAAACCACGTTCCTCAGAGCCACATCTCTGCAATTCTGGAACACCTCCAGGGACAGCAGTGTTTCTCTGTTGGGGTTGAATGTCATCCTGGTGGGATTAACTTATTTTTTCCAAGTTTGCAGATGTGTCTCATTCTGTCCTGCATGGCACAGTGTTTGCATGGTACTTCTTTCTGTTTCAGCCGGAAAGGATAGATCCCAGCGCATCCAGGCAAGGCTATGATGTCCGCTCAGATGTCTGGAGCTTGGGGATTACACTGGTGAGTGAGTAGGGCTTAGGCCCTCTGCTGCATGGCAGTTCCCTGCTGGGTATCACACGCTTGGCGGTGTGACAGAGCTGATTGTTGTCAAATGTGCTTGAAGTGAAGCCCGGCTCTGCTGCAGTGAAACATTTGTCTTTTATGAACTGGACACCTCCTGGCTCAGAAGGAATATAAATCCCTTCAAGGCACGTGGCTTGCCTGAGCCCCTGAGGATACATTTAGCTGCAGCTGTAGTCAGAGGTAGAGATGTGAGCTGGGAAGAGGTGCTGGATTGTAAATGAATTTTGTCTTCAGAATCTGATGTGAGGAGGGATGGTGAGCGTGGTGGTGCAGAAAGAGCACCCAGCCTTTGTGGTGGCCTCTCACAGCCCTGGTGTCTGGGGTACTCCAGTGCAGTTTGTCAGTTAATCGTGGTTCCCAGTTGCTGATTTCTGGCTAACCACAACACTGCAAAGTGCAAACACTGATTGCTTGAGAAGCTCTCCCATTCTCAGGGTGGTGAAGTAGAAGCAGTGAGTCAGTAACTTCTATCAATGGGCTGCCCTCCCTTGCAGGCATTTTAAAATGCTTGTTTTCTCGGGATCCCTTTTCCGTAGTGGTTATTATGATGTCTGGGAAGGGATGGAGGATTTTATTTTCGCACTTCTGAAGTATCTTCAAAAGACCATTGGTTCATTTTATAGCCAGTAGAGGAGAGACATCTACCACATGAAAGTTCAGCACAGCTGGGTTAAATATTAGCTGGGTAAGTTAGGACACAGTCATGATGTAGGTAGCAGAACTCCTTGTCTTTCTCTCAGCTGAACTGCCCGTAGGAGATGAGAGGGAGAATCTCATCTTAATTTTCCTTGGGGACCTTCAGGCTCCTTGTAGAGATTTTGTTACCCCAAAAGAACTTGGCATTGTGTAACCTGTCTCCTGCTGTTACTGTCTTCTTGCAGTATGAGCTGGCCACAGGGCGATTCCCGTACCCCAAGTGGAACAGTGTGTTTGACCAGTTGACGCAAGTAGTAAAAGGAGACCCACCACAGCTGAGTAACTCAGAGGAAAGGGAATTCTCCCCAAGTTTCATCAACTTCGTCAACTTGTGGTAAGCACTTGGAGTTGGGTTTTTTTTTTCATTGCAAAGTATTTTTCAAGTCATGTGCCAACACTTAGTTCCATGCTCCTGCACCAGCAGGAGGTTGAGGACTTTTCACATTTCTCTTCTTTGGAAGGTGATGGGAGGTTTTTGAGTCTTTCGTCTGAGTGGGATCTGAAGGATGGGCTTTTGGGAGCTGCTCTTCAGGGAAGAAATAAGGAGAAAACCTCTGAGAGTCACAAGACCCATGGCGGGAGATTTGCTTGGCTTGTGCAGCCTGTCCATTAGTTATTATACAGCCTTGGAACAGATCTGCTACTACCTTGCCTTCTCCAGGAAGAAGCCTGAGACACCTAGTAGTATTGTCTTTTGGTTGAGCTGAGGATCTGTTCTGGTCCTGCCTTTTGCACAGCCAAGCCAGGAGCCTTCCTGCCTGGTCGGACACGGTTCTGCTCAGCTGGCTGAAACCAAGAGCTTGCTCTCCTGCCTGTTTGTGCTGTTGGATTTGGCTCCAGATGACCCAAGAGAGGAACCTGCATGGCATCTGTGCTGAACAGCAGTGTTTGGAGAAGTGCCTCATTGGTCCGTTTGTACTTCACATCCATTCAAAGCTCCCAGGGCCTGCTGCTCTGGGACAGTTGCAGTGCACAGAGCATGGTTTTCAGTCTGTTTTTTGTTTAATCTAATTTTGTGAATAGGCAGAGTTCTGTCTGAAATATTTATGGTGTCCTTGTAGCAGCGCTGTAACAAACATTTTTCTTAGTAACTTTCAGTTAAGCACAGACTGATGTTAGTAAAACACTACTAGTCCTAAAGGCTGTGCTGGTGGGTGAGTGATGGCACTGATCCCCGGGGCATCACCCCACAAATGTGCATTTACTAATCTTCTATTTTTGTGAAGAATCAGGAAAAATGACAGAAGAATCATGCAGTGTTGGTGTCTGCTGGTGGTGATAGATGTGCAAGAAAAGGTTATTTTTGCTAATGTTAGAAAGTTGAGGGAGCAACGGGGAGCGCTGGTCGGGCAGTGTCTGTGTGCCCAGTGCTGTGGAGCCTTCGGTGGCCTCTGCTGCCTCCTGCTGTCCCACCACAGCCCGGCTGTGCCCTGTGCTGCAGGCCAGGAGCCAGCGAGCTGTGCCTGTGCTGGGGAGATGGCAGCTACATGGCAAGGCTGCAGTGTAGAATGGTGGAATCCCTGAGTGTGCCGGGTTGGAAGGAGCCGTTAGGATCACTGAGTCCAGCTCCTTGTTCCTGCAGGACCACCCAAAATCAGACCCCATGATTGAGAGTGTTGTCAGAACTCTGGCTGCCCACTGCCCTGGGGGGGACGATGTGGTTTAGCTTGCAGCTCTCTTAGGCCCATCCTTAGTGGGGTTTGTTGATCATTGTAGGGTCTGTGCTCATGCTGGCACCTGCACCCGTGTGGGGAGGGAGTCTGGTGATGACTTGCAACTTGGAAAGGGTGACTTTTGGAGGAAACCACGTTCCTGGACTTGAATGATCTGGGATGCTCTGAGTTCCTCCACAACAGCAGTAGATTCAGTATCTTGTGCTGTAAAAATGTATGTTTAATGTCTGTAACCATTTTCTCAGCCCTACCTTTTCCTAATTCTCTTTCTGCTTTCTTTAGCCTTACAAAGGACGAGTCCAAAAGGCCAAAGTACAAAGAGCTTCTGGTGAGTGCAGAGTATGCTTGCTGAGCCCAGCTGCTGTGGCTGTGCACAGCACAGGGCAGGGCCGGGTCACATATCTGTGTATTCTCAGCTGATGGAAGTAGTGCATTCAGCTCTGCAGCCTGAAGGACAGCACCGCCTCCCTGCCAGCCTGTCAGGCTTGTGTGGTTCATATGATGTCCAAGATTGTTGGTGTCTGTCAGTAAATATCCAGATCTAGGAGCTAGGCGAAGTTGGAGGTGCCATATTGGAGTAGGTTTTCTAACCAGACATAGCTGACCCATGTGGTCTCTGAATTGTGCAGGATTGGGTAAGACATGTAGGGTGTGCCCTGCAACCTCTGCCTTGGCTTGAGATCCTGGCAGGGGCACTCAGAAGCCCTGTCAGATTGCTGGCAGACGCTGTCACACATCACTGCCTCCAATGTATGAACCACACCGCGAAGGAAGGAGGTTGGCTGGGCTTTGGGTTTGGATAAATCACACTTGGCAGCCACGTATTTTTATGGAACTCTGTGCATTGGGAAGCCACGCCTCCAGAGAATGGGGGAAACCTGTCCTGAGTGCCTGATAGTGTCAGTAGGAAGGGAGTTTGCCTGGTGTCCTGGCCCACAGAGTCACCATGTCATTATTTCCCAGCTGCTGTCAATTAGAGCCAGCCAGTACGGCCTGCTGGGCAAACCCGAGGATCAGAGTTCAGAACTGTTTTGGGATCCTCACCTCTCGATCGGCCTCCCAGTCATGTCTCCCTGTTGTTATTGTCTCTTCATTGCTGAAATGGCTGATGATGAAGTCTTTAATGAAAGTATTTCAGTGTGTCTCCCGTGGAGTCTCATCCCACCTCTTTACTGCATGTTTAAGATAAGGATACCTCACATGCAAAAAGCCACGGACCAGGCCATGTCCTGGTGTCCTGCACTCATTGCCAGGCACTGGGGCCTTGCACCAGGCAAGTCTATATGCTGTGCTTGTATCTGGGGTATCCAGCCTGAAAGGCGAGTTTAGTAACCTGCTTGTTTCTCTATCTGATTCCAGAAACATCCCTTCATTCTGATGTATGAGGAACGCACAGTGGATGTTGCATGCTATGTTTGTAAAATCCTGGATCAAATGCCAGCAACTCCCAGCTCTCCAATGTATGTCGATTGATATTGCTGCTACGTCAAACTCTAGAAAAAGGGCTGAGAGAAAACAAGCTGTAAAGAATTTTCATCACATATTGCAGTGTTTTTAATGCTCGCCCAGACACCATGTGCAATAATATTGGTGTTATTTCCATCCTGTCTGTATACTGTTGTCACATATAAAGTGCATCCCTGTAATACCTGATCACACAGTGTTAGTGTTGGTCAAAGAGAGACCTCATCTGCTCTTTTGTGGACATATTCATGAAATGTGGAAATAAGTACATTTATTTGTTGACCGTGATTGGATAGCACCTAAAATTCATTTCTAGACTCAAAACTTGGAGACTCCTCAGCAGCTACTGGAAAGATTTTTCTCTCAAATTCTTCCAATTGTTGTTTCAAGTAATAATAAAAAGCAAACAAACAAAAGTTAGGCGTTGTCTGTCTGAACATTAAAAGACTTTGCCTGGAGGGAGAAGAACTTGCTTAACCAACGAGATGCTTTGTCTTCTGGAGCTAGAAAGGCAAAGGAGAATTTAATTCTTCACAAAGTGCAATAGATTTACCGCTATGAAATTCTGTTGCTTTACAGTCGCAGCGTACTTTCTGGGGACAGTGTGCTCAGCTGAACTTCCTGTTAAAAGAGAGATCATGTTAAATATAGTGAATATGTCTTTACCAAAAATATGTCGCGTTGAAAGAGGCTAACATTAAACTATTCAGAGATGGGACATAATGTATTCTTTCTCCTTTTACCAAGCCAGCCACTCTTCACTCTTAACTAGGCGTCCTGTAAATTGTTACCTGGTAAGATAAGACCTTTGATCTGAAGAATTATTAAACTACTCGATTGAATTTAACCCGCTTTGTGACCTGATTTATAGCTGCACAGCGCTCACCACCAGCTGGCTTTGCTTTGACTTCGACAAGTGCTGTTCACAAAGTCTGTGGCTGTTTTAATGAGCCAGAAATGAACGTCTGCAAATCATAGTCAGTGCTTCTCATGCTCTTCACTGTTCCCAGCTCTGCTGCTAGCTCCGTTTCCTTGCCCACAGCCCAGCCAGCAGCACTGCCACTTCCCAGCCCTGCGTGTCCCTAGCACGGCCAGACCTCAGCAGTTCCTTCTCAGCACTGTGCAGGATGGCTGTCCTGCCATGCTGAGTCTGTGCCCGTTGTGCTGCTGCAAATGTGATGCTCTGCTTGGTTGGAAGCCTCGTTCGCCTTTTGGGTGTATGTAGCCTCTTGTTACCCTGGGAAGCTCACGTTGTTGTACTTTAAAGCGAACCTTGCTGAGAACCTTACAAGGTAGCAGAGGTGAGGGAATGTCAAACCCCTTCTGGGTTTTCAATTGACCCAGCAAGACCAGGCGAGGTGTTGGACTGCCCAGAGCTGTGGGTGCCCTGTCCGTGGAGGTGCCCAAGGCCACAGGTGGGCCCCGTGCTGCCTGAGCTGATGGGCAGCCAGCCCATGGCAGGCATTGGAACTGGATGAAGTAGATCAGCTGTCATTTTATCTTCTAAATTTGGCATCTTTTTCAGAGATTATTTTTTTTTCTGAGCACTTTTTTTCCCCCTCCAAACTACTGCAATTCTCAGACATTGGGTAGCATGCTGGGGATCAAATGGAGGCTATGTGATTTCCAGTTTGAATTGTCCACTTTTCAGCGCTCCATACGACTTTGCCAAAATGCGAGCAGCCCACGTGAAGCTTTGGCAGAGGGATGGATATGCAGAGCAGTGCGCACACAGCAGCAGGAGATTTGCCCGGATGGGGCTTCGCACTTCGGTGCCACCGGGACGCAGCGGGAGCACAGCGCGTCCCTGCCCCTGCTCCTCGGCTGGGGAAGCGCGGAGCCCAGGCCACGCCTGTGAGGCCCGGCAGAGGGCGCACTGCGCTGCGTCCCCAGCTGCGCTCGGCTGAGGCTGTGTCCCCAGAACCCGGGCAGCGCTCCTGCAGCGCCAATGGGGCAGCGCTGAGCTCCGCAAGGGAAAAAAAAAAAACAGAATTTCCTGCAGTGAGCGGTGCTCTGGTTAAATCAGAGCAGGTCCGTAGTGTGGCTGCAGCAGTAATGAGTCGGAGCCAGGCGTGGGCTGTGCGGTGGCACCGCTGTGCAGAACGCGTTTAATATGCATCGATTTCAGCTATTAAGGGTGCACCATTTATTGCAATGTATCTTTATAAAAAAATAAGTGTATAGTGTTCAGAAGCCGTGGAAATAGTGTAAGAACTGTACATTGTGTACTCTGCTTACTTTTTTTCTTCTTGTACCATAGGAAAAAAGATGTATAAAAATGATCACAAAGCCGATGTGCAGGGATGTTGCCTTATTGTCTGTAAAATGGAGCTCAGGAACATAACTGCTTCAGAGAGCTTCAGAGTATTTTATCCGGTATCCTGGTTGGACTTCCTTCTCTATTTAAGATATTATACATGGATCAGAGTGTTTATGTAATAGTTCTATCCTTTTGCCTGCAGGTCAGTTGTAATAAAAATAGGATGCGACTGTGCCCTCGTTATTTTCATTGTGTCAGGTCAGACTTAAGTGGGGAGATGTGTTACGAGCCAGAGAAATCCCTGACTTCCAGCCCTTCCTCTGGGGGAGGCGGAGGGGCAGAGGTGGCTCAGGACATCTTGTCCCTGTGAGGAGGGCTGGTGGCTGCAGCCACAGCCTGGGGAGAGGGCAGTGATGCTCACAGCCTCGCAGGCTTCTTTTATGTATGGGACATCTATGATGTGTTTATGATGTGTTTATGGGACTCCAAGACTCTAAGGTTTTGATGAGTTCCACTGTGCATGGACATAAGCAGTATGGATGGGCATGGGCACCCTGACTACTTCATCTGTAGCATTTGTGGGTTGTGCCGTATACATATCTACTCATCTTTGCTTTGCCAGCCTTCCTTCCTGCTTTGTCTCCTCTGACTGCTTGGTAAGAGGCCTGGGTTCCCCTCACAGGCACCACTTTGCAAAAAAGCTCAATTTTCACTATGAATCTAGACACGGACCCCAAGCGTGGTCATTGCTTTGAATGTGTGAAGGGCCCTGGGAAAGATGGAACAGAAAGCAGCTCCTGACTTTTGCCATTTTGCTTAAGGCTGTGCAGACAGAAGCTGAAGCATCAGCTCCATTTTCTGGTGGTCACTGTGCCACTGTTGTACTGGGAGTAAAATACAGAGCTGGCTGTTGGATGGGACCGTGGGCTGTCTCCCAGACATCCCACCAAATCCCTCAATTCTTTCTCTGCTTTTTGGAAGGAAAGGTTGCTGCCACGGCCATCCATGGAGGCAGTTGCTCTCTTGGCCAGATGGGAATGCACCTTGATGGAGCCAAATGGTACAGCAGCATCCCAGTTTGTGTTTGGCTGGATATTGTGAGAAGAGGAGGATGTCCTGCCTGACCTTCCAAGGAAGACATCAGACTCAAGATGGATTGAAAACCTATGTGCAGCACACCAAGCAGTTCTGCAATGTTCTGACTATAAATGGTTTGTCTTGAGAGGGTGTTTATGAGGGCCATCACGTATTTGCAGAGCTGTTCATGAGCACTCCTAGACCTGCTGACCCAGGAGGCATGCTGAGAACTCCGGGATCTGCAAAAGCATGACCCAGAATGCTGCTTGTGCCAGCAAACACACCTCAACCAATTGATGATGCTTTAAGAGTAACAATACCAAAACATGGAGAAAACTGTGATGGTTGCATTATAGGCTGCTGTACCTCAGCCTTCTGTATATGTCAGACCAATCTCCTAACTCCCTGCACCAGGATCCCGTGTCATCCCTCTACCTTTCTTTCCCTTCTGCTTCCTTCCTTCCTCCCTTCCTTCCTTCCTCCCTTTCTTCCTTCCCTCCTTCCCTCCAGGTTCTGGGGACTCCACATCACAGTGATTTCCTGAAGACATTTGCAATTGATCCTAGTTCCGAGATGTTGGTGGAAACCATCCTGAAGTGCAGCCAGTTCCTGGTTCCTGCAAGAATGCATGCTCAGCAGTGCATTTCCAGTGAGTGGTGCTAGAACCATTTCCTTGCACTGGCTCAGCTTGGCACTAGGAAGGGGAATTGCTTGGAAGAGCTCATCCAACGGAGTGGGAGAAGTTCACATGTCCCTGGATTGCTCTTTCTTACTGCTGAACAACTCAGGAAGTGCTGAGCAGCTTCTGATGAGGCCCTCTGCTGCTGTAGTGCACCTGGGCTCCTTGTGGCCAGCTGGGAGCTTTGCTTTGGCATGTTCAGCTCTAACAGCAATTACCTAACAAGGCCATAACCATTACTTGCTTTGTTCTAGCTTTCTTAGAACTGTGTGATGTAACACGCAGCTATGTATATATTTTGTAACTAATAACTAGTAATTATGAGTAGTTACTCTGTGTAGGAAGAGCCAGCCCTGCCCGCGGTGAAACACCGCATAGCAGAAGCAGGGCGTGGGGTGCGGTGGGACCTGAGACGACTGCACAGGGGGATCAGGGAGCCCAGGGCTGCAGGCAGCTCGGAGGTGGTGGTCACTGCTCACAAAGAAATGTCACTGGGGTAGGGTAAAACCTTACTTAAAGCCTTAAACAAAGAGGGCGTATATAAAACCCAGAATGGGACATCATGGGATCTGCTGCTCTGCTGCAGCAGGAAGCAAAATCCCTGGACCTTAAATCCCTTGGGAAGGGCTGTGTGGGAAAACCAGACGGGCACATCCAGGGGTGCTGGCTCTGGAGCAGTGGAGCAGCGGGCACAGAGCAGCCCAGCACTGCCCTGCACGAGGGCTCGGAGCAGTGGGTAGGAGCGCTGCCAGATGCAGAGCACCATGGCATGGCACAGGGCTGCAGAGCTCGGCTCAGCCTAGGGGGTTTATCACAATGGGGTTTTTAATGCAGTGTATGGTTAATGAGATTAAAAGCCACACTTAGGAACTAGCTGGTACGTCACCTACATCTTCTCTGGTTTTCACCTTTCTGGATCAGTGTCTCTGGATCATCCCACATTTTGGGACAGGCAGGAAACCTCCCCTGCAAGCAGGCAGAAGTGTCCTGGGAAAACTCTGAATTGAGGGAGCGGTGTGGTGAAGCTGGACATGGTCATGAGTGGGTGTGGGGAGAAGGATCCCCTCCGGGAGCACAGATCTGTGCCTGTGTCGGGAGGATTTGAGACAGAGAGACCCAGGAGATCCCCACAGACACAGGGGAAGGGCTGCAGGAGTTGCATATGAATCTTCAAGTATAGATTTTCCTTTCTGGGCAGCATGGTCTGGTGGGTGACAACACTGCCTACAGCAGGGATTGGAACTATTTGACCTTTAAGGGCCCCTCTGACCCGAGCCGTCCTATACTGCAGCCGTCAGTTTGTCCTGAGAGGATGGATACCCATCTCCTTCAAAGGCAAACATCTGTAAGGAGGGGGGGGACTGGGGGGCTGATAGCTGTCCTGCCCCAGGTGGGCAGAATCAAGCGTCAGACTGCGAGCAGGCGGAGCGGCAAGGCAAAGGGGTTTTTAATAACGAAGGTGTTGCTGGTAACATAGTAAGGAAATGTGCTTGTTTACAAGTTTGAAGCTGACAGCATCCCTTTAAATAAGGAAATACATTTGTTGAGAGGAGAAAGTTACTTGGAAAGCCCTGTACAACGGCGCAGTGTAGCAGCTAACACTACTCTGATTCAAGTGCTATTAATATTCTCCATGGAACGGCTTCTAAAAATTCCTCCTTTAGAAAAAGGAATTTGAAAAAAAAACGCAACCTGTGATCGTCTATCCTAGCAGTGCACTGTGACCATTTGTACAATAGAAAAGTGATGCTTTAAATAGTGACTCAAAAGCTACCGCCGTGTTCTTTATACAGCATGCAACATCGCCACGAGCCGGGGACGCAGTGGGGCTGCGGGGCTGTTTGGTGTGCCCATGGTGCACCTCCACAGCGCCGCGTCACCGATGCACTGTCCTTCCAGTAACACAAATATTAAATACACTCAGTCTGTAAATAGTTTAACAATCTTTGTCAGCAACAATATTTACTTTGGCAAAACCAGAATTGCAAAGCCGACGTGCCCGTCAAAGAGTCTGCAGCAAGTTCTTTGGTGGCAGCCAAGAAGTGAAGCGAAGGCTCCTTCTCGCTGGAGCCTGAGGAAGGATATTGCACAGAGACTCACAGGAGAAATGCTGGTGACTTCAAACTGGAGGCATCACTGCAGGAGAGCATCCATCTCCGCTGGCTTCAGAAGAACGAGCTCCTCTAGGCTCAGTGATTCACAGCTGTTCTCCAGACAGCCTTGCTCTGAGCTGGGTGATGCCGGAGTAAACTCAGGAGAGAAGAAAATTGCTGCTGAGGATCAAGGAGGAAGGGAAGAAGGAAGCCTTCTGATGGCAGAGAGCAGAGACAGCAAAAGTAGATGCTCACACAAAATCACAGCCCCATGAGGGCCTGCTCAGCCCTGCCCCATGTGCAGGAGGGGGGCTGTTCCTGATGGCCCTGCTGGGTGGTGAAAAGCCACCCCACACTGTGGCTCTACAGGGACAGCCCCTCCAAAGCTGTGCTGTATTGTCCATATGACCTGCTCCTACCTTGGACCACAACACATTACACATCTCTATCTGTACCACACGAGCTGAGCCACGCCAGCTCCACTAGAATGCCACATCCCTTCAACACCTGCACTTGTGGCCTGAATGGCTGCCTCTAGCATCCACACCTTGCTCCAAGGTCTCAGTCTGCAGCCTGACTCAGCTCAGACTGTAGCTGGGACAGCTCTCTTTTGGCCCCCCAGACAGTCTGAGAACATCCCAAGGCACCACCATGAACATGGTAGGCTCCATCTCTCGCTTGCTCATACAGTTGTGCAGGGACTGGGGCAGCACAGCTCTGGGGCTTTGGGGGTTGGAGGAAGGGTACAAGGTGAGTCTGGCTGTACACACGGGTGTGCTTACTGCCCTGGCTGGGCAGAGCCCTCATGTCTCCCTGCTCCCAGCCCTCCTGACCTGGGCAAGGCTGAGGGGAGCCCTGCAGGATGGCAGGAGGGAGCATGACAGCAACCTCTGTGTGCTTGCTTCCCTGTTGCTTCTCAGGTGAGCTCGCCTTACCACGTGGTTTTGTCGTGAGCTGCTCCAGTTCTCATGGGAGTGTCTGCTAAAACTGGGGGGGGAAAGATAATAGAACAAAAACAAAGTTATAGACAGCTGTCAATCTAAAGGAGTGTTGATAAAGGCACTTGGTATCCTTTGTGAAAATGTGCCAGTGGAAGAAAACCGAAGTACCAGAGCTGTTGTGCTGTCAGTTTGCAGTAACTGAAAATTCAAACAAGTTTATTCGCTGGGAAAATGGCTCCAGTTTCCCCTGAATGTGGCGTGTCAGCCCTACGTGTTCTCCAGCATGATGGAAACACTATGCTGGCTGCTGTGGGCTCACAGTATTCTGCCTCCACTGCCCTCCTGTTCACCACTGCTGCAGGTGGAGGTCCATGCTGGTGTTTAAATTGAGATCAGTAACATCCAGGAAATCAATGTTGAAGATGCTGGGGCCTGCAGGAGTGAGTGAGCTGAAGCCAGTGGCGGAGCTGGGGGGGGTGAGGTCCAGCCACTCCATCGTTTCCCATGGAGATTCGGTGAAACTCATTTGTAAACCGGAGCCATCAGCAGGGGAAGGGGAGAGTTGCGTTTCCATGGGTGAGAGGGGAGTCTGTAAAATCTCCTGGGATGTGAGCAGTTCATCTGCGGCTTTGCTGGAGAACCCCTCTATCATCCCCTCGAAGTGAGACTCCTCTCCTCCCATCTTCAGCAGGGTGATTTCACCAACTCTCCCCAGCGGGCTGTGGGCATTCAGTAGGACTTCAAGGTGAGCATCACCACCACCTGGACAGTGCTCGAATGGCAGCTGGGTGGAGGAGACCTGTTCGAATGGAGCAGACGACTTTGGGAGCGGAGTGCTGGAGTTCCCTGTAGACACTGTTATCTGAGGTACTTTCTGGAGGCAGGACCGATCTTCCTTGGCATTGGCTGGCATTTCTGTTCAACAAACAAGAGGGAATTGAGGTGTTCTGGCAGCCCTTGTCACTGCTAAGCAGGAGGCACTGCTGAGGCCCCCGAGCAAGGCTCTTGGGCTAGGCATGCCTGCAGGGACCCACACCCTGTAACACCATCCCTTTGGCATCACCCACCCATCCTCGCTGTGGGAAGCACCTCGCATTCCCTCTTCCTGATCTCAGCTCCCCCAGTTTTTGAACCCATTTCCAGGGCACAAGCACTGGCAGTTGTCCCCATGGGGATGGGCGTGGGTTGGTCATGCATTAAAAAGGGCACAGGTAGCAATCTGCACAGGGGAGGGCACATCCTGCTCTGTGTGGGAGATGGCACTGGAAGCAATGGGAGAGGAGGGGCAGCAGAGGCTCTGTGACACACTGCCATCCTTTCTGAGCAGGTTCCCAAGCCCAGACTCCTGCACTGATCTCGGGCATCTGTGGACACAGGCTCTGGCAGGCTTTTTCACCAGCACAGGCCCCATGTAATTTTGGAGTCAATCTCTGTGTGGGCTCCTGGTGTAGGGCAGCAAATGAAAGCCATACCCAGCTCAGGCAGCTCCCGGAGGCATGCCAAGAGCTCAGGGACCCGCAGACCTACACCTGATAGAGGGGAAGACCTGGAGGGGTCAGAGAAGCAGTGCGTACCTCCGCTCTCAATCAGCACGTCCAGGAGTTCGTCCATCTGCTGACTTCGAGTCATCTGCTGCAGCAAACGGCAAAGAGGAGAGTAGAGGGCATTAGGAGGAGAGTCCCCCCGGCCACGCACCAAGTAGGTGGCTCTGGACCCCACAAGAGATGCAGGGGTATGGCAGTGGCATTCAGATGAGCACTGGGAGATCAAGGACAAGTGCAGCAGATCCAGACAGCACTGCAATAGGTTCCCCCTGACCTGCAGCCAAGCTGTGCTCAGCAGCAGCTGCAGACTGCCTCTCCCCAGAGCAATGAGGACACAGATTTTCTGGACCTGGCACCTAGCACTGACACATGCCTGCTCCCACTTCCTGCACTGGGAACAATGAAACAGCATCCTCTTCTCCCTGACTGCAGACTGCAAGGACTGCCCACACATCTCGCAGCCAGCATAAGCCAGTTTTCATCACTGTCAGTGCTATTGCTCCATGTCCTAAAAGCACCATCATGACTGGCACTGAGGCTGCTAACAGGCTCTCATAAGAAGTGATGGGTTTGCAGGTGGTGGAGAAAGTCTTCCCCACAGAAGCAGCACTCCAGGATATGGCTAAGGGCAGCAGATGGTCTGGGGTGGGATTTTACCAATGGGCTACAGAGGGTAGGTGAGGTTTCCTGGAGAGTGGCTCAAGGATCTGTTTGTCACATAGCACCGAGCACCTCAAAGAGGAGTGCCCCTGAGTTTTGGAGCATTTGTGTGGCATGCCAGGACACCAGGCAACTTTCACTTGCACAAACCCCATTTAGCATGGTGTCTGACTGCTCCGTGGTAATCAGGGGACCTGATCCAGATTTATAAATATCTGAGGTGTGGCGGCCATAGCGGTGAGGCCAGTCTCTTTTCAGTGGTACGTGGAGACAGGACGAGGGGAAACGGACATCAGCTGCAGCATAGGAAGTTTTGCACGAATGTGCGTAAGAACTTCTTCACGGTGAGGTGACGGAGCACTGGAACAGGCTGCCCAGGGAGGTTGTGGAGTCTCCTTCTCTGGAGATACTCAAGTCTCGCCCGGACGCCTACCTGTGCGACCTGGTGTAGGGAACCTGCTTTGGCAGGGGGGTTGGTCTCGATGATCTCTAGAGGACCTTCCAACCCCTACAATTCTGTGATTCTATGATTTAGTAGCTTTCCACAGAAAAAGCTTATGGAAAAAGGCCTGTACTCCTCAGAGACCCCATAGAGGGTTGTAGTCCCTGCAGCTGCCTTAACCACTCTGCACAGCTCTGGCTCTGTTGAAAGTAAAAATCATGCAGTTACTTGCTTTATTGCATCCTTATAGGGTGGAGGGTACTTTCCCTCTCAGAGGGCTGTGCTTGACTTACAAAAACTTGGGGATGGAACTGAAAACTTTTGACTTGCCTGTGTAGTCATCAACATGGGGGAAATACAGGGAAATGAAATCAATGCACAGGGAAAAGATTCTGCTCCTCAGCATGCAGGACACTCTGTGTCACCTTAGCTGAAACCAGGAAGGAAAACTAAGGGTGTTGTGGGTCGGATCAGCTCACAGTGCCTGGTTTCTGGGCAGGAAACAGAGGGGAAATAACTCCTTGGCTGAGCTCTGAGGACCCCAGAAGGATCCAGAACCATGAGCATGGTTCTCCAGAACTCAGCTCAGCTGTAAATGTGCAGAGCAAGAGAGAGAGTGGCTGCATCCAGGATAGCAATGCTCCCCAAGCCATAAGCTGCCTCTCACCTCCTTCTTTTGGGGACCTTCTCTGTCACCACTGGTTTTGGGAGATCTCATGGAGCACAGGCCAAGGCAGGCAGCCCAAAAGAGTCACTGCCAGGTCATCCTACAGGCCTTCCCCATGCCCATGCCAAACTGCATACTGGTGCCAGCTTTTTGCCAGGAGGAGGCCATCTCCTTCCAGGAGGGACCTTACCCCTCACCCAAAGGTCTGGTGCCTGCTAGCTGCTGTTCTTCCTTGCCTTCAAGCCCACAGGTGCCCTTCATGAGGAAAGCCCAGGATAATGATTTCACAACCAGGATGAGCAGCAGGGCACTGCAGAGCCACCCCCTGAGCATGCCCCCTGAGCATGGCAGTGGGGAAAGAGCTGGAGGAGCCCTGAGGTGCTGTTCCTCCTGCTGTTGCTCTGTGTCTGCCTGTTTGTTCAGAGCAGCCCCACTACCTCTCTTGGAGTACTGTTCCACAGTACTGCACCACTGCACCACAGTGCAGTCCCACTGCTTGTTCCACCTACAGCTCTGCACACCACCGCCTGTCCCACTGCAGCACTCTCTCTGCCTGTCTCACCCCTACAGCATTGCTCCTCTCTGCCCATCTCACTGACAGACCAACTGCCTGTGTCCTGTACATCACTGTCCTCATGACAGGCTGCATCCTACTTTGTCACCCTGCAGCCCTGCCACACTCACACAGCACACTGCTCCGTGTGCAAGCTGTGGGACTGTGGCTCAGGAGCTGTCCTGTGTGAGTACTGGGTGTTTCACAGTAGGTGCCGTGCTGCCCCAGGTAGGGTGTTGGGATGAAAGAGGACTGTGATCAGTGGCATTTATGCTACTTTTGTATGTTGGCAGCATGTGCCCCTCTACAAGCTTTCACACTCATCCTGAGGGCTGAATGAGGAGTGGAGACACTCAAGGGACCACACTGCTGTGCTAGTGGCATGAGGGGAACAAGCTCCTGATTGCAGACCCCAGTGGCAAGTCCTGCCCTATTCCCAAGAAAAGACTTCCCATATGATCGGGAGAATTGCCCTCCTTCAACTCAGTGGTCAAAATACACTGTTGCACTGTTAGCAGCTGCAATGGCTTAGCAAGATGTTGATGAGCCCTGCTGTGCTGTGGCAGGGCTCCCCCAGGAGAGTAGGGACCTCCCAGCAGCTGAGGGAGCTGTACCGGTGGTTCCCCATTGTGGATTGAGCTGTGCCAGGACTCCATGGGGCAGAGGGAGCTGCGCCAGGTCTTCCCCAGGTGGAAGGAGCTGAGCCAGGACTCCATGGGGCAGAGGGAGCTGTGCCAGGGCTCCCCTAGAGGCACAGCAAGCTGAGCCAGAGCCTCTCCTGAGGGGAGGGGGAGATGAGCTAGGGCTCCTTTAGGGCTGAAGAAGCTGTGCCAAAGCTTCCCCAGGGCAGAAAGCTGTGCCAGGTCCCCTCACAGCAGGGGGAGCTGTGCCAGGACTCTCGCAGGGCACAGAGAACTCTGCCAGTGCTCACTTGGGGCAGAGGGAGCTGTGCCAAGGCTCCATGGGGCAGAGGATGTGTGATTGGCCCCCCAGGGCAACTGGATGTGGAGGCAGCAAGGCTCTCTAGGAAATGCCCTGCAAAGGACCCTGCGGTGCCATCAACTTCCAACCCATTCTCCATCTCAGCTATTCTGTGCCCCTACAGACAGCTCATTGTGTTCCTGCGGCCCCCTGGGTGCCCATCAAGATGCCAGCACTGACAGAAAATTGCTCAAACAGAGACATCTGTGTGAATGCCCACAGACCCGTGTGTGCTCACTACAGAGATGACAGCTGGGGTGCTCTCCACTTACCGATGCCGTGCGAAGGCAACTGCTGGTCTGGGGCGATGCGCTGCGCCCTTCTGCCTGTGAGCCGGGGGACACTGCCAGGAGATAGTGGCTGTTGGGGGATGGCGGCAGGCTGATGTGCTGAGGGCTCTTTGCAGCCCCGAGTGGAGAGTGCTGGGGGGAGCACTGCGGGCTCAGGAATGTCGAGGAGGTGATGGTGCTTTGCCCTGCAGGCTCCAAGCAGTGGCTATTTACAATGTGAGACAGCTGCGGCACCCCACAGTTACTTAACTTATCTGAGCTGCTGGCTTGGCCTTTCAAGGCAGTTTGTTTGGATGCAAATGGGCAGCTGGACACTGCATTTTCTTGCTTGATGGGGACGCCAAAGAAATGCTGGGAGGGCTGTTGTTTCTCCTCAAGGCCATTGCTTCTCTTTCGCTTCTGCAGCTGCATCCTTAGCTCTTCTACCTGCCTCTGCTCTTGTTGCAGCTTCCACGTCAACTCATTGATGACCTTCTGCTTCTCCACCAGCATCTTGTCTTTCTCTGTGTCAATCCCTTCCAGCTCCAGCTGGATGCTCCCTCCATTCATGCTGCTCAGCAGGCTTTCCTCAGCAGTACCATGAACTGGAGATGGCTGAAGACCAAACTGTGGAGAAGACATGGGCCCGTCGTTGAATGTGTCTGGCAGAGAGCCGCTCACAGAGAGGTCAGAGGAGGCTGGAGAGATGGGTGGAGTGGAGCTCGTGCTGCCGAAGTGGTAGAAGCCATTTGATAACATGCCTGTGGAAGACTGCGACTGGTAATTTGACAAGGTGCTTGTTGGAGTGACTGGAAAGGTGACAGTTGTGATCTCACTGAAATTCGGCACTGCATTGCTGCTGCACTCCTGAAAGGGCCGTAGCCGTTCCATCAGTGCTGTTTTGGTACCTGATACAGGCAGGCCTCTTATTCGGAGCTGCTGTCTCAGTTCTGACACCTAGAAGAAAAGTCACCAACAATCATTCCCAATGCTTTCCCTTGAAGGCAAGCGCTTTAGAAACCTGACATCACAGGTTCCCTGCTCTGGCTCCCCAGGTGCTCAGTCACCACGCACAGCCCTGATCACCATATCTTTTGCAGGACCCTGAGCCTTCCTAATGGGAAAACCTTCCTTCTTCTGCTAGAAACTTACTGCTCTCCATGAGCCAGCAGAGGTCTTTGGGCCATGGAGGTAACCCAGGATTCCCTTCCTAGCAGTAAGTTTCTACATGAGTGGAGGACTTTCAACACAGCCCAGGAACAAGATGATGGCATTCTTTAGCTCAGACAACATGACTGCATACATTTGGAGCTAGCTGCTCCATCTTCAGACATCTGAACCAGGCTCAGGTATCTAATCAATGTTATCACTGTCATAGAATCATAGACTCACAGAATCATAGAATAGTCTGAGTTGAAACTATCCTGTGAGTCCAACTCCTGGCACCACACAGGATTACCCAAAAATCAAACTCTGTGTCTAAGAGTGTTGTCCATATGCTTCTCAAACTCTGTCAAGCTTGGTGCTGTGACGGCTGCTTGGAGAGTCTTATCCACCCTCTCAGTGAAGAACTTTTTTCTATGGCCAAACTCATATTATTTCTTTCTCATTTTATTTTCCCATCTAACAGTGATAGAGAAATCCATTACCCCAAGGTCTCTGCTCTTAAAAAGACTTGGTCTTCCCTATGGCTGAAGCTCTATTAAGAAACCCCAATCCCTTGTGCCCTTGCCTACATGAGAGGATTAGATACTACTCAGTGTTCACATTTGCAGTCTTTGGAGATACCTGCTTGTGCAGTGAGTGGACCTTGCCTGACTGCTGCTGGCAGAGGAGTTGCAGCATCATGGTCTGTCTCAGCATGGGCAATGGCTGCAGAGAAGCTGAGTCACTGGGTGGGTGTGAAGGACATGCTGATCTATTTTCTGTCTGTTCTGTTGGCAATATCCAAGATATCCACCATAATACTACAGAAGCTGTGGGGTCATGAGCTGTCAGAACAGCAACACTGACTGTCCTCTAGTGCTGGACCTGATGTCCTGGCCTGCAGCTGTCTCAAGATGCTCCAGATCCACTGGAGCAGTGCACACGTGATGCCCACATAGGAGCAAATCCCTGTTTTTAGGGATTATTACCACCCTGACCAATTCCTGCTCCATTGTGCTGTACACCTTGGTTTGCTCACAGTGTGGTGGTGCATGCTGGTCTGTAACACACAGTCAGCACCTGTCAGCACAACCCGCATTGTTGCTGCAACTACATTGCACACGTAAGAGTAGCAATGAACATGCGGGCTATAAAATTCTGCTCCTGTGCTGACAAAGTGTTCACTTACTTTCAGATCATCCAGGTTAGATGGCAGAGGGCCTGGCTTGATAGATGAGACACAAGTCTGTCCTGAAAAGGTGGTTTTCACAGGAGAAAGAGGGGTGCTGCTGACAGAAGTTGATGAAGCATTTGAACTTTTGATCATCTGCTCATTTGACTGCCTGAAATAACAAAGAAGATACGAGGTAACAAGTCTGCCCTCTGGGGACTCTGTTCCCATTGCTATGATATACCATCTCCCTGCTCCTTTGGGGCTCTTATTCCCTGTATGAGACCTGAAGGACTGCCAACCCCAGTTTGGGCTGCAAGGAGATTGCTGGTATCCTACCAGCAGGTCACAGGTTCCCCAGCTAGTGCACAAAGTCAGAACAGGTTTTTGGGAGGTTGCTATGTTTCCCTTACATGTATTTATCTCCAATGCACTGGCACAAGTGAAAATGGAAGAGGAATGTTTGGAGGGAGATAGTACTAAGCCCTGCTACTGGCACATCATCACTCACTTTATCTGGCCTTGGTGCATCCCTGGGTAGTTGAAGTGCTGCTGCTGTTGCTGCTGTTGCTGCTGCTGTTGCTGCTGGCTGAGGATCTGGAGCTGCAAAAAGAGCTGCTGCTGCTGGAGGAGTCTTGCATATGCAGAGTCCATAGGTGGAGGGGACTTCTCTGCCTTCTGGTCTGGAGGGATGTACTGATGATATTTCAGCTTCTTCACCTTCGGCTTGGTGTCTTTGGGCTTTTTGTGACGGTTCTTGCTGTCACTGGATGATTTTGACTGTTGGTTAAAGAAGAAAAGGAATTAGCTGAGAGAAGAGCTCTTGACATTCTTGTGGGAAATGGGAGGCCTGAATAGAGCAAGGGCAGGTCCTGATGGCACCCTGACAGCCCAGCTCCTCTAGCAGCTAATCATGCACTTGAGGGAATTCTCCAGGGCAGCATCTAATCCCAGCTGTGCTGAAGAACACACGGGATGGAAAAAGGCCTTCCTTGCCTCGATGGTATTTCTGCATTACCTTATATTTTCAACTCCCAAACCAGAGAATGTTTCCAATGCAGGACCTGAGCAGTCACCTCTAGCAAGTACCAAAGCACTACCTTGTATAACCACAAAATGGGATCCATCTCTCCTCATTATTCCAGACCTTTAAGACCAAGCCCTCAAACTTCCCCATCACATGGGGTGCAGCACATGGGTACTTCTGGCCTGGTTGTAGCCATCTGCCCTGCAAGTATTACCTCTCCCAGGGAGTGTGGATATGCAGACATTACCTTCACCACAGAGGGCACTGGGAGAGGTGGGCTGTCCTGCCCCACTGCTTGCTTGGGGCTGTCGCACTGGCCGCTCTGGCCTGAGGCAAGCTCCGTGGTGCTGCCCTCAGTGCCACGGGGCTGATCCTGGAAGGGAGAGGTGCAATGTGAGAGGGAACGTGGGGCAGGTGTGGGCCCTTTGGACCCATTCCTCTGCCCAAAGTGTTCCCAGTTCCCCAGGATACTTTAAGCCTGACCTGAAATCTCCTATCGTTCACCTCAGGGCAACCCAGTCCCTCCAGCTCCCACAGTCCTCCCAGCCTAGAGCACATCTCATCCCAGTGCTCCTTAACCCAGCATTCTCATTTCCCCCAGTCCATCCCAGTTCCCTCAAGCCCAGCTTCAGTGTTGCCACCTCACTGCCCTCCCAGTCGCATTCAGTGCCCCAATCCATCCCTGCAGCCCCTCCATCCCCACCAGCCCAACTGTGCCCTCATACTGGGGAGCTGTGCCCCTGCCCCAGCAGAGCAGGGAAGCGCAGCTTTCCAGTGGTGCCACCCACCTGGGACAGCCCTGCAGGGGCTGAGGGCGGCAGCTCGGAGGATTTGGTGCCTGCTGACGACTCTGTGGAGCCCTGGGAGTCCTCGCTCCTGGCCTGCTCTGGGGACAGGCCGTCATTGCTGCTGTCCTCCTCAAAGGCAAATGCATCAGATGGCTTGGAGAAGTTCACCTGCGTGCCTGCCAGGCAAAGAGAGGTGGACGTCAGGGATGTGCCCGGCTGCCCCGCCTGAAGCAACAATGGCCGCCTGCCTCCTGCTCCCGGCTAGCCGTGTGGGCACAACAGTGTGTGCATCTGCTGGTGGGAGGGATGTGGTGAGCGGAAGGAGCACGAGGAGTGCTCGGATCACACAGCAATGTCTGCACCCTGTGGTCTGGGCCCAGAGGACTGTTTCTGTTTCCCATGTGTGTCAATCTTTTTAAGATCTGGGTGCAGGCCAAGGGCACAGGTGCTTGAGCTGCTCAAATGCCTCATCCCACCTCAAACCGAGGACAAGGCTGTGGTATGGCAAGGAAAGGAGCCCGTAGGCCGTGGCCCCATGGCTAAATGAAGGAAGCTGGTGGGTAACACATTTCTTAGGAGGAGCTTGGTCTGGCAGAGCAGGAGGCATTCTCAAAGACTACAGGCCTGCTGGGCTGCAACAGCTTGGCTACCCTATCCTGCCATTGGACTGCAATGGGGAGAGGGGCAACCCAGTCCCTCCAGCTCCCACAGCTCTCCTTGATCAGCCAAGCATCTTGATTACACTTGTGGAACTCCGTCCTCAGCGGAAGAACTGAAGGTGAAATCCACCTGGAGGGTGACACAGCCTTTCCTGGCAAAAGAGTCAACATGCGTGCACCCGGCTGCACCTGGAGAGAGGCTTCCAGGTCCAGTGTCTGTCCACAAGCTTCACCCACATGAAATGCTTCAAGACACTGCCATTACTTCTTGATTGCCACAAAGCCTGCCCCAGACATTGCTTCTCCCCTCTGAAAAGCTCCCAGCATACTATCTCCTAGTCAGATGGGCAAGAGCTCTTGACCCCAGGCTTTTACTGATAAATGAAGTGTTGAAAAAGAAAAGCTCTCAAGAGCTTGGGAGGGCTGCAGGTGGGGGTAGAGGAAGGAGCAGCATGGCCATGCTCATAATCTCCTCATGCTCACATCTGGCATTTGTCAGGCAGCTTGGCACACTGATAGCAAAGTGACAAATGGGGAAATGAGTCTGGGGACAAACCTCCACCTGTCTGTGGTGCTGGTCTAGCAATATGCACCTTCTCACTGACACGCACCCTCCTGCTCTGACCCCTGCCCCTATCTGAAAGATAAAGGTTATCTCTGCTTGCCCCAGCTCATGGTGCCAGGATGGGTGAGCCCTGGCTGCCTGCCCCAGCAGCAGCTGGACCCCTGTGGAGGGTGTGCTGCCTGCTGTGAGCTCCTGTTGGGAAGAGATCCCGCATAGACAACACTTACTGGTAACCTTTGACAACATGGCTCTGTGTCCTATTTGCCTGTCCCCATTCTGAGCGCTGAGCATATCACCAGCACCAGCCTCCTCTGGGACCCTGGTGTTCAAGAGGAGTTGCTTTTTCTGCTTGGACAACCCAAAAGCATCCTTGCCATGGCAGCTCTGGGGCAGACAGGCACAGGGATATGAGATCAATAGTGTGCTGGGGAGGGGCTCTCTCCTCCTACTCCACAGAGCCTGGTGTTCTTCCTTGTGTTTGGAGATAGAGCCTGTCCTCTCTCCTTTACAGCTGCCATTAGACACGGTACCCAAGCTTTACCTTCCCTGAGGAAGTGCAAGGCAGTGCAGTCTGCTCCCTAGACTGGGTGGAAGCTGCTCCCCACGTCTACAGACAAGTGTGGACATTCTTTTCTGGGAATAATCAGTCCAAGAAAAAGGGACCTGGGGATCTGCAAGACTTCCACTGGACTGGCATTCCACAGACATGTGAGGAGAAAACGTACCAAAGCACAGAACACAGGGGACCTTCAGGACATAGCAGCAGCATGGAGTATGACAGGAATGTGCTGCATCCTGCTGTTTGATACTGGGGGCCTGCATGGAGCAGGGAGTGCTGCCCTTATCTGTTGCTCTCGTTCAGCCCGGGGCTGGCCATGTTGTTTCATGATCCCATGTCTCTGTTGTAATCTCAGGCAGAATGGTGTTTGCTTAGGGCTGTTTCTAATGCACTGGGTATTGTCCTCTCAAACATATTGGACAAAGTGATGACAAGGACCTGATAAAAAAAGGTTCTTATATCACTGCTCAGCTATGTAGGGCACTGGTGGCCTCCTGTCACTGGGATGTTAGGGCTTTCTGTTGGGGGCTGGCACTTTCTGCTCACCCTGCCGGAGGTGATTAGAGGAACACGTCAGCTGAACTTTCCGCTGTATAAACAGTTGAGATTCCAAGGTTAAAGGAAAATGATTTTAAACCTTGTCATCCTTCTGGTATTGCAAAAACAAAAGGCTTAACGTTCAGAAGTGCAGTGCTCATCTCTGCTCCTTGTTCAATCTTCAGCCCCAAGGCACAAGCACAGCAAACTGCCTCCAACTTTCAAAATCAGTTTGAGGATCCTTCAGCTTGAGGCTTCTTCTACAGAAACCTGAAGGCCCTGGTGCAGCTTCAGCCTCGCTTCTGATGGCACATAAGTGGCTTCATGCCTGATCTTACGTGCTGTACGTTTCACCCAAAGTGGGATAAAACTGGCCTCCAGGACATGTCTTTCCTGAGCATGTGATTGATAGAAGAGGATTATGAAAGAGAGAAATTTCAAAAGTGAGCAAATCATTTAAAGCCAGACTTTTGTTTTTAACAATTTTGTCCTGTAAATCTCTGCTTACCACAAGCTGCAGACAAGGCAGATGGAAAGAAACATTCAAAATCTTCAAGCACGCTTTGCCTGGCCTCCAAGCCTCAGCTCCAGTGAATCATGCTCAAACTGCCTTGATTGTTTATAAGAGGAGGGATTTTTTTAATGGTTTTGTATTTTCGCTCTTCTCTCCTTCGATAAGTGGCTAAGGAGATTTTGCTTGAACTCTCCCTAAAAATTCCTCTTCAGACAGAGTCCTGGAACATTTCACCTTCAAAGGCAAGAGCTGTGAAATGCTGCAAATGGTGTGGCTCAAGAACCAGACTGCAGAAACTGCCGTGCGTACCCCACGTGTGCTTTGCAGTGGGGAAACGAAGAGCAGGAACGACTGGAGGGCAGGGAAGAGATCTGTCTAAGCCTGCAGTATTTCACGCTGTATCTGTTGGTTTCTGAGATGAAACCAAAGTCAAAGTACTTCCTGCCTCAGTTTCCATTTTCTGCATTGCTCATGTAGTTCAAAGACCCCTCCTGTCCCAGAGCTCTGCCATTGTCCCTGTTTTTCCCTCAGCCCAGAATAGATACTTGTCATGGGATTATGCCAGTGGAAATAATCCCGTGTATTTAGGAATGAGGAGCAACAGAACAAGGAGTTCCTGGAGGCAGAACAGCTCTTAGTGCCCCACTTGAGGCCTGAGGTTCAATTTGGACACAGAGATGAGCCCAGAAATACGGGCTGCTGGGCTGGCACTGAACAACCCTGCAGGCTTTCCTGCTCTTTTCTCTGCTTTCTGATCTCCCTGTTTTGGCACTGGGGAACTCTGAGTCACCAGTCTCCTTTGTTTCAGCCCATGCACTGGCCTTCCTGCAGCAGCATGGGGGAAATAACTGCAAGGGATCCTGCCTCTCCCCTCTAGCTGGGATGTGGGTGGTGGAGGAACACTAAGTTTAGGCATAAACTAAGTACTGGGAAATAGTAGGAGAATACTCTCCTTTGGGATTCAGTCAGCTCCTTGTATCCCCCAGAAGACTGGCGCCCCTTTCCCTCTACTCTGTTGGACCTTGCATTCCACTAACATCAGTGGAAAAACAAAGCAGCAGCCTCACTGAACCAGGGCTGTTTCACCCTTGGGATGTAAGAGTTTGGCAGGGCACAAGCAGGACCAGGCTGGCCTGATGTCTGCATGTGTGAACCCAAGCCCTCTCCCATGTAAGGGAGGAAAGAATGTCCTCTCTCCAGCAGTATCATTTATGTACTCAAAGTCTTGGATGGGGCAAGTGAGGGAAGAAAGGATGTATTCTCCCTGACAAGACATGGCTGAAAAATGATTCGTGTTTCCATCACAGATACTCTAAGACGAAAACTCTCTTTTCATGGACCCGAGTAAGACTGTGTAGAACCTGACTGTTTACTGTGAAAATAAGGAAATTTAAATAATGTGCAGCTGCTACTCTTAAATCCAGGCAGTCACTGCTGTATGTCCTTGTAACCTCTCCAGCCCCTGCCCCGTGCCATGCACACAACACAAAATGCACGTTCACTTCCACTACCTTTTATGGCCTCTTTCACAGCTGAGTCGACAGGAATAATATTCTTCTCCACCAGCTCCAAAGGACCCGGCCTGAGAGCAATCTTTTCATTGAGATCATCTGCCAGTCGGGCTCTTTTCAGCTTCATTTGAGTGGACTGAATGGACCCCTCTGCAGCTGAGTCTAAAAGGCCAAATGGAAGGCATCAGTTCAGGACCAGGCCCATCTGTAAGCACACTGCTTGCTGAGAGCATGCTTCCCCTCAGCACAGTCTTTCTGGGCTGCAGCCGAGACACAAGCAGAGCTCAGTGTCCAGCAGGAGCTGCTCTGAGGCTGGAGGCAAGATGGGGCTTTAGGACGAGTAACCTCCCCTGAGCCTGAGGTCAAGTTTCTCTATGCCCAATTAAAAGCCTTTGTTTTCTAACCTAGGCTTTCAAACCCAGCCAGCAGCTGAAGCATCCTTCCGAAGGCCCAGAAATGATCTGCAATGGAAACTTCATTAAGCTGTAACTGACTTGAGAGGCTAAGTGGACTCTGACTCCTGCCTGCCAGGAGCCCAGTGGCTCTTGTGGTCTAATGCAGATCTGTACTTCTGTGGAACAGCTGGAGAAAAGAACCATTAACAGTGTTTGACAATTGGAGTAAATGCCTTGCTCTGGAAGATAAAAAGCTTCAGGAGTGGAACGTTTAGAGGCAGTGTGAGGACACCGTTCCAGGCCTCCAGGGAAAAAACAAGTTAGTGAAGAGGAGCATAATAAAGGCAGCGAGATCTGGAATCTACTGCCAGACCAAATCCAGCCGAGAAACTCCCACTTACTGAGAGGTGACAGAGCAGTGACCAATTACCACAGAAAATGGTAATTTCCTAAACAAAGATGCTCTGTCTCCTCTCATAGCATCAGCTTGGATAGAGAAGGAGCAAGACCCTAAACGAGATTGCATCTAGACCACTGGGGGTCAAAACCTTGGGGGTCAAAAAAAAGAAGGGTTGCACCTAAGCTGTGCTGCCTTCAAAGGCTGGACGCTGTTATGGAAGAGATATTGTGCTCAACACAAGCTTGATACCAGGGAATAATGCTCTGCAGGAAGTCAGGAGAGCTGATGTAAGGTCATTGTTGGCCTCAGACTAGATTGTGTGGAAACCTCATGAGGTCCCTGAGGTGAGCAGTAACAGAAGGTGTGTCTGGAAGACATTTAGATGATGGCACATTTCCCAGCTGCCCCATTTCAATCACCTCTATGTCCAGTTAGGAACCTGCTGGGCAGATAAGCCCATGATACTCCAGGGCACACCCCCATGAGTGAGTAGAGGCCTCAACCCAGAAGTGTGTGTGGGGCAGCACAGCCAGGTGCTCCATGCACAACTAGGCAGGCTCTGCACCTCCCCTGTGTCTGGCCAGCCCTGTCAGTGCTCAGCGACTGCAGCTCCACATCTCTTCTACTGCCCTCAGCCTCAATTCCAGTCTGTACTTGCTTAACCTAAGGGAAAGACTCTTCCACCTGTTAAATGGGAAATGATGCTGGCTTATTTTAGGGATGGAGAGACACAGGTAGAGGATGGCAGTGGCATGAATCTATCAGACTCCTGGCTTAGACCTCCAGCACGCCAGAGGAAAAAGAAATATGGACTTTATCCAGAGAGTGAGCAGGAGCCAGCATTTACAGTCACCAGAAAGTAATCTGCTTTTCCTTGGGGACTGACAGGGGGACTGACAGGGTTTGAGGAGGGAGACTGCACAATCCTCCCTGTCTCAAAGGAGCTCCTTATCTCTGGAGATAATGGGGGACACTGCAGAGATCTGCTGCCTGTGATGGGATGCAGCAGAGCACTGCCAGCTCCCTGGCTGCAAAAAGACATCAGGCTGGAGAAGGGGAAAATGCACATACTTAGAGCAGAGCTCAACCTTTTCATATAGCAATGCACAGGGTTATTATTTCCATCAGCTTTCATTTTGTTTCGTTCAACATAACCATAAGAATTATGGCAAAAAAATAAAAAACATGTCCAGCTTTGGGAAGATATGAGAACCACCTGCTAAAAGGCTTTCACCACAAGTGCCCAAGGTTTGTACTTCATGAGGATCAGAATCATGGAATCATAGAATGGCCTGGGTTGAAAAGGACCACAATCATCGGATCGAGTTCCAACCCCCTGCTATGTGCAGGTCACCAACCAGCAGCCCAGGCTGCCCAGAGCCACATCCAGCCTGGCTGTGAATGCCTCCAGGGATGGGGCATCCACAGCCTCCTTGGGCAACCTGTTCCAGAAGTGCAGGACCTCTGCACTTCTAACAGTGTTCTCTTTCATAGTTGTTTTCTACCCTACAATCTTCTAGACCATCTCACGCTGGTCCCTGCCAGAGATGGAACAAAGGTTAGAAGGCCTTGGGTCTCCTGTCAGGGGAAAAGTGTGTCTTCCACCCAAAGACTGGATCTGGACTGGCTACTACAGCATGTCCCCTTTGACAGTGGCTCTCATGAGCATCTGGAGCAAAGTAAATAGTAATGAGAGTCCTGAAAGGAACTCAGGTGGGGCAGGAGAGATAAGTATGTGGGAGAATCCCAGGCAGTCTTACCTTGTAAAATGTGCATATTGACCAGGTCTGATCGCTCAGGCCTGCTTCTGATCTTGTGCTTGAGATAATCTTCAGTCTGCAGAACACAAATGCAGAGAGTATTACCTGACTAGAGCATCAATAAGGTACAGAGAGCAGGTGCCCCTGTGCTGTCCCATGTGTTTTTGGATTCATTACAGTTTAGGTTGAGTGAGCTCCCAAGTGGCATTTTTTTTCACCTGGACACTGGCTGATTCTTGAACAGAAGTTCTTCAGAAAGAGAACAACATGCACGGAGCTACTGAATGTTCACTATCCTCACAACTAGACTGTGTCCTGGCCAATTATCCTTGGGCTTCTAATCCCTCAAATCTTATGAGAGCTTATGGGAAGGATGGACCTGTTTACTGGGAGGGACAGATCTGCTGGCTCAGCAACCCGCATCATCTTTGAGAGCTGCACTGCAGCAGTGCCATGGTGTAGTATTAGCAATTACTTCCGTGGGAAGCCTGTCACTCTGCAATGACATACAAGACCGAGCAAGTCATGAGGATACCCAGACACTCACCCCAGGTCAACCACAAGACTTAGCCTTCCTGCAGCTACGTGCTCTGCAGTTCCTCATCCCATCTACCCCATCTGTAGTGTGGGTTTGGAAAAAAACACTTTGCAGATCACTGCAGCTGAGCTTGTGATGAGCTTGTACCCAATTCTTCATGGTTTTAGGAACAGAAAGGCACACAGAGGTACAAAAACACCTTCCTCTGGGCCAAGGAAGTCAGACTGCGGTAGTTGACCTCAAGTTTATAGATGCAAGCTTACCACCTGGTGAAGAAGAGCTAAAGAATAACTTAGATTAATTATCAGCTATTTGCTTAGTTGAGGTGCTAGAAGAAATAGTATAAAAATATACATTTTTTAAAAGGTTTAAACTCTTCAGGATAAATATAAAATAACACAAGCAGCTAGACAAAATCAGAAAACCTGTGGTAAAAGATATACAGGTTGAAGTAATAGCAACAATCTCTGGTTCTCCAGGAAGCTGGACCAGGGAGAGCACAATTTACTGCTTTAAAAGAGATGGAGAGAAGAAACCTGGAAATTACGACTCCAATCAGAGAGATACTGGAACAAGCAATCAAACAATCTATATAAAGGGAGTTTGAAGATAGCAAGGAAGTGAGTAACGGCCAGGATGGATTCTTCAAGAACAAATGATACCACAGCAACTATTTTCCTTTTATGGAGGGATGACAGATTTCTGTTACAGGAATAAACAAAGTGTGTCACGTAGTTTGACTCTACGCATGTTTTGACATTATCTCATTTTCTCATATTCAAACCAGAGAGTTTGATCTGGATAAGACAAGCATAAGAAAGGAGCATAACAGTGGGTCACCAAAGGAATTAGGAATGGTTCACAGCGTAAACACAAGAATATATCAAATCATGTTCTGCAGCAATTCTTCCTACTATTCAATTTTTTCATTAATGCCTTGGATGATAGAAGACATACTGCTTAACTCTGATTCATTCAAGACTAACAGATTGCAATAGAAAATAATTTGGAGTAATTGAAGAAATCATCTGAAATACGTTGGATACAGTTAAAGAAGGAGAATTGGAAATGACTACAGTCAGGTCACAGTTAGCCACAGTTGAGGCAGCTGCACAAACACTGGAAGGAATGAAGATTAATCCACCAGAGAAGTTTCTGCAGTGCTCGGTGGACAGTGACCTTAGATAGAAATTGGACTGGCAGGCAGCTTTCTAGGGAATGCCACGAGGAATGTCACATGGACACAAGGAATAGCAAGGCCCTGCTCTGGGACCTGCGTTCAAAGAACATGTGGGAAGGGCCTGGTGGGCAGCAGCAGAAATCAATGAGTCAGAAATGGGATCAATGAGGAGAGGCTGAAAGGAAAGGAGACTGATCAGCTCAGAGATGTGTCTGCTGTAGGGAAACAGGGTGCAAAATAATTTTAAAACGTGCTGCACAAAAAGAAATAAATGGTTCTGCTTGCCCATGCTTGTAGAAGGATAAGTAATGGGCTTAAGCTGCAACTGAAAAGCTTGGGCTGGGAATCAGGGAAGACTTGGTAACAGCACAGGTTAGGGTGCAATGGAGAGGGTTGCTGAGGGGGTGGATGGGATGGCTGTTGGCTGCTGCACATCTGTCAGGAATGACCTAGCTGGGGCTGTGCTGTTGTGAGGCAGAGGCTGGGTGTAAGCTGAGCCAGACGGCCTCTGTCCTCCAGCCCAGCAATCTACCATAGGACATCGACTTCAAAGTCTGCTGCCCTGGCCTAACGCCAGCCTCGTCCATAGCCAGTGACATGTTTAAACAAATAATAGACATTTTATTTACTGAAGCCTTTGCAATTCCTTACCCTTCCCCCATAATTTTTCCCCAGCTTATTTTCACCATCACAATCCCTTGCTTGGACCACCTGTAGGTCTGCCTGGATTCTGTGCCAGCTTAGAGCTGGATGATGCCTGCATTTGGGTGCAGTTACATTCACCCAACTCACTTCTCGCTGTCAGATCAAGGCCTCACTTGAGCTAAATCTGAATTACTGTCCTATAGACGTGACACCATCATGTTGACTCCTGCATTGTCACCATGCTAACCTGACCTTCTGCTGTGATTACAGTTCCATTTGACCTTTTACTGTCTATGAGCTGTATTTGTGTCACTGGAGTGCAAACAGTGGAGAAAGACCTCAGATGTGTTTTTTCTTTTTAGCATTGGATGAAGCAGAAGAGCTTTCAAAACACATGAAAACCATTATTGTTATCTGCTTTCTGTTTGCAGAACATCAGTTTGAAGGAATATCAGCTAAACAACAAATGCTATTGAATAATTATCTGGAAACAGCTGCTGCTCCTTTCCTGTCAGGGCTATAAGCAGGGCATCCTTGCAAAGGAATATATTTTTGTTCTAGGCTGTGTTCATCAGTGTGTTCATTAGCATGATCTAAAAATGTGTGCAGTTTGGGATACACTAGACCATCCTTCCCTTTCCCCCAGGCAACCAGCCAGTGGAAGCCTTTGAAGAGCAGGACAAAGAGATACAAATGTATACGAAACTGTAAAATATATGACACTTCAGGGATACTTTGGATTGCTTGAAATTTCGTAAGCATGCTAATTTTTCAGAGTCAGACTGCGTTTCTTATGCTAGCCATTTATTACAGCTGGAGTCTCAGGGCAAGTGATTTGGAGTGTGTTTAAGTTCAGGAGAGCACTTCTCCATATTTCACAGCCATACTTTCTTGCAAAGGCCCTTTTCCATGTGACTGTAGGCACATTTTGCAGACTAACAGAAGAAGCTCTTGCATTCAAGAGAAACCTGTGTGACTGTTCCCTTTGTGTGTGGACATCTCTCTAGCTTGGTCAGAGCTGCATGCTGGGTACTATAGAAAGTGTTTGGTGTGATTTTCCAAAATGTGAGCACATCACAGAGTTTAAATGTGCTCTGGAAATGGCTGCTTATCTTGTCCCTGCCTTCAGCAATATTTTGGGAAGCCTGAGTGCAGATAGGCAATGGGGTGAGTGGGAGACTGGCTCACTTAGCTCCTGGGATATTGCAGTGGACCAGCAGTACAGCTGACCAAAGGCCCAGCTCCTCTCTGATGGCAAGTATGAGTCTCCTGGGGACTTCCTCCAGGTGACATCTCACATTCCTCCTGCACACTTGCTAAATACTTAGCCTCTCATCTGTCCTGTTTGATGCTGACTGTTCTCTATGCCCTGACTTTTGCTGGAGTGGAGAGCAGTCAGCACAGCATGAAGTGGGCTGTGGATATGGCCCTGCAAGAAAAACAGAGGCTTGAAGTAGTTGGACGTTTATGTAGTTGGAGGTTTACTGGAAGGCTGAACCCTGCCTTAGGCTCTTGTAAAACCCAGGGACTGTTTTAAAACCCCCAAGCTCAGGGGACAGATGACCCCTCTGCAGTTTTAAACCTCCTGCCTGGAGAAGGGTGCTCCTAGACACATGAACCCTGGCTTGACCCCAGCGTGTCTGAAGCAAGGGAAATGCCCTGACCCTCATCTGTGGCCAGAGGGCATTGGTAGAGGAAGGCAGATGAGGTGGTGAAAGGTGCTTTCAAACTCCACAACTCATGCAAAGCGAGCCCATGTGTTCACTCATTGGGATGGCAGTAGGAATTACCTTGGCTCGCTCCAGACTTTTTCGTTGTTCATGGAATGCGGATGGGCTTTTCAGTGCTGCAACAGGAAAGAGAGAGGAGCAGTCAGCACAGGAGTGGAAGCAAGCAGCCACCAGGATATTCAGCAACAGCATTTTAATGAGTGCTATAAAAATAGCAACACAAACTAGCTGCTCTCTTTATTGCACTGACTAAAAATAACTCAGGAAAGCTCTGGGAAATCCCATGCTCTCCTCTAGGCCACAGCAAGAGAGCAGGGGATGGGGAGCACAGGGAGTGCAGGAGGGACATGGGCAGGGAGATGTGCAGGCTTTGGGATGTGCTGCTTAGGGGGATGTGCTGGAGAGCAAGTGCTGCTCTTCCTAGAGCTCTTCCTGGAGCTCTTCCTGGAGCTCTTCCTGGAGCTCTTGCACGTAACGGGACTGAGGGGGCACCACAGCCCTGGCAAACTGATCTAGGGAGAGCATCAGGCTGAGGGGACCTCACCTGCAAGTAACACCTGTAGGTGACTGAGGCCAGCAGAAAAAAGGAAAAGACCTGCCTGGCCACTTGGGGCCATGGGGTTACAGCCTCCAGCAAGGGTGCTGCAACCAGGACCCTGGAGCTGCTTTCCTTTGTCCCTCTTCCATCATTGACTAGCCCTCCATCTTCTGTTGGCTCCTTCTCTATGGACACTGACCTGCCCTCTGCCCAGAAGCACTGGTGTGACATGGTGCTTCCTTGGGCAGCTGTCTGGCCAGGACCAGACAGATCTTAGCATCTACTGGCACTAAGGATTAACCCAGAGAGGGTCCCAAAAGGAAGGCAAATGATCCCTGGGTCTTGGACCAGTGAGAGCAGTCTGTGCTGAGTTAAGGAGGACTCTGCACACTTCCTTGTTTAGCCTGATTCTGTAGAAACTGAAGAGAAATTTGTGTGGTGAAGGGGTTAATATTTCTCAGTCCCTGCAGAAATTCTTCTCTGTCTGTGTAAGCAAGCAAAATGAACTGTTCCCATTGGGATGGGGAAGGGGAAGGTGCCCTGACCCACAAAGACAGCCTGCTACAACTCTTTGTTTGACAACACTTAATTCCCTTTCCATCTTGTGAGTGGGATACAACGAGGACAGAAGTTATTTTTCATACAGGACATGATGTCCTGCATCAGTCTAGAAAAGGACGATGAAAAGAATGAGGGAAGCTGGAAAATGATTGGGGCCTGAATTGGCTTTTGGTAGGCAAACACCCCTAACCTCCAGGGAACCACAGGAAAACACAGAGGGCACATTCCTGCTTCTCATGTTTGGAAAGCGACATACAGACAAGCCAGCATTACTGTGCCATGCTCCAGTGAGCAGCCATGAGGACTGGTGACAGCTAGTTTAACCAGAAGCAAAATAAAATGGTGCATACAAGAAAATGAAGGTAGCAAGAGAAATGACTTTTACAGCTCCATTCACTTTGAAGTCCTGACACTGGGAGCTTGCTATGGGCACTGACCAGTCAAACACCATACTATTCATGAGGAAAATGTTGCGGAATTTAGCCATTTACCAAGATTTTTGGAGGAATTATGTGGATGCTGCAGCTTGTGTTAGTCTGAAAAAACAAATAAATACATTGCTAACACTGGTTATTCAGACACCTTGTCAGGCAATGGCCTGGCAGCTTGAAATGGCTGAGGTCTGGAGGCAACAGGGCAGAGCTGCTGTGTTTGGTGTTGATAATCTTAGGACTATTGACTTTAAGGCTCAAGTCAGAGGATAAGGTGGTGGCTGCATACAGCAGAAGGGTCCTTACTTCAAGCACAGCTATTTCTGCATCCCATCACACCAGGGAGAAATTTTCCTTGAGGAATCCTTGATGCTGCAAACTGCCACTCCTTCCCTTTGGGCACATCTGGTTGGGGTATGGGGCAGTCCCTGTGTTGGGATGCGGGAAGGTTTCATCCCCACTTGTCCCTGCAGCCCTCTCTTCTGCAGAAGGGTGCTCCTGAATTAAAAGATTTTGCCTGGGCAGTTTCAATTCCACTAAGACACTAAAATGGCATGAGTTCAGCAATCCAGTGCTGCATAAGCTAAGAACTTCCCACTCAGTGAGCCTGAAGAACAGGACAGGTTCTGCTCTCACCTATACACATATATGCATCAGGAGTGTGGTCTTGTCTCAGTAAATGTAGATTTTCTCTTGCTTTCAGATGCTTCTTCCCCCCACACTCACAGGACTGAAGGGACTCAGAGGCTGTCCTTGCTTACCAGTCAGTGCCTGTCATTATTTGTGGAGTTTTTTATGTTAGAGTTGATTGTTCTGCCTGCCAGTTGTTCAGTATACAACCTGAAAACTTCTGACCATCTGAATCCACTTTTGAGCCTGGTCCAGAAGAGCAGCACTACTGCCTTTTGCCCCTGAGCAGCCTCCTTTCGGCAGTTTCCTGCCTTCTCCAGTGATGGGACCATCTGAAGCTTTCACATTTCTTAGACGATCATCCAAAGAAATAGAGCTAAGGTATTGATGGCATTAATCTTGCCCAATCAAACCAGACACAGAATGGGCTTTAGTTAGGTAAGGACACCCATCTAACTGCATTTTGCTCAGGTACCACCATTACTTCACTCTGAGCTGCTCTCTTTAGTACCAAAAATGAGTCAGCTTTCTCAGTTCCTCTGAAGTTTCACTCTTACTGTGCTTGTAATCCACACTGCTGAACAGCTCAGCAGGTTCTGTGGATGGTCATCAGCAAGGGTTTCAGCAAGCCCTCAAGGCTTTTATCCAATGCTAATCTCTTAGTCTGTCGTTTCACCTCTTTTTGTGGTTTCTATATAAAATGAATCAGTTAAAAAAACAAAGTTCAGCATCAGCTGAAAATGTGACAGTTTTTGAAAAAACTTGACCTGCAACATAGAATCAAGCACATGTTCCAAGCTTGGTACCAAACCTGACTCAACACGGAGATCAGCAATGACCCTCTGTTCTCTTTCCAGATGAGCTATTCTCAACCACAGTGACTCACAACCATCTGTATTCATTTCTTGCTGCTCACCTGCAATGCATATGAACCAATATCCCAGCCTGGTGCGCCTCTTACGGCACATCTCATCTGCAGGTCTTCAGAGCTGACAGGACATGGGAAGTTTAATCAAAGACTTTTTCATAAGGACTGACTGCACGTGCCCAGACCACAGGGAAGCTGGCTGGGATTCCCACTTGTTTAACACCAGCATCTTACACTTCCTCCTGAGATTAAATTCAGCAGTTGGATTCTGCATGTCTGCTTTTACAGTGGAAAAGTGCCTCTTCTTTTAATATTTTTAGGGACTGAGCTGTGCTCATGTTTCCCAAAATGGTCTCCTTGAACAGAAACCAGACTGTAAAATGTCAGCCTAGAAGCTGGAAGGGTAGAGAAGCTGTAAGTAACTGCCCCATGTGCTCAGCCCTGCAGCATCAGGTACATAAAGTGCTAGGCTGGCATTGCAGCTGCATACATGTGCAGAGAGGTAACCTGCACACTGTCTGAGTGTGACCTCTTGTGCAGAATGAAATAAGCAGGTTCAGAGACTCTGGACATACTTCTGGCCACTGACTGTATTGCCAGTACTTGAAATTTTATCACAAATGCCACAACATTTTGCTCAAATCTCCAACTCCTAGAGTCCCACAATTAAAATGCTTGTCTGCTGGTGGCAGGCAGCACAGAATGTGAATGCCTATAAACAGGAAAAATGAGAAGAGCTTTAATTTATAATTCCTAAAACCTTGACAGATGTGATTTTTATCATTTTGCTCAAGTTTTTTTAATGCTTGATGCTGGCAACAGTGTAATGAGAAGGCATCTGTTGCCAGCTCCCTCAACAGGAGCTTTTAGGAAGGCAGCTGCATGAGAGAGGGGCAGCAGAGGGATGAGCAGGGTGCTGCAGGCAGTGCTAGAGCCATGATCCTAGTGAGCTCTTGTTCTGCTGGTTCAACAAAAGCTGCATCACAGTCTTTGAGGTTAGCCAGAAGAGACAAATGTGGCACAGCTTCTGGAAAGCTGTGATCTTAGCAGAGACCCCCATGATGAGATGGAGAGCTACCAGGGATTGTCCTTCACCTGGACCCCAGATCATCACAGATTCATGCACATGGAGCCTGAGCTTTTCTTCAGTAGGGCTACAGGTTTCACGATGGTTTCTACAGATGCTACAGGTTTCTGCTTGTGCAGAATGGGATTTTCATTTACACACATCTTGAAGTCTAGCATCCCTCTCCAACTTTTCCCTACACTGTGGGTCTGACCCTTCCACAGAAGCTCCTGACTTCTGCAGGAGGATGTGAGATGCTCTGCCCTTGGAAAGTGCTTTGCTTTGCCACAGTGACCTCTGGGACAGGGCACTATGCAGCTCAGTTTTTGGATGCTGTAAGCTAAGCAGCAATCCTAAATTCAGTTTGAATAGCAGCGCTGTATCTTGCATAGCAAATGCTGAGCACCACTGTACAGCACCCTGTATTGCTACAGGGTTGGAAATAAAGCCCAGCTCAGCAGCAATCTGCTCAGAGCACTGGGGATCTGAGCAGACAGCTGGTGCCACACAGCATCTCAGCAGTACCCAGGAGGAACACTGAACCCCAGATCCATGAGTGGGTGAAAAAGGCAGAAAATGGTACTCACGTGGCATGATGCCTTGGTCTGCCAGCTGCTCACGGGTCCTTCTCTGCTGAAGCCGTAGCTGCAAAACTGCGAGAGACAGGGTGTCAGGAAGAGACACAGGATTTTCCTAAGGTACCAGTATGTCTGTCAGGGATGATGTGCCAGGGGCCTGTGTGGCACTGAGACCAAGCACTGATCCCTTATGCTGTGGGGCCAGACTTGGTGCAGCCAAAAAGCAGTGCCAGGGAGGGGCTTCACAGTCTGCACCAACTCAGCCCTTTACACACAGATGGATCCGGTACAAGCAGCGCCCTCAACACTGATCTCTGCCTGATGACTTCAGCTCAAAGAGAGTCTGTACGTGGGTAGAAGGTGCTGGCAGGGAAGAAGATGGGGTTTGAAAGTCCATCACTACCTCCTCTGTATTACAGTGTGAATATCTGTGATTGAGTACATGAGATTTGGTGTGGAAGCCAGATCAGCTGCCATAACTACTCAAAACTGTTAAACTTCTGCTTAATACAGAAATTCATAGCTTCTTAGAAGGGGTAGATGCCATCTCTGCTGTTTGTGACCATGGCACACCATGGATGTAACATAAATTTTAATTGCCTGCTAAGAGCAGAAAGGATGGAGCTGAGAGTAGGGAGAACACCTGTAATTTACACTGCACCACAGCTGCCACCTATAGGAGCACAATGGGAGCCTTAAGCCAGCAGATTATGGTTTCCAGGAGGTTTTTAAGTCTATAGATACTGCATGTTCTTCAGCACTATAATAAGTCACTTCTCCAGGACCCTTCGGTTAACTACCCTTAGGCTGAATCCTTGCTACCAGAAGCTTTGATCCAAGTGTCACTGGCTCTGCTATGCTAGGGCTCTTCTTTCACAGCCTAAGGACCTCTCCTGATACCTTTACAACCAGGAGATTCTCTCCTGTCCCAGCACTGACAATGAGTAAAGCTTTCCAGCTTCATCACCCTCCTAGAAGCATGACAGCAGTGCAGGGCCCCACTCTGCATGCAAATATGTTTACTGGGCTGAGGGGGAGTAGAAAATCTGGTGAGGAGAGATCAGTGACATCTCTGCATGAGCCTAGTACTGTTCAAAGCATCTTTTTGGATAGATGGGAATGAACCACTGATTGAGGTCACTAAGTGGCTTAGAGGCATGACCTCAGCTGTAGAGCATTGAGGAGGCATTTAATGAAGAAGAGATTCCCTGAAGTATTGCTCAGTATTTACTGCATGCAAATACTGCTCAGCACAGTGCAGCCCGCCTTGCGCAAGGCTATGGACCTCTTTGTGGCCCAGGCCTGCAAAAGTTAGATCATCCATTGCTTAGGGAACCCCACTGGTGCTTTAAGATAATAGTCTACACCTTTGTTTTTGTAAAACTGTTGCCAAGAAGATTGACACACGTTTATCCATCTCCTCTCCTATAAGGCAAAACATGAAACTCCCATCTTTCCCGTCAGAAACTCAGTACAGCTTGCAGATGGGCACCAACAATCACAATATAACTGCATGTTTATCTCCTGCCTACCGGCTTAGCACCAGAGAGAAGCCTTAGCTGCCCTGAGAGAGTTAGTATTGGAAGGGGAAGAGAGGAAAGAACAGGTTTTTTTGTCCTCATGAGCAACCTGCAGAGTTCTGCCAACAGCTCGTGTTTACAACACGGCTTCCCTGGGCTGTGGGATGGAGCTGAATAGCAATCCCCTCCAGAGCAGTTCCCAAACTACAAGGCTCCCTGAAATGCCATTGCATGTCACTTTTCCACATCACTTTTCCATGTCCCCTATACAAACCGTGTCTCACAATCACAGCAAGTGTTTAGTGAAGGCCTCACAGGAGATGACTGCCTGCCAAATTCCAGCTTTTTAGGACACCAAAGATGGACTCTCGCTGTGAGGGAGAAGTGTAGCCTTTAATACCTGTTAAAGGCTGCACATACACAGTTCTCCTTATGCCAGGGTGAAGCTGGTGGTTAGAAGATGCTGGCAAACCTTGCTGCTGGGGAAGTCTGAACCCTCCCACTGCCCCACGGTACACACCCAGCCAGTGCTGGTGCCTTGCTGCAGCCATGCTCAGCGCTGAACTTACAGAGTTGCTGGCCCATTCTTAAATCACAGGCAAAGTAGGAAAAGTTCATCCAGCTTTGTCTATTCAGGGCAAGCTAACAGATAATGTGAAGATGAGCATGTACAAATGCCAACCATTTCCAGCCCAGGTTCAATGAATGAAGTAGTCATTTCATACACTGAATGTTAATTCAGATATGGATCTCCTTAGTAGGATATACACCTTGACTCTAAGATGATGACATCTTAAGATATCATCTCCAAATCCTGATCCAAATCATCTGAAGAAGCATAGTCATAGCCAGTGTCAGGGTAGTAACACTGAACACCTCTGCGGGAAGAGGAAAAGCAGCCACTACCTCCAGCAGCCTCCAATTGAGAACTGTAGCTTGTGGTTTTAGCCTTGCATATTTCTCTTGCGATTAACAATGCTTAAAAGCCAGACTGGAAGAGCCTCTGGAACCATCCTACCAATCTCCCCTTAGCTGCTTCATCAAGAGGATGTGAAATTCACTGAAGCTGTGTTTGACCCCAGCCACATTCCAGTGCTCTTCCTTTGCTATGTCTGGAGGCATGAGCTCTGAGTGCAGCCTGTGACTCACTTTGAGGTTGCTGTCACCTTCCAGATAAGGGAATGATTTTTTACTCTGAACATTCATATTTTTCAAGATTGCTTTCAGCAATCCTGCTTGCTCCTATGGCACCCCATGATGAGAAATCCCCCTATACAATGCAAGGCAGGTCAGAACTAAAGCAGTTCTTTTACACAATCCTTTTGTGTTAGAAATATCCTTCTCTTCTGTACTAGATCAAAGTCCCACTTAGTGACACAGCTTCTAGAAGCATTCTCTGCAGAGGGCTTATGTCATTGGTGCTGAGAAGCTCTCTAGGCATCAGTCATGGCTGGCTCTGCTGACCCCACTTTGATCACTGCCTGTGACTTGCTAGCAATAGTCACCCTCCTCCCCAGGAGGCGACCTCGGAGTTTTAGGAAGCAAAAAGAACAGCTTGGACCTTGCCTGAACTGCAGATGCACTGTAAAAGCCCTGTTCAAACCACCCTTCCCAGGAGCAGGCAGAGCTGGCCTAAGCCTGCAGCTGTTGGGGCCTTCCTGCCCATAGCTCAGTGACTCCTGCATGCCTTGGCACAGGATTCATCTGATTGCACAGCTGTGAAGGTTAATGTATGTTAGCTCAGCAGCCAGTCAGGATGGAACGAACCAGGGACCTCATCACCTGCATCAGAACATCCCTCATGCAAAAGCATGCAGAGCACCCTGGCAGGAGGCACACGGAGGCCTCTGTAGTGGGCTCATGGCTCACAGAGAGGAAGACACGGCTGGCTATTGTTAAATCACAGCCAGCAGTAGGCAAGGAGTCCAGAGGTCCCTTCCTACCAACACTTTTGCGGCTGTCAGAGCTGGTTCCCTGGAAATCCTGAGGCTGCACAAGGCTTGCTTGGGGCTCAGGTCAGCCTCACAGCTGCCCAGGTGGGGCTGCAGAGCTGCCACTTCATCTTGATGTCTGTCTATGCACCTGGCTCCACCTCTGGCAGACCCTCCCAGCTCCTGCACAAGCCATAAGCTGGCTTCCTGACTGGGCTGCACCAGCACCTTAGCTCTCTTTAGAAGCTGCATTCACAACCAGTGCAATTGCTGTGCTCTCACCCTCCTTTGACACAGTGTTGCTAGCAAAGGGGACAGCTGGGCAGTTGCCTGCTGCTTCCTGCATCACCTGGGGCTGCTGGGCCAGTTCAGCTCATCTGCATGGCTGAGACATGAACTAGTAGTTTGACCAGCAGCTGAAGCTGGCAGATACCAATAAAAGCAAGAACAAAGACATGTCACCTCTGCTGACCAACCCAGCAGCTCGTTCCTGTCCTTCCTGACCCCTGGCTGGGATTTTAGGAGCATGAGTGCAGCTGAGTGGAGTGCAGGACGAGGACTGCTCTGCGGGGACACCAGGGAGGTGGCAGTGGGCTGGGAATGGGCTGATGGGGAGGAGACACTCCTGTTTTCAGCAGCAGCAGCAGCAGCAGCAGCTTAGCTGCATGTCAAACAACAGCTGAGCAAACATGAAACACCAGGCCCTGCCATGCTGGCTGTACACAGATGAATGTGGAGTCACCAGCACTCTCAGCTGGGTAATCAGCCAGGGCCTGGGCTGACACCACAAGCAGAGTAAAAAAGTGATCCTTCAGAGCAGCTTAGGGCCTGCTGCCCTGAGTTTCTCCATGGATCTTGGACTCCCTGCTCCACTGGTAGCCAGGACTCAGTGAATTTTTTTTTTTTTTTTTCTTCTGTAGCATCACATCTCCAGGCCTCTGACACAACCTGTGTGAGATCCATGTATGCAGAGAAGTTGGCAGACACAGCCCTGGTGAAGAGGCAGGACAGCAGCTGTGGTCAGTCACTCCCACCCAGGAGCTGCCTTGCAGCCAGCTTTGCCTCTACATGTGATGCTCAGTGCTTTGGGAGTGGATGTGTTTCCTCAAGTTTCTGTACTACCTGGGAGGCCAAACATCACCACAATAAAATCTCAGCTATATCAATGAGAACAGCATCTCAAAACCCATATCCAGGCCCACAAGTGCCTTGGAAGAGTCTAAAGACCACATCTGGGTGACAAGGAGCACAGACCCACTACTGTCAGGAGTCACCAGAAAGGTACAGGTGACCACTAAAGAACAACCAGCTGTGAGGGCTGTGTTCATCACAACACACGACCCAACCCCTGCCTGCTCCTGAGAACATGCTGTCACCAGTCTTCCTTGGAACAATCCTTTCAGCCTCCCGGTGAGCAGCCTTTTTATCCCCCTCCTCAAGCACAGTGAGGTATGGCTCAATCTCTGCTGTAACACATCCCTAACTGACAGAGAAACAGATGTTTGACAGCTAAAACACCAAGGTACAAGATGCTGGAACGATAATGGAAAGCCAAAACTCTCATATATCAAGTCATTGTTATACAAAAACTTTATGAAATCACAAAACTGTTATCAGTTACAGATAGGCCATGGTCTGAACATAGGCACTGCTTGTGACCTGAACAAATGCCTGATTGGAAAGGAAATATGTGCACACACATTTTCTTTGAAAAATGAAGATTCCATCCCCATGTCCAGTCTACCATCCTACCAAGACCTTCTGTCTTCTGCCATTAACAACCTGCAGATTTCAGTCCAAATCTCTCTCTTCACCACTGGCAGACAAAATAATTTCATCTCCCATCTTGACAAACTTACCTCAAACCTGGTGTGTAAGCTCTAATTCTTTCGTCTACACAGGTAAGCAAGTCTTCTTTGAACATTCACATCCGTGTGTCCACAACCAGGCATGGATATTGACCCCTTGTCACGCCACATGGAGACATGTTTACAATGTTAAACTTCCACTTTTCACCAATTATCTGGACTGCCACTGTTGTTATACAGATGTTGGCCATCTAAACTCTCTTTCCTTATCACTGGACAGCAAAGGTCAGAGGTAAGGTTAATTCTGCACTTGCCAGTTTTGTTTGCTCTGTCTGATGATGACACTTCTCTGCAGCTGGAGCACAATTGGTTTGTATTCAAAGCAGAAGATCACATAAATAATTGTCTGTGGGAAGAGTTAAATACGTTTCTGGAACAGCCCTTCAATGTTCTGGTTGATTTAATGCAATCGCATTGACAACTGGAGCACATGTGATAGCATGGCAGGCTTGAAGAATCATAATTCCAGCAAAATTTGTCAGGATGACCTCAGATCAGTATATTTATCTTTGGCAAAAATAGACAAAATAAACACGCACACAAATCCTGGAGGAAGGGGAGAGCAAACCTGAGGGCCTGCCACATGTGGGTGGTTGGATCTGACTGCTCTGGAGCAGCTCCTGGTGCTCTGCACGGCGGGAGCTGCATCTCTTCGCATAGCACAGCTATGCTGGTCCTTCTCTACAGACCACTGGGAAGACAAGAGCAAGAGGAAACACTGTGGGAGTGAAGGAGGATTATGGGGCACTGTGTGGAAAAGCCACCAACTCCAGCAGCCCGGCCTTCCCTGAGCAAACTCTTCTGTGCTGCTCTTGCTGCCGGGTGGAAGCAAGACACCCACAAAGCACTCCAGGAAGGACACCCACATGCCACCATCTTCTCACTGCCACCTCCATGCCCAGCTATCTGCCTGCTGTGTGCCACAGATATCAAGGAGATTCTGGGATGAAGAAACAGCAAGTATGTCATGTATTTTTTGCACTCTTTAGCACACAAATGACTCTTTCTGCTGTTCAGTGTATGCAAACCAGAGTTGCATCACAACAAAAATGCAGTTATTAAGATTTACCCCAGCCCTTAATGACATTAGCCTGGGATCCTTCAAGAGAGATTCTGACTTATCATGAGTCACAGAGCACAACTAATCTTGCCAATGCCCGGGGGGCTAGCAGAGCCTCACACCTGCCTGTGCAAGACCACTGCCAAAGCAAGGATGCATCACGGAGCTCTGCATCCCCCTGGCTGGTTCCTCACTTCCTGCTGTCACTGCTGGGGTACGCAGCTACCAAGGCTGCACATGGAGCAGGGGCAGCAGAGAAAAATGTCTCTGAGAGACTTTTCATGTAAAAAAGATTTCACTGCTTCAACCACGTTATGCTAGCTTTTTTTCCACTGTCCTCCATGTTACTGAAATCCAAAGAAGGCGGCAGCATTACTGATCTATTGGTACTCCTGTGGCCGCGCAGTGGAAACAGCAAAGGGCAGTTGTGCACTGGGGATCTTGGCAAGCCTGACTTGACCATAACAAATAGGCAGAGAAATCTCGTCGAATGGGAATCCTGTCTTTCACCAGGCAATAGTGAGGAGTGGCAGCTGTGGGAATCAGTCATGCACCAAAGAATGCCCCACAAATTGACTGCCCCAGAAATGCTGGAAGGCACAAGAATTTATGGGCGCAGTGACCCACAAAGTTTACTTTTACTGAAGAATCATTTGAAAAGTATGTTTAAAGATCCCACTGTTGGTTCCATAATAAAGCCAGCGTACAAATAAAGCAGAAATGAGCCTCAAAAACAATACTGGTTCATTTGCAAAGAATGCAGGGACACACATTGCAGCCCATCCTGCTTGCTTCAGAAAGGTGGCAGTGTTGCTTTGTAGTTGCTGGAGGAATTGTTACAGACAGATTTTTTTTTCAAATGAACAGCAACGCACCATAATATACCAACAAAATCTAAGGAATGACTTAATCTAATGAAATGTAAGATCAGAGTGATATGGAAACCACACCAAAGCCCTGGACCCAAGTTTTGTATAATTCAGCCAAACTCAGACACTTGTGTTTGCACACACACTCTTAGGTTTTCAACCAACTGCCAACTTTGCATTTGCTGAGAAAACAAAGTTTAAGTTGACCACCCAGCTATCTAAGAGATCCTGATAACACCACTCATGTCTACCATCAGTGTCATAAATCTCCAATCTCATTATCTGCAATGCACAAGGAGACACACACACACACACACATGACAGGCTGACATGCCAGACCATCTGCCAACGTGACTGCCCCGTCCTGTCCCACAGCATCGCCAGGGGCACATGCAGCTGGTTTGTCTCAACACCCCACTGATAACTTCACAGGGAGGACTTCACCCCTGTGACCGAAGCAAGCTCCGTCAATATTACAGTATGTTATATTCGTTAACAAACATTACGAGATACCCGCTCGGAAGCATAGCATACTTACTATAAATATAGCCAGCGAATAAAGGCATGAATATCCAGCAGAGGGTCTGATTTAGAAGGGACCGTCCCATAGTTCACCTTCACTCACCTTCACTCGTGCTGAGCGTCCTCTGAGCAGCCCCTTAGCGGAGCACCCCCTGCCCTACGCGACTGAGACATGTTTTACTCGCAAACCCTCTGAGAGCGGCGATCAATTGTGTGGCTCTGGTTTTATTTCTCTGATGATGTCACTTTAAATACTTTTCATGTTCCATTTGTTATTTTTACTTCTAAAAATGACGCATTTCTTCAAATTCATTTTTCTCCAATTAGTCACAACTTTAATGGAACAAAGTCAGCTGCCTGCATGTCAGAGTGAGCGCCGGGCCCGTCCCCACCGCCGCGACCACCACAGCCCCTGGAGCACCTGGGACGGACAGACAGCGCTCGGTATGCTGCTTTTCACAGATGCCCTTCTGGCTTCCTGCCCAAATCCTTTAAAATAGGGTCAGGACAGGGGACCCAGGAAGTGCAATTTTGCCAAAATTAACCACAGGCATAAATCGAAGACAATGAAAAACCAGAAGAATAAAAAAAAAAAGAAAGAAAGAAGCAGAGAGAAGGGAAGATGAATTTCTCCACTTGCAGAATAGCCTCTGTAAGAGCAAAGTTGTGACAGCTCTATGACCCCCTGAATATTTTGCTCGCATGCTGCTTCCAAACATTTAATGCAAAACAGTCTGTGGCTGCGGCTTGCCAGAGAGAGAAGTTTTAAGAGAAATCTGGAGGTTTCCCCTACCTGATCTGAACTTGCTCCGAATCAGCAAGGAGTGCTCAGACCCCAGGAGTGTCATGGTGTCTCGGGGACCGGATCCAGACGCCCCTCACTTAAACCATTAACTTCCTCCAAAGAGAAAAGCTGGCCACGGCTAGTGCTCAGGATTCATCCAGCTCTCCCGGACCCTCTGGGTGCTTTTACAGCTGGCTGGTAAGAAGCAGCAAGTGGCTTTGAAAGATTTGGTCCCATCCAGCACTGACCCTTCACAGAAACCAACTGCTCCCCCTGTGCTGTGTTGAATTAATTAACTTTTCGCTAGCAGGAGCCTCCTCCCGCGCGGAGTTTACTACCAGCAGCTGGGTGTCCTGGCTGATGTCATCGTCTAGCGGGGAGCAGCGACTATCGGAAAGGGTCTTAGCAAAGACAGAAGTTTGATATCTGATACTAATTACTACCGGCCGGTACGCAGCCAATCAGGGCTCTCCCTGTCTCGGGGACTTTCGGAGCTGCTTGGAAATATCAACAGAGCGAAGGCTTAACTCTTTGCAGTGTGGTGCGGGACGGGCCCCGGACCTCTATGCACTGTGTGGGCTGTGGGTTCCCCTGTGCCCAAGGAAGGGCTGGCAGCAGGGCAGGGCAGCTGGGCACGGCTTCACGAATGGCAGTGCCCACTCCATCAGAGAGAAGGGGAATGTGGCCACAGAGCAACGGAGGTGCCGCTGTGCTTCGCTGTCTCTCATCCGGCTCCTGCAGGTGAGCTGCGTACCCTCAGCTGCACAACCCCCCCGGGGACCCAGGGGCTGCATGGAGAAGCTGAAAGCATTTCAGCTGCATTTCCCTCCTGCAGTACAGGCATGGCCAGAGCTGCACTGCTCTGTGCCCACCCTTGTCAGCACATGGCTGTGCCCATAGTATTGCCTTCTTGAGATGTTTGCATGCTCTATGGCTCAGGCAGCACATGCTGCAGGTGCATAGGACAAGTCCTCTTGTTCTCCTACCTGTGGGCACTCAGAATAATGCCAAAGAAAAGAGGCAGGGTTTGAATCATGACCCAGGTTTCCCATGCTACAGATGAGCAGTGTGACCCTGAGGAGGCTGGGCTCAGCCACCAGCTGCAGTGCAGGAAGCATCTCCACCTACCAAACATTCTCTCACAGAACAGAACCTTTCAGTAGACATGCTGAGTAAAGTGGCGCAGATCCTTTGAGGTTCCCCTTCTCAAACCCACGTCTGGTTCACTTCAGGTAAACCTAAGAGAGGGAACTGATAGCACATTTTCCCTTGTAACAGAAGTTTTAAAAGCTGAGGACACACGGGATTCACCTGGGCAGGAAGCTATCCTTCTAGAGCATAAACTCCCTCTTGAAAACTTCTTCAGATGTGGTGGATGTTTATCTTTTTCTTTCTTTCTTGTTTTTTCTCCTTCTCTTTCTCCCTTCCTTCCATGGTTACTGTTCTACAGTTTCTGTTAGTCCAGTTACACATTTTGGTTTGGTGATACAAATTTCAAGGCTTGCAGACTCCTAGGCTTATGTTGCCAAAGATCCTTGGTACCTCATAGCCCCAGCAGCCCTGCTTACATCCACACAGCACTGGCGACTGGCCATCATGTATTCCATGTTCTGAGCTGATTCCTGAAATGAGCTGGACCTGTGGCTTCCTTGCCATAGTACCTCTGATATTCCTTAATGTCTGACAGGATTAAAATCACTGAAACAAATTCATGTCCAAGCACAGATCTGAGTCAGGAAACAGAGCCCTACTCTAGTGTCCAGCAATCTGGCCAGGAGTTTATTTCTTACTAACCTTGCCTAATGCTTAGTTCACTACTTGAAATGTCTCGTCTAATGGAGATTTCCTGATGAGTAGTGCTTCATCATGAAGCAAATGACACCATTTAACAGAACCACACCATGAACAGCCCAAGGACAAGACAGGGCTTATCAACACCCATAGCCTCAAGCTACAATTTCTTGCAGTTTTCCACACTGCAAATTCCTGTAGGATTTACTCTCCCTGCCATTTCTTGAAAACCCCACTCAGGTACCTACACTCCCTCTGGTGCCTGCAGGTCCCTCATGATTCTCCATTCTTCATTAGCTGGACTCACACACATATTAAAGATGAAGAACTTCTATTTTCCAGCATGGACTCATAAAATTGGGTAGAGAGATGATACTGTAACTTTTCAGAGCAGTCTGGAGGTGCATATGCATTAAGTAGTGGATAAAACAGAACCAATCTGAGTATTCAGTTTTTTACTTTCAGGAAACTTTTCACATGGTCCCTTGTGTGAGTGTCAGAATTGTTACAAGGCAGAGAGCAAGTATTGTAATGAGTGACAATCTAGAATACTCAAGAAAAGCAAGTAGAAAAGTTGGGCAATGATCAAGAGGGAAAAAGAGCGAACAGTATGTTCATTAATGTTTTAGCTAGTAAACTGTTCAGTCAAATCCCAGAAGGCTCAAGAGATTTGGGTGTTACCTGGACCAACTGGAGAGCGTGAGAGATAGAAAATAAATAATCCTTTACTTTCAGATCTGAACGGAGGGTAAAACCTCAAAACTTCCCAAGTACGGAAGCCTGAGAGATGGAGTCATGCAAAAACCACAGGTTCCTTGAGCCTGGGTCACCCCAAATGTGTGCAGTGGCTAAGTATATACGGTGCTATCCATACCATCTGGGATAAAGCTTTTTAATTAGATATACAGAGATTGTTCAACTGGATTAATTCTCACAATTGCTCATCAGAAATATGAAAGCCAGCCCTGGAGGCTAGTAGCTGTGCTTGATTCCTGCTGCTGTGGCTCTTTTCCCTCCTCTGGGGCATTACAAGCTCATGAAGGAAAGGACAAGACTGTTGCAGTTTACATTAGTTCTTTTTTTCCTCCCTTTTTGAAAACTGTATATATATTAGCTAAAGCCTGCTGGCCTATCATTGTCCTTTCCTCAAATTCCCAGATCCCAAGATTCTTTGTGGGGGCACTCTGACACTAAAAACGAAAAGGACAAAAGCACAAAGACTGAAGTATCTAATGAAGGTGCTTCATCTGGTGCATATGATTTCACCTGGAAAGTCACAATCTGGTTAAACCATAGTTTCTTCCAGATAACCTTGGTGTCTGGTGATGCTCTCTGTACAGATACCCGACCGGGTGGTGTTGGAGCCATCCGGTGGAGTCCCCTCTGTGCTCTCTGAGAAGGGCATTGAAGTGTGCTCACTTTGGCAGCTATTGGACATGGGGACAACATTTCTCAAGTCTGAAGTAACTCCATTCTCTCTTTCCTGACCAGAAACTGCCAATGCAGGCCTCAGGAATGTGGGGATGCACAAAGAGGTCGATCCTTTTTCCCACTGTATGAATTATTTGCATTTATTGACGTCGAATTTCATCTGGTGTTATCTTTCATGCATTCAGCATGAAGAGAGTCTTCCACAAGTCTTTGGAGGAAGATTTACTTCTGACTGCTTTAGTCATTTTTGAATCATCAGCCTTCTTCCATGGTGCTTCTGCTGAGGAGTCCCCCCTCAATACACATTTTTTGTCACTCCACAGTCACCACACTCTGGTGTGAAAAATGACCATTTACTCCCATCTTTAAGAAGTCATTCGAACCTGGAAGGCTCTTCCACTTCCTGCAAACAGAAATGGAGCTAGAGGTGTCTGAGGAGAGATCTCATTGGTTGACTCATGAAGTCCCTTCTGATGCTACTTCAACAGCTCCTTAGACATAGTGCTAGGAAAGTCAGTCATACCGGAGATGTCACCCCTGCCCGCTGTCCTTCCTCATTTCTTCTACTGATGCTTGCAATGGCTGTTCCTCTCTCTCTGGAATGCTTTAAATAGTCTGCCATTTGTTTATCCCAAATGAGAGCAGAGCTGTGCCCTTGCCCAGCGAGATAAACAAGATAGGTAAGATGCACACATGCTTAGGGATAAGCAAGGCACTTCATGCACTCCACCAGACATGGCTCTGAACTACCTACAGCCCACGGACAGCTGTCCATCTGGCATCCTCTCAGAGAATTAGCTGAAGCCCAGTGTGCTCTCCTCCCATCCCTGCCCCACCACTCCGCCCCTGGGGAGCAGCTCAGTAAGACTTGTCTCCAAACCTCACAAACCCTCTGGTCACTGTCCGCATTTCTCAGGATATTTCTCAGTGCAACCTGCAGAAGAGGACCTGTCTCCACAGCTGACTCAGCTGCTGAATTCATAGTCCAGAGATGGTGTTCCCCTGCACTGGTCATTAGGGGAGAGACAGCCTGTCTGCATGTATCCCTGACAACCTCAAGAAACAGAGGTAAGCTGTCCCCAGTAAATCTCAGACCGGAGACGAGGAGGGTGCACAGAAACTGAGATCAGACACAGATACTGAGCCATTTGCCCAGAAGTTATCTGCCTTTGATAGCATAGGAACAGAGCATATACCCTTCCACACGTGTTCACGTGTTTCCAGAGCTCATGCTGCCCAATCCTCTGTGTATGTGAGCCCATTTGCCATCAGGCACTGTGCTGCCCCATGGCACTGCTTGGCTCTGAGCACAACAGGCACGGCCACTGCTGCCACTTCACTTTGGGAGATGAAATAAGCCTGTAGCTATACAAAGTTCAGCATTGCTCCCCATTCTCCTGTTTCCAGCACTTCCATAGGCACCTTGGCTATAATGAAGTCTTACTGACTTCAGTAAGTGAAGGAGTGAGCCTTAAATACCAGAATAAATTACTCATGGTAGGGAATTCCTTTGAACTGAGAAGTCACACCCCAGAGCCACAAGGATATCAGCTCTGTGTTGCTCACCAGATACCAGGAAGCAGTCCCTTCTAATCTCCCAGCACACCCTATTGTTTATGGTACTGATTTATTTTAAAGCAGATTGTTTGTTTGTATGTAGATTTGCATCTGTGGGAAAAAGACTGAAAGGAGCTGATGTTTCTGCATGATCCCCCGGGGGACTCAGAGGATCAGTGTGTGACACAGTGTCTGTGCTATGGGCAACACGAGTCCAGCAGGTCTGAGAGCCGCAGAGCAGCAGCCGTAGCAGTGATATCTCCCAGATCCCAGCCTGGGCTGCGGTGGCAGGTGAGTCTGGGCTCTGCCTCCTGCCATCTCACCTTTGTGCAGGGGATCCATTCTGCCTGGTGCACTGGACAGGAGAGCCAGCCAGCCGGCCAGCCCAGTGCCCAAGAAGCAGCCTGCAGCCTGCACCACCTGCACCCTGCCGTTTTGCTTGTGTAATCCAGCTACTGTGGGTGTTGATGTCACTTGGTGGTGGTGTCAGCAGCTCCTGAATTCAGGAAGCCAGACTCACCACAGGGCTTAGAGTTGGATGTAATGCCAAGTAAAAGGGTCCTGTAGACATTTTACAACTGTCCATGTAGGTGATTTTTTCCCAGAGCTGATGCCCTGCCATGTCTCTGCACATCATTCTCTCCAGGAGCATGAGCATGGTTTGTCTTTCACTTCTCTCTAATGCCCTACAGCTCCATGGGGAGACTGAGGGGGCAGGTCATCCTGTTAACGGGTCCCAGTGATGGAAACCCTGACCAATGCAGCCAACTGAAGTTAGGGCAGATCGGAACCTCCTCCTCTGCGACTGCCCCAGCAGAGTTCCAGCTGTGCTCCTAGACGTGACCTTATGGAACCTGCAAACAAATGACTGTCTACTGCACGCCTGAGAGTAACAGAAGGAGTTCTGCAGGTCTCATATGGCAATAGAATATTCCTGTCCATGATCTGGGACAGACAGTTCTTTTCTGAGTGTGAGCTAGCAAAGCAGCAGTGTCTCTGTCACTGTGAAGCAGAGGTGGCCTCTGGGGAATAACTCAGAATGATCCTAGCTTGGTCTTAGCTGAGGGCTTGGCCCAGAGCTTAGGATTTTTTCAGATGGGAGCTGTGAGCATGGATGGTCCCAGTCCCACGCAGCCCACTCCTTCCCTTCTGCCTGCCTTAAATCGGCTGATCTGCCATTGCTAGTCATTGTGGCTGGTCTTTCACCTCTCTGTGTCCTCAGAGAGTCCGAGGGCAAGAATTCAGAGTGGAGATGTCATGAGCTCTTCCCAGTTCTGACAGCTTGAATTCAAGCTGTGAACTATTTATCACAATGCTACAAACATCCAAGCAAGGTCTCTTAATTTATGAAGGTCCGGTAGATGTTTTGCAATTGACAACACGAACACAAAAATACTTCTGCACTTTACTAACGCTACTATGAAGCTGTCTGATGTTTTCATCATAATATTTACTTCTTTGCAAATGCTCTAAATTCTCCAATCCCAATTCAAAACAGAAAGATCAGAGAATGAAAATAGGGACATGACATAGCTGTTTAAAGATTATGTAAAATGTTTTCCACTAGCGTAAATATTTGATTGTAAAACTCTGCCTGTTGTGCTTTCAGAGCAGGGTGTGCAGTGAGTGCAGGGAGTGGTTCTGTCCCACATCTCGGGGCCACGGTGGGACAGAGGTGGTGGGGAGCAAAAGGCCCAAAGCCCAGTTTGCCCAGGGAGTTGACCAGACAGGTGGCACTGGGACGGGATCATGCTGTTGTGAGCTGTGAACATGCTGTCAGGTTGAGCAGTGCATCGCTGGAGCTCAAGGTGCAGGGGGGTGCTTGGCGCAGCTGCCTCAAGCTCTGGAGGCTTGCTGGCTAGGTGGAAATGGGGTGGGAGCAAAGCAATGGCAAAGGCAATGTCAGCTCTGGAGCTCCGAGCTGACTGCCTCTGCTGACCTCCAAGTGCTGAGTGGCTGCAGAGTGATGCTGGGCAGCACATGGGTGTCTGCAGGGGCTGCACAAGCCCTGTTAGCCCATGGGATAGGCTCTGTGGCCGGGTGTAGCAGAAACCATCTGACTTTAGACCTAAGGAAAAGGTCCAGCAGAGTGGCCCAGTGCTGTTCCCTCTGCACTGGGACTCTGAGCAAGTCACAGTCTCTTTTTTGTTTCCTTATCTCTAAACAGTGGATAATGAGGCTAACTCCTCCACAAAGCACTTGGAAATCTCCCACCAGAAGGGTAAGATAAAGGCTGTATTGTTATAAGTCCCGAAGCAGCTCTAAATCTTGAGGTTTCACTACAAAGCAGCCTGCCCAGCCCTACCTCTGCTGCAGCGATGCAGGGCAGTGACAGCGAATTGAGCATTTCCATCTACATCCCCTCCTCCTGCCCACCAAGCTCTGCGGTCCAGCCCTAAGTGAGAAGTGTGCTTTGAGGCAGGGACTGTGTCAGGCTCTGCCCAGCGGTGCAAAGCTGGGTCCGGGGTAGTAGTGAGCAGAGCTAAAGCCCCTGATATACATCGGATGGGTTGGGAGCATTATGTATTTCTGGAATGCCTTCTGGTCTTTATTAAAATGAAACCACAGCCAGCCCAAGAGAGCTCATCGCCCAGGCACGGGGCCAAGTATAAGTTACTTCTACAAATATTTATTTAACCATATCAATGACAAACTCTTTTGTATAAATGTTTTTATTTAATCATAATTTACCAATTATTTTAAATCAATTGTTTGCCTGGTTTCTAAACACTAATCAAGAGGCTTGCATTAGCATTACTCAGGCGGATTAGATGCATTATTTCTCTGAAGCTTGTGCCATTGCTTGCCTGCCTTGGCCAAGGAAGAGGGTGCAGATGGATCCCAAATTTCACTTTGATTGTCAGATTCCTGGAGGACCCCATTGGCAGCACTGCCAGCTGTCCCCACCCAGGTGACCTCTGGGCTCAGAGGCATTTCTCAGCCACAGGGGCTCATGGATGTTGATCCCACCTGAGCTGCTCAGGATGAGATTCCTTTGGCTTCCCCGGGGCCTTGCTCTCGCAGAGCTGCCAGCCCTGTCACAGATGCCGCCAGCTCCTTGTTCTGCTGCTGCTCACCTCTCATGCCTAAGCCTGGACCTGTCACACTGTAGAAGTTTCTCAGTGCCCCTTCAGCCCAGGGTCTCTGGCAAGAATTTATGAGCGTGCACGAGGCTGTTCAGGGCAGAACAGGAGCCCATGGATGCACGTGTTTGCCTGTGGTGTCCAGCCTCACTCCCAGCCCTCTGGGCTCCCTCACCATCTAAAGAACATCCCAGAAGGTCCTGTCTTCTTTTACCCCAGCTCTCTTACATAAGTCCTGTCCACTCCTCTGTGCTCAGGTGATGCCTACAAACAGAGAATCTGTGACTTCTGCAGGGCCCTGCCTCCTCCAGAGCCCTTTGAGATGTGGCGAGGCACAGTGTGAGCACAGCAGAGCCGCTGGGCACCAGGTGCTGCTGTGCTCCATGCAGAGAACTGTGTCCCTTGCAGCGGCCAGACCGGCATTGCTGAGCAGCCCGTGATGAGAGCAGGGCGCTGCGAGCTGCTCCTCTTGTTTATTTACAGGATTTCAGGCTGCTACTGTCTTGCACCTTGGCTCGCCTGCTGCAAGCACAGGCTCTGCAGGGAGCTCTGTGCACAAGCAGGCGGCTGCTCAGTGTCTGCTGCTGGGACAGGGCTGGCCTCAGGGGAGTTTCCCACCTCCCCCCCAAAAAACTCCTCCCCATTTGATCCTCCACCTGGAAGACACCTCAGGGTCTCTTTGACATGAGATTTCAAAAAAATTTCTTCCAAGATAATCAAACCCAAATAAACACAAACTGGGGCAGGCTTGAGGTAATCCTTAGATTTACCGACTGCTTTAAAGATTATGAAAATAGAAAGCAATGCTAGGTAGACCCTTTGAAGACTTAAGTATGGTGCTTTTTTTCTTCTGGGTGATGAGGAATAGATCCACTGCTTGATACACAGCAGCACAGCACTTCAGAACACTTAGCTGCATGGCCTTGCAGCCATATCACTGCAGTAAGAAAGCACGAAAATGATGGTAACAGGGAGCTTCCTACTGTTGACACATAAACAAAGGGAAAGTTATTTGGACAGGGCTCTGAAATACTGTGTAAACACAGACCTAATGCAATAACGCAGATGCAGAGCGAACCCTTGGAAAGAAAATAATTACTTACATGATGCTAAAAAGCATTTTCATGCCTCTTTTGAGGGAAAATGAACCATGAGGAGGTCTGTGTCCTTGTTTTTAACAATATCCTATTTTCTACAAATCTGCTTTTAGAAATGAATGTTTTCACTTCTTCCTTGAAAGTTCTGTAGGCAGTTTTGGAGCTTCCCATCTCCAAATAGGAAGGAAGAGGCTCTGTGAGAAGTCTACAGCTGACCTGTGCTAGTTGTGAGAAACCTTCTGTCCTCAAGCTGGTGGGAGGGGGCTGCACAGGGATGAGGAAGGGCTCTGGGCATCACTGTATGTAGCAGCTGCTCTCCTCAAAGTATGAGGTCTGCTGTTTTGTGAGATCCATACTCATCCTTCCCAATGTGTCTGTCTCCAAATTAGGTCCAGAGTTCAGCTTTTCTTTTGTACAGGCAGGGACAAAAGCAGGTGCTGGCGGAGGGCCATTCCCTTTGCTTATCTAGCACCTTGAACTCAGACTGGGGCAACTGGTCTTTGGAGGAAACATTCTCTTTCCATCAAGCAGAGAGGAAGCCTAGATGACAGCTAAAACTAGATCCTAACTTTCAGATAATGGACGTGAGAGAAGAATCCCATCAGAAGTGGCCAAGACTAATGGACAGAGAGGAAGGTTGATCACCATACAGTGTGGGAAGAGGAGTGTAGAAAGAGTTATAAAGACCAAAGACTCCTGGTGAAACGAGGGCAGTACTGTGGTATAGTGCTAAAGGAGCAGGTATGAAGTTGTGGAAATTGAATTCAAGCAGTATTGGGTAGTGCTGTTAAAAAGCAAGTAAGGAAAAAGACAGGAAAACCTGGTAGTTTTATGTTATAACCAACATAAGCAGCTGGGATGAACAGTGGAGCAAGCCTTGTTTTGCCCTCTCCTCACCTTTCCTTCAGCCTTCTAAAATCCACTCCAGCTGGCCATGTAGCTATATTAAAAGAGCTGTGGTGTTTACGAACAAAGCATGAAGTTTGTCAGTCTTAAGACTTGACAGAACTAAGAGGTGGAGCTACTGCCAACTTGTACTCCATTCACTGGGACAACCTGTCATCATCTTCCTATGGCCGTGTGAGGTATTCCTGGTATTGCTTCAGCCTGATCTTGTCACGGCCAGATGGAAGTGTTTAATGTTTACCGTACAGTTACAGCCTAAATTCTGTGAAGTTGTCTGCTAGTGGCAGAGTCCTTCTGTGGCCCAACACTGTCATGGAATCACAGACTCACAGAACAGTTTGGGTTGGAAGGGACCTTAAAGCCCATCCAGCCACCACCCTGCTGTGGGCTGGTGACCTCCCACCAGGTCAGGCTGCCCAGGGCCCCATCCAGCCTTGGGCACCTCCACGCATGGGGCACCCACATCTCCCTGGGCAATCTGTTCCAGTGAGAACAAAATTGACAGTTTTTATACGGCAGTGGGAAAGTTTTAGTGGATATAAACTTGGTGAGGAGATATAAACTTGCTGGAGATAAACTTGGTAATTGAAAACAGGCCAGTATGTCTTCAACCAAAGTGGCTAACTGTGTCGTGAATGTCTTTCTTGTCCTATGCACTCTCATGGGCCCAGCAGACGTTCATCAGCCTGGCAAGTATTCCAGATGTCAGTGGGATGGTGAGGCTGTGATGAACTGTAACCTGACTTCAGCCACTAGAAAATTCACCTGGAGTGTCTTGTACTAAGTGCTGCCATTAAGCCTAATAAATCCCGATCTCCCTGACAAAGGTCTCAGGTGATGTCTTGAGGTCTTTATGTGAGGTAATACTAACTATGTGTGTTGAGGCTGTTCACATCCAAGGTATGACAAGTCTTTGTGCAGTGCAACAGGTAGGATCAGAGAGCTCCTACAGGAAAACATCACAGATTGTAAGACAAGACATTTTCTCCTGACTAAACGCCCAAGAAAATAATGTGAAGGTCAAGAAAGACAATGAGGTCCTTGGTACACCATAACATCTACATCGGTTTGGTGCTGATGGGAGCAGGATCAGATGGGCCAAAGCGATAACTGTTTGAAGCCACACTTAGAAAATGAAACTGCCTGACAAGGGTCTGCAGGTAGGACAGGCTCATGAAAGATGAAATGGAAGATGTCTCCATAGTCTCATGTACTTATTCATATTGGTGGTTGTTAGATGTCCGGACTAGAAGTCCTTGGAGGTTTCTTCCAACAATGAAGATTCTATGATTCTAGGATTCAGTTCAGAGAATATGATAGAAAAGTAGATGTGCCATGGGACATTTATTATGACTTGTTCTGTTTGAAGAGCAACCTCATGTCACACAGCCTCAGACCTCTGATCCCCAGCTGGTCATCCAGGCACATCTGGAAATGTTAAATGTACCAGGGAGCAAGGAAGGATCCCTGGGTTCTGTATTAATTTCAGGCTACTTATGTAAGTTACTTTTTTTATCTTCTCTAACTATTTATAGTTTGTTTGTATGTTTAAGACCTAGATGTATCCCACTCTGTTTCAATAAACCTGAAATATCTTTGTTGACAAAAAGAAATATTGTCTGCTGTTAATGAAAATAAAGTAATGAGTATATTGAGTTACTTCTATCATTAATATTTTAGTAATTACCTTCAGGGCTTATGTTGACTCAAATATACTAAATCTTAGTTTTTGCTTCTTTTTTTTTTCTTAAAAAAACAACAAATTTAAGAATTAGTTGCTTTAGTTTGAAGGGCATCAACTCTATGAAAATTAGCAATAAGACAGACAAAATAGATTTTCCTTCCAAAACATCTAATATTGTCACTAACACTCATCACCAGGCAAATCAATGCAAATACAAAATGCCTCAAATGCCTGCCATCACCATGTGCTGGTGACAGCCTCATCTGAAGAACATGCAGTGGGACAAACCCAATGCCTCTGGCTAGCCTTTCTTTGTCACTGCTGTCTAATATACAGTTTCAAAAAAGTGTCAGTCTCTGAGTCCTGAGTACTGTGTTTGTCTGGAAACAGCACTTTCTATTTGCTTCTGAGAAAATACATGCTGGGAACTTTCTTCTAGAAAGCAGAACAGTGATGTAGGATGGGAGCTGACTGGCTGCTCAGAGCCTCGTGCAGTTCCACCTGAGCTTCAGGGGTCACCAAACAGGCAATGTGCCACCGACTTGGTGACAGCAGGCCCAGACCCAACAGCTGATAATCTACAAGAAACACTGAGAGTAATATAAATGCCTCCTTCCTACTCTCTTTTAATAAAAGCATTTCTGAACGCGCCCATTTCCTACTAGGGAAGAGGAGAGAGTGGACATCCAAAAGCCCATTCCCTGGTTCGGCACAGCAGTGCAGAACCAGCAGCAGGGGAAGCTCAGCCCTGCTCCCAGTGAACATCGGCTCTGCCCCTTCAGCATCCCCTAAATGTTCTGAAAGTGGAAGGTAGCAAGTTAGTGAAACTTCCTTTACTCTGAGATTTCAATGTTAATGTCTGTTTGATAGCTAAATGAATAACAAATGTGCATTACAGCAAAGCGGCCCAGCCCGGCAGCGGGAACAGGACCGGTGCAGGAATATTTTTCTAAAGATCCCTTCTGGAATGTTATTTTGAACTCTTCAAAACGGCAAAGGTTTTTAGACATTGTGTGTTTTGTTAAGTGTCCTCTGGGAAAGCTGGGTTTAAAATTAGTCAAACTCTTTCACTTTTTTAAACCCTTCCCTAAAATAGTTGATATAAAATTTGGTGGGAATTCTGTTGAGAGCTTAAATTGGCTGAAACAGACAATCTAATGGAAATGACATTTGGGAAAAAATGTGAAAAACCTGGGTTCCTTTCTGGCTTCCAATGACATAATCAGAGCACAGCAGGATCGCCTGCTGCTCCAAGAGCTGCCCTGACCCGGGCCCTGGTCACCAGTTTCCCTCGTATTGGAGGAGGAGGGAAACAGCTGGGAGAGAGCTAAAGGAGGGACATGGCTGCTCTGCTGTGGCACTGCCCGTCCTCTGCTGTGCTGCTGTGGGCTGATATTTGTCACCCTTAAAGTGGATAATATGACAAGGAGGCCAGCACATGCTCAAGCCTCCATCCGTCAGCGTGCAGCACAGCTGTTTCTGTTCAGATGGGACTTGGGGTTGGTTTCACACTTGGGAAAAAAGAGGCAGATGGATGGTTTGAGCCTGAAAGGAAATAAGGGAAATGTTTCCTTATCTCATTCCGAGTGGTGTTGTGTGAACGCTGCGTGGACATGGTGGAGAGGTTTGCATGGGGGAACCTGGCTCATCTTGCAGGCAGACGCATCGCCTCTGGTGACAAACATCTCTGGGATTGCTCACAGTCCCAAGGGGCCCAAGTTGGGGTGAGACCATCCCCCTGCCATAGGCTGAGATGGGGGGAATGTCTCCTCTGACTGCTCTCCTCAGCACGGGTCCAGATGTGCTGATGGTGGGCAGTGCTGTGAATGGCCCCCGCTCTGTGCTGTGGGCTGTGCAGGGAGGGCCTGGTTTGTGCTGCTATGTGCAGACAGTCCTGTTGTGCTCTGTGGGGTGTGAGGAAGGTTTGCGCTCCTCAGTCAGCTCCTCCTGTGAGCTATGGGTGTTCGAACTTGCCCTAGAAATATGTCTGGGGCCTTCCCCGTGCCGGTAGCTTATTTACTCAAGCCATTTTGTCACTCACAGAGATAAAGCCTCCTTCCCACACCTTAGGTTCCTCTCAGAGCAGCTGGGAGATAAAGGCAGAGGGAGGCTGGCTCCTGCCTGCTGAACCTTGGAGGGTTTCATGGAAAGGCCTCTCTGGGAAGGCACCTCTGCTATCGCCCTGACAGGTGTCAGCAGCGCTTTTAGCAGCCAGCCGCAGACAGATTAGCCAAATGTGTCTCCTGCCCAGAGTGCTTTGGCTCTTTAGGCATTGTTTTAAACACACAGAATGGGAAAGGATTTTGAGCTGAGATAGGAGGCTTTATTCAGGAATGGTTTGACCTAAGGACCTCGCTATCGCCAGGCCCAGCATCCACCCCAGATGGGGTCCTGTGTGAGAGCGGCCTTGGTGATAACTGAGAGGGGCTGTTCCTCTATCACAGACCCTGGTTTAACGCCTGGTGTGCAAGGAATAAAAGCATCCTCAGCTTTCTGCTCCTTGATCCCTGATGTGTGCCTGAGGCGGCAGCTTGGGAAAGTGGCGATTCCTTTGGAGAAGTAAAGCACCACAGTGTGGATGAACTGATGCACTTGCGTATCTGAAATGACACCTGACCTGGGGGTATCTATGTGCACATCTCTGGAAGCCACAGCCTCCAGAGAAACTGCCGCTTCCGCCACACAGACACAGACACAAAAGTCAGCCCTTCCCCGAAACCTCCTGCAAGTGTGGGAACAGCACAGTTTGGGGGATGTGGGAAGAAATGGAGAGAGGACCTAGTGTATACAGAGCTGGTTCTCCTGGTGGTGCAGACAGCTGCTGTGAGGAAAGGAAAAACTTCTTAAGGGGAGATCGAGAAGGAGCCAAGAACATAACAAGCTGATTACAGGTGGTGTAGGGCCACCTGTCTCTGGGGGTGGTAGGTGCAAGTCAAGAAGTCAAAGAAGCAAGTTTAGGGGTAGTGATCGGCACTGATGCTCAGGGAGCCTGACTTTGTCACCCAGCAGCCCAGGGAAGTTCCGCTCCAGCAAGTCACTGCTTAGCCCACATTCCCCCCCCCCCCAGACAGGGTTTACTTAGATGATAAATTCCTCTGGATAAGGGGTGTCCCTTGTCGTGGGGCTGTACAGCTCACATCTAATGCCTTGTGTTTTTGTCACTTCATTGTAGATGGTGTTTTTTTCAGGAATTTGCACCTTGGTGCCCAGCCAGTCAGATTGCTTGAAGCACCCTGCAGCTCTCTGCAGGGTCTTGCCTACTAGCCATGCCCAATCTATGGTCATGGTACACAGTCAGGCACAGGAGAGACACGTATTCTGGGCGGGATGTACGTAGCCATGGTATGCATCCATTGTGGGGCCCATTCTAGTAGCACTAAAAATTGACATTCCTCACAGTGCCCACTTTTTTATGCCAAGCTAAACTTTCCTGTCCTTTTCAAAGATATTTATAGATGGGAATCTTGACAAGAATGAATTTCTGTTTTGGAAGGAATAGTTTTACTTATTACTAGCTCTGATTTGTGTGTGTGTGTGTGTGTGTGTGCGTGCGCGTGCTCAAAGGCACAAGTAATTGACAAAGAAGTCCCTTAAAGAGTGTGATAAGTGAATCCCTGGAGTATGGATCAGGAAAAGTGAGATAGTTTTTTAAACTGGATGATAAATACTTGACACACTGAAACATGGTCTCTCTGTTGTGAATGGTGCACGAGGCGAAGGAGCAGAGGCTGGTGCTGCAGGGGAAGCTGGCAGGGTCTCATCGCTGCGCTGCACTGCTGTATGTTGTGAGCAGACACACAAGCAAAACCTTGCTTCCACTCTGCAGGCTGCTCAGGCCTCACTGCAACAGTATGTGCTCAATCTCTGCAATTCCAGTGTTTTTCAGAAAGGAATTGTTTTTTTTCTGGAGGAAAATTATGGGCTAAAAGGATTATATAAAACTGTCCTCAATTAGATTGAGGAGCAAGCACATTTGAGCTCCAATGGGAGGACAGTCTGGCTGCATGGACAAGCTATTGCAGCTTGGAAAGAGCAGTATTTCTGTGCAGACTTACAGGAGGGTTTTCACCATTACCATAGTAAGAAGAACAAACATTAGAGATGATGGGAAAACCCGTATGTGTATACTTGGCAGCATCAAATTCTGGCAGTACAAGATGGCAAGCATGTCCACCACTCCTCCCCTCCCTGGCTGCCCACCTCATTCCCACCTCCGTGTCTTACATAGCCAACACTGTTCACTGTCCTTTAAGATCCAGAAGACAGCTGTGTCCTTCTACATCTCAGTGCCTACAGATTCCCATTCTATGCATGCTATGGTTGGAATATTCTCTCAGGAGATGGAGGTTGTTCTCCAGAAGATCTTTCCACAGTGTAGTTTTGCTACTTCCTGGTTAGCTGAACCAACTGCCTCATGGTTGTGGTTAACTCTGAGTATCTTCAACTGCTTCTATTCATTCTTCCTACCTTAACATTTGTCCCTGGCTTAAAATATATATTTTACTTCATTGATTACGTCACATCTTATGGAAAGATCTATGAGAACTATAAGGACCATGATCCATGGCAGATGACGCTTCACATTACTTAGAGGTGCAGTAGTGATATCTCTAAGGTCTTTAGCACAGTAGCAGTGTATGAGATCAGCCAGCTCCTGATGACAGAAACCTCTCCTGTTCTGGACAACAGCCTGACAAAGATGTCACTGCTCCTTACAGACAATGTCAGATCTGGCCTGGTGCTTGCCCTCCAGTTATGTGCTGTTGTCATCTCCTGCCGTGCTTCTATTGCAGAGAAGGAAACTGACTTGCTTCCCATAAGGGGTGGTAAGTCTGCACTCTTATTGCACTGTTTGTTTTTCCCCCAGCGAATACCAGCGAGTATGAAAGGAGAATCAACTGCTCTTGCAGATGTCAACTTCTTTGGAAAATATCCCCAAGAGAAGGAGCAAACTGGACTTTAACACCTACCCAAAAAGGACAGCAAATGTCACTCAGAACTGAGTGCCTACCTAAATTATACATTACCCATTCTGCACATCATGTACCATTACCCCAAGTCAAGCCTCACTGTCCCCCATGTCCAAGCACTTGTGGTGGTACCCAGTCAGGCTCCTGGGCTAAGGACCATCAGCTACAGGGCAGTGCTATGCAGATGAGGCTGTGCACACATGTATCTCATTACATTTGCATCATCTCTGTTCCAAACCACTGTAAAAACACAGTTCACCTATGTCCTCACTGCAGTAGGAAAGGGCACAAAGAGAGCACAGCCCATCTAGCTACTGCATGACCATTTCCAAGCACACGGCACTAGCACTGTGCTGCCTGATGCCTAAGAAAGAGGTAAACACTCCTAACACACTCCTTATCTTTACAAGAGAACTGCATTTGTAGCACTTTGCGTATACAGTGCTTGTCACTGCATCCAGAAAGCAATGAAAAGTGATCCACTGCACTCTGCTTGGGAGACATCTTTAGATTTGCTTTTAAAATGACACATTGGTGTCTGTCACTGTGAAGTGCTCAGGATCCTCAGGAAAAAACCTCTCTACTACATCCCCCACATCCCTGTTCCAGTCTACTGTGTAACTTCTCTCTCTCTCCAGATAGTGCAGGATCCTCCCTCTGTAGGGATCTTATCCTTAAGAGATGGCAAACAATTACCCTCCCTTCCTGTTGCTGCCACTGGCCTTCCAAGGGAATGCAACTGGCTGTGCCATGTGCACACACAACAGGTGGGTCAGTTGCTTCTTGTTGTAGTCAGATATGTACAATAAATGAGGTACCAGAAGCTCTGCTGCGAGGAGGGAGGGAATAACATTCATCCCCAACTACAGTACTATGAGGATGGAGAAAGACTTTATGCAGGACAAGAAAACAGGAAGGGATGTTCAGCTCAGATGAAAATTGACACGGTTACTGGGAAGTCTCCGCTTCATTCTTGTCCCGCCCTTTATGTCCAGGAATAGGGCTGGACATGTCAGACAACAGACACAGAAAGATGCAGTTGAAACAGCCCTCGGGAAAACCAGCCCTGGAAGAGGAAGGTCAGGATGCCAGCTTCCCAAGCAAGCTAAGGCACTGCGGCAGCTCTGGAATGTGTTTCTTACTATAATCCTAATCATGACTTTTATTTGTCTATATTTTTGTAACTATTTCTAATATCACAAATATTTGCATTTCCCTGATTTTCTTAGATCCACGTCATGTTGTCAAATGCTGTCTGCTCACATCGCTAGCTCAGAGAGATTGTGCAGCAGAGGGAACCACAGAGTACTCAACCCCTAGAGGACCAGCACTAGGCAGGGGATGGGGAGTCCCACAGAGTGGGACCACCCCCAGCTCATCTGTACATCATGGTCTTACCTATGTAAACTGACAGCAGGAGATGCTGGGGCAAGGGACAGGTTCTGACTCTATCCTTCAAGTGTAGCTGAGCTCCAGGCTCTTGTCTGGAGTCCCTCTGGCTTCCTCTCAGTGAGAAGCAATGGTGCACAGGACACTTCATCATACTGGGCCAGTGACACAATTGCAGGAGGAAGTGACATGTCACTTGTGGGACTGAACCACCTGTGTCCCTAGTAAATACCCAATGCTCACCTCCTGGCACTGCCCTGCTATAAACTCTTCAGTCTGTGGCCAAGCCAGGATGCTCAGCCTGCTCTTCTGAGAGGTCCACACCATCAGCATATCTTCAAAGTGCTTCAGACACCAGTCCTGAGACGAGGACTGTGTGAGTGCCTGCTGTGGCAGGGAGCTGGGGTCAGTGTGGCCAGCAGAGAGGAGAAGTGACACTTAGGTATCCAAGGGGCTACTGGCCGAGCCAGCTTTCCCTAAGCTGATGAGAACCAAGCTCTTGACACAGAAGTACTCAGGCTACTTATTGGGAAACAGGCATCTGAAACCTTCCTTGCAGAAATATTATAACCATTTCCAAGGCAGCTGGGGAGGAAGCACCAAGCAGTTCATCCACAGACTGTGTTTATCTGCCCTGCTCATACACAACTTCTCAGAGATGATTCTTTGGCTTGATTCCATCTCGGGGTCAAAGTGCTTCTGAGTTAGGAGACATCCCCACCAGTAACAGCCGTGTGTAGTCAGGATTCCCATCCTCACCTAGAAAGCTCCTTGTAACAGGCTTCCTGCCTTATTTATGCTGGTGGAGCACCCCTGGTTCCCCAGCCAGCAGAGTCAGACCCATCGCTGTGCTCTCTGGCTCCCTGCCCCTGTCTCAGTGAGGTTTCCCAGTCGTTCCCAGGAACTCACACAGCTCTTCCTTGGAAACTGCTGTGGCTGAACCCAGCTCAGAGCTTCCTCCTGGCACTGGATGGTGGGCAGCTCTGCACTGTATCCACCACAGCAGTGCCCCAAACTCCCCATCCTACATAAACATTTATCGCCCATCTGAGATAAAACAGCAGCATCTGGCTCCCAGCTTTCCCCACAGGGACTCAGGCAGCTGCAGCAGGTACTACCTCCAGATTCCAGAGGGGAGAGATGGATCGGAATGTTTTCAATGGGGATGGCAGGGAGTGAGAAGAGCAGGGAACTTGCTTTGTGGTGCAGGTTGATGCCCCATGTCTGCACTGTCCTTCCACACCCTTGCTGCTCCCTCCAGAGGCTGGGCAGAGTGGAAGAGACAAGGGTACTAAGTTGCTTCTCAGCTGCAGATGATTTTAGAACGAGGGTGTATGGAGGCAGTTCGTCTCACCTGCCTGCTCTGTGCTCCACCAAAGGTGCCTTGCAGGAATGCTGGATGTACATGCACAGACAGGACGTGCACCAGACACTGCTTATGGCTAACAGCCAGGGATGTGACTTGCCAAGACAGAACCATGACCATGAGTGTGCTGCTGCATCTGTAGGCTCTACATCACAACCTGCAGGAAAAAGGTGGAAAAGATGCCACAGGACAGGACCTGGACACTCTGTAATCAGTACAGTTCCCAGCAAGGACCTCAAGTGACCCTTTCTGCAAGGTGTGCAGAAGACAACATGAAGCTCACAGACATTAAAGCCAGGCTTTGCTGAGCACCTTGCCCACTGTTCTCTCCAAGCCCAGCACTTGGTGCAGTTGCTCAGTACCCCCCTGGGGCAGCCACACTGCAGCAACAGGAGCTTTGCCAACAAGTGTGCTCAGCACAGTGTGGCATCCAGCTCGTGGGATTTCTGGGCACGCTGGGGTTCCTGGTCAGCATGTGCATAGCAGCTCCATGCTGGGGCAAGTGTTTGCAAGGCAGAGACATGCAGATTTCATCCCAAGTGAGTATTCATCTGATATTCCTTACCAGAATGTATTTTTGGGTCTCCTCTTTAAAAGCCATCCAGTTAGGGAACAGAAACAATAGCAGATGATTTAAACTATCAGTCACACAATGTGAATGCTAACAAATAGCCAAGTCAAATGATTTTTGTTTAAACTCCTTGCTTGTGAATAGGGGCATGCTGGTGGGGCCCTGGGGAGCAGGCTGAGCTCTGGCTGTGGGGTCTCTGCTCTCTGCCTTGCCAAGTTCCTGTGTGAGGAGACTTGCTGGGTCTCACCAGGAAAGGGGGGTTAAAAGCTGCTCAGTATGTGAGGAGCTGTCATTACCCTGCACTGATGTGTGACAAACACACCCTTGTTTCCCTCAGCTCACAGCTTAGCGGGCTCCTGCATCTTCCCTGCCCTGGGTGCATGACAGGAAAGATTTGCTCAGCTCCCCTGTGGGTTGTGCTTTGCCCTCCCAACCCAACTGACCCCTCTTAATGTCCCTTTTCCCCTACCTGGAAGCAGACCCAGGAGTTGCTGGGGCTGTGTAGCAGCACTGTTACCCAGCTGGGCTCCTATGGGATGAGCAGCTGTAGCAGTTGTATGCGGCAGACACACACTGCCTGCCCTAAAACAGAACGGTGCAGGACTGATTTGGTTGGTGATAAGTCCCAAGAGAACATTTGTTATTACCCAAGCACAGAGAGCTGGAGTGTGAGTATTTAGCAAAATCTCTCCCTCTGCGTGCACGTGCTGCAGGAGTCCCTCTGTCCCAGCATCCTGAAACCTCCAGCCAGAAAAAAACAGGACTTCAGCATGTTGTGGAGGATGACAAACGAACCACTTTGGAGTGATTATAAACTTCCAGAAGAAGGGCTGATAACCAGAGCTTCTGCCTCAGCTGCCCTCAGCTTCTCTGTGCCCAGCTGTCCCCTGTGTGCAAGGCAGACTGTCCCTGCACTGGGCAGCTGGGCCAAACAGGAAGCCACCAAGATGCAGCCTGTTGAACCTGACCCTGCAGACTTCCAGTGAAAAAGCTCAATTTCAAAGCAATGGGGTTGATCGCCACTGTTTCTAGGGAAGGTGTTCTTCTGTCTCTCTCTCGACCTTCAGACTGTATTTCCTCATTTCCAGATTAAAATTCATAGTGATCTATTTATGCCATTTGTTCTCTTGCCAGCAAAGATCTGTAGCTTAAACAGACAAGAAAAGCTCTTCCTAATCCCTGCTATCTACCCCAGATGTATGCACAGAAAACAATGGCCACGTCTTTCCTGAAGCAGGCAACCAGAGCTTCATGCAGCTCTCCAGACATCGACTCCCATGGGCTCCCTGGGAGGAACAATCCTGGTGCACCGTGGCACTGATTTTGTGTCTTCCATGTTGACATTACAGTGGTAGGCCATGCTTGTCCTTTGACAAACTGGTGCACTCCAGTCTTGCCTGTGACTTCCAGCTGGCTGGAGCAGAAGCCCACTTCTCCAGGGCACCATGGTTAATGCTGGCACAGAGGCAGCAAATATATGTACTCCAAGAACAGTTAAAGCCTTCCAAATATCACTGCTTTTATCAAAAGTGTTATTTTTACAAATCTCTCTCCTGCTATAGATGGGACCAACACCAGCAGCAGCAGCAGCAGCAGCAGCAGCAGCACCTCGTGTTTGGTTAATTATATTAATTATTCTTACTGACTTTCCCATCAGGAGAATCACAAGTAGCAAACCCTAACTCTAATCATGCCCTGCTGACAAGGAGCCACCAGGAGATGCAGTGAAGTATAGGGAGCCTTTGACTGCATGGGGCAGTGTCTGAAAGGCATTCTGAGCTGCAAGATGAAGCTAACAGGATCAGATCCAGCTCCTGTGCTGTTACATTGCAGTGTGCCACCAGACCCATGCCAGTGGGAAGACTGCTGTTTATGTGCTTTATATGTGTTCAGTCTGGTAGGGCTCAGCAAGATTAGTTTTCATTCTCTGAAGTTGCCAGCATTTCCCAAGTCTGGAAAAAGCTTCAGACACTATGCTCTCTGAAAGAAGAGCAGGAAACTCACCACCTGACGGGCTCATAGGTAGTCTCAGGGTTTAGAAATTGCTGGTTTTATGCTGACCTCAGGAGAACTATGCCATTCGATGCCTGCTTCAGGCAGATCCAAGCTGTACCCAGGGTATCCCTGAAGATCTTCCAGTCCCCATCCTGCTTTCCCCTTCTCCTTCCATGGATGCTCCATAGCATAGATAGAGAACGAGGTAGTGTGGCCCATCCCCAGACCAGGCTGGCACAGCCACCTGCAGGCTGGTGGCACTGAGTGCTCTGTGAGGAGGTGACAGCTGCCCTTCCTTTCAGTTGCCCTCAGCTCACAGGTGCCTTGGCACAGAGTCCATGCCCAGGACACAACTGGAGCCAGGGATGCTGATTCTGCCCAACTCTTGAGGCTGTTCCTCAGGCTGTGGAAGCTCCTGAGCAGCCCTGCTCTGCTTCTATATTGCACGCAGGTCTCTGACCTCTGTCATCAAGGGCAGTCACCAGAAAAAGACTGGGAGCAACCAAAGGGGAAAACGAAGTTGGTGGGCATGGAGATACACAGATGGGCCAGGTGAAGATGACATGGTCTGTGGAGCTGGCTGCACATGGGGCTTGGATGGGGACCTATCCCCTCCTGAGAGTACATGCCATTGTGTGTGCATGCCTGGCTCTTGCTGGGAAGGGCCCTTTTCCAGCTTGTTCAGCAGCACCAGTGCCAGAACTCGGAGGGGGGCTCAGGAACCTTCCCCCTTGCTGCCTCGCAACCCAGGGAAAATATTCCTGAATGCTTTGGCACGAAATCCCAGAGCTGCCTGCCGTGAATCCTTGAGTGTAAACAGGATGGCATGGGCATATGTGGTGGGAAGAGGCAGGGGCACCATCTCCGCCTTCACTGCTCACTTTACAAACGCAGCACGAGGCACAGAGCACATAAGTAGCAAAAGTTAAAACCTCATCTTACCCCCCTCTGGGGAGCTGGGGAAAACTCAGCTGCTCAGTGTGTTGCAGGCGCGTGCAGTCAGAGCCAGATGAACAGGAAAAACTGACCCAGCATCTTCAAAGGATTAAGGCACCAGGCGTGAGCTGTGCACCATGTAAGGCTCTGGCAGGGAGAGCAGAGCTATTTAATGAATCACTGCACTCCCGTCTGCTCTCCCGTATGCCTTTCCCTGCAGGATGAGACAGTGATAAGAATTCCCTAACCTGCCTCGAACACTCAGCATTTCTCCGTACTCCTCACACTGCTGAGAATCAGAGCACGGACATCGCAGCTGAGGAGCAACATCTGCATCTTCCTTTGGTCCATATCCCTTACCCTCCTCCCATAAAACTGATCCCCCCCTACCACTAGCAAGGACGTATGCCTCTTGTCTTCTGAGCCGCATCACACATCCCCATCACAGAGCAGTGACTGTGGCTCTTTCAGCCCAGGCCCCTGGATCCTGCAGGCAGGGAAGATTTAGGTGGTGCTGGATGACCCACAGCTACATGAAAAGGGTTTTAAAAGCAATGAGGGAATTGAATACAGAAGAGATCTTGTCAACTAGCTGGTTCCATTAGCACTGTCAGGAACACTAAGAATATAGACATTACATGGTTTGAAAATGTTTCCAAGAGTTCTGTGTATTATTACGTTATCTCTGATCTAAACCCCTGTTAGGGATTTCATGCTCTTAGCCCGTGTTTGAGATTCAGCACATTAATCAGTGAGATCTTTCTGAGATGTGTCAACAAATTCAACTTGCTGTTCCGAGTTAGCTGCGCTGAGCGAAGCAGTGCCGTGTTTAGGAGCAGCCTGAACCTGCAGGGCTGAGTCACACTCAGGAAGGATCGGTACCTGAGCACCATTTCCCGGGGCAGAGGAGTTCACAAGCAGCAATGGATTTCTTTCCACCCTGGTTGTGCACCTCTTCATATTGCTTAAGAGGTGAAAATGGGGGTTGTAAAAAAAGCAGCTGGATGTTTCGAATGGTTGCAAACGGACTGCTGGTATGAACCCCACAAAGAGGAGCCTCAGCCTGAATGCAAAGCAACAGTGAGATTAAATGGGGACTGTTCCTCGATCCAGTAGTACCCTCTGGCATGTGTCCTCAGCATGCAGGAGGCGCATGTTGGACAAAGGGACAGTGGCACTTGGGAGAAGGGGCAACAGATTTTCTTCCTGCCCTGCTCCAGTCACCAAGTAAATGAAGGTGTAGTTATGGAACCAGTAGAAAGCAAGATGTGAAAAAGGTTATAAAAGGTTCCTACACCCATAGTTTGTGCTCCCTGCAGGAGAAAGAAGTTGGCAAGTGTGGGGACTGATGATGATTTATGCTTCAGTCTCTGGAGAGCTGGCATTTCCATCAGGCCCAGGAACCCCAAGGCCCATCTGTACGAAGCCCAAAATGTTCAGGAGGGAACACTGCAGTGGTGTGTGACAGCAAGCTGCGTTGATATGCGGGTGCTGAGGGCTGGGGCATGCAGTGCCAGCAGAGTGGAGAAGAGCAGTGTGCCTGCTCTGTGTGTGTGCAACAGCAAGAGGTGGCACCGTGTGCAGATGCATGCACACGTGAGTGCACTGGCAGAGGTGAGTGCACATGTATGCTTGCTATCGTGAAAACGTGCAACAGAGTTATTGTGAATTTCCACACGTCATGCCCTTAGATTTCATTTCCTCTCAAATGTAGCCCATGCCTGGGAGTCAGTTGGCAATGCAATGCGGCACAGAACCCCAATGTATGTTGGAAATCTAGTCCAGAAGGCTAATTATTCTCCCTGTTGACCAACATTTCTGAGACAATAGAAAGAAGAAAATTAATCACAGAACTCTCGTTTTTAAAAGTAAATGGAATTAAGTGAAATGTTTTCTGCCAAAATCTGATCTAGCAAGAATAAGAGTGAAAGGGAAAACAGAGGGAATGTCATGGGAAATGCTACTTTGCAAGACTGCATTTCCCCAGCAAAGATAACCTGGGGTACAGCCTCTGATCAAGTCCATATTGTCATGACAAGGTGCCTCTGCTTTCAGCAGCAGCATTTGCAAACGGCCGGAACAAACCTGAGGAGCATCGTCACGTAGGACTTTCAAGATGGCTCACATGAATCCTGAGAGCCCTGAGCCATTTCACTGGCCAGCAATAGGTAAGCTTTGCATTAGCACTTTGGTTGGCTGTCAGTCATGCTACCACAATGCCTGTAAGCTGTATTATCATAGAATTATAGAATCATAGAATGTCTTGGGTTGAAAAGGACCACAATGATCATCTAGTTTCAATCCCTCTGCTGTGTGCAGGTCACCAACCACTGGACCAGGCTACCCAGAGCCACATCCAGCCTGGCCTCGAATGCCTCCAGGGATGGGGCATCCACAGCCTCCTTGGGCAACCTGTTTCAGAGAATTATTAACCAGAGAATATCTGTCTTCAAGCAACCTCTGTGGTGGTAACACCATCTCTCCCCATACATATATATTCATAGTGTTTGAACAGACCACCCCATGCATCCTCTACACATTAACAGATGCAGATTTCTTACAAATGTGCGTAATTATAACCTTGGATAGCAACACTGATTTTGGGATAAAGATATCCTAGCAGTGGACTCGATCCTCTGTTTTTGTTACATCATTCTTAAATCTTTTGAAGGCATTTTTTATGTCAGCCACTTGACCGTGGCTGGCTGTGCCTCTTGGTTTTGACAGTATTAAAACACAAAGTGTGAAACAATTCCCACACCAGCATTTGGGTAAGGCTCTGTGCAGTCCCAGTGCCACTGGGCTCTGGCCAGTCCTCGTGGGCAGTTAATGTGCTGCTCACCATTTGAAAGGTGTAATTGGCCAAGCTAAACGCTTCAGCAATAGCAGAGTGCCTGAAGAAAGAGTGCCATCTCCACTGAGCCCACCCCCAACACACAAACCCCTGCTATCAGTGCTCCAGCACTGAGCTCTTGTTCTGCTCAGGATTCTGAGGCTCCCTGGGTGCTCACCCTGTGTAACTCCACACCACAGCAACTCCCATCCGGCTAACTCCAGATGAACAACTTGACAGAAGACAGCTTAAACACCTGCCTGTCCTACAACTCAGGCCAAGAAAAAGGTGTTTCCAGTCATGAGATTCTGTCAGTTTGCTTCAGAGCCCTGAAGGAGCCTTCACTCAAGTCTGAAGGAGGAAGGGCAGCCTCTTCCAGTACAAAGCTCATGCAGAGTCATGGCTCTGGCACAACACTCTCTTTGGGGGTAGCAGGACCGCACACGCATCAGGAGCAATTGCAAGGATGTCCACCCAAATGTACACGATGCTCTGCAGATGAAGACAGGGACCTTGAGAGCATCTGGAGGATCCAGAACAGGATGGATGTCACTGGTGTGATCTGTGCTATGGAGCTCAGCTATGATGCTGCTGCTGCTAGGAGACAGAGTCATATCCTAGGAGGATAGCTGCCATCATCATGGAAAGCCTGGAGGGGCAGTGAGATCCTGTCCCGCCTTCCAGGCACACAGTTGAGCAAAGGCCTCTCAAAGGGTCTCATCCCTCACTCCCGTGTCCCACAGCAACTCTGGCAGAAAATCCAGCCCTGGGAGCCCTGAGAGATGACTCCAGAGTTTCTGTCCCATTTCAGACGGAGAGTCCTATCCTGCCACAGCGTTGCTGTGGTCCCTCACAACTGCCACAAGAAAACCACACTCTCCCCTCCCGCAGCACCTACCTAGCGAGGCCTCTGGAGAGGAGGAGCAGCAGCTCAGCAGGATGGGATGGGCTGGTGTGCAGCAGGACGGGCTGCCGGCACGGATTCTGCCTGCCGGCTGCCTCAAGAACTGGCTGTGATGAGCTCAGCTCCGGGGAAAGGCTCAAGGTTTTTGAAAACACGAAATGTAGCTCGAGCAGTGTTCGGACTGCTGAGCTCCACCTCGTCTGGAGAAAAGTGAGAAGAGGGGGATATCTGAAATAATGAGTTTTCTATTTATTCAAAACATAACAACAGATAAACTCCAATCACATGTTGCATTCAAATATTGGAATATTTATTCCAAATATGGTCCTGTTGCAATTGTATGATAAACATGAAAGCGAGAGTGCAGTTATTTATGTCCTGCCTTCGGCTTCTCAATAGCATGTTTAAGTTTAGGGTATTTATGCTCTTTCATCCAGCTGTCTGACTTTATCAATTTGTGTACAGCTTGGAAGAGGCAACCACGCCAGGAGCAGAGCAAGCCCCAGCAGACCTTGATAGGATGGGCTTCCCTTGTGGAAAGCACATTATGTCCCTCCTGCTTCTCTCCTGGCCCCCGCAGAGCAGAGCTGGCAGCAACCGGTGCATTACATAGTCCCCTGGCAAGGAGGGAGAGCCTTTCTCCCTGGCTGGGGCCGAAGGAGCTTCCAATATCATTTAAATGAAACAATAACTCAATGGTAGCGAGTGAGGGTTATTTGGGGTGCTCCAAGAAGGCACATACTGTGCCCAGGAGCAATGGAAAAATAGGCAAAGGGAAGTTTTGACTGAACAGTCAAAAAAAGCTCTTGGCAGCACCTCCTGTACTGCAGAGCCATCTCTGGTGTGGCAGGATGGGCGCTCTCCTGAACCGCTGATTTGGAACGAGATTCACACTGACGGGTATGCCATCATGTTTACCTTCGTGCCTCTGAGCGTGGACTGAAATGGCCAAGAGTCGTGACAAATATCCAGCATAGATATTTCCCTTGGCAGTGCTTGGCTTCCAGTGGCCACCACCAGAGAATGGGGCCAAGGAGAATGCATTCACCTGACATAAGAAACTTGAGGGCATCTGGGTAAATGGTGGAGGCCAGACAAATTGCTGACACCTGAGGTGAATGCAAAACTAAGGAAAATGCACTCTTAGGTCGCTCCACACTGATTTTGGATGGGGACTTCAGAAACCCTCTGGTACTCTGAGTTAACTGCAACCAAGGGCTGCAACACTATGACTCAGTGCTCTGCCACAGGCCAGGATCCTTTCGCACATTAGGGTTTCCAAAAGGAAACCTAGGAGTAGAAGGGAAAATAGGCAGCAAATGCAGAGCTCTGAAGATGAGATGTTCCTCCTGACTTGCCCAGCCATGAGAACAGCAACATGCCAGCAGCAAAATGTTCTGGGGATAATCCACTTCTTCCAAGACCCACAACCTGTAACAAGTCTGCAGACAGATTCCCTCCCTTTCCAGGAGGTGGGAAACAAGGACACAAGTCACGGTAGCCAAATTCCACCCAGAGTCACCTCGTGTATACTGTGTGCATACACTCACACACTCAGTGCTCCCAAATCTCCTGCTATCACTGTCCATCATCCCCAAAATACAGACACCCCGTTACATCGCTTCTTCCAAGTGCTCACCAGCCATGACATACAGAAGGCTCTTCAGAAGCTCAGCCTCCTTGCACCTGTCCAGAGCAGAATGCACGATCTGTACCTGCCCCTCACGCAGGCTTTGCTGGATAAAAGAACATAAAACTTCCAAAGTAAAAGCAAACTGTTGAAGTGCCTACTTTGCTTTTGAAAAGCAGTGCTGGGTAATGTCCCTGGAGCAGGGGATTTCTTACCCACATAAATGCATAACATGCTCAGAATCCATGCAGTTTGCACCTAGATTCTCCTCCACCTTTGATGTGCTACTTTTAAAGCTCATTGAGCTCATTTGAGCTCATCTTTGAATGATGACAGCAAAAAATGAAGTGGGAACCTCAGAATGCTCTGACATTTCTCTGCAGTCCTGTGGGTTTTGTGTCTGCACACCACCTCATGTCAAACATCATGTCTTCAAGCAGAACACCTTCTGCCTCTCCATTTCTCATGCTTTTGTTTTCACGATTCCTATCTTCACAGCACCCTCTGAGGTGAGGCTGCTCCCTCCAGGTGAAATCGTGCCAGCTGCCTACAAGCCCATGGGAGGACATGGTGTTAGCCTCAGCAGCAATGCAAGTAAGCTCATTTTTGGTTGCTTCTGATCACAGCTTTGCACTGACCTTCTGTTTGAACTCAGTACAGGCAATTCCTTTGAGTATGCAACACAATACCCACTCAAAAATTTACTTGTCAGACTGACCTAAGCTCAGCTGTTTTCTTTCCATCTTGACTGAAGACCTACAACTTTCAACACCTGCAATAGTTCCCACTTCACCACGTGAAAACATTGGTAACGTTAATGTCTTACTTCATATTAATCTCTATGGCTCTCCACCATGGATGTCCCTTTATTCCCCTTGTTTGTTTTGCAGGCAGAATTAAAATGATGAGTGAAGAGATAGCTTCATTATATGTTGTGAGTGTATGTTCAGAGAGCTGTACAGCAAAGCAAAGAGGCACAGGCTTACTCTCTGTGTGTCACAGAGAGGAGATGGTTTGCCTTCCTTCAGCCTCTGGGACAGGAAATAGAATGAATCTAGTCTGGGACCCAGAGCATCACACACAATTTTGTAGAAACTCTGGTCTGGGTGGGCAGAGGGAAGGGTGCTGCGGTTACAGCGCTCTGAGGTGGGCAGACCCCACTTGTAGCAGTTTCATGGAGCACAGTTTTGCCGTCTGCACATCTGAGTGCCTTCGCACCACCCAGCCATGCCCCAGGTCTCAGCTCTGTGCCTGCAGGCTAGAGGGTTTGCTGCATTCACTGAGCAGAACCTCACCGACTGGCAGGAGCCAATTCCTTCCACACCCACCCATGAATGTGGCACTCTGTCACACCGAGTGCTCCTGCCCAGGCGTCTCATAAGTCACAGCAAGGCAAGGGGGCTGTGCAGGCGTCTCTGAGGCTGGGATTTAAACCAAGCATCACAAAGTCCTGCACGTCTGTTGTTACTGATGGTGGCATCTAATCTGGAAGGAGCCCAGCGTGTTTCCTGCAGCCTGGACTGCTATGGTGCCAGCAGAAGACGGCTGCGTTTGTCAGCTGAGCTGCTGAGTGCAGGATCTGCTCCTCCATCCCTTCCTCCTGCAGTTGTGCTGATTTTACCGCAGGCTTCTCTTTACCTCAAGCTTCCTCAAGCCCCATGCAGGGAAAGAGAAGTGGACAGCCCTCTTTGGCTGAGGTAAAACCGAGGCTGGAGGCAGGGAGATAAAACCAGTTCTCCCACTGTGCTATACTCAGCAGAACTAATTGAGGGGCCTATTAAGAAACAATACGCAGCAATAGCCACATTATAAAGTCACTTGTGCAGGCCAGAACCACATTTAAAAACATCTTCCAGCTCTTTTGCCACCCGTTTTATTTCCACTATAGGGAAAATGAGCAACAGGGGAAGCTAAGGACTTGCTGAGTGCCTCAGATTAGTCAGTAAAATCTCTCATTAGCTGCTCTTCATCTATGTGTTCTCAGGGCAATGCTAACATGGAGAACAAACAGAGGGAATGCTGCATACAAGGAGGTACCAGAGTTGATCATCCCACAGAGCATCACACGTTTTTCATGCTGCTGTAGAAGACACTGCTCATGTAGGACTTCACAGTCCCAGGTGAACAGAGGATCCCAAACTGTCTGAGCAGCAACTATCCACAGCAGCAGAAAGCATTCCTAGTTGCCTGAAACCCCATTGCTTTCAGGAAAAAAGCTGACTAGAGTCTCAGATGACTTGGAGACAGCAGTTGGCTTCAGTATGTGAGAACCAAGTTTTCAAATGTGGTAATGATGAAGCCAACAGGAAGCAGTAGCTTGAAGATGAGTCTGAGGTGCGGTACCCGTCCAAGTGTGGGATTACGGAGGGCAGACGGATCCTGCCTCAGCAGAGCAGCCACTGCAGCCACCAGGGAATTCATGAGGCCAAACAGAACAAATACATGAGAGAGATGGCCAAGGTCACGCCATGCTGCAGGAAGCAGATGTTTTGACACGAGTGTATGCAGGGCGGGCTGCTGCCCCAGTGGTGGCCCCTCTGCAGCCTGAGAAATGGGAGAGCAGTTGCAGAGCCATGCACCAAAAATGCTGCCTCAGGGCTCTGGATACTGCATATGGAAACACAGAGATGAGTAGTGAGCTGGTTTGTGCTCAGGCAAGCTAGCAGGAGACAGGGTACATGCAGTCATGTAATCGGTCTGCGCAGGAGGAGCAGCAGGGTTTGGAGATAAAGAAGAGTTATGCATACAGTTAAAAATAATGAATGGGCTTCACCTAGGAAGAAGAGCAGACAGAGAATGAAATAGGAGTTTGCAATCATATGGCACCAGAAAGAGGAAACAGGGTTCTGGCATCAGCCATGAATCTGTTAAGACAGCCTTGCACGGAGGCCAGCAGGGATCCCTGCATCCCAGCAGAGCTCACCACTGTTTTGTGCAGCCTGGGGGATGGCACTGCCACTGGGCAGGAGAGCGGCTGGGCCATGGCAATGCAGGGCAGAGTAACCTCCTCCCCTGCCGACATCGTGCTCAGACCTGGAAGAACCATCCCCAGAGAAGTGGGGGATGCAATACAGAGTTCCATGGTTTCAGTTCTGGTGTGCTGCAGTGGTGTGAAGGCGTGAGGGGGCACGAAGAACAAGGGCTTGAGCTGCAGGGGAACCTCGGTGACACATGCTGGGTTCATGCAGGTGGAAAGCATTTCATCAGAAAGGAGCCCAGTGCAGACTGTGCATCTAAACTTCGTAGGAGACCTTATAGAGAGAATTGCACAGTGAAGCAGTGATAGAAGAGATTGTAAGTGCTGGAAGGCAGCAAGCGCCCTGCAGTCAAAAGAAGGCACAAATATGCAGGAGATTAATTTGCCAGCAGAGCAATTAGGCTGCCAGTACCATTCTGCACCAGAACCAGTCACCTGAGATCATTCTTACAGACAGCAGAGTCTCTCCCTGGGCAGATGTATAAAGCAGTCTGAGACCTCCCTTCCTCCCAGCATTTCTTTTACCCCATCAGCCCCAAAAGGTGCCCACAGGGGCTGATCCAGAGGCGGCAAACCAGCACTCACTGAGGAGGTGTGGTGAATCAGACAGAACTCCAACAGCAGTCTTAGGGAATGGCTGCCTGCAGGCCAGGAGAGGATGTGGCCTTTCTCATTTCATTTGCAAGTCTGGAGCAAGGAGACAAATATTTACTGGGATGTTTATTTGAGAACAAGTTGGTGGGAAGAGGAGCACGGCTGATATCAAAGGAATGCTCATTCGTGTCACAGCCTTTGAAAACAGTGTTTATGATTAATTCATCTTTCTATAACCAGCACTACCCATAGAGTGTTTGTTATTTATTTATTCATTTATTACCCTTTCTGTATCCATCAGAGTGATTTATAACATGTAGTGAACCAAAGATCATTAGTGCGTGACTGAAGAACTGGTACAGGCTTATCTGTGGGACATTGCTCGGCAAAGCACCAAACTCTCTTCTGAATTTATTTTTCCCCATCAATGCATCATCTAAGATATGGTGTTTTCTTCAGCCTGGTCATTCCGAAGATGTTATTTCCCTTTGGGAGGCCCTGGTTGTTCGAATGTTCAGCAGTTGACAGCTATCTGGATCTCAGTACAAAAGGACTGAAGCCAACAACATTTCTATCTTTTCATCTTTCTGGCCTTAGCCTGACTCAGGCACTGGCTGCTACTTATTGCTGCTATTCGTGACATAGATGGTGTTGCTGTGACCTTTTCTCTGTTATGGTCTTATCTGATGTTTGCAGGACTTCATATAGTTGAGGGGTTTACATGTAACAGCATTTCTGGGTCATTTTCTCTCTGTTTCTGGAGGAATTTATCATTAATAAAGGTACTGCAGAACTGACACCATAGCATAGGGTCCTACAGGCAGCCAGGAGGCAGGTGCTGCTGGGAGCACACACAGCCCCAGCTTGGGCAGGGAGGACAGCTGCAGTCCCTGGTGGGTTGGCCCAATAAGCAGGAGCAGAGCAATGGAAGCAGGTAGAACCCGAACAACTCCTCTTGCTCCAGAGTTGTTCTCAGCCAGCAGAGCCCAGCAAGCAAGAGGTACGCTCAGCACAGCCTTGAGTGTTTCTCTACCCCATCAAGGCTGCACAGCTGCAGGCAGGGCTGGCTACTACTCTAGGAGCATGAAATTTCTTACCAGAGTGCTCTTGGTAGGACATTTTGCAGCCACATTTCCTTTGCCCACTCAAATTATCACAAAGTGTGACGTCCCATCGGATCTTCGTGCCCAGATTTCCTAACCTGTTGTTGATTCTGGTTATTACCACCTGGTCGATCTGGTTTCCCAATGCTTTCAGCTGTTTCTTTCTCCTGAACTGCAGCTCTGCAGGGTGTGTGCACACAAGAGGTCTTCTGCACAAGCTGATCATCCATGCAGATCACGGTGATGTTGGTTTGTGTGGGTGAGAACCCCCACTTCTGAGCAAGTTTTTCTCCCTGGTAGCTCAGTGCCAGCTGCACACCTATTGCTCCACAGCCACACGGTGCTCACCTACCTGCATGACATGGCTCTCAGTCGCTGCTCTGCACACCTCAGAGCAAATGTTAGCAGCATTTTAACTTCAAAGATGGGATAAAGCTTTGGAATGGCTCCAAGCTTTGGATGATTCTTGGTGTTGCTCCCATGTAAGTACCTGAAGAACCAACTTCGTTTCTCATACCTCCCAGCTTAAAACATAAATCTCTGAAAATGCTGCCTGAGTTTATAAGCTGCAGCTTCTAGAACTGTGAGATCTAACACTTCTTTCTGCCTGGCACTGGCTGCAGCACCACATAGCATTTGAGTTATATTACAAAATTTTTGAAGGCTTTATCACATTTTATTTAGAAAAATAAAACCTTCTTTAGGAAGAGGGACTGTGTAACATCTCTTTCCGAGGTTGTTTTCTCAGCACTCAGGGAATATATGTCTTGTTTTGAGATAAGTTAAATAGAATCCATCTCCCTAGGGCAGAGCATGCACTTTCCTCCCAAGGAGGTCAAGAAGCATTTCCACCCTGTAGCTATGAGGCACTGCTGAAAAGCAATGAAATCATTGAGGAGATCACATGAATGCTTAGCTCCAGTGGAGACAAGTGGGTACGGTCTGGTGGGAAGTTTTACTTACTGTAAAGTCCTTCCTTTATGAAATGAGAAATGTTTAAAAATGGAGCATCCCTTGTATCATGCCCTCTCCATATGGCTGTTGCAACAGCACTCCTAAGCTATAATGGAGAAAAGAAGCACAGAACCAGTGCAGTAGGAAGGGATTTTCAGTGCCTGCCATCCAAACTTGTCCCACATTGCAGCAAAGCCAGCTGAGGCCATGGTTTGTCTAGCTGAGTCTTCAGGACTTCCAGGGAGGAGATCCCGCAGCCTCTCAGGGTGAACTGTTCTAGTGCTGCAATTTCTTCTTGCTGGAGAGATTTTACTGAAGTCCTCTCTGAACTTCCCACCATGAATGGTTTTGGCACCTGCTATGCTGTCTCTCAGTACTGTGAGAAGTTTGACGCAGTCATCTTTGTAGCCACCCTTGAAATGGCTGCTGACCTCGGTTAGATTCCTTGAGCCTTCTTATTGCCAGATGAAACAAGACCAGCTCTTTCCACCTTGCTGCATAAGCCATCTGCTCCAGCTTTTCTCTGCACTGTCTCCTCTTTCTCACATACACGCTACCATGTCAGGTACCCAGCAGAGAATGCAGTCCTCCTGGTGTGATTACTACTAATGAGCAGAGACAATAAGTGTCCTCCGTTTGCCTTGTCTGTAATGAGGGTGTGCCACTGGGCTTTATTCACCCTGCTATCCTCCACAAAGTCCCAGGTCCTTTCATCGGGGCTGCTCAGCACACCCATTATTATCTCAGGTAGGAGAAGGAAGTCAAGATAAAGGACAGCACAACAGAGAAAGATCTGTTCAGGATGGAGCTCCATTTCCATAGGCTCCTAGGTGCAGCAGGCAACCAGCCCAGGAAGAGTCTCTGCACCATGCCTACTCTGGAAAATGGCAGAGCCTTTAACCCCAGACATGGCCATCAGATGGGGAACATAAGAGCAGCCTGTCTAGACAAGGATCCGGTGTTTGGCAATGGTCAATAGCAGATGGAAAGAGATGAGAGCAGAGAAAGCACATAAGGACACCTTCCTGGATCATGATCCTCAACTCCTTCAGTGCATGTCAGTGATTACCATGGGAGCACTAGGTCTGTCTTGTACGGTATTGTACAGTAAGTGTGTGGGAGCAGACTTAGGGGCAGTGTGTCACCTCACAGCCTGCCACAGACCCCCCTCTGCACAGAAGCTCAGCTATCTCAGTGCACCTGGGGGGTGGTGAGCGGTGGGGATCTCCGCCCACCCACTCTAGTCTGCATACTGGGAGGACTGGGGCTACCTAGGCGGGTTGCGAGCGGTACCAGACAACGCGGGAAGCTGGTTATGGGCAGAAAGAATGGAAAATGCTCGCTGCTGTTTCTGTTTAACTTTAGGACCTGATCCAGCTGAGATAATAACAGAAGAGTTCACTTTGCCATGTCAAATATGCAGGTACTTTGCAGTATTAAGAGCTGATGCCCTGTTCTTATAAAACTGGCCTCTGCTGATTATGGGAAGACAAAGTTGCCCATAAACAATGTTTTATTTCTTATTTAATGCAAATTCTCGGGCAAAAGGAGTCAATCAATTTTTCATAAAGTATAAAACAGAGATAAGTGCCTGGGATCATGTGTGAGTCCCTGTCAAACAGAACCGATAAGTCTGTGATGCAGTACAGGGAGTGCTTTGCAAGTATTGTCCAAGCGACCTTTTCATTAGTTTGTCTTAAGCAGTTAATCACTTTTTTCCAGGATACAGACTATTTTAAGTCCCATTACATCATATATGCATTTTAAATATTAATTTTCCTTCCATGTCATGCTTGGAGGATTTGATTGTTGTTTCCCCCGTTTTAGCACCGTCCTCCCCTTCTTGCTGAGTTTTCCAGCAGGGTCAGAATTAAGAAGCTTCCAGGCAAGAACTGAAAGCACTTGTTTGCAACAAGAGTGTGATGGCTGAGGGGCAGGATGTGAAACCCTGCAAGTTCAGAAGCCCTGCCAGGCCAGAAGCAGGGATCAGACCTCTCCAAAGGCAGCCATGTGATGGCAAGGGAACTACGGGGCCAACGAACATTTACTGCCTGCGTGTGGGGTACCATAAACGGGAGAAGCGCAGGCCTGAGCCAGTGCTCCTCAGCAGGGCTCTGGCTTCTACAGAAAAATACTTGAAAATGATTTAGAGGAAAAAAATGTGTTTCAAAAGTGTTGCTGGCATGTTCTCGTTTCTGCCTTGTAAATCTTTTCAAGCTCCCTGTGCCACTTAAGAGAAGAGAGGTACCAGCTGCTACCTGCCAGAGGAGACCCAGGCTTTAAACAAAGATGTTCCTGGCCCTCAGATAGCCCTCACAATGGCGTGCAAAACGTCTTGACAACACCTCTGGCATATTCCCATTTCCCCTGTATTTGGATTCACTGATTTCACTACAACAGAGTCCGTGGTACAGAGATCAGCTCTGCATGGAGTTCACACGTTATTATTAGCCGCAGCCGAAAGAACAATAATAAATCAACTTCATCCTTTCAGAGTTAAGGGTAAAACAGAGATCGCGCTATTTATAAACAAGGTTACAAAGGATAAAGCAATAACATGTTTTGTTGATATCCAGCAGTAACATGTACTGCTAAGCCCCAGAAGCCAACGCTCAGCAAACTTCCCCCCTCCAGAACACGCTTGTTTTTCTTTGCAGGAGGACGCTCCCAGCAGGCCGTCCCTTTGCAGAGCCGCAGATGCCCTCTGCAGTGGGGATCATTGGGCTCCCTTCCCAGGGTATCCCTGTGCTGCTGTGGCAGATGGGCCCCGGAGAACAGGGCTGACATCTGGACCAGGACATTTCTGCATCCACTTCTGGGACCTGGAGGCATAGGCTGTGGGTGGGAGCTCCTGACTCCGACTTGGGCACACTTTCTGCTTCACTTCAATTGGACTTTCAGAGGGAGAGGATATATTGGAAACCACATGAAATATTTTATGCAAATCAGAAAATGTGTGTGTGACAACAATCCAGCAAATCTTACTCATAATACCTGGGCTTGCCTTGAACAAAGTTCCCTTCCCAAACCTTCTGGAGGTCTGGACCTATTGGGACAACTGCCTGGCATGGCCACATCCAAAAAGATTCATCCAAGCCCACCAATCTAGTGTGAATGCAAAGTAAGGAACAAGGGGCCTGGGCTGCAGGATACAAGGCCATGTTGCATGCCTGGTTGGGCCCAGTCTCATGACACCTAATCTGGTGCCTCTGCCATATGGTTGCAACTCCTACCACCTCTCCTGTGGGATTGCTCCTGGGAATCTGTCACCTGCAATACCCACAAGCCAAGATCTCAAGGAGCCAAGCAGAGCAGAGAATTGTGCATGTGCCCACTCACCCTGCATGCCTAGTGTTTCAAGAAGAGGAGGAGGATTTTCCCAGCTTCTGTCTGCAGGTGTCAGTCAGTATGCGACAGTAGGGCACTCACCTGCTAGAAGAGTTTTGGTAAGTGGGAAAAAAAACAGATAAACAGAAGGGAAGAGGAATCTGCTTGTCCCTATGCTAGCTTGGTAAGCACCTCAGGTCTAGATCTAGATGTGCACCAGGAGGTAGGCTGTGGTGAAATGAGCTTTCCCTCAAATGAGAGAAAAATCCACTGGAACTGAAACTTCAATGTCCTTGTCAGCCTTGGTCCTGGCTGCCACCAGGCAAAGCCTGAGTGGTCAAACTACACTGTTGCTATAACCCCTGCAAAGCCAGAACAGGGAATTAAAACAATTCTAGATGTTTCTAGAACCATGCCCTTCTGCTGTTATTTTGTTAGACTTCCAATATGTTTCTTTCCTTCAGATTAAGAACAGTTTTTATTGATGTTCATGTTGTGTTCATATTATGCAAATGATTTTGCAGTTCAAAAAGCACTTTTTCTGATAGCCCACCTTTCTTCCCCTCCTGTTCCTTCCCATGAGGATTTAGCCAAGAAAAGCCAGGACCATTCTCTGGGCAAGAGTTTTATTCTGGGCTTCTGCTGCAATCTTAAAAGAAATATTTCCTTTTCCAGCAATGACTTTCACACCTTTCTGATTTTGCTAGCTAAAGGGTTTCCAATTCCTTGGGTTTCAGACATGAGTTTCAGACCGCAATCACAGTAAGACATGACAGACGAAGTAAGGAAAACCACTCCCCATGCTGGTCTTGGCTGTGTCCAGCTCTGATGTGCTGGCACACATGGCAATCCCAGAGCTGGAGTGCTTGCAGCAGAACCTCTCCTGCAGTGATTTAGCCGACTTGCAGAGCGAGAGCAGCTTCGGGGCGCTTCCAAAACAGAAATGCTTTCTGAACGTGCAGCGAGTCAGCTGAGTGTTATCGCCAGCTAAAGAGCCAAACGCTGTTCATAGCTACTTGATGAATTGTTAGCAAGCTGAACTTTCTTGATGGCTCCAAGAGAGGCTTGCCTAGCCAGCACCCTGCGGGACCGGACCCTTGGTGTCTCCCAGCACACAGACCTACCACTAAACCTGTACGACACACCAGGAACATACGGACACGATCTCATACAGACTGTTGTGGCTGCTGCAAACATGTGAAATGTAAATCGTGAAAGTGAAATTACGAGGAGAGCTAATCTCCACATTGTATTAGACAAAATACCAGCATGCACGCAGATAAGCACCAAGTGTGAAGTGTCCAGCGGGAGGAGGTTTCACATTCCGCCTGACTCAATGGAGCCTTAAAATAGCACTTCCCACTGCAATACTTTAAACAAAGACATCCAAGGGATTATTAATACCATGAGATTGAAAGCAGTTTTATATATTTCAACAGACAGACAGAAAGAGAGTTTCACATGTTTAAGCCAGGGATGGGTGCATGCGAAGAGCAGGGCAGCTCTGCCCTCCTGAAATGCCTGTGATGGGAAGCTTGGCTTGCTGCTGCCTGTATGTGCCTGTGGGATCTGCCAGCCTTTCTGCAGGTCAAGCAGAGGAGGAAGGGGATGTGATGGTGAAACAGACGCAGTGCTGCTTCCAAAGCAGTGGACAAAGAGATTCTGCTCTCAGGGGGGACAGGGTGTATGCTGTTGCCACACTGTACAAGCTACTGATCCACGTGGACTCCAGCTGTAGCTCCTGCTACAGGGGTGACAGCTTGGTATCCCCATGGACCAGGTGGCAGGGCTGCATGCAGCCACTGCAGGTGAATGAGCACAGGTTGCCGAGAGTGGTTGTGGAGTCTCCCTACACGAGGACCACCAAAAACTGTCTGGACATGGGTGTTCCTTCTTCAGCAGGTGTCAGACTAGATGGCTGCAGGGCAGCGACTTGAGATCTGGCCTGGAGACCCTTGCAGCAGCCACCCCGAGGCTGGGCAGCATCCCCTTCTCTTGCAATGGATATCATGGAATGCCTAGGCAGCTGCCCAGCCCCTGAAGCTACTGCCTGCCCCGTGTACATCCATGCCTGCTCGCTGGGGACATATGTAGTGTGCTCTAGCAGAGCTCTCTTCTGCACAGCCACCCCCTGCTCTGTGCCCTTTTGTGAAGGGCAGGGCAAATTTGTCCCTATTTTTGCATCTCTCTTACTGTCTCTGATCCCATTTCTGCCATTTCCTGGCCCTCCAGAGCCTCAGCTGCCATTAACATGCAGTTTTAATTTGTAGATTTTTTTCTGGGTCTCGGGACAGGGAAGAGCAGAGCAGCTGCATTGGCAGCTGTGTCTGCAGAACAAAATCCAGTTGGTTTCCTACCTATTGGAGAAGGCTGTACAGAGCACACAGAGCCCTTACTAAACTGAGAGGCTCAAGAAATGTCTCAGTTTTCTGTATTTCTACTGCTACACAGCACAGACAACACGAAACTAGACTGTGCATTTGCACCATGGCTGCGTGGCCATGGACACCAGTGTCTGCCCAGCTTGCAGCAGGGCTGTCTGCTGAAGCCCAGTAGGAGACAGCTGGAAACTCATTGGAAATGTCACAGGATCACAGGGACTGTGAAAAACTGATACTCATCAAAAGTGACCCACACTGTACTATGTACTTAGGCCTCAAAGGTGGAGAAAGGAAACCAGAGAGACTTTGTAAATGTCCTGAACCAGATAGGATGCTTTATGAGGAATGGGCCAGTAAGATCAAGATGTGAACTCAAGAAGCAGAAGGGGCCCTTCATTCTCTGCTCTTCCAATCACTTGTCTTGTTCTTCCCCCTCAGGTAGGTCATTCCTGGGCCCTGTGCCCGCCTCTTCCATCTGCTAGCACAGCTGCTTAGATGGAAAAACAGAGGTCAAGGGAAGGGTGCAGGTTAATAATGCTTGCCAGAAATAAAATAAAAAATAATGTTTATGTGTGTGTGTTCCAAGCTCCGTGTAAAAATATAAGGCAGATAAAAATTGTAACATGATGTCTTTCAAACCTGAAAATTAATTAAATCCAACAGTGTTCAGCGGTCCTTGCACCAATGAAACTTTGAGCAATTAAACTTTAGTTAAAAGAAAAAAACAACACAAAAACATTTAAAAGTGAATTGAGATAATACTTAACAGACAGAGAAGGATTTCTTAATTGCCAAGAAGGAATCTGTACACCCAAGCACAGCTCTGAGTGAGCCCTTCTTACCTAGCAATTAGAACTTCTTGCAGTGCAAGTATGACAGGAGTGCACCTGACACAACCTCTGCACCCAGCTGGCAGCACAGCAGTAGCAGAATGACAGCAGCACCACGGCATGGGCAAATCTGCAGCAAAATGGGAATTTACGGGCGCTGAAAGCCTTCCTGCAGAATGCTTCAAGTCAGCACAACCTTCTGAGAACTGAATAGTGTCAGTGCTTCTGCGAACTCTTCTGATGCCCCGTGTGTTGCTCAGGGTTGTATTGCAGCTAGGGTTCCCCTGTGCTCAGTGTAATTCTGCTGCGTGCTCCTGCTCTCACCCAAAGTGGTGTTCAGGGACCAATGTGTGCTCAGGGACTGAAATTTTAATTCAGCTGGGCTTTAAGTACCAGCTCCTGATGGAATATATTGATGGAACGCTGGCACAGACCGTGACTGTTAAGGACTGTCAGATGCAGATCTGATGCAGATACATTGCAGTAAGTCACAGATACATTGGTCACTGTCACAAAGATCAGCAGACTTTCTGCAACATGACTGATCTGCTCTTGTCCTTCAGTTTGCAGTGCTTGGGATGAGGAGTTTGGGCCCATAGTTCTGGTTAACATCTCATCCAAAAATATGAACAACGAGGATGTGTAATTATTTTTTCACAGGAAAATTCTGTGGCCAGGTTAAAATATGTTATTACCTTACAAACAGCATTGCAAACAGACCAGCAGAAAGTGATTTATCATAAACATACACTGAACCAAAACTTCCGCACTGCTCTCCCCTCTGTCTGCAGAACTGCTGACAACAGCAGTACCTGCAGCCTTCACTCAGTGCTGCAGCATAGCTTGTGCAGCACAGGGCTGAGCTGCCCCGCATGCAGGCACTGCAGAAACATCGTGCAGTGGCTGATCTTCCACACTTTTTCCAGCCTGGATTCCTGATAGCAAGCGCACTCCCGGGACGCCGTCCAAATCCAGGCGGAGCAAAATCCTAAACTGTCCGTGAGACAGCATGTGCAGAGCACCAGACTTACAGAAACCCCAGCGAGGTGTTTCCAAAGCAAACATCTTGTAGGCAGTGATAGGATCGGAGCTGGAGTTTTTGCTGGAGTCAACCTTTGTTGTTTTCCTTGTGGCAAATACTAATGAACTCAATGGTAAAATATGGCATTTCCCAAGCAGTGAGTCTCCCCCCGAGATGCACCATCTCTGTATGGGCCTGTCATCAGGCCTTCGCTTTTAATCACTCAACACATGTTTTCAATCCACATGTTCATGTGGTAATAACTTCGCTCTATTAGTTTTCATTTGTCAGACCAAAATGCCCTGTACGTTGGAGCACACTGCAGGACATTGTCCAGGCAGGTTATTCTTAGCAACAAGTGAATTTACAAAGAAGAGGCAGGTCTGCAGCTCAGCCTTTGCTTTTATTGCCTGCACTGCTCCCGCCATACCTGGCCTTCAGCCTCTGCTCCAGCCCCTTTCCATCCCAGCTACTATTGTCAGCCACTCACTTTGCTCTGCTCTTTACATACAAGATGACACATAGCATAGCATAGGGGCTACAACAAAATGACAGTGAGACCTTAAAGTTGAGCTTCTTTGATCCTGGAAGTTCGCTTTCTGTCTCTTTCCTTTACATCCATGACCACGAGATTTAAGAAAATCACACCTTCGCAAATCCAGCCGAACTGGACTGTGGGTGCAAAGGGCCGTGAATGGTCCATGAGCTGGTGCTTGCTGCTGGGTCTGCTCAGTGCTCTCCCATGGGCCACGCACTGGCCCTAAAAGCTGCTAAAGAAGATACAGCTTTTCCAAAAATAAAGGCAGCAGGAGCCTGACACGGAGTTCTCAGGAGCCAATTGGTGTGCTCTGGAATAGCAGCCCTGTCATGCACCCTTTAGCTATAGTATGGTTGGACCACTGCAAACCAGGCAAGTGCAGTTTGTAGTGTTGCTTGTTTATCGGGTAGTAGAAAACTCCAGAGACAACTGAAAAATGAAGATTACTCAAAGCATTCTCAGAAAGCAGCAATACACATACTTAGTGGCTCCCTGTCCTTCAGGACACTGCATTTCTCAGCAGGCTCACATTACTGCTCTAAGCTCTGCATCCTCCTTTTCACGTCCTCTGTAAGACTGAACCCACTGCATCTTCTGAGCAGAAGGTGGTCTTGAAGCTGACATGCCCACACAGAAAACACTTTATCTGACCAATAAATTACTGGTAAGGCAGTTGTTTCATAATGGCTATGGTTTCTAATTGCTCTGTGCTGATCACAGATATCAACCATATTTTCCAAAAGGCTATTTAGGCCTATATATGGTCAGAATATCATTGGGATAGCATATTTGTTTTGTTTTGCTAGAATCAGATAGCTAGGGCCCGTCATTGACTCCAGAGGGGTGGAGAAAGTACACTGCAGAGGGTAATATTTCTGAAATTATGGAGCCTGTGAGCTTGAGTATGAGGAAGTTATGTTTCCTTCTTAAATAATAAATTTGGGTAGAAAAAGGTGAGTAAGAAACAGCAGCAAAAAGGCCACAGACCATAACAAAAGCCAGAGGCATTGTGCAGCTTTTAAAAAACCTGAAAGATGAAGAAGAATGAGTGGAAGTTACCAGTTCCAGTAGTATTTCCCACAGTCTCCTTTGCCTATATCATTGGCTACAGGATCTTTTGGATCTTGGTCAAGGAAAGATGCCTTCCAGCACACAGAGCGTTAATAGACATCGGGCATGTCAGCTTAGTTATAACTAGTCCATTCCTTCAAAAGTGCTAAATGCTATTCTTCATGACATAAATCATTATACTATAAGTTGCACCAAGAGCAGCTTGCAGTTCTGCAGCATTGCTGTTGCTAAGGAGAGACTGAAGGGTCTGAACTGGCCATGCAGGGAAAAGCAACTCCCAGAGCTCTGGTTCCCCTGCTTCCCCCGCACACAGCAGGAGCTAGAGCTGCTGCTCAACTACGGGATTGCTACATTTGCAGTGACCAACAGCACCTCTACAAGACACCATAGGGGCGTTTGGGTGCAGTCTCCCACTCGCATGCATTAGGGAAAAGAAAAAATGAGAGTGTCCTCTGTGCTGAGTTTCTCAAGGAGTGCAATAGTTGGGCTGCTGGGAACGGCAGCTCGGCGATTAACGGGCTCAGTATCAGTCGGAGGTCCTTGACCGCCTCTGGCAACTGAAATCCCCACCATCCCTGCACCGTTATAGCTAACGTGAACAAGGTGGAACTGCTCCACTGTGGCCCCTATTTGTTCCTTCTGACCTCCCAGGGGACAAATGGCAGGTTCCCAGTGGCCATGGGTGCTTAACAGTACGATTAGGAAGAGCAGGTAGGTAAGAGCAGCAGCTATTTCTCTTCAGCGTGCACTTCCTTACTTGGAAGGTTTTGCTCAGTGCTTGGGGTACTTATCTGGGGAAAATGCTATGGGTTTGAACCCCCTTCCACCTTCTTATTCTTGAACTTTCCGAAAACAGCTGTCAGAAGGCACTGCTGCAATAGCCATGCATTTCAAAGTGGTTGCCAGGTATCAAACAAAAATATTGTTAAATTGAAGGAATCGTAATTTTGATTTATTTTAAACTTCTCACTGCTGACTTACATGAGCAGAAGTACAAATTATAGAATGAAAGTCTATCTGTATTGTTTAAACTAATCATCTGCCCTGACTCTCCATTGCTGAATGAAAACTTGAATCAGTCTGTCTTGGAAACACAATATATGCTGTCAGAATAAATATTTCTCTTTACTAAAGGGGACTCAGAGTGCACGTATGCAAACAAACGTCTCTCTGAAGTAAATCCCTTAATCTACATATTGTCATAGCATTACATCAAACCACAGTGATGTAAATCTTTCTCTGTACTGTCTCTGACATTAAAAAATGGAATAAAGGCTTTGTTCCCTGTTTGTTAAGAATTTTCTTATAAGGACACATAATCCCACCCTATTATTTTCTGAGTCGCAATTACACATAACAGTCTTTACATAATGATGTTCAGCTTCCATGTTTGATGAAAGCTGGGATGTGGCTTTCAATAAGAATACAATATGTTATGGATTCCAAAACACCAATTCATACTCTACAAACCTATGTCTACCAATTGGCCATAGCTGTTTTTCTGTTTGCCAGGAAAGGTCGAAAGAGAGTGAAGATATTATGATACTTTTGTCTATGCATTAAAAGTACCAGGAAGTGCTTATTTCAACAGTCATCAATTCAGCCTGTTTCCCAAGGGGATTTCTGATCTGTTTTTGAGCAGCAGTTGACTGGTGGAGTCCCTCACTGTGGAACTGAAATCTCTCAGTCAACTGCTCCTTCTCCATCTCTCTCTTGGTCTCAAATGACACTGTAATAAAAAAGATGCCTTTGCTCCTCAGGAATGGCTGATTCACTGGATCCAAGAGAATGTGCACCACAGCCCTCTGCAGTGAGCTATTCCTTGGCCCAGAGAGGGTGCTTCTTAGGGCATCTCTTTTGGTGGACACATCCTACAAGACCTGCCAGACATTGTGTTTGCTCTGTAGTAAGGGTATATAGTAAGACATACTCTGAGGAGGTTCTTCTTTCCAGAGAGACATCTTCATCTTTCTGGATTGCTTGCTCAGATAGACAAGAACTAGAAAAGTCCCTTTTTCTCTGGCGGGTTCACTGCCACATCGTTATCATAGTGGCAGTATATCAGTGGGGTTATGGTTTATGCAAGCATGGTGTGTTAGCTTGGAATAACAGCTGTCTTTTGACCCATCGTAGAATCATAGAATCTCCAAGATTGGAAAAGACCTCTAAGATCATCCAGTTTAATCATCCACCTACCACCAATATTTCCCACTGAACTATGTACTCCAGTACATCTAAATGTGTCTTGAACACCTCCAGGGACGATGACTCTGCTGAAGTCCACAGAGGCTTCAGAACAGGTGCCTGAAGTGACTTGAATGGAAACTATACCTTGGTTTCACTTCTTCATTGTATTTTACACAAGAGGAGATATCCACGTGTTTGTATCAGAAGCTTGTATTGGCAGGGGGAATTGTAATGACAGATATGAGGTCAGGGACAGAGACAAAAAATGACTTCACTATGCTGCAGGTGACTAATGGAAGATCTGGGAACAGTACCCCTGACTTCCCAGTGTGAATGAACCTTGAATGCTCTGTTTAGGAAGATTGGGGTTCATTTTTTTCAGAAGCAAAAGAAAAGCAGCAGTGTGACATGACAGCCTGTTCTGCCCTCAGCCTGGCAGGTTCCTGCTGGCAACTGCTGCACGTTGAGCCAATACAGGCAGCATCGCCTCTGGAGAATGCAGAGAAAATCTGAGAAGGGTTTGTTTTATTTCATTCTTTTGTGCTCCCCGTGAAATCAAAGCAACACATTTCTTTGCAGTGCAGGCCTTTGTCACGTAACAGTAATTTTCCCCCAGCAATCCTTATAGTTTGAGATATAAGAAAATATATATATACAGAGTTGCAGACATAATGAAATCAGAGCCTCCTCATACCTCATACCATAACGGATCTTCTTCTGGCGGCGGACAGGGGAAAGGAACATGAGAAGGAGATCAAACCACCTATCAGCACTACTAGTAACCTCATAGCACTGCTCTGCACCATACAGAAGTACGTACACAGAACAAAGCCCCCAGCAGGAATGTTTTATCTCAGAAAAGGAGTTGGTTTCTATTCATGTTGCTGCAAAGTGGCTTTTCCACTGAGCAGACTTCTTGCCAGCAGCTCTTGCAGGTCCAGCTGCAGCTCGCAGCCCAGCAGGCCTGCTGGAGACAACTCCACATTGCTCGCTGCTCCCATCTATAAATAACATTTCAGATGCCCAGGCCACACAGTCACACTGTAGGAAAGGTCAGGCACAACCGTCACTGCCCGAAGGGATCGCTCTCCACAACTGCCCCACTGCTGAGACTCATTTTTGGGCTGCAGCCAATGCTCTGGGCCTTATCAGGCCTGGATCGCGCTGGGAATTTTCTGACGGAACAATTTTATTGGAAAATGCTGATTCATAGACATCAAAATGTTTCATGGAAATGCACAAGTTTTTATTAATTTACAAGGAAACCCAGACATTATTTTGATGCACTAGTGACTGGTAGGCTGCCAGGGTATCCCATGGCTCCCAGTGTCTGCTTGCAGGACAGCTGTGTCCTTTAGGCTGCTTCGGGCACAGGACCTGACCTCTGCAAAGGCCTCTGATAGCCTTGCTCAGGTCTGGCTCCTGACAACCCTTAAACCTCAGTGGGAGATTGGCTGTCAGTTCTTGGGGCTCCGTGTGCAAAAGCCTTGGGGCCACTGTGTGCTCAGGGACTGTTGGCTGTCCCCACCCTTTCTCCTCAGAAAGCAGGACAAACTGTCTGGATTCTTTATAGAAATATGGATGGAAATATTTTTTTTCCACAATGGCAATAATCCAAGGTCCCTGGCACAGACTTCTCACGCTGGACAAACAGCTTTTGTCACCTCAGGGTTTTTCTGGAGCAGGAGCTCTCCTGCACCCCTCAGCCTGTCCCAACATCTCTACCCAGAAACTGCCTCCATGCCTCCTGGTTTGCTCACAAACATCATGAATTTGTGACTCTAGTGAGTCACAGACACAGCCATCGAGCCCATCGCCTTTTCTTGAGGCCAGCTGGGACTGGTCCATTTATGAGCAAAGGTTATCCATAAATGCACTGTCACCATCTTCTCAGGTTCCTTGGTAGGCCTTCTCCACATGGGTAGAAGATCCCTGCGCTGCAGGACAATGTTTCCTCTCCTCTCCTCTCCTCTCCTCTCCTCTCCTCTCCTCTCCTCTCCTCTCCTCTCCTCTCCTCTCCTCTCCTCTCCTCTCCTCTCCTCTCCTCTCCTCTCCTCTCCTCTCCTCTCCTCTCCTCTCCTCTCCTCTCTCTCTTCCATCCTGGTAGACTCAAGGCTGAACACAAGTCAGCAGTGTGCCTTTGCTGCTTAGAAGGTTAATTATATTCTTGGCTGCATTAGGCAAAGTGTCCCCAGTAAGGCAACGTGATCCTTCCCCTCTACTCAGAATTGATGAGGCTGCATCTGGAGTGCTGAGTCCATTTCTGGGCTCCCAGACATACTGGAGAGAGTCTAACGGGGGGTTACCAAGATGAAAAAAAAGGACTGGAGCCTCTCTACTTTGAGAGGCTGAGAGAGATGGGACTGATCAGTCTGGATAAGAGAAAGCTCAGGAGTATCTCAACAATGTCTATAAACACCTGAAGGGAGGATGCAGAGAAGATGGGACCAGGCTCTTTGCATCAGTATTCAGTGCCAGGACAAGAGGCAACGTGCACAAACTGGAACACAAGAGATTCTATCTAAACATCAGGAAGCACTTCTTAACAGTGTGTATGATGGAGCACTGGAACAAGTACCCAGAGAAGTTGTGGAGACTCTCCATGAAGAACTTGAAAAGCTGCCTGGACATGATCCTGAGCAACCTGCTCTGGGTGGCCCTGCTGGAGCAGAGGTTGCACCACATGGACTTCAGGGGTCCCTTCCAATCTAAACCATGCTGTGATTCTCAATACAACCAATGTGACATAGCACAGAAATCGAACGCCTACGTTCTCTGCCCTTCCTTTCACACCTCACAAAAGGTGAGGAGACCTTTCTGTGGGAGGAGGAGTGAATGGATGGCATAGAGAAGCTGATGCAGATATTTAGCGAGGTGCTGCAGCTGCTGTATGCTATAACTGTTTGTCAGGACGTTCCAGGGATGGTTGTTGGATGGAGAGAGACATCAACTCCATAGGCTGATGGTGGGAAATCTCTGTGAACTGAGAAAAACAAGCAGAGCAGAAGGGGTGAAACCAGGGCTGGCACACACTCCCATGGGGCTGAGAGTGCACTCGGGGCCACAGCTCAATCCTTATTGACAGTGCTTCTTGGTTCTGTGCCCTCCATAGCCATAAGCCGAACCACACTGGCTGCCTCTGTGTGAGCAATTGTGCCAAAGAGGAAAGCAAAAATCATTTTTCCAGCCCTAATTCTTCCAGACAACATTACACCAGCACCCAAGGATGACTGGCTCCTGGTCCCTTTGCTCTCCAGCTGAAGGATGTGGGGGGAGGAGCACTACTATGAATCATTGAAATGCAGCTACATTTCTCTGGGGCTCACCTAATGTTGCTGTTTTCCTGTAAAAGAGAAACAGACCATATTATTCCGAAAACAAAACACGGCAGGGAGAGTCGCAACAGTCCAGAACAAGTGAAAGTCAAAATGCCTGGAACAGGTGAAAAGTGCAGAAAAGGCTTCTCTGATGAAAACCAAAGAGGAATAGATCTCCAAGATCATTAAGATAAAGGCTGTTTGCCTCTCTGCCAGATCTCAGAGCTCCGCAAAGCTTCATTCGTTCTGATCTCCTTTCCTATCTCCTCTCCCCTCCCCACAGCCCCCGCTGTTCGGCACAGCCACCTCCATGCAGTTTGCTCCTCCAGACCATTACACAGACACGGGAAGCTGGAAGAGCTGTAGCTGATTGCACTGACTGGAACTGCAGTGTGGGCAAAGCTGGGGGAGCTGCAGGCAGCTCATAGGTAGTGGTGGAGAACCAAAGAGAGAGAAGGGTCTGAACAGCATCTGTGAGAAGCAGAGGCAGAGAGAGATTGCTGCCAAGACAGCAATCCTCAATTTATGGGACAGGAAAGCTTATTAAAGCAAAACAAAGAAAGAAAGAAATTAAGACCTGAAAATAAGGTTTGGTCTGAGCAAGGTAACATTCCCCTTTGTTTTGCATGTCAGACATTGCACATGATGAACTGTGAAGCTCTGGAAAGACACAAAGAAGAAAATTTGGTTTTTTTTTTTTTCTTTTTGTTTTTCTTTTGAGTGAATTACAGATTAAACTGTAGATTTCTCCTATTTTTATGGAAATAAATGCAAAGTTATTAAAATGTTTTTAGTCAGCTGTAGTGGGTTATGCTATATACGGTTAACAAACTGACCTGCGCCCACTAATTCCATAGTGCTCTATTATTGTAACAGGGCTGGCTTGTTGATGCAATCAAAATGGGAGTATGTCTCATGCTGGGTGTCGGGAGTTGAGGCAGGTGTGAGCTCTCCAGCTGATACTGCTTGTACTGTCTTATGGATTTTGCTTGTTCTCAGCAAAGGGATGGCTGCTGATGGCTGCATGGGATTGGCACTGAAGGAAAGCAGATGAGGCAGAATGGCTGTGTGCTGCTATGCTTCTGCTCACAGCCTGAGAGGGGTCTGGTGGGCCTGGCACTGCCCATGGGTTGGCAGCCAGGAAGGAACAGTACAAACTCTGCTTTTCTCTGCTCTTCATCTATCCCAAAGACCATAGCATACCAAGACAGGGGCTGAAAGCTGTGTCAGCATCAAGTGAGAAGAGAAAATGATGCTCATCTGGGAAGAAGGAGAAATCAGCCTCATGTTCTTGGGTCAGATGGAGACAAAGATGTTCCTGGGTTCCCTCTTTCCATGGGGAATATCAGCAGATCAGGTACTACCTGGTCTTCTGTGATGGGGCAGCAGGGCCAGGCATAGCTTGGGGATGTGAAATTGTGTCTTTCCTTCCTCTTGCTTAAGATGTTTTGATTTATATACCTATTATTAGGTCCTGGCAACTTGAACAAATGTTTAAAGACAGACAGCTGGAGCAGAGAGATAACTCTCTTTATTGCTTTAAAAAATGGTAAACAGAATTTCTATTTTTGAAAAAGAGGACTTATAGATCAGCCAGTGTAACTTCCATCTCCAGAAAAGTGCTGGGACTACTAATCAAGCCCACAAACCTGTACTGAAACAAATCAAGGAGAAGAAATAAAAACAGTGAGAATGTGTCAGATCCAGTCTTTCTGTGACACTTGTGGATAGGAAAGAAGCAGCACATGTCATCCATCTTCTCTTTAACAAGGCTGCTGACATGGATGTGACACTCTCCAAAGCTTTTTGAGAAAACATTATCTGTATAAAACGGCTCAAGGTGGTGCAAAATGCTTAGACAAGCACACGCAGAAGGAGGATCTCACCACATCGCAACATCCCATGAAGTCCTGTGTGCTATGTTTTCTCCTACAAAGTGGAGTGGATTAATAAGAAGGCAATTCAAAGCAAAGCATAGGGGCAGAGCAGGATTACAATTAGAAATTACAATTAGTGCTTAGGATGTGAGGATGCTTACAGAAATGCAGTCACATTAACTTAGGAATGACCTATTCAACATATATGGCAAAATGCTGTGCAGCTGCTCTGCCAAACCAGAGCAGGATCACAATGGGTCAAGTTCATTGGTGGTGCAACCCAGATGTGAAAGGGATTGGCACTGGGTAGGCATGGTGCAGGCTGCTGAGGCCTCCTGCTCTGGTCTGCTGAGCATGCCCTCTGCTTGGGCTCCACGTCTGCAGTATATCACATGGAGGGAGGTGTAAGTCTGCTGAAGAGAGCCCAAGGGTCTGAAGGGAAGGCAAGTCATGCAGAAATTCAGGTCTCCTAGGAAGCACTGTGAAACTGAAGGTCAGTTTGGGGAAAACTGGGCGGAGGGGAACTCTAGAAAGTTTTTAGCTGTAGAATCATAGAATCATATAGAGCAATAGAATCATAGAATCATAGGCAATAGAATCATAGAATCATAGAATCCTTAGAGTTGGAAGGAACCTTTAAAGGTCATCTTGAACAGGGATGTGCACAGCTTCATCAGGTGCCCAGAGCCTGATCCAGCCTGACCTTTAAAGTCTCCAGGATTGGGGCACCCACCACATCTCTGGGCAACCTGTTTCATTGCTTCACTGCCCCGATTATAAAGAAACTGAGCATTTTGCTCTTTGTTTCTCTGTTGGGTAAGTCTAGAAGTTGCAGGCTTGCACTTCAGAAAGGAGCTGAATGGACAGTTGTTCAGAGTTGGAATCTCGTGAAAGAAATTCACTAAGAGGAGGATGGACTGACTTATGCCAGGAATGACTGGAGGAAAGCTGGCCTTGGCTTTGGGCAGGAGAATGTTTTCAGGTTTCTTCCAGATGTACCTCGCATGCCTGTATGGTTGTATGGATTCGTGGGGTGTAGTGCTCAGTTCCAGGCCTACGACAATGCTGCGATGTTTTATATCACTGCCTCCCAGAACAGCTTCACCAGCTGAACGCTGTTTCTTTTCTAAGAGAACCCCTTTCACTCAGCTCATCCGTGCTTCTGCTACACGAGACATCCTTCATCCCGCAGAGATCCTTAAAGAAAGCAGCGGTGAATCCCTGCAGAGAGCCCAGAGGTACCTTGGGGACTCAGGCGTTCCAAGAACCCCCTTTCTTGCCTCAAAGCACTGCCCATCCCGGCAGCCTTTCTAAACAACACCAACGAGAGCTCCCTCTGTTTCTCTGGGGAGCGCCGCGCACGGCAGCGCCAAGGAATGCGGCCTGCTGCGCTTGTTATGGCAGCACCGCCGTGATTTACGCCTGGCGGTAGGCCGCGGCGGAAGTAGCAAATCACCTCCTTCACACAGGCTCAAAAGGCAATTAGACAAATCCAAGGAAGAAATACCCACTGAGGCCATTAAACATCGCGTCTCGCTCCTGGTTGAGGAAAGCCCTGCATCACTGAGCGCTCATTGAGAGAACTGCGGAGCACTGCTGTTTTTCCACATTTCTCTGGCTGGAGGGAGCAGCCCCTGCCCTCAGCTGGTGGGACCAGCCCCGTGTGCACATCTGTCTGAGGTGCACACAGAGCTGGTGGGTCACTGTCGGGATGGGAGTGCTGTGTCTCAGCCTGGCCACATCCCGGGCTCCGTGCTTTGTGCTGCCGTTCAGGAGGAGCTGGGAGCCCTGGCCCCTCCCTGGGTAAGCTCATGGTTTCTGCTGCGAAGGATCAGGACAGGATTTAGCTCTGAGTGCTGCTTTGCCAAACAGATTCTCCCCTGTGCTGGGCAAACAGTGGTACGACAAACTGGCAAAGCAGATGCACAGCAGTGTGCTGTTATCTAAGCAGCGCTGGAATTTTCAGATGCAAATAGCTTATTGAGTTGGACGAAATGTGCGGCAGTAAGTGTTCTTTTCTAACTTCACTGTACAAAAATATCTCTGAATAATAGGATTGCATTTTTCTAAAAATATTCTTTGTTGATTTACAGCAGTATCACATTAAAGCATGGCATTGGATCTCCTTCATTAATGAAATAAGACTCAAAAGTCTCATTATACGAGTGATTTTCACAGAGTAACTCAGTAAGCTATTTTTAATATTCTCATGGAGAGATGCCAGAGGATAATATTATGCTCTATAGCAGAGAAATATACTTTCAGACAGATTTGATTGACACTGAAGTGTGCTTGAGTGCTCCACACGAAGTGCCCAAGGAGAGAGCAGCTCTATGGCTAGTGTTGAGAGAACCCTGGCAGAAGAACGTCCTGGTTACCACCCCATCAGTTGTGCTCCCCTCAAGTACCTGGGGAGGTCAGAAAGAAGGGATGGTTCCTCTTCCTTCTCCCAAGGCATCAGGATGAACCACTGCTGCTGTGCTTTCACACCAGGAGTGCTGCATCTCGCCTGGCTAAAGGGAACTGAAGGAAAACCTCTGCCCTTTTCCTGTGGCTCTCATAAAGGTTGGGATCCCGTCCCTTGCCCAATTTCCAGATGACGCACACTGCACCTTTTCCAGTGCAATTCTCTCTCTACTTTCTTCTCTCTTCCATGTCTCTCCACTTTCTTTATATATATATACAATATACTTTTGGTGCTGCAATCTTGTACCAGGAGCAAGGAGCACAAAACACTGCTGTCCTAAATGACGTACAAATGAGCAAAGCAATACTTTCATGCAGACTGTGCACCTTTGGTTGGAGCAAAGCACAGGCATGATCTCAGTTTCCTTTCTGCTATGCTGTGACTGCTCCTCTTCACATGATACCTATTCCAGACGGTCCCACACTGCAAGGGGCTATTTCAGGCCTAACGAGGGGCTCTTATCAACTTTCAGGCTCATTTTCAGTGGAGCAAATCACCCTGCTGAGTGAGCAGGATCACAGCACACGTGTCAGGGGCTGCCCGAGGCATTCAAGGCAGAAGGACATTTAAAACCACATTTCAAACTCTGGTTCAGTGCCTGACAAAGGCAGCCTCCTTCAGGGCCTCTAGAGCAAAGCTGCTAATTTTTCCCATTGAGAGTCCAAGGCTGCAGAGAGCTCAGGGCAGCAGGTGTCCATCAGGGAGATAAGTGGGATGGCTTTAGAGCTTCCAGGTGCATATTTGGATGACAGCAGCCAAAGCTTGGAGAAAACTCAAAATGCAGATCAGGAGATCTGATGTTATCCCTTCTGTGGTTTCAACAGAAGCATCAGGGAATGGGGGAATCTCACACCTTCTCAGGATAACTGTTCCATTTTGATTCTGCTCCCTGCTGGAAAGTGCCTGTATCCTCATCTCATCATTGGTATTTGTGCAGAGCTCGCCAAGGTGGCAGAGACGTCTCACGGCAATGCCAGCACAGGTAATGCCCAACCATTATCTTACATGACACACAGAGACTTAGGGTCTGTATGAAGCTCAGGTAATCTGCACAGCTCCCTCAAATTATTCTCATCTGTCCAGCAGATACTGCAAAGTAAAAGTCAAAATCAGCTGCCAAGTCTTATCTGGAAGCCAACATCACGCTCAGTCTTGGGAGTTGTTATTTAGAGCAATTACTGGGCCAGTGCAGCAGACAGTTCTGGGCCTTACACCTCAAAAAGCTGAAGTGATCATCACAGTCACACACGCTTGTCCCTGCCCTTACCATGCCCATCACAGCATTGTAGCTTGATCGCAGCATCTTGGGGTGATGCAGAACCATTCTGAGCTGTACCTGCCTGTGAAAACTTCTCATCAGCACTGAAGACACTCTTAGTCCAAAAGAAGTCTCTTGGCAGCACTATCCTCTGCTTCCAAATGGGCCTCAATTGCAAACAGCTGGTCCTAATTCTGAAACCCCAAGAACCACAGGATGAAACTGCAGCATGCTTGAAAGCACCTTCAGGAATCTCTGGCAAGATCTCCATTGTGACAATGATGTTTATGGACTACATGTATCCATCAGGAAGAGATCTGTCATGTTTACATTAACGTTACGATTCTTCTTGTTTTGCTAACATCTCTGCTAGTAACCGTGTTCCTTCTGAGCACTGCTTTAGTGGTTTGCAAATGCATCCCTGAGCACAGAACGTGCAGTGCTTCTCCTGCTGGCTTCATATGAGTCCTGTAACAGATTTGGACATCTATACTGTAACAAATCCACAGTCACCTTGGTCTCCATGCCTGTCACAGTGCAGCAGACCATGGCTGCTCATAGCTGCAGGCGACAGCAGCCCTGGCAGCCCAGTGCTCCTGCTGCTTGGGCAATGCTCCTCCAGTTGTGAACAGCCTCAAGCCTGTTCCAGGCTGCTCTGTGGTCCTGCAGCGCTTCTCGCTCCTATTCCCCTTGCAAACATAGGGGCTCGTTGCCAGGTTTTATGGATGCGCTGTTTGGCCAGCCTTCTGATGCCATCTCATAATTAGTAGTGCCTATATATGTCCTGGCCCCTTCTTTTCCTCTTGTCTTTAGCATCCCAGGGTAGCTGGAAGCTACGCCTTGGTGCGAGCAGTGCTGCTCAGTGTTTACTTTTACATTTCCAAACAATCTCTTGCATCCTGACCAGTTCAGCCATCCTTGGCTAAACGACATACCGCTGAGGACAATGTCTATTGTCCTGCATGCTGCTCACTGGCCAGAGGAGTGCTTCACATCTGGTATGAGCTCTGTGGGACTGTGGCTTTGGGAGAAGCACCCATAAAAGGAACAAATCAAAGTTCGTTACCTCAAGCCCATAAGCGTAGGGCATTCATGGGTAACAGCAATGTGTGCTGGACCTCTAAAAGCCATCTGCAAATGCAACGTCAGCCACTGTAGCTCCATCAGTGCCTCCTGCAGGTCTTCGTGGGTGCTGGACCACCCAGCAGCAGCAGGAAGATGAGGGTGGTGAGCACAGTGGTACTGGGAGAACTCAACAGGGCCCATGTTCTTAAAGCATGTCCCTCCCTGCAGCCTTCTAAGAGATGACACTGTGGATACTGAGACAGCTGCTGCCATTTCTGCAAATATGGCACTGTGTGCTTCAGAGTTACTCACAGATGGTGATTTATTTGCAGAAACTCTAGAATCTTCAGTTGATTTTTGATCCTTCTTCTGTGATGGGTGTCAAGTGTTGTAATTACTAAGCCTTAAGAGAGAACTCACTAAGATGATTCCTTCCCTACTGTAAAGAAACAAGCAGCAAAATTCAGAGAAATAAAGTAGCAGCAACACAGGGAAATTGGGCATGAGGAAATCCATGGCACAGCCAAGACCTCAACTACCAAAATGTTCCCAGTCCCAAAGTAGAGCGCAGGGAGACAGGGCAGAAGGTGGCATCAAAAAGGTGGGAAAGCAAAAACTGCAGCCATATGGTAAGGGAAGGAGAGGTCTTATCCCAGCCCCTGGTGAAGTACCCACACTGACCTCTTGTGTCCCCACATCATAGCCTCCAGCCTCTGAGAAGCAGGATTCAGGAGAACGAGGGAATAAAGACAAGGCAGCAGAGATTTCCTGTTCCTTCTGGGAGCTGGTGTGCAGGAGAAGCAATGTCTGTATAGCCCCAGGGTTGCAGCAGTAGCTATGGAAATTTTGCTGCCGCTCAGCAGCCTCAGAATGAGCAGCCTTCTCTCTGCAGTATTCTCTACTTCCAAGTCAGAAATGGAGGCCTGAATGCATATATAACAAAGACACAGATGTGAGCTTCCTCTCTTCTCATTTTAAAATACACGAGCTGGGTTGCACAGCTCTTTTCCCATCCATAGAGCTGTTCTCCAAACGCCACCCCAGCAAAATACTGGGAAGCAGCCACAGTGCTAAACATCTGCATAGACATATTGTGCCAGATGTAACCAGAAGATGATGCAGCACTGGGACTGGAGATGGATTCCTGGAAGTGCCCTCCACACCCACCCAAAACCAGCCATGAGAAAGCCGGATCTACAGCAAGAAACATGGGAACGGATTGCGAGGGCAGCCTGTCCGCTCCCCTGGGACATGCTTGTCTCACCAGCAGAGCGATGGGCACACAAGGGAGCACCAGGGCAGGCTGAGCTATTGCCAAAGGATCGTCACGGGCAGGAGCTAGCCCTAGAGAACTTCCTGGCTGGAGATCGGCTGTGGGAGCAAGCTCTATGTCTGTCCCACCTCTTTTTCTGGTGCTCCCCAGCTATCCATGAGCTCCATGACTTTGGGCACGCACCAGGGCCACCTAAACTTCACCCTCTACTGCTTCCAGTGCTGACGGTTTCCACTGAGTTCATTAAAAAAACAGCTCGCACTGCCCCACAGAGAATGTCGTGAGGGTGATTGGTGCTGTGTGGTTTCTGTGCCGTTCCTCTGTGAATTGTGCAGAGGTCAGACAGCTTGGAGTGAACTGCCTGCGGGGTTCTGCACGCACACGTGCACGTCCACGCTCACAAACACTTGCGCACACAGACGCAGATAGGACTTACGTACTTACTTTCCTTGTTGCCTCTTAATTTAAAACCCCATTCAGAGTGAAAATATCTGTTTCCTCTTTGTGAATGGACAAATCTAACACAGATGGCGCATTAACTGGAAACATCTTTTGTTCCAGTATGTTCGTGTATTCATTCTCTTCAAGGACAGAAGGTGCCATTTATGATCCTCTCTTCAGCATTCCTGATCATAGAATCATAGAATCATTTGAATTGGAAGGGACCAAATGTCATCCATCAGGTGCTCAGAGCCCTGTCCAGCCTGATCTTGGGTGTCTCCAGGGATGGGGCATCCATGACCTCCACCAACCTGTGCCAGAGCTTCACAACTATATTCTGAATCTCCCCTTCTTTCTGGGCTGCGAGAGCACATTGCTAGCTCATGCCCAGCTTGCCATCCACTGGCGCCTCCAAGTCCTTTTTGGCAGAGCTGCACTCAATCCTTTCATCCCCCACTTTGTATTGGTAGTGAGGGTTGCCTGGTGCAGACCTTGCACTTGGATTTGTCAAAGCTCCTGAGGTTCCCCTGGGCCCAATGCTCAGCCTTTCTGGGTCTCTCTGGATGGCATCATATCCCTTTGGTGTGTTGACTGTACCCCACAGCGGTGTCATCCGCAAGATCTTTATGACCTGGTGATCTCCCACTAAAAACTGTGATAAGTCACCATCTCCTTCCAGTACTAAGAAACCATTAGTTGAAAGGCTATCAGTGTCAGCAGTGACAGATCTGATGAAATGTGTTGAGGTGGAGCAAAGCTGACTTCCTTTTAATTGCAATGAAGTCTACAGTACTTCATGTCTCCTATAACAGCCTTTTGTGACTCCTTTGGGATTCCTGCTCCAAATGAGAGCATTGGGAAACCAAATATGAAGCAAGCACCTGAGAAAGTTTCTGTGAGGTTTTTGCCTAAATTTGTGATTTCTTTTTACATAGAAATGGACCATTTGGAAGGAACCCACTAATTTAAGCTGAAAGAGTTCAAGTGCTGCAGCTTACACTAAGTCCCTAAGTAAGCTGGCCTAGTCTTCTTATTGAAGAAATATTTAAGCCTCATTTCTTAGCCAAAATGCACCCCACTTCTGTTTTCAGCTAACAGATCCAGACAGAGACAGTATCAGAGATGATTTCCAGGTGAGAATCTGAAAATGGCCGAGCTGTCTATGTCTTAAGAGTGACCAAAGGAAGAGAGTAATATTGAACAAAAAGATGTCTGTAGTTAGAGAGTTCCTGAGTCAGAGATAAAATCTACATTTAATTGTTTTCAAAGGATTTACTGGCCATGTGCAATTCAGTACCTGCAAGACCACAAACAGACCAATTTCTCTCAACAGAGAGAAAGAAGGAAGTGGACAGTGAGAGAACAAGCATCCAGAAGATCCCTTTTCCTACCATTCCCCATTAGATTTCATACTTGGTTATGCGCATGCTTGTTCGTTATCATTGCAAATATCTCATTGCCTCCAGAAATACTCACAGATCAAGAAAGCAACACAGGAAAAACCACAACTGTAAATGATGTGAAACAGAAAAAATGGAAGCTCAGCATGGAGACATGAGTGCACTTGCCCTAGTGCAGCAGGGAAATGAAATCTTATAATTACTGACACTGTTTTATCACAGGCATGGCTACCACGGAAGACAAGAGGCTGAGCATGGATACTGAATGCTGTTCTGATGATGGTGTCAGGAGACCCAGGACACTGGGGGTTCAATCACAGAATCATGGAGTCATAGAATGGCTTGGGTTGGAAGGCACCCCAGTGATCATCAATTTCCAACCCCCAGACAACCTAATCCAGTCCTGCTGGGTGCTGAGCAATGGTCCTGGCCAGGGAGACACACAGGCAGACTGCAGCCTCACCCCAAGAATGGTTCCACTGAAGATAATGGAGGACCTGCTGGGCCTCAGCACCATGCTGCTTTGCAGTACTGAGGCTGTGATAATCAACAAAATGGGATAACCCATGGAAGCTTCTCCAAAGCTGGTTCAGCACACATCCCTGGTGAGCAGTTCAGTGGAGATGCAATGAAAAGGACCATGAAAAAATGACTGTACTCATTTCAGTTTGGTTTCTGAAGGAGGAAACAAAGCAGTAGCTCTGTGGGATGAAAATCCCTCTGAGAAACATCTCACAGGATACCTGAAAAAGAAACCCAGAAGTGATAGAAGTGAGGGGGTAAAGGTGGTCACAGAGAGCTGGGCATAGCCTTGTTGTTGGGTAGAGACTGGGCAGCTGGGTGCAACAAAGAGCAGTGCCAAGTCTGGCTGGGGGAGAGGGAAACTGACTGCAGTCTCCCTGCCACCCTCCTAACCCTGCAGAGAAGGGACCCCTGCCTGGGGAGCATGACCAGGACTCCTCTGTGTCCGTGGATTTCAGGGCTGGAAGATGAATGTGGGACTTCACACATGAGAAAAGAAGACTCGAGATGATTCTCAGTCTATCAGACATGTGGCTGCAGGATACAGAGGTGCACCTGCCTTGCAGGAAGTGCTTTGCAGGGCTGGCCATGTCTGCAAGCATCCCCATGTATTAGAAGTTCTGCAGCAGAGCTTGCTCTCCCCCAGCCAGTTCCTTTACCCTTGCTGACTGCAGCTAGCAAGGGCCAGGAGCCAAGAGCAAAGCTGATCATGAGGTGTCAGGAAATGTTTGCCATGACTTTATCCCTAAAATGACCCCTTGTAGGTATTTTGCTCAATAAAAGAAGGTCCTACCCAGCCTCTGTGGAGCACAGAGCAACATGGACCCCCAAGGAGGAGTGATGGGTCCCTGAGTGAACTCCTGTTTAAGTAACACCTAAATTCCAGACGGCCAACAGGGAACAGTGCAGGACAGTGACCGTCTCCACGGCAGGGCCCTCCTCTTGCTGCTGCTTTAATCACTCATCTAGACTGAGAACTTGGGAGACTTTTGAAGTGTGCCAGCAGGTGGGGTCCCACCTGCCTGTGTTAAAGAAAGAAAACAGATTCTAGAAACGAATCTCTTGGGGCTTAATAGAAGAGTGATGTGTGTGGTGCTTGTGCAAGTGAGATGCAGCTCTGAACTCTGTTATGGAAACTGTGCTCTGTGACAAATATGCTATGAATGACTCGTCCTGAAACCATGCCAACATGTAGGTGCTGCTATCACAACATTTGATGACTTCAACTTACTGTGAGCGTTCTTGTGATAAATCATGGAAAACCTTGCTTGTGCTATCTTTAGTCACTGCAGTGTTTCACAAGTCACTCACAGCTCTAAAAATACAGTTTATATCATTGGATTCCTGGAATTCTTTTAGTTCTTACATTCTGATTTAAGTGGCATTAAAGCTGGGCTGTGTGGTTCAAGGCTGCAGGCTGATATTTCATTGTGGATTAGATATCACCTGGGTTCAATACAATGTTTGCAATATTTATTTGATTTGGATCCAAAGGTAATTTGGAAAATCTTCATGTAGATACACCTCGTACCTGGCTATGTGGAACAAGGGCTAGATTTTGTTTGGGACTAGATAGTAATTTAATAACCTTTCCAATATAGAATTAAACTAAAACACATGCTCACCACAAGAGCTGAGAGGACTGTTTAGGGTTTTCTCCCCAAAACTTGCAGATACCTTTCCTCTTCTGGTCTATGCACTCTGATGTTGTGATGACTTCTGGGTCAGACATCTCTCTCTTCTTTATTTTTGCTTCACTTACGTGTCTTTCATAATAATTGTTGATTCAGGAACACCAAAAGCAAAAAAGTCTTGACCTCCCACTAGCCTTTCTGGATTTGATTACCAGCTCACCGATGGCTGATAGTTTGAGCAGAATTTAATGCTTTAATTTTCCTTGATAGCGACTATGAAGCACGTTACTTTTTTTTTTATCCCAACTGGCAGCTCAACAAAGCCCTGCAATAAAAAGCTCCATTTGTGTAATAAACTGTTGTACAATCTACTACTTATGAACATGGGTCCTGAAAATGTGCAACCTTTCTGCACATTACATTAAACGCAAACCAGATGGGCACTTGAAAATCCTCCCCTTGTTGCAAGGGGCTGAAGGAGCTGGTGGTCAGAGGGTCTACTTCACTATACAAATAAACAGAAAAGTTTAACTACATTGTTTTCCAAAATCAGCAATGGGAAACCTATGTGGAAACATTACGAGCAGTTAGCAAACGCTGCTGAACTGGAGTAGGCACAAGGGGAACTCTTCAGTTCTCTTAAATGCAACTGCCTAAATGGCAGTGGCAGGGTCCATCTCATGCAGCTTTCCAGCTAGCGGCCTCTGGCCCCCTGCCTACAGACCAGATACATGGCCTGCAGACGAAGCTCTGACACTCAAACATGGTTACACATTGACACTCTTGGAGAAACAAATGGATAGAATTAAACTCTTCCCCAATACATCTCAGCCAGAGCTCGTCATGTGAAGTCCAACAGTCGTTGGAGAGAAGTGAAACCTCCAGAGAGGACTGAGTCCATTCTGAGCAGGGTTTCAAAGGCAGAGAAACCTCATCAGACCACACAGACCTGATACTTAGGTAACTCTCTAGCTGAAATACATCTCACTCTCGGAGTCCTAGAGGCTGGGAACAAGGGATCACAACACTGAACCAAGGACTTTACTATATCTGGTTGTACCAGAAGAAGCCCAACACTTTGCACACTGAGCACGTGTACTGAAACAGCTTTTGAGCTGCTTGATAGCAAGTCACTCCTTCATGTCTTCTCATCCTTACTTGTGATTATAAGAGGTACCACAAAATTCTTTCTGAAATTCACCTGGCCAAATTGACACTGGTGGAGATGCTTGGCTAAAGTGATTTATAGAACTTGCATTGTTACTACCTTCCCTAGAGAGGTGTGCAGAGAGTCACATAGGAGATGGACAGGGTAAGGATAGTTTTGATGCAAGCCAGTGAAGATGAGCAGAGAAAAGTGTTGTACAGGTGTTACCATGGTATGGATGCCACAGATAAAGAAGAGGTGTGCAGCATGATGGGATGAGATGAGATGAGATGAGATGAGATTGGATGGAAAGCAGGATATTATCCTGAAGAAAATGACCCTGGGATCATTGATACTTTAGAATGCTATCACTGGCCCTAGTGTCAAGACCCAAGAAAGTTTTATGTGGATCTGGAAGGGAAAAGTAGCTTATGAATCACGAGGCTTCTTTAAGTATTGTCAGGGACTCTTATCTCACCAGTGGGCAACTCAATTCATTACTGAGGCTGAGTGGAACATTTGCTGAGGGTGAAGTTGCCTTGCTGAGCTCAAAATGACCTCTCTTGGCAAGGCAAAGTGCAACAGCTTGTAGTACTCAGCCAAGGTGCATACACAGTGGCTATGCGGGGAGGCCTAGTAGAGCTCACCTCTAAATCCAATATTATTAGTGATTTTCAAAAGGCCCACAGCCATGTTTTCTTTAGGCTCTTCCAAAACAGCTGTTCACAGCTCTGCTCAGTTCAGGCCAGTATGGCCCAGAACTTAGGAGGAAAAGAAGTCATTGAGCATTTAAACACCATGGCCCATGGAACTGGGCACAGTTTTAGTATGTCAAGGCTGAAGGACAGCCTGAGAATGTACCTTTCCAGAAGCAGAGAAGGAACAGAGACTGGGGAGGCAGGCATCAGGATTCCTGCTCAGGGTTTGCGTACCAGTATCCTCTGTTCTGAGCATATTTATCCAGTCCTGGGCTTTTGTAGGTCCTGCTGGATGGGCTTTCTCCTTTCTCAAAGGTGATTTATTTTTACAAACTTAAATGAAATCTCCTTAGCCATTTCTGAATAATACAAGAGTTAAAAAGACTATTTTCCTATTTAAAGATATACTAGCTAGACTGTTTTCATTAAATCAAAATTAAGTCAAATAAAGATTGTGATTTGAAAGTTCAGACTCAAGCAGGAGCTCTGAGGAGCAGTGCCCCTGGGAGATGGGTGTCTGTCCAGGAGCACTGAACCCGACAGATCACCAGCTGATGGTGGATCCCTGCTCCTTCCTGCTGCTTTCCTCCATGCATTTGTGGGATGGAGGAGAATGGCAAATACAGTTGCACAGATAACCTTAATGGGCCTGGGAAACAAGCAGAGAGTGATTTGTTCTTTTTCCTCGCAGCAATCCCACAGGTACTGACCTTCCTCCTACAACAGAAGACAGGATGGAAATTCCCTCCTGTGACCACCCAATGAAGGGTACCAAGCTGGATAAGGAGACTCTGCCTCAAGGGTACAAATCTGCTTCAGAACTCTGTGGTGGCTTGCAGGGCAAAGGCAGGTGACTGCTGTGTACCACTGTAGAGGATCACCGCAGAGCTGGAGATGCCACCCTTCCTCATTTCCCTGCAGGAGCTGTCCCAGCAGGGACCATGACATCAAGGCAGGTCTGGGCATCACACGAGATGTGTGATTCTTGGCAGGCCCACCTGCTCCTGAGATGATGTGAGATGAAGGAAGATGGCTATTCCTGAGCAGGGTCAGTAGGAAAAGCCGAGCCCTCACATTATCTGAATGTGCTAAAGAAAGGGAAAAACAGCAAAAGGAGGAGAGCAAAGGGCTGGAGGGATGCCCAGCCTATACAAACAACCCACGCAGGAGTGGAGCCATGTCTTGATGGACCACCAAGCCGATGGTCATGCAGGGCATGAGTCTCCAAGAAACATAAATTGGAAAGCTATAGAGGAAATATGAATGTTATGCATCACCAGGCAGTCTTAACTTTGTCATTTCACCGGTCCACATCATTGTTGCCTTTGGTATCACGTTATCTTAAGAATACTTCGATATCTGAGACTGTAGGAAAAAAGTGCACTCATTGGTGTTACTTAATCTGACTATGGGCAGAGTTTGGGCCTGATTCTCTGCTGTGTTATTCCAGGCTGACACCAGTACATTGCCATGATGACATCATTTGGATTATTTCTGATTTATAGTGATTGAGAAAAATTGGGTCCTGTACAATAATGCAAACAATCAGAGACACAAAGCAAAAATAGTGCCTTCAAACTGCACTTTCACATTGCATGATATTTTGAACTCTTAATATTGAAAGCCTTAGAGTGCACAAAGAGGAATTTTCTTCATTTCTTATATTATACAGTTGCCTGAAAGAAATGGCAAACAGCTCCTCAGCCTGAATATCCTTTGCATAGGCTGAATTGTGTTGTTTTTCTTTTTCTATCAGCCTTCTTCCAACAGATCTCCCCTGAAACCTGGATCAACGTCTGCCAACATGACTAGTTTCTAGACACATGGCCAAGGAAACAAAAATGATCCTTGCCAAGGCCCAGGCCAAGTTCACTGATCTGAAGCAAATTTACTGAACATGAGATTACTTGAAGCATCCAGCACTCTTTGAGAGCAGAACAAGTCTATCAGAATGTTTGCAACCAAAATCCTGCTCGACTGTCCAACCTCACACCACACTTACTCCCCAGCAAATTCCATTATTATCATCAGAACATCACTCTCTTCCTCAGACCTTGAAATGCTACATTTCAGCCCCAAATTACAGCAAGCACTTGGATGCAAAGAGCATAACAACTACCTCATGGCTGACAGCAGTACTTAAGCACGACAAGAAATATTGAGCTGAGGAGCCACTTCCATTAAATCTTAAAATGCTGCCACCAGAAATACCTTCAAAAACACCACAGAAAAGAATAATGATGAGCCACAAGCCAGCACACACGAAAGATGCTGCTCAGCACTGATCCAGTTGTGCACGCTCACTTTCCCCCTCTTGCTGCCACTGAGAGGCACTCACCATTCTTCCGCTCCGCAAAGGGGGGTGGCTGGAGCTTGGTGCCATCCCTCACTTCACCCGCAGCCTTTTCTTTGGGTGCCTTCTCTTCCTCATTTCCACCTGGTGCACTTTTGTGGTCCGAGCGGTCCTGTTTGATCACACCATTCATCACCGTGCTTGTAGGGTCCGGTGCAGATTCTGACTGCTCCACTTTGGATGCTCAAATGGAGAACCAGACACCAAAGTGACCTCTGGAAGAGAAGAAGAGCAGGTAAGAACGAAACTCCCAATCAGCCCTTGGGATCGTGAATGAAGACTGGTGTTTGTAAAGCAATCAGACCACAGACATGCATTAGCAACATTTCAGAGGAAGGCTTCAGGATTTGTTACTGCCTGCTTGATTCTGTCCACCGTGCCGGCTGGGTCTGCATCATTGGCTGCTCTGCTGGACAAATTTCCAACCATAAGCACCGGATATCTGCAGAAAGCCAGGGATGTTGTGAAAAAACAGAGTCATGGGGAATCCGCCTAAGAGAGCACTTGAACTGTTTGAAATGCAGAACAGATCTATAAATGGAGAAGAACCTTTCTTTATGTAAGGCTCTGGTTAGCTGAGCAAACTGGGTGATGGAATTAGTGCACACAGCCCAGAAGAGGCTGCTAATTGCATGGAACAGGCAGTAAGAGAGAAATAGCAAAGAGCAGCTAGCCTTTATGTCAGAACATGTACCAACATCCTGCAAAGTAAAATATGCATGCAAAATTATTCTTTGATTAACATACATAGTGGAGTTAAAGCCTTTATGAAGAATTTCACCAGATTAGGTAACAGTTTTTGAGAGTTCTTGAAGGACGAGGAGGTTTGTTTATTAGTTTACTACATTGTTCTATTATGAGTTTTAAGCAGGGTTTGTCAAAATGCTTCAGGAAAACCCCCAGGAAATTCTGTACATTCACATTACACTTCCACAAAACATTTAGGGAAGGAAGGAGCTTCTCTTGGTGGCACTCATACCTCACTGTAGGGAAGGAAAAGGAAGGATCCAGCTCACACCAAAAGTCTTTGTGGGGTGCATGCACATGACCTGGGAGCAGCTGCTGACACTAAGTGCAGCAGCACAAAGCTGCAAGAATCATTTCAATAAACTGTTTTGTGAAAAAAAAAAAAAGCCCATCCAGATGCTAAGTGAAAGTGAATGCCTGTAAAATTCAGCACCAGCTCCTAATGAGTCCCATCAGGAAAGAGCTGAGGAGAGCTAAAAAAGGTCATTTGCAGAGAACAAGAATAGAAAAGTGCAAGATTGGTTCAGTGATAAAATCTGATTTAATACAAAAAAACTTACCAATTTACTGTATAAGGAAGTAAGAATAGTGTGTTGTATATGATACCATCTTCTCCACGCTACGTATGCCAGGACTTTCTCACACCCCTCTTCCTGCTCAGCACCACTCAGATTTTGCCATCTGCTTTCTCCTTCCATCCACCTCTCTGCCCACCTCAGCCTGCCCTCACCACTGCCCCAGCCTTGTCCCATTGGCAGCAGGACCGTCTGCATCCTTCTGTCCTGCTTTGTGCTGCATTTCATTGCCAGTGAGATTGTCCAGAGAGGTAGTGGGTGCCATGTCCTTGACGGCACTCAAGGTCAGGCTGGATGGGGCTCTGAGTGCCTGATGGACTTGTGGATGTCACTGTCCCTTGCAAGGGGGTTGCACTAGATGACTTTTAAGGGTCCCTTCCAACTCAAATTATTCTATGATTCTGTGGGTTCATCCAATGCCCATGCAGTGTTCAGAGAGGAAGTCCTAGGTGTGCCTGTATCTCTTTATTGCTTTGCAGATGGGACATAAGCTGTCCCCATGTGCAGCCGCTGGGAATGACTGTGTCCTTACCCAACCCTGGTGGCTGGGCTCTGAAATAAAATGCAGACTTGATCAATCAGATTTCAGTCCTTACCTGGGCAAAACCCCTCACGAGTCCCTCCTTTCTTCCTTGTGCTTCCCACCACTGCCTGTCCCACTGGTCTTTGCAGCCCTTTCCCCATCTTGTATGCACAGTGGTTTCTACAAAAGCCTGCTATGCTACATACTACACATGGCCATGCCCTGGAAACAGCCCTGCAGGCACCCAGACGGGCCAGGGCTTTGTTGCACACCAAATCTTTGAACTGATGTTCTCAGTTTCCAAGTCCAAGTGAGCGTTTTTTAGCTCCCATGGGCAGCTCATGTTCTCCTCTCTAGGGGTGTGATTGCTGTACTGCCCCATCCCCATTGCTGTACACCCATCACGGGCGGCTGTAGGGCTGTAGACCCACTTTGGCTGCTTTATCTCCAAAGTTTTCCATTCAGTTCATGACTAACGTGGAGCATGCAATAAGTGTTTACATTACTACTTTAAAATGTACATTTTTTAACTTTTAGAAGTTGCTGATATAATGCATCTTTCCAGTGGAATAGTGGGTGATGACAGGACAATCCAGCAAACTGCATCTGCTTACAAAAATGAGACTTTGTTCAACTGAACACTAAATCTTTGATAAATTAGTCGGGGCTTTGGTGACGTACATGTTGAACCAATATGACAGTTTTATATGGATTATTATTATTAATGTTTTTGAAAAATAGAGAGTGTGAGCCAGACATCCAGTGATGAAGCTGCAAGACCACCAGCAGAGGCAAGAGTCTTTCAGGAAGGCTTCTTCCAGGCACTGTGTACAATCTTTTTGCACTCAGAGCATATGCAACATTTTAATTTGCAGTGATTGTACCAAAGTCCTTTCTGTCTGAGCCAGGAGGTCACGCTGCGGCCCCAGCCATGCATGCTTTCACAACACACTCAAGTACCACTGGTTCAATGGTGTTTTGTTTTTTTTTTTTTTCTGAAGTCAAATTTGGCCTCAAAACATTCCACATTGTTCACTCACTTCAGTCTGAACTGATTGTATTTATAAAGCTTAAGCACACTTTTGAGCCTCAGAGCACATCTCCCATCAACCACTAGTGCCAACACATAAATTGCAAGGCCGTACACAGTACAGGCTGTCCCCCATCTCTTTCTGCCTATAAATACTAAATTCATAAAGCTGGACTACCATGGTAGCTCGTGGGTGCTTACTTCCACAACTGGCTATCCTCTGGAGCTGAGCCTTGGTTCACAAGGATCAATTCTGCTTCCCTGTAGATGTACAAGTCTGATGATACAAAAAGAGCAGCTGAGGGAACTAGAATTGTTCAGTCTGGAGGAGGTTTAGGGGAGACCTTATTGCTTTCCACAACTGCTCGAAAGGAGGTTGTGGAGAGGTGGGGATTGGCATCTTCTTCCGGGTAACAGCGATAGGATAAGAGGTGATGAGTTATGAGAGATCTGGAGCACAAATCTTATGGGGAGCAGCTGAGAGAACTGGGATGGGTCAGTCTGGAGAAGAGGAGGCTCAGGGGAGACCTCATGGCTCAGTGCAACTCCCTGACAAGAGGTTGTGGCAAGATGGGAGTTGGCCTCTTCTCTCAGGTAACAGCGAGAGGAAAAGAAGTGGTGGCCTCAAGATGCACTAAGGGAGGTTCAAATTGGAAAAAAATATTGTCAGCAAGAGTGGTGAGGCATTGGAATGGGCTGCCCAGGGAGATGGTTGAGTCACCATTCCTGGAGGTGTTCAAGGAACATGAAGATGTGGCAGTGAGGGACATGGTTTGATAGGCATGGTGAGGATGGGATGATGGTCAGACTAGATGATCTTAGAGGTCTTTTCTAACCCTGATGGTTTTACAATTCTATGATTCTATGTGTGCTCAGAAATAAAGGCTCAGATGAGGTTCAGGTTGCATCCCTCTCCCAAGGACTTTGGCACTTAAATCTAGTGTCACCTGAGAGCTACCCTTGTTGGTCAGGAAGGAGCACAATGAGCACATCCTGCCTGGTTAGATCTTTTCCTGGGGTAGATCAAGCAGATCTGCAATGGCCAAGCAGGTCATCTCACGCATGGCTTTTCAGGAAAACCCACAGACTCCCCATCAGATGCAATACGTGCACCTCACTGCCACTTCCTAGTGCTCTTTCTGCCAAAGCTGAGGGCATGGGAACACCACCCAACACCAATGGAGAAGAGAGAGAAAACATACCAACCATGGCATCTCCAAAGCTGGAGATGGATGCTGAACTGGAGCCTGAGCCCTGCATCCCTTAGATACCTGTCTGTCCCTGGATCAGTGACTTGCAAGGTGGCTGTGGCAGCCTTGGGCACAGCCTTCTTCCCACTCTTGCAGCAGGAGGTAATGCAGTAACACACCCAGCCAGGGTGCTCACCTGTTCCCCCATCTCCCCAGATGGTGCAATTCGCACCAAAAGTGCCACTTGAATTCACCCAGCATTAGCTGGAGGAACAGCCCAAGCCCCCACCCACCTATACATGTAGCCTCAGGCTCTGCACACTGCTCTGGGTTTGCCAGAGTTGGAAAGGAGCTGTTTTCCCACACTGCAAAACTTTCCGTGATTTTTATAATTTTTCCTTATCCCAAATGGGGATAAAATAAACACGAGGAGAAAAAAAAAAAAAAGAAAAAAAAGGGTAGCGGGTCAGTCATGAATTTTCACAGTGTAATTTTAGAATATTTTAATCTTTAAAATTTTTTAACCTCTTCTTAGTAAAAATTAACAAAACCAGTAAGATTAAAACTGGTCTTAAGAAGTGGGGGAAAAATATGAAAGAAAAAGAGGAAGAAAAGGATGAGTCTCCTTAGAGTAGCATCTGTCACACTAACCATGCAGCACTCCAGGTGTGATCCATTGCTGAGCGGAACAATTTGGGATACTTCTGCCTCACTGATAGTCAGGGTACAGACCCTACAGGCACAGATGCTATGGTAGCTGGACTGGTAGCATCTGCATAGGCATGAGACCCATTTTTAGACACTGGACTCTTGCCTGTAGCTTGCACAGGCTGAGGCACAACACCTGGAGCAAACATTGCTTCTTACCACCAGAAATGGCCCAATGAACGACACAGCCAGAAGGCCAGACACTTCCTTATGTTGCTGTGATGCGACACTGATGGCTTTGCTCTCTGCTTACTCTCTGCTCAAGATGGACCTCTATGCCTAATCTTGTTCACTTTCCATCTTCTCATATTTTCCCCTGTGCCAACTTCCGCATGCACCGAGACAGGAATAAGAAGAGCTTGCATTTCCTCAGATTCTGGATCCATCTAAATCCTCCCCTGCTTTCCTGTCTGCTCTGTCAGCTGTTGAAGTGGAAGTAAATACATTTCTTGCTAATGCACGTGCAGTGCTTCTTAGGCAATCCTGACCCACCATAAAACTTTAAATACCCAAAGAGAAAAACCAGGAGAGAGATGTTCAGAGATGCAGTTCAGCCTTATCAAATTCTTTACGTGTTTGTTGTGGTGTGTTTGTATTCCTGGGCTTCTGCTTGCAGGAATGTTGCTGATAAAACCATCTCACTAAACACGGACGCTGTGTGTTCTAACTGATGTTTACAGTGCTCAGACAGTAAGAGCAGTCCTGGATTCCTCAAGACAGAAGTCCCATAGGCATTTGCACTATTGTGCTGTGGATGCTGATCAAACCCTGCTACATACAAGTTCCAGTAGGACCCTGCCTGGTCTTCCTTCGAGCCGTGTCGTATCTGGCAAGGCAGATGAGAACTCTGAGTGCTCACCCCCCACTCAGAACAACGAGAGACCTTTGTTCCTCTGAGACCAGCCCGGGGCTGCAAGGGAATTTACCATAACCATGAGTTTGCTGTTTTCCTTGCAGATGATGTCTTCTTTGCATGATTCCCCTCACTGAACTCCCTCATGCCTGCTGAGGATGCAGAAAGCCCCATCCTGTAATGGAGCAGAGTGCAGTGGCACTGTGCAGAGCCCACAGGCTCTTTCCCACAGATCTGCGCATTCCTCCCGTGTCCCGGAGCAGTGACCTGCTCACCATTCCATCCTCCGCACAAGGAGCTCTGCTTAGGAGGACTGCCTGGAAAGGCAGCCAGGAGACTTCCTCAGCAAATGGAAAACAAACCAAGGAAACCTGCCACCAGCCTGAAGACCCCCCCCTGCCACCAATGAGCTATTTTATGCTGCTTTTTGTGCAAGTCTTGCATGGAACCACTGCCAAGACTCTGTGAGCAAAGCCATGCGAACACGATGCCATAAAATCTTCACTCAAGGCAAATTCTCTTAGTGTTTGGTCACATTCTGATCCCCACGCTAGCAAACTTTGCCAACTCTTCACACCCCCAGGGACTTTAGGGTAGTATCTCCTTCCCAGCCTCTACATTCCCAGTGTTGATATCTGCTACAAGATGCCCAAAGGCTACGGGGCCAGAGACGTCAGCAGCAAGTCCTGTGATGGAAAATGGCAGCTGTCTTTGTTCAAGACATCTCCTGGCCTTCAGCCTGTGGAGGATGATGATAGATATGTGCTGTTCTCAAGAGAGCATCTCAGCTCTGCCCTCAGCCCCATCCCCTCGAGCTATTTTCAAAAGGAGTGATTTCTCCTTCATTTTCATTGACTGGAGCTTTAAGTGGTGAAAAATGACAGAGGAAGTGGTGATTAGGAAACAGGTCCTCTGATCCAGATCCTCTCAGGACCCACATCTCCATCAGCCATGTAAACAGGCTGAGAATATCTGGGACAAAACCAGAAAAAAATTAAACACTTCTTCAAGGTAGTATGAACAGTAAACAGATCCATTGGTGCTAATTCATTGAGAACTAGTTCCCTGATTGTGCATCCATTTTCATAGGACATTTCTGGAATCCAGAAGCCCATCCTAGGGTGGAGATTCCCTATATAAAACAATTTGCTAAATTGCAGTAGCATCCACGGTGACCTATTCATTTGACGAGGGTACACCATGCGTAGCAAAGAGAAAATGAGAAGAACCTTAAAAATGAGACTGAATGACAGTGGTTTGACATAGCATGACGTGGTGACTGATAGAAGGAAGTGAGGTTGCCAGTGATGTAGCCACAGTGTGACATTTTGGCAACAGGTATTTCTCTGAAGGCAACCCCACTGGGGCTGTGACTATCAGCAGGACATCACAAAGTCTTTGAGTCTCCTGATGCACAGCAGTTTGGAACAAAATCTTTGCTCCAAATGGCATTTGCCACAGCCCTGGACATCCACACCCAGCGCACAAGTTCTCCCTGCATCACTCACTACACTAGATCTGGCACACTGCCCTCCTGATGTGGTTGGGAATGAAAACCTGAGCACTTGTTGACAACACTGCACAGGAGAGCTGGGTATTTGGAGGAATTTTGAGGAGCTGTAAGAGTAAAATTTCATTTCTGGATGTCAAGGACATAGAAAATGTGTTCATATTGCCACAGCTGAACACTCCACATGCCTCAGCTCCTCAGCTCCTGCTCTTTTACAGACCTTACTCAGGTCTGGCCATGGCAATAGCATTGACCAAGCATGGGTGGCAGTCCCAGGGCTGTTTCTTTGGCCAAAGCTACAACACAGATCCAGTAGTTCCCAGAAGTGCAGTGCGGTGAATGGAGAAGTCGTGTTGAGAGCTGAGACACAATAAAAATGATCACAGTCAGCCACAGCCTTTGCCTTGACCATGGGGAGCCCTGGGCAAGGCACAGGAGTTACCAGCCCTCATTGCATGTCTGCTGTACTTCTGCCCCTGTCTGGAGGTTAGAAGTACTTACGGACTGCAGCTCACATGCTACCTGGCAGTTACCACCAGTTCTTAGCACTGTTGATGTACCCGGAGCTATTTCCCAGCAAAATAGTCTGCTGGAAATACTACTGTATTTCTGGACAACACATGTACATAGTTCTGAGTTAGATAAAACTCCTCCTTATGAATCTGGAGCATGCTTATAGTTTTCATAGCAATCTTGAAATAAACTTAAAAATCTTAAAATAAGCAATTATATTACAAGTATGCTAAAAAGCAGATATTAACCTCAAATCTGTTTTTGCTGCTTGTTCTGTTTGTAAAAGTGCTTTTAGGCCAATCTCATTAATTGTCCAGGTCTGAGTCACAAGTTCCTGTATGCTGGGGCTGGTGATGTTGGTATCATACTGGTTGCCACCAAAACACTGGTGCAGGAACCTGCACATCTTGATTGGCTGAGGAGACAGAGAAGATGAGATTTGAGATAACAAACTCTTATTTCTAAACTATTACCTGGGATGATTTTGTTTTCATCGAATCATAGAAGCATTAAGGTTGGAGAGACCACTAAGATCATCTAGTTAGACCATCAACCTTTTTCTTGATTGCCTCCAGGAATGGTGACTCAACCACCTCCCTGGGCAACCTGTTCTAATGCCTCACCACTCTTTCTGAGAATAAATTTTTGCTAATTCCAACCTGAACCTCCCCTTATTTATCTTAAGGCCACCACTTCTTGTCCTGTCACTGTTATCTGGGAGCAGAAGCTGAGCCCCACCTTGACACAACCTCTTTTCAGGGGGTTGTAAAGAGCTATGAGGTCTCCTGTGAGCCTCCTCTTCTCCAGACTGGCCCATCCCAGTTCCCTCAGCCACTCCCCATAAGATTTGTGCTCCAGACCCCTCACAGCCCCACTGCCCTTCTCTGGACATGCTCCAGGACCTTAATGTCTTTCTTGTAGTGAGGGGTCCAGCACTGAACACAGCACTTGAGGTGCAGACTCACCAGTGCTGGAACAGGGAGAAGATAAGCTTCTGCTCTGCTGGCTGCACTATTGCTTACAAAAGCCAGGATACCATTGGCCTTCTTGGCCACCTGGGCACATTGCTGGCTCATGTTCAGCCAAGCATCAACCAACAGCTCCAGGTCCTTTTCCTCCATATTTCTTCCACCTCACTCCTTCCAGCCACTCTGCCCAGATCTGTCACATTGCCTGGGGTTGTTGTGGCCATACTGCAGGACCCAACACTAGGTCTTGTTGACGGTGGTTTCTGGAAGTGCCCCCTGGTATTTAACACTGCCAACATCACTGTTACCATCAATCCTGGCACTGCTAAAGCTCCTATTGCCAACTCACAGCTCTGATGGTCACAAAATGAGTATGTTTCATATTTCAGTGAAGTATGGAAAGTTAACTGAGGTCAGCCCTTATAGCAGGCTTACCCATCCTATTTTGAGTTTTGTGGGCACAAATGCTCAGAATCTAGGCTATGTTTTCACATAGCTAAGCCTTGAATTCAGAAAAGAAAACACTGAAAAGAATTATCCTGGACTCAGACACTTGCGGTCCTCCGTCAGAAAGCTGGTGGTGGCTCTTGTCAGGCTGCTTTGTCTATGAGGGACCTGCAGCACTGAACTGAAATACCAGCTGAGGTCCCTCAGCCCACACAGTCCAATGTAGAGCAGCTTCTGTCATTTGAATGTCTTCGGCTACTGTTGCACCATTTAATCATGTCCTAATTTTATGGCATTTGTGGTTTTGGTCTGATCTTCATCTCCTATTTTGTTGCATTTTAGAAACATCATAAACTCTTTCAAAACGACCGAAAACACGGCAGAGATTTGAAACGGAAAATGAGTGCAAAGTGGGCCCATGCCTCTCTATTAGAAGGAGAGGAAGAAACCAAACCCACAATGACAATCACTATTAATAAAGTGATGAAGGCAGAGGTGCAACTGGAGGCAGAGGCAGCTCGTGTCTGGGACGCCCCTCGGTCCAGTGTGGGGGCCCTGCCAGCTGCAGTTGGCACGGGGAGCATTCAGTGAGTGGGAAAGGCCACAGAATGACCTAGCAGGGCTTTGGGAAAGATCCCAGCCTGCTGGCAGAGGCCCCATATCCAGGCGATATGTTCCCACCGCAGCGGGCACTGACCTGAGCCTGACCATGCAGTGCTGGTTGGGTGGGTCAGGCCCAGATGGGCCCTGCGCATTGCCTCTTTAACCCTGTGGTTGTGGGTCTGAGCAGTGAACATGGCTGATGATGTCACACCCAACTTCTGCTATTCAGTCTTTAGACCTCCACCGCACACTGCAGCCTCATTCCATAGCCATTGCATTCTCCATTAGAATTGTGAGTGGTCTCAGAAACAGTACGCAGACATCCTTTGTGGTCGTGGCTGGGATAGAATAGCTCTCAGGATGTCCTGGAGGCCCGCAATGTAGGCCTAGAATGATTCTGACTGCAGAGCCCAACTTGGGCAGTGGCTGGTAGCCAGTGGCTCTAGCTAGGACCATTCTGTGAGGGTTATCTCTCCAGAGTTCTGTACTCCCCAGACACAGCTGTGGATCCACGCTGAGCCCTGCAGAGATCTCCAGGGCTCATTTTTCTGAAAATTCATTTCTACAACTCTGTATTACGTACACTGTGACTAGAAATCAAGAATGGAACATGGGTGGAGCTGACATAAACAGGAAATGGCTTTAGGACTTGTGTGAAAGACTGTTTCAGTCATTCCCTATATTGGTTTTAAGCACCCCTTATGCCCTGGGTCCTAAGAAGCTGCCAGATTTAATGTAGCTAAGTCTGGGATGATCTTCATTCTCAAGGACTTGCTTGTTGCTGTATGGACCAAAAGGCCTAGGCCACGTCATCACAACCAGGCTAGGATTGCCAAGGAGAGAGGCCCTCTCAATCCCTATTTGGATTGGTAACTTTTTGTTATGAATGGGAACCATCTTGAGGCAAAAGAAGTATCCTGTGATTTTGCAGCATGCTGCAGGGCCAATTTTGAATGAAAGAGAGTAGCATGGTGAACCCAAGATTGATGTCATTCAGCAGGAGAGTCACTCATTCACTGCTCCATGGTAGCAGTGTCCATGGGAGTGAATTCCAAAAAACCTCCATGGGCTGAAGAAGGCTCTGAAGGAGATCCAAGTAGCTTCAGGACAGATTGTTAGATACTGAAGAGGGACACAGGATTAGGGAATCGACATGATTCTTTGGCTCTGATCCTCAGCAATAACCTCAGTGAACAAAGAAGGTCTCACAGCCCAGAAAGCCAGCCATATCTTGGGCTGCATCAAAAGAAGTGAGTTCAATAAGGTGAAAGCAGTGATCCTGCCCCTCTGCTCTGTGCTGTGAGACCTCACCTGGAGCTCTGCATCCAGATGGGTAGTCCTCAGCACAGGAGAGACATGGACCTTTTGGAGTGCATCCAGAGGAGAGCTGCAAAAATGGTTCCAGGGATGGAGCACCTCCCCTGTGAGGACAGGCTGAGAGAGCTGGGGCTGTTCAATCTGGAGAAGAGAAGGTCTGGGGAAACTTGAAAGTGGCCTGTCAATATCTAAAGAGGGGCTATAAAAAAGTGGACAGCAGGGTCGCTTGTGATAGGGCAGGGAGGAATGGTTTCGAACTAAAAAGGGGAGATTTAGATTGGATATCAGGAAGAATTTTTTTACAATAAAGGTGGTGAGGCACTGGAACAGATTGCCCAGAGAGGTGGTGGATGTCACATCCCTGAAGATGTTAGAGATCGGGCTGGACGAGGCTTTGAGTTTCTGATAGAGCTGTGGATGTCCCTGCTCACTGCAGGGGAGTTGAACTAGGTGATTTTAAGGGTCCCTTCCAACTCAAACGATTCTATGATTCTATGATTCCAGGATCTGTCCGCTCTCTTCACACTTACAGAACTTTTAAAAGTGAAATTCCTAAGTGAACCCCGGCTAACACACACTGTATCCCTTACAGCAAATAAAAAATGTGCATAAGAAGATGGCAGTCCAACTAAGGACAAAAGCTGTGTGGCTCCAAGTCTATGAACATGTTACTGCAAATGCATGAGCAACACACCTCACCCAGGCACACAGGAGCGCTGTGACACAAGAGAAGCAGTATTGGATTCCGCATCCTACTCCAGCCAAAACAGGACACTATAGGAGAAAAAACAACCAATCTCCTTTCTGCATTCCAGAACCAAAGCTACACTAAGGGGAACGAAAACTGGTGATTCATTCAGACAACTAACTAAAGCTCTGTAGTATGAGGATGATAAACTGTAGAGCAATAGAGAGAATCAAGAATGGATAATCACCTCTTTTTAGGATTCTTCTGGAGATACAAGCAACTGAAATATTCTGGATTTAATTTTTCACTCCAGGATCATTCCTGTCATATCATAAAATCCCTTCCATTAACTTATCAAGCTCCATCTAGAAACAATGTAGGCTTTTTGCCCCTACTTTCCAGTTTCGAAGGCTGTTCAAGAATGTTATTCTTTCACTAGCTAGAAAATTTAATCTATGCACCAGTCTAAATTTGTTTTCAAAATCACTCAGACTCAAAGCACCAGGCCAGTAACCAAAAAGGGTGATGTTTAGGTAAGTACAGGTAGGGCTGTTGCAAGAGACCAGGCTTGGCATTAATTAGAGCTCCATGCCTACTTGTCACTCTTATCACTCATCCCTCTTATTTCAGTGGCTATGACCCACAACTCTCTGAAACACCTGAAAATTCATTTCTCTGGCTGAGAGGTAAAGAATCAGAAAACACAAAGTCCGTGCAGAACGTACAGACTCATTCATCATGAGTAAAATTGAAGCCAGGAAAAAATGATTATCCCACAGCTGCACACGGATAAATACCAGTACTTCCATGCTGAATTCAGATTCCTTTTTGAATAGTCTTTCTCACGCTGCAGGAACTAGGGAGAATCAACGGAATGAAGAATCAATGACATTCTTAATCATCAGTTTTAAAAAAGCCAAAGAAAGGGAAAGATTTGCTCATGTAGTTTATAGTTAAACAGGAGAACTCTTTGCTGTAGGATACTGCACAGTATTTGATGTCTTCCATCACAGCACATCAAACGCAGGTGTTAGGCCTGATTCAAGAAGCCTCTGAGGAACAGATTATTAGAAAACAGTTCACAGGAAGAAGGATCCCCAGGTATTCAGTAATCTCCTTTAGCTGCATGCCTACCACTGGGGAACAGACTGACCCATCTTCTAACCACAGTAAATTCATTTTTATCCTCCCAGATAACATCTTCCACAAATGAATGCGCTGCCATGACTGCCCATCAAATCCAGTTCATGGCACAGCAGAGCACAGGCAGGAAAGAGAAACATGCATGGATCAGGCAAGGATGTAGATATGTGGTGAGGGCTCTCGGGGCCCAGCAGGGCAGGATGGGGATCAATGAGCCAGGCACAGCTAATGCTCCAAAGCTGTGAGGAGATCTCTGGCCCCACCACATTCCCTGTCTGCCAAACTCCCTTGCTGCCAAAATTCCTCAGAGCTACTTGCTAAATAATGGAATCTAAATTTCCGCCTTCTTGTGGCAAAGTTAAAAAAAACATTAAAATTAACCAAATTATACCCTGGTCTAAACAAAGGAGGGCTGGGGCTGCCAATTTCACAATTATCCCAAATGGCTCTTAATATGACACAGATAAATACTTTCCAATTACCCAATGGAACAAAGCTACCCTGGGGGAAATGGAGAACAATATATTACGGGGGCCAGAGACCCAGGAGATTAAGGATTTACACTCTACTCATCCTGCTGTAATTCACAAACAGCAGGGGAGAATGCAGCAGATGAGAGCCCATCCTCACCCAAGATGTGGTCCTACTGGTAGGTCCGTTTCCCCAGCAGTACATGGACAGTGGGACACCAGAGAATGAGTCAGGAAGAGGACTTTGCAACTTCTGACAAGAAAGCTGGGGTGGGCTAAGGGCTACCAGCTGGCTGCAAGGTGCTCTGCCACAAGATGTTCTAACGTAAGGTGCTTTGCCACAAGGTGCTATGGCTCTCCAGCTCTCTCTGACACCTCTGTTCCGTGCAGCACACGAGTGAGTGCAGTGTGCTCTTTGTCCTGGTACAGACAGAGAGTGAAGGAAGCAAGCTGGTGCTGTGACAAATGTTGCTGGCTTTCCAAACACACACATCATGAACATGCTCCGGACTGCTCCTGGGTCTCCTCCCGCCCACAAAAGCCACACAGTGAGAAAAAATGGGTTTTAAATCAGAAGAGGGTATCTCTAGAACTGGAAGAGGAGTGACGCTCATCCCCAGACTACTTTGTGTGCTGAGAAGCATCCCTGAGCAGCTCTTGGCACGGTGTGCTTGCTTGTTTTCTGGTCCTCACTAATGCAGTGAACTGTCTCTTGCAGTTTTTCTCTTTAAAGATGCTAGCTCACAGCCATCCATTACCACTAGACTAATTACCAAATCTAAAGACATCTGCAAAAAACTACGGGTTCCTATGCTCTCCATACCTGGGCTGCACCTGCATGTCTCCCCTGAGACCTACTCCCAGTGTGCATGCGGAAGCAGCTCTGCAGGATTTCAGTTATTCAATACATATGTTTCTGGTGACTCCAATCTATGATTTCTTTACCCTGACCTTGTCAGTGTCCCTGCTCTCACAGCTTTCTGTGTTACAGAAGAGGTGCCTTGAGACTGAGGCTCACCTCAAAGGCAAGTATGTCTGGGAATACAGGAATATTATAATCCCATACGCTACACGCCTTGCTGGACTCCACAGAAACGAGCCTTACAAACACATGGCTTTGGTGAAAAATAAGCATGGTCTTGCTTTGATGGACCAGATGGTGTCCTGACTTCAGAGTTCCCCTAAGCCACCATTTTTCAGCTTTTCCATGTACCCAGGAGTGCTACACACAACTGTCTTTGCATATGTAGACTCACCTGTGACACATCTCCCTCAAATGTGGCAGCAGGGCCTCATGGCCTGGAAGCAGCATGGCTGTGTTAGGCACAGCTGTGCCCTGGTTGAAGGCCCTGAGCCTTGGGCTTGTGGCAGGACTGCCTCTGGAGCCCGAGCAGAGGGCCCAGCCCCATGCAGGAGCTGTACCAGAGACAGCCAGAAGCAGCCCATTGAGTGATGTGCTATGAGTGCCACAGGTGTGGGGGGCAAGGCTCATCGATTGCCCACCGAAGACAAGTTTCCATGTGCCACAGATTTTCCCCCAGGCATCTGCCACCATGAATCCCTTGATGCTGTTCTGAAACTGAGCTGCAGGCAGCAAGGCTGGTGGGCAGCTGAGCCTTGAGAATAGGAACAAAGCCTTTCTCCTTCCAAAAAGGCTCCAGGATCCACCCGTGGCCTCAGGTGCTGGGCCTGGTCAGCCTCAAACTGCCTCTACTTCCCAGGGAGCCGAGGTGCTAAGTGCTACAACCATTAATGCACGGGGATGATACAGAGGTCGGTTACCTTAGAAACCCACTGAGGGGTAATTTTCTGATTCGTATCAGCTCCAGAACCAATGCTTTAAAATTACATACAGGCTTGTTGTTTTGGTAGAGTAACCAAAAGCAGATGCTGGAAGGAACGAGCAGCCAGCAAGAAGTGTAAGAACTCCCTGTGGGTGCGTGCAGCACAGCACAGGCAAACAACCAGCCTGTGGAAGGATTTTCTTGCTACCTAAATGACTCTGCCAGGGCCCTGTCCTTTCCCATCTCTCAGTTCCTTTGTTCCCAGGCACAGAGAACACCACACAGGTGTTCTGCAGGCCCTTCCTCCCCTGGCATGGCTGTTATTGGTGCTCTTGTAAACTCCCCGTGCAGAATGGATGCATGATATTCCACAACCCATGCTGTCTGCCTGTTTGGGAAAGTTCTGCAAAGCAGCTTCACATACTTCTTGCGCTGCCAATCTGTGCCTGGCACGTATGCTTGGCTCATCCCGCAGCCTGTGCAGCTGAACCCCTGAGCCAGCCGAAGCCCCTTGCCTGCAGCATGGTTTTCCATACCACACTAGCTGTGCACCAACTCACCCAGGACTTCTGCCCTGTGCTTCGGAAGCTGCTGGTTTAGGGACCAGGAGGCACAGCCCCTTCTCATACAGCCCTGCCCTCTTGCTGTCCATACTTTCCTTTCCCAAGGACAATCAGCAGGTCACAACATGTCATGGTTAGGATGGACTTTCCCTGGTCCTAGCCTCACCCCACCTGCCTGTAGAGTCTATGGTTGCTGTGCTGAGCCAGTGCCATGGGATATACACAAGAGCTGAGGGGCAACCAGCAGGCTGCACATAGGACTGAGAGCACTGCGTGCTTCTCTGCAACATCCTAAATTCTTCTAAGCCAGAACCTGAGGCAGACCTGTGAAGTCCCCAGTCTCCACTCTGCCTTATCGTGGATTTCTCTAATTTGATCACTGTTCTTAGGCAAGATATACACATCCCTGCTAACCACAAGGATCTCACTAGTGTGCTGTAGGGAGTAGCAGAGGAAGGCAGTGTGCTGGGAGAGGCTGCAGTGCTGGTGCTGTCTTAGGGGAGTGGAGAGCTGAGTGAAGAAAGCAAACAATGAAGAAAAGAAGGAATGAATACATTGTTCTGGTCACTAAATCACAGCGTGCAGAAGCAGCTTTCACTTACAGCTCCCTTGTAAGTGAAGCATCTGCTTCCAGTGCCAGGTCAGTCTCTATAAGGCAGAGCTACCTGCACTGCGGCAGGAGCTCCTCTCCATCACAGGCAGCTTTTATGCCACCTTGGGCTGGTTTCAGACCTGAGCTGAGAAGAGACAGTGAGGGACAAGGCTGAGTCTGCCTAGTGGAAACTCCATTGATTACTTGGTGCCGTACCTTCCCGACATCATGAACACCTCAGCCCCAGGGGAAAATCTGGGTTCTATCAGCTCTTATAAGCAAGTGTTTCAAAAGGTTTACAGAAAAGTAAAGTAAACAGAACTCTGAGTAACAAAAGAGCCCCGTTTATGCATTCTTTGATTCACTGTAAAGGATGGTGTAAACTGACTTTTTAACCAAGCATTAGGCAAGATTTGGGCCCCCGCCATTATATAATAAACAGTGACATGGCTATATTAAAATATTTACTTAATGCACTGAAGTGACTTATAGTATGAGTGGCTACTCAATAGGATGGCCTAAGTGTTAAGGCGTCAGGTGCCATCGCCTGTATAAATATTCTGTGTGCACTTGTTTATAGGAAAACCCCATCTGGATTTGGCTAAAACAGCAGACACCCTGCTGACCCCAGTTTTTGCTATTGGAAAATATAACACAAGTGTTCACTCATCTAGAATAACAGCAGCGGTTAAGTGCCATCTGACAGACAGAAGGGTATTGGCTTTTCTCAATAGACAGCAGGCTTGGTGCTGTGAAGGGCTTCATGGCAACAGCTCCCCAAGATTTACAGCATCCTATGGACCAGAAGCAGAGGGCTCTGCCTCCCCGTCACGGTTTTTGACAGATAGGAGGCATCAGAAAGATTCAGACACCCCAAATCTTGCTGAAACAGAGGTGGGCTGTGCCACACTGTGAGGAGACAGGCAATCAGGTCCTCTGCTATATCCACCTGGCTGCTGGGAAATATTAAGTACAATCTGCCTGTCTGTGGTATTCTCCCACGTGTATGTGCCCATTGAAAGAAGGGTGTGAGGCTGTGTAAAGCAAAAGAGCTTTTCACTGTCTCATTCCAGATTATTGATCAACACCCTGCAGGAACCATGGAGGCTTCATAGTTAGGGCAAGCCTCTGTTAACCAGTCCTGGATGTATAATTTTTGGAGCAGATTAGCCTTAAGCCAATTGTAACCAATCCTACAAGGAATAGAGGATGGAAAAGCAAGAGGAACTTCCTAGACAAACCCAAATAGGGAGTCAACCACCACCGCTCAACCCTGGTTCTCCTCAACAGCCATGGTCAGATTTTCGTTCTGTATTTTGCAAGCTTGTTTGTCTGTGATATGTCTGCCTAGATGCCCAAGGTGGCTGGGCACCTCTGCACTCACAAAAGACCATGAGAAGGTCATACAACCTGAAAATACTTACAATGCTTTCAGTGAAGGCATTGGAAGAGGTTATGCTTGTGGAACTGCAGCCTGGGTGGGAAATGCTCTCTGAGCTCTGCCTCCTGAAGGTCTGTCTCCCAGCAGTGCATTTCATAGGTACGATAAATGCAATTCAATTTTTCACAAATATAGATAGGAAAAGCAGAAATTTCAGCCAACATAGCCACAATGACCAAACTCTGGAGCAGCAGTATGCCTGTAGCACTTTACCACCTCCTGAGCAGGCAGTGGGAGCAGGCAGCGAGGACCCTGACAGGGCTTTCCTAAGCTCTTTGCTGGCAGGCAAAGAACAGTGAGATGTGGGAGTCCTGCAGGCTGGAAGGGAGAGGTATCTGCTCCCAGCTCCTGACTCTCCCTGCTCTTTCAGAGCCTATGACTGTCAATACTGAAACTTATGTCTCCACTTTGGCTCCCTGAGGTTTAAACACTGGCTGGAGACGGAACAGAAGGGAAAGAGGGATAATGGAATGCCTTCCAAGCAGTGGGCGCTCACACCGGAGAGCATTATGCGCGGTAGGAGCTACAACCATGAAGGCTTCCCCTCATTCTTGTATAGTAACTGGTGCGTTGGTGACCTCTAGACATGTCTAGGCCAAACTTCTGCTTGAAGGACTAATATAAACATGAAATCAAGCCATGTGCTTGTATGGCTGAGTCCTGAACACCTCCTGCGAAGGAAATGCCATGCAGGAATTCAGTTCTGACCTACTTCCCTTTTAAACCTCTTTGGGATACCCACTGCTCCCCAGTCAGGTGGGCCTGACCTCTGCCATCAGCAAAGGCTCTTGCTGTTTCAGCTTTCAATTCAAGAGGCTGCTGGCTTCAAAGCCTTCCCAAATGGGATGCACAAGTGGCTGGGGTGACCAGGGCTCTTGGTTTGAAAGCCTCATGCCAGCTGGGCTTTCTTCCTTCAAGTAGATGTAAAGCTGCCAGACAGACAGCATTTCAGATTGCCAAATAAAATCTACTAAGTTAGTAAAAGAATTTTCCATTGGAAGAGAGATCTGAAGGAAAATTTATGGCTCTCCACAGAGCTCTGTGTCCCATGGTCTGACTACAGACAGTGATGTGAGAACTCAACACAGGGATAGTCCACCACATTCCTCCTCTTGGCCAGTCCTGCAGGAGGCAGCAGCTGGCTGAAGGAACCAATCTGAGGGTTCTGCGTGACATTAGTAGTATCAAGAAATCTCCATCCTGATGTGACCTTGAGAGAAAGGTCCCTTTTGGCAGACAGATTTTGGACAACAGGTTGACTTTGCTATCCACCTGGGTTAGCTTACTACCAGCCCAGTACTTAAAGCATCACTGCTGACCCTCCTCAGCTGTGTTCTAAGGAATGTTACCTCACTGCTTTCATACTGCTCCACAGTGGCTTTGTATCAGTCTAAAATCTATTCCTGCTATGCTGTGAACTTCCTGCTCTTCCCAGTTAATGACCAGTCACCAGAGCAGTAAATAACCCTCCCCTCTGCTCCATCATTCTGCTAATTCACTGAATTCTTCAGGAGTACCCTGCCTGAGACAGACTATGATTGTCTAGTTCACTACAGCCTTCCAGACAGACACCAAATAATAACAACCACTGATCATGCTTGCTACCCTGCTTTGCACTCAGCCCTCAGCAATTACACCATAGCCATCTCCCCTCTATGAGTATATAATTATGACTGGTGATGGCAAAATATCTACAATATTATTTGACAGTTCCTGCTTCTCTCGTAATAGATATATGAGCACAAAAGAAGTGAATTGTTCAGAAATTATATTTTTTCTTGACGAATACATGTCAGCTGGCTGCAACACCTCTCATGTCCTAGTCCAGCCCTCTGCAAATGGTTCATTAGATTATTGTTCCTGATTTCCTTCAATGCTAAGTGCTATGCGGGTTGTTCCTCCTACTTGGCTCCTGCTTTCTCCCTCCTGAGGATGGACATGTTCTTGCCCTTTCCCACATTCTCAGGGAGAAGCAGCAGTTCTCAGATGGCTCCAGTTCCAAAGACCTATAGAAATTCAGCAAAATTTTATCAGACCTAGCTGAGATGAAAATGAGTGGATTTCAATTATTTAAGCACTCTTAATCTGATTCTTCTCTTGTTTTATCTACATCTTCCCCTCTTTGTAGCTACTTAATTGCATTAATCACTTCACTGAAGTTAATCACTCTAGCAACAACTGAAGCAAAGAAAGCACTGAACTCTTCAGCCCCACAATTTCATCTGTTGTCATCTTTCCATTTGCGCTGAGCAGAAGATTCACTTTCTTTGACTTTCCTATCAGCCCAGGAGGAAACTGCAACTGGGCAGCCTTGCAGCCTGCTGAAGAAAAGCAGTGACTTTCCTATGGGGAAAGCCATGATAGCATGCAGTAGATGTTGGTAGTGTGGACCACAGTGCTGGACAGATTCCCTCCCACCCAGCACAAGTCCACCCAGGATCTGGCTGCTGCTCCTATATCTCCACTTACCTTCACCAGGTTGCAGAGGGCTGCAAGTTGTAAAAACTCCCAGAATCCAACCCTGAAGCTCTTCCAGGTTTGTTTTTTCCCTCCCCTACCCCTACCACTATTCCTTTTCCCAGTCTTCCAAGCTGTAATTATATAGCAATCCGGGTAGTATAAATACAATCCAACTCTCATATCCCATCAGACAACACTTAGCAGAGCAAACCTGCCTGCAGAGTGCTGGCATGGTGGCTGCACACTCACACTGTGCATTGCACTATCTTTACGAGTAGGATAGTTTAGTCTAGTACCCTTTCTGTTGTATAACACCATCACACATAGGGTCAGGATGTAGAGATGACAGCAGCCTTACCATGTACTGGGGTTGTGAATTGATGAGATACCAACAGAACTTTCGTGCAGGAAGGATTGTGTTTGTCAGCCCCCTGCATGCTGTAGGAGAGCAGACATAAATCCTTAGCCACAAGTTTTGCTGCTTACAAGAACATGCTTCCTGTGGCTGCTACAGCTGTGAACGTGTGAGCACAGCTGACCATGCAACTGCAGCAGAATGAGGAGGGCTACTGCAGAATATTGCAGGACGTATCCTGCAGTGACCCAGCAGGAAATGCTGTGCCAGGAGTGGTGCAGGTTTTGGGAGGGCAAGGCTTTCCCCTCATCTCTCACCACCACACCTGTGTGGACTGGCACAGCTGGGCTCTCACTCTAAGAAGCCTGTGATTGCCTGATCCCTGCCCCATCCCTCACAGGTAACAGAAATGAGGAGCATCTGCTGCCTGCTTGAATCTAAAGTCACCCACCAGAGATGGACACTGAGGATGGGGATTGCAGACTGCGCCCAATATTAGATGAATGTCGAGTAGGCAAGAAATGTAATGGTTTCATTTCCACAGCATTTCCATCACAACAGAGCTGTTCTGCTCTGGGAGGAGGCATCCCAGAGAAGGGCTACAATGCTGAGTGTGATAACACTGAGGAAAAGACAAAAGAGAATGAGGAGCCAATGGGAAAGATTGGGACACTGGAAAGAGTGATAAAAAAGGAAAGATGAAACATGACTGCTCCAAGCAGAGAATAATTCTGAACCCCTAATAATGCTGCGTCATGCCTTCTGTGAAGTCCTCACTGGTAATCACTAAGCACTGCAATAATGCTATCACCTGCAACATCCTAACTAGATTTCCTGTAGAATATTTTAATGAAAATATAAAATGAAACAAAACACAAGCATCTGCTAATAATGCAGTTTTTATGCTTTACAGCAGCTTCCAGTACTTAATAGGGACCTACAAGAAAGCTGGGAATGGACCCTTTATCAGGGACTGTAGTGACAGGACAAGGGCAACAGTTTTGATTAGATGATAAAAGAAAAATTTTTCCCAATGAGGTTGGTTTGGCCCTGGCATAGGCTGCCAAGGGTTGTGGTTGTTTCATCTCTGGTAGTACTCAGGGCCAGTCTGAATGGGGTTTTGAGCATCTAGTCTGGTGGGAGGTGCCCCTCTCCATGGCAGAGGTTTGGAACTGAATGGTCTTTAATGGTCTTTCAACATAACCCATTCTATGATTTCATGGTACATTAGAGAGCTCAAGAGATGTCCAGACTTCCTGCAAGGTTTCTGATTCTTCCTATCCTTATTCAAAGGGACAGCAAACTTCTTGCAGCCAAACCTCAGCCTTTCATGTCTCTGTGCTGTGTCTTTGTCCTGTCTTGGATATCCAGATCCATGTGGCTGTATGCTGGCTGTCCCCTTGACACTCCCCTGCTGCGAGGGCAAGCAAACTGGTAAGCTTTTGGTGGTTGCTCTTTGCAGACAACTCAGCCTCACTGCCACAGAGTCCCGTCATTTGGAAAGTGCACCTGGAGTGAATGTGTGGGCACTGCTCCTGGGAGATGCATTGTTCATCCCATCTCATCCTACCCATTCACATGAAACTGCAATCAAGAATCACAGCGTAACACACCCTTCCAGTCTCCAGGGGTTCCTGCTCTCCAGACCTAACACTCTTCTTTTTCTCTGACAATCCTGAAAGGTTGGCTACCATGGCAGAAGCTGCCATACCTGCAACTAGTCCGTCTGTGTGACACAGACATTCTGCCTAGCTGCAGAGGCAGCTGCGCTGGCTGCTGGGAGAAATCTGGCTGTGCCAGAAGCTGTCCTCCAGGTTGAGCACTTCCAGACCCCATGGCGTGTGCATTCCTAAAGCTCAGCCTGGCCAGCTATGTTCTGAGGGCAATCTGCTGCTCAGCACAGATTTGGCACTCACATTCTGAGGAATAACACCTCCATGCAGGACCTGAGATGTTGACTTTCTGCACTCCCTCTCTTGTCTGCAGAGAGGTGACCCAGAGCCGCACACACCAATTGCTGTCCACTTATGTTTTCAAGAGCATCAGCCTGGAAGGGTTCATGACTTCAGTGGTGGTTCAGAAGCAACAGTCCTCTGACTTCAAAGAGATTTTCATCACTAAATCCTCTTCACCTAGCAGCTGCCAAAGGAATATGGACAGGTGGGTCCTTTGTTTCTCAAAGAATGAAAAAGGAATCCTGATGAGACAGCACAGACTCACTACACAAACTTACTCCCCATGAGCAGATGAAAGTATGTACAGATTGTAGCCCTTTTCATTTCACTTCCAAGCCCAGAAGACAAACCTGAGAGTACAGTATGGTGAACCTGCCATGGCATGGATGTCAGAGCCCTGACTTGGAGGTCTCCAGCTGCTGCCTGGGCTGCTCTGGAACTTGGCAGAGGTCTTTCAGAAGCAGTGTATTAGAAGACTCCAAGTTTCCAGAGCAACCTCCTTCCCTGTAGCTCTGGAACATGGAAGTGCAAGGTGAGGTCTAGGTGATGGCTGGAAAAACTGAGCTCCAGTATTAGTATTTGTAAAAGTCCATGGTCTTTTGCCTCTTCCTATCATTGATGGGAAGCTCTCACTTTTATGTGAATTTTCAGCTTTTGAGGTCACTTCCATCTTTTGGGGTGCAGAGGAGACCTTACCTGTTGTTGAGGAGAGTCAACAGACCTTCAGTCTGCTAATGGCTCTCACTAATGCTAGGAATAAGTGTGCAGTTACCCAAGCACAAGTATGAGCAGCCAAAGCAATGGATTTCTACTGGCTACATCTACAGGGCTCAGCAGGAAACTTCTCCCATGAGAGTTAACTGAGCAATGGTGCACTGCCTTGTGTTCCCTGGGGAAAAGAATGGGACAAAAACTCTTTCAGCACCTCTTCTGTCTAATTACCTCAAGTGCTTATATAGAGGATTAAAAGTCTGCTAGCAAGGATAAAAGTCCAGATGGCCAGTGTTGCACTTCTGAGTAATCCATTTCCTTCTTGTACAGACCTGCTTAAACTGAGCATGTCAATTAGTGTCTAAAATTAGGAGTGCTGCCACATTGAGTCTTCTTCCTGGTCAACAGCAAGAGACAGATCTTTTTTAGGGGTAGAATCATAGAATCATTTAGGTTGGGAAAGACTCCTAAGATCAAGTTCAGCCATCAATCTAGTGTCAAGTCCACCATTAAACCATCTCCCTAAGCACCATATCCACACTTCTCTTAAAATATCTTGAGGGACAGATACCACCACTTCCCTGGGCAGCCCATTCCAATGCCTAACCATCCTTTCCATGAAGAAATTGTTCCTAGTATCCAATCTAAACCTCTCCTGACACAACTTGAGGCTATTTCCTCATATCCTAAATAGGCTGGCCTCTGGTACCCAAAAACAAATGCCACTTTGAATTGCCCAAATTATCACCCTGAAATCAGTTGGGATGGAACAAGACCTCTCTGCCCAGGCAGGGACTCAGTGCTCAGGAGGGCCTGCTCTAAGATGTGTGTGTTTGTCCATTCCTTTCCAAGAAGAATTGCATACTGTAACAGATCTTGTAACTCTGAATGGTTCCTCCTTGCTGCTTCAGGCAGTAAACTTGTCCCAGGCCAATCAGTACAAAATCTCCAACTGACTACTTCATCTTTCTTAAAGAAGTGGATTCATATCTTGCAGAACAACCACTAGGTCACTCTCTCTCTTATGACTGTAGCAGGGCAATGTAGACTCAACAGATCTAGAACCCCACCAGAACTCCTGCTGCCCTTATAAATGACAAGGCAACCCAGCTGGGAAGCAGTTCTGCAGAAAAGGACCTGCAGATCCCAGTGGACACCAAGTTGAACATAAACCTGCATTCTGCCCTTTCTGCAAAGAAATGTTGGTATCCTAGGATGCACTAGTCAAAATATTGCCAGCAAGTTGAAGGAGATGATCTTTTCCCTGTGCTCAGCAATACTGAGTCCACACCTGGAGTGCTGCCAGTTCTGGGCCCCCAGTTCAAGAGACACGTGGACATACAGAGTCCAACAAAATGTTATGAAGATGATGAACAGATTGGAGTCTCTCTCATATTAGAGCTGGGACTACTCAGCATGGAGAAGAGAAGGCTCAGTTTGAATCTCATAAATGTCTATAAGACCTGAAAGGAAGGTGCAAAGAAGATAGAGCCGGGCTCTTTTCAGTGGTGCACAGTGACAGGATAAGAAGTAAAGAACACAAAATGGAACACAGGAGGTTTTGTCTAAATACCAGGAAGCACTTCTGTGCTGCAAGGATCATTGAGCCACTGAACAAGATGCCCAGAGGGACTGTAGAGTCTCCCTCCTTGGAGATCTTCAACAGCTGCTTGGACATGGGCCTAGGCAATCTACTGAGCAAGGGGATTACTTCAGACAACCTCCAGAGGTCCCTTCCAACTTCAGCCAGTCTGCAGTTCAGGAGATGTCCACCATGTTGATCTGTGCATGAAAGAGGGAAACTTATGGGCAAGACTGGGGGTAGTTACAGACAAAGATGATGTTCAGGTCCACCACTGTTCTGCCATTGGGTGCCCTTGGGTATGTTCCTTCACCCCTCTTTGTTCCCTGCTTAAGTTGCACACTGAAGGGACAAAGGCATATCCCATCTACTTTCATACAGTGCCTATAAAAAGAAACTTGGCTATGATGGAGGTTTCAAAGCTTGATCTAAGTACCTTTTTCCCTCAGATTCCTGGGTTTCTAGACTGTCTGAACTGCAACTTTTCAAATGTTTATAATGTGCCCAAATTTGGGCATCTTTTCTCTAGGATAGTACAAGCACATCTTGACATACACACCACCACCATCTCTGCCAAATGTCTTGTCCTGTTCCATAGCTTGCATGTGCTGGAGCTTCTCAAAATAAAAGTCATATGAATCTGGAAAAATGGGCAAAATCATCCCTTTGTCTCTAATCTCATTCTCTGATGCAACTTAGGGGATGTCAGTGCCATGTTTCAAACAAACTCAGCACAGTGCAGATGCATGTTGTGAGGAATCCTGGCCCTGAGTGTTCATCGGTTATTAACAAATGAAGATAGACCTTTGTGATGAGAAGTGACCTGAGCTGCAAAGATTGTTAATCACACTACTTATCATTAACAACAAGCCACACTTTATTCTTATATTTTAAATCTAAGCTTCAATTGCCTTGAACTTAGATTCTGTTTACTTCAGAAGTACCAATCATTCTGTAAAGGGTGTCACTGATGCCAAAATCCAGGACATTTTGTGTAAGATGATATGGGAGGAATTAAAGCTGCCAAAACACTATTTCTTTAATGTGGCATGAGACTGCATTTGGTATGCCCAAATCAGTCAAGACAGACCTTCACCTATAATTGCATTTGCCAGTCGTTTGACCATCCTGCAGTGATGTTTTGTTCCTGGAAGACTCTTTCATCTTCCAGCTGGAGCTGGTCCTGATAAACAGAATGTCAAACATATGTGGTTCCTCTTCACACATCGGATTCTCCTAAGCACTTTCTGATACCCTCTGAGATGCTCACGCAGATCCACTCTTGCTGTGCTCCCGTTTCTGCTTTGGTTTCCACAACTGAGCCAGCACATGGACGCTGCTAACAAGAATAATTAAGGAAGGTGATCTCTGAGTTTAAATGTTTTAATAGCCCACATTGCAGCTGGTGGATGGGATTTTAATATTTAAAATCCACCCTGCAAGAGGATATGGCATACATCCTGTCTGGGACCAGAAATACCTTGTTTCCCTCACTGTCTGTGGGAGCAGAGTGAGGCAGGACCTGAGCGTGTGGACCTACCTGGAGTACCATCAAAGGGCACAGGCTTGAATTTCTGGTACATATACAGCATGCAAACGTTTCAAGGGTCAAGAATTGTTCAGTGACAGAGATTAATTGCAGATCATAGACAAATTCAAGACAGTCACCACCTGCTCACAGTCAAATAATAGGAAGATGCAGGCAAAATTGTCACATCTGTTCAATAATTAATTATTGACCTTTTCTATGTCTGAACTCCCGGAGCAATCCCTCTGCCTGCGCCACGTAAACACCCTGATGGTCTGTGTAGACTGAGAACGCTGCACCTTTCATTGCTGTTTAGCTCAGCGAGACATGCAATGTTTCAAACTGCCACTAAATGGTTTGCATTTCTGCCCCAGTATAAACTTGTTTGAATACAATTCGGCTTTCCATGCTGCGCTCTGGATGCCGCAGTGCCCGGTGTACAAGGAGCTGCTCTCTGCAGCCACCCGCCGGCACTCAGCTTGGTCATTCTCAGCAGCTATGTGCAGGGTCTGACACTTTTGAGCTGCCTGATTCTCAGCTAGGGCAAAGTGACTGAAGGGGAGGTCAGTTTTCAGCAGAAGGTATTACACATAGCAGTGCTGTGATTGATATCACAGAATCAAAGGACCTTAAGACTTATTTTTCACTTAATAAATTTAAGTTTGTCATTTCCTCCCTCCCTTCCTCCCCTTTTCCTTTCCACCTTTGTTTCCTGAATCTCATTGTTCCATTGCTTGACCATCCTCTCACATTTCTGTGCCTCCACCGTTAATACCAGACTGTTGCTACTGGTGTTTGCAGCACAGCCACTCAGGTACAGCTGCAGGATGCTCAGGTTGATGCCGCAGGAGAGAGGAATGCACAGCCTGGGATGCTCACCTCTCTGACAATCAGAGATGACCTGCAGTCAGACCATCTGCCTGCAGCCAGACCATCTCCTGCCCAAAGGATCGACCTGCAAGGTGAAAATGGCTTCTTCACCCAGAGGGAAAGGCATGTAGCTGAGCAGGAGCAGCAATACAGCTTCACAAGCCAACGGGAAAGAGCTGTAAAGGGGTCAGAGGATGAAGATCACCCCCAAATCTGGTCCTACTGAGATAGAGGATTCCCTTAATCCATTAATCCCTTCTCCAGTTCTGTGGTACCATGGGGTCAGTGTACACTTGACATGATTAAAGTACTGCAAGAACAAAACGCTAATAAATAACTTTTATATTCTTCATTTCTTCAGTTGTAACATATATAAGAGAGATAAAACGAGCCCTCTAAGGATCCAGCCTTAGCTCTTATCTTCTGTTTGAACCGTTAAGTGCCAGCTTAGTTATTACTCATGCTCTTGACATTGAAGTTTTCCCTTGAGCAGTAACTCTTGTGCTGAGGTTGCTGTGGGTAATCTCTGGGATTTAGGCAGCTGCATGCTCAGGCAAACATTCACCAACAGAACTCAGCCCTGATGCCTGCTCGCCTTCCCTCTGCTAAGCCCCACCAGAGCTGGCTTTGACCCATTCCCTTCACTTGCACTTACATTCAGGAATTGGGAGTATTAGTAAAAGAAAGACCTAAAGGGACAAGGACATCTCCATTTGCAGAGCCAGGCCCTGTATGCTTGACTGCACAGACCAACAATGTTCACCAGCCCATGAGGCTGTGGTGACTGGGAGACAACCATCCTTTCTGGCCAGCTGGGATGAGACTCAGTTGGCTTTGGAGTAGTCAATAGCAGATTCAATAGCAGGTTTTCCTGGAAAGCCGGTATCGGGGATGGTTAATTAATACTGCAGATGCGAGGTTCATACACACCAGCCAGGATGTAACCAGCATACAAGGAAAAATTAGATGCTTTTAACAGCTCTTCTGATAATGCCCTACAAGGGGGAGCAGCAAGCAGCAGGCTGTGAAGTGGAACAAATCTCATCTCCTACATTTAATCTCCTACATTTAATGTCTGCATGCAGGAGCCAGCAAAACTCCCACATTCCTGCCATGTGTCCCAGTTCTCAGTGTTCTCCATCTCACCAAAGATGCTGTAAGCTGTGCTTTAGCACAGTAGGGCCCAGGAGGAGATGGAGGCAAGACAGAAGTTGCCGGTGTGGAGTCTGCAGAGCCAATGAGAATGATGACTTCAGCTATGTCCCTGCATCCTCACAGAATCACAGAACGGCCAGGGTTGGAAGGGACCTCAAGAATCATGAATCTCCAGCCCCCCTGCCACATGCAGTGCCACCAACCTCCCCATTTAATACTAGACCAAGGGCCACATCCAATCTGGCCTTGACCACCTCCAGGGAGAGGGCATCCACAGCCCCTCTGGGCAGCTGTTCCAGCACCTCACCACTCTCTCTGTAAAGAACTTCCCCCTGATATCCAACCTAAATCTTCCATCCCTCAACTTAAAACCGTTTCCCCTTGTCCTGCCATCATCTACCCTTTCAGAGTTGATTCCCCTCCTGTCTGTAGTACCTTTAGGTACTGAAGGCTGCACTGAGGTCACCTTGCAGCCTTCTCTTCTCCAGGCTGAACAAGCCCAGCTCCCTCAGCCTGTCTTTGTAGGGGAGGTGCTGCAGCCCTCTGATCATCTTTGTGGCTCCTCTGGACCATCTCCAACAGCTCCCTGTCTTTCCTGTACTGGGGGCTCCAGACCTGGACACAGTACTCCAGATGGGGCCTCAAAAGAGCAGAGGGGGACAATCAATCCTCTGCTTCCTACGCACTTCAGGAAGAACACTGTGTCCCCAGTGTCACTCAGTTCATGGGGACTCATCTCTAGTAAATTGATCTTACCACAGGAAACCAAGAGTCTGCTGTCTGTCAGGTCTGTTGGGGTTGGGTCTGCTTCATCCCATCCTGAGGAAGGGAGCCCAGTTTGCCTCCTGAGTGTACTCCTGACCCAGGCTGTAAAGGGAGGCCAATGATCCTCCTAGATGAGCGGTGTGGTGTATGGGACTTAGGGCCATTGTGTCCTAGCCAACCACGTGTCTTGCTGGACATTTTAGCCCACAGAGGGAAAGATTTTGGCATAGGTTTAATAGACCTTAGGAATGGATTGGCTAGTTCAGCTGGAGATACAGGCATCTGTATCTCTCTGATCAAGAGATAATGCAGTCAGTCCAGGGCAGTTTCCTATCCATGTCCCCTGGTACAGTAGTACAGGGCACCTCACTGTGCTGAATTGTGCCTGTGAAGACTGACCTACTGCTTTCTTGTTTAAGAACGGCAATTATATCTATGTCTGCAGTGTTTGCCAATGGTCACCGGATGCTCAACTAAGGCTACAAGCACTCAGAGAGAATCCTGATCCAAAAGCCAGGGCCTTCCTCAGAGAAGGCATTTACCTGTCCCTGGATGGTCTGAAACCCACCTGGACACACTAGTTTCTTCCAGCTCTGCTCACTGTCAGACCTGACCAAAGAAAACAGATGAACAAGGAAAACTCTTCCACCTCCAGATTAGGCCTTAGTATTTTTGAAAACAGTACGTCTCCAGTTCCACTCAGTATGATGTGCAACCATGAAGTGAAGCACTGAGGACTGCTGGCAATAGTAAGATGCTGTACAAATGTACTTGTCACAGTGCTGGAGTGAAAAATACTTTAACTTGTCTTGGTGGAGACAGAGAGGTTCACAGGCAGGGCTACGCCTTGGAGGAGGTTCACAAACCCTCTGGTGGTTTAGGAGTTCTGGTGGGTTCCTGAGCTTTTACAACAGCACCCAAATCCAGCACTTCTTGCAGACCTTTGCTGGACTTCTGCCATGGCATATGTCTGGGCACAGAGCCTTTGGCATGTGGGAATCCTTGGTTTGAAGAAATGATGCAGCAACACGAAGTCCTTGCACGGGGACATCAATCCCATCTTCCATGCATTACCTTTATAGCTGCATTAAGGTTTCAGATTTCACCCCCCCACACACGTTCACAGCTTGGTGCAGCAAAACTGCAGCACTGCCTTCAGTTCTGCATGGAATGGGAAAGCGCAACTCACAGTTCTGTGAATCTCCTCTCTGTGGAAGCAGTAGGTCTTATCCCCACAGAGTGCAGAGTCTGCAGCATCCCTCCAGCAGCCTACCATGTCTTGCAACCAAGACATAAGCCTACACAGTGCTGTGACCCTCATGCACACTCCAAAATGAGATCCTGCTCAGGACAAGACTGATTGCTGCCTGAATTTCTCCCTTTGGTGAAAACAAAGAATGCACAGAGAGAGGCAGGTCACAATGCTCAAGCAGAGCAAGAAGATGCTCAGTGCCTGGTGTGCCTGGTGTGATGGGAACCAGAGCAGAACAGAGACCTGCCCAGCCTGGCAGCTACACTTGCCTCTAAAGTAACATCTGACTCAGGAATGTGTGTGAATTTAATATAGAGTATTAGAAATCAATATTCAGCTGCTTCCTCCCCTCTAGCCAGTGAGATCAGGTGCTTCTTTCTGAAAATAGTTCTGAATCAGAGGCTGAATTTTTCCAGCCAGAAAAGTGCAGCATGAAAAATCTGTATGCTAAAAAGCTACAATAAAATTGATCTTTCATCCTCAATAGACAGAGCCTGTCTCTGTTGCCTTCCTTTTCTTATCATTTTTGGCAGGAGGTGGTGGGTCCTGCTGACCTCATGTTTCATGGACAGAATGAATGGCTTCTCCAGCAGCTTTCTGCTGGCAGGTTTCCCTTCTGGAGCTTCAATGGGCCCCTCTGTTGTTGTGAGATTGGTCCTTGCAGACCCTGTAAGTACTGTCCACAGCAAAACGAACTGCCTTCCCTCTAGACTTTTCACCCTGCCATTGTAAATCCAACTGGCTTTGTGCCAGAGACTACACTAGACACAACCATAATACAGTCATTTTTCTTCTACATGTTGGAGAAGGAAACAGCAGAAATGCTATTCTTTCAAATAATTTAACAAAATACAGATCCCAGCTCAAGGTAACTCTTTAACCTCTTCAGTGAAAGTCTTTGCTCCTGCCAGAACTGTTATCCTGCAGTCTGTCCACATGCAGGGGCTTTTCAGGGAGAAGAGTTCTGCCCCTGTGAGAAATCATATCCACTTACGAGTGTGCTGGTTGTGAGTAGCCTGAATAGATGGAGAGATAGCAGCTGTCCCTCGAGAGCTGCTTTTACAGATATAGGTTGTTTTTTGGGAAGAGACATCCTTTGGGACGGAGGGAAGGCAATGAAGGGAAATGCTGCTTCAGAATGTATTTGTGCTTCTCAGTCCTTCTGGGCTACAGCAGCACCCTGCAGTGTCCCAGGTGGAGCCTGCTCCCTGTGCACGATCTCACTTGCTCTAGGATGTGTCTACAACACACAGGCTTGTACACTTGCATGTTTCCTGCCCGCTCCAATGCACACAGCATGAGGACACATCAGCTGTGGTGAGTCTGTGCCTGAAGAAAGCATAGCAGAGGAAGCAGCAGGTCTGAGCAACATCCTCAAATCACTCCAGAAGCATTTCATGTATTGACTGGAGGGCCAGGGAGAGGGATTGAGGGCTCTTAAGTAAACAGTGGATGGCCCATTGTGGACTCAAGGGGTGGCAGTTCCCCTAGAAAATCTATGATTCAGGTTTCCTTAGAGTGGCAAAATAATTAAGGTTTTCATCTCCACCGTTGAGGCTGCAAATAGAATTCTTTTGCTCCACTGATATCTGCTGTGATTCAAACTGATACCATCCAAGCTAGTGCTGACTCCATCTCTGTACTCACACAGACAAACAGAAGGCAGGAGAGATTTTTTTTTACTCTATCTTACCACTGCTTTGTAAGCAAGGACTTTCTTCTTGGGATCCTGTGAAAGAGCCACTGGAAGGACATTTCAGGAGTCAGCAGATTGAAAACAGAGTACAGTACAAGAGGCAATAGGAGCCAGCCTTGGTTTCATCCAAAAGCCTGAAGCACACAAAGCTGGAAGAACAGCTGCAAAATTCAGATGTGCAGAAACAGAGCCATAAGAGACATCCCCAGCCAGGCTGGATGGTGACACTGCCAACCAGGCTGCCTGGTGACACCGAGCCTCGTTGGGTTGGGCAGCCGCCTCAGCCCTGCAGGCCTCTGGGGTCTTTGCACCTCAGCACACTTGCCTCTCCAGCTGGATGCCTGGTTTAGAGTCTCCAAATTGTGCCTGGACAAGTGGCCTTGTTAGATTAACAGCGGCTGTCTCAAATGCCACCGACCCTGAGAGCCAGTGGTGTTTGCAGAAGACTCGAGCTGAGGTTCAGTCTACACTGCACGGAGGAATATGGAGCAGTCCCAGTATTGGCTGCTCATCCCCATACTGCTAAGCCTTCCCTGCAGGGTTGCCTCTGCTGGTTGCACCACCACCCGGGCCATCTCCACTCTCTAAGTCCACCGCATGATGGCCAAACTCTGAATTTCCTCTGCTTTGTGCCAAGTGCAGATTCCCAGCCACCAGGGATCTCAACATACTCACTGTAGGCTCATCCCATGATGGATGGTCCAGTTCAACCACTGAGTCAAACAGATTTTGCTGGTGGGTTCCTGGAGGAAGGAAGAGTTCCTCCTCACATCTCCTGGAGGGCACAGGTGGGTTTCAGGAAGCTGCCTGCCAGCACAGCCCTGTGGCTACGCCGCATCTCTCAGGCCCTGAGGAGCTCAGAGCACAGACAACATCCTGCTGGGCTTCCGTGGGCACCTGCTGCTGGCCACCATGTGCTGCTCTGTGGCACAGAGGTGGCCTATTGGGACGAACTGTCCCTGGAGCAGCCCACACAGTGTGTCAGCAGGTGGCTGCCTGTGACAGGATGGTGGTTGCTCATCTCCAGAGCCTCACGTGTCAGTCTCTGCTGACACAGATGTACGGGCAGCAGGCAAGAGCCCTGCGTTCACAGTGTGGTGCAAAGCTTTACACTGCCCAGAGATACTGCTTGGGCCCTGCAGACAGCAAGGGCTTTTCCTAGGAAAAACAGGACAGGAAAGACCCAGTAATCCCCTGAAAGAAACACCAGCACATTCCTCCAGACAAACAGTTACGTGACAAGCGGCAGAAACGGCTCCCCAAAGCCGATGAAGAACGAGTCGACAAGTACCATGTGTGGAAATTTCAGCTCCAGTTCTGCAGTGCAGGCTATAATCATGTAGGAGGTGTAAGCCAGCCCTGCCAAGAATTCAGGGCTCTGCTCCGGAGAGACGCATGCGCCGTGCTGGTGCACTGTGCCCTCTGCCAGACCTGTGCCTGAGCACAGGGCTGTGCTCCAAGAGTGCTCCTGGCCCTGCTGCAGAGCAGTGGTGAACTAGCTGCGTGTTGCAGAGCAGGAGAAAGGGTCTTGGGGGCATCACTCCACTCTGCCGGATTCAGAGCAGCTGTCATGCAGGACCTGCGTTACTGCGTAGACAGCTGCTTGTGCCTCTACCCCCCACCCAGCTCCTCCATGAGGCTGGACAGCTGATTAACACAGGTTGTTATAGGGTCTGGCACAAGTCTGGGAGGTGCTGGGGTATGCTGAAGTATCCCAGCAACTGCCTGCAATAGCTACTGCAGGGGAACACTCAGGCAGCATGTGGGCTGGTGGGATATTGGCATTGGCGCTGCCACAGAGAGCATTCAGAGCTCAGAGATGTCCCACTCCAGGTTCTGCACATAGTGGGCTGGCATGCTGAAGGGACCTCCACAACTCAGGCTACAGGCTGAGGCATTTCCAACAATATGGAGAACAAGAAAGAAAGTGGCATTCTGCTGCTATATAAAACTTGGTCATCTGGAAGTGTGTGGTTGAGTTTATAAAAGTCTTGGGAGCAGTGATGAGAATGAAGACTGGATGAAGCTGCTGCAGGCTGTGGAAAGATGCAGGAGGCATCAAGCTTGACAGACTCATGAAGGTGATGGTTGAGCTGAATGCAAAATTTTTATTCCCTACCCTCCACCCCTCAAAACACACTGACACCATCCCTGGGGCTGCTCTGCAGGGTGTGAAGGTGGCAAAGAGAGGTGGCCAATGGCAATGCTTTTAGGTCTTGCTGGCAAGGCTGCTCTCTGAAGGTGGAGCTTTTAAATCAACTGGTAAAATATGCCTGTTTGCAGCAAGGAGAAATGCAAGGCATGACATGACTGACAGGTGTGAAAATTATTCACAGTGGGAGTTTGGATGAGCATGTTACTGATGCTACAGACACACACACATCCCATACACACATGGGCACAGCCTCTCTTCCCAATTTTTCCCAATTATCAGCTCTATTCTCCCAAACTACTTAAAAACTCCTTATACATACAACAAGAAGTACCATTAACTCTCAGTAGGCTCAGTGGGAAGAGGAGTGGGGCTAGCACAGGAGTGTGACTGTAAACAACCTGGAAAACAGGCTGAACAAGAGGAAGTTCCCTGGCTGTCAGCGCATCCATCAGCATTTGGGGTTTTCATGCTTTCTGAAAAGAGTGATGTTTCTTGAGGCAGTGGGAGCAAGGACTGCACTCCAGCCCTGGTATCCACAAAAGGCAGTCAAAACAGTGCTCTGGCCTGCAAAACCTCCTAGCGTGTTTTCAGCAAAAGGCCAGAAGCTGTCTTGTAACCTCACATGAAGGTCCCTAAACTCTCTGAAAATGTGAGTCCAGCACTTCTTGCCTTTGTCTCTAGAGTCAACTGAGCTGGCTTTCAACACCAGTATCCTGGTGCTCTGTATGTGACAGCAGAGAAGCAAAAATTAGGAGTCAGGTCTTGAGCAGTAGTATCTCGGGCAAAAAGCCAGTGCTTTCTTCTTTGTAAAGCCAATCTGATATCAGTTACCTTCCTCTCACGCTGGTACTTTCTGAATTAAAATTGAAAATCCAAATAAACCTCCTACTCAGAAATGATTTCTGCTGCATAGATGGAAAAATAGTGAATAACAGAGCATGCAAACACCTCAGTAACACAGCAACTGAGTTCATCTTCTAGAAAAATGTAACCAAATGTCACCAAATGCTTTCCCTCAGTGCATGGACTGCAGTTCTGCTTGTCGCGTCTCCTTCTGAAATGACAGTATGGAAAACTTGTCAGGACTTTATTTCTGAGAAAGCAGAGGAAAAGCAAATAAGTTTCTGGGAAGGGCCTTTGAGGGCTACATGGGCACTGTGGTGGGACTGGAAAGGACCTTGGAGTTGAAATGGGCACTGCGATGGGGCAAGATGTCCCCAGGTCAGGTTCAGTTTCTTTAAGAATATTTCTGTGCACACGTGGTCTTGCTGCTGCTCTACATCTTATGTGGAAGAATTGAGATAAGTGCTGTGATGGGAAGCAGCACCAAAGGAAAGCAAGCAGACAGACAATAAAGAGACTCTTTTTTCTTTCATGAGCCCTCATCCCTTCTGGCAGGTTTATAACAGTTGACTCCAGTGGTGCTGGACATGCAGAGAGCGAGAAAGTCATTACACTTCTGGGAACTGGCAGGGCATGGGAGCATTCACCTAGGATGGGGCCCAAAGTGTTACTTTTCCAGAGCCCTGACTCTTCTGGGTGAATGACTTAGTTTAGATTAAAGGAATCAACAAACCCGAGTACAAGGCATTCTCCTGTGGTAAGACGGCATCAGCTCTGCCTGCACTGCCAGCACACTTGTGGGAACTTAAAGGAGAAGGAGACAGAAAGCAAAAGCTGGGGAAGTACAGAGGTCCTAGTTACTGGGCAACACACTGCGACCCGGAGGGTACACGGTCAAGAGGAACTTTTCTGCTTTCAAATGCACGCTCTTGTTTTGATAGCGCAGTTGCTTTTTTTTCCCCAATAACTATGAAGGAAAAAGAAACTGTCTGCTCAGAGATTATCTCTGCAGAGATATGTGGAAAGCAAAGCAGAGCTGTAAAATATCTACAGCTAGGGATCGCAATCTGGAAGAAGAAAACAGGAAACATGAAACCAGTGGAAACACAAAGATAAATGATCAGTCAGCTAAGGAGAGTCTGAGACAGGGAGATATTTCCTACTAAAGAAAGGAGGTTTTGTGGAAGTGACACCTCGCTCTGCACATCAGGAGAAGACTTTCTACCCAAGAATTAGGTGAAAAACATTATTCCCTAACTTGGGGAAAATGAGTAAAAGGACAAGGTGAGCGTTTCAGCTCTGCAGATGGTACCACGCTGCATATGGTACGGAGAGCTGGCCACATGGGCCAGCTCCTGACAGAACAATGGCAGGTGGTGCTTGGGTCCTATGGCTGTTATTTTATTCTGGAGTGATCTGTGGTCAATGAAGTGCTGCTCCTGCCCACCTCCTCTCTGAGATGAGCTGTGCTTCAGAGAGGGAAGGGTGATGGGACTGCACTGAGGTTGGCTGCTGGGGAAATCAGGGAGGAACCATCACAGCCATCACATTGCTCTGGCCACACAAAGTCCTGGGAGCTGGGAAAGGGTGGAGATCTGTGGAGGAATAGCCATCAACAAAAATTGAAGCCACCTTCCAAACTGAGGCTGTGATTCTCTGCTCAGCTGGGCTGAACTCCATGTGTCATTCTGGACTTGCTTCTTTGACAGCCATGGGAACTTTTCCATTAATCATTCTGCTCTGACAGTTGCACCCAAGCATTCTCTGGCTCTGCAGCTCAAGCCATTGTGACCTTCCTGATCGCAGAAGGGTATTTCGCAAAGGCTGCATGCAGTTACTCTATGGATATTATGCTCCCTGCTGTACTGGAGCCTCAACAGCTAGTATTGCTCTGTGCCTACTGGCGGCACAGCCAAAGATGGAGTGGGGAAAGGCTGGGAGAAGTCCTTGTCCTTGCTGCACTCTGAGACAAAAATCCCACTGGCATCAAAGGACTGAGGGCTTCACTTGCTCTTTTCAGGCTGCACTTTGTCAGAGATCCTCTTGGGAGTTTTATCAAAACAACGTCCAAGCAAGCTGCCATCACCCAGGGGATTGGAATGTGGCCCTGGGAAAGCCTCCCCAGCACGGTGGCAGTGGGCACAGCACAGCTTTCCCCACTGCAGAAGCAGCTGAGCCTGATGGTCTGTCCTGCCTCTGATCAAACATCCCCAAACAAGTCATCCACACCAATTGCAGTCATGCATGGTACATTCATTCCCATCTGCCTCTTGCTGAAAACATACTGGCTGTGCATGTGGCATGAACAAACCAGGGACTGGATCCAGCTGTACCAGGGGTGGGAAGATAGCACAAATTTATGTCCCAAAATACATGGTTCCCACCTTGCAGTATCAAAAGTGGGGGTCTTCCAAACATTGGGACATTGCATAAATCCTCACCAGCAGGCTGTGACTTTTGCAGCAGTCCTGTCCCACATGGATGTGGGTTTTCAGAAAAGAGCAGACTTTGTAGTAAGTCTTGCTTTGGGATATCTGCTTGATGGTCCGCCTCTCAGACCCCTGACAAAAGCCAGCAAGCTGGATGACTAATCACTGTCAGCTCCAGCTGGCACCAACAGATCAACCTCACTGAAATTTCTCCTTCCTCAGAATCTGGGTCCATACATGGTTTCTTCTGTGTCCCAAGCCCAGCTGCCTGCCTCCCTGCCCAGGCCCAGAAGATTTGTTTGGGTTGTGCCTGCATCTGATTTCATACGCATGAAGGTTCCTGTAGGGTCACATGCAAACTGCGGGGGAGAGGCAGCCGAGGAGGGTTCCCCCATCCAGCCTTTTCTGGAGGATTTAGAGCCAAAGACGCTTGTTCTTCCAAAGTGTTTTGCTTTGGTATCTTTTGGGTCTATTTTTTTCTTTACTTGAGTATGTTATTTTAACCTCGTGCCATTATATAATAGTAGAATCATAATGAGCAATAGTACCAGGCCTTTACACTATTTGTGCAGTGTTTCCCTGGGGTTTGATGCATGCTTGCTTTCCTACCCTCGCTCTCTCTGTCAGTCTTCTCCAGCAAGGCAGAGCCTGCCCCCTCTCTGCTTCTCCTGCAGAAGCTGCGGACGGCTCTCCTGCAGCTGCAGTGCAGTAGTCTACATGTATACAGCACAGTGTCCACAAGGTCAGAGGTGCTGAACACTCAGGTGAAGCCAGAGGAGGCACTGATCTTCTCTGGTTTGGTCTGCAGTGAGAGCCACGAAAGAACCAAGAAGAGACTTTCATGCCCATACTGCTTTCCTTCCTCAGGGCAGTGGATGTGCAAGATGTCCCTGCCCCTCACATTCCCTGTTCTTTTGTGCCCAGGGTTGGTACCCCATGGGGGCTGGTAGGCAGCACCTTGAACCCACAAGCCATTGGCTGCACCAGGCTATCTGCATGCAAGCACAGTGCATGTGGACCTGGCCTCACTCTCCCTGGCTGTTATCAATGGCCTGCTGTCCATGGCAAGCAAGGACTTCTATTACACTGTAGGGCATTCCACTTTGCCTTTTTCTTCTTTAGATTGCTCAGATAGATTTGCAGCAAGCTTGGCTCTTTGAGGGGATCACAGCTTCTTTATGCAAGCAACAGGGAGGAAAACTCCCCCCACCTCCTGGTTGTCCTGGCAAACTCAGCGCCTAGTCTCAAGGAAGACACCTGATGTCATACAGAGGGAATGCTTCCTTAGCTTCTCAGGCTTGTTCGGCTTTTGCCCATAATTGAACTTACTAATTTTGGCATGAAATCCTAACTAGTAATGGGAAAGTTGGGAAAAACTCAACCCTGAATGCTGACAGGTTTGAAGGCCAAGATTTCTTCCCGCCCACATATTTGACAACCCAGGCCTCACACATTCTTGACTCCTGCTACATGACGTTCCTTCAACCCTGCCGATGCTCTGGCCAACCTGCTGGTGGTTCCCATCCATCCTCTCCCTTGTTTGATGTTGACCCAGTCTGCAGCTCTCATCTCTTGGCAGCCTCCTGATGGAAGCCGAGGCTTAGAAGTAACCCGAGAGAACAGAGAGGTCTCCTGGGACTGTACAGTAGGCTGCAGAAGCCTTCCAATCTGCTGGATGCTTTCTATTGCCTACACCCTAAGGTAGCATCTTCGTGTGACAACACAGCCACTGATGCAGCTACTGTTAAAGTGGCTGCAGGTTGGAAAGCTGAGAAATGGAAAGTTGTCTCTTCCAGAAAAATGAAAGACCTGAAAATCAGCACACGAGTTTATAAAGAATTGGGCTGGGAGCTCCGCCCCATTAATGTTTATTTTTAACAAATGTTGGAATATTGTTCCAAAGGACTGGAAAAGGCCAACAGTGTACAAATATTTACAGAGCATAGAATAAACTGTCAGCCTCTCAGCTTGACATCAGACCCAGACAAACCCATGGCAAGCTGATACAAGGCTGCTCAGAGAGAATTAAAAGCTGTTTCTGCTCTTTGAGCTTGAATTCATTATCCAAGTTTGTGAAGTTTGGTCTACAAAGGTAACAACCAACATGCTGACCTTCTATGAAGCTGAAAGTCAGCAATATTATGAGCTTAGAAGTCTCATAAAAATGTTTTCTCTATTAAGTGGATTTGAATCTGCCCAACTGTGAGGTCCTGAAATGGATCTGCTATGAGGGTGTCCTCATCTGGTGATGCTGCAGCAGTTTGCATGGGGCTCCTTCACTCCAACCCCTGCATGCACAATGGGAGCTCTTCGTCAGTGAACCGAGAAACAATATTTGCTCCTGTGGCTTTCAAGTTCAGGAAAGGTGCTACAGTAGATAAATAAAAGAGTTTAGTAGATGCTGCAGCTGAACTCTGGTAACTGAGGTTTTGATAGCTAGGCATTCCTGACCATGCCTTTTAGTCTTAATGCAGGTAAATCGTACCCCTCCAAGAAGGAAGATGAAGATGCTGTTGACAGCAGACAAGTTTCTTGGAAAGCTGTGACCTTGAAAACGACCAGGTGTCACTGTAGATACCAGCACAAATTGCTGAAATGATGCTTTGGCTGCATGTAGGAATGCAATTCCGACTGCAGAAAATGGCTCTGAGAGAAGTGTCAAAGCTATTTGTACATTTCTAAGACTTTACTTGAAGAGTCTTTCCATTTTTAGCTTCACGGGTTTCTTTTAAGATAGATAAAAATGAGAAGAAAAAAAAAGATTCAAAAAAGAGCTACAGAGAAGAGCTTGTTTTTAAGGAGCATATTTTGGTGAGAGATAAATGCATATCTACTAGTTTGACTAATCCGAGAAAAGATGATCGAGTGATGGAACAAAGTTTGTAAGTCTATGCATATATGTATATATATATGTATCTATAGCAGGGTGCTGGAACTAGATGATCTTAAAGGTCCCTTCCAACACAAACCATTCCATGATTCCATGATTCTATATATTAAAGAAAAATCTTTGATTTAGTAGAAAAATGAAGAACAGTGTTTGGTGGTGGAAGCGAGACAGTGCCATGTACAGTGGAGGTGTTCTGTCCATCAAAATCAGCACCCTGATATGGGGATACAGAGATTGATTCTTTACCCTGGAGTGTGAGTTGGACCCCACCTTCCACCAAAATGGTGCACAGAGATGTTCCTGGGTACTCTGTGTGTCATTTGAGGTTGCCTCTGACTTGCAAACAAGCTCTGAAAAGCAATGGCCCGATCTCCTTCCTGTTCCCTGAAATTGTTCTATGACTCTGGAAAGTATCCACAGGATTCAAAAACCCTGATGCATTGGACCTCATCAGTGGTAGCTGTTGCCATTACAAAATAGGGCCTGTAGAGGACTGAATTTGCAGGCTATCGTAAGTATTGGCTGAAGAGTCCAGGTATGTGACAGCATATTGAATTAAAACTGTGAATTCATCTAATGCTGCAACATAAGGCAGCAACGGATCTTAGTGGCAAGAGAGGCATGTAAGAGAAAACTTACAACTATCTTCTTGAGAAGAGATAACTTCTCAACTAACAATAAACATTTCTTCCATGCCAGCAGCTGCTTACAGGTTGTACCCAAGCATGCAAACCAAACACAGCTTGTCAAAAATAATAGGGGTCCAGACTGGCTGCTGCAACTTGATGCCTTTCAAGTGCTGTGGCAACACAGAGGGTAGGGAAGCAGCTGGATCTTCCCAGCTGGGCAATCCTAGAGAATGACAGCAGCTGGCAATGCATGGAGACAGCACAGTGCCCCTGGCAGACCAGGACATTTCTGATCTCCGACTGGTAAAAAAACAGAAGATTGGAAATGATCTTGGAGGCCCCTTCACATCTCAGTGTTTGTGCTGAATAAATGCTTTGGGACATCAGTTATCTTGTTGTCAAATAGCAGAATGATCACTGCAATGTTTTCAGTTTCAAGCATGCAAAACAAATGCTTCCAAATAAAAAGACTACTACTTGAGATAGGTACACTGCCTGTCTGCCTATCTTTCTAACTATCCATGTCTCTGTGGAGAGATGAACAGAAGCTTATTAGATACCACATTGCATGAGGGGCAGCTCACAGTGGGAGTGTGCTGCATTCCCAACACTTCAGCAGGTCCACATGCCAAACCTGTGACAGACATACAGACCTCACCGTGGCTTTTTCAGCTTCTCATGCATAACAGCAACAGATGACAGGATACAAAATGAGCTCAGTCCTATTGCTTGGTGGCCAGAGCATATGGTAGGAATCTTCTAGAGCCCAACACATAAGGCATTTGGACTTTGAATCCTATTTTCTTCTCACTCTCTTGAGCACCAGGGATTATAGGCTTAGGCAAGTCAGCTGGGGATAACAGAGCTGTGTCCAAGGGCATGAGTAGAAAATGGGGAGGAAAATCTCTCCAAAACCTATTCCTCAACTCCAAAGAAAACATGAAGCAGCAGCATATAGCATCAGTTAATTCTCTTGCCACTGTTTTGGAGACTGCTGTTTACATTAATGTGTTAGCTCACATAACAGAATGTATAGCTCTTGACTCCAGTCTTAAGGACAGGAACCACATACAGCCATGCCGTATTACCCAGAGGAAACGTTCAACAGAAAATGGCCCTTGGGCTGTCCTGCAGTTGCAGATGCACCTGGCAGAGCTCCTGCTCTGGGGTGTTTGATGAGACAGCAAGCACACCCAGACTGCTCTACATGCAGACAACAGCTGTCCATGGAGCAGTGGGCAGAGCAGGACCTCTCATCCTGTGCCCAAGCATTCCTCAAGTTCTTCATCTCCACATCCAAAGTGTGGTGAAGCCCCAGGACAAGGCCTTAGCCAGCATCATGCCAGACCCATGCCACCCACCACTTCTGAGATGCATCATTTTGGGGGCAAGGACATGGCCACCATTTCCAAGGAGAAAGGAGCTGAAGTACAGCAACAAGCAACCAGCTCAGAAGGCTCCTTTACTACCAGAGCAAAGCCAACTTTACAACACCCAAAGTAGCAAAATGATATTACAATCTATAGAAACAGAAGATCTACAAGGTCTTTCTCCCAGCTGCACTTAAATATCCCTTTGTCTTCTGCTGAGCCATTAGAACTGTACTCCACGTCAGTGAGCCAACACTGTCTGGCCCAACCACTCTCTGGCACATCAGGTATCACTCCAGGAGAAGCAGCAATAAGCATCACCATCCACAACAGACACATCTTTACTCAGGCTTACAACTCAATTTTCCTACTCACAAGTACCTCAGCTCCCTCTAGAAACTGCCATCTGAGTTCAATGTCCCAAAAGCATCGAGAATTCTAACATCAAGCAACAATCTACTGGAAGATCCCCTAGATCCTTCTTTGCATAGGAGAGGAAAGGCTACTCAACGACTAACATCAGCTGCCATACTGCCAGATGCCTGCTTAAAACCCACAGACATGACTGACATGAGCCTGGTGCCACAGCTGGAAATCATTTGTTCTGATGTAGAAAATTGTGAAGGCATGTGAAGGAGGCCTCTAAGCACATAACATGACATGTCATATTGGTCAACATTCTCTAAGGTTTTCGTTTTCTGCTATCACATTGATAGGGACAAAGATGTGAGAAAACGTCTGTGAGAGTGGTGGAGTTGCTGTGAGATAGTGTTAAGGGCTTCCAAACAATATTAAAGTTCTGTCTTCCAGAAGGCTGATAGGAGCTAGAGGTACCCTTCTGCCAAGTGAGGACATATCCAGATGTGAAGGTGCCACACATGAGCTGCAGCAGTAAAATCTCAATCATCTCTGCATGGCACACTAAGGTAGCTTTAATTTGAATGAAGGTCAGATCCAGGATTCTTTAGGATGCTTAAGTTTTGGATTTGGGATGCTATGGGCATTATAGCACATTGGCTGTGGACACCACCACCACTGCCATCACATCACCCGTATGGATCTTGTATTGATTCGTAGTTCAATTCTTTCCTGTTCTATTCCTTCACCTGCTCTGCTGCCACAATCACAGTGCAAGGGTAGCAGTTCACTGTTCTCTCAAAAATCTGCCTTGGTTGCTTTGCCTTCTCTGCTGCCCCCAGCCGAGATACCTCCTTGAACTCCCTTTCATGCTCCCATGTCCCTTTACTGGGATGAAAAAAAAGGCCAAAAGTTTTCCACCTCAAGATAGAAACAAATGTCACAAAAGGTTTCTTAAAATATCATCTCTCACTGGAAAAGTGTGAGTTTGCTAATTAGAAATGACATGTCAGGGCCTCATGGTGTTTGAGTCAGGATGGACTACAGCCAAGGACTTTCACCATGCTCAGCTCAACTCCTAGAGAAGACCTCACGGAGCATTATGGGGGATGTAGTCCAAACTGGGAAGGCTGGCCCAGGCAGGTGGACAGGAGTCTCCAAAACTACAAGTCCAGTGAGTCACCCCAGCAGCATCCCTGGGTCAAACAACCTGACTTTTTGCCAGCCTCTGAAATACTGTGGGCTGTGATATTTCACTAGAAAGTAAATGCATATTTTTTCTAGAGAAAAAGCCTTATTTATGAGAAGCTTGGAGCATTTCTGTAACTCCCTGTGTAGCTGGGGCTGTGCATCCCCGGTCCCAGTAGCTTCTGAAGAGAGGACCATGTGTTGGTCGTAATGTTTCCCCATATCTACCTCCCTTCAGGACTCCCTTTATGAACCTGGAGGTATGAGAACTTTCAGATGCAGCTTTTCTCCTTTTTAACTATGACAAGGATACTAGCGGACTTCTTTTTGCCCTCCCTGGGAGCTGCTTGGAATCCAGCCTCTTAAAGGCACTGCCTATTAGCAACAGGCTTCGTTATCAGGCAAGGCTAATTGCTGACACCATTCCCCATTCATAAGCATTCAGCTTTGCAGAAAACCAGGAAAGCTCTTACCCACAGCACTAATTCCTTTGATGATAAAGGTTCTGGATGTGCCATATCAGCCCTCGCCCTGCCTACGCCAGGAAGCCTTTATTTAGCATCAACATTTATCACTGCTAAACGTATAAATAATACCATTAGCCACTCTGAGCAGTGATAAAATTAGCACTGTAAACAGAGAAAGTGAGTGACCTTAGTGGAGAGCCATTGTTGATTTTGACCCAACACCTACCAGTATGATTAGTCACAGCAGAACTGCTCAAGAAAAGGGGCCATTGGGGCTTGTTTGGAAATTAGAGACTTGCAGTGTTTATTTTATGAAACAGATCTAATTCCTGCTGAGTTTCTCTGTAAGCACCGGGTCACGGCCCCACCTCCGCTCCTCCGGACTCAGCGGCTCCCCAGGGGCTCATGAGCTGTGCCTGGTTGCTGCAAGCAGCGCTCCTGTAAGCTAAGCTCTCTTCCAGGCTGGTGGAAGGGATGCTGTCCTGTCTGTCCTGTTCATCCTGCCCATCCTGGCCCAGAGCTGGGGCAGGAGGTGCCACAAAATCACAGGCAATCACAGAACTGAAGCACTTCTAATGACTTCCTCCTCTTCACACCCTGGCGATTTTCCACCCTGATGGGTACAACTCCTGGCCATGCAGATGGTCACGCATCCCTTCTGAGGGAAGCTAAGTCTGATGGACTATTAAAGACTGCAGCACAGACAGCTATTCCTGCTGAAAATGCTGCCACAACAGCAGTGGAGCTGGATGCTAATGCAATTAGAAGTCAGCATATGCTAGTTACAGTTTACAGTTCCTTGTGTAAAGGCTGAGCTTTTAACAGCAATATTAATAGGGAGCTCCCAAGGCTTCACCTGGGCTTCAATAACTGTGCTTTGAAAAGGTTGCCCAAGCATAGCTGTGATAAATTAGGAGATGAAATACTAAAAAGCCTTTCTTAATACTTTCCTAAAGATGGCTGAGAGTCCCATCACCTGGAAGGTCTCAAAAGACCTGCAGTCCTGCTCACTGGGAACAGTTTTGGTTCCAAGGGTCTTCTAAGCATTAAGCTCCTGGAATACAGTCTTTAGTTGCAGAAAAGAGACTTTATTATCATCTAAGGCATCCTTCAGCTTAGGGAACGTGATTCACCACCCCAAGAGAAGTTACATCCAGGCAGTTGGGAATAGTGCTCACACCAAGCAGCAGGTTCCACAAGACCACCTGCTAATCTCAACAGCAAGCCTGGCTTCAGAAGTTGAACAAAATCACAGCACCCACAGCTTTGAACCTTTTTTATATTTATTTTCCAATATTTATTTTCCAATCACTAGCATTAAACAGCATCAGCTCAGACTTAGCACTGTGTCCTGGGGTCTGTGTCCATCTGTCCTGCAGGTGGGGGGTAACCCAGCACATGAGACACCTAGCACAGCTCTGTCCTCTGAGATTTCGCCCTCTATGTTTTTCTCACTCTCCCACAAACTGCTAGCGGGTAACAACTTGGACATGGAATACATGTTGTAAATCACAGTCTTTTCATCCAGATTTGTCATTTGAACATGAAGTGCGATGTGCTGTACTCTTTCAGATTGGATGGGGTTGGTGTACACAACACTGGGTCGAAAGAAAGAGACAAACTGTTATGTAGACAGTGTTGCACTGGATAAATTGCTCGACATGGCTGATCAGAGCAGTTCTCTGGAAGTACTGATGCCCATGCAAAGTGTTCACTGTTCCATAGAAGCAAAGAAATGTTGGCTGGAGGGACCTCAGGAGGTAGTCCGGTCCAAACTCCTCATTGAGATAGTCAGAAAATGGCTGATTTGGGAAGTTTGGAACTAAAAAAGTGCAACGTCTTTCCAAAAAAGCTGTCACGGATCTGTTACTTTATTTACTGTAATTTAATTAAGCTGATCATTTGGTTAATTTGATGATCTGATGCAGAATAAGACGCACTGGAATGAATCACCCAGGGCTGTGGGAGGAGTTCCCCACCATTGCCAACTCAAAAATCAATACAAAACAATTGCTGAAAATACGTGCTCCATAAGCCTTCACTTGGGGAAGCACTCTGGCCTTCTCCATGCAGTAAGACAAGCCAGATGACATTCCTTCTTGGCCTAATCAGCAGTGACTACAAGCCCCTTTTCCAGCCATCCTTCTGGCTTCACCACCTCGTTCTGTTCATAATACCACATTAAATGGGCACTGGTGAGGTTTGATGGTTCTCTGCCCTGCTATTAATATTGAGAGATATCCCACATTCAGTCAAGAAGAGAGCAATCTTGCGAACTATACCCAGGGCCCTAGTGCTATCCTACTGCTTTAGAAGAGGAACATGGCTGGGTTTGGAGATGAACTGATTTCTGTGCAGCAACTGTCATCCCCAGACTTCAGGGATAGGGAATGTAGAGCTCGTCCGTAAGAACAAGAGAATCTCACTGAGGAAAAACCAGTGAGGAATGAGAGGGAAAATACACTGATACACAGCTCAGTGTGCCCCTACTTCTGCAGCCAGCCTCCTCCTCCCTTCCCTCGCACAGCACATTTCCACGGAGCTGCCCCACACCCTCGAGCCTGCCTGTTCCCCATCGAGAGACAGTGCTTCATCTCACCCAGTGTCTGGGCACACACTCCTATTGCTTGTCTCGGATCTTGCTGATGTGTTTACCTTCCCCTCCTACCACTGCCTGCTGGAAGGTGGTGGGGAAGATGTGTGTCCTAATTGTAAGCACATGCTGGCCAACCCTGCTCGCAGCCTGACGGTCAGAGCTGTCTCAGGAAATGTAAGTGAGCTCTGACGCGTGTCTGTGCCATGTTCATTTTCCTGTTGTGCTGCTGATTGGCGTGTTCGGCCCAAAGTAAACAATACCTATGCCATGCTACAGAGTGCTTTCCTGCTTGCAAGTGCCAGGTGCTGGCAGGCGCAGCGTGCAGGAAGGCTGCAGAGCCTCAGCAGACTGGCAGGTCCCAGCCTGCGAACACAGCTTGCAGTGAGCAGCAGAATCCTCAGGAGGGAGAGCAAACCACTTTCTCACTCTTTTTTCACTTTTTCCCAATTGTTTGCTGCCTGGGTTCCCATCACTGCCACTTTCGGCTCTCATGTTCACCATCTCTCCAGGGCCTTTCCTGGGTTTGGATCTCCTTCCAAAGCCTGACAAGCTGGGATGAACATTCTCACCATCCCATGCTGGCCCCAGCCTCCCACATTCAGTGCCACCTGGGGTTTCCTTTTCTTCCTTTCATTGACTGCTCCCTACCAACGGGGACAGTATGCATCACCTCCACACATGGACCACAGCGCTGGACTGTGCTCTGAAAGTCACACATGGTGCCCTGCCAGGGTAGCAAAACCCCCTTGGCTTGAAAATGGGCCTGTGGCAGCTGGATGGGGAAACTCTGGAGGAGAAAAAGAAAGAGGAAAGAGTGTACTGGTACAGACACCTGAGAGAAAGGAGGCAGCAGGAGAGAGGATCCAGGTACCCCTAAGGCACAAGGTTGGCATGAAGATGGTGCCACTGTGCAGCAGAAGGATCCAGTGGCACTTACAGAACAGAAGTGGGGCTGAAAAGAGTCTCTGGTTGTGGATGACGCATCCAGAGGATGCAGGGTGCAAGACCCAGCGTTGTTTATGAGCAGCAGCTGCATCTCCTGCCTCCCTACACCAAGCAACACCTTATGCCTGTCAGCACCCCGATGGAGATCTCTGTGATGGTCAGGCCAGTGCCTACAGCCCCTGCCTGCATTGAGGGCCCGCAGTGCTGCTGCCTGGGCACCCATGACGTCCCACAAGGTCCTCTGGCGGTGGTGGGCCTGCGGCTACCAGCCCACCAGGCCTGGGGCTCAACTGTGCTGATGGGAATCTCGCAGAGCTGCCAGTTGCATTCCAGCTCATTATGTTTTAATTTAGTCAATCCATAGGCTGCCTATTGTGAGGATATCAGCACTGAGGAGTAAAATCCAAATCCAGAACATTGCAAAAGAACCAAACTGCCAAAATGCAGAGACAGGGAGACAAAGTAAATCTGTCACGAGGCAGTCCTGACAGACCTCCCACCCTGAGAGGAGCCAGTTCCCAATTAGCACAAAGAACTTGGGCAAAGAGAAGGAACAGATTCAAAAACAAATGAAAGGGACCAAAAATGGTCAAGAGAAGGCCAGTGGAAACACTCAGGTCAGCGCTGTGCCACGTCGCACGGAGGGGGTCTGCCTGGCACCGACCTACCCTGGCTGGCCACAGCACAGGGGGATGCTGCACTGGGCCACAAGCCAGGGCAAGGGGAGCAGGCGGAGTGCTCGGCACTAAGGGTGGCAATGAGAGCACGTAGAGGCGAGCCCGGGGACCTGCACAGCTTCTGGGAGAGATGTGAGGTTGGGAGGGATGAGCAGGCAGGGCACAGCAAGGAGCCAGAGCCCCTCCTAGGGCAGCACTGCTGTCCCTGTACCCACTCCAAGTTGCATTTTGTCTCCATGGGGCTCTGAATTCGCAGCCAGCAAACAGCAATCCATCAGTTGGCAGAGAAATCTCCACCTTGGAGCTGGTGTGGTGGCTGAGGTGTCACTGAGTCTCCAGTCCACTTGTCATGTCTGAGCTAGATGCAGGCATCATGCGGGTGGGTACTGGGATGCTCGCTTTGTCTCTGGCCTCATGACAGTGCTGATGGAGGAAGGAGGGAGAGCTGGGCAGTGGGGGGGAAGACAAGCGAGAAAGAGTTCTGCTGGAGGTATAAATCCATCGGGCTGTGTGACTGTAAGACTGTATTCCAGCTAAGCATCTGCCTGCAGAGCTGGAGGCCAAGGGATGCTGGGTCTGACCTCCTGCATAGTGCGATCCTCCCGCCAGGCCGGTGCTGGGGCAGCACTTTAAGAGCCATTTCCCGTCCGAGGGCTCCTCAGCCCCACGCCCGATCGCATCCAGCACTGCAGCTCGCATTGATCTTCCCGTGATAAAATAGTTTCCTACTTGCTTTGAAGCCTTTGGGCTCCAAGTCCAGCCTGTGTTTGCTGGCTGCTTTGGTCGGGCTGTTTGGGATGCTGTCTGGGGAAGGAGCAGACACCTCCCCACTGTGGGCCCTGGTGGGTGGTAAGGGGTGGGTTTCAGCTCCTTGAAGAGGATCAACGCTGAGCCCGGCCCTGACTCCTGGCTCATTAGTTAGGTTTGCTCAAACACTAAATCAGTCCTCTGCGTTCAGGCATGCTGGAGAGGCCAAATGAGAAGAACTGAGGAAGATGGGGTCACCAGCTGCCATCAGATAAGCCACACAACCGCACAATCTGCCCCCTCCCCACCTGCCCCTGCCCTGCCCTGTCTGTCTGTCTGTCTGTCTCATGGCAGGCAGATTCCTCCCCTTGCTCCCATGGCCCTCCTTCCCCAAACGCCCTTTGGCTTTCCTCAGCTCCCTGCAGTCCTCTCTGTTCTTGACTAACCTAAACAACTCTATGGCCCTCTATGAATTTTTTCCCTTTACTGCTCATCCTGGTTTCCAGAGCATTGCAGACTATGCAGATCATAACAGCTATATTTAAGGTTGCCTGACAGTTTCCATGATATGACCCATTGTTCGGTTCCTTGCAGCACTGCCAAACTTTAACCCTTTTGGCTGAAAAATTTGGGATAGTTTCAGCAAAGAACAAGTTCAGTCCTTCAGAAAAGTCAAGTTAGGGGAAAACACCTGGTTTGCTCCAATTGTCAGCAAGATTTGCTAGGCAGCCTGTCCTCTAGAGATCTGGTAGATGACATGGGGAGGACACCTGGCCTCAGAGCTCTTGCAACTACTTGTGACGGACAAGCCCACCCAATTACCAGGGACCTGAAAATCCCATTTGCTCCACTGTGTCACTATGACACAAAGCCTGGAGGAGCTGGCAGCTGGAAGCAGCCCTGGCCCCTACTGCCCACCTCTGAGCCCCTGCAGAGTGATGCCAGGCACCGGGAGCCTCCAAATTCCTTTGCTGTCAGCAAGCTGCTGAGAAGCCAGCAGAAGGCTTTGCTGGTTGGTCCGTGGCGTGAGTGACTGCCCAGTGCTTTGCCTCTGTGAGTTTGGGTGGTGGAAGGAAACAAACACAATAGTGACCTTTTAGGCATAAGGACTGCTGGGTTTGCTGTCTGTTTTTAAACTGAAATCATATTTTATTGATAAAGCTTTCCACTCTTTTGTATTTTGCAGCCTTTACATAACTGTATGTTTAATATAACCACAGCCTGACAAAAAAAAAAAAAAGGTAAAATTATTAATAAAAAAAAAGTATGTTCATATAACCAAAACCTATTCCACAAAGTATGCACACTGGGACCAACAAAAGCTGCACAGGCAGAATCAAATGTCATTCCTTATGCTGCACCTTCCCATCATTTTACTTTGTTTTTGTACGCAGTTCGTATCAATGTCTGACAGCACTGCAGCTGGCAGGAAACCTACAAGCCCTGCTCTTGTGTAGGACTTGGGAAATCCTGTGCAAGTTTTGTCAGTTTGCTTCCTTGATCATTATGGAACCTGTAACAAACCCCATGCAAGCACAAAATCCTCATCCCACATGGGACTCTGAAGCAGGTGACAATGCCAGTTATGCACTGTTCGTCACACCACAGCTGAAAAAATCAAACCTACGGCCTGAGCTGTTAAAGCAAGGACTTGGAACAAACACAGCTGCAAGTGATGGGTCCTGCATGAGCTGCGTGCTTATCCTATGTGCTACAGAAACTGCCTGGGCTGTCAAGGGGACACTCTGTCTAACAAGCAGTCAGAAACCAAGAGTAATTGGCAGCCAAAATTTAACACCACTGATTTTTCCAGCTTCCATTCAAGTCTTTTCCACAGCCAAGAGTACACTCATGTCAGATACAGGCAGGAGTGAAGGAAAGGGATGAAAACTCCTGCGTTCCTCCAGGTTGTCCTTTAAGTCAGCGGATGGCTCTTCCACACCACTCATCCCCTTGGTGACGGTGCCACGTTGCACAGCCAACCCTCCCTCGTGAGCTGCTGTCACCCGCATCTCCCTTATAAATCCTTGGAAAGCAAAGAACATGCTCGTGCTCTTCCTGTCCTCTTAAAAACAACATTACACAACCCACTTCTAAAGAATGATGGTCTTTCTTATAGCCATTCTGAAACTTGAATATTTTATAATGGATAAAACGATCACAGCGAATTCCAAGGACAGCCAAGGAGCTCAAAGTGATCCGATCATATTTCCAGCCATGAGACCTTTGGAAAGAGCCCCAGAAAGAGGGGGAAACACATTAATTTTACGTTTTAATATTCAACAAACAGAGCAGACTCTGCAGAGCGGCAGTGTCCAGTTGAAAGTGTCGAGAGGTTTATTTTTATTCAAACCTGCAACGGGGCTGAGTTTGGGACTCTCTGTTTAGCTTTTCAGCCTGTAGTTACATTGTGTAAACAGTTTATTTAACATCATTTTTGGCACTTCTTCAGTAAACCCACCATAATAATCCTACTGGCAGACCAAACAGATCGCAGATTAGCAGACAAAGCTGCTGTAAAACACCAAATTACCCATCCCTGCTTTCCTGTTTTCGGGAGATGTGAAGCCCCGTACTTAGCCGTGTTTACGCCTTGCTTCATGGCTGAACCCCCAGGTCATGGAGCTGGTCCCATTAATGCTCAGATCCACCCCCAGCTCTGTCACAGAGGGGCAGTGGAATAGGGGGAAGATTTTTTGACCCTTTTAGGAGCTCATAAATGTGCTGGGGTGCTGGCTGTTGCTTAACAGGGTAGGTATGCTGGCTTGATCCAGATTGGAAAAGACTCTGGACTAATGCTAAAGTCACCTATTGCTTACATTTCATTTTAATGTGCTTGAGTTCAATAAAAGTTTATCATCTCCATTAAAACGGTGCCTATTGGAACTGATTTAATCTCGTTAGCGCAGAAAACCACATGAAAGGAATCAACTTCATGGACAAGATTGAGCACAGATACTTTTGGAGCATAAATTACATAAAAGCAACGGATAATCAGCTAGAACCACAGCGCCTGTCACCTGCATTATTCACATATTTATGCCAATGCACTTCGCTAGGGAAGGTGCTGGGCAGGAGCCATATCGCAGCGGGACTGAGCGCCTGCCAAGCACAGGAGTAATCGGCTGCTTAATGTCACAGCATCAACACTCTCCTAAAGAGTCCATGAATTGTGTTACATTTGAACAAACAAATGTCATGTGTAGGGGTGCTGGTCAAATGTCTACTGGCAGCAGGACAATGCGCTCGTAAATCTTGCCTATGTATCACCCTGCTCTCAGCATGGGGATGCTCTGCTTTTTGCAGGGGAAATGCCAGCTCCACCTGGCTGCTCTGGGACTCAGCTGAGCAGGAGGGATGCTGCTACAGGGCAGTGAGTTGCTCAGGGATGCCTTGGGACTGCAGCCCCAGCTTGGCCTCCTGGCAAGGGAGGCAGTGGAAATGGGTACTCCTGTAATTCCACACTCTCCTTTCAGTGACCCCATGCCCTGACAGACCATCCTTTTGCCATGATGATGGGGCAGAAGAAACAAGAAAGGGCAGAAATCATCTGGAAGAGATGCTACACTTCCCTTTTCCAAAGGAGCATCTTGCTGCAAGCAGCCATCCCATCCCATCCCATCCCATCCCATCCCATCCCATCCCATCCCATCCCATCCCATCCCATCCCATCCCATCCCATCCCAACCCATTTCACCCATACTGCCATGGCAACTCAGTCTTGCAGATGCCAGCCCCACAGGATAGATTGCTGTGCTGCTGCTGCTGCCTGCAGGGCTATGGTTTGCTGACAAGAGCTCTCTGGAGAACAGGAAATCTTCTGGTGTCTGGCCAACATCAACACCACGCACCTCTGTCTCCCAGTTCCCCCATTGTGCAGGCAGAGAGAAGCACTGAAGAGTTTACCTATGCTTCAGCATCTCACTCATTTGGGACTCACAAGTCCCAAATGCCCAACAAGATAAACCACGTCCTTAGCACCTTGAATGAAGGCACGGTTCTCTGTGCTCCCAAATCCCCCTTGCATGTGGATGGGATGTGCCCACAGCTGTGCAGATGCCTGAATCCTGACCTTATCATTGCTGCTGGCAGTGCTCACTTAAGTCCCAAAGACAAACATATCCTCTCTCTTGTCACAGCCAGTGCTGAGGCTGTGCTGCCCCAAAGTGAAGGGACAGGAGGGTATCAGTTGGCACATATCTGGAAGATGCAAATGAGGGAGACTATTTTATGTCACATCTAGAGCATGAGTGGGAATGTATACAACCTACTTCTGTAGAAAAACTGGAAAGAAAAGTTTCCAAGAACATCAAGTACTGGAAAATTCACAGCCTATGGGAAAGCCTTGGGAATGGTCTGTCTGTCAGGAAAATGTCCCGAGTCAGCAGGAGTACACCTGGTTTGGGTGTCTGCAGGTCTCGGTGAGGACCCTGGCCTTTGCTACATGCTCCAGGTTTGGAAAAACTTGTGGCTTCACCAAGCTGAGCTCATGGGAGTGTGATGGGGTACCCTGCAGACTTGGAGAGTAGGAGACATTTCCTTGAATACTGCCTGGAGAGAGAGAGAGTTTAGCTTCCTGAGCCCAGAAGGAATCCGTGGGGAACAGGATTCCACTGGCAGGACAAGAGTGAGTCGAGAGCTCCTGGCTCTGCACTCACCGCAGATACATTTGCAGTGGAGATCAGGGGTTTCTAACCACCACTTCCAGCTAGCTTACAGCAACAGCAAGAGCAAATACATGGACAGCTGAAGCTGTTGATTGGAGCCTTCAAAACCTCTGCTCCTGCAGGAGGCTCAGCTCAGCTCTTCTGCTCTATGGCCATGGACAAGCATTTGTACAGAGGACATGGGATGATTCTCATCCGAATGGGCCCACCATATCTAAGCGTGCCCATAGTCCTGCCAGCTTGCAAGGAAAATGATTCATTAGTGTGTGAGCATCCTTCCTGGTTACCATTCACCCACTGTGCCATATACTGGTGGTATCAATGTACGAAAACCCCACACCTCAGTGCAAATTACAAGTGGCCACTGATGTGGACCACAGTGGACCACAGCCAGTGGGAAGCTGCTTTGCCAAAAGGCATCACAGCTGTAGAGCTTGTGATGTCCCCAGAAAAGCCTTGTGACACAGAGCCCCGAGGTGCCATCCCACCTGGGAGACCTACACGCATCACTTCTGAAGGGAGCAAAAAATTGCAGGTCATTTGGTCACTGTAGCGATCCCTTATCCTCGGAAAGCTGTACACAAACAAGCCCGTTCTCATAAGTATCTCCCATGTTCAGAGAGGTCTGAAACAGGATTTACCAATTACTAAAAATCTCTCTGAACGCAGGAAAATTCAAAGAGGGCTTGAGCAAGATTTTCCCCCTTTCAGGTGACTGCCTGCGTACACCACTTCAGAGGGAATGAGCAAGCATGAAATTCAATTATACAGGCACCCACTCAAACATCTGAACCAGAACCGTTTCCCTTAATCTTTACATTGAGGAAGGGGTAAGACCACGAAGCCACTTTCAGCATGACAACTCTTTGTTTCATCTGCAGTCCTGTAAGATACACAGCTCACTTAACTGAAGAGCAGGGATTTTGAGCTGTGTGCTGCTAATGTTTTCTGTAAGCAACACAGACTAACAGCACTGCCCATCACTGTCAGCCCCCGCAGAGGAAAGCGATGGGGAGCAGCCATTGCTCAAGGGCTGGCCAAGGGAGGAGGCTGATGAGCGAGGCAGACACGGGGCAATGGGTGATTGGAGAACAGCTCTCACAGCCCTGTGCAGTCCTAGGGATGGACACAAGGTGAACAGCTCGTTTGTGAGGCTGATGAGCCACGTGTGCATCCAGAGGACAATTTGCCTTCCATCTTGTCTCCCAAACAAGCATCTTGCAGTTCACCTGATTTTAAGACTTGTTCCCTTCTGAGCTAAAATTTCAGCTGAGCAGCAAAACAGTATTGCTGTGTCACCCCATCCATATCATGGCATCATCATTCTGCCAAGGATTTGTGGTGCTGCAGTGTTTGAGACAGTGAAATGAGACTTTCTGGCAGTGCCAGCAGATGTAAGGTGGCCTGATGTGCTGAAGGCTTACACTGTGTTCCTCAATTTCTGCAAGGAGGCAAATGTAAAGTTTTCTGCTGAGTTATGATGGAGGTTAAGAAGCCATGAAGGATAGCAGATGTGTTTGAAGTTGCTCAAAATGGGTTTCCTGACAGGATTTAACAGGTCACAGCACCTGCAGCAGTGAAGCACTCCTGAAAAAACCTGATGTCTCAGGAGTGCATTGCCGTGATTAAATAATACTCAGATCTACCTCTGAAGGCAAGTCACTGGTCTTTGGCACCACATGGCACAGGGATTGATGGCCAGCTGTCCCATGATGTTCCCATCTCAACTGAATCTACCTGGGATAACTCCACATCAGTCGGAGGCACTAAAACCAGAGTAAAATGAGATTAAGTTTGGAGCTGAGTCCCCTTTGTCAGTATCTTCCAACCAGAGAAGTTTTGGTTTGGAAATCTTTTGCTCTTTGTAATGCCCCGAAGCCTCTTTGATGCCAAGTTTCATCTGTTTCCTGCTGAAGGCACTGCTAGAACACCATTCAGACCTGTCTCCATGAGTCAGTGCAGACACTCTGCAGCCCTCCTCACTGCCGGGCGCATCACCAGCCCTGCCTGGATGCTCCAGGACTGCAGTGTCTTAGAGTAGCAACCTGGTTGTCTTTCACATAAGACCATGTCTCAACAGAGATTTAGCAAACATCATAACCCTTCTTGCTGCAATCTGATGAGCAGGCTGCAGCTAAAGCACTGGGAGAAGGGAGCAAAATGAAGGACCAGAGATAGATTCTGAAGTGGAGGAGAGGTGTCAAGAGGGGAACACTTCTGCAGTGCTGCTCCGATGCTCCCTCCCTGTGACTGTCTAGCCTGTGCTCATTGTGCACCACGAGGAGCTCAGCTGGCTCACTGGAGGTCTTCTTTCTGATTAGCAGTGCTGTAATGACTAATTAAAGCCTTGAAAGGTGGAAAACCCCATACTTGCTAACTGCTGGCTGAAGACTGCTAACCTTACACTATGTGGCTGAGTCCCACGCATCACGCTGAGCCCATGAGATCAAGATACCATCTAGTCTGGTTTCTGAAGGGCAGAAGTACACTACAGCCAAGTCTTTCTGCAGAGAACTGGCTGTCCCTGGGAGCAGACAGTCCCACTGACCTGACTTCAAGCCCAAGAACCTTTTGGTGAGGGCCCAGTATGCGGAGAAGAAATATCTCCACGACGGATGCTTTTAAGATATTTTCCCAACCCAACAGTATTAAGTATTTGGAGCTGGGACTGCAGAGGCAGAGGAATTCAGTTGCTCCAGCTTTCTGAACAAGCTTTGTAGCACCAGAATTTTTTAGAAAGGGCAGTAAATGTGTTTCCTCTGTTTGCATTAAACACTGCGCAGATTGCTGTCACGAGGAATGAAAACAGGAGTTGGGTCAGTAAATGATAATGAGTCTCCATGTGCCTTTCAGGGGGTCAATGCCAGATCACAGAGCCCAGGCCCGTGCCAGGAATCCGGGGGAGGTTTCCTGGAAGAGCTCGGAGCAGGAGCAACCTCGACGCCGGCCCTGGCTCCTCCAGTGAGTCCCAACCGGGGGAGCTGCTGATCATCTGCAGATGCTCTGTGGGCACCGGTGCAGCCAGCACGCAGGGCCGAGTCCTGGGGCTGGGCAGATACTTCACTTCTTGCTGCAGAGTACTGTTTTTGCCAAAGCTGAAATTTTAATTAAAAACAAAAAAAATTGTGTCCTTTTCCCCTTGAACTTTTGGGAGGATTCCCATGGAAGAACACCAGGAGAATCCCCCAGAAGTAAACATTTCTCAGTTATTAAACTCAAGTAAATAAACAACCCCTGTCGTACTCCCATGTAAACAGGAACATTTTATTAAAAAGAAAAACGCTCTGTTTCTGTGAAAGGAAAAGCTAATCCCACACCACCTCTCTGCAGCCCCAAAGGCGCCCGGCCTTGGCTGCATGTGCCTCCTTGCTACAGCACTGCCACCACACCCATGGGACTCAGAGGTGTCAGCATCATCCCTGAACACAGGTTTTGTGGACCTTGGCTTCAGCTTCTGCAGCTGTGCTCCGAGCACTGGCTGGCCCAGCCCCAGCTGCTGGCACCACTGGGCCCTGCTCTGCAAGGAGAAATGTTCCTGTGGAAGAAGCATCCCGCAGCCTGGGGTGCCACTGGCACTCGTCACTGTTCCCTGCTGCTCGCCACGTGCCCCTGCTGTGCTGGAAGCATCTCCCTCTGCTGCCCCTGCTGTGTGCATGGGCCCTGACTCATCTCTCATGCACGTGGAGGGCTTGTGTCCCCACAGCTTGGGGTCAGGCACTGCTCATCCCCTGGTGAGAGGAGGAGATGAGCAGCCACAGCTTCGGCAGCGGAGCCAACATTCTTCTGGGTGACTGGCAGTGCTCAAGCACTTGGGGATTCAGAATAAAGAGTGCTCCTACCTAAAATCCATGCAAGGCTGCTAAGCAAAGAGGGCTCAACAGCTTTTTTCTGTGCACAAACCTTGCAGGAGAATTGCAGTTTCCGACAGCAAAGTGAGGTAGCACCATGCACGCAAGTGATTTTCACAGAATCAAAATGGTTTGAGTTGGAAGGGACCCTGAAGGTCATCCAGTGCAACACCCCTGCACTGAGCAGAGACACATGCAGCTCCATCAGGTGCTCAGAGCCTGGCCCAGCCTGACCTCGAATGTCTTCAAAGATGTGGCATCCACCACATCTCTGGGCAATGTGTGCCAGTGCCTCCGCACCCTTATCATGAAAAAACCTTCTTATTTATATCCAATCTAAATCTCCTCTCTTTTCATTTGAAACCATTTCCCCGTGTCCAATCACAACATAAAATGACATATTGTCCATCTTCTCTCATCAAGGTTGTTGAAATCCTGTAGTACCCAAAGCTCTGTCAACACAGGTTAAGCCACTCAGGCAGCCTGGGAGCACTGACTGCTTCCACCACCCCTTTCTTGCTCCTGGTGAGGACACAAGAGCTGCACATGTACTGCAGAGAAATCCTGGTCAGGCCTGTTGCTCACTTTGGTGTTTAACATTCCCACTGATTATCCAGTGCTGCCTCAGAAAAATGTACTTGGAAGCAATGCACTATTGTGTCTGGGGGGAGAGGTGGCTGCCTCCAGGGAGCTCTCCTTCTGCAGACCTTCCTTGCCAAGTCCCACTTCTGAGCACGCCTCTCCCTCCAGCCCCCAAAGCCATGGAGGCCGCAGCTCCCCAGGAAGCAAAGACAGGAATGTCTCCAACCTCCCGGTCCTCACAGGACTTTACAGGGCAGAGGACCATCTCACTGCCACCATGCAATCTGCATGGGCCTTGACCAGCCAACCTGGGAGTTTGGAGGCCATTCTTTGGGAGCTGGCTGCATTTCGACTGCAAATTTTTGTCATCTCAAAGCCATGATTCAGAAGCCAGATAGCCATCGCTGCTTTCCAAAGTCCTGGGCTTTGCTCCAGCCTGTGGGCACTGGCCCAGATGGGGAAGGACATGCACAAGTCAGCTTGCCTGCTATGATCATGGGTCAGAGCTTCAAAATCGACAAAGCATGGTGACTGCAAGGGTCAACAGTTCCATGGTGAGAAGATGACTCTAGCAACAGCCTCCTCATTAGCAGCACCACTGCTGTTCTGGGTCTCCACCACTGCATTCACCACCCTGGCCTAGCTCTTAAAAGAAGCCTTGCAAAATACAACAATTAGAATTTCATAATCACTGAGGTTGGAAAAGATGTCTATGGTCATCTAGTCCAACTGTCTTCCTACAACCAACACTTCTTAATAAACCATGTTCTTCAGTACAACATCTTAATGTTTCTAGAACAACTCTAGGGACCTCGACTCCACCACCTCCCTGAGCAGCCCGTTCCAAGAGGCTGGATCACTGCACTGAGGCCAGTGGGATGAAGTTCAACAAGACCAAGTGCCAGGTCTTGTCCTTTTGGCACAACAACCATAGATAACACTACAGACTTGGGCCAGATCAGCTGGAAGACTGTATGGAAGAAAAGGAGCTGGGGGTGTTGGTCGATGCTCAACTGAATATGAGCCAGCAGTGTGCCCAGGTGGCCAAGAAGCCCAATGGCATCCTGGCTTGTGTCAGCAATACAGCAGCCAGCAGAGCAGGAGGTGATTGTCCCCTGTACTCAGCACTGGTGAGGCTGCACCTGGAGTGCTGTGTTCAGTTCTGAGCCCCTCCTGCAAGAAAGACTTGGAGGCCCTGGAGCATGTCCAGAGAAGGGCAATGGAGCTGGAACACAAGTCTGATGGACAGCGGATGAGGAAACTGGGATGGGTCAGTCTGGAGAAGAGGAGGCTCAGGAGAGACCTCATGGCTCTCTACAGCTTCCTGACAGGAGGTTGTGGGGAGCTGAGGGTCAGCTTCTGCCCCCAGATAACGGTGACAGGACAAGAAGTGATGGCCTCAAGTTCTACCCAGGGATGTTCAGGTTAGATATCAGGAAAAACTTCCTCTTCATTTAATACACTTCTCTCTATATCTCCTCCTACTCACAGAAGATGGAAAAAGCTACCATGCTCACTTCTTATTTTCATCCTGGAATTCATATGTCTTACGAAAAACCATGGAAAACAGAGGCTCTGTGATTAACACAGACAGGTAACACTGATGATTCTCTGCTGTGAACCTCTTGTGGCTTAACCTTTGCCAAGCCCCAGCTCTGACTGCCAGGACGTCTGCTTCCAGGCGAAGGTTTTGCAAGCACTCAGCTTAAACAGGTCAGCTATTCCTCGCAACAGGATTTGGGAAAAATGTTGTTTTTCTCCATGATAAAAAGCCCCTCAAAGCCACTATGCAGAAGATGGAACCCTTTGGCTTCAGAGCGAGGGCTCACAACCAGGTACCTCTGGGAAAATTCGGCTTCATTTGATCAAATGATAGATCCTCAAAATTCAGAGTTTACACATCATGTCCTGTGGAAAAATAACATCTGCTCATGTAATCCCACTTTCTACGGGAATGCAGGAAAATGAAATTGCCCAGGCAATCAGGAAAGTTTGAGAATTTATTCATGAAATTTGAGAAAAATATTTTGGCACTGGAAAACACAGATTTGTCAAAATTTAAACCTACACGAACCTCCCAGCCTTTTTATTTTGCCTGTAAAAAATGTGAAAGGTATAAATTTGAAGATTTTGAAAGGACATTGGTATATACATCTGTGCCAAAGCTGTCCCGGTTTTCCTCCCACGGTGACACATTGTTTAAAGATCCAGGTTGCTGCATTTTATTTACGTGTTTTATTTATTTTTAAATGAAAAAGAAGCCAAAGCTAAAGCAAAACATCTCAGATTTTCTGAAACACCTTTTTTCTTCAGTTCTGACATGAGCATCATGAAAGTGCCCAGAGGTGGGAAGACAGGGGAGAAAAACTCTATGCTGGCTTTTTAATTGGAGCAAAAAAGAATTGTTCTAAAACGTCACAAGAGGACTTCCGCTGGGCAGCCCCCGGGCTCCTCACCCCCCTGCAGCCCTGGAGGTGCTTTGCAGCTCTCGGCTCTTTGATGAGAGCATTCATCTCTGTGTCCGCGGTGGCACTCAAATCACATTCTACATCCCTCAGCTCCCCATGCACGGGTTTGTGTGGGTCATGCTGTGAGCACATGGCAGGTGCTGGGCATGTCCCTGCCTCGCTCCTACCCAAAGAGACAAGGTCCTCTGGGGCTGTGCTGCTCCGGCTGTCTTGCACGTGTCCTGCGACAGCCCTGAGCCAGGCCTGCCTGCACTTGGGCTCTGCTTGCTCAGATGTACAGGAACAATGCAGGAGTCATGAGGAAACCTGGCTGAGCAGCCAAGTACAATAGGATGTGCTGGGGTTTGGGAGCATGCCCTCTCATACATGGTTTTACTGTTCTTTGGAGTGTTGGTGGGACACGTCTCAGCACTCATCATTTCCTCTGCCATGAAAATAGGTGCTGAGCATGCAAAGGAGGGCTAGGATAGAGTCCTGAGCCACTGGGACATGAGCAGATGTCATGAGAGAAAAGGTGTATGAGCCCAGTATGAGGCTGGGTGCTGGCCCCAGCTCTTCCCTCAGCCCAGTCCCTGCTCTCCTCCTGCTCTCCTTCATCTCCTGAGCCTCCAGCCCTTCTGCAAACACCCTTAGTCACCAGCACTCTGTGCCCTGCTCAGGCTCAGCAGACCCGCCCCTCCCCCCCCACGTGTCTGCCTCCATCCCCTGGGGGGATCCGTGGCTGCAGGCAGCCTGGAGCAGGTCCTTGGGATGCCACTGCCACTGCTGAGGCTTCTGTGCTCTCACCTCAGGGCTGTGGGGTGGGCTGGAGGAGCTGGCTGCTGTCCTCTGCTATGTGCCAGCAGTAACACTTGCACAGGAATTTCGAAACAAACCCAGCAAACGCAGGGGTCAGAAATGGCTCCTGGCATGCTTACAAATTATCACTGTGGCCCCAGTGCCTCTCATAAGGCAGAGGGAGTGGCTGGCACTTCTCCTGTTCCAAGTCCCCAGTGACTCCAGGTGGATCATCAGCCCCAGACACCAGATGGGCATCACCATATCCCTGCCTGGACACCAACTCTAAGGAACATATCTGCTGAGGGCAGGAACATGCTAGGAGGCGAACCATGGGCTGGCCTTAGGGCCTGGTGCCTGGAGCTGGAGGATGCCTCAGCTCTCCATGGATGCTGAAGAGGTACTAGAGCCCACAGGTCCAATTGTGTGAGCCACAAGCAACCCCTCCAAGCAGTCTATGCTGCCCTGGAACCCCCTTCACCTGAGCTGCCCCAAGGAAGGTGGTGGCTGGTTGCATGGGCATCGTGTATCCCTGTCTTTTTGAGGGGATAGAAGTGGGAAATACCCCAAGCTCTCTGCACCACTGTGGGGCGGACACCATGGCACAGGATCAGGATTCCCTACTGGACCAGGTTGGAGCTGCAGGAAGAGTATTTGGTGTCTGACTGCAAAAAGCTGGGCTTGCTTACTCCAGCCAGGTCTGCGAGCAGGCATGAGGAGGCTGGTTCACCACAAGCCTGTCCTGCACAACCCCAAGCGCCCATGCTCACCGCCATCCCACTTCTGTCTGGAGCACGCAGGGCTGGTGCTGGTGGAGAAACACAGGCATTCTCCAGGGAGCACATCTGACATGCGTGACCCAGAGCAGAGCACAGAGTTGGAGGCAGTTTCATCATTTGTTTCCACCATGCTCCCTGCTCTGCTTAAGCCAGTTTTTACATTAAACACACGTGAGGTGATAACTGCCAGCAGCTGTTTGTGCTTGCCATGATAATTCCCCAGCCTGCTGCTCTGAGCACGTCGCCTTTTTCCTTGCATCCCTTCTGGTTTAGCTCCTCTCCCAGGCTGCTTCCTAGCTCTTCCTCCCATTTGACAGCATGTTTTTGCACTCTCTTCAGCTGCTCACGTTGTCTCCATGCTACGCTTCCAAGGACACTTTCCGCTCCACCCCACGCAGCCCATCGCCCATGTTACCTCTCAGTACCTTCCTCTCAGTACCTCAGAGCATCTCATCAGTTTCTCTAGATCCACCACAGCAGGTTCCCAGCCAAACATCAAAGACAAGAAGCAGTAGGCATGGCACATTCATAGCTCACAACATCTCCATCTGCACTGCTTAAACAGAAAAAAAACCCAACCAAACAAAAACATAGCCTATTCTTAATCTTAATTGTTAACTGGCAGGGCTGGAATTCTCCAGGACCAATGTCTACACTCTCTCCATCCCAAAAGGGGCTGGGAAGGGTGGCAGGGCTGGTGGCAGGACTGCAGCTGGGTGCAGTCTGGGCAATGGCTGTTGAGCCCCATGCTGCCTGCCCAAGGCCATGTCCCAAGCCTGGTCCCACTGGGATGCAGCCAGCATGGCTCAGACCCAGCCAGGAATGTACAGGAGCAGCAAAATGAAGCAAAGACCTCCAAATGCTGTGATTCCATACCCTGCCTATAGGGAAGCACCTATCTCACTCTGAAGGGGTGAGATATGACCTGTAGCAGAAAGAATGGTCAGCATCAGGTGGCATATGGTCCCCTAAGTCCTTATGGGGGATGACTGAAGCCCCCACCAAACCACCTACCATTTAGGAGCCTGCAGATGGAAATTTCCTGCCTCAACCCCTTTGCTGCACCAGCCTGCGGTGCTCCAGAGAAACAACAGCAGCAGCTCAGCACAGCCTGAACCTTCAGGAAACAGCCTTGTCCACAAGCTTAGTAGCAAACCCTGGCTGCCTTGTTCCCATCCTGGTCCAAATTCTCACAGCGTGGGTGGGTGGGAAGCTCCCTGAATTGCTTCCCCACTTGCTGAAATTCACTGCAGAAATGGGCTGAAATTCAGAGCTGATCACATTTTCCCCCGTGCCTGTCAAAGCCCAACCGGGAAGCCCAGTAACCGGCATATAAAGCTACTACTGATAGCAGCACACTTGTTCCAGACAAAAGATCAGGAGACGTATGTCATAAAAAGGCAGAGATGTCTTCCAGATGTTTTTGTGCGTTGGGTCTGCACAGATGTTTTCGATGTCTGCCCATAAATGTAAGAAATGTAAAACATTTGTGTCCCACAGATGTAGAGATTAAATTATGCAAGAGATGTGATAAATCTCTGGGTAATGCGAGAAGACCATGAACTATTCACATTCATTGTTTTTAGTAGAATCGGCCCCATTTTCCAGAATGCAGCTGCAAAGGAGACTTTTATTGTTATTAAATGTGACTAAACATGACGTAGATGTTGAAAAGCAGCACGCATGGAGCTGTGTGAAACCATATATTGCACACAGCCTGGCAGGGCCCTTGGCTGAGGTGGGACACGTCAGTGGGGTCAGCAGCCCCCGGCCAAGCCCGGCTCCCCTGGGTGGGCACATGGAGCATCTCCTGCCTCCACAACGGGGAGTACTGAGGACCCAGAAACAGCCTTGAAGGCAGACAGGAGCAAGAAGTCTGGCAGCACACCCCGGGCAGGACAGATGTCTCCCTTCAGCTCAAGCAGGTCTTTGTACTGGAGTGCTCATCCACCTCCATAACAGCTGCAGACCTTTTGGTTCCACCGGTGCAGAGCTGAGCTGAGCCGTTCCCCAACCCCAGCGTGCGGAGCCTCCGACTCCTGTCGCTAGGAAGACCTCAGTGCTTCCCCATGCCAGCGTGCTAAATCCTTGCTTGCATCAAGGAGACATGGCATTTTCTTGGGAATCCTCCCTGCTAAGAATATCCTCTATTTACATACTCGCCAACGTGGGGGCGGATGGGAAGCAGGGCAGCGAACTGAATGTACTTGGAAGATGTCTGTGTTGGTTACTGTAGAGCTCTGCAGCTGACTGGGTCTGTTTGCAACAACCACGTGTGATGATGGCATTCATGACAGCCCCCTGGGCCGGTTCTGCCGCAGCACCCATCACCCATTGGCATTTGCTGCTCAGGAAGCCTTGTAGAGGGGTGCGTGTGTGTGTGAGGGCTCCCGGTTCCCCTGCAACATCCAAAACCCCACGCCTGAGCAATGCAAACACTGGTGCCCCGGCAGGGGCAGACCTTGGCATGGCACAGCTCCCTAGAGAGCAGCATCACCTCAGTGCCCCCTGTGCTCATTCTGATGACAGTTAGGGGGCATGTCCGAGTGAGATTCATCTTGAGGCCCTGACAGGTCAGATGGATCTGTCTGGGGATGAATCTCTTTCTTTCTCAACCACAGAGTAACTGAGACCTGCACCCAACTGCCCAGTGAATTACTGGTTCTGTGTTTTGGCCTCATCCATCTGTTGCTAAGGAGAGAGGATGGCTCCTGTACACCTAATGGAGAACAGGCTGGTAATTAAAGCCCTGAGCAGATCCTGTTTGCCCAGAACAAAAGGTCAGGCAAAACCTTGGCAAGATGAGGTTTTCCAGCTCCTCTGCAGAGGGCTGGGGCATGGACATGTCTACACCCCGTCAAATGAATCATGCACTGGAGAGGCTCATTTCTCTCTGATGGGGATGGCTATCTCTGGGATGTTTAAAGACCGAAGCTGAAGGAGAAGACAGAAATTAATTTCCCTCAGGCTGAGAGTCAAGAAAGCGAGGACAGCTTTCAATAGGAGAGGAACAAAGAGCCTGAAAGAGAGCATGCAACTGCTGTACAGCTCTGTATCCCCAGCACCAGTGTGCTCTCTGCACTGGGGACCAATTACATGTGTTGTACATCAGACACTGTGCATCTCTGCTGTGAGATGTGCACTTCTCTGTGCACTTCCCAGCCTCAATCTACTGACTGAGAGGTTATCTGGACTTCAGTGTTTATCAGTTCCAGTGATTTTCCTTCCTGAATGTAATTGCTTTTTGAAGTCAGTTATGCTTTTGGCCTTACACTATCCCCTGGTAATGAGTTTCACGATGAATTATGAGTTGTGTGAAAAAGTACTTCCTTTTGTTTGTTTTAAATCTGCTACCTGACAATTTCATGGAGGGCCTCCTCGTTCCTGAGCAGAAAGAAGCAGTGACAGATTGTCCCCTAAGCACCTTCTCCAGACTGCTGTGCACCTCCCCTATCACCCTCCTCCCACCCAAGAGAAAGAGCCCTTGTCCCCTTCGTGATTCCTATGGGCAGCATTGCATTCCTGGTGCTCATGCTGGCTGCCTTGTTCTGGTTTTCTGAACCAAGAAATAGGAAAAGAAAGAGAAGACAGAAATAGATAAACTGGACAGCTTGGAGTTGCTGTGGACTCACCACAGCAGAGCTACATCTCTTGTTTAGTTCCCATTTCCAACCTTAATCATTCCCAACATCACATTCCCTTTCTTGCCCCCCACTGAGCTGATGTTTTCCATGACCTAGCCCAAGAACCCCAGATTTCTTTCCCTGGTGGTAATTGCTAGCTCAGAGCCCAGTGCTCAATTAGCAGGGAGTCAAACCACTGCATATTTTTCATTCTGTTCCAGTTTGGGCTCGGATGTGACAGAAGATTTTCCAGTTCGAGTCCAGGCTAATAGCAGTTCATTAACTGTTTGCATGTCACAACGGGGTCACACGAGGTGCCCACAGCACCTGGCCTCAACCCAGGGTGGGCACAGCCTCTACCACTCGTGCCCTCTTTGGCACCTCTCTGGCACAGCACAGCACAGCTTTTCTCAGGTCCCCCCAGCTCTGCAGGGCCATGGCTGGTGCCAGCACGGTGACAGCCAGATGGGAGAGAGGAGCTGAGGTGCCATGGGCACACGGTGAGTCACAGCCAGGAACACCTCATCTTCCTGATGAGTCCCACTGCTTCCATGCTCAGCCCCACTCAGCCTTTTCATTTCAGTGTGGATCTCTGTGCTGACCTCCCTCCACATTGGAAACCAGTTATTCCCATCTTTTTTTCCCCATCTTTGAACTCGATAGACATTTAAAAGAGGGCTGCCTGCTTCTAGGAGGATACCAGCATGCTGACAAAGCATGACAGCCCATCCCCACTGCCACATGGACTGTCTGTGCCACCTTTACACACATGCCCACTGATTCATACTATATAATAACCCTCAGCATCAGCTGCCTTCAGTCTTTTCCTATGCAGACCAGAGCCATGACCTTCTCACTTGCTGATTAGCTTCCTAACATTTATGCTCTGAGAAATGTTTTATTAGTGGCTTTTAGCAAGTTTTTCCTAAAAACATTTTTGGCCTGTTCTTATTATGGATGTCACATCCAGCGGACGTACTTTACACTTCATTCTATTTTCCTTCTTTGGAAATTATTTCAATTTTGATGAATATCTCTTTTCTTCTTACAGCCTCTTTCCCTACCAAGGGATGACAGGTCTGTTTTTTTCTTTCTGGATATTTGAGCACATTCTAGATTGGTTGTATATATTTATTCTGAGCCTCTAATACTTTGTCTTTAAACAGCTTTTATGCCTCCTGTAAATATTTTACCCATTTAGCGTTTCTTTTGAATTCCTTTTTAACAACTTTTGTATTTTTATCTCGTTCCCATTCTTAAAATTAAACTTTGAGGTGGACTCCGTTGTTTCTTTTACTTTTCTTCCCTCTCACAGTCCTCGAAGGAGTCGGCTGTTTGCAGGACACTCGCTTTGATTTGAGCCCAATGAGGTCACAGAGCCTACAGCTCCATCATCGCCAGAGCTGGAGCCTGGGCGTCCCTGCTGAGCTCCTCTGACCCCAAGCACTGTGTGGGAGAGCTGAGGAAATTCCCCATCTCCGAAATGCCCTGGCTTGGACTGCCTTACGTCTTGCTGGAGCCGAGCCCCGGTGGCTTCCCCCCCGTCAGGGATGATGGCCACACAACCCAAGAAGAGCACAGCTGCAGGCCTGGTGTCCCCACGGATGCCAGCAGCCCGAGAGGCAGCAGCACAGCTCATTCCCAGAGCCGGATAAGGCCGACCTTAGAATAGATACCACGGGGGATCCCAGAGAGACGAAAGAACTGTATCCACCCCCTCATTCATCTTGTTCTGCTCTGAGAGATGCCGGGCTGCCAAATCATAGAGCTGGCTCCATGGCAATGCAGAGCGTGGGGACCCTTACCTGGTGAGGGACACAACTGTGCAGCTTTCTGCTGCTACCTGCCCCTCACACTGACTGCAGCTCAGTCCAGCCGTGGCCAGAGGTCCTGCTGCCCACCTGTGCACACACCTGGTGGGGACAGGACCGGGGCATGGCCAGAGATGCTGCTAGGATGCTCCTGTTTGGAAGCACCCCTTGCCCGTGCTCATCCCTAAACTGCCTGGGACAGCCCTGCCCATGCCAGAGCTGTGCTGAGAGATGCATACGGAGACAAGACGAGTGCCTACAGCTCAACACTCAAATCCTGTTGTCTGAACAGCGTACAGACTCTCAGGTGATCAGAGCAGTGACAGGGATCTCTGGTGCCTCCAATCCTGCAGGCTGAGCTGGGGAGTTGGACTGCTGCTCAGCACACAGGGCACAGGCTGATGAAAGCCAGGGTGTCCTGCTCTTACTGCTGCTGGAGAGCAACATCACGCTGTGAGCTCTAACCTAGAGAAAAGCAAACTTCAGGGCTTTCCAGCTCTGAATTATGGACGAAGCTTTTGGAAGAGGTCCTAGATCTAACCCCCTTGGCACACGGACTGGAAAGTCTCAGCTACAAGAGCTCCATCTCCCTTGAGCACCCCATCCGCAGAGGTGCATTTCCAATTCAGGCATCATTGTGCACAACTCCCCCCGCTGCTCACTGCCCACCCATCTGGGGCAGCTCCTGGCCCCACTCCCTGCCCATACAGCCTCAGGGGCACCTACTGCCTTGAGAGTGAGGAAGCCAGCTGGGCATCCTGCTCTTCCGATGTGGATAAGTTGTGCCTTCCTGAAACGGTTCCCATTTCCCTGCAATTTCAAGCTTAGGTGAAATTCCTCCCCCTTTATCTCTGGCTGGGTGGTCTTTGGGTTTGGGTTTTGGTTGTGCTTTTCCTCCTAGGACTCTTAAGGGATGAAATTGGTGCCTTAGTGTTGAAGACCAGGATGCCATGGAAGTTTCAAAGTGCACCTGGCTGGAAACTATTTCACCTTTATCAATATTAATTGTAATCAGCAATATGAAAAAAAGAGAAATAATATCTCTAAATGAAATATTAGCAGGCACATCTCAGCCTATTCTCTGCTCTGATACATTCTTGTATTTCGCTCTTGTATGCAGAAGGCAAAGTGTGCTGTTTATGGTTTTACTGTTGCATCCAAGTACTTTATATACTTATTTTTCATAACAAAATTACTTTGTCCATAAATCAGGCTGAACTCAGAGGCAGCTCTGAACCATTACCTCAGCCTCCTGCTGTAGCTCAGCTGTTCATAAACTGTGTGCCCGGCTTCAACATCCAGTGCGGGTTGTTGTAATTAGGAATAAAATATTTGGGAAACACAGTTTGCATCACGGCTCTTTAAGTAAGTATTTGGCTTCCTGGAAATGATGACTCATGGCGTGGATGTGCAGAAATGTACCAATAACATAACCTTTCGATCCTCTAATGCCAGACAGATCAGTACAAAGCTGGGTTTCGTGCTGCCCGGATGAATGGTGCAACAAGCCGTATATATAGCATCGCTTTGGACTCACTCTTTCTTGCACTGTGTGGGAAAGACAAAAAAGGGGCAGACTGTGACACTGAGGTCAGCCGGCTCCCAGGGCCATGCTCTATCAGTTCATCGCTGATCAGCTCCTTCCTCTGCCACCCGGATGGCTTAGTAAGCAATGGTTTCTGGGGTGAGCCCCATGTCCTGGCACATTCTGCAGGGTCTTTGCAGCTCGCAGCAGGTACGATGCATAAAGAGCTTTGCAAAGAAATATCCCAAGCGTCTGGTCCCTGGCAGGGCGAGGTAGCAGCACTGTTATTGCTCAGAAAATGTATACAAAATTGTCATGAAAGAAGCCTCATTTGTCCCCTAACACAGCCCACTAGCAAGCAGGAAGGTGATTTTCCAAACGGGTGCAGTTGATGTGCAGCAGCCAAAAGAGGCAGATGTGGAGCTCTGCCAGAGGGGGACCTGCCCAAACCTACCCTGAAAGTCTGGACCCTGCTTAGAAGCTGGATGCAAAATGGATGTGGAAGGCTCAGCCCTGCTGGAATAAAGCATCTTGTCACTTCTGTGATGGCTTTTCTTTCTGACCCTTTTGCTCTTTGAAAAATGCTTCAGTTTTCCCAGACTGTGACAAGGTAAAAATAGGACTAAGAGCAGCCTTCAAAACAGCACTTTGCACCTCTGTCATTTGGTGCAGTACCCAGCAGAGATGTTCTGCAGAACGGACGTGGATTGGGGATCACCTTGGCATGAAATCCTGCTGCTGTCATAGGGTCATGGTCTGCCCTGGCAAGTAAAGCACAGTGGGACACAGCACAGACTGTACACACTTTAAGTACCACAAAGCCATGGGAAAAAGGAGCTCCTGGGATCCCTGGGCTCCTGCACACTTTGTCCCTGGCTCACTCTACATAGCTCCGGCCCCCAGGCAAAGCCCACCCATGTATCCACCCCAGCTGCATCACCTTAAAAAACCCCAAACCAACAGAGATGAAAAGATAAAGGACTGGGCACAGATGAGCCCAAAGGAAAGATGCTACAAGCAGCACCATCACATCTCAGTTTTTAGGACTCTGTGGCTCCATCACCAAATGCAGAAAGTCTCCTCACACTCTCTCTGCAGATCTTCAGTTCAAAGAGTGACCACTGCCTCCACATAGGTGGCACCAAGAGCAGAGCTGCTTAGTGCACCTGGCTCAAACTCCATGCTGAAGGACAAGCCAAAGCCCCAGCAGCATATCATCCCCTTCCTTTTGCTTGCACCGCACAACGGGGGTGCTGCCCCCGCCATGCCTTGCTCCTTGTGCTCCATGGCAGGTGTGGGGTGCAGCTGGCCCACAGCACGTGCTGCAGCTGGCTCACACAGCTGCAGGGATCTGGCAAGCAGCTGTCTGCTTCTGCACTTGCAAGCATGGGCAGCTGAGCACAGATGTCCCTTTGCCCGTGCAGGTCCTCATCATTTCTCTGCTCAGCACTGGGAGCCTGCCCACATCTTGCTGCCCATGGCAAGGACCACAGCACACCCCTAGAGCACAGCCTGGCATCCAGGGTGCAAACCTGGGCTCTGTCAGCCCCCGTTCTGCCCCAAACACAGCGACTCCAGGCTCCCTGTGCTCACCATCAGCCCCTGCTCAGGAGGGCAGGGATCTGCCAGCCTTCCTCCTGCTCAGCCCAGCCCATCCCTCCCAGCAGGCAGGCAGCCAGAGCACCATCACCTCCAGGAGGCAGTTTTACTGGCTGACACTATAAATGTACTGTGCTCTCATGGATTTGATGCTGTTTTTATGAACTTGGAGCTCAGTGCGGCTGTTTAGTTTGAGATGAGCGAGGAATGTATTAATAGTTGGGTAAAGCGCACTCCGAGCTTCTAATCTGACCGAGCTGTTTGCTTTAGGGAAAAAACACTTCACTTTTTCCATTCATTACTATTCTTTGTTAGTGGCTGCAGCACCCGCCCCCAGCACACCGGAGCCCACATTAACCCCTTTCCTGCTGCACCCCAGCCACTGCGGTGCCACTCAGGGGTCCCCCCACCCCGAGCTGTGCTGCCAGCCCTGGGCACCAGCCCTGCTTGTGGTGCTGGGGCAGCAGCAGCACGGACTGGGCCACTCGTTGCTTTGTATGTGGAGGGCCTCACTTGCCAGGGCCACCCATACCCGGTCCCACCAGGAGCAGAGCATGGAGCAGGTCCCCAGATGGCCACTCGCTGTGTGCCGGGGCCTTGCTCTGCCTCTGCCCGCTCCCACTGGAACACAGTGACTGATTTACGTTCAGATGAGGACTGCAGTGGTGTCCTGCTAAGCCTCTCATCCAGCGTGAACTTTCCATAAGCAAGGCTCTATTTTTAACTATGCCAGGCCTAAGAGAGGGGTTGTCTCGTGGGGGCGAGGAAGTGGCTGTGCCCAGCTGTGGATGTGACCTCAGGGAGCATTCAGTGGGGCACAAGGCCTCACTGGGAGGACCAGTCCCATCCGAGCGCTGCCGTGCCTCCTGAGCACCTGCACCTCACCATGGCAAAGGGCCCTTCCAGCATGTGGAAATGATGGCTGTCCCCATCCCACTGCCCCTGCTGTGCCTGGGCTGACCCTCATGCTGTAAGCTCGGCAGCACTTCCTGGTCATACTGTCTGTTATGGTGATTTTAAGGGGAGCGCAGAGGTCTGCAGTGCCGGGTGGCAGGCTGTAAATCCCTGAAGAGGGACAGCGCAGCCCACACACCTCTGAATGCCACGTGGCCAGCCCATCCAGGCTCTGCCCTTGAACAGAAAGGCCAGCATCCAGCCAGGAGGGCAGCAAGGGACAGGCTGGTCCCCTCCCCAGGGCGGCACAAGGCGCTGGGTGCTGCTGGGGCTCAGCAGGGACTTGTGCCCCACTCCTTTCTGCTCCTACTCAGACTGCCCACCAGGCACGTCCCTCTGCAGCAAATATGGATTTTCCATTCTCTCTGGGTTTTCACACAGCCTGTTCCCAAGCACCGTGTCCCAAGCAATTTTAAATTACTCCAGCAATAGAGCACTTGCTCTGTCCCCTGGGGAGCCATTCTGCTCCCATAGATCTTGCTGCACAGAATACAGGATTTTGCTGCTGTCCAGCCTGCACTTCCCTCCAGTTAAACTCACTGTGGGGCTCTGAGCTGCAGTGCCAACAGATGGTTACAACTTCTCCAGCTTTAAGTGTTCACCTGTTTGCAGCAATCAGGACTGATTCCTCCAGGTTCCTACAGACCCAGGCCAAGTTCTGCCCTCCTCAGCTGGGAGCTAAACCATGTGGCTTGGTCAGGACATGCTGGCCCCACCTTCCCAACATGACTTGAATAGTGATGCATTCAGAGCCGTACAGATTTGCTCCCCCAGTCACACATACACACATCTGCCCATATCCAGCTCCGGACTGTGTGTTTCTCACAGCAAAATATATCTTGTTTTATCGGTGGGACAGAGAGAAAATTAAGAGGTACTGTTGATTGTAGCACAACAGCATCTGGAACACACACGTGGTGGTGCACACATTGACTCAAGACTTCCCCTGACTCTCACAGTGAGGAATTGTGAATCAGAGCACTCATAAATCCAACAGCAAGAAGCTGAGCACGAGAACACCGAATTTCCACCCTTCAGGAAATGTCAACACTGAGAATTTTCTTCTGATTTTCATTAAGTCAATTTGTGAAAGTACTGACAACCACTGGGTCAAAACTTGAAAAACTAACTTCCATATTGTCAGATTACTGCATCAAAGGTAGCCATACGATATATAGTATCTAATTATATGCCTTGAGAATCAAAATAAAATCAAATGTAATAATAAAACAAATTTACCTAACAAAACAGATTTATTTGCACTGAAGTGCTTCTAACATCTCAGTTCTGTGGATAAAGCATGAAAACATCGCTGATACTTTTCACTATTTTTCTTATAACAACCTTCATGGAAATCAGGCCTTTCCTACATGTCCAAGTGACATCCAAGGGAAAACGCCTCAACCCAAAATTTCACACCAAGCACACAGCACTCCTCAATGGCCACGTGGGCCCAAAGCACAAACCCTGCACTGCCAGTCCTCATAGACACCTTCTGGAAAGGCTGACCAGCGAGGGAGAGAAATATACTTTGAGGGTGGGAGGAAATAGTGTGATACTGACAATCTCAGCTCCAGTTCCCTGTACATATATTCTCTCACTGAGTTTCTCCTGACACATGGCCTCTAACCTGGGAAAAATCTGGCTTCACACCTTCAAAGGACTGCTTAAGATCATCTCTTTAAATGAAATGCCATGAAGTCTTCACCTCACTGATGCCATGGACAAAATTCTAATCAGATTCAGCAAGACCCCAGCCCACCTGTGGTCACTGAGGCACAAAGGTTACAGCTCCTTCTGCTCATGCTCACCCAGCCTGGGACAGTGGGCATGTCTGGATTGGGATGGGGATAGTGCCCTTGGATCAGGGCACATGGCACATGTGTTCACAGCTCTGTGTCTCTGTGGTGAGCAACACACTGGTATCACCACCACAATGAGCTGCTTTCCACCCTCCCAAAACAGCACGAATGGCCCTCTGGCACCCTCCACAGACTTATCACTGTTCCCAGGTTCTCCAGCACCACAGAACTCCAAAGGACTCCCTGCCCCATAGGATCATTTGGGGAAGGAGGAGAGACCTTCTGTTCACAACCCTATCGTGAGTTTTGAGGTGAAACTGGTGGAAACCACAAAGAGGGGGAAGTTCAGTGCCCACAGCCACCACTCACATCAAAGTGCCTCTTCTGCAGGGTTTATCTCACTCCATTTGAGCCTCGGCCCTAACCCCAATATTTCCCCACTCCTCTCAGTTTCCCTCATGGTGCTGCTGCCTGTGACCCCATCTGAGCAACACTACTGAAATTAACAGCTGGTAGTGCAATCAGTTGGTGCCTATGCTACAGCAGGGATGGGTGAGCAGAGCACACAGCTGCAGTGTGTCGGGGGACTTCCAGGTTCTCCCCCGAGCTAGCAATTGGAAAAAACATGATGTGGGGGTCCTCATTATGCAAATGAGAAAAAACACCCTTTGATCTGAGTGAAATGAAGTTTGTCTGGTTTCATTTTGTGTTACAGAGACCTATGTGCACATGATGACTGAGATGGATGGTCTCTGTAACAGACATGCATGGGGCTCCCCAGGAGCCCTCTCAGGTAGCCTGTCAGGTGGGTGACCATCATCTGTTGGGGGATCTCTATGCTGCCTACACTACCAGCACAGTGGAGCTGCCTCTTCTGGGGCTAAGGAAAGGCTCAGGTGACTGTATCTGGTGCTGCCAGGAGCTGAGCACCTCCTGCAGCAATACCGCAAGTGCAGCCTTCCTCCTTTCCCATCTGCTCTCCCTAGCTGCCAATTGATGTAAGCAGGATCGAACCCCCCCACCTCTCTTGGCTGATAAGCACTGAGTTGCAGGACTCATGATTACCCTGTGCTGGGTCACCCTGCTTCCAGAGGAGAGCCAGGGCAGGCGCAGGGCTGTCCCCACTCATGACAAAGCCGTGGCAGCTCCTGAGAAAGCAGCCCTATGGCGAGAGCCGGGCTGGGACAGGAGGAACACGGCCACAACCCGGCAGAGTCCCAGGATGGGAAGACCGAGTACGGACCGCGCTGCTCAGCAAGGGATGCACTTCCTAGGCTGACTCTAGGGGTCATCCGCCTTCAGCTTTTACGTGCAGAGCTTGCCAACTTCCTTATTCCAGCCCTCCAAAGGCAGCTGTCCCCAAGGGCCACCAAGAGACCCAGACAGCCTGCACATAAACAAACACGGCGTTGTGCTGAAGGATCCGAGCCCGACTGCAGCTCTCCCAGGCAGGGAGCACTTCGTAGCACAGTGCTGGGATGCGGGCTGGCAGGCATGGCTGGGGGGCACCCACCAGCACTCCTAACAGACACCAGGCCTGCAGGGCACCGGGCTGCCCATGGGGATGGAGGCCCAGCCTGGCTGCATGGAAAGGGGGTGGACAGTGCTGCTGTGCCTTCCCCACACCAGCTGCAAATGGGCTTCAGTGCTCACAACAGCTTCAGGGCAGGGATGCTTCCTCGATCTGCAAGTGCTAAGTGAATAATGAATATCAACAATGAATTAATTGGCAGCTCCTCACTGTGTGGCAACCAATTACAAACACCTCCAGGCAGTGGATGAAGTTGTTGTACAGCATGGTGAGACAAAGCTTTGGCCTAGTGGTGCAGCCCATGAGCTAAAAAGACCTAGAAAGGAATGATGGAGATCCTCCTAGTAATGTGCTCTTCTGATACACCTGGTGTGGAGCTCACACAAGACACCTCACGGACTGAACCTGTGGCTGCTTCCAGTGAGGTCTGCCCAGCAGCAATGAGCACAAGGGTGACACAGCACCCTGCCCCTGCCTGCACAACTGCACAGCCAGAGGCAGACTAAAGAGCTCCTGGCTGCCTGAAACAACGTGCGTCAGCAGTATTATGTCAGGCTCTTTAGCTAAATGGAAATGGTCCCATGGGATGTTTAGATTATGCTGTACTCTAATTTTGTGGCTGAAAAGCCTCTCAACCAATTTTGTAGGAGATTCATCCTTGGTGTGTGGCACAATGGGCATCCAATGTGAAAGTGAATCTGGGATGCAAGAATGGTGCCGAGCCCCTGCCATGCTGGGCAGGAATAGAAAGGCTGGAATGGGGATGGCAGTGACCACAGTACTCAGAGGTACTAATGCAGTGAGGATTCAGACGTAGGAACAATTTTGTTTCCTGTACCCATCACACCACAGTGCGTTGGTTCAGCAAAGGCAGCAAAGAGCAGGAGAAGCAGAGGTAACTCAGGCAGATGGAAAATCCTGAGAGATGGGGAAGCCCTTCCAATGAAGCCAGATACAGGGCAACCCTGAACCAGCCCACTCTGCATCTGCACCAGCCTTGTTGCAAGGGGTGGCTCTTTGCTGCCTGCTGCCAGCACACACCGGAGTTCCCTGGAAATCCCAAAAAGGAGGTAGGGAAAAGTGTCAGGGTGCCCATGCGAGCTTTTGCAGGAGTTGAGAGCAGAGTGAGGTCAGCAGGATGGCTCCTGTAGGACATGGTGACTGTCACTGTCTGACTGTCCCAGGAGAGCACATGGAGACAAGTTGAAGGTCGAAAAGGTAGTTTGAAGGATAGCACCAGGGCCAATTGAAGTAACTTGGTTTGATTTTTTTTTATTTTTATTTTAATTTTTTTGCATCTTGTTTTTATGAGGTATACTGGAATAATAAAATCAGTAGGATATAAAAACAAAAAGTCAAAACAAAAAATCAGAGTGTTTCACCAGCCAATGTAAAAGCCAAACATCTTGGCATAAGCAGAATGTCTCTTTCAGTGGTTTTTCTAAACAAATTTAGTTCCTATGGAAAGTTTCCATTGAGATGAATTGGCAGAAAATTGTGCCCAGCTCTGCTGGCAGGGTATGGGCTGTCTCTGTGGCCATGCACATCCCTATGCGTGGAAGGATGGTACAGAGCCCACCTTCCAGCACATGTTGACACTGCATGCCTTCTCCAAATTCATCACCCCATGTGCCCCGTGTGGAGTGGAACTTGAGCTCCACACCCAGCTCTCTACCTGCTGCATGGGTGAGAAAACACTGAGCCATAAACTACTTCAACTGGATCACTTTGAACTGGACTGGCATCTTCTGGAGGCTGTTCATCTCCCAGGGCCCTGCCCTGGTGGGGGATCCCTGCTGTAGTTTAGGGCATGGAAATGAGTGTGTAGCTCACCCACTGCCAGCTGAGTGCTTCCAGCTCCCTGCTATGCAACTCCATCCAGCACAGCTGTGGGGTTAGCCAGTGAGGAGCATTGCTTTGATGTTCCCATGAGGTGACAAAGTCTGTTCTGCCCATCCTACAACTGCCTGGCACCTCTGGGCAAGAGAATAGTCCTCACAAAGCACCACAGCTTCCATTTCCAACCCACCACAACGCCAGTGGCAAAGCTTGGCAGAAGGCAGAGCTGCACGTGGCACTTTTGTGTCCTTCCGCTGGTTCCTGCTGTCTCTGTGCTGTCCCAGCAGGTCAGAAAGGCCTGCTGTGGGGCCGTGTCTCCCCTGGAAGGATCACGGCAGGGCTGGGGCTGCTTGCTGCAGACATCATTCAGTCCCTGCACACCGCCACTCTGCTCCATCCCTCACACGCAGAGCGTAGTGGGAGCCGGGCCCGGAGAGCCTCCTCATTCCAACAAAACCTCTAAAAGCATCAGAAAATGTTCTCATCCCACACCAGGAGAGACCCAAAACCTCGATTGATTTCCATGAAAAACCAAAGACCCTCCCTGATGGACTGCCGTGGTGGCAGACATGCTGGGCGTGGGAAGGAGGGCCAAGGCCAGCTCAGCACGGCAGCGGGGGTTGGCTGGGGGCCCCCGGCCCAGTGGAGCGCTCCCATCGCCGGGACAGGGCTCTGTACGGCCTGTTCTGCCACAACTTTCCACAGCATAAATAAAGGAATAATCACTTGAACTTGAGCCCAAGTCAGTACCTTAACGAGCAGACTGCAATCCAACTTTCCCTTCGACTTAATGAATATTAATTAACTGCACACAATTGAGCAGCTCCAACAAGGCAGGAAAGGCATGCGCCTGTCCTGGAGCACAGCGAGCACTGCGCTCTCATGGGACACGGGATCCAAGATCCATTCCCCTCTGTGCAGCCTTCCCCTCCCAGCTGCATCCTGACCGGTAGGCGATCGTGGCTGCAGGGTGGTCTCCCTGTCCTAACCCTTCCCCGCTGGTGCTGACCTCTCCAGATTAGACTTTAACTCAGACTGATGCACTCCTATGCGACGTTTTCCTTTTGATTAATGACTCTTTTCTTTTTTCCTCCATTGAAACTCTACAGTGATGGAAAATTCCTAGCAGATGCAGAAGTGAAGCTGCTGTTCATGAGGAGGTTCGGTGCGACAGCTGATGGCTGTTGCTCTTCTGAGTCCCTAGCATTGGCACAGTGTCCTCACATCACTTTGGCACACAAGGAAAAGGAGTTCTTCATCTCCCACATCAACCATGCTAGTTCCTCCACAGGCAGACCTTTCTCTGCCATCAGGGAAGGCAGGTGTGTGCACAATGGAGATACAGCAGAGCACGCAACTCTCCATTGGCAGAGCCAGTGCTGTTGTCCCCACACTCTGCCACGGCCTCCCGCACTGCTGGGACAGAAGGATGTGCTGAGGCAGGACCCCATCTGAGGATGTAATGGGGGTTTGGGGAATGGGGATGGGCTGCTTCTCTCACGCTGGGGAGAGCACAGCCTCCCAGGAGCATCTATGCCAAGAAGTTCATGATGTTCTCCAGATGCTCTCCTTTCTGCTCACAAAGGCAGAGATTGACACAATAAACAAACTATTTGCAAAATTCCTCAGTGAGGGCAAAAAACCCCACATTAAATGGAAACATCGATACCCCCTGAAAGAGTGCAGGAGGGGGGAGCATTCCCGGGACCTGATGTTATACCAATGGGTATAGAAATGAAAACATGCATAGGACTGAATTTTCTAGCAGGGCAATTCACCAGAGATCATGGAATTGCCAGTCCTACGTCCCTGGACAATGTACTGCCTTCTTCAGCAGAGGAGAAAGCATCATGTCTGCATGCGGTGTGGTGAGCTGGGGAGCAACTGGGCAAGAGGACGCAGACCCTCACCCAGTACTGTGCATCACTCCTCCCACCACGAGCACTGGGCCCCTCTCCCCTGCTGGGCTCTGCCAGCCTCCCCATCCCATCTCTGGGAAGCACCAATGCCATGGGCTTAGCACCTCGTGGAAAGTTCTGAGTGCCCACTTTGCTGCCAGGTGATTTTATTTCCAGTCCTATCTCCTGGAGCTTCATGAGAGTGGGAGAGGCTGCCCTTTTCTCTAACAATAAGTTGCTCCTTTTCCCAATTTCAAAGAATGGCTCAGAATCACCCCTTTAAAAGGCCTGGACTCAACAAATCAAAGGAGAACCCTAGAATTGATTCTTTTAATCAACTACTCATTTAAAAGTCAAGGCTTATTTCAGTTTAAAACTGGTATATCCAAGCTTGTGTGGAAGAAGTTCTGGGAAAACCACCATTGCTTCTTCCTGAGCTCTCCCCCATGCCTTCCAGTCACCTTCCAGTCTTCACAAGGGTCTTGTGCCATCAGAACAAGACTGTTCTGCCTCTTATATCCTATGTATAAAGGCCTTAAAATTGGAATAATCGTGGAAAATGGTCCAAGGGAGAATCTGGCAAAGTCTCTCTGGACCAAAAGCTCTCTCTCCACCACAGTTCACCTCCTTTTTTTATTTATATTCTGGTGTCAGCCCCACATGACCTTTGCTCTGGTTTGCCCACTGGGGCTCAGCTCTCCAGCCCCATCTGGGTGACACCCTGCTTTCCTCTCCTCTTGAGAGGTGACATTCCCTGTCTGCTTCAACTGCACTTTTAAGCCTTGTATTCAGCACAGAGTTCTCCAGCATGCTCCTTGTTTTTATAGCAAGGCCACTATTTTTGATTAAAAAATATAAGAAGATCTCAATGCGTCTTTGAAGGATCCCATCAACTACTTCTCTCAAACCAACTTTCCTCTTTTCAACATTATGAGTGTCTCCTGGCTCCTAGCCAGGCCCACAACCCAGCGTCTATGTTCCTGTCATCAACTGAGTGTCAGGAGAAGCAGCAGTTTCCAGCACTTCTACCACAGACTGGTATGGCTCCAAACACTCGAACCATGCCAATCAATGAGGTTTAGTACATCTTGGGAGCATCTCTTATGCTTTCAATGACCAACAAGCCAGAAAATCACCACATTTGTTCCCAAGCAAGCCATGGTAATGATGCACACCACCAGGAGACCCATCTCCACCTGCCTAGTGTTGGAGGAAGGTAGAGGAGCGCCTTGGAGGGACCCTTTCTTTGTGCTGACATAGCATCACATTACAGAACTGAGCCACTGCTAACAATAATCTCCAGCTAACGGCTGTTTGGAGCCAGGTCTGAAAGCAGGCTCATTGCGAGCGTGGCCTATACAGAAACATCTCCAAGAATGATTCAGGAAAGGAATCTGCGCAGTCCTGCCCTGCTCCAGCAGAGACTGAGTTTTCACACGACTTAGGTGGGCCGTAATAACTCGCGTCCAGCAGCTGCTCCACTTCTTGTATCAGATAAAGTACCAAGGACTCGTGTCCAGGACTCGCTAATGAGCAAAATGCAGAGCGTGTGCATGCAGGGAAGAGGAGAAAGGCTTTGGGTTTGCTACAAATTCTAACCGGCTTTGCGGAGGCAGGAAAGTCTTTCCCGAAGTTATTTCTGTCTTTCCATTCATTGCAAGGGGGGAAATGGCATTGTAATTTCTAACCAAGATTTCACTATAGTATTGCTTCTTCCTGATTTACCATCCTCAAATCCCAGTGGAAGAGCTTTAGCGGTCTGGGCCAACTTTTACTTTGGCAGTTCAGGAGGAAAATCACAAATGTCTGTGAAAGTCACCAAAATATTCCCTAAGTTTTCATCACTCCAATGAAGAAAAAGAATAAAAAGCAGAACAGAGAAGGGGGGAGGGCTGGAAGGGGTGCAGAGAGCAAACAAACATCGTTTAGAAAAGCATGCTGTTATTCCTGGAAGTTGGTTTGTGGAAACACAATTTACAACGCCTATGAAAAGTTTGGCTATTCATACCATTCCCTTTTGGAGCTGGTAACCACAATGGCAAGCTGTCCCTGTGCATTCAGTCACATAGCGTGATCTCCAAACCCAAACAGCTTAGCCCAACCCAAAGTGCTGGATTTGCATCTTGTTGCTTGGTGTACGAGCTGTGTTTTACACAAGGGATAAAACTTGGAATTATAAATAAGGCCAGCATAGAAAATTGCATTTAACTTTTCCTTCTCCCTCCTCTTTTTGCAAAGGCAAAATATTTTATTGTTTGTTTCCAACGTTCTTTGTACAAACCGTAAAGGAATTATTGATGGTGTCACAGGGAGATTTGGAGGGAGAAAAATCAGAGAGTAACCAACGAGAAAAAAGAAGTATGATCTCAAAGAAGGTAGCTCTCTACTTACATCCCTTACCTCGAAAAGTAATACTGGGGAGATAAGAGAAGTTCTTGCTGATATTAGTGATGAAAAAACCCAACCATGCTCAACACAGGGCCACCTTTCCTGTGCCCCAGGGAAGGCAGAAGAGATTGGGTGATGTCCAAACCTCTGTGTGTCCTCTGGCTTACTGGAAACATCAGCACTAACACCGGGACTCCTGGCTCCAACCCACTTCCAGCCAAGTGACAGATGGTGCTGTCAAGGTCCAGTCCCTCCTCCAAAAGAACACACAGCTAGCGTCGAGAAGCACACAGGCCTCTAATTCTCAGAACTTTGGAGATGCTTTCCCTTCTTATGGGCACACTCTGGTCTTGTTGCTTCAGTGCTGGTAGCTTGCAGGGAGATAGCAGAGCTTTTCCAACTGTACTGCTCTCGGTGCCACATCCACCTCTGCCTCTGCCATCTCTGGAATGTCACAGTTGATCAGTCCAGCACTTCAAGGGGTGCCCCAGGAACCAAATCATGTTGATTCAGGTGCAAATCAGATAGCGGAGAAGCTCAATTTTTTCTAACATAACCGAGAGGAAAATTCTCTTCGGTACCTTCTCTGGTCATGTATAGAATTTGTCTTTGGGTACATTTCTAATGTACCCAAAAAAACTCTGCAACAAATAAAAATGGTTTGGAGCCACCAATCACGCACTTCTGCTGTGTTTTTCCATCTTCTGCCTCCATTTACCAGTCACCGGGGGAGGGAAAATCTACCCAAATAACCTTTGGTGGATGAACAACACAGGCAGGTAAGCGCAGGGAGTCCAGAGCTGCTGCTCAGCCCGGAGCTGTGCCTGAGAGCTGGAGACCTTGCCTGCTGCATGCCTGCTAAATAAAGAGCCCCTAAAACAAATTCCAGAGCATGCATGCTCCTCAAGTTGGACATATACTATTTAGGGCCTCCGCAGAGCAAATAAAATGCCTATTACAAAATAATTATTTAGAGAAAATGCTGCAGAAAGATCTAGATAGAACGATGTGTTTTAACACGGTCTGTTTACAGTGCATCATTGCTTCTCTGTCTGAAACCGTGCTGTAACACAGCAAAAATGCATTTGCATTCCTTCAGTGCAAAAATACTCATGTACAGACATCACAAGAGTATCACAGCTATTCTCCTTTCTCCTTGGCTATTTGTTGTGTTGTTGTTGTTTTGGTTTTGTTTGCTTTTTCATCCTTTCCCAGCTTCTAGAAGATTGACCTAATATATCCTTGGCTCAGGGTAGCACCGTTAGTCAAATTGTGTAATTAGCTCTGCAGCTGAAGAGCCGGGGGGGCTGGCCGCTGGGGGAGAGCTCATCCACGCCTGCAGAGCACTGCAGCCCAGGGATGCTGGCAGAGCAGACAGAGCCGTGCTGCTCCTGCTGTGACACAGCTCAGGCCTCAGAGAGGGGTTGGGACACACCACCGGGACCCATGGCTCTGCTGCTGGCACCTGCTCACCACCCCAGCACGATGGGAGAGGGTTTTGGAACAGCAGAGCCCTGCCCTCGGGATCTGCTCTGAACAGACGGGTGGGGAGAAATGCTTGCCAGCAGATGAAAGCCAAATGGCAGCCTTGGAAACAACATACAGAATTGTTTGCCAGGCAAGGCAAGGCGGAAGGGGAAAGGTATTGCTAGGGTCACCTGGTTGAGATGAGTTCCCTACACAGACTTCATATCCACGCACAGAGGGCAGGTGGACAGGCAGGCTCTGTGCCAGTGTCACTGCATCCCCAGGGTGCCCCTGCCTCCTGAGCACACAGCCGCTCCAGCACTCTGCAACAAAGGCAGCAGAGCCCTTTTTATCTAATGCTGCTCCCACACTCCCCAGCAGCCCTCAGGGAGACCACGGAGCTCCTTCCCGTGTCTCTGGCTGCCAAACTCTGCATGGCAATGCCCACCGCTGCCCCTCGTGCTGTGGCAAATAGCAGCACGCAGCGCAACCCACTGCCAATCACCTGGCAGCCAGAGCTGTGCAGCAAACAGAGCGTGCAGTCAGCTCAGCTGCCCCACGCTTTTCCACTTCTCTTCCCTCTAACATCCTTGCTATTTATTTTTTTTTTTCTCTTTTCTTTCAGTGGTTTATTGCTCCCCAGCCTGCTGTGGGTGAGCACAGCACTTCTGGGACAGACTATTTACTAGAAGGTATTTGGTACATTGCTTTAATAAGAAGAACAATTTTTTTTTTTTTTTAAGCCTTACAAATATGTTTAAAATCTAAATACAATGAGGCAACACAACATCAGTTAATAGCTCCAATAATATGCCAAGCCTGAGAATGACAAAAGCTGCCAGCAGGGTGCTACAAAGCAGGGTTCAGAACCCCACCGCTTCCCAGCTAAGCAGAAACAGATTCCCAGCAGCAAACATTTGTTAACCATTTTGGAGGCAGCAGGACAGGGTGCAGAACGAGCCTGGCCGTCTGCGTGTCACTGCCTTGCAGAATCCTTGGCATGGGAGCACATCAGCGTCCTTGGAATTAAGGCCCTTGTGAAGACTTAAAGGCTTACTGGTCTAATATACATAAGAATTTTTCCAAATATTATTCTAAGTAATTCAGAGACATTGCCCTGGTGCTGATAAGTGTGAATGAACATAGCTCGAGGAGCAGAGCTGGCATGCTCCTCCAGCAGCACTTCCTACAGGGCTGCACATCCAAAGAGAACACTGGGCATGTAGCGTGGGAGGATGCTCTGACATCCCAGGAACTGTTCTGTGCACAGTCCATCCCAGGAAATGCTCAGCATCCCCAGCTGCATGGGCAGCGTCCTGAGTGACCCCTGGGGACATCGCAGGGCACAGATGCTGCCCCAGGCAGGGCACCCAGGAGCACCCACCCGTGACACTCTGCAGTGAACATGGCTGCAAGCCTGGGAGCACCCTGCTGTCACCAGGGCAAGGACTGTCACCTGCCCTGCAGCACAAACCAGGCCGTGTGGAGCTGCCCAAGCATCAGGATCAGGCCCTGTGCTGCCCAGGACAATGGTTGCCCGCAGCATGTCTCATCCCCAGCAGTGACAATGCTGGCCCAGTGCAAGTGACAGCCTTGATGTCTTGAGGACTCTGGTGAGCCCCAGCCCAGCAGGGCACTGGCTGTGTCCCCCCGTGCCTCTCGCAGACCCACCTAGCACCAGCCCCATCCTGCTCCCGTGAAGGCAGCTCTGGGGCTGGCAGCACAGCCCATGAGCAGGGTTCCATCACGGAAACAGAGATCCTGCTTGAGAGCGAGGCGCCACTCGTTATTTCCCCCGAGGAAAAAGATGGGAAAAATAGAAGAGTGACTATTGACAGCAGCCTCAGTGAGCCAGCAGAGAGGATGGGGACCTAATGCAGTCTTCAGCAATCAAAACCAGCCACAGCTTGGTATTGGTCTCGCGTAGACCAAAAGTCCTAATAAGCTGTTAATGGGAAAAACGATCATATTTATTACAGGAAAACAAGTTTATGATTACTACAGAGATGACATCATAACCCCCCGTGCCAGTTTAAACAATATTTGGAGAATTCATTTGTTTTGTACTATTTAAAATTACAGTGTGGAAGCCTATTTTAAGTGCGTGTGTGAGCGTGTACGTGTGTGTGTGTGTTGATGTATCCATGCTAATGTTTATTTAAATCTTTTATTTATAAAATTGATGTTCTTACGCCTAAAATGGAAATTTTCTGCTCCAAAACATGTCTTAATTGTGGAAAATTATTGTATACGTTTGTGTTTTGCCTCATGCTCACATCTGTGTGTTTACCCCCAGGCACGTGCATGCTGCGCATCTGCACACTGACATACATGGCTGGACCGCTCCGCTCGGCACTCAGCGCAAAATCCCCGCAAGGATGCCAGCAGTAAAGCCACACTACAGACACCCATCTGGGTGCTCCCATACCCACAGTGCGCCCAAGGGGCAGGGGAAACCCTGGGTTTGCACCCTCTGTGAGCGGGATGGGGCCGTGCAGAGCCAGCATCCCTCTGGCTGCTCCATGGGGCCATCAGCCACCAGCAGCTGAAGGCATTCTCATACAGGGACACTCCTGGTCCCACCTGATCCCATCCCTTTGGTTTCATGGCACAGAGGGAGCTGGTGCACATGGCACAGAGGGGGCATGCATCTGCTGTGTGCAGCTCTGAGGGCATATCCCAATGCCATCACCCCCCCATCACCTACAGCTTTTGGAGGCCCCGGGCAGTGCTGCAGTGAGCTTTTTGGCAAACTCCCCCAACTTGGCGGCAAGATGAAGGGCCAGAGAGCTGGAGATGTGCCGCATACCTTTCACCAGCATGTACCTGTCATCCTAGAGATGGTCTAGACGCTGGGGTCGTAAATCTGCTCGCTGGCGCCCTGTGCCTCACTCCCACCACTGCCATAGGAGACAACCCCAGAACCATCTGCAGAGGAGCTCCACAGCAAGATTTTTCCCTGGAGGCATTCAAGGCCAGGCTGGATGTGGCTCTGGGCAGCCTGGTCTGGTGGTTGGTGACCCTGCACATAGCAGGGGGGTTTAAACTAGATGATCATTGTGGTCCTTTTCAACCCAGGCCATTCTGCGATTCTGTGATTCTATGATTCTAAGAAAAGGCACTGAGAGAGTTGGAACAAAGTCACAACAGTCCAATCCTGCACCAAAACACTGCTGTGCCCAACTCTCATGAATTTGGCTTCCCTCTTGCAAACCCAAACCAAAGTGGATTGGTGGGTAAAGGTCACACAAACTGCAGAGACATGGCCGAAACGTTAAGTAACTTTGAGTAAGCTTTGTTTAAAGGAGACAGCTGTGCCACTGGAATGAGCTGCAAATGAGTGAGATTCCCAGTGACGTGTCTTCTGCTCTGCCGCAGTCTCCCACCACCCACGAGCCGTGCTTGGTGGGCTGAGTCCCCCAGCAGCAGTCATGCACCAGAAATATGGTTGCAATTCTGGCAGAAGGATTTGGCAACCACACAGAAGCCATCCCAGGAAGTAGGCAGGTGGGAGACAGCATTCAGCCCACTGGGGAAAGCCAGGCAGCCTGGGTAGGCAGGACTGCCCCCTGAAGCTTGGTGGAAGGCACCAAGGGCTGCATCCTGGGTTGTCCCGAAAAAGGATTCACCACTGAAGGATGTGGTCAGTGCCTCTGGAGAACCAGAGCACACCTAGCTTCCCCAGGGAGGCCTGTATGCATCTGTCCTGTGGGAAGTCCAAGACCAGAAAAGGTGTTTTATGGCTGCAAAATTCCTAAAAATCACTTGCTAACCTATATGTGCCAGAGCAGCAAGATCCAGAGCAGGAAGACAAGACAGATTTCGGCATTGCATAAGGATGTTGTGGAACTGAGGTGACATAGGAGCCTGGGGAAATGACACTAAAGCCAGAAGAACTTAAAGACGCATGGTGGAAAGAAGCCACTTTATGGCAACTATTTTTTAGTTTTTTATGGTAAGAGTGACAGACTGGCAGAAAAAATAAAGATGCCAGAAATATGGCTCCAAGCTGGGAAGGGATCAATCTGCTCCATGAGAGCATCAGATAGTAGAGGAAATGGGAAAGCCCTGGGTCCCAGCAGCCCAGGCTCACAGAGCCCCAAGAACAGAGCCGCTGCTCCAGCAGCCCTCATCTCACAGTGACCTGCACTGAACAACAGGTCTTCACAATCTGCAAGGTTTGGTGGGTCCTATGGCTTCTGGGAGCTTCCAGCAAAGAGCAGAAGGGCTAATGAGCATTTGGGGGAGAAGAGGAGTGTGGGGGAACACCGTCTTTCTGTGTGGGTGTGTTTAAATGAGTTCAGCTCAAGAGAATCCTTAGATCGTGGTGTTATCTCTCACGGCAAGGGATGGGGACCCATCTCAAAGCAGATCAAGTCCAAGTCTCAGGCTGGGGAGTGCAGTGGTGCCTGGGATGGGGTGAGCTGAGGGGGAGGTACTCAGCTGGGGACCTGTGCCCATTCCATCCTATAAAAGGCTCTTTGCGTGTCAGAGAGAAAGTTGACTTCCACTCTTGACAGCTCCTAAGCTCCAGTGTCTCCTAATAAACCCCATATCTTCATGCAAAGGAGTTGCTTCATGTATATGAGATATGCAGAATGATGAGGCTCAGAGCCAACCTGAACTTCCAGGACAAGGAATGTCTTTTTAAGCTGGAGGTCTGCTTTAGAAAACTTCTTTACTTCAGTTTCCTGGGCATAGGAATGACAGGAAGACTGGAAAAGAGCAGCCTGGGAACAATGTGGGCACAGCAGGGTGAGAGCCCATTACAGCAACAGATGCTTGTTGTCCCCCGTGAAGATCCAAAGGACATCGCATGGAAGGAACATAACTGCAAGATTGTGAAGCCACATAATGGCACATGCCGTCCTTGCAGTGACGCCAAAATGTCACCAGAAGGAACGGAGCTGGCGAAAAGTCCTAGGCATAGAATCATAGGATCATAAAATGGTTTTGGATGGAAGGGACCCCAAAAGATCACCCAGCCCAACTGCTTTGGGTGACATCTGTAGTGACATCTGTCACTACGTCAGGCTGCTCAGGGCTCTGCCCAGCCTGACTTTGAACACTTCCAGTGACAGGACACCCACAATTTCTCTGAGCAACCTGTGCCAGCGCCTCACCACCTTTGCCATGTCCCTCCTTCTGAAGGGCCAAGAGCAATGCTCAGAAAACTGCTTCCCCTAAGAGTGCTGTTTTTCCCCATGTCCATCATGCTTTGCATCTATGCATCTTTTCTCAATTGTCCCTGCTAGTTTTTCCCCTGGTAAGTCCCTCTTCTTGTCACAAGGACAGCACCTTTGACAGCTGGTACCAAGACAAAAACATTGGCCATCTCCATCTTTTTCAGATTTCTTCCAAGCATGAAAAGCGTGGACCAGTAGGAAAGGAAGAATGAAAAAGAACATATGAATCCTGAACTCCTGGGTTCTCTTCCAGATAGACTTCTCTTCCAGATAGACTTCCTATGACTATAGCCATTCTCTTTCTCAGTTTTCAACGTTTTAAGAAGGTACAGTGACATATTTGCTTTGGACACTTAGAGTGAAGGACAGAGCTGAGCACATCTCTCCAGAGATGTGGGCTGGTGGCCCCTCGGGGAAGCTGGGCCCTCCCCATCATTCTCATCCTGGGCACAGGACCTCAAGGATCATGAGATTTGCCACAGAAATTACAAGTGTTATACTACAGCTGCTAGAATTCAGAAGTCAGGATTTCTCATACTACAACCTTGCAGTTGCCAGCTCTTAGTGCAGTGAGTTGCTCCTTGGACAAAAACAACGTGGGAAGCATGGGCTCAGTCCAGCTTACCGTATTCCCTCTGCAACACCTCTGTGCAGATAGCACAGCTGCTCCTTACTGCCCAATCCTCATGGAGACATCACTGCTTTCTCTGCAGAAAGTCCACCTCAAGGTGTGCCCCATCTGCTCCCCACTCCTTCTTTTCCTCCCACCAGACTGAGATGACTCTGCCCCACAGTTATTGAGCCCTGCAGCTCCCCATCTCAGGTGCAGTCAGGCACTCTGTCCCCTTCCCTGAACAGGGTGGCAAGGTCCCAAAACCTGGCCAGCCCTGGGTAGTCCTGCTGATGCTCATCACAATGGGTTCTCCTTCCATTCCCTGTCTGCTCTCTGTCATGCAGAGCAACCGCAGAAGCTGCCACCAACTGTCACTCAGTGCCCCATGGCCTTCTGGACTTTCCTATCCAGGCTGTGCTGAAATGTTCCTGGGGAAGATGGCCAGAGCCAGCAGAAACCCGCTGGAGCTGTGAGATCTGCTTGCTAGCAGCCAGCAGACAAAGTGTCCCTCAAGCTGGAGTCCCCTGGGAAGAATAAATGCTCTCCATCTGCTGGGATGGTCAAGGTCTGCTGTGCTGACCTACGCTCTGCCCATGGCTTTGTCCCAAAGCTTGTTGACACCAAAAGGCAAGACTTCAGCCATACAAAAAAGCCAAATGCGCAATAATAAACACATTCTGATACCAAATTTGGGCTGTTGGACACTGGGAAGGGCAGAGACACTTTGGGTGGATTTCACAAGCATTTAGATAATTTATAATTGGGGCACTGGGGTTAATGTCTCTGGGTACTGTCCCAGGCGCCAGGGTCTGCCGGCTCCCACCACTGTCCCAGGCATGGAGGTCACACAGTCCCTGGATTTGCCAGGCCAGACACCAAGTCTGCATGGATGGATGTTCAACAATGCACCGAAGACACCTGGTGCTGCAGTAAGCTGGGTTTGGGGCAGAAGAGAAGGAAGGAGAGGCAGGTGGGCACTGACATCCATAGGAGCAAAAAGTCTTAGAGCTTATCTGCAGTGCCAGACGTGGGACAAGGGGTCCAGCCAGCTCCCAGGTGCCAGATGCAGCTGATGCCCAGTCCCAGCTGCACCACAGCTTATCAGAGTCCTGGTCCCACTCGTGGGCAGCAGCTGGTGACCTCCCATCCTTGTGGCTCAACAGGCATTGCAAGGCTGAAGGTGACACACGGGGTGTGCCCAGCAATCCCCCCCATCCCATCCCATCCCGCCCCGCACCGCTGGCAAAATCACTCCCTCCGAGCGCCCCAAGAGGCTTTTTTTTGCAAACTCTTCCAGATAAACCCAACTTATTTAGCTGATAATATATAAACAGTTTATCAGCTTTGCGCATTTGCAGTGCAGCGGGATGGATGTTGTTCTTGGAATTCTGTTTGGTCATAATATTTAGAAGAGGGCTCCGATAGCAAAGATAAGCAGCTCGCCCACAGCAGATGGCTCGCGAGACGCTCAGCGGAGCCAACATTCTGCAGGGAATGAATAAACTTGTAATGCAAGTTGTTTGTAAGTGGTTTTAGCTAAATGTCACATGTAAGACTGCACAGACATGCTCTGTCCAAGGTGTTTGAATTTATAGGAGCGAGGATACAAAGCCAGGGGCCAAATTTGCTTTTAAACTTCCTTAAACAAATGTACTGAGGATAAAATATCTCTGGATTTGCTCTTTGAGCAGGGGTGTGAGCAAGGCACGTGCAAACACACAGCCCATCCTTCCCAGCAGGTCGTGCCTGCTGCCATGCCCAGTGCCACCTCCACCCATCTGCCCCCAGCCCTGTTTTCTAGATGACCCCTGCCACGCCTGGCTCATTCACCTGCCTCCATAAGGAGAACAAGGAAATACACTCCTCCTCCAAAGCACCCCATGAATTCTTGCTTCATCCCCTCCACCCGGATACCCAGGCTGTCAATGGGCCCCAGAAAGGTCTGGGCAGCCAGAAGCACAGAAGACATCCTGAAACTGAGCTCCCCCACTGCTGCAAGGGTGGAGGAGATACCAAGAGGCAATCCCATTCCTAGCCTCCAGCCCCATCCAGGGGTCTCCACAGGGGTTGTCTCCCATGCCAGCTATCCAGAGAGCTGTCTCTTCTCCCACTTCTCTCCTGCCCCGCCCCTCACAAACGCTGTAGGGCTGCCACATGTCTTGCTGGTTCCTTGGTTTGGTGGTGGCTGTCCAGCAGCTGCGCACCCCACTGCAGTCCCCCAGACCAGAGCTTGGTGCTCAAGTTCCATGCCTCCCTCCTTGACTTCACCTCCTCTTCCCACATTTTGAGAACACTGATGCTGCTGAGCAGCAAAAGACCTAACAGTGTGAGTGCATTCAAATTTCCCTCTCACGTGGGACACTATGGGCAGTGCTGTCTGTCTGCTGGAGGATCTATGGAGCTGGGAGCACAAACCACCCCACCCCTGGGATCACAGCACACCATGGTTGGAAGGGACATCTGCTCCTAGCCCTGTTCAAGCAGGACCGAGGACAGAGCAGGGAAGCCCCGCACCTACACTGTGACACTGTCTGCTGCAGTGCCAGCTAACGCCAGCAGCTCTGCGCCCATGGGTGCTGCAGCCAGCACAGCTGCACACTCCATGTGCAGCAGGATGCAGCAGAGCTCAGTAAAGGCAGAAGGCGGTTATGTAGGAGATGCTCTCAGCAGAGCTGGTGGCTGCACAAGATCAGCTGCCCATGAGGAGCTCGACTGAATCTCCTCTCTCATGTTGCTCAGAGGTGCCTCCAAGACTGTGTACTTAGGGTTCAGAAAAAGATGAAAAAAAGAGAAGAGGCTGAAACAAAGGAGAGTTCACCCTGCCCTGTGTTTTGAGAGTTAACAAACCCAATGTTTCCAGCCCATTCCATTCATCCAGTCTTTCTCTTCCAGCTACTAAAGAGTCAAACAGGTCACATTGCTCCAGCATGGCCTCATGCTTGAGCTGCAGAGAGCTGTTTCCAAAAAGCCAACCTCCTGCCCCAACATAATCATGTTGGGCTTCCTTAGCTGCATCTCTTAATTGTCTAGATTTATGAGGCCTCTACTGAAATGTTGAAGACAGCATTTAGAGTCCCTCAGTTCTTGTTCTGTTTAATTCATTCCCTTTTTCCCCGGGTTGTGATTCCAGCTCAGCATGTGCAGCCCTGTCATTGCCAGCAAGCTCTTTCATTTCCAAAATGAGGCAGATCAGAATCTCTGCGACTCAATTTCTTTCCCTCGTGCGGTCTCCCTTCACCTTTTTACAAGTTGTGTCATTGGTAAATTAACTGAGGGCTGGGCTCTCTATCCACCATGCATACAGCCTGGCACAGGGAATATAAATTCCTCTGGCCAGCAGTGATGGTATTCTTGTTTCCTGAAGGGGGGAGTCATGTTTGCAGCCTGTATGAGCTTAAGGTTTTGGTGCATCCAGCAAACTTTATCTCCTCTGAGAGCTCATCAGTAACGTCAGTCAGGAGCCTTTGTCTCCCAGCTCTCTCCAAGCTTCTCTCTGTGGGATGGACTCAGACAGAATGTCCAAAGCTGACTGATTCAGATTACTGGCTTCAAACTGTTCTCCACAACCAGAGAAATACCAAAAGCATTAACTTTTTATCTACCCAAGGTTGGCCTTTTACCCTGAGGCATCCTCATTTGAAAGGTTCCCTTGGAAAAAGACAACAGAAGAATAGCTTGAGTGAGAGAATTCTGCTTGCTTTTGCACAGTGCACATTCTCATGATACAGGTGATCTGTGATACTTTCCCATAGAAAGTTTAATTTATTAATAAAAAGGATTTAATGGAAGCAATATGAGCAGTTTACTTCTGAACTGAGAATAGGTGCTCAGGTAGGCAATTCCTACCCATGCTTAATCGTTTGCACTTTCCCAGAACTTCTGCTGCAGCCCAGCCCAGTTCTGCAGGTAGATCTGCTTGGTCTTCACAACTCTCTAGGCTTCAGCACCTCTGCAAATCTGCCACCAAGATGTATCATCCCCAGCTACAGCCAACACAAGTGGGCCAAGGCACAGCCACATTTGTGACCAATGAGTGAAGGGTTCTGTGCCACTGGCCTCAGTGCCCCACAGGTACATATTGGATATGGGCTCGTTAGCAGGCCCTGGATCTTCGCCTCTGCTGCCCAAGGTAACTGTAGATGAGCAGAGGACCATAAGCTGGAGCAGCAACAGGGATCTCAGCTGCCTCCTCGCTGGTCCCAAGAGCACCCCTCCACAGACTGGGTCTTTCAGAGCTGTGCCAGCATCTGTTCCTGTTCCATTGAGATGCAGCCATTGAACAATCCCTCTCTAATTGGCATTGTTTGCTAAAAATAAACTCCTGCTCAATGAAATGCAGCCAGGATGATGCAGATCCCCTAGGGCTTGTGCTCCCTGTAAGACCAGCCACCCTCACTCAAGGCTGTGATGGCGCAGCAGGAATGCCCAAGCTGCAGGCAGTGGCATGGGTGAGTACAGCCCTTCCCTAGCTGGGTGAACCCTTGAGGTCTATGACTGTGTGTCCTCCAGTGCTTCCACAACCCATGGGATTTGCAGTCCATGAGTACCCAGCAGTCCATGAGTACCCAGCACAGAGCTGCTCCCTCTGTAACCAAGAAGAGAAATGTCTCACACAGTTCCTTGGCTGGTGACTCTAGGAAGTCATGGACCCTGTCCCCAGCAGTGACTGTGTGGCATTAAGCAACCAGCACAGAGACTCTCCTGTCCAAATGAGAGGAGGAAGTCTCACAGCAAACTCCATATGCTGAATTTTCTCAAACTAACTATAAATGGTAAAAACTCAAAGTCCTGCTTTCTCTGGAGGTTTTCAAGCAAAATAACCCCGAGAATGGCAGCTTCAACTTTTATTCGGATGAGAAAACATTCTTTTATTTTTACATCATCTGTGTCCGTTTTTATCATAGGGATAAAGTGTCTTTTATCTGGACATAATGCATCAAATTGCAGAGTGAGTCATACGTGAATCTATACAGTTGAGCTGACGTGCTGTGCCTTGGTGAGGACTGGCAAAGTCTAAATGTCACACTGGAGGTACATGGTCATAAACAGGCACTTCTGCTCTCCAAGCAAGCAGAGTGCCTTGGTTGGAGTGGCAGAGGAAGCTGTTAGCATCATTTCACTGACACTCATGAGAGGCAGCTGGAGAGCTGGGCATGGACCAGGATGCATCAGTGAACCTTCCTCACACCTACTTAATTTAGTGGTGATGCAGAGTTTATTGATCTCCTGCAGATCTTGTTACACACGTTGATATGTGGGCAGGTGTTTTAATTGGGAGTTGTTGTGGGCTGATGCTCGCTCTGTCAGTGAGGACCAGTGGAGTTTTGAGCCAAAAGATGCTTGTGCTGCCCACACCCAGTGTCAGACAGCAGATGAGTTCAGGGGTTAGAGGTCACCAGGACATGTCTGCACTGCTTGTATGGGAGGGCAACCCTTGCATATGCTTCAGAGCTGTGCCATAAATGTCAGAACACTGAAGTAAAGCCAAATTCCTTCCTTGATTGCCTCATGGCTCATGGTCCAGAACCACCTTTGCAGGCAGGTGTTTCTTCTCTGTTTGAGCCCTTTATTGTCTGAGCAGGGTTGGACAGGGACATCCATCACACACCATGTGGGCTCTGGAGTGTTCTCAGAATCATAGAATGGCTTGGGTTGGAAGGCACCCCAAGGATCCAACTGCTAGATCAACTATTAGATCAGATTGGCCAGGGCCCCAAAGTGTCCCAAACTGCAGTGTTGCTATGGGCAGCTTGTGGCTACACAGCTCTTGCCCTCCTATGGGCAGCAATCAAAGCCCCCCTTCTCCTTTTCCTAAACAGACAATTGAGGGTGAAGAATAAGAGGATTCTAGAGCTTTATGACAACTCATGTCCTTGGGGCTTCCTGAACCTGTCCTCTGCCACCATTCAAGGTCCATACAAGACCATAGGGCAGGGCAGGGCAGCACGGCATGCCTACTGCTTTGGGCACAGAGTCACTACAGCATGTGATCTTCCTTTAGTTGAGTCCTCCGGAAGTCACATACCAGACAGAAGTAAGAGTGACACACGAAACTAACCAAGTTGTGCTCCCCCAATGGCAGGAGATACATCAAAACCAAGTCCAGTGCAAACCATTAGATGAGCCCATGGTTCCCTTCGCAATCAAGGCTCATGAGCAAGAGACAGAGCTCAGTTTAATAGAGAGGAGGCAGCTCAGTGGTAGAAACTAGTCACTTACCCAAAGTGGTCAAACCACTATGTTGGGGGACAGTGGTGGTACAAGTCCCCTGTCTCCTTGGCCAGCCGAACCTCCTGGGTCACCATGGTGGGAGCTGGCTGCGAGCGGAGCATTGAACTGCCCTGGAGTTTGGAGGAATTTGCTGCTGGTGGTTGACAACTGCCATAGGGGTGACAGAGCTGTCACTAAGTATTCTCCACTCATACATATCAAGTGAAGATCCCTTCTACTTTTTTTTCCTTTTTCTTCCCCTCTCAGAAAAAGGCACTGCAAAGGAAAGTCATTATATCAGGGATGGGAAATCTCAGCTCTCCCATGCTCAACCTTCTCAGCTCAGAAAATGGGATGTCTGGGGAATCCTGGTGTAAGCAAAGTCCCCACCATGGCAGAGGACACTGCACCAGATGCTCGAAGAACTGCCAGTTTGGATTCCATGTGAGCCCAGGTCAGGAGGGAGGAAGACCTGCTCTTTGTCTCTGTGTTTTGTTATTTCCTTGCAAAACCTTGTTATTAGTCAAACAACAGAGGAGGACATGAAGAAATAAACCAACGTGCTTTTAGCTACAAATTTATTCAGTCACCTATACATGGGTTTAGGAGGTTTGTAGAGGCAAGAATGGTTTCTGGATGAGTAGGTGAGGGCTGGAATGAACTCCTCTGATCTGAGGAGCCTTTAAGAGCCATTCTAGAGCTGCCATTCTAGAACCAACTAGCTGCTCAGTTGTGGGGAGCCAGAGCTGTGGATCTTGCTCATACGACCGCAGTCGGGTTAATAGCAGTGTCAGCTCTGACACAGCTCACCAGGACCTGGGCACAGCTGGGCACCTCCCAGGAGGCCACCAGGCAGGGGCACTAAGCCAGCGGTCCCTTCTGCTCCCAGATACAGCACGACTTGGCTCTTAGCTCTCCCCAGAATGGTCTTGTACTCCCCAGGGCCCTTGCCTATCCCTCTCAGGATTCCTACAAAGCCAACGGATTAAAATTCAAAGGTGAAAGCAAAGCAGGAAACACTTTGATACCAGGAGACGGACCAGCCGAGGAATGTTACAGGATTTTTCCATGGCTGTTTCTTCTCAAGCATGTACACAAGCAGCGCTGGGTTATGCAACTTTGCATCAGTGCCTTTTAGCTGTTCAAAGCAGAGGAGAAATGGGCACTATTTAGAATACCCCTCTCTTTAAATCAAGCTGAGAAATGTACACTGGCATAAGCTGCAGGATTTGAAAACTGCCAGTTCCAAGTGTTTCCACTACTTTGTACGATGCAGTATGAAGCTCTGAAGGCCCAGGACTGTCTAATAACATGCAGTGAGATGGGAGTATATGTTGTGAGGCTGGGTGCTAAAATCCTTGTGGGCATGTCATGTCTGAAAAGCCAGGCTGGGAGGAGACTGATAAATCACAGAACCGTAGAATGTCTTGAGTTAGAAGTGACCCACAGGGATCATCGAGTCCAAGCTTTGGCCCACACAGGACTACCCAAAACTCAAACCCTGTGTCTGAGAGCCCTTCCAATTAGGAGGGGAAGGATGCTCCTGAGGGAACCAAAATGTCTCTCTGCAGACTCAGACTGCAGAAAGCCTGGCCCTACGTGGATATCTGGTGGAAAGACCATGCTTGCTGCACTCCTCGTGCCGTTCAGTAGCACTCACATCTCTCATCCTAGAAATCATCACTAGCTGCTTGGAGTCATCATACTTGCAAACCTCTAGAGGGAACATGGGAGTTCTGCTGCCCATGCACGCTGCAGCTGCTGTAGATTTGGCTTCCCTGCCTCCTGAAGTTCAAGGCAGGAGTGGGACCACAGCTCCCCGCAGCTCCCAATGAGGGAGGATTAGCACGAGCAGCTTCTGCAGGTTACATCAGTTTTTCTCCCGCTGGGCTGCTGCTTCCCCACTGACCTAGAGAGGAGCTCAGCAGACATTCCTGCACGAGCTATGAGCTGAACACACCACACAGCTGAGCTGAGCATCTGTGCTCTCCCAGCCTTAAGATCTGAACAATGGAACAGAGCTGAGCAGCACAGCATACCTCCTCTGCATCCCACCTCCAGTCTTTCCCCAGCATCCCGCAGCTACTACAATTCCTGTGCAGTTACAGGAGACTGGCTTGGTACCAAGCATTGGACAGCAGAAACACATGGCAAGCTGTAGATCAGCCCCTCAGCTTTCACACAAGGCTGCTGTGAAGGAACTGACCCTGCAGACACCTGTGGAGCTCAGCACTGGATAGCAGCACCTAGCTCAGCGTTTCCAGCCTTTTAATTTCTCCTTATCACTAAGGAGTCGGCTGCCAGCTGCTCCTTTCAGTACAGCGCAGGAGAAATAATTGGCACCAGCAGCAACCACACTGGCAGCAGAGCTGGGGCTGACAAGCCAGGTGAGTATGCACCCTGCTGTCCACAGCTTGCGAGAGGTTCCCCCGAGCACAGGCAGCCCCCTGGGTGCTCACTATGTTCACACACAGCACATCCCAGCAGAAAAACAGTGTTTCATTTGCAAGTGCTATGGAAAAGGACTGGAAAACCATCCACGTGCAAAGCCATCTCCACCAAAGAAGTCCTCAGTACACTGCCCTGAGGTTTATGATGCTTTGCACACAGTGCTCATGACTGTGCCTCAGTTCTGCTCTGGGCAGAGCTGCCAGGCATCACTGCTCTGCCTGCTGGAACCCAAACAGTGCTGGCTCAGGATCACCTGCCTTGGCTGAGTGCTTTGAGGAAGGAGTTTGGAGCAAGCTGGGGAGGAAATAGAGAGGGCATCTTTGGGCATGCAGCAGGGACCCTGGGCTGTGATGCACAGCCACTGGTGGGCACAGGTCACCCTAAAAATGGCATAGCAAAGTTGTTCCCAAATAAAGTGGGGATCATGCAGACCACAGCATACCCCATCAGCAAAGTAGTCTGCATTGTACACTGAAAGTTAATGAAGAAAGGTGTGTTTCCACATAGTACAAGAGCTCAGGAAAGCACAGTGCCAGGCAGTGCAGAAAGATCAGAGATCTCCAGTGGGATCACGATTATGTGTGTGTCTCAAACAACAAACAGAAACATGGCTAAATGCTGAGGTTCAGCAGGGCTATTGGTAGGAGGGCCAGAGTGGGAAGCATGGCTTGTGGCAGGAGCAAACTTAGCTTAGCCTCTTCCAAGCAGTCAAGAGCTGTAGCTGCAGAGAGTAGAGGCAGAAGTTGCTCTGAAAATGAAGCTACAGGCTGGGATGTTCAGGGATGCACCCTGCTGCCCACAGCTTGGGAGAGGGAGGTGCCCCACAAGCCAAGTAGTACTGGCCATGAGCTCTGAGGAAGGTAAGGTGAAAAAAGTGTTTCAGAGAGGCTTAGGTAGCTTCTGCATCACCTCCTAGAGGAGCCCAGGAAAAGCCACCTCCTCCAGCAAAGATCTCTTGCTTTGGGCCAACACGAGGGAGGAAGAGAGAAAGCTAAAACCCCACTGAAATCACAGGAGGTCCCTTGTGGTTCCTGGCTCAAGCTGATGTAGATCTATTTCGGCTGAATGCAAGATTATCTTGACAGCTTGAAAGCTGTTCTTGGGCACAGCTCATGCACAACACATGTAGCTACGGGAGACACTAAATCACAGCCTGGTGGACATGGGATACCAAATAAGTGAAGGATAGGAAACAATAATACAGGTGTGAGTCACTTTGACAAATGCCTTCAGGATGGCAATTCAAGGCCTCATTATTATAGCCATACCACAAGCAAAGCCTTGATTAATGGATGATTCTGTGGACTTTGAATTGCTACCACATCCTGTGGCGCCTCACAACTTTCAGTAGAGTTCAGAGATGTCAGGCTGATGGACAAGTCACAATGCCAGGATCACAGAGACTCTAGGTCCAAAGCTCTTCCATCCTAGAATGAGAAGCAACAAGTCCACCTCCAAGAAACAAGGCAGAACACAAGTTATATCCAACACGACTTCTGGGCAGCAAAGGGAATTCCAGCATCAGCAAGACTTTGAACCTCCCTGGTGGTCTGCACTTTCCATAGGTGGCAAATATACAGCAGCTTCTGCAGCCAGCAAGTTCTTCACCCATTTCCTGTTTCAGCCTGACCCATCTAGTCAGCCTTCCCATAGCTCCATCCCTTGGGCAAAAGCGAAATGCTGCTGGTTCTGCCTTTCATCCTGCTCCTTGAGTCAGACACTATGCTTTCCTTCTCTTCTCACCTCTACAGTTTGCTCAGCAAAGGGGAGAGGGCAAGAAAAACCATGGAAAGAACACAGAGCAGATGCAGCATGCTGATGGAAAACTGTCCAGGATGAGCAAAATTGGGCCAGGGAGCAGCTGGAATATAAGCATGCTCAGGGGACCACATTAGACTGCAGCAAGACCATTACCTTTCTCAGGAATTGAGGATATACTGTGAATGGGAAGCTCCCACGTGGCCAGGCAGCAGTTGCCCACACCATTGGGTCTGTAGGTACACAGTAAGCCCAGCGGGCTGCTCTCTGGGCTGTGGAAATCGGCATGGATCAGAGTCTTCAAAGCAGCTCTTGAGGAGTGTCCATGCTATAACCTGTAAGACTTGTTAGTGGGGTGTGGATACTCTATCAGGGCTTATATTTTTTCATATCACTTAGAGCAGCCCTGGTATCAGCAAAGCTTAGACAAGAGGCATCTCTGGTTCTGCAAGTAATGGTTCTTTTTCAGCCTTGCTGGGGCCAGCCCTTTTATCAGGTGGCTCAGCTGTGCCCTTGGACCAGCTCTCCCAACAATAAAGAGTCTTTAAATGGTGAGATTTGAAGGTGCCAGCATTTAACTCAACTGCTTCTCTTAATTTTTGCTTTCTTGCCAATCCTCTTGTTTTACAGACAGGACATATCACATTTTCTAATTGCTTTTGGATTCTCTGGCCAGGCTCAGCACAAGGGTTTCCGCCATTAATAACAGACATGGAGCCATATCTCCACCAGTGTCTACCTCCCCTGCCCCTTGCTACCTCCCCTTCAGGTGTATCTCTGCCAGAAAAGATTTGGGATCTGTGGCAAACTCCAAGGCTTCCCAATTGCCTTTGGCCTCCTCTGCTGGTCTTCAACCCCACAGAGTGACTATTTGCTTGCTCAGTGCAAGTTTATCCTGGAAGCCCTCATCGATACTCAGCCACATTCGTCACTTGAGTCTCTGCAGATCCTCTGCCAGTTCAGGTGGGGTTTCTTGCTTTCTCCCTTTTCACCCAGTTCTGAGCTCTGTTTGGGCCAGCTCAAAGGGATGCCTGGCTCTAAGCCACACATCAAGAGCTGGTATCAGATCTGGATCACTGAGCCTCTTTTTTATGGGGATGTTTGGCAGCAATTGGTCCACTCAAGCTGACTGCAAAAACCTCTCCTCTCTGCTGGTTTTCCCAGCCATTCATTGCACTGGGATACTAAACCAAGCCAGGGGTGCCCCCTGGGGAGATTTCATTTGAGGGAATGGTCTCTGAGCCCATGTGGGAAGAACAGTTCTGCATGTCCTGTACCAGCACGAACCACTTACTGCAAATGCCAGATCCTGCCCATCTCCAGCTCCTAGGACTCTTCCTGGCTGGGACTCATGCAAATCTTCCATGAAAACCTCCAAAGCAATCTTTAGCACTTCTGATGAGGTCTCTATTTCTTCCTCTACAGCTCATCTCCATTCCTGGGGCTCCTCTGGATCTTTTTTTGCAAATATTTCCATTGTATGTCTTAATTTCTTTCCCCAACTGTATCAGCTTACAGAGGGCTCCCTCCAGTTGTGCATATGCTTAGCCAAACTCAAACTATTTGAAGGAAACATTAACAATTGGTTCAGATATTTCTTTCTCATAGTTTTGTTGCTTACTGGAAATTATGCACAGGATCCTGCAAATGTTGATCATCAAATCACAAAGAAAACTCACTGTACTGACAATCTCCAGCTCTTTTTGAGCCACTGCTCTTCCCAAAAAGTTCTCTTTTGGGGAATTCTGCCATTCTGTTCCAGCCTAACAAATGCCAGAGCACGCAGTTGCCTCTTCATGCTGCTGATACTCCAGTGAAGAGTCACAGCAAAAATGACACCATTCATAAAAAAAATCTTTACAAGATACCACTTTTTGAAGAAAACCTGTATTAGTGAAAGGACAGAGCAACAGCAGATTTGACAGATGACTGTGCACTGTACACATCAATAAGAACACTCTGTAGGTTCAGGATATGCTACAGCAAACTAAAATACCACATGGCTGACCTGGTCAGCTATGTTAGGACTGCTTTGTACTGAGCCTAAGCCAAGGGGATCAAACAAATTTGCACATTCTCTTTTTTTCTTTTTTTTTAAGCGTAAGCATCGTACACCCAGTTCCATAAAGTTGGGCACAGATCACGGAGATGTCCTCTCTGGAGGAATGAATTCTTCACATTTCTTGGTTATTGTTCCAATGATTTTTCTTTTTCCAATTAGATAAAAAAAAACAAACAAAAAAACATCATAGATGAAAGCCACTGTGCTGCAATCAGTACTGCAAATGAATTCTAGTAATTCAGAATGAACTACCTTACAAGACAGAAGTAGCAAGTTCTTGTTCATTTAAACAAAGGAAATTCCTGATTAAACTTGTAAGAAACCAGGCTATTGCTAAGGATGTGCACAGTTCATGTACCCAGACAAGCCAGATGCTACCTTAAAACACCCCCAAAATTCCCAAGAAGAGTTAGCATCTGCAGATAACCTTGTAGACAAAGCATTCAAAGGTCTAGGACACTGTTCTGTCCCTTATTCTTTAGGATTCATATTTAATTTTGTTATAGACAGCATCACAGTGTTGGTGGGAAAAAGCCTCTGAGGGACATGCTCACCTGGAGGTGCCCCAGTCCCCCCTCCTGGCAGGGAGGATGAAATCAGGGAGGACCAAGCAGCCAGTGGTTTCGTACAGTCCTCAGGTCCTGGCAACAGCAGACACCTCACCCTGGCAAATGGCAGGTTCATTCCCTGGGCCCTAAGGATATCTCAAGGGATAAAAGCCAGTGGCTTTGCCCAAAGAGTCCTTGTCCTTCTCAAGCACTCCCAGAAGCTAATGAGGACAAGGAGCAGGGCACCTCCTGTTCATGCAGGGGGAGAGAGCAGCCTCACATCTCCTGGGGCCACAACTTTGGGCACCCACGGGTGCCTTCTGAGCAGGTGAAGGGTAACCATAGGCAAATCCATTAACTGTCTCCATGGGGGCTACAAGTCACAGGACTGGGATGTTCAAGAGGCCACAACAGCAATAGGAGACGGATCAGCGGATCCCACAAGACCCTCACATCAGCCAATGTCTGCAGTGGCAGATTAGAGGTGAGGGAGTCCAGCAGGGCTATGAGGTCTCTTTCAGGGTTGCTTTTCCCTCTGAATTTGTCTCCTTTGGGGCGAGATGCCCTGTGCGCAAGGACCACACGTTGGTCAGAACCAGGGCAGAGCCCACCATCCACACACAGCCCAGGACTGCAGCTCAGAGCAGGTCCGTGACCCTGTGCATGCATGGTGACAACATGGTGTCAAGCTCAACAACGGCCCATGGGTCATGACCGCAAGTAGCACCGTGAGCCGTGTTACCCCATACTCCAGCACCCCTGGCAGAGAAGCAGGGCTGAAGGGTTCCAGATGCAGGGAAGGCAGTGTGGTGTGGCAGGCCCCTGCAAGAAAGGCCCCAGCAGGCTGGCCCTGAGCTGGCCCTGGAGAGCATTGCGTGCTGTCCCCAGCCATCAGCACTGCCCAGCATGTGCCACGCTCGCTCTGTGTCTCCCATTGCCTTTGGCAGCCCCTGCAGCGCTGCTAAATGCAGTGTCTTTCCAGGCCTGCTCCTTGCCAGCAGGCTCTGTGTGAGGCCAGTGCAGTTTGCTTGCACAAGACAACAGAAAGTGATTTTTACACTCGACAACAATGAAGTATTCTTGCATATAACAACAAATATGTGCTTGCCAAACTTGATGCCTGTTGGAGAAGCCCTGAAATCCATCAGCTGCCTCCCACCCCATCCCAAGGGGGCATGTGATGATCTGCCCGTGTTCTGGTCCTGCCCGGCGAGGGACGTTCTGAGATGTTCATGCCCTGTGGGACAGCGGCCATCCCAAACCACAGGGGGAAATGCAAGCCAAGAGATGTTGTTATGGCTTGATGGTGGAGAGGAAGACAGGGAGGGCTGAGAGGAGGAGAGGTGGGCAAGGTCTGCATTAGGAGCCCCGGCTCCAGCCAAGGCCATGTCATCAGGGTGAAGCTGAGCCTGGCATCCGACCACCTCACACCAAGAGCACTGCACAGGGACAAGCAGGGGCCAGCCCAAGCTGCGCTGTCATGACTGGGCATTGCAAATGACATCACACAGGCTTTCCAAGAATGTTTGGAATATCTAATTTCTTTCACATTCCAGTAGTGCCATAGAGCTAAGACCCATTGGACCAGCCTCAGCCTAGTTTGCTGCACTTCACGCCATGCCATGGGGCTGGAAATATTGCTGGAAAACTGATTTGGCTGGATTTTATCATAACTGCCAGTCTGGAAATTGCAGGCACATTTGGTAATGTCCCTCAGCGCCACAGGTGGTTCTCACCTTACATGAGACAACCCAAGGAATGCTGAAAGATAGCTTGGCACTGCCAGAAGCCCATCTAGAACAAAAGCTGCACTTGATCTAAGGGCCTATCCAAGGGCCTACAAAAAAAAACAAAAAAAAAAAACACAACAACAAACCCAAACATAAATAAAAAACCCCAGAAACTGCACATCAGGAACTTCAGGCTGAACAAATGGAACATCATCACCTCTCATCACTTTTTTAAAGGTGTATCTTTTCTGGTCTTTAACTGGAAAACACCACTGATAAACCACTTGCATTCAAACAAAGCCACTTGGTTTTGATTCTGAAACATTCAATGAAATGATGATGGTAATGATGACTATTTTTCCAAAACAGATTTTTCCCTGTATAAAACACCCATTTCACTGAAACCCTCTTGTTCAGTGCCTGCTGTGAAGAGCTGTGGAGGTGGCTGATGACCAAACCCTGGGGTCCTGGGGTAGGCAGCCTCCCATACCAGGCACACTGTCACACTGCCACATGTGTTGGCTTTCCTACTGCGCCCAGCCCCAGCTCCGCCACATGCATGGCAGCAGCAGGACTGGTGCTCTGTTAGCAGATATGGATTCCCCCTCTGCTCACACAGTGCTCACCATGGCTATGGCTAAGAGCACTCAGGCAAATATCCACAGATTGCATTTATAAATTTAAAATATATTTATAGTATGATCATATATTGCATTTTTTTTTAAGTTTATGATTACATTTAAAATATAATTTCTGCACTCAGCCAGAGATGGACTTCAACAGGACACAGAGATGCTTCAGCTGGACTCAGTAGAGCAAAGTGTGAGTTTACCATACCTGCCACAATATCACAAGCACAGGAACACACGGCCCAGGGCATCGTGTGGGTGTGCATACATACAGCATACGCCCCACTCCTAAATGTCTGGCCTATAAATGCCAGAATCTTCCCGTACGGAACTAAAAACATTTATTCTGGAAGAGCCCAGAGGTTCATGGCTAAAGGCAATAAATACAGATTTAATTTCATAGTTAATGCCCTGTTCAGGGTAAAACACTCATTTTTAATATCGTTGCCTGCGACCTGACATTACCAACAAGATGTTGCAATACAATATCTGAGTCATTGCGCAGCAGATAATGGTATTTTCTTGAGTTCAATCTGGAGGAGAGCTGGCCCCATTAATCAGACTTGAAAAAGCGATGCCAGAGAGTCTGCCAGAGAGTCTGTCTGGCCTATTCCAAGCACGTTATTTGACCCAGGGCTGCAGGGAGAGGGGGGAGAGCGTGAGTAGACCTGGATGTCACAGCGGGAGCTCTCCTGGCCCATGGGCACTGCCTTTTTGGGGTCAGCTAAGAGACTCCTGGGTCTGGGGTGCAGGGGACAACGGAGCAGCTGCATCCCTCCAGCTCTGCCTTTGTTTTCATGCTGCCCCCAAAAGATGTGCTGCCCCATAGTATGACCCTCAGGGCAGCCAGATGGGGAGTTCTGGTGGCATGGAGGAACTGGTGAAGGTGAAAGGTCCATCAGCAAGCCTGAGAGTCCCATGGCTGACTGTCCCAGGGGCCAACCACAGAATACAACATTTGGTGGAGTGACTGAGGCAGCAGTGTCCATCGTGGACAGGTCAATAAACACTACTAGGTAGGGACACGGGGAGGGAAAACGATAAGGAAACATCCCATGGAAGGAATACTGCTATTAAAAGCTTGAACAGGTCTTATATGTCTTCACAAGGAAGAAAGCTGAGCAAGAGACAGATAGGGACTGGGAAGGAAACCTGCCCGGGCTGCCTTGAGCTCTGGGAGTGCTAATGGAGCTCAAGAGGACTGGAGAAAACCAGAAGCTCTCCTGGGAATAATGGGCTTTCTTTTCTGCAGGCAGGCAGCAGTGGCTCCAGTCATCCTGAAGCACCAGTGTGGGAGGCAGACCTCTCTGGCAGAGAGCTCTCGGCAAAAGCAGGATCTATGCAGAAATATGCAATGCACTTTTAACACTGAGCACTATTGGTCCATTGGACCAACTTGCCTAGGGATGCAGAAGATCTGCTTTCAGCAGAAAGGCTTTAATTCAAGATTGGGTATCTCACTGTAAAATAAATGTTTTTTCTTGACAGGAATTTACAGAGGGATGCAGCAATCAGCAAATGAAAGTCCCTGGCCTGCTGTGCAGATGTCAGTGTAGATGATTCCTTCTGCCTATGAAAGCCAGTAAATGGCTCTGCAGAAAGTCAAGGCATGAATGAAAAAGTGACTCATAAGAATGAGACGCATCAACTCCTGTCACTGTACCTCCAGAGGCAGTGTGCCATTTCTGGGAAGAGCAGAGGCTGCAAGACAGAGCTCAGAACACCCTGGGATCTAAGTCAGAGGAGGGATGAAGAAAAGCACCATGTTTGTCAAGGCTCCAACAGCCTTGATGGGGAGGTACAGAGATAGAGACTATGTTGAAACCTCATTACCTGGCTGGTACCCTGTTAGAGGGCATGACCTCAGACTGTAGAGTTGTGCAGAGAGAGCCAATTCTACAGTGTGAATGGCCAGCTGCAATTTATGAAGAATTATTCCCAGCACCACAGTTAAGAGAAGATGAGAGTCCACAGACCATTGTCTGAGCCCTGCACACATTTCAGTAAAAAGCAAGAGACTGAGGATGGATACCCATTTGCAGATAATTCCACAGGACACATCGGTGACTCACCATGACCCAGACACTCTTCTGCTCCCCAAGCTAGTGATGCACTAGACATGGCAGAAGGAAGGGATGCCATCCAGAGGGACTCAAAATGTGGGCCCTTGTGAACCTAATGAGGTTCAACAAAGCAAAGTGCAAGGTTTTGCACTTGAGTCACAGTAATTGCAGGTATGTAAACAGACTGGGAGAAGTACTCCTTGAGAGTAGACCTGCTGAGAAGGACTTGGGGGTCCTGGTAGATGAAAAACTTAACATGAGCCAGCAGCGTGCACCTGCAGCCTGGAAGGTCAGTGGTTACTGTGGGCTTTATCAGAAGAGGGGTGGACAGCAGGACAAGGGAGGGGATTGTCCCTCTCTACTCTGCCCTCCTTGAGACCCCAGCTGGACTACTGCGTCCAGGTCTGGGGCCCCAACACAGAAAAGATGTTGAGCTTTTGGAGAACGTTCAGAGGAGGGCCACGAGGATGCTCAGAGGGCTGGAGCACCTGTCCTACGAAGACAGGCTGAAGGAACTGGGCTTGTTCAGTCTTGAGAAGGGAAGGCTGGTGGAAGACCTCACTGTGGCCTTTCAGTATTTCAAGGGAGTTTAGTAACATGAGGGAAAGTTTATTACGTCTGTAAATAGTGATAGGACAAGGGGGAATGGCTTTAAACTTAAGGAAGGGAGATTTGGATTAGATGTCATGGGAAGTTTCTAACAGAGAGAGTGGGGAAGTGCTGGAACAGCCCGCCCAGAGAGGCTGTGGGTACCCCATCCCTGGAGGTGTTCAAGGTGAGCTTGGATGGGGCCTTGGGCAACATGACATAGTATGTGATCTAGCGATTGGGAACCCTGACTGCAGTGAGGAGAGTGGAACTTGATGACCATTGAGCTTTGTTCCAACCCAAAACATTCTATAATTCCAGGACCCTATGAATCTATGATTCTGTGATCTACGGCCATCTGCTGCCATGAGCTGAGCACCTCAGCAGGGACATTCTTACCATACGCATCCTCCTCAGAAAGACTGACAAATGCTCGTTCAAAACTTTTGTCAATGAAATGCGGTATTCTAGACACCAAATTCATTATTTCAATAGGAAATGTTCATTTCCCTTTAGAAAAAAAAAATGAAATGAAATGAAATGAATAAAATAAAATAAAATAAAATAAAATAAAAAAGGAAGTTGGATTCTCAGTTAAACCTAAACAACTTCAAAGTGATTAAAGAAAGATGTTAGGGGAATGTGGAGAACTTTTAAAAGTTTTCATAGAATAACAGAATGGCCTGGGTTGAAAAGGGCAACAAAGATCATCTGGTTCCAACCCCCTGCTGTGTGCAGGTCACCAGCCAGCAGCCCCGGCTGCCCAGAGCCACATCCAGCCTGGCCTTGAATGCCTGCAGGGATGGGGCATCCACAGCCTCCTTGAGCAACCTGTTCAGTGCCTCACCACCTCTGGCTGAAAACTTCCTCCTCATATCCAACCTAAACCTCCCCTGTCTGAGTTTCAAACCATTCCCCTTGTCCTATCACTACCCACCCTCACAAACAGCCGTTCCCCCTCCTGTTTATTCGCTCCCTTCAAGTTCTGGCAGGCCACAATGAGGTCTCCCCACAGCCTTCGCTTCTCCAACCTCAACAAGCCCGGTTCCCTCAGCCTTTCCTCACAGCAGAGCTGCTCCAGCCCTCTGACCATCTCAGTGCCCTCCTCTGGACCTGCTCCCAGAGCTCCACGTCCTTCCTGTGCTGGGGCCCAGGCCTGGACGCAGCGCTGCAGATGGGGCCTCACAAGAGCCGAGCAGAGGGCGACAGTCACCTCCCTGTCCCTGCTGGCCACCCCTTCTTAATGCAGCCCAGAACACAGTTGGCCTTCCATGCTGCAAGCGCGCACTGCCGGCTCACGTCCAGCTTCTGGTCCACCAGGACCCCCAAGTCCTTCTCCGCAGGGCTGCTCTCAAGGAGATCTTCCCCAGTCTGTATCAATTCCTGGGATTGCCCCGACCCAACAGCAGCACCCTGCACTTGGCCTTACTGAACCTCATTGGGTTCACGTGGGCCCACTTCTCCAGCCTGTCCAGGTCCCTCTGGATGGCTTCCCTTCCTTCCGTGTATCGACTGCACCGCTCAGCTTGGTGTCCCCCACAAACTTGCTGAGGGTGCACTCGATGCCATCGTCTCTCACTGATGAAGACGTTGAAGAGCACCGGTCCCAAGACCGACCCCGAGGGACACCGCTTGTGACCGGCCTGCACCCTGACACAGAGCCATTGATCACAGCCCTCTGGCTGCGTCCAGCCAATTCCTGATCCATCCAACAGCCCATCCTTCAAATCCACACCTCTCCAAGTTAGGGAGCAGGATGTGGTGAGGGACCACGTCAAAGGCCTTGCAGAAGTCCAGGCAGATGACATCCACTGCCCTTCCCCCGTCCACCAAAGCCGTCACTCCACCACAGAAGGCCACCAGATTGGTCAGGCACGATCTGCCCTTGGTGCAGCCGTGCTGGCTGCCTCGAATCACCTCTTGTGCCTGAACACAGCTTCCAGGAGGATCTGCTCCATGTCTTCCCAGGCACAGAGGTGAGGCTCACCGGCCTCACCCCTTCTTAAAAATGGGAGCAACGGTTCCCTTTTTCCAGTCAGCGGGGACTTCACCAGACAGCCGTTATTTTTCAAATATGATGGAGAGCGGCTCGGCAACCACATCAGCCACCTCCCTCAGAACCCCAGGATGGATATCGTCCGGCCCCATGGATTTATGTGCATTCAGTTACGTGAGGAGGACTCGGACATGTTCCACTGTTGCAGTGGGACGGAATCCCATCCCACGTCTAATTCAAATCTCCCCTCCTTTACGTTAAAACCATTCCCCCTTTGTCCAATCACCATCACTGCACAAAAAGTTCATTTCCCTCCTCTTTATCATCTCCTTTGAAACAATGGAAGGCTGCATTGAGCAGCCACAGCAAGTGTTGGTGACGGGGCAGGCACAGAGCAACGCCTGTGACACCACGGGACCGTGTCACAGAGGGGCACTGTGACCTCAGGGGAGAGGGGCTGACCCCAGCGGTCACGGAACCCCCCACTGCCACTCTCGAGCTAGCATGGCAGGTAAGGCAGCAGGCTCCTTCTGCTCCTGGCACTGCGGCCCTCCAGGGGATGCCAGTGCCCCAGATCTCACCCCAGCGCCCATTTGGGCATTTCCCTACAGAGAGAATTCCTCCACGGATGCTGACGGTGCTTCCGACACCCGACGCGATTTTCCCTGGATCCCTTGTGCCTCCACCGGCCACTGCTGCAATGCAGCCCAACATCAGCGGAGCAGTGCCAGCGTCGGTCCAACCCCTCCCTGTCCCCAGTGTCACCTACGTGGTGCCTCAGGCTTCTGTCTGGCCTGGGGTACCAGGTGTCCAAGGACAGGGAGTGCAGCTCCCACCTGGGGGGGTCCCCCAAGTTGTGGGTCAGCTGCCACCTGGGGGGGTCCCCCAAGTTGTGGGTCAGCTCCCACCTGGGGTGATGCCCCAAGTTGTGGGTCAGCTCCCACCTGGGGGGATGCTCCCAACCGTGGTTCAGCTGCCACCTGGGGGGGTCCCCCAAGTTGTGGGTCAGCTCCCACCTGGGGGGATGCTCCCAACTGTGGTTCAGCTGCCACCTGGGGGGGTCCCCCAAGTTGTGGGGCAGCTGCCATCTGGGGGGATGCCCCAAGTTGTGGGGCAGCTCCCACCTGGGGGGGTGCTCCCAACCGTGGGTCAGCTGCCACCTGGGGGGGTCCCCCAAGTTCTGGGTCAAATCCCACCTGGGGGGGTCCCCCAAGTTGTGGGTCAGCTCCCACTCGTGGGGAAGACCTCAGCTGTGGGTAAGAGGACACATGGGAGGAAGCCCCCATCTGTGGGTAAGCGGCCACGTGGGAGGAAGCCCCCAACTGTGGGTCAGCTGCCACCTCAGGGGGTGCCCCCGATCATGGTTCAGCTCACTCCTGAGGGGCTGCCCACTGTTGTGGGCCACCTCCAACCTGGGGGGCAGCAGTTACCCCTGCTCATGCTCCTACCCGGCGGCATGAAGCCAGGCATGCCTCCCCCCAATGCCCCTGCCCACTGCTGGGAACATCCCCCGGCGGCAGGGACGATGCAGCCCCAGCAGCCGATGGGGCTGCGGCCTGGGGCCGCGTTGAGTGGGCAGCCCCCGCAGCCCGCAGGCAGCTGCCCGCTTCAGGACCCCGACCGCCCCAGCCCCTCAACTGTCCTCCAAGGACATCCAGTGCAGCAGCAGGGGCTCCTCGTGCCCAGCACCCTGCCCACCAGCTTAGAGCAGGCGGTGAAGCCCAGTGGAAATGCCGTGGTGCACATGGAGGACCAGGGGCACCCAGCACCCATCAGCGTGTGCCCCCATCCCACCACGGCTCCGCTCACCTGCAGCACCGCAGCGCTGGAATCAGGTGGTGAGTTTGGGGGCTGCAGAGCGGGCGGCAGGCTGTCCGCACCGGGTGGCTGTGGGAAAGATGGCGTTGCCTCACTGGGGATTTTCTTGCTTTTCCAGCAGCAACACCGAGCTCAGAGATCCCGGAGGACATCACCAACATCAGTGACCTCCTGGCTTGGATCAACAGCGGTGAGTTTGGGGGCAGCAGAGCTGGCGGGGGAGTGTTTGCACCCATTTGGTGTGGGAAAGCTGGCTTTACCCCTGTGGGGATTTTCTTCCTCTTCCAGAAGTGGCACCCAAAATAGACGTCCCGGACAACATCCTGGACATGGATGATCACTCGACCGAGTGCCCAGCCCCTGCCTGCACCACCAGCGGGCACCAGCAGCACACTGGCAGCATCCAAGCTGCAAAGAGGAAGCTGCCCGAGAGCCAGGATGCTCCAGAACAAAAACGCCAGTGCTAGGCAAAGCTGGGTGGGCTCAGCAAGAACACGAGCATCTGAACCGGCCCACATTGCGGCAGGAGACACGGCCATTACCAACTAATAAGGCCACCTGTAGCCCTGGGCTCCTCGCCGGCCCCTCGCACAGAGCAGCGGCAGTGCTCCAGGGGCACCAGCACCGGCCCCAGCCCAACCCCTGCAAACCTGGGCTGTCCACCAACACCACCTTGGTCTGGGATAGTGTGGGACTCCATTAGATTATGTTACGTTATGTTTTCTTTTGTTATGTTATGATATTTTATGTTATTTTATGTTCAATTCCATTAAATTCCTTTAAATTATTAAATGTGTCATATTCACTTTGCTACGGCGGCCTGCAGTTGTTCATACAGCACCAAACCCCCCCCAGACCCCGGTGCCCACCTGCGGGGCAGGACGGGGCAGCACAAAGGGCCGTGTCCCAGGGCTGCCCCACCAGCCCCATCCCTCCCCTCCAAAATCCTCTCCAGAATCCCCTCCCCTCCTCAGGCAGCACCACTGGGAACGCAGGGATGGTAAACGGTTGGGGTGGGATTCTGGGAGAGCTGGGGTGGCCCAGCCTGCAGGAGAGCAGGCTCAGGGGGATCCCAAGCATGGCCATCAGTCCCTGCAGAGAGGACGGAGCCGGGCTGCACCCTGCGGTGCCCAGCAGCTGCACCAGAGGCACTGGGCAACACACTGGGGCACAGCTGTGGTTGCAGCAAGACAAGAACTGCAGCTCCTCCTCACTGGTGGTCCACATCACCATCACTGCTGACAGTGCCCCATCCGGGTTGTCCGGCTGTGGGATGTGACCCCCTGCCATTGCCATCCCCTGACGAAGGGTGCAGAGGAAGCAGCTGAGGTGCCCAGAATGAATGACCTGGGTTGAAAAGGGCAACAAAGATCATCTGGTTCCAACCCCCTGCTGTGTGCAGGTCACCAGCCAGCAGACCAGGCTGCCCAGAGCCACATCCAGCCTGGCCTTGAATGCCTGCAGGGATGGGGCATCCACAGCCTCCTTGAGCAACCTGTTCCAGTGCCTCACCACCTCTGGCTGAAAACTTCCTCCTCATATCCAACCTAAACCTCCCCTGTCTGAGTTTCAAACCATTCCCCTTGTCCTATCACTACCCACCCTCACAAACAGCCGTTCCCCCTCCTGTTTATTCGCTCCCTTCAAGTTCTGGCAGGCCACAATGAGGTCTCCCCACAGCCTTCGCTTCTCCAACCTCAACAAGCCCAGTTCCCTCAGCCTTTCCTCACAGCAGAGCTGCTCCAGCCCTCTGACCATCTCAGTGCCCTCCTCTGGACCCGCTCCCAGAGCTCCACGTCCTTCCTGTGCTGGGGGCCCAGGCCTGGACGCAGCGCTGCAGATGGGGCCTCACAAGAGCCGAGCAGAGGGCGACAGTCACCTCCCTGTCCCTGCTGGCCACCCCTTCTTAATGCAGCCCAGAACACATCTGGCCTTCTGGGCTGCCCTTGGTGCAGCCATGCTGGCTGCCTCAGATCACCTCCTTGTCTCTCATGTGCCTGAACACAGCTTCCAGGAGGATCTGCTCCATGATCTTCCCAGGCACAGAGGTGAGGCTCACTGGCCTGTAGTTCCCTGGCTCTTCCTTTCTACCTTTCTTAAAAATAGGACTGATGTTTCCCTTTTTCCAGTCACCAGGAACTTCACAGTTTTGGACTAAATGTCTGAAACTTCAGTTGCCGAAAGACAGACGATGCCATCTTCATAGCTCTGGACTTTGGGCAAGACCCGCTTTATTCAAATTAATATACACTTTGACAAAAAAAAAAAAAAGAAAAAAGAAAAAAAGAAAAAAAATAATAAAACTTTTCATGAAAACGTCTTTTCTAAGGAACAATTCCCATTTCCCAGTTCTGTGACCCTAAAATGTGTGCCAAATGTCTCTAAGAGTCAGTGTTTTATTTTATTTAACTGAAAAGTAGAATGGCCGTAAAGTGAGTATTATAAGTGAAGCTCTGTTCTGAAAATATATCCACTTAATGCTAAAAAGATTCGGTTTCACAGAGCTGAAAACAATTATAAAGCGAATCAATTGGGAGAAGTATTTAATCAGAAAAATGTGAATGCTAAGTGGGAATTGTTGAAAAACATTTTACGTGTTGCCCCAAAACCACAATCCCACAATTGAGAAAGAAGGCAACACTGGTTAAAAAAAAGACTCTGGCTTGTGAAAGAAGTGAAGACAACTGTGAAAAATAAGAAAACCATATATAACTTAAGAAAGGGGAAACTGATAATAATGAATGAGAAGTGAGGAACTGTAGAAAACTGATAAGGAAAGCCAAGAGCTGAGGACAATGTGTGCACTGCAAACCTGAAGCTGATGAGAAGCAATTTCTCAATATAAAAGGAATAAATATAGCTCTTCTGAAGTTGTTGTTTGTGTTAGTCTGTCTCTGGATGGAGGCACTAGAACAGTCAACAGCAACAGAGGAAGGCTGATGTTTGCCAATGTTTGTGGAGTTTTTGGCTGAACCAGATCCTGGCAGGCCGGTGAGCCTGGCATCAGCTCTGGGCAGGCACCTCTGATGGCTGCCACAGCATGCAGCGGGTGGAGATTTCAGCTGAACAAATACAGTGAATGCTAATTCACATAGACTTACGGAAAACAGGACTTGTCAGACAAAGATTCATCTTTTTCGTGAAATTACAAGTTTGATTGATAAAAATAATATTGGTGGTGTAATAGACTTAGACTTCTGCAAGGCAATTGACTTGGTGCTGTGTGACATTTTGATTAAGAAACTAGAACAATACACAGTCAACATGGCACATATTAAATAGATTAAAAGCTGGCTGGGTAACGTGTCTCAGAGGCAATTGTAAATGGGAACTCCTCACCCAGCAGGGGTGAATTTAGTGGAGTTCCCCAGGGGTCGGTTCTTGGCCCGGTGCTATTCAACATTTTTATCAATGATCTGAAAAAATATTAAATCATCTGTGGTAAAGTTTGCTGATGACACAGAGATTGTGAGACTGGCAAATAGAGAAGAAGCCAGATCACTGATACAGAATGGCCTGGATTGCTGGTTAAACTGGGCACGAGCAGATTGTCGATATCGCCAAATATAGTCACATCTTGGAACAAGAACGCAGATTATGGGTCACACATACAAGGCAGGATGCTCTGTCCTGGGAAGTGGTGGTTGTGAAACTCTGGGGGTTTGGTAGAGTTGGGACTGCACCCTCCTCACATGTGAGGGTGCCCCTAAGGCTGCAGCACGCCTGGAAAAGCTGGGGGGAAATCAGATGTTCAGATGAAATTCAGATGAAATTACATGCCCCTGCCTTTGGGTGCCTGTGCCAGCCACAGCTGGCTGTGGTGCTCACCAGGACATTAAGAGAATGGGAGAAGAGCCATGAAGATGGTAATAAAGAGAACTGACCTTGCAGTGAGAGGCCCCAGGAGCTCAATCTACTCTGCTAGCCAAAAAGCAGGCTGTGGGGTCTATGGACACGCCAACCTAGCAGTTAGTTTTACTACAATCTGATGTCCAGAAGCTGAAGCTAGGTGAACTGGAAGTAGTAATGTGGCACAATATTACTAGCATACCAGCAAGAGTAATGAACCACTGCAAGAATTCACTTGGGCACTGCGGGAATCTCCATCATTAGCAGATGTTACATCATGCTTGGTTGCTTGCTGTGACTCGAGCAGGAGAAAATCAGGGCTCAGATTATACCTGGTAGCCAGAGTAGATAATCACAACGATATCAGCAGTCCTCATAGTTCAAACAGCTCCAAAAAGGAACTTTGAAAAGAGTTTCATCACTATTGCTGACTGCCTGTACCTGCAGGTGGGGCTGAGTCCTGCTGTTCCCTTTCAGTCATGCACTACTGATAAGAAAAGCTTCAGCATAACATTTCTTCTGGTGACACATTTGTCGCACAAAATAAACAAATAAAAAAGAATTCCTATACCTGCAGTGATCTTTGGAGCCAAAAGAAGTGAATTAGTGCAGCAGCTGAATTAAACCATGAAGCACAGCAGAAGTGACCTCTCTTCTTCCCAAGACTTGCCCCTTAGGAGCACCTCATGTGCTTTGAATTTGGTTGAGACATGTGGTGACCTGATGGAGCTGAGCTACTCGATGGGCCCAGGGATGCCCAGGGTCTCCAACATCAGCTTTCAGAGGAGAAAAACGGTCTGAAAGTGATGAGCTATGAATTTAGGAATGGATGGGCAGCTCTTCCCATCTCACGCCAGGGTGACTGTAGCCTCTATCTTACTTTGCCATTTGCCACTTTAATTGCTCTGTTTTTCTTTCATTACTGCCCTTCTCCATCATTCTCCAAACTAACTTCTTTTTTTTTTTTCCCAAAAATATCAAGCTTGTGTTCTTGATCATATTCCTTTAGAAAGAAAAAATTTCTTTCTTTTTTTTTCCTTTATTTTTTTCAATTCAAGCATAACTCAGAACTGGGCTTCCTTGCAAAGCTTGGCTCTGTGTGCTCCTTTTTGAGCTCCAGCCTCTCCTGATCCCGGGGCTCTGTGCTGGGGTCAGCCTGCTCTGGCACTCCCACACCTGGCTGAGGAGAGCAGTTCTTCCTGCGCTAAGTATATGTCTAAAGTAGGGCAGATCATTCTGAGGCCAATGTTTGGGTCACAGTCACAATTCTGCACTACAGGAGAACTAAAAAGACTAATTATAAGATGCTCATCAGCACACAACACTTTAAAAAAAAAAAAGGAAAAAAGAAACTGATAGAATTAAACAACAGAAAAAGTACTGAGGAAAAGTTGAAAGGGGAGATTCATGTTGGATATAAGGAAAAAGTCTTTTACAGAGAGGGTGGTGAAGCGCTGGCACAGGTTGCCCAGAAATGTGGTGAGTGCCCCGTCCCTTGAGACACCCAAGGTCAATTTGGATGGGGCCCTGAGCACTGATGGAGCCATGAGTGTCCCTGTTCACTGCAGGGGAGTTAGACAAGATGACCTTCAAAGGTCCATTCCAACTCTAAGGATTCTATGACTCCATGATTCCGTGATTCACTATCTAGAAAAGCCAACTTCTGCACAAAGAGACTGTTGGCCAGAGACTGCTGTCACTTAAATCCCCAGCCCTGAAACAGCACACAGCACCTGGAGCCAGCAGGAGCAGTGTCTGCCCTGCGACTGAAAACCTCTGGGTGCTGCTCCCAAGAGGACTGTGAGGACTTCAGAGCCCACACCCTGCACATATCACAGCATGGCGATATAATCTGAGCCCTGATTTTCTCCTGCTCGAGTCACAGCAAGCAACCAAGCATGATGTAACATCTGCTAATTATGGAGATTCCCATCAGAAGCCATGGGATCCCTACAGAGGGCCAAATCTTGCTTCACTTCATTGAGGCTCCAAGAGCCCCGAAGAACAGGTGGAAACAGGCAGCTCGCAGAACAGCAGTAGAGGTTCATTATCCATGCTGCAGTAACAACGCAGAGGAGGAGAGGAGGAGAACCAGCTCCTGGAGCCCAGCACAGCTGCTTGGCCCTCGTCCTGCCTGCATGAGCCCCCTGCCTGCTGCCCAGCCATGGGGAAGAGGCAGGAAGAAAGAGGCATCTCTTGCCTTCCCGGGGCAAGGCTATGCTAACCCGCAGCTTCCCTACTGCCAAATGAAGAGAGCAGCTTCGGTTTGCTCCAACTGCCTATGTGCCAACATCAAACATGTTTTACAACTGACCTGCAAAGAATGTGTGTCACTGAAGAGGATATGTAGCTCTGGAGAACATAAAACACAGCTGTGCTGTTTAATTGTATCTCATCCACCCGATCGGAATAACAGGCAAAGATGATCTAAGGGAGATAACTCCACCGAGTGTTAGGAACGGCTCCGCTACCTTCGCCAATGGAAGATTCTTATAAATTCACTCCTCCTGCCATCCTTTTGCAAAGGGTCAGGAGATGCACTGACAATAGCAGCATGCAAATATTTCAGAACTTGGCCACACGCTGAGCAAACACTCTGGATAGCTTCACGAGTAGATTAAAATGCCAGATCAGCGAGCAGTGGTGCACTTTAAATATGCTCACTAATTTATTAAGTTTATTCTTAGCAAGCTTGCAGACTTCAGAAAGTTAAATTTCTCAGTGACAAATGGCTTGGATGCTGGGCAGCCAGAGCGTGCATGCTGCAGTCAGATGGCCCTGGAGAAGGCAAAGCAGAGGAGCAGATACCACCGAGCATTCTGTACGGGTGAAAATTCCCAACGGAAGGGCCTGCATGGGCTTATTGTCAAGTCTGCTCTACAGAGAGCTCAAAACCAGGGCTCTTGGCACATCCTACTTTTCTCCAAAGAACTGCTGCCTCCCACTCTGGGCTTAGACATCCCTTATCTCCCTCTCTAGGCCTGGCTGTGTGCTGCGTGTGTGCTGCTGGGTGCACCAGACCTTGGGGCACCCTTTGAGTCCCGGCTGCACCAGCAGTCCCTTGTGTTCCAGGAATGACTCCGGTCGTCCCAGAGGGTCACCTCCTGCACCAGGGGCTGCACCAGCCTCGTGGAAGTGACTCTAGTGGGACACAGCAATTAGCAGAATCTCCAGCTGGCAGCCCTGCACCACTCCTGTCTCAGCTCTCTGCAGCCCTGCAAACCTGGGGCAGGGTCTGGAGTAGCAGGGTTTCCCTAGGAGGAAGCCAAGGCCAACTCTGCTTGTAGAGATATTTATTTTTAGGATCCTTGTTCAGCTTGAACCAAGAAGTGTGTTTGCAAACCCTTCTGAAAGGCTGTGTGTCTGACTTTCACGGTCACACTTCCCTGAATACAAAGTGTGATGGCTCTGGGCCAACATGGAGACACAGACCATCACTCAGCAGCAGTGTCCAAGCCCTGGGACCCTGGCAGGAGTGCAGTGACACCAGGTGACACATGGACATGAGACCACGCCTAGCAGGGGAGCCTGAGGCAGCTGCACACAGCAGTTGTGCACCTCCTTCACTGCTAAAGAGAGGAGGAAATGGTTTTGCTGCAGGAAAGCAGCAGAGCAGGAAGGGGACGCTCTCAGCCCCAGGATCCCCGGTCGCTCTGCGTGGCTGGACAGTGGAGCACAGTGGGGCACACGCTTGGAGCCACCTGACGGATCTACCCTAGAGAAACAGCAAGGAGCAACAGTATGAGGATGAGCAAGCAACGGCGCGAAGGATTTGTCAAACTCGAACACCACCCAAAGGACCACTTCTGCTGTTTGAACCCCGCTTAGCAGCTCGGCATTCAGTGAGCCTTTCTGGACCAGGCTCACCCCAGGCAATGGGGCGGCCTCCAGGGACGGAGCAATTTGTCAGCGCTGAACCCGGGGACTCCAGCAGCATGCCGGGCAGCTCCTCACACGGTGATGACAGCCGCTGGTGGAGATGCCTACGTGCTGTTTGTGGAGCAGAAATGAGACGCTGTGAGTTTTCCAGGGACAGAACGCAGCGGGGCCCTTTGAGCTGGGGCTCACAGCTCCGCGAGGCTGTTTCACAGCCTTTGCCACATCTCTGGGGAGTTATTATTCATCATCTTGCTTCAGAATGGAGTCGAGCCTCCTCTGCTAGTGCTGCGAGCAAAAGGACTTTCCCAGGAACGTTTTCTAAGCAGAGACCAAATCCCACACAGCACTGCAACCCTCCAACAACTGCACACGCTGTTATTGTTATTTGCACTGCACAACGAGCTGCCGGACCCACGGCACGATGTGCTGCCGCGGGTGGTTAAACAAACTCCATATGCCCCGTCCAGCAGCTGGCTGGCCGATGTCAAGAGCCCTGCAAAATGACCTGCTCTGACAGCACTTCTCCTGGTGATCCACTTTGATTTATGGCCTTCGCCTGCTGTGCAGATAGGGAACAACATGCACAGATACACTGAGGCTGGATCTGCATCCAACTGTATCTACGTGGTCCCTTCAGCTCCTTCAGCCCTACATCCCTCTGCACTGCAGCTAGTTTCTCTAGGAGTGCCTTGAATCAGACTCCTATAGTGAGATGCTCAGCCCAGCTTCCTGATGCTTTGCTCTTCCTCAGCTGCAGTTTTGCTACTAGAAATGCAGGAAAGCTGCAAAACTCCATCAGTTTGGAAGTAATGCATTGCAGCGTGTTGTGGGAATGCTGCCAGCCCATGGCTCAGAGACTCATCGTAAGAGCAGAGATGCCCCCCTGGTAAGGTTATACCAGACTGCCATCCTCAACAGGCCACAGCCTTTGTGCTTTGTTCCCCATCACTGGTTACAGCAGCACATGGAGTGGAATGGCCCTGGGAGGCTTGAAGTATAATGGAAGGCTAAATCTGGCTGTGCTGTTAATGGGACTGGAGGAGCATGAGGAGAGAAGCTTATGGGGTGAGCGATGCCCACAGGCTCACAGAGTACCTCTTTGTCTCCAGAGCAGAGCCAGAGCCTGTGGGCATTTCCCATAGTGAGAAACCTCCCTGGCTGCATGCTCAGTGCTGGGAGCCCATGAGGGTCAGTGCAGAGCTGAGCAGGGCCCACACCTGGGGCTCCGGGCACCATCCCAGAGCAGCGCTGGGGAGAAAGCCCAGAGCGGGCTGGCCATGGGGTGCCCACGGCTGTCACAGCCTCCTGATGAGGTCAGCAGCCAGGAAGGCCCTGGGGACAGCTGATAAGCCTTCAGTGTCTGCTCCAGCAGTGCCCGTGTGAGCTGGGTGTATTTTTGGCTTGAGGTTGGGTCATAAATCAATATGAGTCAGAAAATGCAGCTAAGGCAGAGCCACATCCCCTGTCCTGGGGCCTTCTCCAGGCCAAGGCCAACAGCACCAAACTGCTGGCTGCTGTGTACCCTGGACATGGGCACGATGGACACAGGCAGGTCCCGGGTGCAGGTATATGGCAGTTGAAGCAACCTGCCTGGACAGTGGGATGGGCTGAGACCCACCGTCAGCTGCAGGCAGGTGAAGGAGGGCTGAGCCAACAGCTCTGTCTCAAACTAGAGGTGCTTCTACAGCAGACACAGAGCATGGAGGAAGGCTATGGGTTGTAGACTTGCCAAGGAAATCACCCTGGATCACCTTGGAAAAAAAAATATGAATTTGCCTCCTGTCCCCTTCCAGAAATGTCCCTCATGTAACTCACCACAGCAGTGCTATTGTGAGTCTGCAGAACAGCAGCACATCACACAGAGGAGTCGGATACCATGCCCTGATGTGCTCCTCTCCCTGCTCCCCAGCTATAATCTTACTGCTCCTCTCCAGTCCTCCCACACAGGAAAAAAGAATCTGCACCCAAAGCACCCGCCAGCTCCCGAGACTGGCATGAGTCCTTCAGAAGAAATCTCCTCTCCCATAGATCTGCTTTCCTGTGGTCCCTGTGATGATGCAGAAAAGATGCATTCTGGGGACTTACAAAATGACAGCCTTATCTGTGCAGTGTCCACAGCCCAGGAGCCAGGCAGGGGCTGGAGGAGCCCAGAGTGCAGGAATGGGAGCACAGGCAGGCACTGGTGCTGGGTGCGAGGCTCTCAGCCGTGCTGCAGCACAGCTGCGCTGTGGGCTGCAGGAGCAGGGAGCATTGAGCTGACACTGTGTGCCGTGGCCCCAGCCCCTGATGAACCAAAAGCTCAGCCAAAGCAGCTGGGCTCTGGTCTGGCACGTGGCATTGAGATGACCTGGCAGCGTGGTAACCTGCCCTGGTACCTGACAGGGTCTCCTGACTGGCTCCCAAGCCGCTGTTGAGCACCTCCACCAGGGCCTGATGTGCAGCTGCCACCCCTCTTCTGATGCAGCCCAGGGTACCATTGGCTTTCCAGGCTGCAAGCGCACACTGCTGGCTCATGTCAGATTTTTGTCCACCAGAACTCCCAAATCCTTCTCTGCAGGGCTGCTCTCAAGAAGTTCTTCTCCCAGTCTGCACACATAACTGGGATTGCCCCGACTCAACTTGGCCTTGTTGAACCTCATCGGGTTCATGTGGGCCCACATTTCAAGCCTGTCCAGGTCCCTCTGGATGGCATCTCTTCCTTCTGTTGTATCAGCTGCACCACTCATCTTGGTGTCATCAACTAACTTTGCTCCTCTCCAATAACAAGTGAGAAGGCCAAGAAATAAAACAGGTACATTCCGGGAATGCTGCAGCAGCAAACACTGCATGAATCATGTCAGGCAGTGTCTTCTTCCCAAAAGATGTGCCTGTCCCCCCAGGAAGGCAGCCCTCCACTGGAGCACAGACCCCAGGGAGGAGGACAGGTGCCCGTGGAGTGGGGGAGCAGGGTAAGCACCAGGAAGAGGGAGGCTGTGCTTCTACCACAGCACACAAAGAGCCGCACAGCGTTCCCCGGCCCCTTTCCTTGCCTGCACCCCCCTCTGTCAACAACTTCAGCTGCGAGCCCACCCTCACCAAGAGACCACCCCTGCTCCATCCCACCTGGGCATCGAGAGCTCCGTCTCACTCTTGGCACAGGGGACTGCTCCGGCCATAACCCATCAGCCACAGTACTGAAATGTCCCTGCCACAGAGCCTGCATGCCTGCATGCTCAGTGCGGCCATATACAAAACAGAGTGCCCAAAGAAAAGCATCAGCAGGACAAGGTCACAGGAAGAGACACAGTTCAGTAGGAGGGCTGGACATGGCACTGCGGCCTGGAGAGCAAATACAGCACAGAGGTTTGGGATTATTAGTGTGGTCATCAGTGGATGCCTACACAACAGGAGGGATGCTGGAAAACGGAAACAGGTTCAGAGAGACAAAGAGAATGGGGCTGGCCTCCTGTTCACCCCATTATTTGCGGCTCTGCAGCCACCAGCACAGCGCTGCAGATAAGTTGGGGCACCGGGGGACACCTTTATTTGGAGATGTGGGGCTGGCACAGCCCTCCAAGATGGAAAGAAGGTGGGAAGGAGATGGGGTGAGCATGAGAGGAGCCATTCTTCCCACCTCCTTCCCACCTCGTGGGGCCGTGCCAGCCCAGTGAGGTCCCTGCTGGTTTCCTCTTGGCTGTCAGGCTGTGAGCACGCTGCAGAGCCGTGCCAGCTTTTACCGTGCACAGCAGGATGGGGCCGGCCTCCAGCCCCAGCTGCCATAAAACGGGAAATAAGGGAATTGGAGCAAGACCACAGCGACCACCGAGCAGCTGCCACTGAAGGGCTGGGGCACTCTCCTCCTTCATATCAGAGATGCATCGCCCCACGCTGCCGCAGCACAAGCATGCATGGAGCACGAGAGGAGAAGGATCAGCACCAGGAGGAGGAGGAGGCGGCTCAGCCTCTCCAGGCTCTGCCCTCCCCAAACGCCCGCAGGGAGCAGGGCAGCCCCGCCGTGCCCCGCAGCAGCCGGCGCAGCCCCCGCTCACAGCGCTGTGCAGTTTTCTGCTCGTTACAAGTTTTATGAAAAGTTGTTGGCAAAAATGCACGTTTTCTTTGGCTGCATTTTGCACGGATCTGGCAAAAATGTAACGTTAGTGTCTCCCCTTGAGAGAATTTTATTGAGTGGAACAAAGTCGGATATTTTTAGCTACCCATTGTTAGCTGAAGAACAAAGCCATAACTAAGATATTTTGTCTCTTACACTGAAATGGGACTATCAGACAAATCCATGTACAGTCATATGTGGCTGCCCATTCAGATGGAGCAGAAAAGAGAAACTATTCTTAGCCCGATGCTCCACAAAACTCCCGCATGGCCCCTCCCTGTGCGTGGACCAGCCGGGGCAGAGCCGCACTGCACAAGGGGCTGTGGGGCCTTTTGCCACCCCTCGGGTCGCCTGACAAGTGACATTTGCAGGAGAGATCATGTCATACCCTTCTAAAACAAATTTCTTTCATACATTTTTCTCCAATTTTTATTCCTAATATGCAGAGTTGGGCTTTACCCATAGGCATCAGGGAAAAGTTGACCAGGATGCAGACGGGTTGCAGCAGAGCGGTGGCTGTAACACAGCACAGAAGTCCCGACCCTCAGCCCTTTCCCCAACACCTGCAGATCCCCTGAGAGCAATGGGGCCTGTGGGCAGTGCTGCAGGGAGTGGAGAGATGGGCACGGTACAGGGATGGATGGGAACAGTGCAGCATGGGCACAGCAAGGGATGGGTACAGAGCAGAGATAAATGGACAGCACAGGGATGGACGCAGTGCAGGGATGGAGACCATGCAGGGATGGCATAGCACAGGATGGGCACAGCGTAGGACAGGCAAAGTGCAGGGATGGACATAGCACAGGGATGGATGAACACAGTGCAGGACAGGCAGAGAGTAGGGATGGATGGGGCCACAGTGCGGGGACGGCACAGTATAGGATTATCACAGCGAAGGGATGGATGGGCACAGCACAGGGATGCTTGTGGAGGAACACAGCACAGGACAGGCACAGCACAGGGATGGAAAAAGTGCAGGGACAGGCATAGTGCAAGGAAGGATGGGTACAGTGCAGGGGTGGATGGGCACAGCACACCATGAGCAAAGTATGGGGATGGATACAGCACAGGGATGGATACAGCACAGGGATGGATGGATACAGCACAGGGATGGATGGATGGATGGATACAGCAGAGATGGATACAGCACAGCTGGACAGCACTGCTGCGCTCTGCACAGCCCCGCTGTGCTGGGACTCTGCCTGCTGCCAAGGCAGCTCCCGAAAGCATTAACCCTGCAGCAGCAGGAGCCCCGCGTGAGGCCAGCAAACCTCCCCGGAGGTTTGCAAACAAACGAGATGAACCGTTTATGTCAGGACGCATTTTGCAATGCATTCATTTAAAAAGAAACAAAGCGGTCCATAAACGCCCCGGATTTTGAAGCGTGAGCGATGCCGGGAACTTTTACTAAACAGTTCTGCGGGTCGCACTGGTGAGTCACGGTGAATTGGCACTAAGCTGTCGGCCCAGCCGCCCCGCCGAAGCAGGAGCACGAGGAGCAGGAGCCGGGAGGGATGAGCGGGGCTGCGCGCTCAGAGAACCCTTCCGAGCAGCTTCCAAACGGCCGCCGGGCACTCACGTGGCCCTTCCCCATCATCCTCCCTTTGCAAAGCCGCATCCTCTCCTCGCCGTGCAGCGGTGCGGGGCTGCCAGGTGCGCGCGGCCCCACCGCCCAACAGCCCCCGAGAAGCAGCGGGAGCGCGCCCCGCGGGCTGGGAGTGCCGTGTGTCGGCCGAACTGCGAGCAAGCGGCCGGAGAGCAGAAAGACGTGGAGTAGGAAACGCAAATTACCTGCGAACTTTTCAGCTGAGCTACAGTGTCCGGGAGGAGATGCGGCTTTTAGGGGTCCTCGCTTCCTCCGCGGGTTAGGGCCGCTTTTATCAGGGAGCAGTGATTGTTTTTATAAACTCGCAGAGCACAGTAAGAACCGGTTTAAAATAGATTGAAAGGAACCGGTGCGGATGGAATTAGACAAACTCTGCGAGCCGCTTTTCCAAAAATAAGTTAACTTCTTGCAGCCCGCGGTGCGGAGCGGGGAGGCCGGGGCTGCGGGGGGGGGGCTCACCTTGCCCGGCGCTGCCCGGGGGCGGGGAGGGGCCGGGAGCGGACAGCCCGGGGCGGTGCGCGCTGCCCGGTCCCCGCTCCGCACCCCGCGGACGGCCGCGGCCCCAACGCCGAGCGCGGGTGGGACCCGCAGCGCCCCCCGGCTGCGCGGAGCCGCCCGGGAGCCCCGAGCCCCAGCCCGGCAGCGCGGCTTCGCCCCGAGCCCGGCAAGAGTTAAGGAGGAGGAGGAGCCTCCGCCGCCCGGGCTCGGGGAGCAGCGAAAGCCAGGAGCTGCCGCCTGCCCGCGGGCTCCGCCGCCTCCACCTGCCCCTCTGCCCGCGTCCCGGCCCGCCGCGCCGCCCTCGGGACGGCTGCGGGGCCGGCGCGCATCCCTGGAGCGAGGGCCGCCCGATCCCATCCCCGCTTCCCCGAAGAAGAGCAGCGCTCGGGGCAGCTCCCGGCCCCATCGAACCGCTCAGCACCCCGGGCTGGAAAGGATGGGCAGGGATCACCGAGCGCAGCTCCGATGGCTGAGCGATATCACGGCGCTCCCTGAGCTCCGGCACCGGGCCGTGTCCACCGTCCTGTGGGGCACAACGTTCCCCTGACCCCCCCACCCCTCCCTGACGCAGCTCCATGCCGTTCCCTCGGGTCCTGTCGCTGTCCCCAGGCTCGGCGTCCCCGCAGCCACCGCAGCCCCGCTCTCTGCAGAATCCCACGTCCACGGGAGCTCCCGGCTGTGGCCCAGGGGCACCGAAGGCGGTTTTGGGAGGAGCACTGCAGGGGAACGGGGTGCTGGCAGGTCTTGCTGCCCTATGCCCCAAGGGTGCAACCTCACCTCGGGAAAATGGAACTGCTCTTAATCACAATCTTTTCATCAGCAGGTCCTAAAGCACTTGATTTCTCCAGGTGAAGAACCAGCAGCTGCTAGGCGCCCTTTACCTTCAACTTCCCGTCAAAGCCCCCAGAACTCACTTTCCCACCTTTCCTGGGCTCAGGCTTGTCTCGACCATCCTACAGGGCTGAGCTGAGCTGGCACAGTTGCCTCAGGGCAGCATCCATTTCCAACCTGAAGTCACACTTTAACCTCAGCTGTCAGCTGAGAGAGAGCATCTTTCCACAGCAGCCCTCTTCATCGGCACTGAGCTGTTTCCTGAATAAGGGAGCAGCCCAAGCAGCAGATTCTCTGCTCAGGCTGCATTTCCTCTTAGCCCCAAGCCCGCAGTCCCCCCAGGGTCTCTGCTTATGCCCCCTCAACAACCCCATGTATCCTCTCCCAGCAGCTTCCTCCCCTGAGATGAAGAGCAGGAAGGTGTCCCCCCACCCTCACACTGTCTCTGCCACCGCTGCTGGCGATGGCAGTGCCTGCAGTTCTCCTCCCAAAACTTTATCCATCCAAAAAATACCACTCTGTTTTTTTCTGGTACCAGCAGTTTGCTCCCTTGAAGAACCCCCCCCACGGATGTGTTTGTGTGGAGCCAGCAGTCCCTGTTCCATCCTTTCCAGGGCAGGCAGGATGCTGCTCCCCTCTGCAGGGAAAATACTTTTCTTCTATTTATTTACATCTGGCTCGCTGTAAATTCACCCGTCTGTGAACCTGCAGCTTACACTAACAAATGGTGTTAAACCTTTTGGTGTGTGCAGCAGCCGCTGGCAGGCGGACATACGCTGTGGGGAGATCTTCTGCACCCTCCCACAAATCCTCATCCAGGTTCGTCCATATGGCATCGGGCAAATGCAGCATTCTGCTCTTTGGCCAAAGATACCATCAGCCTTCTAAGCAGCAGGGGCACACGGCTGAACCACGTTCCACTTGGTGTCCACTGGGAAGTCCAAGCCCATTTCTGCAGAGCCCCAGTGTGTCCTGGTGCCAGGGCTGCTCCTCCATAGGTGGACGAGGGTTCCTCCCCGGGAGATCCACCCCAGGTTTGGATGAGACAGAACCAGAGCTCAGAAAGGGTCCTTTGGGAGCAAAGAGGCTTTGGGGAGGGAAGCAAAGGGAAATGAGCATTTCAGAGCTGACAGGTTGGTGTTTCTGTGCAAACTGGTGGTGCAGTAGCTGCACTGATTTAGGCTGTTATCATTAGGGCTCAGGGTTAACAGACCACGCTGTGCAGTGGAACAACACCTTCTCAGAGCTTTATTGCACTGCTGCATTGCTGCAGGGGCCACTGGGCACTCGCTGGAAGCTCTTTGCACCACAAGGTCTCCTTTGCAACCAGCTCTCAGGCGGGGTGAGATGAAAACGGGGCAAGGAAGGAAGGAGAGGCTGCAGTGGCTGTGGATCCATCCCACGGCAGCTGCAGCACACGGCCATACATCTCCAGCCCGGGCCTCCCTTCAGCAGCATGCTCAGTTTATTTTAGCCAGGGCGATGGAGGACGGAGAGCCGGAGGATCAGAGAGCTGCGGGGTGCGGGGGGGCGAGGGGGGCCCGTGCCTTCAGCACGTGTGACATGCGCCTGGTGTCACCGAGCACAGGGCTGTGTGCGGCGTGATATACGAGCTGCGGGCGGCGGGCTGCAGCTGGAGGAGCTCGGGAGGTCCCTCCGTGGGGCACGTGGGCGGGCAGACCCCACGCTGGCTGCCGGACGGAGCTGCTGGGATGCAGCCAGCAACCGTGCAGAGTGCTTTTTTATCGCCTTTCTCATCCTCGGTTGCTGGAAGGGTTAAACACCTCCACTGTCAATCTGGTACACCAGGATTCTGCCCCATCCTTGCCCCACACATTGCAGATGCACAACGCATGCACCCACATTCCTTGACTGCCTGGTGCTGGCAGCCCGCTGCAGGTCCCGCACGGGGCTCACAGCGCATGGCACATCCCAACGGTGGGGAATCACCCCAAACCTGCTGGAGAAGGAACAGCCCAATGCACTCACCCTGGTGGAATAAAAGCCATGTAGAGCTGTGAGCTGAGGAGCACAGCAGCCATCTGTGATCCCTGAGCAAGGAGGTGTGGTGCCTCCTGCCCGAGAAGTACCTGTGTGCCTGTGGGGCAGCACCCAGCTGCTTCCATGTCTCAGCACTGGTGCAGGCAGCCTTGTGTTGCCCTGAGTGTATTTCAGCCTCGTGTGTGCAGCGAGGGCGATGGTATCTGTGCAGAAAGGGCTGATTTGCACCAAATTCTGGTGCATTACACTCATGGCTATGTGTGTGCAGAGCTCTGCAGCAAGGTGGGCCACGTGCCACCCTGCTTCAAGCTAAGCCCCTCCATCAGCCAGCACAGGGAGACTGGACAAAAAATCCACACTGGAGCTGTTCCTGTGCTGCTGTGCCCTTTGCTGTCCCATACCGAGCCCAGCCCCTGGGAAGGCTCCTGTGATCCTGGGGAGTGGTGGGCACAGCCTGCCCCAGAGGTACTCCAAACAAGGCAAATATTAATAACAAAAGCAGGAAGGAATGGAAACACTACGTCAGTGGCTGTGGAGCACCAAGCTGCTGTGAAAGGACGGCATAGCAGCCCCGGGTCACCAATGCAGGCAGCTTTAGCAGCTCCAGCTGCCATGGATGCAAAATGCAAGCTCCTGGTGTCAGGTGGATACAAGAATTGGAGATAGGGATGCCAGTCCAGGGGCAGCTGGAGGGTTGAATGCAGCAGCTGTGCTCTAAGCACGTGCAGCAGACTCCTCATCCCATGCTCTGCCCCTTCCTGGGGACACAGGCACACCAAGGGAGCTGCAGCCATCCAGCCAGCCAACCCTAGGGATGCCCTCCTGCCCTGAGATGCTCTGTCCAAAGCCAGTGGTGCAGCTCAGCCGCCTCCTGTGCTGATGGCACCCATGCACACACAGACATGAGGGACATGGAGCCCTGGTGCTGCCATCCCCTGCACCACACCGGGGCTGCGGGCAGCTGAAGGGACCCCACTGCTCAGCCTCAGAGCAGAGCTCAGGACCGGGGTGCGGGCAGCACAGATGCAGCCAGAGATGCGCTCCCCACACTATTCTTAGGAAGGGTAAAGTTTATACAAGAAATTTAAACTTTAAACCCAGGCACCATAAATAGTCTATTTTTCAAGGGCTGCAAGTCAGTTGTAGGCCGGCAGCCAGAGCCAAAATTTGGCAGCTGTCTTTGTTTAATGATTAATTAAAATGAGGTAACAAAACGAGACGTATCTATTAACGAGGGTATTTGCAGCGTCAGTAGACGATTCCAAATGGCTGATTTTTTTCCCCTTTTAATCTCCAAACCTCTCATCAGGAAAACAAGCTCTTCCTCGGCAGCGGTGGGCAGGGCTGTGCTGTGGCCCCTCACCCTGGGAGCGGGAGGGGAGGGCATGCAGGCACGGCTTTATCTTTATGGTCTTCTGCCTTTAAACAACGCGAACCCTCCGAAGAAAGATTTTTCCAGCTTAGAGATTTTATTAGAACGTCAAGTAAACTTCAATGGAGAGACCCTTGGCTGTGACGGAGGAGGGAGGGGGGAGGTCTGCGCGTCGCTCCGGCCCTTTGCCCAGCATGGGGTGGTGGGTGCTGCAGAACAGGGACGGAAAAGGAGTGCTGGAGGCAAAGGGGCACTTTCCATGCTCTCTGCCGGAAAAATGGGGTCCAATCCACATCCCCACCCTTCTCTGGGGGAGCAGCTCATGCTTTGGGTCAGCTGTCAGCAGTATCCAGCCCAGGCCTCTCAGGGAGATGTCCCCAGAGCATCAGGATGGGGAAGGCGCTCCGCCCCCAGTCATCACCCAACGCCGGGGATGCTCCTGAGCTCTGAACACCCCGTGGAGCACACGGCCACCTCAAGTGGGGTGTCTGTGGCCAGAGGAGGGTTAATACATATAGGAGGTTCTGGAGGCAGCTCCGGGGGGTGTGTGGAGCAGGTTCACCCTCCCTGGGGCTCTGAAGGCCTCACCACATGGGAAAGCACCCAAGTATGAGGAAAAGGGAAAAACATCCCAAAATAGTTTAGTCTTGTTTTCTGCACTGAGACGCCCAGACAGGGTGGGAGTTCTGGTTGTGTCTGAGCTAAAAATTACAGTAAATAGCAAAGTGGCTGCAAAGCCCCATGTTCTGGATAAGAAGGACACGTGCAAACGCTGCCTGTCCGTGAGAGGACATTCTGGAGGTGAAGGCCCATAAATAACCGAGGGGGGGATGGAGCTGTGTGAGGGGTGAGCCCCAAGTGCCTGCTGCAATTTGTCCTCTGCCCAGCGAGTCTGGGCTGGCGGTGAGGGGAAAATGCGGGGACTGTTGAGAGCACAGCCAGGACCCTGTGTTGTCATACACACGGCCAGGACCCTGTGTCCCTGTAAACCGTGGGCAGGACACTGTGTCCCCACATCCAAGGGCAGGACCCTGGTGTCCCTGTATCCACGGACAGAACTCTGTAACCCCATAGACATGGGCAGGACCCTGTGACCCCATAGCCATGGCCAGGCCCCTGCGTCCTCATACCCACGGGCAGGACCCTAAGACTCTATACCCACTGATGGGACCCTGCTGTCCCCAGCCACGCAAGGACCAAGAGTCGAAGAGCAGCCTGGCAGCAGGGAGCTGCTGCCTCTGCCCGCCGCTCCGACCCACCCCGGGCTGTGCCACTCTCTCCGCACCAGCCGCCATCCGGAGCTCAGCCGCTGGTAAAACGCTGTTTGAATGCCGAGGTTACGGGGCTGACTGCCGACTCTCCAGGAGCGGAGAAACGCTGCGGTCGGCCCGGGCACGGCGTTGCGAGCAGCCGAGCCGCGGTGCCGGCCGCCATCTGTGGCCGGGCCTCGGCACTGCAGCAGCGGGCGGCGGGACGCGGCTGTGCTGCTCATCCCGTGGCCAGGCCGGGGAGTGGGGATGATGGGGCACTGGGAGCGGGAGGACTCCCAGCGCTCACAGTTTGGGCGTTGCAGAAAGCTCTGGGAACAGCAGTGCGGCTTGATCGACTCTTGGCGTTTGGAATCAATCATAGAGTCATAGAATCGCTCAGGTTGGAAAAGACCTTAAAGATCAATGAGTCCAACCACAACCTAACCAAACTACACTAACAGCCCTCCACCAGATCATGTCCCTGAGCACCGCATCCAAACGGTTTTTAAACACATCCAGGGATGGTGACTCAACCACCTCCTGAGCAGCCTATTCCAGTGCTTAACAACCCTTTCTGTAAAGAAGTGCTTCCTGATATCCAACCTAAACTTATCCTGGCTCAACTTCAGGCCATTTCCCATTGTCTTGTCACCTGTCACCAGTGAGCAGAGACCAGCCCCGCTCTGCTGTAAGCACCTTTCAGATATTGGAAGAGAGCAATAAGGTCTCCCCTCAGCCTCCTCCTCCCCAGACTGAACAGCCCCAGTTCCTCATAGGCCACATTCTCCAAGCCCTTCCCCAGCCTTGTTGCCCTTCTCTGGCCCTGCTCCAGCACCTCCATGTCCCTTCTGCACTGAGGTGCCCAAAACTGAACACAGAACTCGAGGTGAGGCCTCACCAAAGCCGAGTACAGGGCAGGATGACTTCCCCAGTCCTGCTCACCACTCCATTCCTGATCCAAGCCAGGATGCCATTGGCCTTCTTGGCCACCTGGGCACAGTGCTGGCTCACATTCAGCTGACTGTCCATCAGTACACCAAGGTCCCTTTCCATCGGGCAGCTTTCCAGCCACTCTTCCCCACACCTGTAGGGTTGCTTGGAGTTGGTGTGACCAAAATGCATTAATTAATTTATTAATTTAATTAATTGTTTAATAAATTAATTAAAATGTTTAAGATCAGTCTGCAGGCAGTCTCCTGGAATTGTGGCCCTGCTTCCCAGAAGCACACAGTGGTGATGATGTGGTCCTGTGGCTGGACATCAGTCTGGTCTTTGAGACCAGGTCGTGCCGTGAAGCCGCCGGCCCCAGGCAGTTCCTGCAGGCTGCTTACGGTGGTGGGAAGATGTTTTTCCACGCAGCCTGTTGCTCTCCCCTGGCCCAGAAGCACACTGAGCCTTACCTGCCTTTGAGACTTGGCCCTGAGGAGCCCCTTGGTCTGGTTTCAGCTTGGTGAGGCTCAGCCATGGGGCTGGAAGCTGGTGGCTTAAGTGCTGTCTCTGTGCAGCGTGATCAGACCCAGATCACTTCTCTGGTGGGACAAAACCAACCTCCTGGGTCATGCAGTAAGAAGTGCAGACGTGTCACGAGAACGGAAAAGCAGAGCACAGCTATAAATCCTCCTAATTCAGAGGAAGAGGCTGCTCTCTGTGTGCCTGCAACTTGCCACATCCTGCAGCTGTCGGGGAGAAGCTGAAGGAGAGGCTGGGCCAGGGAGACCAGAGGGATGGGCTGCCAAGGTTGGTATGAACCAGGCCCAAAGTCTGCAAGGAACGAGGAGGAGAGAGGAGGAGGAGGGAGTGGCGAGACTTGAAGCTGAGCCTGCCTTCATGCTGTGCCCATGTGCTCTTGCCTCTCTAGGCTTTTCTTAGCATATATCCGAGAGTGAAACTCCTGTTTTCAGCCTGATTTCTGCTTTCTGGCCCTCTGAAGGCTCACTTGACTCAAAGTCAGTGACAAATTGATGCTAAATGATGCTGGCTGTGTTTTTATGTGTCATGGACAGAGGACAAAGAGTGAATTACAGGGGAAAGGACCTTATTCCTCCTTGAAACAACAGGAATTGATTTAATTTACACTTTAATAGACAGAATTGAAAATAATCAAGAGCACCTGCTGCTGAGTGCAGAATGTTTGCTTACCCCTCACCGAAAGAGCAAAAACCAATATCCTTGTGGCAGGGTGACTGGGATGGAGAGATGTGCCTCTGCAGGGGCTCAGATCCACCCCCACATCTGCTCCTCTGCCAAAAATAGGGCTTGGGGACTGGATGAGATTACAGATAAGAAATGTAAACTCTTCTTTAATGCAGCTCCCCAGGTTGTACCTTGCTATTCACCTTTGCTTCTTAAGATCACTCTAAATTCAGGTATTTCTGTGGCCCAAGGGATTTTTTTCCTCTTTCTTCACTAGTTGTCTATAATTTCTCCTATATATTTTCTATCTGTTTGAAGATTTTATCAGCTAAGGCAGCTCTTGTGATGCCCAGTTCCACTTTGTGGGACTCTCTCCTTACAAGTATTTTCATTATTAGTGAGAAATAAGGAGAGAAATAAGGCTTTTCAGGAAAATGCCACTAATCTGAGGGATAAACCTTCTGAAAGTTCAGCTCTTCGGGTAATCCCTTCAATTACCTCAATCCAAATATCATATTTGATTTTCATGGCAAAATCAGCAATGCCAAATTGATCTCTCCTTTTGGATTTCCTGGATGTCAGGAAATCAGGAAAAAAAAAAAAAAAGAATTCCTGGGCTGAGATAAAACTATTTACTAAGATAGAGAAAAGTAAAAGGAAAATAATTATGATATGTATATATGTGTGTATGTGAATGTATAAAACAAGTATTGCACAAACAATGCTCACCACCTCCCGATCGATACCCAGCTAACACCCTGAGCAGCAGAAGAGTGAGATGAACACCCACCCCCTTCAGAACTCTTTCTACATGATGTCAGATGGTGTTTAATCAATGGATATACAGATGGTATAGATATATATCCAGGAGCTTGGCTAATAGAATTTATATTGGAGAAATAAGAGAAAGTCACTCACCCTGTCCTGGGTTCACGAGATAAACTCCTGATGGAGCGGATCTCCAGAGAGAGATCCTTCCCCACTGGCAGTCAGCTCTTAAATGGCTCTAGGAGAGGTGGAGCCAGGCTCCACCCCTTCCTGCAGCACAGCTGAATTGCCTTCACCTGTGCTCCCATGGCTGACTCATTGCTCACCTCAGGTGATCAATCAAAGGATCAGGCCGTGATTCAGCAGCCCCATACAGATGGTATGGAATATCCCTGTGGGCAGTGTAAGTAACCTGTCCTAATTCTGTTCCCTCCCAGCTCCTTGGGCCCTTTGCCGAGAATGGCATTGGCTCTGTACAGCACCGCTTAGCAGCAGCTATGAACACTGGTGTGTTATCAGCATTGTTTTTCTCCTAGACCCAAAACAGAGCATCATACCAGACAATGAAGAAAGCAATTCCATCCAATCTCTTTGTTCCCTGCACCCTCTTGCTCCTGGTTTTCTTTACAATCATTATGATAGAGCAGCCAGATGCTCCTGTTCTGTCCTCAGGTCATGCTACTCGCCACCAGGTTAAAAGGTCCATTAGCACTTGGGTTTTTCTCTCTTTGAGAAATGAGAAATGCTAATAAACAAGTTGCTCCTTGGTCTTCATTCGGTAAGACCTTAATGGCTGATCTTTCTCCTGCATATGCTGCAGGTAAATTGTGCAGTGCAGATGAGTAGCACAGACCAGGATGCTTCTGCTTTGCAACAACCATGCAGACAAGATCCTGCCCTAAGATGGTGAGGGCAAGAGCATGGGAAGAGCACAGAGGATGAGGAACTTTGAATCCATACTTTTGTTGTAAGCAGCAGCACGATCATGGAACAGCCTCAGGGCTTGGTGCTTTGAGCATCCCTCCATGGTGCACATGGGGGGCTGGAGAATGGATGCCAGCAAGCAGAGAGGAGACGGCCGCTTCCATCAGCTGCTGCCCTGCCTTAGCACAGCTGTCCATCCCGGGTGACAGTCATGCAGCACCACGCTCTGACTCACTCACTGATGCAGAACCACTGGCTTTAGCAGTTTCTGATCCTAGCGCTCAATTTTACTGGCCAGCATCACTTGGTCTTGACTGGCAAAGCTCCCTTTATGTATAAGATCCAGGCTGCTACGGGCTGGCATTCATTACTGAAGAAGAAGAGTTCTTCTACTACCATCTCTCGATCCTGAGCCCACAGACATGTTGCATCTCTTCCTCAATAATCTGAGGTACATGGGCATACTGAGCTAGAATTCACCTTTATGTTGTCAATCCAGATCTACTTCAGCCATTTCAATCCTAGCAGCCTGATCCACCTGCTGGTTGTTGTGATGTTCTTCAGTGGCACGATTCTTGGGTACATGAGCATCTATGTGATGTACCTTTACAGCCATGTTCTCTACCAGGCGCAGCAATATCTTTCCACACTGCAGTGGCCCAGATGGGTTTGCCTCGGCACTGCCAGTTGTTCTGCTTCCATATCTGTAACCGCACTCATAGGGGCATTTGCCACCATCCAGGAGTCAGTGTAGAGGCAGAGCGTGGCTACTTCTCTCATTCAGCAATGTCTAAAGCCAGCTGGATGGCCTTCATTTCTGCAAATTGACTCAATTCACCTTCTCCTTCTTCTCCTGCTTCTGCAGTTCATTGCGTAGGACTCCATACAGCAGCCTTTCACCTCCAATGTTTTTCCACAATTTGACAGGACCCATCAGTGAACAGAGCATATTTCTTCTCATTTTCTGGCAGTTCATTGTATTCTAGAGACTCTTCAGCACGTGTCACTTCCTGTTCTGCTGATACTCCAAAATCTGTGCCTTTGGGCTGTCCATAATCACTTCTAAGCTTCTTGGATGACTGAGATTCCCTATTCAAGTCCATTGCATAATCAGTGCAACCAACTTAACTCTATGTAGGATAAATTGCACATTTCTGTGATTCTGTTGTGTAATTCAGCATTTGCGGCAGAGGGCTGGCAGAGCTGTTCCAGGTGACCCACATGCTCCATCACTGCCTCTTTCCACAGCGATGCTCAGCTTCACACTCTACTGTGTTTTGGCAGGAGCTTGGGTCAACTGTGGCACCCCAGACCACTGATGATCACTTACAGGCAGCCCCCATTAACACTGCACATGGGAGGTATGAGCTAAGAGTGACATGGGGACAGCTCACAGCCCTGAAATGAGTTTGAGGAATACCAAAAGGAGAACACGCAGACAGGAATCTTCAAGCCCACCCAGCCCTTCCCTGGTCAGGAGACAGGTTTGGATGTCTGTGGCCTCAACTAGAGCAGAGAGCAAGCTCTTAGCAGAGAGGTGGGTGCTCCTCCTCTGGCAGGTGCTGCTCATTGCCACAGCAGCTTGCTCTCCTGGGGGAACTCAGCCTTGCTCTGCTCTCAGCTCCTCAAGACCTGCTCCTCATGCCCTCCACGGCCAAGCAGGGCAGGGCACTGCAGGGCCTCCTGCATGCAGAGGATGCTGAAATAGCAAAAGCCATTTTCAGTCAATCCCTGTAGAAGCACGTAAGTGGTTCTGAGAAATACAGAGACATCTGCAGCTTTAGCATCTCTAGGTGACTCCTGGGCCTTGCCGCCATCTAGGCAAAGCTCACTGCCTCTGTGCGCCCAAAGCACGCACAGATTGAAGCTCTTATTTCAGAGAAGCAAGTTTTAAATCCAGGATTTAAAACTGTTCCCAACTTTCACAGTCCCATGCCCCAAATTTAAATCCAAGATCTTTCACAGCTGAACCAAGCACACTGTCTGCAAGCCAAAAGATCGTTTTCCAAGGAAATCAGAATGACAACAGTTAGGCTGGCAAAATGCACGAGCCATCCATTTTCTCAGTACTACAGGCGCTAAACTTTACTTCCCTGCAAACAAATCTGTAGGACTAGGACCACTCTCCCCAAAACAAGAACTGAAGCTGTAAATGAAAAGACATTTCCTTCTGAATCAGTCTTTGAAATCCCTTGCCAGGATGTCAGCTGCCCAGAAAACACTGTAACTGAAATTGCAGAGGACAGTCCTGCACTGTCACTGCTATTAACCTAAGAATAGAGAAGAGTATTTCTCTTTCTGTGAGATCCTCACATGCCTGTTGAGATGGAGCTGTAGTTTTGCCTCTTTGCAGAATTTACTGGAATCACAGCTCTAAATCCTGTGCCCTGCACACAGAGCCAAGCCAGTAAAGTTGGGCAAAATTGCCAGGAACCATTTGACTAAAAATACCACACAGTATGACTTAGTTACCTCATCAACTAAAGAAACACTGGCTGGAAATCCCATGCCACCTGGTCAGAGCCCTGAGAAAGCTTTTGTGCTCCCAAAGGTGTAACAGAACTAGCAGAAAGCCTGAGTTTAGAGGTAAGTGAATCATACAGGACTGACAGAACGTCTGCAAACAGCCGCGGTGAGACCTGCAGGCCGGGCACTGCGGGCAGATCCCCAGGGCTGTGATAATGGGGGAAAAGAGAAGAGCGTTGGTAGTAAGAATAAAGGAAGACAGTGTTTGGAAAGCAAAGCTCTGAGAGAGATAAGGCTCGTCTTTGGAAGCGAGGAAGAAAAGGAATATCGATGGCTGGGACCGCTTATGTCGGAGCTCCGCTTTGAAGCGCACAGAACGCCGCACTGCCGCCGCCACAGCTATCCCCGCTAAGCCCCGCCCCCAGCCAGGAACAGCCTCATTGGGTACCTCCGGTCACGTGACGGCGGACGTCCGCCGGGTCGTCTTTCGCTCCTCATTGGTTGGTCCTCATCACGTGGCGAGAGGGAACGTCGGAGCCGCTGCGCTCCCATTGGCGGCCGGCGGGGTTCCGGGGCGGGGCGCGGCACGCGGATGTGGAGGCTGGCGTGGACGCTGCGGCGCGGCCTGGCGTGGGGCGCGGGCACGGCCATGGCCGAGGGTCCCTCGGCGGCGCGGCGGCCTAAGGATGTCCCGCGGCACGTGTGGGCCCGCGAGCGGCGGCGCAGCGCGGGCACGGGCCTGTCGGGGCCCAACACCGTGTACGTGCAGGTGGTGGCGGCCGGCAGCCGCGACGCGGGCGCCTCCGTCTACGTCTTCTCCGAGTTCAACCGGTGAGTGCGGGGGCCGGGGCCGGGCCGGGGCCGCCGGCCCGCGCTGACCCCCGTGTCCCTCAGGTACCTTTTCAACTGCGGCGAGGGGACGCAGAGGGCCATGCAGGAGCACAAGTGAGTAGCGAGCGGAGCCGTGGGGGGACGTCCCGGGCTGCGCCGGCCCCGGCTTACCGCCCCGACCCGCTCTATCCCCAGGCTGAAGATCTCGCACCTGGACAGTGTCTTCCTCAGCAGGGTGGCCTGGGCCAACGTCGGCGGGCTGCCGGGTGAGTGCGTCCTCTTCCCGGGTTCGGCCGCGGCCTCTCGGGGCCTTTAGGGGTTCGTTAGCCGCGGTGTGGCACCGCCTCAGCGGAGCAGGGCGCTGCTTGTCTGTGCACGTGGCTTTGTGGGCCGAAGCCTTCAGGAGATGCTGGTGCTGCCGGCACTGAGAGCTTTGTGGATCTGAGTTAAAAAGACCCCGGTCCACCACTATCCTCAGCGTAGGGTGGCGTTCAGACCGAGTGCTTAGCATCTTGTCCTCTGAACTTTGGCTGTCTCCGAACAGTCTACTCAGGTAACTTGTCCCACGTGATGATGATGAAGGTTTATGGATGCTTTCTGTGTTTGTGGAGATGAGCAACTTGTTGAAACCACCACAAAGCTGAGGCAAAATTGAGATTGGTTGTGATTTTGGATCTGGACTTCCATGAGAAGATCTGACAGTGAGAGGGACTTTCCCAGCAAGATCCATCACCTCTTTGTTTGGCTGTGATAAAGTTGTTTCTCTGCTTTGTTTTAGGTATGATCCTCACATTAAAGGCTATGGGGCTTCAAAGGTGTGTCTTCCTAGGGCCACCAAAGCTGGTAAGTGGTGGAAGCTTGCAGAAAGGGTACGAGAAAGCATGAAATATTGGTACTTACCTTTCAACTGAGAGAGCTGACGTCAAGGCCTCTCACTGTAAGGAAGACACTGAGGCTGTGGAGAGTGTCCAGGGAAGGGCAATGAAGCTCACAAGGGGTCTGGAGCACAGGTCTAATGAAGAGTGGCTGGGGGAACTGGGATTACTTAGTCTGGAAAAAAGGAGGCTCAGGGATTATTTTTTAGCTCTCTACAACTACCTGAAGGGAGGTTGTGGTAAGATGGAGATTGGCCTCATCTCCTGTATAGTTAATGATAGGACAAGAGGGAATGGCCTCATGTTGCACCAGGGGAAATTCAGGTTGGATATTCGGAAAAATTTCTTCTCTGAAAGAGTGGTCAGGCACTGGAATGGGCTGCCCAGGGAGCTGATGGAGTCACCATCCCTGGAGGTGTTCAAGAAACGTTCAGATGTTGTTCTAAGGGACATGGTTTAGTGGGAAAATATTGGTGGTAGGTGGATGGTTGGACTGGATGATCTTGGAGGTCTCTTCCAACATTGGTGATTCTATGACTGTAAGGCAGTAGATCATCTGAGTCTGAGATGCTATTCTGGGACAGCACCAACCTGGAGGCTGTGCCAGAGTGGTTGGGTTTCAGAAGCAAATCTGTTACATACAAGACAGCATCACACTTCTGCTACTTAAAACTGCCTTGTCAGTCAGTTTTAGATAAAAAGGGCAGTTCTGACTGTACTTCCCCACATTTTAATAGAAGCTTTGTATCTGAAAATCTGCTTAAGGCAATCCGTAACAGTCTAATCCCATATCTAGGCTTACATTTCTGTTCCTCACTGTCATTTGATTTCCTTGTAGTATCTGCTAGTGGTGATTCAAGGGATGGGAGGCACTGTTATTCATTTTCCTTTCTTTCTATGAATGGGTGATGCCTGCTGGGGGTGGTATACCTGCCCACTGCTTTCTGGCTGTGTGCTGCCCAATTTCTTCTGACCAGATATTGAGCTTCATGGATTTCATGGAAGTAAAGTGTAGCTTCTGAAAGTGTTGCTTGTGCTTTCACTGCTGAGGGGTAGTTTACGGATTCACTCTTTTTTTTTTTTTTTCTCTCAGCAAAACTACTTGAAAGCTATTCGTCTCTTTCCTGGACCCCTAAAAAGAATGGATTTAGGTATGTATGTTGGGGATATGCAGCCAATATAAAGTTGTAACTTTTTGGTTTCAGCTGTACCCAAAGTTAGGCACTACCAACTTCAGAATAAGTAGCTCAGGTTGGGTCCCTTCAAATCTATCCCAACAACTGTCTGGGAGAAAGATAGTGTTTCCAAGTCTGGTTGTGACAGGCAGCTGCCAGTCTGCCCAAGTAGTGTATGGAACTCGGCTTCAAAGCACTGTTGAGGAAGCTTGCTTCTGGAGGTTACCAGTGAACTTGCTTACCATGGAGGTATGAACTGTGTTTTGAGGCCAGTGGGCTTCTAAGAGCTTTAATTATTCTTTGATCCTTGCACTGGGGCAGAAAAATGGAAGGGGGTTGGTCATTCAGTGTTTTTTTTTTTTTGTTTTTGTTTTTTCCTGAGAGAGGAAAAGATGTTTTCCTGATAGTAATTCTTGTAGCCTATGAATATCTTACGAACTTAATGCCTGTTTTTGTCCTCTTCCCAGCTGTGCAGTTGCACACAGAGCCAGAGTACAAGGATGAGACAATGACAGTCCACCAAATACCTCTAATAGGTGAGCATGTGATGCAATAGTTAAATAGGAGAAGCACTTGTTCATTAATTATGCTTAAGGTGATTAAAGGAGCAGCTTCTGTTTGCAAGCTGAGTAAGCAGAGGTTTAAAATTTGCATGTTTTTCTCAGCAGTAAGATCTCTCTCAAGGAAATGAGACATGCTCAGTCAGCTTTCATTTGTTCTTTTAGTAGCGGGTTTAGAATGACATGTGTAACATGGCTGAATTTTGGCTTTATTAGCCAGCTGAGTATTCCTGCTGCTGAAAATTGCAGTACTTCAAGAACAGGCATAGTTTTCATAGCATGTAGCTGTTCTGAGGGAATCTGAAGGATTTAGATGACAGGTGGCACCTGAAGACCAAATCAGACTGGTGGAAGGGTGCTGTATTTTGGTGCAGTTGGAATGCTAGTATCACAGAAGAGGAAATGCTGCTCTTGCTTTTCTTGCTTGTCCACTTTGCTTGAGAGGTTTTTGCCTGTTTTTCTTGGATTTGGAACAGGAAAACCATTAGCTGCTGAAAGTACATTTCCTCAGAGTCCTGGATTATCAGCCCAAGACGGAAGTAGCTCAGAAAGTGACACAGAGCCTGGATCCCCAAGAGCTGCGCAGCAAAGCTTGGATGAGAGCAACAAGAAGGGAAGCCCAAAGAAAACAGGTGAAAACAATGGAACTTTTAATTTGCTTGAAATGAAACCAAAATAAGGACTTTTTTTTTTTTTTTTGTCCTCTAAGCTGTTTGCCTGATGCAAGTGAGATCTGTACAGGAGCTCAGCTGAAGGATTACATGGAGCACAGTGAGGTCTGGTACTTTAGAACTTGAAGCAAAACTATGAATGCCTAAACGTAGGACATGATTCCTGTGTGCAGTTGTGATTAGGCCTTGTATTGATTTGCTCCTGTCTGGAGTGGGTTCTTCAGCCTTTGTAGTGTAATTACGAAAGGATGTGATAATTGTTCAGACAAGGGTTTTAGTTTTGCTTGTAGTTGAAGCTCTGGCCTGAACCACCTCCTGGTGCTCAGGACACTTTGTCGATGGGCTGCAGGTTGGCTGGATGATGTTGCTTCACTGATGTTTTAATAGAAATTCATCTTAGCTTAAGGGAAAGTGATATTCAGTGAAGACATTCAGTAATTTTTCTTTCTGTTGCAGATGATGAACAGAAGCATGAGAGGAGGCATCCTGATCTGGTGATGGCATTCCTTTGTAAAGTAAGCTTGCACACAAATACAACCTTGTTCAATACTTCATCTTGCTAGATGGATTTATTTGTAAATAGTGTTTTCAAGCAAAAATTTAGAAGCTTTATAGTTCTACTTTCAAAAAGGCAGCAGTAGTAGGGATAGAAATCAGTTAAAACTGGAAGGTTTTTTTGGTAAAGCTGTTTACTAGGCAGCCAGTTAAGAGTAGACATGTTCCATATTTACTGTATGCTTATACTATGGAAGTCTATCCTGCCTATATCACAAAAGAAAAGGGAGAGAGAAGCAATAGCCTGATCCTCAGAACCCGAAAGGTCTGGTGAAAACTTTTTGGGAGTAAGTTAGATTAGTGGCAGGGGAACTAGTAATAAAAAAAAGCAAAACTATTCAACCTTCCTTGCCTGGAAGGTGATTGGTTAAAGATTTGCTGTTCCACATCTACTGGGTGTGATATACTGGATTTTTCATGTCTTAACTGGAATAGTGGAGAAGACTTTTTCACAAAATCTGATATCAAAAGGAAAGGGGGGAAAAAGAAATGCCTTGGCTTCTCAGGAAATAGCTAAGCTGGATATAAATGGATCTTATTTCCTGGCATTCCTTAATGTTCTTTTATTTGGTTGATTAATTCTGTTTTAACTCTTTTCAGATTCACCCAAAGAAGGGAAAATTTTTAGTTGTTAAAGCACAGGAGATGGGTCTGCCAGTGTAAGTCTGAGAGTCCTGCACAGGGAATGGGGCAAGCCCTGGGGTATTGAAGGTGTCAAGCTAAATTTTCAATGCCTTGTTTTCAGGGGAACACCGGCCATTCTTCCTATAATTACAGCTCTTAAAAATGGGGAGAGCATCACTTTTGAAGGCAAGGAGGTAAGATGCGTATATGCTTTCTGGCTGTGGGTCCAGTGAAGGAGGGAAATAGCAAAATTTTTCTGTAGAAGGGTGGGTGATAGTTTTCTGCCTGTTGTCTCTCATCTCTGCTAAGGTGTTTGTATGGGTTTTGGCATTCAAGCTTTGAATGGTTATTTTTGGTGACTGATTCTTGTTTCTAGCCCCAAGTTGTTGCTGAAGATGGCTCTAGAGGAGTGTCTGTTGGAGGATGTTGTGAGGGTGTGATTAAAGAAGTACACTCTGAAATGTGTTCATTTGTGACTATGAATGTATCTGACATTCATCTCAGTTTCACTTTCTCAAGCTGATCCAGATTTAGGTGTGAACTGATCCCTACATATTTTAAATCTGGGACTTGAATGCTTGTATAGCCATTGTTCCCTCCTTACTCTGCACTTCTTAGACCACAGAGGCGAAGTGAGCTTTAATCTCTCAGACTTTAGTTAGAAGTGAGAGGCAGTCAGCCCTGGCAGTGTCCCAGGTGATCTGTAATTGAAGACCATAACCTGGATGGATACAACTGTCATATCTTTTTGTCGTAAGAATTTAGCAGAGCTCCGTCTCCTAAGCAAGCTGTTAGTAGTGTCTGAATCTGCACTGAGAACCTGGAAGCTGCTAAAATTCGCTTTGTTTTTTTTTCTTCTAAGAGCAGGATTGTGTTTGTTGTGACACAGCAATGTGCAAACTTGTTCCTTTCCTGCCCTCTCGCTGCACAAGGACTGCACTGTGGTTTTGCTTGGTGTTGAGTGAAGTTGCCTGAAGCTGCTTCTGCAGCCCCAGCAGCCTGCTGGGAGCTTGCTGGTAGAACTGCTGAATGGAGCCTGATGTAATGATGCACAAAGGGCTGCTTGTACACCTTCACCCCCACAGTGTGGTCTTTGTATATCTGTCTGCAGCTTTCACCTGAAGAGCTGTGTGCCCCTGGTGATCCTGGCCCAGTGTTCATTGTGTTGGAATGTCCTCATGAGGGCTTTGTGGATGCTGTCTGTGAAAATGAGACCTTCCGAAGGTAGCGGGGATGGGTGACCTGAAGTGTTTGGGGGAAGACATCCATGCTGAGCCTTCTAGAAAAGGCAGGTCTATGTGTAGGACCTGTGGGATTCTGTGACCGTGACAGATCTGTCTTCCCAGAGCCTTCAGAGGAGGAAATGGGCACTGGTTTCTTGCTATGCAGCAATGCTGAGGCTCCTGCTTTTTTGTGCAGTGAGCCTAGATACTTAGTTTGTGTGTAATATCTCCATGAGACTTGTGCAGAGGCACATTGAGCTTCTGAAAGGCTCTGCAGGTGTTGGTCCTCTTGGAGGAGGACAGCTGTTCTGGGTGGGAGAGTGGAGATGTCAGCACACGAGTGTCTTAGACCCTCCCTGTGAGCCTTAGGCCCACTGTTGTGGGGAGTCTGGAGCTCCTAGGCTGTGCTGTTGAGATTTGTGCTCTGCTTGCTCCTGGGGGAACATCTCCAATAGTACAAGAGTGGAATTGGAGGGAATGCCAAGGTGATTAAGGATCAGTGCTCATATATCCTTTGTGTATTTGCTCCAGGTACCAAGAAGGACTCAGTGAGGATAAGGTTGCCCTGGTTATTCACATGACTCCAGAGTCGGTGCTTCGGGACAGCCGCTACCAGCAGTGGCTGGAAAGGTGAGTGATCTTCTGATTACTTGGCTTTACATCATTACTGGACAGCAGTGTTCTGATGCTGTAAAGATTTTCCCAGAGTAGATGTTGAGTGGCAGCAGAGCTCTGTCTCAGATGAGATTTTTAGCAAGTGGCTCAGGTGTGTGCATATGCCAGTGTGGGACTGAAGCAGTTGTATATTTTGTCATCCTCTTGTAGATTTGGACCTGGAACTCAGCACTTGGTGCTCAATGAAAACTGTTCTGCAGTGCACAATGCGCGCAGCTACAAGATCCAAAGCCAGCTGAACCTCATTCACCCAGAGATCTTCCCTCTGCTCACCACATACCAGAGCAAGGTAGGCAAGGCCCTTCCTGTCTCCGTACCTTGCACCCTTGAGTGAAGAACATGTTTCACGTTGTACTTCTCCCTGCAGGAAGAACAGGCTGTGTGTAGTGTGCCCATTGTGCGAGGAGAGTGCCTTTTGAAATACCATTTCAGACCCCTCCAGGAGTGGCAGAGGTCAGTGGCAATCTTCTTGGCACTTCAATTTTTGAGTGTTGGGCTATCAGCTGTGTTCTGAGGGTTGTGTGCCTGTCACTGAAAATCTAAAGTGTAGGACACAGAGGAATGAATTGCTGATTTAATAATTTGGACAGTAGTTTGGAGGGTTGTTTTCATTCCTCACTCTTAAAGTGCAGTATGCATTTCTCTGTCCTGTGCTTTTGATCTCATGTGCTGTGCACCCAACTGGCTATGACAGGGAGAGACTCCTTAGGAAGCCAGGTGGAAATCTTACGAGACTTTGTGTGTTCAAATGGTATCAGAGCTGAAAGCCCCAGGTGATTAAACAGAGCGGGCTTCTGCACTGTCACTTGCTAGTGTGCAAGCAGGAGGAGGTGTTGGATGAAGCAGTTGAGGGCAGAGGGTTCTGTGATGCACCATATACCGAGACTCAAAATTATGTCTCTTTGAGCAGAATAGGAGACTTTAGATGCTAAGAGGGAATGGTTTTTCTTAAAGGTGTCAAGGCCTGTAGTAGTGCTCGTGCAATGATGCAGAACCAGAGGACACTGATGGGTGCCTGGAGTCCTGTCAGGTGGTTGATATTCTTGCAGGAGTCTCACTGCTTCCCATGGTGGGTCATGCAGTGCCCTCTGGTGTCTACGACTCTGAACCTGGTCGGTGCAGAAGAACCTAGTGCTGTTATAGGAGCTTTGGTGGGATGGCTATTTTAGTGGGGATGCTCAGTCCTGCCTGACTTTGCTAGCCCTTGCCATACTCATGGTATGTCTTCCACTGCTTGAAATGGAAGGAATATTTGACCCTGTGTTGGAAAGCTGTATTGGCACAGAAATTTGTTGTGCTGCTCTGAAAAGTGCTGTTTTCTCAGTTCCCTGTCACCACCCATCCTGATCCCTGGCCTTTTCTTCCAGAGATGCTGTGACCATCTGTGATCACGATGCATTTGTTGCTGAAGCCCTGGATCTCCCTAACTTCCAGACTCGTGTGAAGGAGTGCAAAGAGAGCCTTCCTGCTGTTCCAGGTAAGGATCAGCAACTTGTCTTATCTCATGTAAGGGCAACCCAAAGGTCCTGGTGAGCCAGTGCTTTAAAGCTCAGGTTAAACTGTGAATGTGCAGTCTTTCTGCTGCCCAAGAGGTGCTATGAAGTCCTCCTGGAACTTGTGCAGATTTCAGGCTGAGCTCAACCTGAGTTTAGCTTATACCTGTTGAATTATGCAGTCTTTTGCTTCTGTTGTTCTAAAGCTGCTAGGTTTGGGGATTGACCACTTGGGGACAACTACAGACAAAGCATCTGTGTAGTGTGTTTCTGTGATGACGAGCTCTGCTTGTGTTGAATGCTGTCATAGCAGGCAAAGTGCAAGTCCTTATGTTTGGGCAATATCCTCCTCTACAAGCAGCTTCCTGTGAAGTGTTCTCTAATTTTCAGTTGTCCTGTTGGTAGTGAGGCTTTCATGGTATGGTGCAGCACCACTGACTCACTGTCTGGATCCTGTTGCAGAGAGTTAGAGCAGTGTGGAACAGTAGCTAGATCCCCCTTGAACTGGCGGCTCTGTGTTGGCCAGTGAGATGAGTCCTCATTTGCCTGCCTTGTTATATGCAGCTCTGCATTCTGCTTTGTTTTTGTGATTGTACCTGTTCTGTTCTCTGTCCTCCCATGGTAAATTCCGATGCTGTGGGAAAGCTAGTTGCGTAAGTGAGCAAGAATGAAGGTTCCAGGTGCATAATCTCTGGAAATGCTTCGCTGTTGAACTGAACAGTGTCTGACTGGGCAGTACATGGATAATGCTTACAAACTCGTGTGCATTTTTGCAGGAAATGTGAATCCTTATCCTGAAGTTGTATTCTTGGGAACAGGATCTGCAATTCCAATGAAAATCCGAAATGTCAGTTCTACACTGGTAAATACTAGGTAAATCATGTGTGTTTTGCTTAGGGAGAGGCTCAGTGTTTTGAAGGTGTTTCCTAAGGGTTGTTTTGACCAGTGTGCTGATGACACAAGGAGAGTGCCCCTACAGTGGAGTCTGTAGGACTTCTGTCTCAAGCACCTGTCTCTGTAGGTAGGGAAGGCTCGAGAGTTACTTGTAAAGACAAGCATTTAATGTCTTCATTTTGCCATTTGCCCCAAGAGTGTGTTCACCATCAGTATAACACCAAAATGAGCTTTGTAGATGGAACAGTATCTAGAACTTTGGCTAGTAGGAGTAGCAGTAGAGGTGGAGCACTGAAAGCTCTCTGCCCTCCAACCCAGAAGATCCCCTTCCCTGAATAGACCCTGCTCAAAGCTCATCCAGTGGCTGCCACTTGTTTCTGTCACTTGTCTTGCCAGCTCTACCCGATCCCTGCTCTTGGACTGTGGGGAAGGAACGTTTGGACAGCTCTGTCGTCACTATGGAGAGCAAGTTGACCAAGTGTTGTGTAACATAGTAGCTGTGTTTGTGTCTCACATGCATACGGATCATCATTCGGTAGGTTATGTGTTGGAATGAGAAGGAGCTGTGTGCAGATCTCTTTATGTTTGGGAGCCGGATGTAGCTGCAGCTGATGAATGTAAGCTGCTCTGCTCTTAAGACTGCAGTTCCCCTCTTGTGCTCCCCAGGCACTACTGAATCTGTCTGTTTCTAATCCCTTTTTGCATCCTGTTAGTGGTCCCTGTAGATTGTTTAGAGATGTCTTTATTTTTATTTAGTTTATTTTTAAGTCAGTATCCAACCCAGCTTCCTCTGGTGCTTTGCAGTAAATCCTCACAGAGGGATCAGTTGGTCTGTTCTAGATTGAGCCCGGTTGGGGCAGCTGTTTGCTGGTCTCCTGTCTCATGTGTGGAAATCGCACTGAGAGTGACGTGTTGGCTGGAGGCTTTCTGCTCTCCCTTCTGCGGGGAGCACACACAGCTCTGGAAGGGTGGAGAGGCATGGTGTTGTGGGCTGCCAGCTTGTGGCATAAGTGGTGACTGTTCCAGCAGCTCAGTATGATGCAGTTACTGGAAAAAAAGGTGGTTGGTACTTGTGACTAGATTTTCCTGAAACTGCACCTTGCTGAGCTCCTGTAGCACTGCTGACACTTATGTTCCTGGGTCTTTCTGACTACAGTTTGCTGTCTTTTCGTCCCTTTTGCAGGGCTTGGTGAACATCCTCATGGAGAGGCGGAGAGCTTTTGTAAGTTGTGCTTTTGTTTTACTGTTCCCAAATGTACCTTGGAGCAAGGGAAGGGAAACTTTTCCTATGTGGTGGAAAAGCACCTTTTTTTCCCAAGGTTTTTCCTCTGTATGATTCAGTGTCTACCTAGTACTGATTATCCTCCTGTCTCTTCTTCTGCAGGCTTCCCTTGGTCAAGCTTTTAGCCCTCTATTTCTGGTAGCACCTGAACAGATCATGCCTTGGCTACATGAGTACCACAACAACTGTGAATCGATTCTCAGAGACATCAAGTGAGTTTTCTGTGTGGTATGTGAGGAAGTATTCCTGCTGGGTGGTCCTTATTCAAGGGAAATGACCGTCATTTGTTCTCCCTGCTCTTTGACACCTTCCACTGTGCAGGACTGCGATGTGTGACTTGCAGAGGAGATGAGAGGATTTGTTCCTTGATTGTGCTACCTAAGAGGGGCTTGCTTGCAGATTATGAAAAGGGAGTTGGGCTGGTCTGAAATGACTTCTGAAAGGCAGGGTGAGTGACAGTAGGAAAGAAATGATTGGATGAGCTAGTGGGGCCCCGGATAGCAAAAGCAAAGGGGAAAACAGGTGCACAAAATTGTCTCATTTGTCAGGCAATGAGCAGAGAGGACACTTATGTGAGAAAGTCTGCTTTAAGGTGAGATCAAGTTTTACTTTGTTCCTGTCTTTAGTTCTTTCATTTCCTTTCCCTTGCAGAATGATTACTTGCCAGTCCCTTGTGAAAGGCCGTGAGAACATCAAATCTAAAGCTAGACAATTTATCGCTTCTCTATTAGAGAACTATGACTTGGCTGAGGTAAGCTGACAGCATCTTGTACTGCAATAAAGGACAAGAGGGAATTTGAAGTCTAATGCTTATGTTCTTGTTTAGTTTCAGACTTGTGAAGTCCAGCATTGTAAAAATGCTTTTGCATGTTCAGTGATCCACAAATCTGGATGGAAAGTAGTGTATTCTGGTGACACAATGCCCTGCAAGGCCTTAGTACAAATGGGTAGGTGACAAGAACCTTCTCTTTGAAAGATCTCTTTGAGTATGGCCTTGAACTGTCAGTAACTGAAGTGGTCACTCCCAGCCTCTTTGTGCTATGACTGCAAGCCAGTGGAGGGCTCTGGGTGGAAATGAGAGTTCACTCGCTTATTTAGGCAATTGTGTGTTCAGCTGAAGGTGAAATATGTGATTATTTACACAGGGAAAAATGCTACTCTGCTGATCCATGAAGCAACACTGGAAGATGGAATGGAAAAAGAAGCAATAGAGAAGACACACAGGTGGGGTGTGTTCTGCTGTCTTATCACTGCAGGGAAGGCAAAGCTGCTTAGCTGGGCTTTGACCTTGGATCTGGTGGTGAGGGGCCCAAGGCCTGTAGGTGGTTCTGGTGTGCATAGAGCTCTTCAGCACTAATATTAGAGTGTTGCTCGCTGCACCAGCTCTGTAACTCTCTTTTGAGCTTCCCCAGAGAGAAACAGGGGAAGCCTTTAAATAGACAGTAACAACTCTACAAATTGACTAGCCCGAAGGAAAGGCTCTCAGTTTGATTGCACTGCAGGACTAAGCTTGGACAGTAGAAGGGTCATCCACAGCCCTGTCAGCTATCTGCACGATGCAAACTAAGTTCTGCAGGTAGTGGTATTGCCTGCTGCCCCCTGTAAAAGGGAGGGGTTGGACTTGAGAGCAGTGAGCAAGCCGGACCTGCTGGTACCTCTGGGTTGAGCTTTTGTCCCCATGTTGTGAAGCACTGAAAAGCTTCAAGTTAATTAGCATCTTTTCTGCACTCTGAGTTGTATGGAAGCTAAACACTTGCTAGCTGTGCAGGCAGTGTCGGGCTTGCTGATGAAGACAGCTTGTGCCCAGCAGGTGGTGTATGGTGACTACTGTTTGCTGTTGGCATGATGTGAGATTAGCTGCAAGATGCAGCCTACTGTTCCCTGTTGGAGGAGCAGCATTGGCTCCATACATAGTGTGTATGATGTTCTGTGTCCCTGTTCCTTTTGCAGCACAACCTCTCAGGCAATTGAGATTGGGATGAAGATGAATGCTGAGTTCATCATGCTCAATCACTTCAGCCAAAGATATGCCAAGATCCCACTGTTCAACGAAGACTTCAGTGAGAAGGTTGGGATTGCATTTGATCATATGAGGGTAAGTTTGGAGTTTTGATCCAGACTGCGAGAAAGGTTTCGGTGATACCTGGGGTTGGCTGCTTAGGAATGAAATTTTCCATTTCTAATAAAGTATCAACATGTTATGTCCTTCTGAGAGCAGTTTCCTTTGAAACAGCTCCTTTTACTGCTGTCAGCAGGTATCACCAACATGGGGGAGAGTGGGTGGCGTAGTGCCCAATTCTCTTTAGGACAGGTGCTGATGGCTCTTGAGAACAGAAATCTGTTCTTCTGGATGTTTGCCTCACGTCACCTCTATTTGTGATATTGCCAGCTAAAAAGATAACTTCACTTCCATTCCCTTTCCCTTCTTAATTGATGCACTGCCTCAATGGTTTTCTGCAAAAGATGTCTGAGATCCTAAACCCTGTAGTGCTGCTGCTGTTCCTGAATGTGGGAGTAACACACTGGCTGATCAAAGCCTGTATATACAGTGTGTGCATGCTTTCCTGTGAAGAGAATGTCAATAACTTGGTATAAGGGATTGGTGGGCTGGCTTCTGTAGGGGTTGTAAATAATCATCTGCCTGGCAGCTGCAAATCGTCACCAAGGTGAGGGCTCCTCTGTGCTGGGTACCAGGACACTGCCCTGCTGAACTGTAAAGGGCTGGGAGTGAGGGATGGCAGTTCTCAAGCAAGTGCTCTTGTGCCCATTGTATTGCAGGTACGGCTTGGTGACTTTTCAACCATCCCAAAGCTGATCCCACCTCTGAAGGCTCTGTTTGCAGATGACATAGTAGAAATGGAGGAGCGGAAGGAAAAAAGGGAGCAGCGCCTTCTGAAGGAGGCTGCAATAGTCTTGGACCAACTGACTGGTGGTGAGAACAAGAAGACACCATCCCAGAAACGGAAACAAGATAAGAACCATCAGGAAGTATCAAACAAGAAACTTAAAAAGCTTAAAACAGTAAACTGAAGGAAAAGAGGTAGAGAACATTCTCTGCTCTATAAGAGGTGCCCTGTGTTGTACAGGCCTCTGGGGCTGGCAGTGCTGGGGCAGCCTGCAGGTACCATGGGAAGAGGGGCTGGCCTTGGCAGCTGGATTAGCTCGGTTGTCAGGGGATCTCTGTGGGCTGAAGCTCCCAAGCATGCTGTGAGCAGGGCAAGTCCTGTGATGGCAGTATTTACCCATACTGTTCTACAGTTCCTGACCCTGGATATCACCAATCCATGTGTCATTTTTCTTTTAGCCAAGAGTTCTCTCTGAGCTGTTTTAATTTTTGGTTTTACAATGGAAGCTATTGGTAATACAGCAGCAGCAGTTACAGTCTTGGGAGTTGCAAGAGGTGAAGTCTGGGACTGTGGACTCTCCAGAAGTTGGGGGAGGGGGAGGAGCTCTCTGTTCACACGAGGAGTATATCTAGGTGTCAAGACCTAGGCTGTAGGAGGAAATTTCAAATAAAATGGGACCCAATTAATTGCTTTTAGAAATTAGGTTAATTTAAGGATCTGAATGCTGCTGCATTCCCATTTTATTTTGGTTTTCTTGGTTGATTTCCTCCCCTACCCTTTCCCCCCCATCAGACCAGTTTTCCAAAACCTTCATTACAGTCTGAATAAACCACTCAACATCAGACACAAGTGTTTTGATTAGATAGTTAATGAGGTGAGGGGTCAACGAATGCCTGAATTTTGGGAGAGAATGACCTTAGTTATGTGTTACAGCACTTTGATCAACTCACAGCTGTTATAAATATGCTTTGTGCCAGCAAAACCACACCTGCTTCTGCTGCTTCATTCCTGGTGGTTTGAGATGGCAAACACTGGGAGCAGCTTCTGCAGGGCTCTGGAACAGATAACTAGGACCTGTGTTAGTTGTAGTGTGCAGGGAAGGTGGCTGAGTGAGCTGATGGAGGACAGCGAGCTGCTAAGGGAGGATGTGTGATAGTTTCTCTGGCTCAGACTTCTGTCTCCTGTAATCATGTGTGGGTTTGAGGGGGGAGGGATGGGGGTGGCATTGGGAACAGGTTGCCCAAGGAGGCTGTGGACGCCCCATCCCTGAAGGCATTCAAGGCCAGGCTGGATGTGGCTCTGGGCAGCCACAGGGGGTTGAAACTGGATGAGCACTGTGCTCCTTTGCAACCCAGGCTGCTCTGTGCTTCTATGATTCCTGGCTATTTCTGTGAAAGAATTCCTTCTCAGAAAGCTACTGCTGGGCCCCCGCAGGCTCGACAGGTGGTAGCAATACATAGTAAAGATGGCTTTATTTTAAGGGGATGGAAGATTGAAGACAAAGGGGCAGCAAAACATCTTAGCAGGTTAGCTGTGCTGTGTTACACTTGTCTAAAGGAGAAGCTTGGCACAGCTGGAGCAGAGCAGCAGGCTGTGCGGGCTTAGCAGGGCCCTATTGCTGCACAGGTGTCAATGTGGGCACATAGAGGGCTGGGGGCTTATTGCTGGGCTGCCACGGATCCGCGTGCTGCTTCTCGTAGAAGTAAAGACGGATCTCTTATACATGTGCCAGAAATGAGGAAACAGGGAATCGCTCTCACTAAGGTATTCATAGGCAGCAAACGCAGAGCGATGGAGGCAGCGAGCTCCAGCTGCCCCGGGCCGAAATGGAAAACCGGCGGGCGGGGCGATCGGCGGGCATTGCCCGACTCGTCCCCCGGGCAACCGCGGCTCCTCCCCGCAAACAGTCGCCGCATGGAGGGCGCGGAGCTGCCCGCTGACGAGGCTCCGGATCCCCGCGTCCAGCGGCTGCTGCGCCGCGCGGCTCGGGGCCTGCGGCTGCCGGCGGGGAGCGGGGCGGGCGGCGGCGAAGCGGCGGCGGAGCTGTGGGCGTTCGCGGCCGGGGCGGCGGGGCGGGCGCTGTTGGCCTGGCGCGGCCCCGCGGGACGCCTGGCCCTCGGACCTCCGCCTCCGCCGGCCGCCGCCGCCCGTCCCAAGGCGCTCTTCTTCCTGCGGCCGCCCGGGCCCGGCGAGCCGCTGTGCGGGGATCTGCCCGCTGACGCCCTGCAGCATTTCGCCGCCCTGGTGGAGGAGGTAAGGCGGGAGAGCGGGGTCGGCTCAGCGCCAGTGCGCGGTTGGGCGGCGGGGATCCGACGATTCCTCGGCAGCCGGCCGAGGATGCGCGGAGCGCGGCCGTGGCCTCTGGCACCCACGCTTCGACAGCCGCGTGCCAGCGCCTCTCAGCCTCTGGGTAAAAGCGCTTCATCCTCACATCTAACCTACAGCTCTCTTGTTGTAGTTTAAAACCATTTCTCCTTGTCCTATCGCTGTCAGACTGCATAAAAAGTTGCTCTTCACTGGGCTGTGCAGGCTTCATTTGGACCTCCCAGCCCCGTTCCTCCAGCTATCGGTCACGTCCCGATCCACAATTACAGACCCCCGGGTTCTTCTGCCCCCGGCTCCAGCAGCACTGCACGCTGGGTGCTGTCCTGTGCTGGATTTTGTTTTGTTTTGTTCTGTCACCCAGCAGGGCTCAGCTCCTTCCCCCACCCCCCTCTGCAGGAGGAGTGAGGAGGAGGAGTTGCTGTTCCATTGTAATAAACTACTATAAGCGGTAAAGGAATGGGAGGTAGTACAATATAAAAGGAATTGAGTAATAAATCAAACAAATGGGAAAGGGAGCATCTCCTAACTGTGTGCTGCAGGTTCGGCGGAGTGGAGCAAAAGAGAATGTCCTCACATCACTGCATCACTTCATATCTCCCTCCCCAAAACCACATGGGAAGGTCTGGAGCACTCTGGGGTCTGTAGTTCTCCCTCAGCAGCTCTCTCAGTTCTGTCACTTCATTGCATGATGACATGATATGGGATGCATATGGAAAGCCCTGACAGGTATCCACCCTCTATTCCATATCATTACATTATGCCAGAATTGTGCAACACACGTATAGAAAAACATGCAAATAATAAACAATAATTAGCATTATATACATATGCACATGTATACATAAAACTGCTGACTCTTCTCTCCCAACATCAGGTCCCCTTTGAGATCCACACTGAATGTCCCCATTTCCTCATGTTACCCACCAAGTGAACCCAGGTCTCTGAGCAAAAGCAATCTTCGCCCCTGGTGCTGTTCCAAAATTTCTACCTTCAGGCCAGGCTGTGTCAGTTCCAAAAGTCCTGGACAACAGGGGTTTCCCATTTGAGACTGTTGTGTAATCAACAAAATCCACTTGGCATCAGTGGCTTTAGTCAGGGTGCCAGAAGGAGCTGTGCTGCAGTACCAACCACTTTGGAAGCGGCCCAAACCCTCTCGTACATTGGAGTGTAGCACTCTTCAGGTCCTCTGTATCCTTCTAACTGCTAAATCGTAGCCTGAACCTCTGACTGACCACCTGAAGCAAGCAAGGAGTCAGCCATGGGAGCACAGGTGAAGGCAATTCAGCTGTGCTGCTGGAAGGGGTGGAGCCTGGCTGCACCTCTCCTAGATCCCATTTAAGAGCTGACTGCCAGAGAGGAAGGATCTCTTCCTGGAAATCGCTTCTTGTGGAGAATGCTGTGAGCCTACAGCATCAGTAAGCATTTTTCACTTATTATCTTTCCATCGTGATAATCCTACTTAACCTGAACTTTGTACCCTTATGTACATGTGGTGAGCCAGGCAGCCTAAAATAGACTAAAATTGATATAATGTCTTTTCTGTGGAAAATCTATAAATGGGTTTATGGGGAGAACATCACCTCATTAGGTAAAACGATCTCCGGGGAGATCCCAGGGTTTATGGATTCTCCTTATTACCAATTAGCAACCATAGTTGAGAAATGGGGTCCCCTGCATATTCTAGGGAATATTTCCCCATTCTGCCTGATGGAATTCTTTCAAGGATTAGACAGAGACATCCTAACTACAAAAGAAAAGCAGTTAGCTGCCTCTGCAGTGGCATGGCCACTGTTAAATGCCTTAAATCAAGCTGAGATAAGAGCTTACACCTTAGAAAGTGAAAATCGGCTATTAAAAGATTGCACTGAAAAATTGGAACAGGAACTTAATGTATTAACAGGGAAAAGACCAACTTTACATTCCCTGATAGGTCAGGTCCGCAATGTTTCAGTAGGTAATAACCACACCTCTGAAACAACAGGCCTGGTTGAAACTCTAAATCAGATCTAGAGGTTCCACTTATGATGGATTCCTTGGAACCCCATCCTACTATAACCCAAAAGACAAAGTAAGTACAAGGCAGACTGGCAGGGGTGCCCCCTGACCAACGGCCCCGTGCCCAAACGCGTTTACACGTAATGGCAAGGCCATACCAACAGAACCAATGGATGTGGTGCAGCGATTTTGGCAGGGGCCGAAAGAGTGTAGCAACATGGTTACTTAGACTGTGGGATTCAGGGATTGAAGGTGTCGTGCTTAATGGCCCAGAAGTATCAAAATTGGTCTCTGTGGCAGTGCACCCTGCCCTCAGGCAGAGACTGTACGCTGCTGCTCAGTATGCCAATGAGAACCATTTGATAATAGAGTGGTTAATGGCAGCATGCTGCATGGTTTGGCCGAACAAATCAGATTTTCCATTAAACACAAGATTATGGTCCTCCATGGAGGACCTTCAAAATTATATTCGTGAGCTGGGAGCTGGACATGAGAGAAGTGATATATGAAGACTCGTTCAAAAGCCCAGATATGGTAAAGTTTTCAGCAGGTATGCAAGATTTCATCTTAAAGCAGCCCCTTCCCGCCTATATGGGACCTTAATTTCCATATTAAACCCCCTGGTGGCCTCGGAGGCTGTGATTCAACAGGCTGCCCAGTCAGTAGCTGATCTGGGGGAGACAGAGCGTCTGCGCACGGGGCACAATATTCGAGTAGTAGAAGCAGCAGAGGTGCTTCCAGCAGTTAAAACCAAGAGGCCACCTGTACGGAATCCTCAGTCGGGGCCCTAAGGGTCTCACAAAAACGAATGTTTAACAGCATTATTTGGGCTGGGGTCCAATTTGCGAAAATTGACTACCAGCCCAATCACATCCTGCTTCAGCTGTGGAGACGCTGAAGGATAATCAGTAATTCCAAAATTATCCTAAGAAACCAAGGGTAAGAGTTATAGAAAGAGTACCAATGATGACGTGGAACCTAAAGGATTTCATTGCTCCCAATAGGAAAAAGAAGCCACAATGCCACCTGAAACAAAAGACTTGGCTTTGGCTCAGTTCATGGCGTGACGAGGGATGTCAGTCCTCCTAGGGCCTCCAGAAGGGACCGGAGGCCCTATGTAGAGTTTCTGGTCCTGGAAAAAGGTCCAGAGAGTGTTATGGCACTTGTTGATACAGGAGCAAAAATATCAATTATCTACGGAGATCTGCCTAAATTTGATGGAGACAGAGTGATGATTGGTGGTTTAGGGGACAGACTATTAGAGTGATGATTGGTGGTTTAGGGGACAGACTATTCCTGTCACCCAAACATGCTTGAAACCGAGGGTTGGGCGTCTCCCACCCGGGAGTATAATGTATCTATTGCCCCAGTCCAGGAATACATCTTGGGCATCGATATTCTATGGGGTCTGGCTCTCCAGACAACCGTGGGAGAGTTCAGACTCAGACAGAGATGTACCCGTATCCGGGCGGTGCAGGTAATATTAAGAGGCCATGTGAAACATGGGCCAATTTGCCTGCCGAAACCGTGCCGGATTACTGATGTGAGACAGTATGGACTCCCAGGTGGGCAGGATGAAATATCAAAAACGGTGCAGGAATTAGAAAAAGTGGGCATTACAAGACCTGCCCACAGCCCATGTAATTCCCCCATATGGCCAGTGTGAAAGTCGGATGGCACGTGGAGAGTGATGGTGGATTACAGGGAATTAAATAAGGTCCCGCCGTCTATTCATGCAGCCATACCCAACATTGCGTGACCTGGGGGGCTCTGCTGCCAGGTGGTACCAACCTGGCTGTGTAACACCCAATGGTGTTAACTTATATCATTATACTGATGATCTCCTGCTGACACCCGACTCACTGGAGGCGGTAGGACAGGCAGCGGATTCATTGACTGCCTATTTGCAACAGAGGGGATGGGCTATAAATCCCCAAAAGGCGCAGGGTCTGGGCATGTCCATAAAACTCTCTGTACACTTATTGACTGTACAATCCTTAACTCTAAAACCCAATGGGTCAACCTCAGGTCTCCCCTGGTTCCTTTGTCAAAGGCTCCAGGTGGGGCCCTGCTCCCCAGCTGGTGCGGAGGAAGCTCTTCTGTTGTGCCCTGCCTGGGTTGCTTCTACTGCTCATTTGTTTCATTTGTTCAAAAGCTTTTTGTTCTTCAGGGCTCCTTATAAAGCCTTCCTTGTCACTCGATGGAGAGGCCTTACGGTGAGACTGTAATCTGGGATGTGCGTTCTCCAGAAACCCACAGCACCTAAGAAAGCTCGTGTTTCCTTCTTGCTGGTTGGCACAGCAGTGATTTTGTTGGTTGCTTCCACTGGGATATGATGATGTCGCAGTCCTGGGAACTGGATTTCCTAGCAGAAGGATTTGGATTATTTTCTCTCCTTTCTCAAAAACTTCTGCTGTGTTGCCCCACACGATAACGTCATCAATGTATTGCAGGTGCTCAGGCGCTCCACCTTGCTCCAGTGCAGTCTGAGCATCAGTTTAATGTTCCAGGTCATTGAATCCACGCTGAGGAGTTCTGTAGGATGCTGACCACCAGACTGGGTTCCCAGGAGCAGGCTGCCAGGCTGTGGGCTCAGCATGGCTGGCAATGCATTACTTACATAGGAGCTTTTGTTCTGGCTTGAGCTCTGTGGCTGTGCTAAGTCTGCACAGACAGCAGTTTTTGTATCAGGATTTTGTTTGTAGATGACAGCAGGTAGTGCATGATATGTGTTGTAAACACCATCTGTTATGGGGAGGTTTTGGGGTAGGAACACTCCATTCAGCGCTGTTAGATCTGTTTTCTGGCTGCCTCCAGCTGCTCAGGGGCAAACTTCGGGCTTTTCTCCCTGCAGCCTCTGCAGATGGATGCGGTGTTTCCACAGGGAGCAGATCGTGCCTGGGTTTGGTCCCACTTTTTGCTCAGACTTAACTTCAAAGAAAACAGGATGGTGATACAGGGTGGGGAAAGGGGTGGAGGATTGAGAAGGACCTTCAGTTTCCTGAGGCTGAGGGCACGCATGGCTCTGGCTGCTGCAGAGCATGTTGCAGAGGGCCTTCTGTCAGCACTTCTAGGTCAGCCTTAGAAGGCTTGGTCTGGTTGGAGAAACAGCCTGTGCTGAACAGTGAGGAAGCACAGCATGGCTGGGGATGTCTTTTCTTCCTGTCCCACACAAACTCTCATTAGAGCTGAAGAGAACGTGCCTTCTCTGCTGTGTGGAGCTGGGGGTTGTTCTGCGTGCAGGTTTTGATGCTCTAACAAGGAAACAGGTGACTAGCACTAGCAGCCCGCAGGATTTAATAGGGCAAGGTATCAATGGTAATAGATGGAACTACTGGAAGTGAGCCAGGAGTTGGGCACTCTGCAGTAGCTGATGCTGCTGTTCCCCAGACCAGCAGTGTGTCAGCAGTGGCTGCAGTCACTGGCACTCTGATTTCCCAGGCACAGCGCTGACGTGTTTTTTTCTGTTCAGATTTGGGCCCACTTGCAGTTGTTTTTATACCTTTTCTTATTGCAGCCCACCCTACTTTCATTGGCTTCAGCCATAGCTGCACCCAGCAGCACAACGGGGTGACATTGGTCACCAGGGACAACCCCGCTTTGTCAGTCTGCTGCCACAGCCTGGAGCCAGCTAAGACAAGGCAGAGGCAGCCCTGGCAAGCCCAGGCAGCCCAGGGGGGCTCTGCTGCCAGGTGGTACCAACCTGAGGCTGTGCAGGAATAGCAGGAGTCAGATTTACAGGGCTGCCGCTTGGAAAATAAATGAAAAACTGAAGAGCTCCAATGCTGTTGGGAAGAAGACACAGTGACCCTCACCAATGGGGGGACCCCAAAAGGTTCCAGGATAGCTTTCCTCTGAACTAAGGGGGTTCAGCCCAGCCCTGCTGCCCTTGGAAGTCACCTGAGAGCAGTGCCTCTGCCCTGCCTGCTGGCAGTGAGCACCAGAGCTGTGTGCAGGGGAACAGAACCTGCCTCCAGGTGCAGGTTTGGAGGCTGGGGCAGCTGGAGCAGCAGCAGGACCGGGCTGCCTGCTTTGTCTGCTTTTTTCTACCCTTTTTAGCTCTTGGATTTGGGGGAGGTGTAGTGTAAGGGTTTGCCGTCATCACATGCGACTGACCTCCTTCCATGAGAACATTGCAGAGATGTCTGATTTTTCAGCTTGCACACAACAAAACAGCCAAGTGAGTGCTACTGAACACCTTCCCATCCAGCTTGACTGTCGTCTGCCCTCCTGGTGAAGGGAGAGCCCTCAGGACAGTTGACAGTGGTGAGCTTTGAACCTCAGCATTTTCTTATTCCTTTTGTGCCTCGTGATGCTCAGTGATGCACGAGAGATGTGATGTGGAGAGGGCTGAAAGTTGTCACCACAGCCCTGGTCTGAGCCAGAGCAGCAGGTTTCATAGACAGGTTTCATCCCTGGCAACATTTTGGATCACCAGCAAAGCAGGTTTGTGGAGAGGTCCTTTCCTCCTGCCCTGCCTTTTTTTCACACAGGCACGGAGCTGCTTGGGCCAGCAGTGAGTTCAGGTCTCCAGGCTTGGTTGAGCACGGAGCTCGGAGCCTGGTGGCCTGTCAGTTTCCTGCAGCACTTTTTTCTCCATTGCTTTTTTGCAATTCATTCTGCAGGTGATCGTGCCCATCCTGACAAACAGGAAGAACCATCAGGGCTGGCCACGGGTGGTGTCACAGGACATCATACGTCATGTCCACAGCTTGAAAAGTGCTGTCTTCGTGGTGGTTGGCCAAGTGAAAGGCAAGACCTTGCTGCCTCTTCCAGCAGGCTCGGAGGGAATAGAGAACATTGATTTGGAACATGAGAAATTGTGAGTATCACTGCATGCTGTCCTCTGGTTATGTTCTGCTGATGCTGCATGCTGTGTTCTGGGGAGACCTCACCAATCACAGTGGCTCTTTCTGCTCACCATTGGCTACTACTTATCCAGCCTGCCCAGATGAGTGTATTTTGCTCTACTGTTCTCTATCTTACAAACTCTGTCTCTGGGGAGCGTGCAGCACTATAAGCAGGCAGGAACAGCTTAGAAAGTGACAAGAAGTTGTGAGCACACAGCAAAGCGACAAACTTCATGGAGAAAACAAACAGTGAGCAAAACCTCTGCTGCTTTCCCATTACCTCTGAATGGGAAGCCGAGGTCCTCCTGCCAAAATTTTTCTGGCTTCAGTTTGCCAGTTCATTCCCTCAGCTGCACTGCTCAGAAGTTGTGTTACCCAGCTGTTCTTGGTTCATGCTGACTGCTTGGTCAGGGTTATTCTGCCTCCCTTCAAAACTGGATTTATTATGGAAAGGTACCTGAAAAAATGGCTACAACTTCCTTCAAGTTTCTGAGCTGTTTGTGGTCCCACAGAGAGATTTGAAAACTGTTGCCTATGTCCTCTTGCAGAAGTGGGGTGGCTTTCTGGACACCCACTGCGTTTCCTTGTTTCTCTGTGAGACATGGGTGAGCACTGTGATAATTTCTGTCGTCTCGATTCATGGTTAGACCTCCCTGGTGGCTGTTGTGATTCTGAAGTTCGCTTTCAGTCCCTGAGGGATGACCCCCAGGAAAACCAGCCCAGCATCTCAGTCTGGTTAGCACAGCCTGGGGAGGCTGAGCCCCTGCAATAGCTTCAGCAACTGAAGAATCCCCATCCGAGTGCTAGTGTTATGTCAGGCAGGGTACCCACACTGCAGCTGTGAGGAACTTCTACCCCGGTCTCCTGAGTAGCCAGCCCAAAACTGGAAATTAAAGGGATTTGAATTCCGCAGTGCTGCAAGGCTGGCCCAGGACAAAGTCTGGGCAGCATGTGGTGGCAGATACCTTTGCACATTGTGTCATCCCCGTGCCTAAGCTGCATTTGCACCCTGTGGGTCCTCAAGAGGTGTGTTAGTGAGTGCGATGGGACCGATCGCTCCTTGGACTGGACTTGGTGTGGGTGGGATTGCAGAGACAGTACTGCTTCCCAGGCAGGGAGGTGACCTGTCCTGAACACACCTGTCCACCTATGTGGTTTCTTTCCATATTAAGTGAGTTAGTGACAGTGGGTGAGAGCATCTTGCTGCAAGTGTGGCTCTCCAGACTGAACACTGAGCCCAAATGGATCTGATGGTTTGGGGATGGCTATGTGGAAACTAGCTCTTCCATCATTCCTTCTATGAACCTTGCTCATAAAAGTGTATTGTTGCCTGGATTGCTGTTGAATTTAACTGATTTTCTCCAGATTGTAATTTAGGTATTGAAGTAACAGCAAGATCTTCCTTCTTGATGGTTTTCTGATTTTGAAACATAAAGCTGGACCTTAATCTATAAAATCTAGCTGCTCGTGTGATCGTTTGAAGCAGGTGCAGCTGAATAATAAACATAAACAAGCAGAAAGCAAAGTTAACCATCAGTCTGTTATTTTGCAGCCTGGAGCAGATTGATAAATCTCTTGTGCATGCCACGGAGTCAGCTATCATAGACTGGAGCTACCAGATCCAGAGAGCACTGAAGAAAGAGTCCTCAGAGCCTCTCCTGCAAGGCAGTAATCCCAGACCCAAGGTGGAATTGGAGTTCTGGAAGAACAGGTACCCGGGCAGCCTGGCTGGAGCATGGTGGGCCCTGGTGCTGGCTGGGGTGGAAGGAGCCTTGTAGGTGCATCTAGCAGAGCTGCCTGACCAGTTGCAAAGAGTGGGCTGCCTTGGATTTATGTAAGGACTTGAGGCAGTGAGAACTGCTTCCACACACAAAATAATCCTGGTCTGCTCAGTGCCTCGAGGTCACAGGGCAGCTGGTTGTGTTTTGACTTAGCCATAGCCCTGGTGTCACATCTTTAGGGAAGAGTTTTGGAAGAGCTCTCACTATCACAGTTCACTAGGAGCCAGCCACAGCAGTAAGAGCTGATGGACACCTCTCTGGATCTATCTTCTCTTCTCAGCCCAAGTAACTTATTTTTGAGATCTAGGAGATGTCCCACTTCCTAAGAAACAGAAATCTGGTTCTTTGCCTTCCAAGGTAGAGGTAGTTTCTGTGCCCTGTGCTAGAGGTTCATTAGTACAGTCACTACCACTGAAATGGGTAGTGAAGGCTAATGAAGTTTTCAGCCTTCTCAGTAGCCATCTTTTATTTTTAAAAAGTCTACCAACTTTAACAGGCATGTCAACATTTTTAATTCAGAACTGATTTTCATAGCTGAGCCTCTTGTGGCTGGAATGTCGTAGTCCTCTCAGCCACTCTTGGAGCGTGTGTCATCAACAGGCATGTGACAGATCTGGATACCCAATGCAGCAACTGATGCTTGCAGATGGGAAGGGGTTTGAGACATTGCTGTCTCTCTCTGGCCTCTAGGAGACCCTGCTCCTTGCAGCAAGATCTACAGAGCCTGTCTGCACCACAGTTGAACTGATGAGTTGAGCTGATGCTGGCTCAGTTTGTGAACTTGTAATGTGTCTTGGTTGTTGCAGGTGTGATGACCTGGAGTGCATTTACAGTCAGCTGAGGACGAGGAAGGTTAGGAACATGATAGAGGTGCTAGAGAGAGTTGAGAGCAGCTACTTACCAGCCTTCAGAGCTATGCTCATGGATGTTGAAGCAGGTGAGGTAATGGTGCAGCTTTGGTATATCTGTATGGAATGACCTCTGGCCTTTGTTCATATCCTAGTTTTACTGGTTTCAATCCTAATGTGTGGGCTTGGTCCTTAGGAGTCCACTATGACCATGGGGACTGCAACCACATTGCTAGCCCTGTTTCGTGGCGAGAAGTTGGTCTGCTTGTGCTTTTGTTTCTAAGCTTGGACAAGTGTGATCACTGTTCTGTTGAGCCAGACCATTCCCAAGGGTCAGGGTGAATGGATTTGGGATTTCACTCTACTGTATTAAAGCGATCACAGCAATCCAGCAGGACTCATCCAGACTGATCTGAAACAAAGTATATCTTGAGTATCTTGAGACTTTATGATATCAGCTCCTGTGGTGTTGGTCTGCAGGACTGAAGTTTCAGTACAATAAGGACAGTTCTCACAGCCAAGAGAAAGCACACAGGCCTTAGTTTATTTCCCAAGCTTTGGCTGCTGCAGTCCCAACCTCTGTGGAAGCATTTTGCACTTCACAGTGAAGCCCTGTGGGCATGGTGATTTCAAAGTCACCCCTTTGCAGACCTCGTTTAAGGGTCGGCAGTGGAGGTAAGGCCATCTCTTGCTTGAGATCCCTGCCTACCTGCGGCCTTCCAAAGGTAAGTAGCTTTTCTCCTTCATTTCTGCATCCACAGCTGCTGCACTTGGGCTTGTTCTCATTTGCTGTAGCCAAAACTTTGCCACCCTGCTGTTATTGCAGTCCTTTCCATCCTGTTATAGCATTACAAGGGTATTAAATCATTTTTTTCTTCAGTGAGAAGAAAATGCTTACAATGAAAGATTTATTTTCTCCTGTTAGTGAAACAAAGTTCTACATTTAACATGCAGCTTCATGAAGATAGCGAGTGAGTTTTGCTTAGGGGAGTTCAGTTCAGCCAAAAGAAATACTGCAAATTCCCCTCTGCAGTGAAAACCAGCAGCACCCTGCTGCTCCACTGCCTGTAGCTCCCCGTGAGTGACCCTCCATGTTCATCTTCATCTCAGCTGCTCTGTGGCAAGAGAAAATTATTCAGGTTTTGCCAGCTGTGTTCATGCTGACAGATAATAACACTCTTCTTTAATTCTTCACGTGGAAATGTTCCTTCTTTTAAGGACATCCTACAGTACACACAGTGTATGGGCAGTGCAGATCATTAAGGCTAGAGAAGTACCCACTGTATAAGGAACCAAGAATTCATTGTCAGACTAATTAATTCTTTAATAGACTAATCAAAATAAAAAACATATTTGGTTTTAGTACAGTAACAGCAATACTAACTGCATAATTCGGACTGCAGTTGTTAAATCCCATTACAACACAGTTCAGATTGGTGGTGTGCTCTTTGTGCTGATGTCTGTGTCCCTGGGTCTGTGCAGGGAGGTCAGTGTTGCTAGTGGGGGTTTCTTCTTCCTTCATGGTGGATTCTGGGGTTATCTTCATATGTATTTGGGTACTTCTGTCGCTTCTTGTTGATGTAATTGCATCACGATCATACGGTGTCATTCATGTTTATGCTCTGTAGGATTTTTCTCAAAGGTAAAACTACACAGATTTACAAAGTCAACTCATATCTGTGTGGCTGAAAGCTTTGGCTTAACTTGTTGCTGTACAGCTGTGCTGTACAGCCAGGACGAGTGGGATTGTGGTCACCTGCCTGGCTGGCAGCTGGCTGCTACAGCTAAAAAAAAGCTCAGACCAAGACAAGCCCTGCAAGGCCTCTCAGCCTGGGCCTGCAGGCTGCTTGGAATGATGGCAGCACACATTTACAGCACTCGTTTCCCTGCATCTCATTGAGCAGTTCCAGACCTGGGTTCCTCTGTGTTGGTTGTTGCCGTTGATGAGCAGTGGTCCTGGGCCTTCTTCAGCACCTGGGTGTCTAAGTACACTTTGTGGTTGATGGGTGGTTTGCACCATGTGTAGGTGGGTCTCACCAGCTCTTCTGCTGCTTCACACAGCTTTGAGTGAAGCCCAGGACATCCACCTGCACCTGATGCCCCTCCGGCGCCATTTGGAGGACATAGAGAGGACTGACTTCAGCAAGGTGCAGCCACTCCTGCTCCCCCTGCTCCACGTGGTGTGCTTGATCTGGGTCACCTCCAAGCACTACAGCCAGCCTGCACGCGTCGTGGTGCTGCTGCAGGAGATCTGCAACCTTCTTATCCAGCAGGTGTGTGGCTGTCACGCTGATATAGTCCCCTCTCTCTTCCTCTCCCCCATCCATCCCTGGCAAAATGATTCTTTCAACCTGAAACATTCAGTGCAAGAAGTGACCTCCTGGGTGTGATTTTGCTGTTCCAGGCTGTGATATACCTATCTCCAGAAGACCTTCTAAAAGGGGAGATGGAAGAGAGCCTGGGCAAGGTGCAGATGGTGCTCAGCATCCTGAATGGATTCAAAGAGGCATTTGAGGACAGAAGGGAAGAACTTCACACCTATTATAAATCAGACAAAGAAGTGAAGGAGTGGGATTTCCATGCCACCATGGTGTTTGCAAGGCTGGACAGCTTTCTGAAGAGACTGGAAATGGTGGAGGTGAGAAAATTATTGCAAGCCTTAAGAAGAGCTTTAATGCCCTAAGTTCAGTTGTTAATACCTTCACTGCATGCCTGGGGACAGAGTTACTTGCTGTTACAAGTCTGCTGGGACTTTGTTTTACCTCATCCTACCCAGTAAAATGATTGAGCTACTCAGTAGTGCTGTTCTGTTCAGATTGGTAGGTGTATTTGTTCTTCCAAAGAGTCCTCTTGGGCTCCTTGCTCCTGTTGGGCCAAGGGAGTGGGAGTCGCTGGGGGCTGTGCATCAAGCAGTGCCATCTCTGAGACCCCCTGTCCTACTGCTGCTGTCAGAGACACCCACAAGCTGGGTTCTGACAGTCTGGGAGAGGCTGCCTCTTCCCCAGGATTATGTGTGACCTGGGAAGAAGCTCACCACGTCATCCCTTCATGTCCTGGTGGTTTGCCAAAGCAGGGTGCTGTGGCTCAGGGGTATCCCATTTGCCTATTAAAAGGCAGATTGGGATTGTTTTTCTCCTCCTGTTCTCTGCAGTGGTACAGAAGGTTTTACTAGTCAAAGTAAGCTGTATATTTTTATGCATTATTTATTTAACTGTACTCAAAATCATTGTGACTGATGTCTGTTTTAAAACTCTTCATAATGATGATTTCCAATAAGATTTGCTGTGCAGTAAACCAAATTATTCTGGCCAGTGTAGAGATGAATGTTAATAGGCATAGAGTAACTGCAGGTCATCATGAGGACAATATGAGTGACACAGTAATTATGCACTGTAACTCTGCAAAGGCTCTGGGGCACTGTTTGCTCATTGCTTGGTTACTTCGAAAATGGACTACAGAAGAAAGCCATTATGGAGGATTTGAGCTGCACGTGTACTGACATGATGGCAGAGCTTTGCAAGACTGTCCTGCACCCCCAGGGATAGAGAAAGGCTGTACAGTCTGTAGTCAGGTGGTGGAAGAGCTGGAAAGGGACGAGGAATGAACTGTAAAATAAAAACTAAAAACAAAGGCACACCAGCCTGTTAATGAGGAAGGCTGCTGTCTCCCTCTCTCTTCTTTCCAAGCAGCCCAGTAAGATAAAATGAGGGGCAGAATTTCATGAAGGGTACAGTTACTCTGGTGCACAGGCAGCCTGTGAGCATGTGCAGAGAGGAGGGCTCTTCTCTTCTTCATCTCACAGTTTTGCTTTTTTGTTCTGCCGTAAAGCTGCTGCCTAGCTGGGTGGCTCTGCTTGCACTCTGTACTCTCAGCAGTGCAGGACGGTTCTCAAAGCTGTGAATATTTGGCTGCCAGAGACCTGCAAGATGTAGTCCCCTTGGTTAGAAGCTGTTCCTGCAATCGCACAGCATCTCCCCACCTCCGCATGGAGTGAGGCACCAGAGCCTGGCAGTGCCTTGGCATAGATGGGAAGCTCTGGACCAAGGGCTGTCACCCATTCAACAGCCCACGTGGGGTGAAGCTCCCTTGCTGCTTAAGGTTGTCCCTGGAGCTCAGGATGTCTGCCAGTGCATTCCTGTGCTTGGGATCAGCACGCTCCTGGTCCTCTGAGGCAGAAGACCAACGCTGGTGCTCACTCATGCCCACCAGGAGTCCCACTGAAAGGGAAGGGCAGGGTGGTGGTTGTGTTGCTGCCATACCTGCTGACGGGAGAATTTCCTGAGAGGCAGCATGTGGGATCAGGCCTGCTCAGGATGTGGAGGGTGGGAAGGAAAGAGCTCACCGGCCATCTCAGCAGAGATAGGTCTCATGTTTTGAATCTGCTCCCTAAATAACCTCAGGAGCAGCTTCTCAGCAGGCACAGTGTTTACAGTGACAGCTTCAGCTCCCACTGGGCTGTGAGCAGCCTGTGGTGCCATGATGGATAAGATCTGGCTCCCTGCTTGTGCTGCTCAGTGTGTGCCTGGGGAGGTTCCTGCACGTGGCAGCAAGTGCAGCTCCCTGCTGGGACAGCTGTTCTCATTGTCCTCTGTCAGTGTGTATGGGGCTGCTGAATCACGGCCTGAACCTCTGATTAATCACCTGAGGCGAGCAATGAGTCAGCCACAGGAGCACAGGTGAAGGCAATTCATCTGTGCTGCAGGAAGGGGTGGAGTCTGGCTCGCGAGCCCAGGACAGGGTGAGTGACTTTCTCTCATTTCCTCTAATATAAATTATATTAGCCAAGCTCATGGATATATATATACCATCTGTATATCCATTGATTAAACACAGTGTTACATAATTGTGTGTCTCCTTTGACTTTGAAGGATCTCCTGGCAAATGCCTTGGATCTGATGAAGCTGGAAAAGATTGAGTTCAGTGGATTTAAAGGGAAGGCCCTGAGTCAGAAGGTCCTGGACATGCATGAGGAATTCCAGGAGGCATACAGGGTCTTTGCAGAGCGAACCTATGACTGCCTCGACCTGACCAGTGCGGTAGGTGCGACTGGCCTCTGGGAACAGCAACACCACGTGCTTGTTTCCAAAGCAGTGATGAAGAACTGGTTCACGTGCACTCCTACTGACTGCTTCCCACCTCTTCCCTCCTTTTGTTATGATCTTATCTCTCACTGTGGGGGAAACGCTGTCACTGGGAGGCACTGGTCCTACAGACATATGGGAGTTCCTGCAGGCCCATACGTGGTGTATCCTGCCAGATCAGGACTTTCCACCAGTGCAGCTGGGATGCCTGGATTTCTGTGCGTTTTGCCCAGTGTTTTGCTCTAAGTGGCACTTGCGAGGGTGTATGAACTGTACCAACATCCACATTGTTTTATTTCCCAGCTCTCAGTTCCTAGATGGCCAGCTCAGGTAATCTCTGGGGATGCCTTTGCTTGTCTTGCTGCACACACGATGTCTGGTGCTCTTGGCATTCAAGGATTCTATGTTTAAATAGTCATAGTGCTTTAATTAAATGATCATTGCCAATCCTCTGAGTCATGGCTCACTGAGCATCCAAATCCCAGGTGCTCACAGCAGCACAAGCAGGGCACAGCAGATGAGCCACTGTACTTATGGTCTATGTGGAAACAAACTCCTGGCTTTGACATCAAGCAGTGTGGCCTGTGCAGGCTATGAAGGAAGGGAGGGAATGGAATTTCTCAAAGGATCTGTGTCATGATCTCAGCAGGAGAAATCACAGATCCTCTGCTAGTCCCGTTTGCTAAATTGAGTGGTCAGGACATGGTTAGGCTGCTATGTGCATCCAGAGGAGGGAGTGCTAAGTAGCCACAGGAAGCTCAGTGCTGAGAAGCTCCAGTCCCACACTGCTTATGGGACAGCCCTTCATGGTGGTCATCCAGCTGGAAGCAAAAGGCAAAGTCCCTCCTCCTGCCTTGCTCTGAGTTGTGCTGGGATGATGGGTGTGTGGGCTGGTGGTGGGATGCAGGGCTGGTGTGTCCGTCCTGTGGGTGGTATGGGCTGTATGGCACAATGAGGGCAGCTTGCTCTTCACCTCCTGTAGTACCCAGTGACATCTCTGCAGTGGGAAGCACAAGCCCCACTGCTGCCTGGGAGGGTTTTACTTGAAAACTGCTTGCTTCGCATCACTCCTTGTTCAAGACAGAGGACACAGAAAGAGTGGTGACAGTGGCTTTGCAGGGGCTGATTTGGTTTTTGTGACCCCTTGGCCTCTTGAGCCACACTCATTCTTTCAGGGCTTGAGTTTTCCACCTTCTGCTACTGTCTAGACACTTTTTTTTTTTTTAGCTAAATCGTGACATCTGGTCTTGCTGAAACTCATTGATGGTAGAAGTAAAGCTGTTGCCTTGCACTTTGTTTTTCCAGTTAAGAGACACACAGCCTAATTTTTATGTACTTTATCCAGATTAGAAAGGCCAAAGCCTTGCAGTTTGTCAAGTCCAGCCTTTGATTTTACTTGTAGGAAAAATAAAACAAGATTTTACTCTTCAGCTTCAAAGGGTTTATTACCATTAATCAGGACAAGAGAAGCAGTGCCAGAAGACAACAGAAGTTACAGAAATAAACTGTAGAGGTTTGAAAGACCTCTGGAGTTCACCTAGTCCAACCCCCTGCTCAAAGCAGGGTCAGCTAGAACAGGATGGTCTCCAGTTAGGTTTACTATCTCCAAGTATCGAGACCCCATAACCTCTCTGAGTGTTTTCAGTGCTGTTTCACAACATCATGGCTTGCTGTTTTGCCTTCCTACAGGATTTTGAGCAAGATGCCTTTGATTGCCAGCGGAAAGTAGAAGACATCGACCGGCGTCTGGGAACTGTTTTCATCCAGGCCTTTGATGATGCCTCAGACTTGGAGCACACCTTCAAGGTTTGTTACGATAAGACTGGCAGCTCTGGGGGCTCAGGGCTTGAGGCTCACCCGCAATCTGTTAAGCTGCAGAGCTGGCGGGAGGGTGTTTGCAGACAGCTTTGGAAGTATTTCTGCTCTTCCCATTAAGACATAAACAGATTAGTGTGGTTGTTTTCCTTCCTTTACCTGCTTGTTCACCTCTGCAGCTGCTGGAGATGTTTGGGAGCCTTTTGGAGCGGCCAGTAATCGCTGCCCATGCTGCCAGCAAATACTCTGACCTCGTCCACATGTTCAGCAGTGCCTTGAGCGACGTCAGGCTCATCTACTCCAGGCACGTACGGGCAGAGCTGGAGCTTGGTGAGTAGAAATTGCTGAATGAGGCAATTATTAGAGCTGGATGAATTTTGGGAGGGGAGGAAAATAATTTATATTTTCTGGGGAAACTGAAACTTCTAAGCTGCAAAAATGTACAGCCACTGTATCTCCTGATGGAAATGCCTGGGAAATATCTCTGTTCTTAGTATTAATCTACCAGGTGAGGGGGAGGGTGTGTGTGTGTGTGTGTGTGTGGTGCAGCTGGGAATGGAGATACTTACTGAGATTTTCCCCAGTAAGGCTGTAACAAGAGTTTTCTTCATCTAACACTGGGACTTTGCTCCTGCTCATGTGCTCCCCAGTATGAATGCACGATGTTTCTCTTGTAATGCAAAGTATGAAAGTGGGGATTTGTACCAGGGCTTTAATCAGCCTTCTCCAGGTTTAGTATTTCGCACGTGTGCTGTACCAGAGATGAATGGGTACACTCCTGGCAGATAACTGGAACCAAACAGAGTCCAGGAGAGGCAACGCTGGTGGAATTTATGCAAGTTAACAAAAGGAGTTGGAGTGAATCATGGAAGGAAGGGTCCATCTTTTGCAGTGTGTTTGAGGGGGGTTGTTCTGTGGGTGTTAGACAAGATGGTCAGAAGTAGCCGCTAAACAAAAGTCCCTAGATCAGTGTTTGTGGGGAGGAGGGAATTCTTCCTGGGCAAAGTCTGCCTCTCTATCAGCTCCATTTCTAACATGAGCTGGCTTCTTGATAGATCAGAGCTGTTCTCAGATGCTTGCATTTAAGGGAGAGAGCTGGAAAATTAACATGGTTTTATGCAGATGAGTTGCTTTTCATGTGTCTTAGAGGTTACAAGGTCAGTGTTTAGTCAACTCCAGTTTCCATGTTCCCTCCCAGGTTCACCTGCTGTGCATAAGAACATGCCACCAGTAGCTGGAGCGCTGCGCTGGGCTCAGGAGCTGCGAGCGCGGATCCAGGCGCAGTTTGGTCACTTCAGGCACATCTCATATCTGTGCGTGGCTCTTCCAGCTAAGTTGTTTCATGACTATCTTGATATCTTTTCTCTAATCAATCTGATTTTCTTTCTGTATCGAACATCATGCAATGCTTATAGTTGAAATGTTAGTTGAAGAGGAGTGAAATGATTGCAGTGGCTCTCTTCAGCTTGCCAGCAGTTGGTTTTTAAGGAACTTGTTAGCTGAATTTGTTTGGAAGTGGCTAATAGGCGCAATAGTGGTTAATGGGCTTTTCAGCTGTGGTTCTAGGTTGCAGTTGCAAGAACCTTTTCCCCTACAACCCCACTCTGTGTGTGCTCCAGTACCTCCCTGGGAGCAGACTGCAAGCCCCAATTCTGGTATCACTCGGAGGGCAGAGAGATGCTGGGCTGGACTCTGCTGGGATGGGTTGGTGGAGATGAGTTTCAGGTTGGAGAACACACGAGGACTTGTCCTGGGCACTGACAGAAAACAACTTGCTCAACACCAAACAAGGGAGCGATCTCACACAACCAAGGAAAGAAACTATGCTGAGATATTTTTCACCCCAAAGTTTATTCTTGTGGGTCTTTGTGCAGAGAGGTGGTCTCACGCTTGTGCTGCTAGACCTACTGGCTCTGTGTGTAGACTTCAGCATTCCTGAAAGAATATATAAAAGCCCCATAAGTAAAGCTAGGATAATTGAAGGTACCCTGAGAATTGTGTGTTGTAGCTCACTGGAACAGCTTTATTTGTGCTAGAGGCTATTCTGAGTAAATGAATCCAGGTTTTTAATGTGCTTGTCCAAACTAAGCCATCTCCATCACTGCCTAATATCTGTGGTCTTCTCTCACCTTCATTACCATTATGTGTCTTTAAGCGCAAGTCGTTCTGCAGCAATAAAGACATCTCTGTGGTGAGACAGGCTCTTGGACCATCCCCAGCACAGCGCCCAAGTTAGCACACACATCTTGTTTGAATCCAAACGGTGAAGTTTGTAATCCATGAAAAAGGACCCAGATCTGCATTTCACGTTGATTTTCTTTCCTCTGGAGTGGTTAATAACAAGCAGTGGTGGTGTGATTCTGTTTCCTACAATGCAACTTGAAAGAAAAAAAGGAATAAAATAGAAGGAAGTTGTTTTTGCTGGGGCTTGCTCAGTGCTTGTCCAGCAGTGATCTCTCAAGTGCTCCCTGTGCTTTCACCTGAACTTGCAGTAGATACCAGGTGTCCTTTGAGCTCTCCGAGAATTTGCTAGGTTTTAAATGAATCTAGTTTTTATCAAAATATTCTCCAAAATCAACAACTGTTTTCAAGAAGCCTTGAACCTGGGATAAAATTCTTATCAGCATTACTTTGGTTGGCTGCCTCCATGGGGGGCTGGGGTTCTGCCTCCTGCAGTGTGGGGAGCTCTTCCCCACTCCCGTGGTTCAAGGGGAAAAATCTGGCACTACAAATAGCTGTGTCCAATAGAAGCCATGTGCTGCTTCTTTCGGAAGCTCTTTGGTCTTAGAAAGTGCTGGCTGGTAAACAGAAAGTTGCCATGCTCTGTGTAAGTGCAGCGTGCGAAACTGGGAGTGTTAGACGTGTGAAAAAGGCCAGCCTTCCTCCAGGTGCACTGATACCTTCTTCCCCTCTGATGTGTGGTTCCTGTTTTGCAGTTTGCCATACAAACACTTGAGAGGGGTTGTCCAAGCCCCGCTCACCCTTTGTGCGGCAGAAAAACACTTTTGGGTGATGTGGTGGGGTGAAATGGTCCCCAGTCACCTAGAATCTGTCCTACAAAACAGGAGGATGAGCTTATGAATTTTGGAAGGGGTAAATACAGACTGCAGGCTTGCAGAACTACATGTAATGCTAAGTTTGTCTGTTTGCTACCAGCTGCCTGGACTCTACTGAAGGAAGAAGGGTGTTGGAGAGGTATGAAGAAATGCTCCAGTTGCTCAACAGGTGAGTGGTGGTGCAGGCAAGACTGTAACTGTACAAAATGATGTTCTCCTCCATGCCCCCTACCAGTGTGCTTGCCAGTTCAAGGCCTAGGAATGTTCCTTTCTAAGCCAGAGATGGTCTTCTGATGAGAGAAGAGGAGGAATCCTTTTGCTGTATGCCACAGTCTTTCTGTGATGTCTTGCAATGGGAAGCTTTCCTGGGAGGAGCCTAGCAGAAGCACTGGTACAAATTTCTACTGGGTGTAGAAGTTGCTATGGTTGACAGTCTGGATTGACCAGAAGCTGAGCTGCTTTTGTTCATTCCCAGAATGTACCTACACTGCCTGCAATGTGTATTTTCCACAACTCACAGTGGAATTTATTATCACAGACTTGGTATCTTAAAGTTTGATGTTAAATCTGAACTGGTTGATCTGGGCTTTCCCTTGTGAAGTGACAACCTCCCCAGCCAGGATTCATCTGTGCAGGGTCTGCTCCTTCTTGGTCAGCAGTGCAGGTAGCTGAAACACAGGATCCCTGAAAAACACAGGGCAGGTGGAGGCAGCCTTGGTCCTGATGATCAACCTCCCCTCTTCCCCCTCACACTCCCCTCCCCCCAAAAAAAACCCACCACTGAGTAATTATGATGCAGCCTTTCAGAAGGGAGCAGTCCAATGGGCAGATCCTGGGTGACTTTGGCAGAGGTGTTTTCTGGGTGACATTTTCCAGAGCTCTCAGGTGACAGCATGATTCAGAAGAGACTGCTGTTTGGGTGGTTGTTACCATTGTCCTTGTCATGTGAGCTAATAGGACCTTGCTTCAGTCTTCAGAGCTGTCACTGAGTTCTTCCAATACTGGATCTCCATGAGACTGATGGTTTCTCTAAGATAAGTGAGTGCAGTGGTATCCAGCCCCAGCATTTGTATGGGTGTAGACACCTGTCCTGCTTAGGAACATTGGAAGTGCCCAGCAGTTGCTTACCAGTTACTTCTAGCCAAATGCCTTAGAAGTCTGTCTCCAAATCAGTATGCTCTGCTAAAAGTGGTACTTAAGTGCTGTTTGTCCTCCTGATTTGATACTGTCACTGTTTTTTTTTGGGTGTTTGTCTTTGGAATCAAGTTAATTGTGGAAATGATGTGAAAGGTTTTTCTCATCCTTTATGTTCAACTTTCAGAAGTGGGCTTGGCTTTGTCTGCTTATACACCTGGTCTGCTGGCTAAATAGCTATGTGATAAAGGTATGTTTTTTTTCCTGCAGGTATCAAGAAAAAGTGTACATAAACTGGTCCCAGACAGTCTCTGAAAAGTCACAGTACAACCTCACTCAACCGCTCATCCGGCGAGAACCAGAAACCAAATTGCTCACAGTCAATTTTGATCCCCAGGTAAAAACTACTGCCAGTTACCTTTCCTGCCTGTCTGCAGGCATCCCTTCCTGCTGGGCTTTTTTTTTTTTTTATCTCACTGGGCTCCACTATAGGAAGGTGATTGGGTGGATTTGGTATTAGATCTGTTCTGCTGACATCTGTGGATCCGCTTCTATGATGAGTAACGTAAGTATGCCACTCTCTGTTTCCTCTGTCTCCTGAGAAAATAACAGGATTGAGGTTGCAGCAGAGTTAATGCTAGTGAAAGTCAGTTACGGGAAGTAGCAGGGCACACAGATGCTTAAGTGGTGTCAGAATCTCCAGACTAGACTTGGTACTGGTGTGAAGAGTGCTGGAGCTTGAGCTCCACTGTTTGGTTCATGTTATGTGTATATGAACTCTGGGCTTCCCAAAAGGTTATACTATAAAGCCAGGAAAGGTTTATTTTGTTACAGTAGTATTGTGGCTGTTAGATTCTTTTATTGAACTCCATGAGTCTTAGAACAGATTAGGGTATTTTTTCCTGTACCCTAAAATTTCTTGTAAAGCCTGTCTTGAGCACAGACAGACCATTCACCTTGCCCAAGGTAGAGTCTGGGTCCAAACCATCGGAGTGCATAGATGGACTGAGATTTTTCTGGGGCCTGGTGGGAGCCAGTAACTGGGAAATGTAAAAGTGCCATTTAATGGGAGAAACTAACTCTCAGGGTCCTGGTGCACGTAGCTCCAAAACCTTCCCACTTTCCTGGATATGCTGCAGTTTTAGTGTTTAGGTTTTAAGTGTTTAGATTTTACAGCTCATTCAGACTTGGCCCTCAGTCAAAGGATTTGTCTGTCTCCTTGGAACCTCCTTTCTAAGTTGGGAGCCAAGTGGCCTTGGGATGTTTTTTACCCTTCACCTTGGGGTTTGGAGCCTGTGATGTACTAAGCATGTCTGCTCTCATCTCTTGTGCCAGTCTTCAAGTACTGCTGCTCTTCTGTTCTTTGCTTCCTGCAATAAGGACAGTTTGATTTCCCTGGATGCCAGTTAAGCTTCTTCATTCCCTCCAGAGTAGATGGGAGCACCTCACTTTGCCTCAAGGGATGTATTTGTAACCCTCCAGCATGGAAGAGTCTTTGAGAACTCGCCTTTCTTGGAAGAAGGGGAAAGGAGGACTATATTTTCAACCCCATGTTGGGCACATCCCAGACCCAGACAAAGAAGAAGAGAGGGGAACTTGTCTGTATCTCACTTGCCCTCTTGCTCCTTCAGCCCTCCCAACATGTGCAGTTTCTGGAGCACATTACCATACTAGTTACTAAATACAATGAAGATTTTTAGTCTTAAAAGTCATATATTATGCTGGAAGACCTTATTATTCCCTTTGTTGCAGGCTTGCATTTATACTGGGTTTACAATTGAATAAAACTCATTAATCCCAACAGTCACTACTCAAACTGGGGTGGGGAGAGGTATCCAGAAGGCTTCGCTGGTAGGTGGGCACACTGAGATGGAAGGACTTGATTTGCTAGGTTTGGGCCATGGTGTTTGTTTTTTATGCCAGTCATCTCCACTGAACCAACAGAAATGGAGTCTTGGTCCATCTTTCCCTTAAATAACTGTTTGCTAAGCTCTCAGACAAGAGTATTGCTGAAAAAGTATTGGTGAGGATGGCTAAAAGAACCAGAGTTCATTGTGGCTTTTAGGGGCTGCCTGGAGTTTACTTGCTTGGTAGTTATCAGAGCTGCCTGTCTTTGATTGGAAAAAGAACTGGTGACAGAGATCAGCGGAAGACAGAGTACAGACTGGGAAGTGTCCAGATGCTTTTCAGAATATGTTGATTTATTAACAAAATAGCAGGAAAACCCTAAAATGTTCAGACATTGGAGAATGTATGCTGGGTGAATGGAGAGGATTGCTCTGCGTTCAGCTCTCTGCCTTGGTTTTCCAGTTGGTTTCAGTGCTGAGAGAGGTGAGCTACTTGTCTGGCAGCCAGATGGAAAGCATCCCACCAACAGCAGCAGAAATCTATTCCTCCAAGGAATCGTACCGACAGATGGTGGCCAATTTGGAGCTAATGGTGAACAGATACAACAAGATCCTGAAGACAGTCCTGGAGGTTGAATACCCTCTAATACAGGAGCAGCTACGGGATATTGATTTCAAACTGAAAGAGGCAGAGGAAACATTGAACTGGAAGATGGAGGGTAAGCTAGCTAAGCATTGGGTATGTGAGCTCATACACCTGGGTCTTGTCAGATCCCCTGTGTACCCAGTGTCTGTCACCTGATTCCCAGCCGCACTTCTCAGCCCGCAGCACAACAAGGGTTGGTGAGATGAAGAGCAGCCCCCAGCTTGCCTGCTGCTTTTCCTGTTCCCTTACTCTGCTGGCCTTGTAGATGGGATCCTGCTCCCTTTGGATTCAGCCTGGAGAATGCCAGATTTGGGTTTGTAAAAGCTGGCAAGACTGAGGTTGAAGCCTCTTTTGCTGCCTGTGCCAACCACCCAGTGCCAGTCCAGGCAGCCCATGTGTAGCTGTGTACCTGGGGCGCTGCTTTCTCCCAGTTTGCAGACAGTGGCGACCTTTGGCCCAGCCATCTGGCACTGGAGTGAGCTTGTCCCAGGGAGAGACAGAGCCACCTCGATAGCTTTTCCTTAAGGATGAAGCACTGCAGCTGGAGTTGGGTTTTGCATGACTTTGGGATGATTTAACTAGTGTTCTTGCTTGATCAGTTTTAACTGCAAGGCAGAGCAGAGGAAAACAATTTGTTTCCTCTTGGTGAAAGCAAACTGCTCACTGGTGGAATATATATTTCTGTCATCAGGCTTGTGGTATGAACAGGAACAAATGTCCTCCCTTGAGAACATGGAAAGCAGAAGTGCTCATGCTGAAAAGCTCTATTCAGAGAGCTCCATTGCACAGTAAAGATGGAGGGATTTTCCTGCAGACGAGTCTGAAGTTCTCTGCATCTAAATGTAACCCTTGCTGGTGCCTGAGACCACGTTGTGGGTGCGAAGTCCCTGCTCCTGTCATGGTGACAGGGTTGCTTAGCCTGCAAACTGTGCTATGGTTTGCTGGGGTAGGATGGAGCTCACAGTGGCTCAAGGCAGGAAACTGTTGTCAGACGACATGGTCAGTCTGGCAAGTAGTGATGGGTGAGAAATATATGAGACCTTAGGGAAAAAATGTCAGAGGTGTGTGAGAGGTTGGCTCAGCAGCTGTGAAAACACAGTCAGTCATCTTATTTCTGTCCAGGTGTCTGGGACCGCATCTCCATGGTGATGGATGGTGTCCAGGACCTCGAGCAGAGGATACAGAAAGCCAAAAGCAACGTTGAGGAGATCCAGAGCTTTGTGCGGTCATGGGGGTCCCCCATATTTGAGAGGAAAGATGGGAAAAAGGAATCACTGCTGAACCTGGAGGACTGCCAGGACCGTCTGGAGAAGCGTTACAGCCTGGTCCGAGAGTCAGGGCTGAGGATTCATTTGCTGATGAAGGTGAGGGGGTCTGATCCCCAGAGATGTGTTGTCACTGTAGTTTCTCTGTTTCTCCCCTCTATTGAAATTATCCATAGCTATCTCACCTTAAAGTTAACTCTCTTAACACCTTTGCAAGTTTAAGGCAGTGTTAATTGACAATACCACTGATGATTGAGTTGGTGTGGCTGTGTGCTGGGGTGTTGCTGGCTGGGCATTGCTGGAAACACAGCTCAGGACAGGAACGAGGGCAGCCACAGCCCATTGAAGGAGTCGTGGCTGTTGTGGAGCCACTAGAGGGGAGTCATGTATCAGGCTTCAGGGTCCTGCTAAGAGGAAAGATCTCCCTTCAAAATATTTACCTGAAAATACAAAGGCAGCTGGCTGCAGCTGACCTTTCTGTTTCAGAATTTTTGTCCCCTGAGGAAGCAGGAGGTGATGCTGATAGTCCAGGGAGAAACTAAGCGACAGGAGAAAAGCTGCTGTCCAACACTTTGGAGTTTTCCACTGACATTATCATTGCTGAGAGATTTCTTTGCAGTGCAGGAGAAAACCCAAAGTTCTGCTTCTCACCTTCTGGAGTGATGTGCTTTGTGTGGTGGGCACAGCACCTTGGCCTGCAGGGCAATGGATTTTAGACCCAAACAACTCTTGAGGGTCTCCACTTGGCCTTGGGCTCTGGAGAGAGCTGGCTGACCTGCTTGGGAGACCAAGCTCTTGCTGCTCACCTTACCTTGCTGTCTGCAGGCAGTCCTGGACCTCTCACCCATTTCTCTGCACACTGAACCAGGATGAGGATTTTGTTCTGCTGCTGTGAGTGTAACAAGCTCAGCCCCCTCCAGCTACCACTCCAGAGATGAGGGCACCTCCTGTGGTAGCCAAGGAGGACGTGGCCTTGTGGTCATAGCAGGAGGGTTCATTAAAACATCATCAACAAGGGAACTTTGTTCAACATGGCAAAGACAGGGATGCTTTCAGTCAACTGTTAGTACTGAGCTCATTCATGTGAGATTCTCTTTGTTCTAGTGTCAGCTCTCTGCTGCCAGTTTGTTTGCAAGGGGCCAGAGCCCTACTTTGCCCTGTTAGGAGCTCAAGTACCCAGCTGCAACGTGTCTGGGACGCAGCAACTTTGGGTTGGCTACTAACACAACTGGCAGTGCTGTCTCCCATGTGCTGAGCTGCCACACTAGCACTGGGGTGGCATGTTCTCCCATGCACCCTCATGTGAAATTCATCTGAGACATCCCCTAAGCGTGCCTGATGGGCCCTGCAGCGATGGACAGAGTGGGCTGGTTTCTGTTCTCCGCAGGCTGGACCTTGTTGTTGAGACTGTGACTTTTGAGAGCCTCCCTGGGAGAAGGAGATCTCAGAGGACATGCCAGGGCTGGGGACCCAGTCCCAGTGGAGTCTGGAAGGCTGCTGAGAGGAGCAGGGAGTGGGCACACAGCCTGGCTTTGTGGGGGTGCAAGGAGGAAACCCAGGAAGGATGAGGCCTTGCTGTGATTCAGAAAACCCTGAATTTCATGGCTGGGAGCTGGCCTGGAGGAAAGGAGCATAGCAAGATGAGGAGGGAAGCTGTTAGCAAACCCTTTGTTTTGTCATCCCAACCATTCTCTAGTTTTGTTGTTTAAAAGCTTTTCTTGAACTTGAAAGCTCTATGATCTTTTTGAGATGTCCATTTGTAGGACAAGTTTTAAGCTGTTTCAGGTGACAGCAGTTTCTGACAGAGGTGGTCACCTGTCTACTTGGGTGCTTAGTAACAGCTCTCCGGTTTCCAGTCCCTCCACAAGGCTGCTGCCCATGTGCTCACTGGCACGTATCCTTAGCTGTGAGCAGCTCTCTTGCAGGACAGGCTCAGCCCTGCTGAATTTAAAGGTGTCTGTGTTTTCTTCCAGGAAAATCAGAGCCTCTTAACTGCAGACCCAGCATCTGATGTCTGGAAGGCCTACGTGGATTATGTAGATGAGATAATCCTGGATGGATTCTTTACTGCCATTGAGTGCTCACTCAAGTACCTCCTGGACAACACAGGTAACTGCTGATTCTTTTCTTCTGGCCACAGTGCCTGCTTCAGTCTCACCTAAGGGAAGTTTCCTGCTCTTCTTTGCAGAGAGCCATGCAGAGTGGGGTCAGTGGGCTGTGCCCAAGGGAATGGGGTAGATGACTTCTCTCTGATGGGGATTGCAGCATTTGAATCCCTTGTGTGCAGCAGAGATGAGATGCACAGGATGGGGCTGGAGGAAGAAGCATTGCAGGAGTCAGGTCTCCCTGCTGTTTTCTGTTCTATACTTTCCCTTGTGCCTAGAAGTTGTTCTTTTCCTGCCCTTCTGCTGTGCCTCTTGTGCTGTCTACAGCAACTCCAGGTTGGGTGGGTGCCTCCATCTCTTGGTCACTGAAGCAAAGTATTGCGCAGGGAAGGGATGGAGAAGACAGTGCACCATTTATAGGGACTGGATGGACTGAACTGAGAAATCATCAAAGGTCTGTACTACAGCTCAGATATTGATTGTCTCCTGCTCTTACATTTACAAAGCATCAGGGCTATGCCATCTTCAACTTGTGGGCAATCTCAAGAGCTGATTTTGCTGCTGAAAGGTAGGGAAGAAAATCTCAATCCTCAGGCATGAGGCCAGCAAGGAGACGAGGTGGGTTCAGGAGTCACTTCCATCAGACCTCCTGCCTAAGAACACTGTGGAGGTACTTTCAACTCTGCTGCAAGCATGTTGTGTTTACCTAAAGCATGTTTCCAAAAATGCTTCCCTCTTGGATGTGAGGGATGCTGAGTTGGGAATTGAAATCCAAACAGTCTTGTTAAAAACAAGCACGTAACTTCAGATTTGAATTTGGCTTCCATTTCCCATTGCTGTAGTTGTGTTTTTTGTTTTTTAATGCCTTTCTCCAATAAACCAAAGTGCCTCTTGGTTCCCGATGTTTTTCTCCTCTGCAAGTACTTGTGCCCTGTAATTGTTCAGCTCTCAGACTCCCTTTTGATTAGCTAAAGAGCCTGGTCTCTAGAAGGCTTCATTCCACAACTTTTTTTTTTTTCCAACCCTTAAATCATTCTTGCCTCATCTGTTCTCCAGTCTGATCTGTGGCTACTGGAACATTAGCTGGCTTGCCAGCTTTTTCTCCTTTTTTTCCATGCTGCTTGCAGGCACAGTGTCACAGGACCCTTGAAGTGGGTGTCTATGGTCACATCTGCCATTGTCCTTATAGGGCTCAGCACGAGTGTTCTGTGGTGGATATTAGTGGTGACGCAAGGTCATTTATCTCAACCTGAGGAAGTTACTGATGTCTCTGTTCTTCCTTACCAGATCCCAAGGCAGGACTTGCCCCCCTGTTTGAAGTGCAGCTGGATTTAGTGATCCCAGATTTGATTTTTCGTCCCTCCTTGGATCCTGGCACAAATGATGGCTTCTATGACATGGTGGAAAGCCTTCTCAATGACATCTACAGGATCTCCTCACTGGTGCCCAGGCTGGCTGGGCACAGCGGCTTCCCCCACTACCAGGTCTGGTGGCAGAGCTGTGCCCGGTGCCCTGCGGCAGCACGCAGGCCCCACTGTCACTGTGCTCTGCTTCCCTCCCCTAGGCTGACATGGAGGACATGGCTGACCTGGCTGACGTGCGCCATGACCTGATGGGCCGCGTGCAGGCTGCGATGGCGGCCTGTTGCGAATATCGCAGCAGCTTCGATCGCTACTCTTACCTCTATGGGGATGATAGAAAGGAATTCTTCCGCCAGTTCTTACTCTATGGGCACATCCTCACCGCTGCAGAAATTGAGGCTCATGCAGAGAATGGGGTCCCTGAGACGCCCCCCACCCTCGAGCAGTTCAGGGAGCAGATTGACTCCTATGAGCAGATTTATGAGGAGGTGAATCGCATTGAGCCCGTCAGCGTCTTCCATAGCTGGATGAAAGTCGATGCACGGCCTTTCAAGGCATCCTTGCTGAATGTGGTTAAAAGGTGGAGTTTGTTGTTCAAGCAGCATCTCATTGACCACGTCACACACAGGTAAGAGCTGTTCCCACCTCCTCTCTCTAGCACCTGCATTGACAAAAATGAGTTTTCTCTTGTCCTGACTGGACATTCAGCACTTAATAAATACAAGAGCAGGAGTAGGAGGGTCCCTCCTATGGGTCAACTCTACCACATGCCCTGCAGCTTCCATCCCGTGGTCTCTGCTGGGAACAGATACTGCTGTGTGGGTAAAATGGAAATATCTCTGTGGACTTGGTATTCTTGCTGTCCTACATGCAGATCCTACAGAACCTGCTGTGTGGCTTTAGGAGGGATGTCTGTTTGTCCATTTGTCCTGATCCAACTATTCTGACAGTCGGGAGGGGGTAGCTTCAAGGTCAAAAAAGGGGGAGTTCTCCAAACAAGTTTTGAGGTCATGTTCTCCTTGTTCTGAGTAGCTGCTTGGTTATCAGCTTTGATGCATCAGGGTGATGCATCAGGTGATTTATTTCAGCAGTTGCAACTGAAGGCTACTGTAGCTCTTGGTACTTACAAGAAGTATTTGCAGACATTTGTAGTAGTGAAGACCGTTGCACGTGGTGGATGCTATGACCTCGTTGTGGTAATTTCACGCTGATGGGCAGCTCAGCTTCACCACAATGCTCTCTTACTCCCCTCCCTCGAATGAACAGGGAGAGTAAATATGATAGGAAAGGCTCAAAGGTTGAGGTAAGAACAGGGAGATTGCTCCAAACTACCATCATGAGCATGATTGCACAGGGAGATCTACTCCATGTGGTGCTCGTGGGCTGCAGGAGGACAGCCAGCTGCTCCGTGGGTCTGTCCTGTGCTGCAGGTTTCTTTTGCTCCGTGCCTGGGGCAACTCCTGCCCTCCTTCTGCATCGACCCTGGGGGCTGCAGGATTCTCTCTGTGCATGTTAGCACTTCTATCTCTGCTGCTGTGCAGCAGTTTTTTCTTTTCTTTGTTCTGCTCTCCCAGAGCACAACCAGCATTGCTCACTGCTCAGCATGGGTCCCTTTTGGAGCAGTTGGAGCTGGCTCTTGTCTGATGTGGGGCAATCCCGTTGCAGTCCCCTTTCCACCAAACCCTTGCCACATAAACCTAATACACGTGTTCTTTTCAGAACTGTGACTTTGGTAGATAATTTCTATGCCAAGAGCTTTTTGTATAGTTTTACAACCAGGCAGTTAGGAGCTCTTGCTTGAGAGTCCTTGACTCTGCAGTTTAGTCTTCATTAGGTGAAGAATTTAAGAACACATATTGGCCCAGGGACATCCACAGAATTTAAGCAGGGGCTTAACACTGTTTTGAGAACAGAAGCGTGGCAGTGCTGGAAAAGACCGAAGGTCCAGGAGCTCATCATGCTTCTGCTGACTGTGCCCAATAGCAGGCAAGATTAAAAACAAGGTAAAGCTAGTAAGGAAGCTTCCCCTATGTTCCCTTCATTGTGTATTTATCTTTATACTATATAGCTTGACTGACCTTGAAGAGTTCATAAAAGTTGCTGATGAAGGTCTGAGCAAAAAAGTTGAAAAAGGAGATTATAATGGCTTGGTGGAGATTATGGGTCATCTCATGGCCGTTAAAGAAAGGCAGAGTATCACTGATGCCATGTTTGAGCCCCTGAAGCAAACCGTGGAGCTGCTGAAGGCGTATGAGCAGCAACTGCCTGAGGAAGTCCATAAGCAGCTAGAGGTGAGTGAGAACTCACAAACAGGAGTTGTCAAAGAGAATGTGACCTTAATAGCATTGCAGTAATATTTAAGACCGCTCATTGGTCTTAAATATTAAGACCAATTGGTCATTAGAGGGCCTCATTGGATAGTATTTTGCTATCATGGGATGTGCCTTGATAACTCTAAATTTTGGAGTTCTATTGAGATTTTCTTTTAAGGCAGAGATTAAGCCTTTTGTTATGTGTGAAAAACATAGAATTGCCTGCTCCAACTCCCAGCGATTGCTTTTGAAAAAATTAATGCATTTTCAAATGCATCTGTTAATTAGGTTGAATTATAATTATTTTTAAATAAGCCAGTTCTTGGCAACTGTGGAGATGGGGAAGATAATGTTGGCAGAGGAGTTGCTTTCTCAAAGGACTTCAGTCCTCCTCTGGGTCTGTAAAACCAGATCTCCCTGATTTAGAGGATATCACTGGGAACAGGTTCTGAAAGCGTTCTGACACCTTTACTGGCTCTGACTGAACTGGTTTTCTTTTGGGAATTTCTTTTGCTTCGGTGAAGGGGACCATGAGATGAAGGTTAGAGAACATTGTGAGGTGCCCAGACAGCCTTAGAGGTAGGAGGAAATTCTTCTGTGGAGCCCCATCCATGGAGGTGCCTGAGGGCATGGAGGGGCCCTGGGCAGCCTGAGCTGGTGGGACAACCAACCCACGGCAGGAGTGGGGCTGGGGGTCTGTGAGGTCACTTCCAACACAACCATGCTGTGAATCTATGATCCAATCTTTTTACAGTGGAGAAGTGCATGGCTATGGGCCAACGGATACCCTGTGGTCACTGAGTGCTGTGTGCAGAACCAAGGCTAAAAGTGGGGCCTTTCTTGGAGATTTCCTGTCTTATGCACCTGTGTAGCAAAAGACTCCCATTCTCTGATGCAGGCTTGGGTGGCAGCTGAGTGGGGTTTGGTAGTTCCTGGTTTCCTACTTTTTCCTTCCTTCAGATGCGGGAGAGAACAAACTGATTGTATTCTTTCTGGCAACATGGAGTTGAATGGTTGAGTCACTACCATATAGGATGGGAAAATCAGGAATATGTTACTCTTAGTGCCTCTCTCTCCATGGCTGGGCTGAGCTGGAGCTGGTGACGAGGACAAGGAAGCAGCTCCGTGTGTGCATTGACAAAGCAGAACCCTGGGATTCAGGGACAACAGAGCCCTCGGCCAGTACTGGTGTCTGGGCTGAGAATGTGGCCCAAAAAGCCTAGTGAGAAGAAATACATCCCCTTCAGAAGGAAATCCCAGGTACAGCGGGGGGTTGTCAGCAGCACTGCGTGCCTGCACCTTGGCTGCAGACCTGAGAAAGGAATCAGACTTATTTAGCACCAATTTTATATACACAGGCTGGAGGGATTTGCCCCAGAGTCCTGCTTCTTAATTAGCTCTGAAAATCCATCTGATCTGATGAGCTGGCACAGACAGCCCATCCTCCTGCCTTCGGCTGCTCACAGCAGTCTCTGGGTCCCGCTGGGCTCAGTGTTAGCATCAGTGTTCTTTCTCAAGTATTGAGCCATCTCGGGAGCCCAGAATTTCACATGGGGCCCTTTTTTAAATTATTGAAAATACTTTTGTGATGAGAGCAGCTGGTTGTAAGGTGTCAGTCCTCAGTATTCTTCAAAATTCTGAGTACCTAGATAAGTTTTATCCCAAACTGTGTGTTTAGCTTTTCTATCATGGGAATACATCCTTACAACTTATGACACAGATTCAGTTGCTGTTCTGGGTTTATCAATAAACAGATCAGATATGCCATTCTATCAGATTTCAAATACACACTACCAGTGTTTAAATTTTGCTTGCAGGAGCTGCCAGAAAAATGGAACAATGTAAAGAAGCAGGCGATAGCTGTGAAGCAGCATGTGGCTCCTCTGCAGGCAAATGAAATGGCAGCTCTGCGCAGGAGCTGTGCGGCCTTTGATGCTGAGCAGCACAGATTCAGAGAGAGGTTTCGGAAAGAAGCACCGTTCAGGTAAAGGCAAACTGCAGCATCGTATGAGCCCGAAGGAATAGAGCTTGATGAGGTCATGTCTGAGTGTCTGTAGCCTTTGCATACATTTCCTGCCTGCTCACAGTGTTGTATCTCAACACCTGGGGTGTTGTGTTGTTGGGAGCACTGTCCAGAGCTAGCAAGACATTGAGCCTGGGTGCCGAGAGCATAGTACTGCTTGAAAGTGGTGTCACCACTGCCATGTGGAAGCACTGTCAGTGCATACTACAGATGTTTAATTTCTGCTTTGTCTCTTGGAGGCACCATTTGTTTTATGTTTCCTTCAAAAGTTGTTACAATAACATTTCTTTCTAGGTTTGATGCTGAAAAGCCTTATCAGCTGCTGGATGCAAAGAACATTGAGATTAAGCAAATGGAGTCAGCCATGACCTCGATTTATGAATCAGCTGCTCTGTTTGAAGTCATGGTGCCAGATTATAAGCAACTGAAGCAGTGCAGAAAGGAGATGTGTCTTCTCAAAGAGCTGTGGGATATGATCTCAGTTGTGAACAGCAGCCTTGAGGACTGGCAGACCACCAAATGGGTGGATATTAATGTGGAAAACATGGATCTCGAGTGCAAAAAGTTTGCAAGAGAGATTCGAAATTTGGATAAGGAGATGAGGGCATGGAATGCTTTCACAGGGCTGGACAGCAGAGTGAAGAACATGCTGACGGCCCTGAAAGCTGTAGCAGAACTTCAAAATCCTGCTATTAGAGAAAGACATTGGGGTCAGCTGATGCAGGTGACGGGTGTGAAGTTCGTGATGGACTCTGACACCACGCTGGCTGATCTTCTGAAGCTCTGCCTGCATAACTATGAGGATGAGGTTCGTGGAATTGTGGACAAAGCAGTGAGAGAAATGAGCATGGAGAAGGTCCTGAAGGAATTAAAACTGACCTGGAGCAACATGGAGTTTCAGTACGAGCCTCACCCACGGACAAACATCCCATTGCTGAAGTCGGACGAAGAACTCATTGAAACTCTGGAAGACAACCAGGTGCAGCTGCAGAACTTAATGACATCCAAATGCATTGCTTTTTTCTTGGAGGAAGTATCTGTGTGGCAGAGGAAACTGTCCACTGTGGACTCTGTCATTTCCCTCTGGTTTGAAGTGCAGCGTACGTGGTGTCACCTGGAGAGCATATTCATAGGCTCAGAAGATATACGGACACAGCTTCCAGATGTAAGAAAGCCCAAGTCCCTTTTTTTTTTTTTTTCCTGTTGGGAAAAGGTTGAAGAAGATCCTCCACGATCTGAAATGGGATTGTCTATAATGCCATGCTCCCCAGAACGGGACTTTTCTCCAGCTGCCTCTCTTGTGGCAGAGACTCTGGTAGTGCTGCAGTAGTTTCCCTAGCCCTGCCCAGGGATAGTTTTGTATCGTAGGTTATGCTTGAGGTGAGAAGCTAGTTTTCACTGTAATGGAGCAAATACAGAGTTACTGGAGATGAGTGCAAGGCTGTTAGTCTCGTTCAGTGCTGCAGGTGGGTTCCCTGCTTATTTGGAGGATAAGGGACCATGGTAATAATGGAAATGCTGCAAGACTTCCAAACAGACCTGAGCTCTGGCAGCATCTGCTTCTATGCCTTCAGTGCTGCTGCAGGGTGAGAGCAGATGTTCACTTGCTTCAGCAGCTGGAGACAATGTCATTGGTGATCTACTCGGGGTGCCTGTAGCAGCCCACCTTCCAGCCTTGCACCAGGTTCTATTCATTACTTAGAAAATGTTCCAATCCGGTTCTTGGCCCTGCTGGACCTCTTGCATCCATGCAGAGGGATGGAAGGGCTGGAGTTGGCAATGTCCCCACTGTCCCCATCCACACATGGTGTCAGGTCCTGTGTGTGAAGGTCTGTCACCTAAGGTGGGTGTGCACAGCCCAGTGTTGTCCTGGTGATGCACCCTTGTGCTGTCCCCTTGTGCACGGACCGTTACTCCCACAGCTTTTCTTACTGGGCAGTATAGACAGGTCCTAAGAACCAGAGCCATGAAGGCTGTACCATGTGCCAGCAAGCTGTTAATATCTGGCAGCTCTTTGATGGCATGTGTGAAATTGCTTCATGCTGTGATCTGCGTCCTGCTGGGCAGCTGTCTGCATCTCAATACCCACCTGGCAGGTGGCACAGACCAGAAACTCAATGTTTCTGGAGGCCAAACCTCCTCAGCGTGCACCCAGGGCTGGGGAGCACTGTACCAGCAGGGCATGGGATGTACTGGAGCCTCCTTGTGCCTTGTGAGGAGGGCTCAGCCCTTGGGGCAGGGCCTTGCTGCCAGCACTGAATGCAGGGTAGCATGGAAGTGCTGTCAGGAGAGCTTTGAGTGCTTTTGTGGCCTGACTTGGGAGGAAGGGGAGGAGCAGGAACATCCTGAACTTTATTTATTCTTCACTGTTCTAAAAATTCAGGATCCTCACTAGGCACAGAGCATATCTGTCAGTGTGTTCCTCTGCTGCCACAAGGGGTTTCCATGCCCCATTTGAGGCAGGGAAAAGCTCTGCTTGCAGGAGCCAACATCCCCATTTTGGAGGTGGGCACTGATGCTCTGATGCTGTGCCAGGAGAGGAAGAGTAAGCGTGCATGGAGCCGATGTCCTTTCCCTTGTGTGGAAATGTCTGCTGCTGCCATGGCCAGGGAGGTTTGTTATACCATCTGAACAAAGGAGAGTAGGTATGAGGAGACATTCAAGGGGCAATTCAACCCCATGAAAGTGGTGGATCCTAGGCACTGACTTCTGCATGGATCACTTCATCCATGGCTTCTCTGGGAGCAGTCAGAAGCTGAGTGCTTGTTTTGGGTGTTTGGGTGGAAGAGCCCTTCTGTTATGGTGGAGGTGTCCCTTTCTGCTCTGGGCTTGAGGCTCTCAGCGGGGAATCTCTCCCCTCAACACAAATATTGTGCCTAAAGGATGGGACCTTCTATTGCAAAATGAGTGCTTTACCATGAATATGTTCTCTGTTGCTTTTTAGGACTCCAAATGCTTTGAAGGCATTGATGTTGATTTTAAGGAACTGGCCTATGGAGCTCGGGAAACCCCGAATGTAGTTGAAGCCACCAATAAACCAGGCCTTTCCCAACAACTGGAGAACATTCAGAGTAGGTAGGTGGAACTTTGGTCCCTGGAGTTTGGCAGAGGCTGGGCTCATCTATAATAAGTTAGCTTAACCTGTGCTTTGAGGCTTTCTTTTCAAGACTGCAGGGTTGTTTGCATTCACAAGTTGCAGCATGTCTGATCTTTCTTGAGTCCTTTTATTTGTGATCCATCACCTTGAAGCCCCCAAAGTGGAGCCTGGCTTTGTGTATGTGCAAATTTTCATCCTGCCTATTGATTTGCACATGTACAAAAGTAGGCATTCAGCAGGTTTGAGGAACACGTGGCCTTACTGCCACCCTAAATACAACATCTTAAAGGTCTGTTTAGCAGTCCAGGCAGGAAAATCTGCAGCAGTGCTGAGCCCATGTTCTTTAATTTACAATGTTATGTCTGCATATAAACCCTTGGCATATGGAAGATCTAGGCTGCCGGGGAAGAACCTTACTGTCCTGAGATGGATACACTTCTCACTTAACGTATGAGCTTGTCTGCCTGGAACACGCTGAAAGCTTAATATGATAGCTTTTTTGTCAGTAATAACTATCCTCTTAAAATAAAGTGTTTTTTTTTTAATATACATATTAGGTAAAGCCAGTGTTGCTCACAGAGGACTAGCTGCATGTTATTTATGAAGTTTGTAAGCTCAGCAGCAGTTTAGTGTGTAAACACTGAAAGATTTATTTTAGATTGGAGCAAACAAATTTCCCTTCAGGCTTCACAAACACAAAGAGCTGACTAGGTTTGAATAAGACTTTAAAATACAGCTTGTTAAAATAAAAGCAGTTATAGAAACTTTCATCCCAGTGTGAAATCACCTGTGAAAATTATGAACTTGTCTGAAACAGCAAGTCAGACAGCAGATGCTTTCCAGCTTCTTCCACTTCTGTTTTTGCTTTTTTATGAGGCTCCTGGGCTGTTTGGCCCTTGGGCATACAGGGAGACCTGTGAGTTACTACATGCCATGCTGCCCTATTCAGTGAATGCTGTAGAGGACCACACCATAGGCTCAGCTCATGCCTGACATTTTCCCTAGGCAAGGAAGAATCTGCCCAGCTGCAGCATGGAACATGAGGGGATATTCTTCTGCCTGTCCTGGGCTGTTTATTTGCTTTGTTTCTCCAGGCTGTCGCTATGTGAGAAGGCTTTGGCTGAATATTTGGACAGGAAGAGGTTGGCTTTTCCCAGATTTTACTTCATTTCTTCTGCAGATTTATTGGACATTCTTTCCAATGGCACCAACCCACAGCTGGTAAGCATTGCTCTGTGTCACCTTTGCATTTCCAGCTGTCAATGATATCACAGCGTGTCCTGGGACTCTCTGGTAGCTTATCCTTTCTTTGAGTGCTTTTTCTAACCCCCTTTACTTGGTTAAATAATAATTCCTACACAAGTGAACTTCATCTGTCATCTCTGAAAGTCAGTGCACACTGTGTTGTCAGATGTAACCCTGGTGAGGTTTGCAGATGGTTCTGAAAACATTTCTCAAAGCAGAGTTTGTCTGCATGTTGATGGTGCCAAACCACTGGTGGTGGGTGAGCTGTGGGGAGGAAAACATGGTTCTTGAAGATTCAGCTAGAACTTGTTGCTGACCCGAGATCCCCAGGCTCAGGTGCCACCTGCTGCTGGAAGAGCTGCAGACAGAGCATTTAAGTGTGAAAGGAGATGTCCCTTCTGAGACAGAAGAGTCATTTGTTATTCAGCCACTTCTTTCCAGAACAAAAGCTCTTGGTGTGCCCTGGTTAGAGGGAAAGAGCTCAAACTGAAAGAGGCAAGACAGCTGGTGACCAGACAGTGGCCATGGCCAAGGCAGGCAGATAAATCTGCTGTTGTTCTCCATCCCTGTACGTCTCAGGGTGCAGCTGGGTGTCCAACCTCCTGCCCCAGGTCCTGGGCTTTCTAACCAAGGATGTTTCTCTGTTCCAGTCTGAGTTTTGGAATGCCAGGTATGGGGAAGTCCCTTGAAATACACAATTTCTCCTGTTTACTAGTGGAGGAACTTCTAGTTACCTTCCTATTTTAGGAAATGACCTCCATGCGTGCTTTCCTGCACACCCAGATGAACACAAACTCTTCCCTTCTCACAGTGGGCAGAATTTGATGAAAGTTTCTCTGTAAGAAGCAAAACAGTGCTAGGGTTGTTTAGTGCTAGGGTTGTTTAGTGGTATGGAGCACTATCAGGAAATCGGGGTTACTATGGGCTGCACATTGTTCCTAGCTTGGCTTATCAAACTGATAGAATTCTGCAGCAAATGAAGAGTTGTTGGATAAGGAATAGACTCTTCGTTCCGGCTTTCAGTAGTGGATAACCCCACCTTCGAGCTTTCCATCTAATTAGGAACGTGGATGTATGCATGGAGCAGGTCTGTACGTGCATTTGACAGTGTTGTTATTTATTGCTAACCTTTAGCACTGCTTGTACCTGCCTCTGCTGCTGGCTGGTTTCAGCCCTCGGAGCATTGCAAATATCCAGTTGATTGATGCATAAAATAGAGAGGAAAAAATAAGGTTGGAAACTGAAGATACTGTGTCAAAATGCTCTGTGGAGTATGAAGGAATTCTGCGTGTTTTCAGTTATTTGAATCTATTTGTGATGAAAGCAAAGTAAATGTCAGGTAGGATCGTACATGAATATACTCTCTGGTTTTCCACTGTACTTTCAAAACCTGATCATCCCTGAAGGAAGATTAAATGCACAGTGCTGTTATCCTCTTGAGCTGGGTATTGAACTTGGGTGGATTCAGGTGTACCCAGGGCTCCTGTGGCAAAATTATACCAATGGTTGTTGGAAGCCCTGTGAGCTGGCCAAGGTATGGGTGTAGAGATGTGTGAGCAGAAACTTCTAGATGTAAGAAAACCTTTCTGTGGTTTACTTATCTTTTGAAAGGAGAGATTTTAATCTGGGCAGATGCAGAGTGCCAGTTTCTTCTTGGAACTATTCAGCATTATAGCACTATTCCAAAGTCTGGTCCTACTTGAACATGCATAAGGTGACTACTGAGGGATGTCAGCTGCAGCTTGTGAGAGCAAACGTGGTTGTCCTTTGTGAGTCAGATTTAAACAGACTCACTGTTGTCTTTCTCTGAAAGCACCAGCACACCATGCATCTCAGGCTGTTCTCAGCCTCATCCCATAGGAGGCTGCCTCCGACCATCTCCCCATCCCTGGCTGTCTTTGAGAGAGGCAGCTCTGCTCTGGGAGACTGCTTTGTGAGCCCACCCTTCGGGGAACATCAGCCCTGGGAGACAGCTGCCTCTGTTGGTGGCAGCGTGTGACACACAGTGATCTGGTACACAGCTGAATGGAAGTGATCTGGAAGAAGCACTGGTGATCTGCTTGGCTTCCATCAGGAAAGTGCTGATGTTGAGAGCCTGCAGCAGAAAATCTGACACCTTCACACTGGCTTTTCAGTCTCATACAGGTGTGAACAAGGCAGGAGCTGATTATTTTCATTCTGGAAGAGCTCTTTTGGTCAAGGTAGAGGTTTTGTAGAAGGTCTGGGCTGCTAAGCTGTTTAGCATGGGTCTTCATCAGAAATAAAGATCTCATCATGGAGGAGATCTCATGACTTTTCATTGGCCCAGAATTGTCCTCTAATAGAGAGAAAACAGAGAGGTTCACACCGAATAAAACTCCCCAGCGTGCTGTGAATAGGATGAAGTGGAGCAGTGGCTGGAGACCTCTCAGCTTTACATGTAGGGAAAGTGGGCCTAGGAGGTGATGTGATGTTAGAATATTTGCTTTCTGTGCTGTTACCCCATGTAGGAGATTTCTCAATGGAAAAACGTGCTTTATTAAGGCATGTCTGCTTTGTGAATTGAATGGAAATAGCTGGAAGTATTGGAAGGGACAGCAGCAAGCTTGTGATCCTGGCCATGCATGAAAAGCTGTGGTCACACTGAGACATTCAGGAGCTGCTTTATGAACATGAATGTTGCTGTCAGTTGTGTATGGTGATGGCCGCTCTGCTTGCCCTATCTCAGTCACTTCATACAATTCTGCTGCAGGTGCAACGTCATCTTTCCAAACTCTTTGACAACCTGGCCAAGATGAGATTCCAGCTGGACTCTGAGCAAAAGCCAACCAAGATTGGCCTGGGGATGTACAGCAAGGAGGAGGAGTACGTCAGCTTCAGTGAACCGTGTGACTGCAGTGGGCAGGTGAGAGGGAGGACCTCATCCATCAGAATGGTCTGGGGGGTCTGCTCTCCCACACCATATTTGGGCTTCTGTCACCAGGATGTGATAGAACTCCACTACTCTCCCTTAATGAGAGAAAGGTTGGAACAGGTTGATTGTGTGATTTAACAGCTCCATACTTAGTGGCCCTTGGTCCCACTGTGGTTATGTGCCCATGGAATTGGTGCACTAACATTGCAGTCCACAGTGGGAATAAGGGCTGGGGCCTTTTTCCAGCTAATTGGGGTTTCATTTATTCATTTATTTATTTTCTAAGATGTTTTGAATGTTAGTCTTACATCTTGTTAAAAATATCCTCATAAAGGAGGAGCTGTGCATTGGAAATAGAATAAGCTGTTCCATAGTCCCTCTGCATCTTTTGGAAGACAAGGGTTTTTTTCCTATTTTCTTATCTTCATTCCTTCATAGGATGAATTACTGAGCTACTGCTCAGCCAGTCTGTCCCCACAGCTGTACCTTTCTGCATCAACTCTTACAAGAAGCTGAAGTATGTATCAGCCACCAAACTGCATGGTGATGGAGCGTGCTGCATTTGTGCTGTCCTCTCAGTGAGGATTTTATGGAATATGAATTTCAGGAGAAATATTGTTCCCAAGTTTGGCAGCACTTTTTGCCTGCTGCTGGCAGATTGCACCTGAGTCCTGTCTCTGATTCTTCTTGTGACCTGGAGGAGGAACATACTGCTCCAAATTACTCATCTGTGGAGTTTGTTTTGGTTTCTCCCATAGTTTGAGTTCAAGAAAGATCTTGCCTGTTGATGTCTACCCATGCAAGTTGTCCAGTACCAGAATCATCTAAATCCACTGAGTCTGAAAGAGACTGAGGCTTGTTTAGAGAGTTGAGAGGCTTGTGCCATTCCGTATCTTCACTTAAGCCAAAAGTGCTTAAGAAGAGCAGATGTGTGACTGTGATTTAATCTCTCCAGGTTGAGGTCTGGCTGAATCACGTACTGGACAGCATGAGGGCTACAGTCAGAGATGAGATGACAGAAGCTGTAACGGCGTATGAGGAGAAGCCAAGGGAACAGTGGCTTTTTGACTACCCTGCTCAGGTATCTCTGCTTGGTCTGTTGCATGAAGAGGCAGCTCTTGGCCTTTTTCAATCGTGCCCTTTCCTTTTTACAGTAACAGTATCTCACTGTGAGAGGGAGCCTTCTGCTGTGCTCTCCGGTAGCGATGGGGAATGAGTTGTCCTTTATCCTACCATTCTTCTAACAGAGTCTCCAGGCTGAGCGCTGTGGTCTGGTTGGGGCTGCAGGGAAAATATTCTCTTGGTTGGTTTACAGTGCTCATGGGCTCGGACAGTGCTGTGTCAAAGAGAGGTTTATTTGCCCAGAGAAGGAGAGAGATGAAGATGGATGGTGAGGGCTAATGAGAGAAATAAGCCCTTCATGTGCATCTCTGACAGCTTCGAGGTCTCCAACTCTGCCTCCACTGCTGTGTCTGTCACATGAAAAATGCTCACTTACTAATAAGTAGTTGTTAAATATGTCTTTATCGCTGACATGTTTTTAAATGAACATTGCTGAGCAGGTCCCTGTTGTCCTATCTGCTGTGACTGCTGTATCAAAAAACATTTAATTTCATGTCACGGATACTTTATCTTTGATCTCTCATGGATCACATGCTCTCATGTGTAAGTTCTGCTGTTTTCCCTGGTACTAAGCCAGCTCCTTTCCCTAGGTGGCTCTGTCTTGCACCCAGATTTGGTGGACGACAGAGGTTGGGATTGCCTTCGCCAGGCTGGAAGAAGGCTATGAGAACGCCATGAAGGAGTACCACAAGAAGCAAGTGACCCAGCTGAACACCCTTGTTACCATGCTAATTGGGCAGCTCTCCAAGGGTGACAGGCAGAAAATCATGACAATATGCACCATTGATGTGCACGCTCGGGATGTGGTGGCAAAGATGATAGCACAGAAGGTTTGTGTTTGCAGCTCAGCGAAGTCCTGGGCTGGGCATTGGAGGGTGGATTAAAGGAGGGAGAGACCAGCCACATGCCATTCAGATTGCTGCTTTGGAGGGAGATACAAGACTGATTTTTATCTCTGCAAAGTTTGCTGTGAGGAGGCAGCCCCTGTCACAGCTGCTCTGAGTCAGTCACCGAGGCACTCCTTGTAATTGCTGCAGATTCACACTGGAGGGGTAGGAGAGTGGCCCTGTCCCTTCTGCCCAGGCACTTGTTGGCAGTCACTGGCATCACACTGGGAGGCTGCTGGACGTGGTCTCAGTTATGGATGTAGAAAATCAGAAAAATGTGTAAATTTTTTGTTTTGCAGCCCCTTGAATGATGTATGGGGCCACGGGGACTCCACTGGGACTCCCTTTGTCCTGAATGTTGTTTGTGTCAAGCACTGCAGTAGGCTGGAAGGGGCTCTGCTCTGAGCCTCCCTGGTTCTCTCAGAGGCAGCCAGGCTGCTCACGGTGCTTCTGGCTGCAGGGCTCAGCTCGGCTGGCTGCTGCCTTGGCCCAGTTCGTGGGGAAGCTGTCACTGCTTTGGTTCTCCCTTCTGCTGGTTGGAGGTGGGAAGGTGACCTTCCTCAGCACACCTGCCTTTGCACTGGAGGCCTGTCCAACCCCCGGAGAACTTCATTGCAGTTGCTGTTTTTGTACCAGCATTGTGTATGCTCAGCTAGGATAGACTTAATTTTCTTTGAGTCTTGTATGACGGCGTGTTTCGGATTTTTAATGAAGAGAGTTATGATGGTATACCAGTGTTTTAGCTGTGGCAGAGCAGTGTCAGGGAGTTCTGTACTTCTTGTGCTGCCCTGCCAGTGAGGGCTGGGGTTGCACAAAGAGCCAGGAGGGGACAGAACCAGGGCAGCTGGCCCAAAGTGGCCAAAGAGTATTGCATAGCATGTGGTGTCATGCTGAGCAATAAAGCTGGGGTAGAGAAGGAAGGAGGAGAGGACACTGGGAATGATGACATTTGCCTGCCCCTGGGAAGCAGCGTTTTAATTCCTTAATTTGTTTTACTTGCACACATAGCTTCTGCTTAACTACTGAACTGTCATTATGTTGAACCCATGAGTTCTCACGCCTTCACCTTTCCAGTTCTCCCCCATCCCTCCTGCAGAGTGGCTGCGCGGTGCTGAGCTGCTGTGAGTTCCAGCACAGCACTCTGACAGTGCACGTGGATGCATTGCAGGTGGACAATGCACAGGCTTTTGTTTGGCTGTCGCAGCTCCGACACAGGTGGTCAGATGAGGAGCGGCACTGCTTCGCCAACATCTGTGATGCCCAGTTCCTCTACTCCTATGAGTATCTTGGCAATACCCCTCGGCTTGTGATCACTCCACTGACAGACAGGTAGGTCCCTGGGAGCCACCATCGCAGCTGGGCTGTGCTGTGCAGTCAGACACAGCTGCCAGACATGGGTGGGTTTGGTTTTGACACCCACGTCCTCCCTGTTCTTTCTCGATGTCAGCATTCTTGTGGCAGAGCTCTAACTCTAACCTAGCGGTGGTACCCACTGGGGTATCTGTGCCTCAGATCCCAGGCTGGGGTTTAGCTCACAGATTAATATGTTCACCTGTGTGTTTGCCTTTGCATGTGTTGTCCACAGTCACATGCAGTCGATAATTTTAGAAAACTTTTATCCTATCTTGAAGTAGACACCTACTGCGTGGTTCAGTTGTCTCTATGGGGATGCTTGGAGAGACTTGAGATGCTCTGCAGTGTCCCAGCTGGCTTCCAGCTGCCAGTTCAGAAACATTCAAGTCTTCTGTGGACCCTGCATCACATCTTCATTCTCTACGTAGCATCTCAATGGCCAGGAGCATCTCAGGTGGCTCAGCCATGTTAGTCAGCTGAGCCCCACGTATTATCATTACAGAATCACAGAATGGCTGGGTTGGAAGGGACCTCATGGATCATGAATCTCCAACCTCCCTGCCACATGCAGGGCCACCAACCTCCACATTTAATACCAGACCGGGCTGCCCAGGGCCCTATCCAACCTGGCCTTGAACACCTCCAGGGATGGACGGGGCATCCACAGCCTCTCTGGGCAGCTGTTCCAGCACCTCACCACTCTCTCTGTGAAGAAATTCCCCAACATCCAACCTAAATCTTCCCTCCCTCAACTTAAAACCATTTTCCTTGTCCTGCTGTTATCTACTCTTTCAAAGAGTTGATTCCCCTCCTGTTTGTAGGCTCCCTTTAGGTACTGAAATCATGTTTTGCTAACCATATTGACTACACCTCCATGGCTTCTCCAGGGAGCACAGACACCTGTGTGTGGGCACCTCCCATGTGTCTATCATCAGCATGAGAGAGGAGCTTTGGGGCATTCTGCAGCACTGAGTTGGATGATTCCTCGGCTGTCTAAGCAAGTTTCTACCAGTGGTGGGCAATGGGATGCTTTCAGTTGGAGGGTACTGGGTGCCAAGAGGAAGGTCTCTCAGAAAAGCCAGCCTTTTTCCACAGTACCTGGGAAGTTCTCAGTATCAGTAGGCAGTGTGGGATTCCACATAAAGCTTAAGTCTGGACGTGAATACCCATCAGCAGATCCTGGTGGAGCAGTACACAACCAGGCAGAGGTGGTAATTAACGCAGAGGACTTCAGCTTCCACATGCACTGTGCTCAGCTACTGCTTTGCAGAACGAAGGCTCACCAGAGCACATTGCCTCAGTCCCTTTGCTCTGCACCCCAACAGTGACCTATTGGACCAGGTCTCAGTCTCTTTTTCCCTTTTTCTTTTGCTGTGCAAGATGTTACATCACCCTGACCCAGTCACTGCATCTGACCATGAGTGGAGCACCTGCGGGCCCTGCAGGCACCGGCAAGACGGAGACTACGAAAGACTTGGGGCGAGCCCTGGGCATCATGGTGTATGTGTTTAACTGCTCTGAGCAGATGGACTACAAGGTACTGCAGTGCTGCACCTCGGCCCAGGGATGCCTGGTGAAACCTCAAGTGGTCCCTCTGAGATCACTGCCATCCACCATCTCGCCCTGCTCCTTTCTGCTGTGCTCCATGCTGTTCTCTGCCCTTTTCTAAGACTCACATGTGGTTCTTGGAGAAGCAGAGAACCAAATCCCTCTCTCTGCCTCGTGACGCCTTTCCTTCTGGAATTAGTTTTTCATGTGAAATGCTTGAAAGATCTGTGTTCGTTTCTCCCCACCATGCTCATGGGCTGATGTGCCCTGGCAGGGCTGCTGCCTGCCCTGCTTTTTTCAAGGTTCTCTGACAAATAAAGGCAAAGTCTGCTGAACCTTCCATCACTGCAGAAGGTTGAATCATCAGGTCGAGCTTTGCTCCCTGCCACTCTGGCACGGTACAATGATTTGGTAGCCTTAGATCATATTTTATTCAGCTTATGGGCTCTCCCAGGAAGCAGAGCCATAAGTAATTCAGCACAGGTGACCTTTAAATCAAACGAGTGCACAGATAGATCAAGAAAGTGCAATTAGCAAATCAAGTGGCAAACTGTGTGGAGCTATAAATATTATAATTGAGTTGTGCCTGCTGTTTCCATGCACTCTTCTAAATACCCACAATAGACTGTAAATTGCTAAAAAATAAACAGACTGGGAAAGAAAATAAGAATCTTTATTATTATTTTTGGGGTTGATTCCGTTCTTAACGTCACTGTTGTAATTTTGTCATTCTGTTTTATTTTTATTTCTTTCAGTCTTGTGGGAATATTTACAAAGGCCTTTCCCAGACGGGAGCCTGGGGCTGTTTTGATGAGTTTAACAGGATCTCAGTTGAGGTCCTTTCTGTGGTGGCTGTGCAGGTAAGTGGAGAAACGCTCATAAATACACACAGACAAGGCAGAGTTGTGCTGCACTCGTAGAGCAGCAGTAAACGTGGGAAGTGTGTGTTGCTGGTTTCACAGCGTCGTGGGTGAGGGATGATATCCCAAGGTTATCACACGCAAATCACAGCACTGACAACGTGTGGCAGTTATGCTGCAAATATTTCTGTCACTTCTTTTTGTTCCTGCAATTACAGCATTAGTGTGGAGGCAATACCTTTTTCCAGATCAGTGTACGCTCTGGTTCTGTGCTCAGTCCTGAGAAATACACTTCATCATTAACGTGCTGTGAGATAATTGCAACCCATCATTTTATAGGGAAGAAGTGTATTATGGCTACTCGATCTGCTGTGCAAGGAGGAGAGGGGGATGTCTGGGGCTGATCCATGGCCTGCTGGGCTTTCTGGTGGTTATTTATTGCCTCCAGTCAGGCACGGCTTTTGTATCATATGTGACAAATAGAAATATGTGTCCAAGATGTATTTTCATAACACCTACCTGTCACCAACCCCATGCAGTCGTCTTTCCCTTCTTCTGGTTTTCATGTGGATGTGAATTTAATCTCAGTGTCTATAAAGAGGGGCATTCCCAGCAGGGTGGGTGCAGTACCTGGGAGGAAAGCCCGTGGTGCATCTTGGTGGCACTGGAACCTCTGTCCACCTGCAGCCTTGGTTGGTGTGCTTGCCTAGGATGCACAGTGTAGAATCGAAGCCTGGAGAGGCTATTTGAGCTGTGCCTCGCTGTGCGTAACTCTTTTCCCTATAGGATGATTTCTCATCTCCTTGTTGGTTTATCTGTTCAGTAGAGACACTGAAGGTCAGGCTGGAGCAGGCTCTGAACAGCCTGATGGAGCTGTGGGTGTCCCTGTTCATTGTAACCCTTAAGGGTTCTTTCCTACTCAAATGATCTGTGACTAGTGAGTTCCATGTAATGCACATCAGCAGCCATGGGAGAAGGGCTGGTAATGAGAGCCCCCTCCCCATCGTGCTATAAGCCCTGTTCTCTTGTGCTTGTATGTAATATGGCACTTCCCCTCCTCTTAACGGCCAGTGGGGAAATCTGGAATTAATTTGGAATTGCTTCGAGCTGGGTCTGGGTGTTATCCAGATCCTCAGTCACGTTGGTGCCCTCTGAAAGCAACAGGGACATCTCTGAGGTGGGATGGGGAACCCATAGCTTCCAATTACCCCAAGCATTTGGGTGGAGTGTGGGTGCCCAGCTGCACTGGGACGGATGAAGCAGTTCTGACTTGGGCAGCACTGAAGATGTTGAGCCCTGGGGAACTTCACTGTGGAAAACTGGGAAGCTGAAGGGTTCATCTTCTTCTGCACCCAAGTGTCAGCTGAGTGCAGGGTTTTAGGATTCCAGTGTTTGATGGAGGTACGGAGTTCTTGATACGTTCTGTTTTGGGCTGTTTTGTAGGAAGAAATGTCTATAGCCCGGAAAGTTCTGTACTCTTGTAGATGTTTCAGTCAAAGATGTTCTGAACCCCTCCATGGACTCCTTACTCTTCTCATCTCCCTCTAAGCTGTAATTGGTATCTTATGTGACATCCCAGAGAAGCCCCAGGCGAGTACAGGCATTTATGTGTCTTTCCCTCATTTTCTCTTCCATCAGATTCTAGCTGAAAATTGTCATTGAAAAAAGTCTTTGAGGATCTTAAAATAAAAAGGGAAGCTGAACAAAAGAAGCCCAGATATGACTCAACTGCTAATGATTCTCTGCTCCTGGCTGGAGAGCCATGTCTGAGGAAGGCAGCACAGCTGTCATTCCATCGCTGGCTGCTATTAGGAGTGTAACCATGGCGATGTTTAATTGGCTGTCTTAGTCATGCAGCTAACGTCGATACAGTTCCTTGCAGGAAAATATTCGATTAATTGCTTCGCTTTAAGATGGCAAACAGCGGTAAGGTTAGAGTGGTGAAAATAGATTTCTCCCTTGCTTAAGCTGTGTTTGCGAAGAGTTGATCCATCTTTAATAAACTCAGTCTCTTTGGAACCCAAGGAATGGGAAGGACAAAGCTGCAATCAGACAAACGTAATATTAGTAAGTGAATGTGGCAGGGGAGGCCTTGCAGCTTCTGCCTGGTGATTTTGGTTTAAACTAAGCATCTGATCCTAGAACCTTAACAAGTGATAAGTTCTGGGGCCGTTTCCTGCTCCTGGGCAGCTCTTGCAGACCCATTGTTCTTATGGAGAAAGAGTGCAGGCTCTTCTCAGCTCCTTTGCCTGTTTCCCAGTCTTTTCAGCTCTGTTCTCTGCTTTGTCAGACCTTAGCTGTGATGGGAGATTGATGCTGGCACACAGATGTACTCCAAATGCTACATAAATATTTGTATGGTTGATTAAAAAAGTGAAACAGCAACAATAAAACCCAACCATGTTAAGCCCTGTCTGTCATGGGGCCAGAGGTAAGGAATGTGGCATCGTCATCTAATGTATTGTTTTGTACCTAACGCCAATACCAACGTTTTGCCTTGGTTCCTAGGTGAAGAGTGTGCAGGATGCAATACGGGAGAAGAAGAAATCCTTCAGTTTTCTTGGAGAAGACATCAACTTGGTACCTTCTGTGGGAATTTTCATCACCATGAACCCTGGTTACGCTGGGCGAACTGAGCTGCCTGAGAACTTAAAAGCTCTCTTCAGGTGAGTCCAGGCCAGGTTTTGTGATCTGTGTAAGCTGACAGGAATTGTCTTTTGGGATGTCTAGGCTTGACTTTGTTTTCTTGGAGAAAATGCATTGGAGGATCACAGATTTCCGCCTTGCACAAGAAGCCAGCACCAGGAATATAGAGGCAGGGAAAATGAGCTGTGTGCTTTGTGTTGAAGTCAGTGCATGACCTGTCTCACAGGAGTAATTCTGGAAGATAGCATTGCAAATCCTCTGCCCTTTTACAGCTGCAGATCGACTCCTCGTTCTCAGCAAACACAGGCTGTTGCTGCCTTTTGGCTCATTTCTCAATAGCTGAGTACTGTAAAAGTACAGCCCTGGTCCTTCAGCTGGATAGGGCAGGATCGGGGGCTTGGAACTTGATGGTCCTTGCGGTCTTTTCCATCCCAAGCTATCCTATGATTCTGTGATCTCCTTCCCTTTCGCTTTCCTGTGGAACAATTGTCTCAGATAGATAGCCTCAACCTCTATCTACTCTGCTCTGGGATTCATTATCCCACTTGTTTCATTATCACACATCTGTGAGCTTGGATGGCCATTTTTCCTCTGACACATCACCTGGACTTGGGGTTGGTGGGCGCACACAGGGCTCCCACCCCCAGCTCCCCTCCCCTCTGCTCCCACACCAGCACTACCTGCAGTGGGAGGGGCCCATCTTCTTTTCAGCACGGTGCTAAGGTAGGGGAGAGGCCCAAATCTGTGTCTGTCTGCAAGTTCCTGCACCAAGCCACTGGTTTTATCCTTTTCTGAGTATCACGCAGTATTCACTATTGTTGATTCAGCAGATTCAGCATCTGCTCTCCTATCCGTCAGGATAAGACTATTACCTGTGAAAGGAGAAAGGAGATTTCAACAATGGTATTTTCTTCTGAAGACTCTGATTTTCCCCCATCAGTGCTGACACAGATGTTTTCAGGTGAGCTTAACCAGCCTCGTTTCAGCTCAGGACAGAGCTCAGATAAACTCAGGAAGAGCTGGACAGGTAGCTTCTGTGTCTCTGGGTGGCATAAGCTGCAGTACAGAATCATAGAATGATTTGGGTTAAAGATATCTAGTCCCAGCACCCTGCTGCGATCAGAACAGCTGGTAGCATAGGCTTTTTGTTTTATGTACATCTCTGAATTCAAGCCCAATCCATACTAATATAGGCAGTAGACTGTGCCTGTCCCCGCTTTATAAGACTTATAGTCAAAGGTTCTATTCTTCTCCCTCCCGTCCTTCTAGGCCGTGTGCGATGGTTGTGCCAGACTTTGAGCTGATCTGTGAAATCATGCTGGTGGCTGAGGGGTTCATCGAGGCCCGTGCATTAGCCAGGAAGTTCATTACTCTGTACCAGCTCTGCAAGGAGCTCTTATCCAAGCAGGTGAGCCCGTTTCCACAGCTGCACGGAGCAGTGGAGCACCCTGATTCCAAAAGTTGCTCAGAACACAATGCTTTGCCACTTCAGCTTCACGACTAAAGCTTCCCAGCTGTTCTTTAGTGACTGCAATTGTGCTGGAGGCTGAAGGGGGTCTTGGGCTGTCTAAAGGCTGTGGACAAAGTAAGAACATAAGAAGTTACGTCTTGGCTTGAGAGCTCCTCTCCTACCTCTTTGTGATCCTTTTCCAGCCCTTACAGCTCAGTGCTGCTTCTGAGCTGTAACATGCCAACCTGCTGCACAGGTGTGTGCATGTAGTGGAAAACCTGGGTGTTTGGGGCCTCATGATGTACTAACACAACTTTCACTTCATTAACTTGTGCAGATCTGGGCTAGGCTGGACTTGCTTTAGCTTGTTTCATTATTTTGGTGAAACAAATTGCCTAGGTCTTGTTTAGTGCAAGTCCTGTTGCTGTTCTGCTGCCAGCTTTGAGTCCACATGGTGGTAGAAACAGCTGAATTATCTGACTCTTGAATGCTGTCCCTGAAAAGAATCTCATCTACTGGAAAAGAAATCAGGTAGCTCAGTCTGGAGGAGGCCTCTGGCCACAGTGCAAATATCAGATTTGGACATATTTCTATTGCTGGCTTGTCTGGTTCAGAGCTATTCGTTCTTCCCCCTTCATGCCAGTGTGGTGTCTAAACATAAATTCATCCCTCCTTTTTCTCCTGCATAGGATCACTATGACTGGGGCTTGCGTGCTATCAAGTCAGTGCTGGTTGTTGCTGGTTCCCTCAAGAGAGATGACCCAGGGCGACCTGAAGACCAGGTTCTGATGCGTTCCCTTCGTGACTTCAACATCCCCAAGATCGTGACTGATGACGTGCCAGTGTTTATGGGGCTGATTGGGGACCTCTTCCCTGCATTGGATGTGCCTCGGAAGCGTGACTTGAATTTTGAGTCATTTGTGAGGCAGGCTGTGTTGGACCTCCGGCTGCAGGCTGAGGACAACTTTGTGCTCAAAGTAAGACCAAGCAATCTGCTGTGCCTACATCGCCATCAAATTATGGTTTTCCTCAACCATTTTTGCCTTCACAGGAGCAGCTCTGTGCAGTATTCCCCTTTCAGTCTGACCTTGGTAGAGGAGACAGTTTGCTATGCTGGTTCTGACGCAGTTGTGCAGAAAGCCAGCACTGACTCAGTCCCTGAGTTTACAAGGGGCCAACCCTTGTTGCTTGATGAAAGCATGACCCCTGGAGATCAGAGCTTTGTCAGCCAACAGCTATAAGGTATAAATCACAAAATCATAGCTCTGTGCTGGCTGCCCAGGGCCCATCCATGTCCTTGGGCACCTCCAGGGATGGGGCACCCACAGCTCTCTGGGCAGCAGTGCCAGGGCATCACCATCCTCTGAGTAAAGAATTTCTTCCTGATGACTAACCAAAATCTCCCCTCTGTTATTCAAAGCCATTCCCTCTTGTCCTATCACCATTCAACTGTGTAGAAAGTCATTCTCTGTCCTGTTCACAAACTTACTTTAAGTACTGGCGGACCACTCCCTGGTGTCTTCCGTTCTCCAGGCTGAACAAACCCAGCTCCCTCGATCTTTCTTCATAAGAGATGATTGGAGCCCTCTGGTGACCTTTGTATCTCTCCTCTGGACACACTACAACAGCTCCACATTTCTTGTGCTGAAGAGCATCAGTCCCAAGACTGGCTCTTGGGAGACACTGCTCATCACCAACCTACACCTAGACAGATCTGCTGACCACAACCCTCTGGCTGTGATCATCTGACCAATTCCTTACCCACTGAATAGTCCAAATAGTTTAAATCTGTGTCTCTCCTCCAATTTACAGATAAGAATGTGGTGTGGCATCGTAGATAAGGCCTTGCAGAAGTACAGGTAGATGACATCAGTTGCTCTTTCTTTGTCTACTGATGCTATTACTGCATCATAGGAGGCCACCATTGGTCAGGCAAAATAGTGCTGGTGATTTATTTGCAGTCTGAGGTTCTCAACCATCACGATCAGAGTGGCTAGATCAAACTGGAGCCAAATCCATTTGCATGTCTTGGTCACATCTTTCTAAAGAAAAGGCTCAGCAGAAGCTGCTTTGTAGGTCTGAACTTCAATATGGCATTGTTGTCTGAAATTTGGGCATGCTTTTTTTTCAGGTGGTGCAGCTGGAGGAGCTGCTGACAGTACGGCACTCTGTCTTTGTGGTGGGTAATGCAGGCACGGGCAAGTCGCAGGTAATGAGGTCTCTGAATAGGACTTACCAGATAATGAAGCGACGGCCTGTTTGGACAGACCTCAACCCCAAAGCAGTCACCAACGATGAGCTTTTTGGCATCATAAACCCAGCAACAAGAGAATGGAAGGACGGTAAGTGTATTTTCTCCCTGAATGAGTGGATAAGGAAGGGTTTTTATTTTTTTTATGAACTTCTTGAGCAACCTAGGAGGACTCTGTGTGCAGGTCGCAAAGCCTGGCGTTTGACCGCTTCTCACACCCACGTGAGAGTTTTGTGGTTGAAAGGATTTATAGGATGTTTCGGCTATTTGATCTTCAGATGGGAAGTGTAACATAAGCCTGCTTTATGCTACTGCCCTGAGAATAAGTGTCATGTCCCTTAAGACCAGCAGTTACCAGTTCCTAAATGGGACAGATAAACTGGAGTGAGCTGGTCCAGTGACAAAAGAGATGTGTGCTGGGGCCCCTCAGTGTGTGCCAGCCGTGAGTTTCTACTGCTGGTAGAACACACACACCAGCCCTGGAAGTGATGCTTTTCCACCAAGTCGCTCCCCGATCTCTGCAGTACACCAGGACTTGCCAGACTGTCAGTCCTCATCACTCCAAAGGAAAATAAGCCATGTTTAAAACTAGCTGAAAGGTCACAGGCAACTCTTGGCTGTGTTTAATGCAGAAATGCAGTTTTGATTTATGTTCGCAGCTGGTTTGGGAGAAAGGCATTGCCATCAATCATCCTCAGCCAGAATCTCGTCAAAGATATGGAGACAAACTGTCACCCATCTCTCCCTCCCCCCCCTGCCATGGACCCCTCCTGATCCCCTGCTTTGCTCCAATGTCAGGGTTCATTTCATTTAATTGTAATTAGGGACCCTAAATGAAAAGTGAGGGAGGGAAGTGCGGGACGCAGGCAGAGCTGTGCAGGAGGGCTGCAGCAGCAGATGGAGGGCTGCAGGTGGCACGGAGTAGCAGCACGGGACGTAGTAAAGGCATGCACTCTTTCTTGCCTGGCCTGCAACATTTCAAGGGATCATAGGTGATTCTGCCCTGAGGTTTAAAGGCAAACAGTTTTTGTGTTGGCCATTCCTGAAAACTTTGTTTCTTTCGGCCAAATAGCAGCAAGGAGATTTTTCCCACAGTCCAACGAGAGGTGATGCTGTCATCGCACCACTGTTCATTATTGAGAGCTGAAAAGGCTGTACTGTTAGATGGTAGAAGGTCCCACGAGGGAGTCCTAAAAGTGCGCTTTATAAAATCAAGCTCCTCTTTTAAGCCTCTTGACAGCTCTGTGGTGTGGATGCACAAGGTTAGGAGAGAGGCACTTTTCTCCCTGCTGCTGTCACAGAGCATATGAGGAGAGCATTGATGCTCTGAGACAGTCGATATTTTAGCTACTAATGATCTTGGAGCAGATTCAGGGGCAGTTTGCATGGCACGTGTCCAACATGTGAGGGGCTGCATAGAGGCAGAGCCAGTGGAGTGCCCTTAATCTCAGTGTGACTTAATCTCAGAATGAGATACCCAAATCAGGTGAACTCTTCTGCATTTGCTGTGCGCAGGCTTAATTTTCAGTCATGTAATGCCACCCTCCATTCCTGGTGTGGGTCACAAAGAAATAGCTTCTCTTGGAGGAAAGAACTGTATTTGTTAACAATTCATCAGGAGAGACGCTTTGTTTTTCTTTCATGTTTGCCTGATGTTTCTTCATGGAGACCAGCATCTCCCTCGGTGTTTCCATGTGTAGAACAGAGATGTGGTTTCGTGGAGTTTCCATTTGCTCTGCAGTACTGCTGCTCTGTTCCCAGCCTCCTCGCTCTTCTTAACATTCATTATTTACTCCCCTCGAGACACTGCATCCTCTCTGTCTCCTTGATTTTACTGACATTTTGTTCTGTCATTCAATGCCATCCCCTGCTTGTTCTCCCCTCAATCTCACTAAAGCCGTGACCCAGTGTTTAATGCATCTTGATTTCCCTGAAATACTTTGAGCCATAAAAAAAAAGGAAAAAAACATTTATAAGAAATTCCAAGGCAGATTCAAATGGTTTTCCCTTCATTGTGTAATTCATGCTTTCTTTTGCCTCTCAGCATCTCCTTTTTGCTTCTCATACCCCTTATTCTCAGTGGGAATGAAGCTTGTGTGTAGGTCTGCAGTCATCTTCAAGTGATACTGACTGATAACATAATAATTCCTTCAAAGCAGACTAGACCCATATTGTGATACAGACGTATTTATTACTTAAAACATGTACAGGTGTGCGGTGTTCTGAATGCTTAAGATGAAAGCATTAATTATGATAACTCTTAGCAAGATGCTAGAGAAAATAGAGCAGGTGGCAGATTTGTTAATCAGGATATTCATGTCATCTTCCCAGGGCTGTTTTCATCAATCATGAGAGAGCTGGCCAACATCACACACGACGGCCCCAAGTGGATGGTACTAGATGGAGATATTGATCCGATGTGGATCGAGTCTCTTAATACAGTGATGGATGATAATAAGGTAATTAAAATAAATTAAAGAAGCAGACATTCCTTGAACTGCATGGTGTGGTTCAACATGGGAGAAATGCATACACAGAAGTAACACCTCCTTGAATAATGCAGTTATGACTTTTTTCAGCTATACCAAACAATGTTACATTAAGAAAATGATTTGTGAGGAAAATAGCATGCTTTCATGGGAATTTCCCTTTCTTGAGAAACTGGAATCACGAGTAACCACATTGTCCTGACAATAACTGCAGACCCTTTAAAAATAGAGAATAGTGCGTAATTATGCACGTTTTCTCTCACACCAAGGGAGTGCCGTTGATTCTGGGTTGTGGAAGAGAGGGATTGTTACACTACCTGTTAGAAATCAGTTGCTGTGCTTGGAGGAACCGATCTGACAGCAACCAAGCTTTGAGTGCAAAGTACTGAGCACTTGTCAGTCCTGTTCCTGAGGATGCATTAACCCTAGAATTGTGCTGCTCTGTGTGCCATGTGCAGGTGCTGACCCTGGCAAGCAATGAGAGAATCCCCCTGAACCCAACCATGCGACTGGTCTTTGAGATCAGCCACTTGCGCACAGCCACCCCAGCAACTGTGTCCAGAGCAGGTGAGTCCTGGTCTGAGCTCACCCTGGGGTGTTGCAGGGACAAACTGGGATCCATTGCCATTCACCAGACTTCTGTTGGATCCCACTGGAAGTTCCCAACTTGGGATCACGCTCATCTTTGATGGACAGTGTATCCCTGAGCACATGGGCAAACTGAGGATCCTAAACTCAAATCCATGTGTCTTAAAGATGTAACCATAGCTCTCTGATGCTGATGGATGATGACAGCAGCAGCGGTGCTGAGTGCTGCAGTTGTGCAGGGCCCTGTATGGACAGTCCATATTCCAGAGAGCCCCTGATCTTCAGGAAAAGTGCATGAAGCAAGAGAGGAGGGAGTGAAGGTGTCTCCTACTTTCACATTTAGGGGGAGTGAGACCCAGAGCAATAACATGACTCAAGCAGGACCATGTTCTGACTTTGAGTCAGTCAAGAGATGTCATCATGTTTTCTAGGTTGTGTCCCTTCACTGTTAGTGTTTCTCCTCTGCATTTTATCCTGCAGAAGGGTTGTGAAGTGAATTCACTGAAGAGTGGACATTTCTAGGGGTATATGCAGAATGGTAGCATGGTTGGGTTGGAAGGGACCTTTAAAGCCCATCCAGTCTCACCCTGTACCAGGAGCTGGCTGCTCTCCCAGCTCAGGATGCCCAGTGCCCATCCATGGCCTTGGGCACCTCCAGGGATGGGGCACGCACACTTCTCTGGGCAGCAGTGCCAGGGCCTCACCACCCTTGGGGTAGAGAACTTCCTCCTCACATCTGACCCGAATCTCCCCTCTTTTAAATCTAAATAATTCCTCCTTGTTGTATCACTACATATCCTGACAGAGTCCCTCTCCAGCTTTCCTGCATGCCCCTTAAGTACTGGAAGGCTACAGTGGGGCTTCCCCAGAGCATTCTCTTCTCCAGAATGAGCTCCCTCAACCTCTCTTCATAACAGAGGTGCTCCAGCCCTCTGAGCACCTTCTTGGTCCTTCTCTGGACCCAGTCCAACAGCTCCTCACCTTTCCTGTGCTGGAGGCCCCATGTCTGGACACAGTGCTCCAGGTGGGGCCTCATGAGGGCAGAGCAGAGTGGGACAGTCCTCTCCCTGCCCAGGGTACTGTTGGCCTTCTGGGCTGCAAGTGCTCCCTGCTGGCTCACGTCAAGATTTTCATCCAGCAGATGAAAACTTCTGTTAACCCTTCGTGGTGATGGCACCCCCACAAGGCCCCATGCCTGGCTGTGTTGGTGTTGAGGAGCCCACAAGGCACACCCTGCCCAGAGCTGCACAGCTCCTCAGCCCTTTCTGCCAGCTTTTTGCTGCTCCTCTGTGATGAGGGATGGTCACAGTGGTGGGGATGAAGGGCAGAGCAGTGGCTGGGCTGTGGAAACCCTCTATGGTGGGGTGTGTAATGGGGCATCCAGGTGTAGCTGGTTGTGTGAAAGTCGCTGAGCAATTCTGCTGAAGGCCAAGAGAGGTCTCTGCTGTGTCCTCAGTGTTTTTTTTTCTCACCCTAAAGGGATCCTGTACATCAACTCTGCAGATCTGGGCTGGAATCCCCCAGTGAGCAGCTGGGTTGACAAGCGAGAGATCCAATCAGAAAGAGCCAACCTGACCATTCTGTTTGATAAGTACCTGCCACCTTGCCTGGACACCCTGAGGACAAGGTACCAGCTGCAGTGACTGCTTCCCCCAGGGCAGGAGGACGTGCTCTGCTCCTACACTGGCTGTGCTGTGCTGGGGCTGGGGGATGTGGCAGTAGAGGGTAGAAGTTTCCTCCTTCCCCTTAAGGGCTTTGAGCAGCACTGGCTTAACCACAGAGAAGCAGTGAAACAAGCCAACACTCTTGCCCTCCTTTATTGGCAGATGTTGTTTTAATCTGATTGTGCCTGTACTTCTTGTGCCAGTTCTGCATCTCTTGGAAAGTAAATGCAGGAGGTCTTTAAGAGAAAGTCTTCTTAGACTCCCAAAGTGTCAGACTGGACCTGAGTCCACCCCAGAAGTTATTTTTCAGTAGATCAGATTTTAGAGCACTGCTGAAGAAGAGTTTCAGTCTGTAGTGCGGGTGGTGGAGAGATCAGATCTCCTTTTTCCTTCTTCTCTCTTTTTTCCCGTGTTTGTGAGGGGAAAGTAGGATTGCTCCCGAGGCAGTTCTATCTTGAATTTCTTTTCCAGTGCACTTGAACAAAATGAAATCAGTATGTGCAGACATCTAGCCTAGATGTATTTCACAGTTGGACAACTGTCCAATGCATATGAACTTGCAGTTTTGGAAGGGCCCTGATCCTTCTTGGGTTGAGTTAGTTCCCAGGTGGAGTCCTATGGTTCTTGCTCGGTCGTTAAGGGGAGAGCTCTGTTAGTCCTCACGTGATGAGGATTGGCCAAAGCAGAGTCCCAACAAGTCCAAGTAAGGAAGCTTCTCACATCCTCTGCTTGCTTCCATTTTCCTTGAAAAACCATCCAACAAATGAACAAACAAAAGAACACACCAAAGAAGTCAGGATACAGTTGAGCATTAGCGTTATTGATCAAAATAAGGACGTATCAGAAGAGTCTGAATTAATGAAGACAGCGGCCTTTGGAAATTAGAGTTGGGCAGGAGGTAGAAGGGAGCTGCTCCCTGTGAAAAGAAGCTGACTGTGGCTGCCAGCAGCAAAGTCCAGTGGACATTTCCCACTCTGCTGAACGTCATTGTGTCAGAGTGTGAAATCCATAAGATTAGCTGCAGACAGCCCTGAGCTGAGTATTTTGGTAGCTTGCTTAATTCAGAAATTGTAGCACCAACCTTTCAAATAGCTATAATTACTTTATGGAGGACTTCAGTTCTGCTACAATATTAGTTTGGAATTCTGTAAGTGTAGCTTAAATGAATGTAAAATGGCAAGATGAAAGGGTTTATTTTATTACTCCTCTATTTGACCGCTTTTGAACTCCCTGTGTTCGCAGGAAATCATTGCCTTTAGCAAGACTGCCATTTTACTTCTTTCAAGAGGATCAAAGTTTTAAAAATGCTTGAAACTTCCGATTACTGTTATTAGCTGTGTATGTGCCAGCACCAGCAGATCCAGGGAGGAGAATGGAGGTTCTCTTTATCCCTGTACTTGTGAAAAAGACAAGCACTGAAGAAAAGTAAAATGCTAATAATCTGAAAAAAGAGTTTCTAGGCTTATCTTCCTGTGTTGAGAGTGATTGTAGTGCTGGACCCAATTACATTTCCCGTGCTTTCAATTTCCATCCCTTAGGTTTAAGAAGATTATTCCCATTCCTGAGCAGAGCGTGGTTCAGATGTTGTGTTACCTCCTTGAGTGCCTCCTGACGGAGGAGAACACCCCTCCCGACTGCCCCAAGGAGCTGTATGAACTTTACTTTGTCTTTGCTGCTGTCTGGGCCTTTGGTGGATCAATGTTTCAAGACCAGGTAATGAGAAGCCGCTGCTTCATCAATCTTCTATGCGTGTCTCTTTTTTTTTTCTTTCCTTTTTTTTTTTTTCCTTAATATTTTCCAACATGTAGTTCTCTATCAGTAATGCTGACTTCCTGGGGCTTGCATGTGGTTAATAACAAATTAGAAATGTGAATACAACAATTCTGTTTGCAAATGACCTCCATAGTACCAGAAAGGGGAGAGTGTAAGGGTCAAGCGATGAAGGGATGTTTGTTCACGCAGGCATGTTTTAATAGGGAGAAACACAAAGTTAATTTATAGAGACGTGTGGATAGGCTTAATGTGATGAAATTAAGTGTGGTTTATCAGGTGATGTATCTGCTGAGCAGCCTTTCAGCCATCAGATTGCACAGGTAGACACTGTACTGTGTGACAGAAACCAGCCGGTCCTTTGCTACCACTGGCTTTTGTTAAAAAGAGGCGTGTGTCAGCAATTGGTAGTCCTGACTTTCTGATAAAAGCATGTGAGAAAGAGAAGTGGTCAGCAGGGCATGATGTGTCCTGGGGATTATGGGTGTCCTTTTAGGTGGAAGTAGTGGCTGTGCTCTCTCTCCAAGGTGTTGCTTGCTGGAGGAGGGCTGTCAGACAGGATCAAAAACGTGGTGCCCTTTGGGCGCTTAAGTCTTCAGTCCATCCAGAATTGTTATGTGGCTGTTGAAAATCTGGAATAATTGCAAATGAAATGTGAAAAAAGGGTCCCTCTTTAGAGAGCGTGGGTCTCTTAGAGTCTGGCCAAGGCTTCTGCAACTGTTGTTGGACCTCTCAACTCTCTTGCCCCTGCACTAGTGCAGAGGAGCAGCCACATAGCTGCTTTGCCAGCTACTGGGGTGGGTGGTGTGGAAACTCCCTCTGGGCAGGCAGCTGGTTCCCTGGAGTGAGCTGCTGGGCACAGTCAAGCTTTTGGACCATAGATTAGTGCTGGAGGGCACAACCTAGAGATGAGGATTTTCTTGGGTAGGAGGGTTGATCAGACCATGTATCACCAGTCTCTGACAGTCAAAGTATGGTCCTGTCTGAGAGGCAGAGGAAGGCAGGGCACTCCTCCCTGTGCTGCTTTCCACAGTACATCTATCCTATAGATTAACTGCAGCTGTCTGCCTCCGTATCCATCAGCTTGCATTAGATGAGGTGGGTGTGATTCCTCACATGGTGGTAGTATTGTAAGACTGAGTTTCCTCAAGGTCATCATCTGACAGCGCACAATTTAAACTCCCTCTTCAGACCCTGGTACTCAAAGTAGAGCTGGAACAGAGTGGCTTTGGTGTGGGAACACAGTGGGACTTGCAAGGATCTTCTCTAGAGTTGCACTGGGGAAGCAGAGGATAAAGGGACATTTCTCTCCCCCCTGACCTCTTGTTCTGCCCCATTTCCCAGCTGCATGGCTTAGCTCGGAACAGTGTGCCTTACCACGGGCCAGAAATACCTGCTGGACTGCTTCATAGCAAGGAGCTTTGGGAAGTGATGAGCAACTGAAGACAGACTTGGCGCTTACCAAGAGCCCTCATGCCTCCTGGTACTGTGTGAGCTGGATGAGAATGGCTTTTGTGGTCCTTGTGGAAGCCTTAACCCCTCAATTCCTTATGTGATAGTTGGGAAATAATTGTCCTTAGTGGGGAGGGGGATAAAAAAGAAAACAACTAAGACCGGGAAGCACTGTGTTTGCTCCAGCAGTGCAGACTGCTGTGTAACCACAGGAGCTCACAGCTCCTTCAGCAAGCTGGCTGGAACGCAGCTGCTTGGCCAATGGATGCCATGTCCCCCACCCCAGAGCTCTGCTCCTGCACCCCTGGCACTGTTGCAGCCATTTCTGCATTGCCAGGGCCTGCTGGGCTCCCAGAGCCTGGTGATGGCTGCAGGAGGATGCACACAGCGGCCCTGTGGGATGCCAATCAGCGTGGGGCTGCTTCTGAAGCTCTGTAAATGTCAGTGCCGAGAGCGAGGGTGCGGCGGTCCAAGCGTGGGGAAGCCTGATGAAAAATGATCCAATATAAAATCTGTTTATTGCTTTCCATTGAAGGTGCCCTTCGCATTGACCTTTTGCTACTGAAATGTCAGGAGCAAAGAGTCAGGAAGGCTTCTCGCCACTCTGCGTGTGGTGGTGGGTAGCAGGGCCCTGTACAAAACCAGATGATAAATTTGCCATTTCAAGGCTCTGAGATGAGTGGCAATCCATGCAGGGTTGTTATTAAGGAAGCAGTTTGAGCTGCAGGCCGTCCTGGCAGTGAGGCTGGGGCTGGAATCCATGCAGCTGCAGGCAGCCTGGGCTGCAGGAGTGAGGGCAATGCTGCGAGAGGGCTTCCAGCACTGCTGTGTGTCCCTCCTGCTGAAGGCTGCTCTGCTGCTGGCACTGAGAGGTTGTGACAGTGAGAGAATGGAGAATTACAGTTATTCCCCTTCTCTGAATAGCACGAGGATGCAAAATCAGGAATATGAAAAAGCTGGTTTTAGGATCCTCTAGGCTTTTTGATGAGTGATGGCTCAGGGGATGTTTGGTGGCAATTCAAGCTCTGATGGAGACTTATCAGCATGGAGGCAATGTTCTGGCAGTCCCAGCTTCTGGCCTGGGAAAGCGTGTGGCATAGTAATGGGGGGAGAGTGCCATAGATGCCCCAGAAAGACTCAGTAGTGTTAAAGCTGGATAAATTTTGCATCCAGTGTTTCACAGACATCTTTTTAACATCTTTCCCTCCCTCCCTGCCACTCCTCCCTGGGGCAGAAGGCTGAAATACCCCCGGTCTGCATGCAGGCTTGCCTGGTGTCATATAGGAGATCGTGTCAGAGGAGGAAGATAAGCACGTTTTGCAAGTCCTGAACCAGCACTGAAATTAGCTCTTGTAAAATTCAAGATGCTCTAAAATCTCCATGCTTGGAAAGATGTAACGAGGAACAAGAAGAAAGCAGAGCTGAGGGCACACGGTCCCTTCTTCTGCCTTGGTGTATTGGCACAGTCCTGTTGCTCCAGAACAACAACTGTTATTAATAGATTGCTGTGATTTATGAGGAGAAGCTTTAGTATGCATGCTTTGACTAACCATGGCCACCGGCGTAGACGGATGTTGTGTCCTTGTCTGTTGGAAGAAGCAGGCACCACAAATCAATCAAGTGGTCTGTTTAGTCACAGGCACGTATTGCTCTTTTTCAGGTTGATCCATCTATCTGCTGTGAGAGTGATCAACACAGAGGATGAATTATTTAGATGAGTAAATAGGAGCAATGAGAAGAAACAGAGGAAATGAAAAATTAGGCTTAATAATAGGAAAAAGCGTAAGACCGTTATAGTGTGGAATGTGTTTTAAGCACCAATCCCACTTTGGTGGACTGAGGCTGCTAACGTTCTCCAGCACTGATGAATTCCTCCAGATTAGCATATTTTCTTCCCTTTTTGTCTCACAGCTTGTGGATTACAGAGTGGAGTTCAGCAAGTGGTGGGTGGCGGAATTCAAGACGATCAAGTTTCCCTCTCAGGGAACGGTCTTTGACTTTTACATCGATCCAGAAACAAAGAAGTTTGAGCCTTGGTCTAAACTGATCCCCCAGTTTGAATTTGATCCAGAAGTGCCATTACAGGTTTGTGTGCCTTGTGTGGATTGATTGTGCATTTGGTGACTGTAAGCAGGCTTTAGGTTGATGCACAATTAAACATCGGGCTCTTCTCAATAAGAATGCATTTCTGCATGAGGTACAACTATATATCCAGTTTTCATTACAGTGCTTGGACTGTGCAGATCACCTTCCATCGGCCTTTCACATACAACTTATGTGCAGAGAGGTGGGTTTGGTGGCAGCTCACCAAGAGCAGAGAGACGGCGTTGGGACGAAGCCCCCGAGGCACCACGTTGTTGTTCTGCACCTGTCTCAAAATAGAGATGTTTTTGTGAGTTAGGCGAAAAGTGTCTGCAGATGGAGAGCTGCATTTGCCAGCTGCACTTTCCTCTCCTTTTGGAAGTGCCGCCGTGAGCAGATGACTTGAAAAAGTCATTACCATTTTAGCACAATGTGTGTTTGTGGGGAGATCCAGATGCTGCTGCCAGCATCCAGCTGTCAGGGTTTCATCTGCACAGTCAGTTTAATTTTAATGGCTGGCAGCTGTGTATCATTCCCCTTCCAGGTGTGGTCTACAAACTGGAGTCTCCTCATCCATTCCCACCTCTCCCAGGTTTTCTGCTCCCCGGAGCATGGCTGTGTGTTGTGGCAGTGATGGGAATTGCTCACCTTCTCATTCCCCCCTGTCCTCAGGCTTGCCTCGTGCCCACAACCGAGACGGTCCGGCTGCGGTACTTCATGGATCGGCTCCTGGAGCGCCAGCGCCCGGTGATGCTGGTGGGCAGTGCAGGCACTGGGAAGTCTGTGCTGGTGGGGGACAAACTCTCCTCTCTGGACACAGATGCGTACGTGGTGAAGAAGGTCCCGTTCAACTACTACACCACCTCTGCCATGCTGCAAGGTGAGGCAGCAGCTGAGCTGCGGGACTTTTGTGGCTGCATCAACAGAGGGGTGGCAGCGGGCAGATTTATGTGTGAAAAGACTAGGGGTAATGGCTTTAAACTAGAAGCGGGGGGGGCTAGGTTGGGTGTAAGGAGGAAATTCTTTACTCAGAGGGCAGTGAGGCCCTGGCACTGCTGCCCGGACAGCTGTGGATGCCCAGAGGTGCATAAGGCCATGGATGGGCCCTGGGCAGTCTGAGCATGTGGGGGCAACCAGCCCATGGCAATAGTGAGACTGGGGGGCTGTGAGGTCCCTTCCAATCCACCCATGCTGCGGTTCTGCGATTCTATGAGCTCCTCTAGCATGGTACCTGATGCCCAGGAATCCCATAGGGTTCAGAGTGGGACACACACTGCAGCTTGGAGGGGAAACCATAGTGAGCTGCCTGGTCGCTTACAGGTTTTGTTTGGTTTGTGTGCTCTGTGCTGATACTATGCAGCCCTGGTTTCATGGGAGATGATGTTTTCCAACATGAGAAATTGAATTCTGAACACATGATTCCAGTTCAGGGCTGTGCTGAAGTATGTGCTTAAATCCACTCCTATTTTGCACAGCATGCAGCTCATTCTTGTCTGGAGGTTTGTCTTTAAGGTGTTTGAATTTAAGCTATGCAGAATAAGATAGGATTCTTGGCTAGGATCCAAACTGTCCTGGGGATATGATGATGGGAATTGCATCCCAATTACCAGGAGGATAGTGTGAAGGGAGATAGGCAAGGCTGGGAGCCAGGGCTGCCTGCTGCTGGTGTTTTCCTCTGCATCCCACTGCAGCCCAGCATGTCCCCATGGAGCGGGTCTGCCCCCAGCCTGCATGGGGGCTCGGAGTCCTAGGGATCAAGGCAAGGTCAGTTTGCTGTGTGGTTTCTTCAGAAACAAAGAGAAAGATGGAGATTCTTGCAGTGGACCATTTTGGAAAGGCTTTTTTTACTTTGAGTTGCCCAAAAGACAGAAAAAGTTATTTTTGTGTGTTTTTATTAACCCAGAATGGAACAGCCCAGCTTGCTTTGAATTGAAGAGTGCTTGAGGGTCACCATAAAGCAAAGCACTTCCTTTATATCGCTCCTCTAAACCCTCTCCTGTTGTGATCCACGTGGCCTGAAGTCCTTTTGCTCCCTTGGCCCTGTATGAGAGCACCATTCCTGAAGCATCACTGAGACCTTGTCAGGAGCATGGTGATGGCAGAGGGCTCCTCTCCTCCTGTCTGGTCCCATTTTTCCTTTCTGGGCTCCCTCTGGGATGCCCTGGAGTCATTGGATGGGCTGAGCTACTGTGAGCAGTGCTGCCATTTGTACACCCCTGGCAGTGTCCCTATTTCTTGCAGCCAGCAGCTGTGGTCTGAGATGGGGACATTCCTCCTCTGTAGAGGGGAACAACTTGTGTTGCTTGGGGTGAAGACATGGCTGCAAGCCTTGTGTTGGGAAGCATGATTTATGCTGCTCGGCAGGCTTCCCCACTGCTCATTTTTTAGAGTTAATTTGTCCCTTTTGGTGCAGTTTGTCAGTTGGCTGCTTTTTTCCCCAGTAGGCACCTCTTAAATTTGTAAAACATGGATACAAAGCAGTTTTCTTGTTGTTGTTGTTGTTGGTTTTTTTTTTTTTTTTTTTTTTTAGATCTCCTTAAAAAAAGATAAAAGACCCTAACCTTCAAGTCAGCAGTTTCTTAGACTAAGTGCCTCTCCCACCCCCATCAGCAAGCAGAGGAGAGATGTCTGCAAAGTCCCATTTGCAGAGATCATTTCTTTTTAGGTTCCAGCTCAAGTATGTAGCATCACAGAGGTAGAGATGTGGACCCTTATTGTTACTGTGGGATATGGCTTCAAATTAAAAAGCATCCTTCACCAACCTGTCACTTGATCCCCAGTAATTGCGTTTCAGTGTGAAGAATCTCCTGAATATTTGTGTAACTTCAAAAAGGGCTGATTTTATATGTTCATTAAGGGCTAATTAAATTTAAATTAAATGCTTATTTGAAACACTTAATTTAACTTGCTACCAGAAATCTCAAATCTTATGGTTTTACTAAAGGGGGGGGAGATGCTTTGCTGAGGCAGGCGTCATCATTTTTCTCAGCTCAGTTCATTCCTTTGAATGCCATTCCTTCCAGTTGCAGCAACTGTCTGCAACCAGAAATGGGCTGAATTTTGAGGAGTGGGAAGGAAAAGCTGTCTGAAGTGCACCAGAGCAGTGCAAAAAACAAAACAACAACAAAAAAAACCAAAACAAATGGTGCTTTAAAGCATATATAATTCATAGCTTGAAAAAAAACAACAGAACATAAATCTATCTTAATAACTTCTGCACGTGGTAATGATTGGATTAAATGTACATTTTAAACAAGGAGAGTCTTATTAAAGTTTGCAGTCCCGTTTGCATTTGCAGGTCTTCCCTAATTACAAAGAATTGTTGCTTGCTGTGCTATTATAGATGTGCTGACAACCCAGCCTTTGTAAATGGAACTAATTCTACTCTTGGGTCTGGTAGCAGTGAGCTCCTAAGAACAGAATGTGCTCCAAGTCAATCCGTGGGAGAGAATCCATCACATCCAACAGAAGACAGCTGCTTCTGTTTGATTTTCCACTTGCTGAGCCAGTAAAGGTAGCTCAGAATCAAAGGAACCAATAGCTATGAGATGTTATGTGCAGAAAGGTGAAATGGTTTTTATTAAATACTGGCCTGGTGTTGTAAATATTCACTGTGTTTCACAGTGTACAACATGCAACCTCAGCCTTCTGCTAAAACTGAGTAGTATCTTCCAAAGCTCTGAAACAAGAAATTCTCCTTTGTGTCCTTTCCCTTGCTCATGCATGACCCTGCTGAAATCTGAGGGCTAATCTGGCAGCTGACATTGGACATGAGTGTTGTTAAATTGTGGGGAGGTTTGGGTATTCTGGGAGGGGAGCAGGGAACCTGTGTGATTCCTGTTAATAGAAGTAAAGGATGCCTGCCCTGTGCATCACCCAGCTCTTTGGGCTGGTGCAGCTGCATGTGGCATGGAGCTGGGTTGGGAGCCTATTTTATTTTTCAGCCATGACCCTCTGGTAGTTTACATTTGCATCTCTTCCTCTATACAGGTGTGCTTGAGAAGCCTCTAGAGAAAAAGGCTGGCAGAAATTATGGCCCTCCGGGCACCAAGAAACTCATCTACTTCATCGATGACATGAACATGCCAGCAGTGGATGCCTATGGGACGGTGCAGCCCCATACGCTCATCAGGCAGCACCTGGACTATGGGCACTGGTAGGAGGCTGCCTGGGCTGCACTGCTTAGATCTTTTGGTTCAGACCCAGATTTCAGGATGGCTTTTTGGAGGATGGTGCAGTGTAGTTCTCCCTTCCGGGCCTGTGTTTGCCATTGCATCTTTCTGGGCTGGAGAATTCTGGGGCACACTCAGAGGTTTGCCCTTTCCCAGCACAACTGCTCGCTTGCTCCCAGCCTGGCTGAGACATGCTTGGCTCTGCTCTTGGCGTGGTGTGTGGCTGTAGTCTTGAGGGAGAATGCTCAGCATTGATGTCCTGTAGTGCTGAGAACGGGGAGGTGATGGATGGAGGGCAAGCATCCCTGCTGAGCCCTTGCTGCAAGCACCTGATGTTGTTTGCACTCACCCAGTAGAAAACAAACATTTTCTACTACAGGCAAAGGTAATTTGAAGAAAAAGCAGTGACAGTGCTTGGGAAGGAGATCAGTGAAATTATATGTTGTAGCTGGTAGTGCTGCAAGGGATAAGGGTGTATCAGTATCAGCTCTGCATATAGGGAATGTTGGGCATGGACCTCCAGTGCAGCCCTGAAGCCAACCCAGACATTGTGCTCACCCTGCTGCCTGTTTTGCCCACAGGTACGACAGGACCAAGCTGTCACTGAAGGAGATCACAAACGTGCAGTATGTGTCATGCATGAACCCAACAGCAGGGAGCTTCACCATCAACCCACGCCTGCAGGTAGAGCCCGGAGCAGGGCAGGTCTGCTGCTGAGTTCATCTCATAGGACGTTGTTGGAGCATGAGGGCAGAGGAAAACCAGACAGGGATAGTGCTGTTGTTTTATCAGTAGAAATAGCATTAATCGGTTGGGTGACCAAAATTTGTAGTGGTAAGGCTCCTTCCCATATTCCCTTGTCTGGTTTTCCTCGCATTTCGCTGTTCCATCAAAGGAAACGGACACAAGAACACCTACTTCTGTATTTAAAAACAAAAAGACATTACCAAGTGCTGGTGGTAGAATTGTAGAATCACAGCATGGCTTGGGTTGGAAGGGACCTTACAGCCCACCCAGTTCCAACCCCCTGTCGTGGGCTGGTTGCCGCACACCAGATCATCTTGTTACAGACTACAAATACAGATTTTAGAAGAGATGTTAAACCTCAGGTTTGATTTTACTGGAGCTGGGAGGCTTGACCTGGGCCAACAGTCATCAGCTCTGCCCCTCCCAGCTGCATCACAGCTTCTTGGAGAAGTCTCATGACTGGAGTCAGTCCAAGCCATGGCTCCTTTCAGCTGTTATGTGTTAAAATAGTGTTCCATGGCTGGAAATGAGCTCCTCTGCTGAGGGGATGGGTCCCACATCAGTCTTCTGGGAAATGACAACCTTCCAAAGATGGCATGGGTTAGTCATCCTGTTTTGAGAGGGAAGGTTCAGTGGGATGGGAGAGCCAAGTGTTACTGCAGTCTGAGTGTTGGGAAAAGGCCAGGGGCTGCTGGAAGAGCAGATGAAGCCACAGAAGTCAGGATTTGGGGAAGCAGGCTCTGAGTGAGAAAGTGAGGCCAAGTGGGCTGCCAGATAGAATCACTCTTGGTGTTAGGTTTTTGAGGCTGCAACACAAGTTTAGCTTAACTCTGCTGAATCTTAAGCGTTAAACACAGTGCACGGGGAGTGGCAATGCTCTGTCAGTTGGTGAGACCATCAGATAGGCTGAACTTCTAATATATGGTGGAATGCAGCAGAAAATCTCATTTAGAGAGCTGAAAGAAGCCACTTGCCAACTTTCCTCTGCTGGGAAATTAGAGTTGGAAAATGGAAGGTGTCCTTATTCTACATGGACACCAAGTCCCTCAGAGCCTTAGGTGCCACAGGGGTGGTTGCACAGCCCCCTGACCTTTCCATTCTTCCTTTCTCTTCCTCAGCGTCACTTCTGCGTCTTTGCCCTCTCCAGCCCTGGGCAGGACGCCTTGTCCAGGATCTACAGCACCATCTTAATGCAGCACCTGGCGAGCAGGAATTTCTCAGAAGCTGTACAGAAGTCAGCTCAGCAGCTGATCTCCCTGGCCCTGGGCCTGCACCAGAGGGTAGCTGCTGCTTTCCTCCCAACGGCTATCAAGTTCCACTACATTTTCAACCTGAGAGACTTCTCCAATATCTTCCAAGTAAGTGCAGCTGTCATTTTGTGGCACTTGGAGCCCAGCTTGAAGCTGCAGGTGTGTGTTCCCCACCTGCGACGTTGCAGCAGGTGTCCTTCCTGAGCAAAGAGAGGAACCTCAGTCCATTCTGTAGTCTATGTTTGGTTTTAGATGCATTCCACCAGCCAGGGCTGTGAGGAACACCAGTTTGAAGCTGGTTTACTCTCCAGCTATGCCTGTGGGAGGGGGTGCAGGTTTGGGCTGTGTGGCTGTGGAAGAGGCCAGCTGAAGGGATTGTTGGGCTCTTGACGTCAGCACTTAGTGAAGTGACTGTTAGTTGGTGGAATGGTGCTGGCTTTGTGAGTCTCAGTGAGTCTCAGACAGCCCACACTGGCACATCCTTATAGTTTCTCCATGGTCAGGTACCCAGCCCACATGTGACAAATGACATCAAAAGCATCGATAAATAGCTTGATTCCAAGTCAGCTCTCAGTTACTGACTGAATCACTGCCAGAACCGGTTCCCTACCAAGGAGAAGCTGCCAGCCAATAATGAAGTTTGAGATGATGAGGTTTGAATCACCCTAACCCACAAGCTGTTCTTGTTGATGCTTATTTTACCAAGAAGGTAATAAAGGCTTGGATGCCCCCTGCAGTAATGGCAAACAGTAGGGAATCTAAGAACAGAAACTTGAACAAATTAGTAACTTGGTCACATGCAGGAAGAATCAGACCTGTCATTAGCTCTCAGCTACACATCACCAGCATTTGGCTTTAGTGCGGGCCATACTGAATTCTGACTTCTAACCTGTGCTTTGAGAAGCAGAAAGAGAGAGAAGCAGTGGATGCGTATTTTGGTTCTAACTGCGGTCTGTTTGAAGCATGCTAAGGCTCTGGGATATCAGAGAACATCTTGCCACATCTCAGTTCCAAGCCTCTGGAATAGGGACAGTGATAGGAGCTCAGGTGGCTTTCAGTTTATCACAGAGATGCAGGAGGGACGGAATTTGGCTTCTTGGTCTTGTCTTGTTTATTTAGGCTGTGGTTCAGTTTTTTTGTTTTTATTATTTTTTTTTTTCCTGTAAACCCTTTATTTGGTATTTGTTTCTGATTTTTTATTTTTTTTTTTAATACTTCAAATCATAGAGTCACAGAATCCTCAGAGTTAAAAGGAACCTTTAAAAGTCACCTAGTCTAACTCCCCTGCAGTGAGCAGAGATGCACAGCTTGGTGAGGTGTTCAAAGCCTTGAAAGTCTCTGGGTGCACCCATCACATCTCTGGGCAACCTGTGCCAGGGCCTCCCCACCCTCACTGTAAAAGACTTTTTCCTTATATCCAAGTTTAGCTTTGCCAAAAAAGTTGTGAAGCTCTGAACTCTGGGAATGCATTTCCCTGTGTTACATTCATTACATCTTGTAAGTTTAGCCCTGAAATGACCTTAGGAGGTCTCTTGTCTGACTCAAGCAGGGCCAACTTCAGAATTCCCAGCACTGAAGATCCCACAGCCCCAATGGCCATTGCTATACTGTTAAACTCAGTCTGCTGTAAAGTGTTTGTGCTTCTCATCCTTTCGCTATGTACTTCCAAAGGAAATAATACTCAGTCCTCTCTATATTGCCCGTTAGCTGGTCACAGACAGCAGTAGGGTTCCCCTTGGCCTTTTCCCCACCCTGAACAAACCCATTTCTCTGTCTTTCCCTGCATGTGGATTGAACTGCCTGCAGCTTTTCTCCTGCCTGTCATGATGTAGTTCCTCTCTGCTCCCCCAGTCCCCACCCTGGGGATCACTGCTGCTGCTTGGCCTCCAGGTAGACCTGATAACAGTGACCTTGGAGCCTGCTGGTCCAACCAGTTCTCTACCCACCTTGCTGTCTGCTGTTTGGTCGCAACGCCTGGTGTGATGCCATCTGAAAATAAAGCAGAATGAAAAGACACCTCCGACAAAGAAGGAAAGCCTGAGTTTCCTTAGCCTTTGGGAAAGGAGAGAATCAGCACATATAATGCTTGTAGGTCAGTGTGTAATGCCTTTTAATCCCAAACAAACAATCAAACACTGTATGTGCTAGCTGGATATAATGTAATAGTTGCATATATAAAAGGCACTCGGGGATTGTTGTTATACCAGCTATGCTGTAATTATACACGCAGCCAATGATAGCTGCTAAAGGCACAAAACATATGCAAATTGCAGCAGTGGAGGAGGCAACCTTTGGAACTTGCTGCCTCTGTGCTGTGATATTGCTGGTTCTGCACAGGTGGTTAACAATGGCTCCGTTTGCAGTTTGTCCAATGGCTCTGTTGTTATCATACCGTAATAGATATTAATATTGTACCTAAACATTTAAGTAGGGCCTTGCAAACTCAGCTTGATTCTCTTTGTCAAAACTGCCTGACAGCTCTTATGACAAGGAGTCCTGTGCTAATTGTCTCATTACAAACACTCTAGGAGCCCGTGCCTTAATTGTTGCAGCTAATGAAAAATGATTGGGTTTGAACCTGGTATGCATGTGAGTGTTACACAAAAAAGGAAGGCTACCCCAAAGCAACAGTCAGCAAAATACCTTTTCATTCATAGGTTCATTCACTACAAGCACATTCGCAGTGCTTGTAGGAGAGGGATGTGCTAGTAAGATCCCACAGTCTTGTGTCTTGCTGAAGGAGGACGACTCACCCTTTTGTAGGAAGAACATGAGGGTTGGTGTGAGGTTGGTGGCTGTGGAAACACGTGAGTGTGGTCATGAGGTTATTAGGGCTACTGCCACTCAAAAGGAGCTCAGGTGCCTTTACACTAATGCACGCAGCATGTAATAAACAAGAGGAGCTGGAGGCCGTTTGCAGTCAGAAAGCTATGGTATGGTTGCCATCACGGAACCGTGGTGGAATGATTCACACAGTTGCAGTGCTGTGATGGATGGCTACCAACTTTTCAAGAGAGACAGGCTAGGCAGGAAAGGCGGTGGTGTAGCCCTCTATGTTAAGAAAGAATGTGAATGTGTGAAAATTAATGATGGTGATGACAGGGTTGAGAGCTTATGGGTCAGAATAAAAGTGAAGGCCAATAAGACTGATGTTTTTGTGGGAGTCTTACAGGCCACCTAACCAGGATGAAGAGATGTACAGAACACTTTATAAACTGTTGGGTGAGGCCTCTTGTTCTTGTGAGGGACTTCAACTTCCCAGACATCAGCTGGATTTATAATACAGCAGATAGGAAACAGTCCTGGAGGTTCCTAGAGTGTGTGGGAGATAACTTCCTGACACAGCTGGTGAGGGAGCCAACAAGGGAAGGCAAAATCCTGGACCTGCTGTTTGTTAACAGAAAAGGTCTGGTGGGGGATGTAAAGGTTGGAGGCCGTCTGGGGCACAGTGATCATGAGATGCTGGATTTCTTGATCTTTGTTGAACTACGGAGGGGAATCAGCAGAACTGCCACCTTGGACTTCTGGAGGGCAGACTTTAACCTCTTTAGACCATAGATGAGAGGGTCCCTTAGGAGGTAGTTTTGGAGAGCTAGGGAGCCCAGGAAGGCTGGGAATACTTTAAGGAAGTTATTTTAAAGGTGCAGGAATTGACCATCCCCACGTCACGGAAGATGAGCCGATGGGCAGGGAGGCTGAACTGGCTGAACAGAGAACAGAACTGGATCTCAAGAACAAAAGGAAAGTTTATGGTCTCTGGAAGAGCGAGCAAGCTAATTATGATGATTACGGGTATGCAGTGAAGCTGTGCAGGGAGAAAATTAGAAAAGCCAAAGAACTGAACTTGGCCACTAAGGTAAAGGAAAACAATAAATATCATTCTTCAGTAGTCCTGGCTAACTGGAGATGTCCTGGCAGACGGGAGACTGGCAAATGTGACACCCATCTTCAAAAAGGGCCGGAAAGATGATCCTGGTAGCTACAGACCTACAGTCAGTGCCCGGAAAGTTATGGAACAGATAATCTCTCAAGCCATCATGACCAATTAAAGGCCAACCAGGGGATCAGGCCCAGTCAGCATTGGTTTACGAATGGTAGATCCTGTCTGACAAACCTGATTTCATTCTATGACAAGGTGACCCACTTACTGGATGAGGGTCAGGCTGTCGATGTGGTCTACCTGGACTTCAGTAAGGCCTTTGACACTGTCCCCCATAACATCCTCATGGAGAAGCTGGCTGCCCACGGTTTGGATGGGCGTACGCTCTGCTGGGTGAAACACTGGCTGGATGGCCAGGGCCAAAGAGTTGTGTACAGTGAAATTAAATCCAGTTGGCTGCCGGTCACAAGTGGTATTCCTCAGGGCTTAGTGCTGGGGCTGCTTCTATTCAACATCTTTATTAATGATCTTGATGAGGCGATTGAGTGCATCCTCAGTAAGTTTGCAGTTGGGAGGGAGTGTTGATCTGCCTGAGGGGAGAAATGCACTGCAGAGGGACCTGGATAGACAGGATTGATGGGCCAAGGATAACTGTTGAGTTTCAATAGGGCCAAGTGTTGCGTCCTGCGTTTTGGTCACAACAACCCCAGGCAACCCTACAGGGTGGAAAGCTGCCTGATGGAAAGGAACCTTGGTGTACTGATGGACAGTCGGCTGAATGTGAGCCAGCACTGTGCCCAGGTGGCCAAGAAGGCCAATGGCATCCTGGCTTGGATCAGGAATGGAGTGGTGAGCAGGACTGGGGAAGTCATCCTGCCCTGTACTCGGCATTGGTGAGGCCTCACCTCGAGTTCTGTGTTCAGTTTTGGGCACCTCAGTGCAGAAGGGACATGGAGGTGCTGGAGCAGGGCCAGAGAAAGGCAACAAGGCTGGGGAAGGGCTTGGAGAATGTGGCCTATGAGGAACTGGGGCTGTTCAGTCTGGGGAGGAGGAGGCTGAGGGGAGACCTTATTGCTCTCTTCCAATATCTGAAAGGTGCTTACAGCAGAGCGGGGCTGGTCTCTGCTCACTGGTGACAGGTGACAAGACAACGGGAAATGGCCTGAAGTTGAGCCAGGATAAGTTTAGGTTGGATATCAGGAAGCACTTCTTTACAGAAAGGGTTGTTAAGCACTGGAATAGGCTGCCCAGGAGGTGGTTGAGTCACCATCCCTGGATGTGTTTAAAAACCGTTTGGATGTGGTGCTCAGGGACATGATCTGGTGGAGGGCTGTTAGAGTTAGGGTAGGATGGTTAGGTTGTGGTTGGAATCGATGAGTTTTAAGGTCTTTTCCAACCTGAGCAATTCTATGATTCTTCTGACAGACGGATATGGGAACTTGTTGCTCCCGTGTCACTCCTTCCCCCTGTACCCATTACCTCCTGGGCTGTGTGGCAGCTGTAGGTGACTCCAGAAGGTGTCCACCCCAAACGATAGCAGAACGCCAGTAAGGTCTGGCCAGGCAGATAAGGAAACTGACGCTGTGCAGATCTAAGGTGGGGATTGGCTCCAGACTGAGACACACATTCAGGCATGTGGGGATAACCAGGTAAATCCAGTGCTGGGGAGTGCAGCCCTGCTCCCCAAGCTGCCAGGTCAGGGTTGATTTCATGTGGTTGCTCAGGTGTGGGGATCTGGTCTTCAGCAGACATCAGGAAACTCCACCTCAGTCCCAGGTGTCTTCGTCTGCTTTATTTGCCTGCCCCTTGGGTGTCCGACCTTTGGACTTTTCTGGACCTCATTGAATGAGGAGCAGTTGTGTCAGGCCACATACACATAGGTTACTCCAAAAATAATGCCTCCTTTTTATTTCCATGGAAATGACAACAGGTACAAAGACCACACTAACACTAATTGAGCAAATTCTCTGCTAGGAAACACTGCTGTTCCACATACCACCATTACTATGCATTTTTGCCAGCAGTAAACAAGAGCCTGCAAGCCATGCTTGTAACAATCTGTAACTGTCATTGCTGAAATGCACCACCCACTGCCTCACTGTGCTCACATCTTCTAGTTGGTCTCTACAAATATTCAGCGTCAGTGGGTGCCATTTTTTCCGTGTGGAGGAATTTAGTTCCACACCTTTGCTTCATCTATACTTCTATATAACGTCAGATGCCATTGTGTCATAGTGCCCTTCTGCTGCCATCTGTCACACGGCAACAACATGGAATGGGATATTGATGGGAAAGTTCAACCTCTCCTGCCAACCCACCAACATCTGTCTCTAATGTCATGGGCCAATAGGATGAAATAGTAGGCATTACTTTTGGAGCAGAACTCATTAATGTATACTTTAGTCAATGTGAACAAAGTAACAACAACAACAAAAAATAATATTTTTAATTAAAACATACACAAAAGAGATCTACAAAAACACAAAACCAGTGGGCTATGTGACCCTGTTGTGATATTGATGCATTGCCCTGTCCTTGGGTTCAGCTCACGTGGGCTCATGGCTCAGCGTGGTTTGGTTGGTGCTGAGGGGAAGGGCTGCCATGATGGCATAGGGCAGTGGTGGCCATGGGGAAAGCATGCAGGCTATGGGTTGGGCATGCCTGGCCTATGTCTTGTTTGAACTGCTTGAGCTTTGCTGCTGTCTAGGCTCCATTGGATATGGAATAGGTGTCCGTAGACTTAAATGGCACCCAGGGCACGTGCAGATACCTACTGAATGTTTGAATGCCTTAATCTCAAACTGAAACCAGCCCTGAAGTCCCCTGAAATGAAACATCTTGTTCTGTTGACTTGGGAAGGTCAGGGGAATCACAGAATCGTAAAATAGCCTGGGTTGAAAAGGACCACAATGATCATCTAGCTCCACCCTCCCGCTATGTGCAGGTCGCCACCCAGCAGCCCAGGTTGCCCAGAGCCACATCCAGCCTGGCCTTGAATGCCTCCAGGGATGGGGCATCCACAACTTCCTTGGGCAACCAGTTGCAGAGTGTCATGGCCCTCCGTGTGAAAATATATGTGGGAAATCCCACATATTCCTATGGGGTGGGATTTTATCCACTGTCCTCACTTTATTTTTGTCCCTGGGCTTGACATTCAGCAGAACAACCCCAATTGCCCCAGTACTGTACTCAGTGATGCTGCTGTTTCTCCAGCATCAGCTGCCCAAGGGCTGTAGGATGAAACCTGGGCTGATGCCCTTGTGTGGAAGTCAGCCAGTCTTCCCTGTGCGACACTGGGGCAGTGTGGATGTGTGCCCAGCCAGAAGGGAACACAGGTCTCCAGGGAGCTAGGGACTGCAGTGGGGGGCTGAGGGGAGAAGGAAGCCAGCACCAGGCACAGTTTCTCCAATAACCTCACTTTCAGGTCACTGATGACCTGCAAAGCCAGTAGGGTCTGGGCTGTGGGATGCCCTGTCTGATGTTCAGAAGAAATACGTGGAGCTTTGCAATCTGTGATCCCCTGGGCACTCATTTTGTAAAATTACAGAAGGCTCATCAAGCACTGTAAAGCCTAGCTGTAATAAACAGCTTACATTTACTTTCACATCCAGCTGCTGGTGCTCAGGGTGAGAGGCTGGCAGTGGCTGTACAGGGTGATGGGCAAGTAGAGGCTGGAGGGGGATCAGGGTCAGGTGAGAGCTGCAGGAATGGCAGCCCTGGCACCTTGACCTCAAACTGTGTCATTTGCTGTTGCTGATGTTACCGTTGAAGGAGCAGGATCACTTTTCCATCCTCTGTAATCTGAGTTAATCTGGGTTCATCATCATTATCTGTTCCTTTCCCTCTCTGGGAGGTGCATCTGTGGTTAAAGTTTGACACTACTTTCCCTTGGTTTCTGTAGCACCTTTTTATGCCTCTGGGTCCCACCGTGCACTGCAGAGTTAAATTGATTGGTACGCTCAAGGCAATTTACCCCTGATTAAATAAGACAGGTCTCTGCAGTGATGGAGTGGTGGATTATGCTTTTTAAAAATGAATTCCCTGCTGGTTTACACTAGAGGAAGCCCTGTTGCTGTCTTTCTTTCCCTTCTGAAAGGGTTACCATGGTATTACGCTCTACATTATATCTGTCATCTCCGTAAAATAACCATAGACTCAGCAGGGTTGTATTTTGCTTTTTCCCATTTTTAACCAGATTTTCAAGCAGCATGTCACATTAAGATCACGGCAGCTGAGAAGAGATGGCTTCCCTCTGCCTGCCAACGTGATGATAGCAGTGGTTTCCAGCTCAGCTGCTCCTTCATGTGGGCTGCAGCAGATCTCCCTCTGCTTGTTGTGGGGGAGTGATGGAGGTGGCACCTTTGTGTTTCCTGGTCTGGCACAGCTGGCATGGCTGTGGTTTTGGTTAGGATCATCTGGGCCCGTGTTTGCAACTTTGAAGGTTTGCTTTGCTGATCCATCTCAGATGCTCTTCTGTCTCTTAGTGTGCTCTGAGCCAGTCTGGTTTTAGAGTTTCCTTCCCCTCTGTCTTGCTCTTTCTTCCATTTCTGATCTGGTGAGTGGCAGCCCTGCCCTCAACAAGGTATTGGAACTGGGTTGTCTTTAAGGTCCCTTCCAACCCAAGCCAAGCTGTGGTTCTATGATTTCTTTTCCTAGGAGAGATCTGAACACTGGTGGGTGCTTCCAGGCTGCCCCATCAAATGCAGTATCACACAATAGAGTATGAGCAGGTGGCTTGGGCCCTCGTCAGTCCTCTCCAGTAGCATGCTTAAAACTTGGTGTACCTTAAGTAGGACTCTGGATTGCTGGCTCACATTTTGCTTGTGGTAATGTCAGGTTTGTCACTGTTTTCATGTCATTGCTGTGACGTGATTGTGCTCCCAGAGTATTGGCAGGAGGGAGAAGAGCAGGATGTCTCCAAGGGCTCACTGCACTGCACTTTACTACTTTAAATACTGTTCAGACTACAAAGGGAAAAAAGTGATTTATTTATTTATATAATTGGGAGACCTCGTGCTTTGTCACCTCCTAATCCATGGGAGCCTCTTAGCTCTCTCCTCACGTTTACTTCTGCAGTTTCCCTGCCCAGCATGCAGAAGCTGAGCCTCTGCCGTCCTTTTGTGCTTCACATCCCTCTCTTGGATGCCCAGAGCAGCACCAGCAGCAGCTCAGCCTGCTGGGAGGGAGCACTGCAGGGTGCAAAGCTGGGGAAGGGGAAAGAATGAACGACTTGGAAAGTTCAGTGTCCAGAATTCAGGCTGCACTTCTTTGGATCCTAATTTTTGGACAGTCACTGTAGTCTTGGAGGTTTTGCAAGAATTATGATGTGGTGGGTGGTTTTTTGTGTGTGTGTTTTTGTTGTTGTTGTTGTTTGTTTGTTTGTTTTTAATGAAACATTCAGCTTCCCTATACATGTAGTTTTTGTTTTGTCCTAGAAGCCAGTATGCAAATAAAAGCTTTGACTTTCCAAGAGTTGTCCTGTGTATGCAGAAGCCTCTCCTGCTTCTATTTTGCCTGTGTGTAATATATATCTGCGTGAAGATGGAGCATGCATCTTCTCCACACATATGTTTGGGAACAAGTTAGGGTGCAAAGAGAAAGAAAATGCCTCTCTGCACTGCACCATCAGACCATTTGACTCTGAATGCCTACTCCAAAGAGCTGCTCCAGGACCAAAAATCCTTCAGCTATGTGGTGCAGGGCAGTGCCAGAGTCCTGCAGCTCTATGTAGAAAATGAGCAATCCTTTTATTTGTGAGTGATTCTAAATAAACTCTATGGCACCTGACCTTACAGATGAAGAAAGATATATTGTAGAAAGTGGTCTTTCTTGGCTGACTTGTGGCATTTTGCTAAAGTGATGTTTGTGAAATGGCTCTCAGCTGTGGGGTGGCTCTTCCTGTGTCAGGACTCCATTGCAGGGTGGAGGTCCTGGTGGGCAGGGGTCTGAGCAGAGGCCTGTTCCACTGTTGTGCCTTTTATCTTGAGGGCTGTGATATTTGGTATCACTGCGTAGAGAAGCCTCTGTGTGCCGGAAGGAGCTTCCTAGCCACGTTCTGTCCTTTCTGTGGAGGATCAGGAGCTGAAAGGTTTGGCTGGCATACAGCTCAGCAGCCAGATAGGTAAAGCTTGCATTGACAGGGCAAAGAGCAAGAGATCACCCTTCCACCCTTTGTGGCTTGGCACACAGAGCCACGGCAACCCATGGCCACACATTCCCATGTGCCAGCCTTTATGGCCTGCACAGTGAGGGCTCAGAGCATCCCCTGGGGCAGCAGCTCAGTGTGCCAGCTGGGACTGGCAGTGCCGCCCAGGAGAGCAGTGAGGGACTGCTCTGCAGAGTGAGGAAAGGGGAGAAGTTTGGATATTAAGTTAATAAATTCATTACAGAGCAGCAAAGTGTGAATATTCTCCGCTCTTATGCGGTCTCAATGTGTGCTTGCGTCAAGACAACATCCTTTTGTGGCTGGAGGTGTCTTTCGAGAGTCTGAGTGATGGATATTTTTTTACATCAATTTACAGCTTGATGGGTTGCACCTTTTGCCTTTTCTCTTTTCAAGTTGTCAGCTGTTCTCTCACTCATTTTGTTTCTGAAATAAATAAAATAACGATTTGGCAGCTGTAATGACAAATAGGAAACCCAAATGATTTGAGCCACGGGCCACTGAGCTGAGAGGGAACACTTTACATTGATTTTAATGCATTTTCTATTTTATGTATAAATAATTAGATGTTAGGAATAAATGCTGTCTGCTTAATTCATGCTATTGAAAACCTTGTGTGCTGTTAATAGGCTTAGTTATAGGAGACACCTCTTTGAAATATAGTTCCTTTATGCATTTTAATAGAGTTCATGGTAAACATACTGTGATAAGCAGACAGCAACTCATATTTCCTGTAGGCAGAACGCACCTAATTAAAATTAATTGATTTTTAAAAAATCATCACAACTAACATTTCTGAACTGAACTTTTCCTATTGAAGAAGCACCCACAGAATTCTGGGGGTGTAGGGGATCCATCTGGGCTGGCACCTGGCTCTCCATGCTCTCTGATGCTGAGATCAGGACCACCAGCACAACCAGGCTGCACTGGGGATGCTGTCTGGATTCTCAAAATAAACATAATGAATATAAACTGCTTTAGGAAATATAGGTTAACAAAGGGCACATTCTGCAGAGGCTGTTGAGTAGAGGCTTATTCAGAAGTTCAGATGCAGGTTGCTATAATAAATCCACGTTTACAGCCCTGTTGTAGTTTTGGTAGTTTGGATGCTGGCAGTAAGGTCAGTCCCTGAGTGTTTTGAAGGGTTTTCTGGGGTTTCCTGACTGTCTTTGCTCCCTGTAGGGTCTTCTGTTTTCTACTCCTGAATGTCTGAAGCAACCCCAAGACCTGGTAAAGCTCTACCTGCATGAGTCAAACCGGGTGTACCGGGATAAGATGATTGAAGAAAAGGATTATGGTACCTTTGATAAAATCCAGCTGGAGATGGTGAAGAAGTTCTATGATGTAAGTGTTCAGGTTCATGACTCTGATAGTAACATGTAGTAACTATCGAGAAAAGTCAGATTCCTTGGGAGAAACAGTGTTGGACTCAGTCTGCTCACCTCTTGCTTGCCTGGAGGGCAGTGATGTGAATAAGGCATATGGCCACTCTTTCAATTTCAGGTTCCAAGTCCCTTTTTCAGGTCCCAGAGCTTGGGTTTGAGGTTCAGAGTGTCGTTCTCAGGGTTCAAATCCTCATTGTAGGGTACAGAGCCACATTTTAAGGAACAACTCTTCCTTTTTAAATTACAATCTTGTAAAGCTCTATGCTCTGCTATCTCTTGTTGGTTAGAAAACGTATGAACAGGAGTCAGAGGCTCAATTTTATAGACTACAGCCTCAGTGCTGAGCACCAAACCCTTATTTTCCATGCCTAGAGCCTATACTTAGGATCCAGAGCCACTGCTTCATCACCTACAGCCTTATTTTTCAGAACTGGAGTCTTATTTTAGGGCATAAAGCATTAACTTTAGGGCACGAAGCCTCCTTTTGATGCCCATGTTCTCTGATGGGACAAAGCCTTGTTCTAGGGGCCAAGGTCTGAATTTTAGAGCTTAAAATCTCCTTTGACAGCCAATTCCTCTCCCGTCCAACAGCCACCACCACTGTGAGGGCCCAAAGCTTCATTTCAGTGCCCAGAGCCTCCTTTCTAGTGCCCAAAGCCACATCACAGGGACCAAAGACTGATATTCAGGGCGTGAACTCTCTTTTGGGGATGAAATGCCCATTTTGATAGATTAAAGAACCACCTCAGGATCCAGGTTCTGAGCTGGAGACTCCAAAGCCCTTGCAGAGCACAAGCCCTCTTTTTCCACTATAAAGCATACTAATGAGGTCCAAAATGTTTTTTTTTTTTTTTTTTATTGCCCAAAGCCTCCTTTATGCCAGGGTGGCCATGATTATCTTGAAGGTCTCTTCTACCCTAAATGATTCTATGTTATGGCTGTGGCTGCAGAGCTTTCCTGGTGGCCATGTTTTCCTATGGCAATGAGTTGAGTTTTCATGAGTTCCAAAAAGTTGTGAGAGTGAAAGCTATCATTATTGGAGCTTTTTTTCTTTACTCCTTTTTTCTCTTGCTCTCTTTAACTTTTTTTAACACACAGGCGCAACTACATGGGTATTAAAAGACATTTGCTAGTTAACTGTACTTAGAAAGATGGCAGAGAGCTGTGTTTTTATTTCTGTATTTGTTACATACGAATTTGTCTGTTTCTTTGACAGGACATTGAGGAGACCTTAGAGCAGACCAAGCAAATGAATGTTTATTGCCATTTTGCTAAAGGCATTGGTGAACCTAGCTATGGGCCTGTTCCAACCTGGGAGGAGTTGAACCAGACCCTTGTGGAAGCCTTGGACAACTACAATGAAGTCAATCCTGCCATGAACCTGGTGCTATTTGAGGATGCCATGTGCCATGTGTAAGGGGATTTTCTGGTTTTACAGTTTCCTCATAGCACTTATCTGCACAGATTGCTTCTGTAGAGTTGTAGGTATCTTTACTTGCAGCTGATGGAGCAGGAGGTGTGCCAAAGCCCCACTTGACATATCCTGCACAAATATTGCACTTCTTCTGCAGGCGATGGGGGAAACCATGAGGATACCTGGGGCTGGGAGATGGGGGTGTTTCATGCTGGTGATTATTTTAGATTCTGGTTACCCGTGTGATATCTTCAGCCCTCACTGTTCTGCGTATTGTGTGGCCATTTAATGAATGAGACAGTGTTCAAGCACTTCATTATTTTTGTGGGCCTTTACTTCAAAGCCAGCTTTGCGATTTCCTTAAATGCTTTCCCAGCTGATTTAGAACCATATTTACAGTTTCTTCCTGGAATTTTCAAATGCACATAGAGTGATGTTATGTATGTTCAGCCTATCAGTTTAAATGTTTTCAGGTATTTGAACTATTTTGATTTTTTTTTTTTAAATCTCACTTGCATTTAGGCATCTGGAGGTCCAAATGGAAATCAAATGTGGAATTCTATGAAAATAACAAGTCTTCAGTTTGTGGTTATGAATCCACTTAGATGTCTTGGTGCAGATAGTGAGACGTACCTTTGGTTTTCAAAAATCATCTGAATGCTTTTTGGGGATCCCAGTAGAGACGGAGCCTCATTTCTCTGTGCAGAAATGCAGATCTGGCTCTTGGCTGCTTGAGAAGAGGGGATCTCTAGTATAAATCGATATTTTAAGTGTTTTTTGTTTTCTTTCTAGAGGCATTATCTCCAGAGCTGCAGGTTTGTGTGTCTGAGCCAGGAGGCTGCCATTCTCCTGCTGCACATCAGTGCTTATGATTTCAATTCTCTCTGGACAAGGCAACCTAATGAAGTCAATTTCATGGCAATTTTATAGATATAATAGTGGCACCATATATATATTTGGTGCTAAAGCTTTTTAACTTGTCACTTAACTGTTTCTGTTCTGAGAGCAGAACATCCCGTTATTTTTGCACTGCAGTGTGCTGGCACTGTGCTCTGGCAGATTTTCCCCATACTGTGGGCTTTTACTCCTTTGTATTAATGAGCCATACTCACCTGGATGTCCAAGGGTGTTTCTGTTTCCAGGAAGGTGACAGTAGTGCTAATCTTGTCCTTCCTGCACCCTAAACTGTGATGTGTGATAACACTAAATGTTATCCTTCCAGTAAATATTTTGAATAAACAGGGAAGCAAGGATTGAGTATTCAGCATGATTTTTGTTGAGACTGGGTGAAATTTATTCCTTTCATTTGGAAATCACACGTTGCAGAAACACAATATTCAATCCATCCCAAATATTTACAAATTTCAACTTGAATTTGCTGGAAAATTTCATTTCAGGAGGAAAAAAATAAGAAACAAAAATTTATGGGCTGAATTTATGTAAGGAGGTGGGGGTCTATCTGTCACATCCTAATCCATGCCTCACCGTGCGCATTCACAGACACACAGCCTTGGAGTGCACATTGCTTGGAGAGCTGAAACTGGGAGTGCTGAAGCTCTCTGCACAGACTGGATTGCTTTTCTAGGTGTAATAAAGCACTATGGTATTTCTCACAGCCTTGTTTAAAAAAATTAATGCAGGTTAGTATAGGAAGATTCTCAATTTAAATGAGCTAAATAAAGGTGGTGATGTGAAGAGGGGAGTTGTGTTTAATACATAGGCCGGTGTATTAAACATAAGTAGGATCCTGAAACTCCCCTCAGTCAGTTTCAACAAGTGGGGATGTCATCTTGCTTCAAGAGGATACATCAGAAACCTGCAGAGTTAACCATGGGACTCTCAGGACGAGTAAATAGACCAGGAAATAATAAGAGTTTATTTTTAAGAACGAGAAAATCTTGCTCTTAAGTAGTGGTGTTTGGTTAAGTACAAAACACAAGCTGCTTTTTCTGGATAGGATTTATGCCATGGTAGACATGCACAAATAGGTTTCATGGCATAGCAGGATGCCTCATCTGGACATGGGCTCCAAATGCTTTGTGAAGATGAACCTATGGAGAGTTGCATCAGATCCTGGAATTTTGCTCCCAGTCTTTGCACATCCGTGGGATGTGCTTTTTCTCTCATGCTCCCCGCAAAGACAGATGGACTTTTATCTTTTTTTACTGATTTCTGTCCATTAGGACTTGGCAGCTAGAATAAGAGCTGGACGCAGTCCAAATTGCCACCAAACTTTTTTTCATCAGCCATGTCCTTTATACGGGTCTCGGCAGAGATTGAGATTGCTGACACGTCTCTTAGAGTGACATTTTTCATCTCTTTCAGAATACAGTTTCTTAGTGAATAAAATATGTATAGAAAAGCAGTGGGCAGAGAAAAAGAAAAATACTCTTATTAAAGAGAGATTTCGTATGCTTCAATTTAGTTGCCGCATCAACCGTATCCTGGAGTCCCCCAGAGGAAATGCACTCTTGGTCGGTGTGGGCGGCAGCGGCAAGCAGAGCCTGACCAGGCTGGCGGCCTTCATCAGCTCTCTGGAGGTCTTCCAGATCACTTTGAGGAAAGGCTATGGGACCCCTGACCTGAAGGTAGGTGACTTTTAAGGCTGAGGTTGGGGAAAGGAAGTAAAAAGCAGAACTCAGCCCGCAAGCTTGGTTGTGCTAACTACTGAGCAGTGCGGATGTGAAAATGGAAGAGCTCCCACCATGTTGTTGGACTGCAGAGAGAAGAAATTCATCACCAAGTACCTTGTTGAAGTGTGTCTGCACAGAGATATGGGCTGATTTGCTGTCCCCTGCCATTCTGTGAGCTGGCCAGGACTGACAGCGCTTCAGCCCAAGGTTTTATATTGGCAGTGTAACTGAACCCATCCACATCTTGTTTGTTCAATGAGTGGAAAATGTGAAGGAGCAGAAAAGATTATTTATTATGACCAAAAGAAGACATGGTAATTAGCTGAGCAGTGAAATCTGGAGTGATTTGGAAGTGGAAAGAGAGCAGGAGAGAGGAGAAGCAGAGCTCCTAGATCATAGTTGGTTCTTCATCTGGCCTCATTGGTAGGGGAAGGGCTGAGCGGGCACTGGGTGGATCAATACAGAGGATACATACAGGCTAATGAGCTTAATAGTTAGAAGTCAACACTGAAAAACTTCAGTGAAAAGTTTTAGAAGTCCATTAGCTTCTGACAAAATAAGTCTTTTTAAAAATGCTGTAAAAAATCACCCCAATAACTGCAGTCTGTTCTGCCTGGTAGATGTGATAGCTGGTGGATCCTGAGTTCCTTCCCCATCACAGACAGGACAGCAGGTCTCAGGGTAGCGAGTGCCATTGGCAAAGCATGGAGCACAGCTTGTGTCTTCCCATCATAACATAGGCTTTCCTGGTTGCTTACCAATTTTCCAAGCTCTGCAAATAGGAACTGATCGGGTCTGGCTTTTTCTGCATCATCAGATCAGAGCTGTGGCTGGGCTGGTCCTCTGCTTGTCTCCAGCTCTTTGCTTCCTGATCAGTACATTAAGGTTTTGAAACATCATTAACTCTGGGACTTCAGAAGGGGCTGCAGCAGTTGGAAGGCCAATATTTATACCACAGCAGTTACAGGACTGTTGTCTGTAGTGCCACCATCTTCCTTTGGATACCTGTGGTTGTGAACAAGTTGTTTTCTTTATGTCACACCAATTTCATCTCCCTTCTGTGTTTTCAGCCTCACTCATGGGATTTTCTAGCTTCACCCTGTCTACTTATTTAGGAAGCCTGCTCTCTCAGCTAGAAATGTAGCTTGATTGCAACATTAAAAAATGTGTTTTCAAAGCACCTCAATGCTTCTCTGTCTGCAGAGGTGGAAGGTAATTTGGTGTTCCCTTCACTCTGTATTCATTTTCAAGGAATTTATGAAGGGTGAAGGTTTTTTTGTTTGTTTGTTTGTTTCTCATCTGTGGAAAAGCAAGATGGTGACAGATCACCCTGTCTGCTGTTGGCCCACCCTGCTGTTACAACTGATCTAATCCAAATATCTGGTGATTAATGGAGCAAATTGTTCTTTTAGAAGAAGCGTAGCTGCTTGCTGAATTTCCAGAAGTTTCTGGAGTGGTGGCTGGTGTGCTGTTCTGGGCACCCCTGTATGTCTTGTGTGCTGCTTAGAGGGGCAGGAATTGAAGGATGGCACCTCGCCCATGTTTTGCAGAAGGACAACCCCTAAGTCCACTTGCTTTTCAACCTCCAGGCAGACCTGGCAAACCTGTACGTGAAAGCTGGTGTGAAGAACATAGGCACTGTTTTCCTGATGACCGATGTGCAGGTGGCTGATGAACAGTTCTTGGTGCTGGTAAATGACTTGTTAGCATCAGGTATGTCTCATCTTGCTTTTACTTCTCCTCTTTTTCACTGTAAATTTGCTCATGGTAGTATGTGTAGCTCTGGAACATGCTGAAAGGGAGTACATGAAGTGAATTAGAAGATACGTTGGCCAAAATCTGAACTAAATGGAGCACTCAGGTGTCATTATTGAGGATGCACTCCATCTGGTAGATTTTTTCTCTCTGAAGTCTCGTAATCTTGTTTTTCCCGTTCTTTTATGGTATGCAGCCTGTGGATGTTATGTTATCTATTGTGATATTGCAGCTGAGGACAGAGCCAAAGGAATGTATCAAAAGAGGAGGAGTTTGACCTCTGGATGCCGTGCATCCACTTTCTAAGTGTCTGATAAAATAAGATTGCTGCTGGGTAGAACTTGACTGAAGCATCTGTGAGTTGGTGGATGATGTTAAAGCCACAGATCACCCTATCTGTGGGTGTAACATGGCTGCTTATCCCATTCCAATCATTTTCCTCTTCATTTTTGCTGGATGCGTTTAAGTTTTTCATTTGCTGCTTGCAACAATTTGCAGAATTGTCTCCAATGCCTGATTTCCTTGCAGAACGTGGCATGAGAGTGTGCACGTGAGTACTTCCCTTGCAGGGTGCACTGCAACGATGGTGCACTTTGGAGCACACACAGGCGTCACCGTGATGGTGCAAGGTAACCCAGGGAGGGATTATTCCCCAGACACCCTGGTAAATCACTGCCATAACTGCGTGCCACTTGTTGCCTTGTTTATGAGCCAGAGTAAGAAGGTACCAGCTGGTTCAGGTGACCTCCATGGATGGTGAGGGTGCAGAGTCGACAGCACAGGGGGCTGAGAGTTTGTGAGTAACTCCAGAGTCGACATATGTGACTATAAATTGGCCAGATGGTTGGAGCAGCAAACAAGTCCTGCCTGTAATGAATTCATAACCAGGTGTAAGGACAGGGGATGCTGTGGAGGGCGACAAGTAGTTCCCACTGTCTCATTGCCTGCTGCAGATTACACAAGCATCTCCTTGACACAAGATGAAGCTCTGCAATGTCCTGAAGCAAGGAGCAGACTTGAGTTGAGTTGCTGAGGTCATTTTATGGCTCCTTTGAAAAGTGTTGCGGTTTTTTTGTGGTTGCTTTGTGGGAAAATAGGACAGAGTGGATTCTTTTTCTAGGCTCACAACTGCAGCACAGAATTGGAGCTGCACTGAAGAGGTGACTGTGCAGGGACCTTGCCTCTCTGTGACATGGGTTGGAGCTACCAGGGGTGTGCTGAGCACTCTGACAGCTCCTTGTTACCTACATGATTGCATTTTCTTACTTTTTCACCTAAGAAACTAGAAGAAAATATATATTATAATATATATTATAATCTAAAATCTACTGATTTATATTCTCCTAGCTAGTTAGTGCTCATATTGATGGTATCTCAGTCAGTAATGATGATTTCAATCCAATTAGATGCCAGAAAGGAAGTGAAAAGCGGCAAACTGAGGAACCACTAAAAAAGAAGTTTGATTGGGTACATTTTGGGCAATCAGTTGCATCACTGTGAACTTCTAAGACTTTCTCTTTTAGAAGGTTTTAGTGGCATGGGGCTTATTTGAAAGTTCTGTATATGGCATTGAAATTCTGCAGAAATTGTACAAGTCTCAAATTCATTTGTAATACTAAAGAATTCATTATTGTGTAACACATAATAGGGATTTGATTATTTTTATTATTATTTGTAATCAAATCAGCACTGTTAATTAGAAAGACATGGGCTTTCTGTACTTTTACTCTATTCCATATTTGCTTACTGTGGGCTTGCATAAGAGAGTTGGCTCTCACAAATGTTTATGTTTCAGCAGAGCAACCTTCTGTGCCACCTCCCTGCTGCTGGGGCTCGTGGGCACCTGATGTGATGACTTTTCTCTGGGAAGGGAGGCAGCTGCTTCACTTAGCTCTAAGGCCGCAACAAAATGCAGCCCAGCAAACCGGGGTGTACCCTTTTCTCTTAGGTGAAATCCCTGATCTCTTCCCGGATGATGAAGTTGAAAACATCATCAACAGTGTGAGGAATGAAGTCAAAGGTCAGGGCCTGGTGGACTCCAGAGAGACTTGCTGGAAGTTCTTCATAGAGCGTGTTCGACGACAGCTGAAGGTGAGACAGTGGCTGTGGGAGCTTGGGTCCTCCCCATCTACGTCAGTGCAGTTCCAAGTGTTGGAAACCCTTTGGGCTACGTTGTAGGGACATCAGCCTGCAGCCTGAAAGGCTTTTGTGCCTGTTCATGATGTGAACCATGATTCTCTCAGCAAGTACTGAAGCATAAAATTCGCTGTCTGTAGTCATCACTTTTTGGGCGGTAGACAGCACTAGGGGAGTTGTATGTTGTCACTTTCAGGAGCTGAGTAGGACCAGCCTTTCTATTTTCAAAGCAGTGCATCAGGGGTTTAGCTGGGGTGCATCAGGACTAAGTCTTACTGCTTGGAAAAGTTGCACAGGGGATCTGCCTTCATGTTGTTGACAGTCTGTAACCAGAAGAATTTAAAAAACATTATCTTGAAACCAGAGTGCTGGGAACTGAGTGGGGCGTGAAATACTTACAAGATTTATTCAACTGCAGCCCATATTCCCAGCTCTGGAGAGGGGAAATACTTCCCCTATAAATACTTCCTAATATCCCAAAACAGTTTTTGGACTTTTAGGTATGTTGAACGTATAGAGAAAGTACACTGCAAGGAGTTGGACTTTTCCAGAAGGTATTTGCCCATCTGCAGAACTGCACAGTGCTGGGATCCCAAATTGAAGAGGCGGAGAGAGAATACAGACTTGACCTTTGCTTAGTGGAGACCAATCCTTCTCCTTGGTGCCTGGTTTGTGTTGGAGGAACATGCTCACTGAGGTGGGGTACTCTGTTCCCTTTTTGATGTAGGTGGGCATGTGTTTAGGATCAGGAACATGCAGAAAGTTGAATTTGAGGATCATGCCACAATATATATGCCCAAGGAGAAGGAATCCAGCCCTTCTGTCAGTGTGGAGGAGAATTTCTGACAGGCTCTAAGGCTGTTTTGTATGTCTTCAGGCACTTTGGTTATCTTCTGCCTAGTGCCTCTCCCTCTGTATATTCCTGTTGACTGTTCAGGTAAGCTAAAAGGGCACTGTGAATGTGATTTCATAGAGGCTGATTGCTTTTCCTTGTCTGCCCTTCTCCTTAATGCTGTGTTAAAGCAGATGGATGGGAAGTACTCTGTTTTGTCCAGCATTTAGTGACATCATTGTGCTCTGTGCAGAAAGCTGATGGAGCCATCACTGCCCAGGCCTTGCTGGAGCTCAGGGAGCAGCCAAGAGTAGGCTTGGACCAGTGGAACCTGAGCACCAGCAAACCTTCTGCCTCGGGGTCTTGAGAGAGTGATGCAGGTGCAGAAGAAGGCTTTGGTACATGAGTAGTGCCCTGAAGCTTGCCTGGCCCTCAGAGAGTAGCACAGAGATGCCGAAGGCTTATGCTTGAAAGTGTAGGAAGGTTTCCCATATGGTTGTTCACTAAATGCAGTGACCATCTCAGAGGAGCAGGAACTCTGAGTCCAGCTGCATGCCCTGAAGTGGAAGCATGCGGCATGAACCATATTACAGGCTGGCTTTCACAGCATCTAAAAACCTGGTCTTGGCTCTTGGTGGAGGTGGTGACAAAGAGACAACCAAGCCGATGGCAGCCTACGCCATGGCACTTGCAGGGCTGTGCAGGTGCCTGGGCTGACAAAGTGGAGAGGGGGTGATTCCCTGAGTGAATTATTCTGCTTCCCACACTGGCCTTTGCTCGGATACTGCTACTTCATTTTGCGGTGTAGACCTGCCTGTGTCCTTATTTGTGCCTGTTTAGCAGAGCTCATAAATCCAGCAACAGCAGGCTTATAGGAAAAGGCCTGTGATAGGTGGTCCTGGCAGATTTTGGCCCTCGTGACTTATTTTGCTATTGAAAATGGTGGTGAGGCAGCAAAGAGGAAAGGTAAGTTGCCTTGTTCTGACTTCACACCCTGGGTGAAGGAGTTCCCTCTGGAAGAGGGAGAGATTGTGCTCTCCTGGGACCAACACAGTAGGAGAATGAGATCCTGACCTTTAGGGAGGGAAAGGTGGAAGAAAGAAGGATGCTGCAGTTTGAGAGGATGGAGAAGTGGGGCTGAAAGAGGAGGGAACAGCCCCTTGGCTAGGCCCCAGAGTAACATAAAGAGACATTTCCTGGAGATCAATAGCGTCTCTGCTGAAATACAGAAAATTCTTGGAACTCTTGGGTTAAAAAAAAAAAAAAAAAGAGCTTGGAAAACAATCAATCTTCTGTCTGAAAATGCAATAAGCAGGGAAAACAAGTTCCCCAACTGCTTTTGTTTTCACTCCACTTTGGTTTGAGTTTTGCCTGTCTTAAAAAAAAAGAAAAAGAAAAAGAAAAAAAGTAAATCTGCTGAAAGCAGACTTTGAGTTTGAGCCACATCAGCCCTTTTCAGAGCTGGCTTTGGGGGAAACAATTCAGGCAGGCCTGCCTCAAAGCCGTGGTCCTGCCAAGAGAATTCAGATCCATTCACTTCAGTTCCTTGTTGGACTGCTTGGATCTGGATGCCTGCTTGGATCTGGATGCCTGTTCTCTGCCAGGCTTCGTGATGGCAGCAAAGAGTGATTATATTAAACTGGCTGTGGCTGTGACATTATGCCAGGTTGCTGCCTTTGACCAGAGCAATGCTTAATGCCACTGCTTGTTTTAATTGCAGAGTAGAAAACACGTTTACTGCCAGATTATGCCTTTTCATTGAAATCAAGTGCAAAAGCTCAGGGGTTGAGGTTACTGAAACCTGAGGTGTTGGCATGAGATTTGCTTTTGGGAATAACTGGAGGAGCCCAAGTTGGGCTGCACGCCTGAGCTGGGCCTCGGCTCCTGGGTCCTTGGGGCTGAGCTGAGCTTCAGCTTGTGGCCCTGCCTCTCGACCTGTCTCTCCTTGGGGCCCCTCAGGTTGCGTTGTGTTTTTCGCCTGTTGGCAACAAGCTGCGGGTCCGCAGCAGGAGGTTCCCCGCCATCGTGAGCTGCACGGTCATCGACTGGTTCCAGGAGTGGCCGCAGGAAGCCCTCGAGTCCGTCAGCCTCCGCTTCCTGCGAGAGACAGACAGCGTGGAGGTGAGCACCTTGTCCAGCCCTCACAGGGCAGCGTGGGCCCCCCAGAAGCAGGGCCAGGGTCATAAGTTTTAGGTATAGTCAGTGAAATGATTTCTGGCCTTGCTGACCAGAAAGGCTGCTTACAAATCAGTGCAGAAAATAACTCAGCACTTCTTCAGGAGGGGAAACTGTTTACGAGGGTGAGTAGTGATGGGACGAGGGGGAATGGTTTTAAACTGAGACGGAGGTTTAGGTTGGATATGAGGAGGAAGTTTTTCACCCAGAGGTGGTGAGGCACTGGAACAGGTTGCCCAAGGAGGCTGTGGATGCCCCATCCCTGCAGGCATTCAAGGCCAGGCTGGATGTGGCTCTGGGCAGCCTGGGCTGCTGGTTGGTGACCTGCACATAGCAGGGGGTTGGAACAGGGTGAGCATTGTGCTCCTTTCCAACCCAGGCCATTCTGTGATTCTATAATATGATATGACAAACATCTTTCTCTCACACGCTTATCTGTCTGTAATTCTCAGGGCAAAAAGATGTCAGTCCAGATCTGCTGCTGGACTAAGGGAGAGGCGGTTCTGTTTGTTTAGTTTTTCAGGACAGGGTTTGGGAAGGATAAAGTCTACAATATTTCTTTTTATGTGTGCACACATTCCCATTTGTACAGAAGAAAAGCTCAAATTTCTACTTAAAAGGCTGTAATTTTGATGGAGTTGAATGCTAGAAAAATTGCTTGGAATAAGATAAAGTATGAGATAAAAAAGAAATAAAAAGAGGTATAAAGTGCATGAGCAGATGAAGTTATTTTAGAGATAACAGAATGAAAAGGGATCAACTCGGATGTTCCGTCCTGGATTTTGCTGCAGCAGAATAAAAAGTTAATAAATTCCTTTATATATGGCACAGGTCTGCACGATATATTGTTGTTGTGTTTGAGATATTTTCTCTTTCCCTTCTCATCTCACTTCCAGGCTTCAGTGAAAGAGTCAGTAAGCAAATTCATGGCCTACGTCCACACAAGTGTCAATGAGGTATCCCAGCTGTACCTGAGCAACGAGCGGCGGTACAACTACACCACTCCCAAATCATTCCTCGAGCAGATCAAACTCTATCAGAATTTGCTAATGAAAAAGAGAAAGGATTTAACAGCAAAAATGGAGCGGCTGGAGAACGGCCTGGAGAAGCTCAACAGTACATCTGCCCAGGTGAGGAAAGCCTGGGGTCATACAGTGGTTGTTTGGCTCAGGGAAGGGCTTTATAGGCTGAAGCTGTGCAGGGTGGAAAATCTGTGCTAAATCCTGACTGACTTGAACTGGATTCCTGGGGCATAAGTTCTGTTCTGTACTGGAGGGGAGGAAGGAAGAAATGTGCGTGTGGTCTGTGCTACTTGGGTGGTGCTAATCCCAAATAAAAGCTCACAGAAATTAAAACAAGATAGGGAACCAGCTGGGTGTGTACATCTTCTTTACATGGTTATATTCCAGCTGCAGTGACAAAATAACTTAGAAAATGCAGGAAGATCAGTTGGTTTTGGAATTTCATCCAGGAAACCTATATTAACTTCAGCAAGATTCCCATCTTTTAAATTAAACAAAGAATCCTTTAAAAATGAAGCCAGTGTTCATTTATCCTTGTGTTATGCTATCTGTCTGTTAGGAATACAAGTGCATGTCTGAAATGTAGATGAGCTGTCCTGAAATCCCCCACTAGAAGCATGACTGGCATGCATCTGTGGCAATGACTGGATGTTGTTCTGAGTATTTCACAACCTCTCTTCACTGACTCCAACTGCCTGTTTTTCTCTCCATTTCATATTCTATTAACTCTTATAAATGTTCACTTACTAGCTCCTACCAAAGCAAATGGGGTCTCCTGAAGCTGCTCCAGAGGAGCGTGGAGGTTGCTGTGAGTGAAGGTCTAGCATGCTCAACCACTTTCCTGTGTGCTCTGGTGGCATAAATCATGTCTGTCATGCTCAACAAGTTACGTGCTTGGTGGGAGGGTGATACATGGGTTTTATTAGTGCCTCTCGACTCCAGTAGTCTACATCTCACTTAAGCAGTTGCTTTCTGCATAGCGCAGGACAGGTCTTTGAGGACAGGGGGATGGAGCAAACATGTTTCTTGTACCCTTTGCAGGTTTCAGCACCTCTTTAGAAAGTAGCTGAGGTTTACCAGCTGTTAGAGGAGACCACTCATTGCATCTTGTGAAGCCAGTTGGAGCTGAAAGCATTTGCCCTCACTGCAAAGCAGGCCTTACACCTGCCTTACTTGTGGTGGCAAGTAACTCCCATGACACATGGGGTGCTGCTGGTTTTGCTGATGCCACAGCAGTGGACAAGATGATTTACATCTGTTCTCTGTCAAAAGCAACTAAGATAGAGGAACAAGTCCCAGTAGTGGTCAAATGTGGGGACCTTTCCTGTGTGCTTCAGGCTTGTCTCCATGCAGGTGTTGTGTTGGGAAAGGCTTACTGACATGGGAGCTGGGCAGTGTGGGAGGACTGAGGATGGCATGAGAAGCCAAGCACTGCTAGGCCTCCTGTCTTGTAGGTTTTGGTGTTGCAAAAAGAGTGAAGGAAAACAAAACTCACGTCTGCTTGGAGTAAGGCTGGGGTGAGAAGTACCTGTTTGTGAAACTGATTAAGATGCAGAACAGTCAGGACAAGATATGTCAAATTAGTATCTAAAATTAGCACTGGGGGCCTAAAATTAAACACCTAAATTATCAGATGTGCGTAACAGTCAAAACTGCTGTTGATTTGGAACCAGAGTGCAGATATTTGGTGTTACTGGAAATCATACCGGGAAGTTCAATCTTGAATATGGATTTGAAAGTCTGAAGTTTAACATTCACTCATGGAAATGGCTGGGCTTGGTGCTCAGGTGCTGTCTGTAGCTTGGTGGTGCTTGGAAGCAGCATGCTGTGGTTTTGGATGTCCAAGGCAAGGAAGGAACATTGTGATACCTGGGTATGAACTGGCTGTGCCATAGGACTGAGGACTTGTGCTTCCTCTGTCCCTGCTCTGTTCTCCTGGTACGTGGGCACAGGTGAGGAGCTGGTGAGCAATTCTGTGTATTTCTAGACCCTGCTCAGTGTCCCCCCAGCACTTTTGCAGGTAATTATTACACTTTTTTGACTTAGCCGGTCCAGTTTCAGGATAACCTCTCCCCTTCCTTTTAGTCTCCATTTCTTTTCTTTTGGCATTTGGTCACCAACTTTTCTTCTGTGGAAGAAATGTTTTTTGTTTGGCTGCCATGTAGATGGTGGTTGTCATTCTCTGTACTCAGAAAATCAGAAGCTGGCTTCCAGTTATTAGGACATAATGGAGTTGGGAAGATTTGTGAGATGAGTCATTTGTTTTTCAGTGGTGTTTGCAATGAAGAGGTCAACGCTCTGCTCAGAGCCCATTGCTGAGTAATTTTGAGGATGACTTTGGTTAATATTACATATCTGGATTCTAGATTCAAGTCTGGCTTGCTCTATCAATTAATTACTGACCTTTGTGATGTATTTTGTGTTCTTGAAGCAAGGCAGGGACAATCAGATAAAATGAGTCTCCTGGGAGTCTGCCCTCCAGGTTTTCTTTAATAATTCTTCTTCTGTCTGGGAGGTAGGCAAGTACTTCTTCCCTGTTGGAGTCACAGTACATTACCCTTGAATCTCTAATTTGCTTTATTCTTTCCCTGTCCACGTCACATTACTAATTGCTTATCAGCAACTGTCCTGGACTCAGGAAGCTGCTCGCATGTTTTTCACATTTCTTACCGCAGTTTGAGACTGAATATTGACCTTTTGTGTCCAGTGGTGGCAATCAATGTTCTAAATCACATGCTGGATCTGCCTGCTCACACCTTGATATGGTCATTACATTAATGATGCTTATGGGAATGAGGTTAATAGTGTTCTCTCTTTGATTTGGGATCGTTGTCTGCTGTGGTTTTCTGTGCCACTTTTGTCTTGCTTTGTACTGTTACCCTCGTGTAATTCTTGCTGTTTCTTCTTACCAGCCACATGGTACTTAGAGGGAATCTTCTGCTTTCACCAGTGCTGGCAGACACTGGAAAGGACAGTGGTGTTTGTCTTATCTTCCCTGGGGGTGGCAATGAATCTTCTGGATTATTGCCTATAAAGCACATCTCGTGTTGCTGCACCAGTAGTTGTGAGAGCTCGTGCCTTTCAAGAGGGGTGAATGCCCAGAACTGTGCTCTTACTCAAGACATGAGGCAGTCTCTTCCTGCCTTACTTGTGAAGCTGCTTCTCTATTTTAAGCAGCTCTCTGTAGTCCCGATGTATGTGCCTTTGTCCACATTGCCCCAAGCCTTTTAGTGCTTCCTGGGCTCTGTATTTAGGCTGTGGATTTCTGATTTTCAGCCTTCCCATCCCATTGAGTGTCCATTGTTTCCTTTGTACGGAGACGAGATGAATAGGGGTTCCTGGCTTCAGTCTCCAGAGTGGCTCTTATTGTATGGAGACAAACAAGAGGTTTATCTCCATCAGCCTTCATCCTTTCCATCTAAAACACCCGTTCCAAGGAACTGGTACTGAGGGAGTCGATGATATTTTCTGTGCTCGTCTCTGCTTGCATTGTGCTGTTTTGTGCATCATGTCGTTGCATTCTGGGTTGTTGTTTGTAGCCCCAAGCAGGGGCACTCTGGAGCTCACCCAGGAATGACCAGGGAAATGCAACTAAGAAAGAAGCTTGGAGGATTGCAGTTGGCCCTGCCAATCTGAATGGTTAACAATACTTAGGTATTTTTTGGGGCAGATGTGGACTGGGAATATGGGGTAACTAGTCAAGAAGGGAGATTGTGACTGCTGGAGAAGTCCTGGGCTGTGGGAGGGCGGATGGCAGCTGTGCTGGGAAGGCTTTCTGCACACCCCTGGATAACAGATTTTAGTAACGGTCAGGCTCTAGGTTTGGAAATGCAATAGCAAAAAAGGAAAGCCTAGCTTTATGCACGAACTTTTAGGATGGAAGGTCCTTCTTGGTGTGAAAGAGGGAAGTGTGGGGCCTTCTGTTACCGTAAGATCTATAGACGGAGGAGAGCCTTTCATGCTTTTATTTCTAGCAGCACTCTGTTGGGGATGGCTCTGCTTGCCATTGATGGGATCATGTCTATGGGTTCTGCTGTCCCTGTGCCTTCCCAAGGGCAGTGGTGTGAGGTCTCCCAGTAGACCGGGGTCTCCTCAGGAATTTTTGATGACCTTTAAGGGTCCCTTCCAACTCAAAACATTCTGTGATCCCTGTGATGTGCTGGAAGGAGAAATGGATGTGACAGACTGTTATTGCTCTGGATCCAAGTGTGGGATTAAGAGAAACTGTTTGCTGTGCTGAAGGGGTGAAACTGGAGGAGTAAGGTCATCAGTTTGCATTCCTAACACCACCCCCAGGAAATCACTAAAGACAGTGAGTTTGGTTATGTAGGCATTGCTGCTGGCTCTTTCTATCTGCTGGACAAACGCTCTTAAATTGCCCTTGCTCAACTGCAATTGAGCTTTATCCTCGCTGAGAAAATGTGATGGTTTTCTAGTGTGCCCCCAAGCTCTGCTGGAGGTAAGGAAGGCTGCCAGTCGCCAGTGTCCCCCCAGCATGCTGAGTTCTGCTGGCAGAGGGTCCAGCAGAGTGCCAAGATCTGCGCTGCAGCCCCAACCTGCACTGTTTCTGCTGGGGCTTAACACATAACCCAAACCAGTTGGACAGGTGGCTTGGTAGCACACATTTCTCTGAATTGAGATATTAAGAATTCTTTCAAGAACAGCTCTAACTGATTTTCCTGATTATTTTCTTTTTCTTTAATCCTGACAATACGTTCTTGGCTGAAAGCAGGTTGTGTCAGGGCATTGTCTGTTTTCACAGTCAGTGCTGAGGGCTGAGTATACATCTGTTCCTTTTGTAGAGCCGTGGAGAGCTAGTGGGTTATAATCCCTTGTTTGCCTTGTTGTAGTCATGTAAAGCCACAGAGCCCCCAGCTGTGTGTGCGTCCAGCACGTGAGCACTGATTTGGGGCAGGTCACAAGCCAGATCTGCAATCAGCAAAGCCTCCCACTTCAATTTCCTGCAATCTCAAAAGACTCAGAGCTGCATGAGAGGTTGCTCTCTGGTTGCTGACTGAGGGGATTACATGCTCCCGTGTGTCTGGAGCTGCTGGGATTTACAGGCGCATCTTTGTGCAGGTTAAAGCAGTGCTGTAGCCCAGGGCAGCAGGAGGTGGAAAATGAAGTGTGCAGTGCAGGAGTGCAGTGAGATTCCTAAGAAACCGTTCTCCACTTGAAGCTGATGACAAACGTCAATAGCTTCAGTTTGTGTGTGTTCCAAATGGGGCTCTCTCTCTTTGTGCATAAAAGCAGAATTGTGAACAAAAACAAGCATCTCACTTCCCTCATGGTGAGAGTTTTTACATGGCAATGCTGTACCCCAGGAGCTATTAACAATCCTTTATGAGCTCAACAGCAGGACAGCAAACGACTCCGCATCCGCACAGAGGCTGTGTAAAGTCATCAAAGCGGCTTTTAGAAAGAAATCTCCTGTCCTCGAGTGAGAGCCGGCGCGAGCTCCTGGTTGTGCAGGTGCTGCAGCCATTGCTTGGAGGGCTCCTGCCCTGCAGGGCTCAGCTGCTGTTGGTGTGTGGTCCTCAGAGCACCCACACTTCTCTGGGAAGCAGTGCCAGGATCTCACCAGTTCTAGGTAGAGAATTTCCTCCTAACATTGAACTTAAATCTTTTCTTTTTTAGTTTAAAGCTGTTACCCCTTGTCTTATTACCATACTCGCTGACAGAGTCCTTCCCCAGTTTTCCTGTAGGCTCCTAGAGGTACTGAAAGGCTGCAGTGAGGTCTTCCCAGAGCTTTCTCCAGGCTGAACATTCTCAGCTCCCTCAGCCTTTCTTAATGAGAGAAGTGCTCCAGTCCTCTGAGCATCCTTTGTGACCCTTCTCTGGATGCCCTCCAACAGCTCCTCATCTTTCTTGTACTGGAGGCCCCAGGTCTGGACACAGTGCTCCAGATGGGGCCTCATGAGAGCAGAGGGGGACAGTCCCCTCCCTGCCCACTGCCAGCCCTCTGCTGATGCAGCCCAGGGTACTGCTGGCCTTCTGATTTGCAAGCACACTCTGTTGGCTCATATCAAGGTTTTCATCCACCAGAATACAATTTAACAATGGCTGTTGCATTGATAGGTGGGTGAAAGCTGTGTGAATTTGGCTTTATAATGAGAGCAGCTGCAGTGATCTGGTGAAGCTTCTGTGTTGTGAAAAAATAATCCCAAGAAGAGGGGTATGCCCAATATGAGGGCTGGGCTGGGACAACATCCTTAGCAGTAAATCCTTCTGGTTCTGATTCCTTCCCTACAGGGTTCCCGCTAGCGGCCTGCTGTGCTTTGTACACCGTGCACATGGGCTCTCCATCCCTTACTTGAGAAACCAGGAGTGAAGCAGAACTGCAGCGTCCTGCTGACAAACAGAAGTAGTGCTTTTCTGTGTTCCCAGAGCATTGCTTGTTTTATGCATGGCCCTTCCATACTGTTAGCTATCGCTGGGTCCCACTCAAGTGGGGCTTGTGCTGTCAGGCAGGGTAGGGGAAGCAGGGTGCTGAGCAGCTGTGCACCCACATGTACTTCTTTCCCCCAGGTGGATGACCTGAAGGCCAAGCTGGCAGCCCAGGAAGCAGAACTGAAGCAGAAGAATGAGGATGCCGATAAGCTGATTCAGGTGGTGGGTGTGGAGACGGAGAAAGTGAGCAGGGAGAAGGCAGCTGCAGATGAAGAGGAGCAGAAAGTGGCACTCATCACGCAGGAGGTCCAGCAGAAACAGAAGGACTGTGAGGAGGACCTGGCCAAAGCTGAGCCTGCCTTGGCAGCTGCCCAGGCTGCTCTGAACACCCTCAACAAGGTAGGGCTGGGACTCCCATGGGAAGCTGGATCTCTGCAGTAGGGTCTGTCATTGCCATCCTCTGGCCCAGGTTTTGGGGTGTTGTGTTGATCCCGCTTCACTTCCTTCCTGGGTTGTGCATACTTGGTCAAGAGGCTGCTCCAGCTGATCTTCAGCCATGGCCATAGAGGGGCGGGAGGACCTGGAGGTGGGTTCCTTGTATGCAGCTTTTCTCCACTAGCTGATGCCACTGCTCATCTTCCTGACCCATAAGGAAGGGGAAATTGTTCTGCTGTCCCTATCGGGTCCCAGAAGTCTGGGCTTCGTAACTGTTGCAGAATCTGTAATGTTTTGTTTTAGTGAGAGTGTTTGCTCTGGGTGTTATTATGCGAGCATACAATCAGCCCAGTGGGAGCTGTGTGCCACCCACAGCACCACCGAGGCAGACTTGATGTCCATCTGCTTGGAGCCTTTTCCCCAGCACACAGCTGCATAGCAGGAACTGACGGCTTTGCACACGCAGCTGCCAGGCCAGCCCCACAGGTTGGTGTTCACACTGGTGGTGATCATGGGCATCCTCTGAATCCCCACGTGGCCCATCACTTTGGAAAGCAACTTGTGATGGGAGGACTCATGTCTCTCTGGTGCAGGGACAAAACAGTGTGAGTTTAGGGGCTGGCCTCGTCTTTTCCACCTGACTCCAGGTGTGGGACAGGATTCCTCCTGCCCTCTGTTCGCCTAAGGCATTTCTCAGGCCTTGCTGAGCACAGTGCTCAGTATCTGATGCACACTGCAAGGCCCCATAGGTGCACTCACAGCTTGGCTTTCTGCTTCATACAAAAAGGGCTGGTGCTGAAGCCTCACTGGGTCTCTGCTGGGTCTATTCTGTAACCAAGCAGCCTTTGGGTGGAACGACTCTTGGTGGGGCCATATGTTCCTGCAGACAGGACCACTTCAAAGGGCGAAGCCACTGGGGAAATCAATAACCAGGAGATGGCTTCCTGCAATCAGAGATGTCCCAAAGGGATTGATTTAAGGAAGGATTTGTTACTTTGAGAAGATTTTTACAATTAGAGTGGTCCAGGAGTTCCTTTTTTGCAGCCCTGCACTGAGATGTGCCTTGGCAACACATTCTTGCCATTGGTCTCCTGGCTGCAGTGAGAGCAGCACCCGGAGCAGCAAGCTCCTGCTGCTCTGCAGGCACAGAAATGGCTGTGCACCAGGTGCAGCCAGAGAACCAGAGTTATCTCCATGATCAGAATGGCTCAGTCATGCCTCAAACCATAGCTCTGCTTTAGAGGAAAATAAAATGAGTCACCAGGAATGGGTTTCCAAAGCGATGATGTCTCCCCAGAGGTGGAGCAGAGTGGCGCAGCGGAAGCGTGCTGGGCCCATAACCCAGAGGTCGATGGATCGAAACCATCCTCTGCTAAGCTTTTGTGTGATGGTTGGACTGGATGATCATCTCCAGCCTTTCTGCTCCTGTGTGGCTTGGCAGCGGGGCTGTGCTGTTTTGGCTTTTACTCCTGGAATTGAAAGGGCTGTACAAAGGGGCCATGTCTGCATCCTCGTTACTTATGGTTTCATGTTGGATTTGCATATGGTTTCTTTTTTTTTTTCCCAGATACCTGCAAGCAGCATTAGCAGAGCTCTCTAAGCTGAGAGGTAGCTGCAGATTTGTTCAAACTGAAGCTGCTGCAGCCTCTCGTGCGTCCCTCCAGTTTAGTGCTCACAGCTTCTGCAGGGTCTGGTGGCAGTGTGACTGTCTGAGGCAAAGTGCGAGGCAATTTAAAGTGTCTCTATCTGTAAGCATAAATAAAAAGTTCTGACTTGCATGCTTCCACGCTGCCCCTCCTGTCCTGAGCAACCACCACAGCAGTCCTGGAACCCAACATGGGGCTCAAACCCACGACCCCGGCACTAACAGTCCCATGCTCTCCCCACTGGGCTACAAAAGTTACTTGTGTATTTAATATAAATAGTAATTTAGATATTTATCACATGGACCATGATGAATGCCATGTAGAAATTATTGTAGGCCCAGCACAGGGAGCACCTGCAAAATCAGAAATGCACATCCATATATGATAGTGTGTTTGAAAACATGGGAAAACAGGTTGTAGAGATAAGAGAAAAGCCCTTTTGCCTCTCACAGTGCTGTTTGCTTGTGCCATAGGCATACCTGGGCTCTTCCTCAGCACCCACATCCTGTAGGCCCTGGAACACAGGACATGGGACTTCACGGGTCTGTGCAGCCCACTCTCCTGTTTTGGGATGATGATGGCATACCCACCTCAGGACTGCCTTCCCCCCCGGGGTCTCTGTTAGGCAGCTCTCCACGAGGAGGCAGCAGCCGTCCTGCAGAGATGGGTGGGCATCTTGGAAAGGTGCTTGGCCAGTGCTGCCCAGTGTTTGCAGGGATGACGATGAGCCAAAGACAGTGACAGTATCAAAAGCAGTGACTCTCCTCCAAGTTGTATGCAAGGGGTATCCCCCAGGATGATCGAGAGACATCCAGGGATGCCACAGTGGTCAGTGTTTCTGAGGCAGGCAGCGCTTGGTTCAAGCATCCTCACTCCAGTTCCCATCCTGCAGGTGTGCCGACGGATGGAGGAAGAATTCAGAGCAATGTATTGAGTTGTCCTGCTGTGGAAATGCTCACTTCTTGGTAAAAAAAAAAAAGCAGCAGTACCAGCTCAGCATTCCATTACCAGGGAGACAGAGGTTGAACAAGGACTGATGTCAAAGCCATCCTTGCCACCCCAAGCACCAGAGCGCTGCCTGTATCCAGCCAAGCAGGGATTCGGGATGGAGGAGAGCTTTCTGTGGCATTCTCTGTGCCCACAGTCAGCTCCATGTCACTGAGCACGTTAATTAGAGACGTTTTATACCACAAGTGCACACAGCTCCCAAGGGTCTGTCTCTGTCAGCTTGATTATTAACAAAAGCTAGCAGCAAGCAGAGACAGCGCGCTTGGTGACAGCTTTGTAGCTGACACCTTTCTCCCAAAAACAAATGCTCAGAGGTACCAAACTTGCTTCAGTAGACAAACTGATGGAAGCAGAACATCAGGGAATGCAGATTAGAAGTTATTGAGAGCTGGTATAAACAGGAACTACAGAAATTCACAGATTTTTCTTAAACGGGTATTGATTCTAGCCCTTGTCCTTGTTTTGGCTGCAGTCTGGGATCTGAGAAGAGCAAATTTACCTGTGCTGTTTTTTTCCATGGAAAAGCTGACTTGTGTGTGTGCACAGAGAGAGGGTTTAGGTGTTAGCAGGGTTTTGTGTTTAGGTCAAGATTTGACCTGCCTACTGTTAGGGATGCACTGAAACTGCCTGACTTGGCAGCAGGGAAGGTCAAGCATGCCTCCAGGAATCAGCCCGTCCCTTTTGAGAGCCAAGCAGCTCTCTCATGAGGGAACTGCTCTGCTAAAGAGCGTTGGTTAAAGTGCCTGAATTGGGGCTGGGTGATGGAGACACAGCTGCATGCAAACTGTAATGTGTGAGTGTCTCTGGCACAGGGAGAAGCTGAGCATCAAGGGAGCGTGAGCTGCCCTGCAAGGCAGTCTTAGAGGGGCTGGAGACTGCTATATAGAGGTTGTTATCTGGAAAGGTTTCTCTTGGCCTTATCCCATTCTACCAGGAGTGCACAAAGCTCCTTTCTGCAGAGCCCTGGGCTCAGGGAAGGGTTGGGAGTGTGGGGAGGAAGAGTGCGCTGTGCTGGTCCTGGGTGGGAAACCAGGAGCTGAGTATGGGAGTGGAGCACATGCCATAAACATGCACAGTGGTTATTGAGAGGCAGTAACTTTCAGGTGGAGCAAAGCCAGTGTATCAGATCTGCATCTCAGGTGCCTGAATATATTAGCAGTGAAACAAACAGAAAACCCATTTGTTTTTGTCTAATGACTTCATTTTCCCTTTTCAGAAGAACCTGACAGAACTGAAATCCTTTGGGTCACCACCTCCAGCCGTCAGCAATGTCACCGCTGCCGTGATGGTGCTGATGGCCCCGGGAGGAAAGATTCCCAAGGACAGGAGCTGGAAGGCAGCGAGAGCCACCATGGCCAGGGTGGATGGGTTCCTGGACTCCTTGATCAAGTTCGACAAGGAGAACATCCATGAGAACTGCCTCAAAGCCCTCCAGCCTTATTTAGAGGATCCCGAGTTTAATCCTGAGTTCGTTACCACCAAGTCCTATGCGGCAGCCGGCCTCTGCTCATGGGTGGTGAATATCGTGCGCTTCCACGAGGTGTACTGCGACGTGGAGCCCAAGAGGCAGGCCCTGAGCAGAGCCAACGCTGAGCTGGCAGCTGCCCAGGACAGGCTGGCCAGCATCAAGGCCAAAATTGCAGTAAGTGTGGAAGAGCACAGCAAGCCGTGGCATGGGCTCGCCTGTGAGTGGGACCCATCGTGCAAGTCACTGCTTTGAGGAGAAATCCTCTGCTTTGGGGAAAGCTGCTTCTCCTCCCTCATGTATTTTTAAACGGGTGGATCTGAGGGTTGAGCAGGTTGTAGGGCTTTTATCTCTCTTTTATTGCTGCTTTTTGCATTTCATCCCCAGGCTCCACTCCTGCTTGTGCCTTAATAGGATGGCTAGTTATTAATTCTTATTATTCGTACCTAACTTTTAAGATGTGATTTGCCTCTGCTTACAAAGTGCTCAGAAAACTAGTTATCTCAGAGCAGTGAGAGGTTTGGTGTGCTGTGCAGGGGCAGGGAGCAGGGCTGCAGCTGGCTCTGGCCAGCAGAGCCTGGTGATGCTCTGCAGAATGAAGACTCTTCCAGCTGAGTCTGCTAATTTGTCCTAGCCAGCATGTCTTTGCATCATCCTCAGCTTAAGAATAGAAAGGCATCACTGACTAGGTGAAATCACTGTGATTGTAAGTGGGTTCTACAGAGAGCAGCTGCTTCAAAACCTGTTTTTCTACCCAAATCCCTGGCAGTGCCTTCTTGTACAAGCAGGGTGTGGAAGCAGGCACGGGAGCACCCTGTAGAACCTGCCTTTCCAAAGTGCTTGGATCTGGGATCCCTCTTGGTGATGGATGGGTCCTCCATGGCAGTGCTTTTGTACTGATAGCAGGAATCCCTTTTCAAAACCAAAGTGTGTTGTCAGCAGGGTTGCCAAATTTCTTTCCATAAGTTATGTCAGCTTGGGATGTGCCCCTGGGGCAGCACAGTATCAGTACACACCTCTTCCCCAGCACATCTTCACGATAAGAAGTATCCAACTCTCTTGCTGCCTCCTAGAGCTGCTTATTCTTGATGTGTTTGCTGCACTTTCAATTAGAAGTATATAAAAAAAATTCTACAGCAATCCAGTATCCTCCTCCAGCTGCAGATATGACATGTACAGCACCCAGACAGAGATGGGTTCTTAGAGGTCTCCTTTTCCCATCTCAGATGGGCGATTGGTTCCTTGTGGCTCCTAGATGTTATTTTATCAGATCATGCATCTGTAATAGGGTTTTATGTGTATGTGAATATATATATATATATATATGGACATACATTTATGTGCATGAAGAGATATAAACTTTTTGTGTTATTAATTCCAAGGCAGAGAAAAGACCATTCTGTTTTCCAAGATACTGGAGAGCTACAGATATCCCCAAAATAATCCTTTTTCATTTTCAAGTTTGTTTCTAGTGCATAGCTCAAGCAGTGTTTGAGTGATTTACAGGCAGTTAGCCTTAAGCATTTTGCACTGGGTTCAGATAAGATCAATTATTGCTTCTGCTTCTCTTATCAGAACCAAGAGGCTCCCAGTCCTTGTGGGAGCTGCTGACTTGTTTGAGACTGAAGCAGTGCTGTCCAAGCCAAAGGCCCTACTTTAGTAGCACGGGGGTATTTCAGGTGGTTTGGGCTCTTTGTGCCTGAAGTGCTTTGCAGCCCACCCAAACACGTGCTGGTCCCAGCTAACACGTGCAGGACACGCGGTGCAGCAGATGCAGTTTGGAGATGGCTCCAGGATACCTCCAGGTCTTCGAGGAGCCACCTAGGGTTTTGAGCAACAACTTGAGGCCAGCAGAGCCTTGGTCTGCAACCGAAGTGGCTACAGCATCGGGAACCACAGAATTCTCTTTTCTTAGCTGCCTTACTTGTTTCTCACTTGTAGTGCTGGCCATCAGCACCAATGGGCCTTTCTTTCCCAGTTCACATTCACACCAGGGCAGAGCCAGTGGATAAATGCCTTTTTGTGTTGTCTCTGCCCTATGCAGATGACGCAGCAGTGAGGAGCAGTTGGTGAAGCTGCAGAGCTCACCACTGCTCTGTGCTTCGTCCCAGGTGCCAGCCAGGCCGTGTGCAATGTGGTGGAGCGTGGTTCTCCCTGCTGCAGGCTGCAGAAGGAGTTTCCTTAAGACTCTGCTGTTATTTTTTCCCCTTCTTTCCTATGCAGCGCCTCAACGAGAACCTGGGAAAGCTGACAGCCAAGTTTGAGAAGGCCACTTCTGACAAACTCAAGTGTCAGCAAGAAGCTGAAGCTACAGCATGTACCATCACTCTTGCAAACTGGCTGGTGAGTGGCAGCAGATGGGAGTTGGCAGCAGCATCAATGGGAGACGTCAGGTGCTGCTGAGATGCCGGCCGTGCTCACAGTACTTCACAGCCTCTAATCTTTATGGAATGCATTACATTTCCTGCCCTCCTGCAAGTTTTTAGTAATGAAAAGGAATTTGCATTGGCTGTTTTCATAGATTGGAGTAGGCAGTGCGTGTGCTTAAAGAGATGCTGTGCACTCTTTGCTGTTCTCGTGTCCTTTGTGTGATTTAATTGCGTGATCAAGTATTAATGGGACCAAAACTCTACAAGCACAGAGATATATGGTAAAAAGAAAAGTGGGAATATAGGAGAAGCTTTGCAGGTTTTGAAGTGACAAAACGATAATGGTGAAAAGCTGAAAAAGCAGTGCATGCCCCTGTTATCAGTCCATCAGGGTGCATCACCGGCTGTTGTATCTTCACTACATGCAGCCTCCAGAGCTGTGCTGGGCGATGCCCTTGTCACTGCTTCACAGATACAAGATAACGGCTTCTGTTCCTGCTGTGCTGCTGGCTGGAGCCCCAGCTTTGTGCCTCCTCATGCTTTGCATTTGGGGTTCTGTGCTGGCTGTGTGGTGCAAGGAAATGGGGCTTCAGGAGGTGGTCCCACAGGCAGAGGGGCTGGAGCTGCAGTGCCGGAGAGGTGGTTGTGGTCCATGAAATGTTTGGCCCTGTCCTGACAGCCCAGCCCTTGTGAGGATACTGAAGGAGAGGATGCTCCCTGCCCAGAGCAGAGGAGATCCTGCATTCAAACCACTCTCCTGAGAGAGTCTGGGCCCATGTCCTCAGGCGATCATTCCGCCTGGTCTGCAGGTGTTCAGGGCTGGAAGTTGCTTTCAGTCTCTCCTGTAGGAGCAGCTGCTGCTGGTGAGGCCAGTGGCAGCTTAGAATACAAAAGTATTTCTCGAAGTGCTGCTGGATGCAGATGTCTCTGCTTGTTCTACCAGCCTGTGGCTGTGCTGGTCAATGGTTTGTATATAAAGTGGTCCTCTATCCCGCTGTGGTGAGAAAGAGAAAAGAGTCAAATGGTTTAAGCATTGCACTGTGCTGGATTCTGCTTCCTGCTCTCACACCTTCTTAGGTGACCTTCAACAAATTGCCTTAGCCTGGATTTCAGGTGAGTTTCCACAGGCGTTTGAATGCACTCAGAAAACTGCACAACTCCCCCACCTGCACACTTTGGTAGCGGTAAACGTGAAAAACAAAGAGCAAACAAACAAAACATGCTTTGTTCTTTAATCTGCATGTGCCTCCATGGGAAGCGGGCACACAGCGCTGCTGTGGCACAAGCACTGCTTTGCAGTCAGGGCTGTGATGTGCTTAGATAGAGGAGTCAAAGACAAACAGCAGATAAGTCCGTTCCTGTGCTGATGGAGATCTCTTTCATGCAGCCACAGAAGGAGTTTTATGCTTTCATGTTCTTCAGGTTAAATCTCGCTGAATGCTTCCAAAACCTTTAATTAAAACAGGAAAGTGGCTTTTTTGTTCGAAAGAGCTGCTTCTATTTCTGGAGGGATTTTGCAGGATGAGTATTTCCCTGTATATATATCTTTCCACAGCCTAACGAAATCCTGTTTAATGTGATGCAGAGATGGATCATGGCTCTGAGTCATGTAGGAGTCAGTAAATACAAGGTACAAGAAGAAAATGTTTTGAGAAAGAGAAACAGAAACAGTGGTTTCAGTTCTTTCCATAGAAATATATATGCATGTGTGCATATGTTTTACATTGAATGTGGCTTAATTTCACCTCCATTAGTAGCACTGTAATGAACAGCCTGATTTCTTACGGGTGCATGCATGCTTAGCATGTGAATTTGTGGCTTAAAACATGATGTCTTCATTGAGGTACAACTGCAGTGTGGCGGTGAGGGAAAACTGTGTTTCTTTTTGAGGGTTTAGCTATGTTTGCAAAGTTGTCCTTGAATAACAAAATGAGCAAGTACTGTAACAAGACGTATTCTCATTTGAGAGATGTGTTGTTACATGGTTTTATGGTTTAGTAATTTCCTCTAAAAGAATGCGTCCCAACCTGAAATCAAGATAAGACATTGGCATACATTTTAGAAAACCTTCCTTTGGTTGAAGTTGAGGTTTTTGCATTGATGTCTGCCTGTTCCTGGTCTGCTAGCACTGGGTTTGTGTCATGGGCTGTGTAGTCTCAGAGAAGTAACAGCTGTAGGAATACATTTGCATTTGAGCACGTTCATTAGCTCACTAATTAGCTGGGACTCTTCACAGGCTCATGGGCAGCACCTGCATATAAGCAGAGCTTGGTCAAATGATCTGCTGGTGCTGGACTCCATCCTTTGTTGGTGAGTAACTCAACACGGTTCCCCTTTGTTTGGGTACACAGCTGACAATTCGTTTTGTGTAACAGTTCAATTGCTTTCTCTTCAAAGTCTGCTTTCCTCTCCAAGTGCTCTGGTAGCCGATTTTGGAAAGAGCCCTTTTGCTGTCAGACCTTTGTAAAAACATGGTTGCAGACTTGGAAATCTTGAAGCTGTTACAGCAATTCAAAGGTGGTTTACAAGTGAATCCTTTTCCCCTTTGGTGTTGTGTGAGCAAACGGAAGCAGTGTGCAGCCCCGTCTGCTTCCCAGGTGGGAACGTGGGTCCCTCCTATGGTTCCATCAGGCTCTTACTTACAAAAGGAAAGTGTTTCAGTGATGGAGTTCTGAGTCTTTCCTTGAAGATCATCATAGAGAAGCAAACAAAATACTAACAGGAAAAATGAGGATGCTTTCACATGTGTGTGTCATCATGGTAGAAGAGGGTGTTGCTATTTTGGGGCAGATAAAGGACACTGCTGGGCTTCGGGCTTTCTGCTTTTAATTGTGATCATTGTTTTTCAGCCCCACCAGTCCCTGCTGACATTCCTAAGCCATTTTCATTTAGATTGAATTTGGACTTCTACTCAAATGCTGTACATTGCTGTAGCAGGGACCACGATCTGTCACATCCTCCTGTACCTGCAGAGGTGATGCCCAGGGAAATGAACTTGGAAAGTGGTTTTGCTCTGCTTTTGGGAGTGTGGAGTCCTTCTTCCGACTGCACGTGTAACTGAGATGAGCTGTACTTCATTTTCTCCATACTCTACTCTGCTAATGGCATCATTCCCAGCCTGTGCCAGAGTGTGCTGTCCCTCCTTCAGCATCAGGTTGAAAATCACTTTTTCTTTCCTCCTTAAGGAAAGCAGAGCCAAGCAGAAGCAAATCTGTTCCTGCCTCTAGCATCATGTGAAACTGGAGCATCGTGTGAGCAGTGCAGTCTTTGCTGCAGTGAGGAAGATGATGCCCAGGAGAAGGCAGCAAGTTGCTGTTCATCTGTAGCTGCACACGTCAGCCTCGCTGTGCTGGGTGAATATTTCAGTATCACAAATGCTGAGAACAAATAGGAGACTGAGTCCGAAGGAGGCCAGTGTCAACCCTGGGCTTTTGTAAAGCAAAAGAAGATGGGCTGGGACTGTTTGCATTATGGCTTTGCCAGGGGATGAGTACATACACAAACCCTGTGGAGGCTCTCCTGCTGCTCCAAAGAGTGCACAGTCTAGAAACAAGTGCAACTGCAAACAAGGGAATTAAAACAGGAATCTGTCCCGTTCAGTGTCTGATGCTGTAGTGTCTCTAAATGCAAAGATTTGGAAAGAGCTTTGAGTCATGCTCTCCCAGTGCTGCAAATAAAGCTCATAAATGATCTTTCTGCCACTCCCTCCGAGTTCTCTTAACCCAATGCAACTGAGCCAGAAAAGGTGGAAGGACTTCACAGCCTCCATGGTGGTGTGTGAGCCCCAAGGGCAGTGCATTCTGCAGAGGCTCCCTGGATCCCTCCAAGCAGTGGATGCCTGCTGGGGAGTGGCTGGAGCTGTGAGCAGAGGTCAGCAAGGCAGTGCTGAGCACAGCTGTCAGTGCAGGAGAGCAGGTGGTGTCAGAGCCAAAGCCAGTAACTGCTTTTAGAGACCTAGTTAGAAAGCACAGCTTGCTACTGCAGCTGTCAGAAATGGATCTGTTTTGCAGTGCATGTGAGGAATTTGGATCCCAGGTTACTGTTGGCCAATGCATACCTTCTTCTCTCTCATTTCTGGCTTTGATCTTGGAATAGATCCTGACAGCTCTTGCTGATGTGTGTTTCATTTGACATCCACAGTGTGTCATCTATATGACAGGGCAAGAATTAGCCTCCTCGACTTGAAACAAATATATTTGAGGTAGTACGAAGAAGAAATCCATGTTTACACAGGCAGTGGTTGCTTTGGATTGAAAAATGTACCAGGTGGATGAAGACAAGACACACTTTTAAGGTGCCCTGATTTTACTTTGGCATCTCATGAACTATAGGTGATGTAGAGACAATGATCCAAGGGACCAGGGAATGTCTAGGGACCTGTGGACCAGAAAAGGGAGATGGCTGATGGTGAGGTTTGTAAGTGAAGATGTGCTAATGTGACAGATGAGATTTAGTGATGACAAATGTAAAATGATGCATCCAGGGAAAATGAACCCTAATCATGCATTTTCATTGATAGGTCTTAATTGCACTGTTGTCACTCACATAAGAGCTCTTGTGGAGAGTTCTCAAAAACAGCAGTCTAGCACATGTCTGGAGGCAGCAAGGCAAACTGAGTGTTAGGAACTGGTAGGAACAATTAGGAAACAAAAGCCAAATAATGATTCTATCAATCCAGATTGTGGTGTGCCTCCATCTTGCGTGCTCAGCACAAACAGGCTGGCCTGTCAAAAGGCTGCAGGTAACCTAGAGAGGGTACAGGGGAGTATGTAGTATTGTCATTTCCATATACAAAATGGTTAGGGAGGAAATGATTAGGACTCTTCATTTTGGAAAAGAGAGGGTGTAGGGATGGATGTGATGGAAGCCAGTAAAATTGTGAACGGTATTGAGAAGATGAATAGGGAATGATTGTTCACTATCCCTCATTACCAAGGAGCTACAGGTAATCAAATGAGATGAAAAGAATCCAAATGACTTCTAGGATCTGATGTAGAGGACACCTGAGATTTCTTTAAGATATTAAAATTTACGAGACTTAATGAAGGCAACCAAAGTAGAAAAATCACCTCAGGAAAATAATTAGGAGTAGGTAGAGAGTCTACAAGTTTTGGAAGATCAGATGACAAAGGATTCTTCTTAGAGGTGGAGAACCAAGGGAGCTGCATGAGAACTTACCTTGAGGAGTCTGGAGGAAGGACCTGGGGGTACTTCATCTATAGAAATGTGGCTGCACGTGGTAACACGGTAAGGTCGAGAAAACAACTGAAACTGTTTGTTGAGCTTTGGCCTGCAAGTGCTGTAGTCCCAAGAAGGACTACTGTGATCCTAAATGTATCAAGAGCAGACTTTCTTTCAAGGCTTAGGGAGTACGAGGGCAGCTGAGATGGTGAAAGGCACAATGGAAAGCCTGGTCTTTGTGAGCAGGAAGGTGATTTATGCTGATGAAAGAGGAGCTCAGCTGGAACAGGTTTAGGGGTAGCTCTGAAGTATAATAATGGGTCCAAGAGAATGGTCAGCCTCCTTCTGCTCCTGGTGGGGTTGGCAGTTTTCATGGGATTCTTAGAGATTTGTCAAAGTAGGAAGACCACCAGAGGTATTTTTGCTGATATCTTTTGGTTCTTGTTGTTCGTCAGATTATTCATAAACAGTCTGAAAAAGGTGATGTCTAAGCAGGTTGCACAGATTGTCTAAAATATGAATGCAGTAGTGATGAAAACTACAAAGAACTGTAAAGATGATACCCAGTGATGGAGATGTGAAGTGCAGGGAACATAAATGCAAAGTGATGCTGAGCTAGTTACTGTCATTCAGGAATTTGTGGTTGGTGACCCTGCACGTAGCAGGGGGGTTGAAACTAGATGATCATTGTGGTCCATTTCAACCCAGACCATTCTATGGTTCTGTGATTGAATTAAACAGTGGAGCTAAGAGTTCTGTGTGTGTTCAAGCTCTGTGCTCCCATGGGGGAAAGAAATAAGACCCAAAACCCGAGCTGAAGTTGGAGCTGAAGTTAGCAATTATCAGGAAAAGAAGAGAACAAAATGAAAAAAAAAACAAAAAAAACCACCATCTTAACTATATAAATCCATTCCAAATAAATCCTGAGCATGAAGCTATACCTCCAGCCCCTCTGCTGTACCTCAAAGGATGAAGTGGAATTGGAAATGGTGCAGGGAAAGTAACAACAAAAAGAAACCGGGGGATAAAGATTACATCATTCGGTAAAGATGAAGATTGCAAGGACAATCAAAAGGCTTCTGTTTGAGGAATTATTGAATAGACTTAAAGCTCTTCAGCCTCAAAAGCAGACAGCAGAGGGGATATCAAGGGCTTGAAATCATGAGTGGTACGGAGAAGGTGAAGCGGGCGTGATTGTTCGGTGTTTTTCCACTGCGGGAGCAGATTTTAGCAGTTGAAAAGGTCAGGCAGCACATAAAAGGATGTACTTTTTTTTTACAGAAAGCATAGCTGATCTGTGGTTCTCTGAGCTCCAAGATGCTGCGGGTGCCGAAAGGTTGGTTGGCATCCATGACACCTTAGTAATGAAGGAAAAAGTCATCAGTGGCTATTAAAACAAAGACAGAAACTCTGTTTCAAAATGTTCTTATTCCTCCACTTGTAGGAGGCTGGGTAGTGGTGTCAGGAGTTCTTACCTGGTGGTCATTTGTAGAGTTTTGTACAGTCACCTGCTCAGGCTGAAGGAGCTGAGTCCGATTGAGATGAACTCATCTGGCCTAGCCAAGCAGAGCACATCCCCAAAAAATTCTGCTGTCTGATAGAGCATGACGTGATAACCATGGGGGTAGAAGGAGATCTTGTCCTTTGAAAAGATGGCTTATCCATTGGGTGCACATGAAAACTGTTTCCTGGACTGGACCTTGTGGGAAGGGATAATGTAGACCCAAGGGCATTGGGATGAAGGCGAAATGCCACCTGCCATCCTCATGAGTTGTGTGTGATAGCCGGGGGTTGTGGCTGTTGGAGGAGAGTCTCTGAGTGAGAGGGAGTGTAATGAGGTGTGAATCTGTGACATCCAGGCAATTAAGCAATTAACAGATGATGGGCTGCCAGAGAAATCCTTATGTGGATTCTGCTGGGAATGGATGAGGATCAATCCATTGAGTGATGGATCTTCCCTTTATGAATTTAGAGCAGATCTGGAGCGGCAACTGGGACCCAAGTGCAGAACCAGACTTTTTCACAGAGCAGGAAGAGTTTAGCAAAGTAACTGTTGGGTATTTCCTATGCTGGTTTTAAACTTTAGGAAATGACATTTGAGGTTAGAGACTACGTATGGATACGGTCAGATCCTTAGGTATTGCTAAAGAGACATTGTGACAACGAATTTGATTTGGGAAATTGCAGGTTGGAGGACTGGCTTCTGAGAATGTGAGATGGGCCGAAGCTGTGAAGGACTTCAAACAGCAACAGAGCACTCTGTGTGGAGATGTCCTACTGATTACAGCGTTTGTCTCCTACCTGGGGTACTTCACCAAGAAATACCGACAAGACCTCATGGAAGAAGTCTGGAAGCCATATTTGCAGCAGTTAGAAGTAAGCCCTGCTTCCTCTGAAAAGCAGTTGTCACTGGGCATAACATGGCTATGAATTGTTGTCCATGGGGCATCCTCCAAGTAAGTAGCACCCTTCTGCCTCACCGAGTTGCACTGAGGATCAAGTCATAGCCATGCTTGTTTCCTCTTTGGGGAAGACACTGTGGTCTCCTTGCACCATGCAGGTGATTCCATTCCCCTGTGGACGGTGAAGAAGCCGCAGAGCAGCATCCCAAACATGGAGACCAGTGTCAGTTTGTGCAGGAGTCAGGGACAGCCTAGAGAGGAGATAGTATGGCAGAGAGTCTGCTTGAAAGAGACAGAGCTCACTGCCAGCACTGTGGTAGGCATGGAGAGACTCCAGATGGTACCTCATGTAAGACATGAACTCTATTCATGCTGGCCATGCCTCTCAGCTCCTGAGCTTCACCCACGTCTTGGTGTTCTTAGCAAATTGCCATCGTACTTCACTTGGTAATATTTCATGACTTCCTACTAGGTACTTAATACATCAATAAATTAACATGTGCTCGGTCTCCTGCAAGACTGAGCTTTTGCACATCATTACCTAACTGGATGTTTCAAACCCTGGTGAAATGCCAAGAGGTTTTTATGTAAGGTCACAACTTGCAGTGGTGCCCAAATCAAAAGCTGAGAAAATGAGCAAGTTCCTTAGGATGAGGGAGGAAAACAAATCATCCTGTGATCTTTAATACTAAACCAAAAGCTTGGTTAAGAAAGGAAATGTTCCAAAAAGGGCCTGACTTGGTGCTTAGAGATTTCACATAAGTTGGCTCTGTTTCCATTTGGAAATTAATGATCCTTCCTGTGATGATAACTGGCGCAGATAACTTTCTAGTTGTGGCACCCAGAAGCAGCCTCCCATGTCAGAGAAGTGTTTCTGGAACTGCAGATGCCGTTTTGCAACACAACAGCAGGCTGATGAGGGTGTTAATTATATTCTTCTAAGCTGTCATCTCAGAGCGCTGATACACAGCAGTGTGGTCTGATCGTGGCTGGGTGGGCTGCAGCTTTTCAGGGCTCTCAGCACTCTGCAGGCAAAAATCTCTGGGATCCATGCATAATTTACATTCATTCACAACAGGAGTGGAAAACACTTAATATTAGATCAAAACTACCCCGTAGAATGGTAAAACACTGATAAAAAAAACTTCTCAGTTTTTGATGAAGCTAAATTTGCTTGAATTGTTTTGCTCGCTCATCTCTGTGTTACAAGCTGTTCTCACTGCCTTGTGCTGACATATTTCTCCTTTCCCCCCAGGTGCCGATCCCTGTAACTCCATCCCTAGACCCTCTGACCATGCTGACAGACGATGCTGACATTGCAGCTTGGCAGAACGAGGGGCTGCCGGCCGATCGGATGTCCACTGAAAACGCCACCATTCTCACCAGCTGTGAGCGTTGGCCCCTCCTGGTGGATCCACAGCTGCAGGGAATCAAATGGATCAAAGCAAAGTATGGCGAAGACCTGCGGGTGATCCGAATTGGGCAGAAGGGGTAAGCATCAGCTGTGTCACATAACAGTGCCTTTTCATGGCTACCTGCCCCTTGTAGTTGATGAGTGGTGTATGTTTATCTGCATCTGCCATCTGAGCCCACTACACTGAAGGGAAACCCTCAAAAGTATTTGTGCAGGAGCTGCTTATTCATTACCAAAATGATACATTCCTCATTAAATAGAGGGTCTGCTTAGTGCTTGGCCAAGTTACCATAGGAACTCCTCAGAAAAAGAGATTGAAAAGAGCAGTGTGCTGGAGGCTGAGTGATGCACAGGACTATGCCATCCTCCCTCAGACTCGTGTTATGTTGTGTCCTGACTCAGTTTCACCATGAGTGAAACTTCCTACAACTTGGAAGAAGGCAAAGGTGAAGCTGATGCAAGGGTCACCACCCAGCTGAGCTAACTCTGTTCAGTGTTGGCACCAGCTGGGACCTTCTCATCACAGCATCCCTGCCTTTTTCTGGACACATCTTTTCTGGGAAGGCTTTTTGACACCTGGCTTTTGTCTCTGGTCAGATCACCATTTCCTGCTATATCAACTTGTACCCACTGGTGAGGACTCCCATCTGGGAAGTCAGATCCCTGCTTGGATGCTAACTCAGAGATTTTTGGCTCTTTATGCATTATTTTGCACTGGCAGTAGCTGAAAGTGACCCAAGAGCTCAGTGCTTGTTTGGGGGTATTTGGCTTTGCCTTTACTGGAGCATTGATCTGTCTCTGCTTTTATCATAGAAAATAACAAGAATTTATTAGATTTGCCCTCATGTGGGCTGAGAAGACATTTGGAAACAGCGGTATTTTTCATTAGAGCAAATTTCTGTTTCCTGGCCAACCAGGTCACTATACCTTGCAGTTATTCAAAGGGGAAAAGTAAGAATGCTAGAGAAGGCACGTGAATACAAACCTCCAGGAACAGACCCTGTGACATTCATATGCTGCCATTGCAGACATTTGTGCATCTCTTTTTCCCCTCCTGACCACATACACAGCAGGCAGATACCCTGAGAGGGGAGTCAAACATTGCAAAGGGGCCCAATTCCCTTGTGAGGAAGGAAGAATTATATGATAGTCCCACTGCCCTAAACTCATCCCTGACCCCAGGGCACAGCAAGGATGCAGTCTGCTCTTCTTCTTGCTTTTATGCAAGGTTAACTGCACCAGTGGCTTCTAGGGGAAAACAAACTACTTGCAAAAAGACCTCACCATCTTTTCTTGGGAAAGAAGATGCAGCTGTTACTGCTTGTCCCCTCTCCCTCCTGGACAGTGCCACTTTCAGCATCACTTACTGCCACCGTCCAACCCCTCTTCTTCTCTGCCATTTCCTGACATGTGCATGTAGTGCAGCACAGCTGGAGCATCCCTCTGTCCCTTCGTGGCCTTTTTGCTGCGATGCATTTCAGCCAGCACCAGCCTTGCTGTACTGGGTGCTAAGGCTGTCTCCACAGGTATCTGGACACAATGGAACGAGCCCTGGCTTCAGGAGAATTGGTTCTGATTGAAAACCTGGAGGAGTCCGTGGATCCAGTTCTGGGGCCGTTACTGGGGCGAGAAACAATCAAGAAAGGAAGGTGAGCTTTGGGAAGGCTCTGTGGCCCGTGTGCTTCCATTTCTACCCTTTTCCTGGTGAGTGTGCTTTGTGTTGCTGTGCTCTCCTTTCCTGACCTCATATAGTATGCTTCTCTATGGCAGCACTAACACCTTCCCTTCAAGAGCGTTTAAATCAGGCAATCACAGGTCATTCACTCATAGGATGAAATAAATCTGGATTTTTCATTTAGCTGGACAGCACCGTTCAAAGCTCATGTGAAAGTGAGACCTGCGATCCTCCTCTGGGTTGGGTGACCTTGGTGTCTGTAATTGGCTATCCTGATGCTGGATTATGACCAAAATAGCTATGGCTGTTATGAAGAAAAGGTAACCTTGGATTTTAGCAAACACTGTGCATCCTTTGTGATTACAGCTGCAGATGTATACATTAGGAATATACATGTGATTCTAATGAGGGCAGGTTCTTGGTGGCACTGCCTACCTCCTCAGTACCTCACACTGCAGCAGGAAATGACAGAAATCTGGCTGGACTCTGAATCTCATCTTCCTTCAGTTCCGCGGGGACTGTTTTTGTACTTAACCGTGGGCTTTTTGTTTTCCTGCACCTGTGTCAGTCCCAGTCCTTTGTGGCTGACCCCACAGACAGCTGCTGGTGTTCCAGGGCAGGAAGTAGAGGCTCTGCTGAGTGCTGCCAAGAGTTGCTTGTGCTGGGTGTTCTCTCTCTTCCTCTGTTTCCCAGCCGTAAAAACAAAAGAGGTAGACAAGAAGAGGCTTAGGGGACTGATGTTTGACTGGAGAGTGTATTCAAATTCCTGTGGTGACATCACTGCTTCCACTACAGCCCATCTGCATCTGTGGAAGTATCACTGTCCCCCCATGCATTTCCTGTTCCCCTTTTCCTCTAGTTCCTGTGGGTGTTATTAGATCTGTGTTCAGAACACCCATTTCCTGGAGTTCAGCCACCCAGCTCTCTGAATTTTGTACTGGATGGAATGGGAGATAGCTGAGCTCTCCCAGGTGGTGCTTCCTCCCAAGAATAGTACTGAGCTGCTCCCTGTACCCAGCCTTGCTGCTCATTGCCACCGGAGGCAGCCTGGTTTGAGCAGCACACCAGGCAGTTGTGGCTGTAGGTAATCAAAATCTCTGTGCTGTGAGGCTTTTCCTGCATGTTCCATCTTTGGAAAGAGTACAGTCTTCCATTAAAAGCTTGGAAAACTCCTGGTTTCAACTGCCCATCCCAATGCTGGAAACTTTGGCTTTCTCAGATGCACTCCAAAATTGAGGAGTGGTGCTCTGGGGTTTTTACCTTAAATCAGAAGTGTTTCAAGTTTGTCTATCTTAAATTATGTTTATTCTAAAAGTGATTTCTGTATGGAGACTGCAAAGTCCATTTCTGGTGGATTCCATTGGCTGATGCCACTGTTTGTCCCGGAATGAATGTGCACCCATGATGCGCCTTTTGCTCCAATTTCAGGTACATTAAGATTGGGGACAAGGAGTGCGAATTCAACCCTGCTTTCCGTCTGATCCTGCACACGAAGCTGGCAAACCCCCACTTCCAGCCCGAGCTGCAGGCACAGTGCACCCTCATCAACTTCACTGTCACACGGGACGGCCTCGAGGAGCAGCTGCTGGCGGCGGTGGTCAGCATGGAGCGGCCTGACCTGGAGCAGCTCAAGGTGGGCAGGAAAAGATGAAAAATAATATAAATATTTCTAGACAAATAGCATGTCATGTGTAAAGGTGGAGAGGTTGCTGAGCACCTCATAAGATCAGATTTCCCTCGTAGAATTGTAGAATGGTTTGAGTTGGAAGGGACCCCCAAGGGTCATCTAGTGCAGCGCCCTGCACTGGGCAGGGACACCCACAGCTCCATCACAGCCCCTCCAGCCTGGCCTTGGCTGTCTGCAGAGATGGGGCACCACCACCTCTGGCCACCCTGTGCCACTCTTTTTGTTTGAAACCATTTCTCTTTGCCCTGTCACAGCAGACCCTACAGAAGTGTCTGTACCCTTCTTTCTCACAGCCCCTTTAGATAGTGAAAGACCGCTCTCAGCCCTCCTTGTCTTCTGCAGGCTGCACAGCCCCATCTCTCACAACCTGTCTCAGATGATAAGTGTTGAGGGAGAAGTGATTTTCTGCTACTTTTTGTTTTCTTGGTATTTTTGGGAGCACTTAGACTGCAATTTCAAGCCTTTTTCTCCGAAAATGTGGGTAGAGAACTATTTTTCCTACTCTTCTTCTAAATGGAAGCAGGTTCACGTAATGACATTTTTTTCCATCTTTCACTCTTACTTTGGAGGTAGGATTAATCTCACTTAATTTTAGGCATTTGTGTCCCACTGTAAATGTTGTGAGGCTGATAACTAAGTTTTTCTGTTCTGGTTCTTGTTTGTAAATGGCCAAAATGTTTTCTCTCCTTTTGCATTTAAATAAATATTGCTTCTGTCTCAATGTATCATTTTAAAGAAAAGCCTTGTTGCTAACGGCACACTTAGTGATATAATGGATATGTATAATGCTGAATATTTACTGAGAGTCAGAATGAATTTAGTGCACACATTCGGTCAGGCCAGGCCACTTCTGTAATCATCTTTTCTTTAATGAGATTCTAAACTACGTTATCCATGCAGCCTTAACGATGCATTTCATTTGAAACAGGCTTATGCACTAACGAGCCAAAAGATGGCATAAAGAATACGTAATGACCACAATTAATGTGTGAGCTGTGGCTGTCTTGTGGGAGCCAAACCATCCCTGCAGCCTGGGGACTGTGGGCAGCTTCTGCTGCTGCTGGGCACTGTATGGGGTGACCCACAGCACAGAGGGGTCGCTGACTGCTGCACTGAGGGCAGCAGCACTGCTGGTAATGGCTGCTGTCACAAGGAGAGAGACTGATTCCATGTCATAGATCAGGTTGCCCAGGGCCTTATCCATCCTTACTTTGAAAGTCTCCAGGGATGGGGCACCCACCACATCTCTGAGCAACCTGTTTCAGTGTCTCACCACCCTCACTGTAAAAGACTTTTTCCTTATATCCAACCTAAATCTCCCCTCTTTAAGTTTGAAAGTTTGGGCTCCATCAAAAGAGGAGCGGCCAGTAGGGACAGGGAGGTGATTGTCCCCCTCTACTCTGCTCTTGTGAGGCCCCATCTGGAGTACTGCGTCCAAGTGTGGAGCCCCCAGTACAAGAAAGACAAGGGGCTGTTGGAGAGGGTCCAGAGGAGGGCCATGAAGATGATCAGGGGACTGGAGCACCTCTACTACGAAGACAGGCTGAGGGAGCTGGGCTTGTTCAGCCTGGAGAAAAGAAGGCTGTGGGGTGAGCTCATTGCAGCCTTCCAGGACCTAAAGGGAGCCTACAGACAGGAGGGGAGTCAGCTTTTTGAAAGCGTTGATAAGCAGGACGAGGGGAAATGGTTTTAAGTTGAGGGAGGGGAGATTTAGGTTGGACGTCAGGGGGAAGTTCTTTACAGAGAGAGTGGTGAAGTATTGGAAGGTTGTGGATGCCCCATCCCTGGAGGTGTTCAAGGCCAGATTGGATGGGGCCCTGGGCAGCCTGGTCTAGCGTTGAATGGGGAGGTTGGTGGCCCTGTGTATGGCGGGGGGGTTGGAGATTTATGATCCTTGAGGTCCCTTCCAACCCTGGCCATTCTGTGATTCTGTGAAACCATTTCCCCTTGTTCTATCACAGCAGTCCCTGTGGGAGGAGTCTGTCCCCTTCTTTCCTGTAGCTCTCCTTTAGATACTGACATGCTGGTCTCAATCTCCCCAGACCCTTCTCTTCTCCAGGCTGAACAGCCCCATCTCTTTCAGCCTGCCCTTGTAGAGAAGGTGTTGCATCCCTGAGATAATTTCTGTGGCCTTCCTCTGGACATGCTCCAACAGCTCCATGTCTCTCCTGTACTGAGGACTCCACATCTGGATGCAGTGCTCCAGGTGAGGCCTCACAGTGCAGAGCAGTGGGGCAGGATCACCTCCCTTGCCCTGCCGGCCATGTTGCTATGAGGGCCCAGCTGTCATCCACCAGTACCCTCAAGTTCTTTTTGGCAGAGCTACGCTCAATCCTTTCATCCCCCAGCTTTTTTGGTAGTAGATGTTGCCTCAACCCAGGTGCAGACCTCGCATTTGGATTTGTTAAACCTCATGAGGTTCACTTGGGCCCACTGCTCAGCCTGTCTGCAGATTGGTGTGGGATGTAATTTTCCTGGTAAGAATATTTAAGCTTATTTCTTCCTTTTCCCTCTGTATCCATTCTTCTACCCACACTTCATTCACTGACATTAAAAAGCTGTTGTCTGAGAGCTGTGGGGAGCTCCTCGAGTACAAGTGTGTACTTTGGGGTTTCCCAAAGGAGAGGTCCCTTCTCCACCTGTGCTCTAAGCAGTCACTGCTGTGCTCCAAGTCTTGTTCCAGACCACACAGGTTGGTAACAAGTCCTGCACCAGGCCTATAGCCCAGGTGAGCTGCAGGAACAAAACAGTAAGTGCTTCCAGCATCACCTGCTTCCTGAACCAGCACTGTTATGTATCAACTGTGAAATAGCAGATAATGAGCTCCACTGCAGGAATAAGAAATGATGACCTTGCTCCTGCGGAAAACAATAGCACGAGAGAGCTGCAACAGATGCAGGCTTTTGTGGGAAATACAGCATTGTATGCCCTTCTGAGGGTGCTTTTCAGACACTGCATGGTGATTACAAGCTATTGGAGCAAAAGTCACACGCGGCCTCATTAAGAGCAGCAGGCTTGCAGGCCGTGGTCTGCAGTAATAGCTTGCAAAATGTCATTTTTCAAGGCATGCTATACTTGAATGACAGGAGCTTACAGAATTAACTGTGTTAGTTTAAGACGTGTTTCAAGACTTGTGAAATATTCACCACCTGTGTGTAAGGCCTAAGGAGCAGGCCTTTGAGAACAGCCCTGCTGCAGGAATAGCGGCACACATCAGTGTGCACTGCTGCATCCTCAGGCTGGCACTGACACGAAACGAGTGTGTGTGCAGCAAGTGTGTGAAATCTCAGCCCAAATATTGAGAGATGACTTATTAATGGGAGAGTTAGTTAATCTGCTGAAAAACCTTTGGTAATGGAGCAAATACTACTCGGTTCTGTCGCTTAAATGAAGTGTGGGGATTTAAAACTCTGTACAACAGAGTAGTGTTTTACGTACACGGTCAAGCTAGCGGTTGGCTCGGTTTTTGTAGGGAATAGCCACCAGGCTTGTATCTTCACAGCATCCAAATCAGATGCATGGCTGTGCCACAACATGTTTTCTGGTCTGGTGCTTGGAATAGGTGTTCAGACAGGGGAGGTTTAAGGTTGGATATGAGGAGGAAGTTTTTCACTCAGAGGTGGTGAGGCACTGGAACAGGTTGCTCAAGGAGGCTGTGGATGCCCCATCCCTGCAGGCATTCAAGGCCAGGCTGGATGTGGCTCTGGGCAGCCTGGGCTGCTGGTTGGTGACCTGCACATAGCAGGGGGTTGAAACTCAATGATCATTGTGGTCGTTTTCAACTCAGGCCATTCTGTGATTCTACGTAGGTGTTTGCAAAAGGACCACATAGTGCCATGACATGGTGCACCTGAAATCCAGGAAAGATGCTATTTCCCTGAGCAAGCACTTGGATTAGTGCAGTCACATTTCTCAGGAGGAATTCTGTTGTGGAGGAGAAGTTCAGAAAGAAGCCATGAGAGATGAGTCTCTGTTTCTGCCATGAGCAGTGTCAGTTAGTGGGATCTGTGCAGATTAGGGAAGCAGAACAAGTGGCTGGGGAGAACCAAGGGGCATTATTTCACAGAAACAGTAGAATTCAGAAAGTCAGTCCTTGTGACAAAATGGTTGCCACTGGTCTCTATCTGCTTGGCCACCTTAGCATTATCTTTGCAAACCCTTTGCCATGGGGACTGTCCTGGTTTGCGCGGCTTCAAGCACTGCAGGCTGGCGGTCTGAGGGAGAGCCTGGGCGCAGGGTACAAGCAGCAATTGAGTGAGACTGAGTTTCCTTTCCATTTTGATCCCAAGATGAGTGGTGCTCACCTCTGGACCCTAGTGAGTCTGCTGATGTTCTCCCCATCCCTGTTTAATCCCTTGTTTAATCCAGTGGTACTGATCAATGGTACTGATAGTGGTACAGATCAGGAGAACTGATGGCTGAGTTCTCCTGGTGCTTTCTGTGCTTCTTTCCCTGAATCAGTGGCATGGAGAATTCCCAGAGCTCTGTTCATATGCAGAAATCAAAGCAGGAATAATCAATGCTGGACTGTGGCAACAGTCACTTAGAAGCCTGTTCCCCTGTGAAGGTGGTTAATCTGTTTTGTGCCTAAGACTTTATTAATTGCTTGTTTGCAGTCAGATCTCACAAAGCAACAGAATGGATTCAAAATCACCCTGAAAACGTTAGAGGACAACTTGTTGTCTCGGCTGTCATCAGCATCTGGGAACTTCCTGGGAGACACAGCATTGGTGGAGAACTTGGAGACCACTAAACAGACAGCAGCAGAAATTGAAGAAAAGGTAAAATGACAGTGATAGCTCAGAGGAAATTGTGTGAGATGTATTCTTTAAGGATTTGTGGGTGAAACACGGCTTCTTTGCAATGCTGGGCTCTTCTTCTGCTGAGCAGTGAAGAGAAAGTGATATAAATTGAAGTGCTCTTCATTCTGGCCAGCTTCAAGCCATTCAGTTCTTTGGAGCTTTTGTGTGTTAAATGGCCTATTTAAGACCCATGGAAAATGGCAGTGCCTGATGTAAAGATGATAAAATTTACACACTGTATCAAGGCGGCTTTAAACTGCTCCAGCATAATTCTGAACACATCACACTTCCTCAATTAAGTTGCATTTTAGTGCTGTCAGGGGACCGCAGTCTTTGAGTTTGTGATCTCGAGTGAGTCTGCAAAAACTTGGGTATTTTGTACCCTTCATTCCTTAGGATGTAAATCAGTTGCCAGTGTTGTCACCTACCCAGGTCACCTTGCTGGCCACATAGGGACAGTTAAGTGCATGGTGGTTTTGCCCTTATACCAGGTAGACTCAAGAAATGCATGCATCACGCCAGGATTGCAGCAGGACCCCAGTCTGGCTGTCCTCAGCTGCTGCCCCCCAGCCCTCCCATCTTCACAGCCCATGGCCATGTTACCTGCTCAGGTCAGGATCAAACTGCCTCTCACTTCATGCCTCCACATGAAGAAATGAAATGATTTCTGCTAGCTGTCTGTGGGACATTACATGCATCCAGCTTCGTAGGGATGGTATGCTTGTACTCCTCAAAGAGGATGCTGAAGGAATGCTTTGACACAACAAGGTTGACATTGCCCTATTGAATTAAGTGTTCTTGAAATGCTTCTATTTCTGAACAAGTGGGGGCTGAAAAGATGATCCCTGCCAACTCTGTGGCAGTGAGGATGAATTTTACTGATTGCACCTGGTTTTGATGAGTTTGGTACCCATGTAGAAAGCTGCTTAAGGGCAGAATTATAAGTCTGCTTTTCAAGTCAACCCTTACTCTGTTCTTGGTTTGGCTGCAGAAAAAATAACAGTCAAGATTTTCTTTCTAAGAACAGTCCTCTCCATTGTATTTATGGAAAGCAACTGTCTTCCTCTCCTCCTCTGGATTTTGTATTTCTAAATTTGTTAAGCATTTTGGAGTAGGGTAACTGAAAGTTAGTTGTCTGGACTATGCTGAAGGCTCCCTGCATAGTCAGTGGAGAGATGTAGATGCTATCAGAGGTGGGGTCAGGATACGGAGAAGTGTATTAGCTGTATTCATGGTCCATGCAGATGCTTGTTTCTGCAAGAGACTCTAAAGCTGTTTTATGAAGGAATCTGAGATGTTACAGCCCATCATTGCTTCTGAAGATGTGCCATGGAGCCCAACATGTGTGTTGGCTGTGTACAGCAGGGTAGTGCTCAGTCAGTGCCTCAGTAGGAAGGTTTGATGTGCTCTAGCAGCTCGGGTCCATGCCTAGCAGTGTGTGTTTCTCTGGGGGTTGTGCTGTGATCTGCAGGGCTGTGCCACACGTACTGATCCCATTTCTGCCATGTCCCCATGGAATGGTTTGCTGAACCTCCTGGATCAGCGCTGCGACACTTCTGACTGTGCATAGCCTGAGCCTACCATAATCCCCAGGAGGCTGGAGGATGTCGCTTCCTGCTGCTGAAGTGGAATAAAAGAATGAACAGGACTGAGATGATGTATCTGCCAAAAGGATTTTCGCTGTGTCCATCACAGCAGCTATGCTGACACCTGGCCAGGAAGGCAGGGAGGCATTAGGTGCTGGAGAGGAAAGGCAGCAAGTAGCTGAGAAAATTAGCAGTTCTCAGCTTGGGGGAAGTGTCTTATGAGCAGCACTGTCTGTTCAGTCCTGTGTTATTAATGATTTGCACAGGAGGGGGGCAATTAGCAGGAGAAACTCACTGATTATAAAAATAATTCCAGTTAGTGAAGAGCAGGAACCCTAGTGAGAACTTTGGAGGGGGAGGCTTGGGAAAACAGAGGATTGGACATGAGGATGAATGCAGTTAATGAAGGATATGCCAGAGGACAGAGGCTGCTGGGAGTGAAGGCTCAAGCCTGGTGAGTTGAAGGCAGGTTGGCCACCACTTGACCTCGTGTCTTTGTGGCAGGTAATTGCCTTCCCCCGAGCCGCAGCTTCACGGAGCTCACAGAGATGTTTTCACAGTGCCTTCGTTCTGTGTTTTCCCTCCAGGTCCAGGAGTCCAAGGTGACTGAAGCCAAGATTAATGAGGCGAGGGAGCACTACAGGCCTGCTGCCGCGCGGGCCTCTCTGCTCTACTTTGCCATGAACGACCTCCGTGCCATCCATCCCATGTACCAGTTTTCTCTGAAGGTACTGTCCCCGTGAGGCCCGTGGCAGCACTGCAGGGCAGCTGAGCCCTGATTGAGATCAAATTAGATCAGTCTTAATGAGCTTTCCTTTCTTTTGCTTGGCTTCTGTTGAGGCAAGTGAACTGATGTCTTGTAGAAAGCCACAGTCTGGCCTGGAAGTGCATTAATGGCCTTGATTACTGAACATTCCAGAAGTTTATTCGCAAAGTAGAACTTTACAAGCCATTTGTTATCTCCTTCATATTCACAGCCATCTTGGCCTGGCCGAGGAAGATGTGCAATGGATTTGAAAGAGCCAACAAAGTACTTTTTTCTGTGTATTTTATATATTTATGCATTAAGATTTAGCACAGTGTTGGGAGTGACTTGCTTCCTCAGTTCATCTTTTCTTTATATTTGCATTTAGTTCTGTATCTGTGATGTCATCAGGGTCATAATGTCTGTGCAGATATTTCATAAGTTAACGAGAATTGCTGCTGCCCTTAGCAATTATCCAAGACCTTGATGTTGAAACAATCCCAACTTCCCAAATGACACAGTATTAAAACATCAAATTGCTCTGTAAACACAGCCCTGTCCCACCGAGACCTCAGTGCCAGGGATTTACTGCTGCCCTTTGTACAGAGGGCAAATCATGGCCAATTCTGCCTGTCCAAGGCAAGAAGGATCCCCTCCGAGAGCCCTGAGCCTGGAAGACCTGATGGGATCTGTGGGCATCTGACCCCTAACAGCAGTGTGGCTGCTGGCAGGTTGGAGACAGACAGGCTCTTGGTAACAGTTTGGACACCTCCACGGGGATGATGCTGGGAGAGAACCTGCTTGTGCCTGTGCTCTAAAATAAATGCAGGACAGATACAGCCAAAGAAATGGTGTCCCAGCTTTGGAGAACATTCCTTCCTGGAACTGTTTCCACTGCAACAACTGGACTGGAGAATTCTTCTAAAATGACATTACACTGCAGTGTAACTATTGCTGTTCCTAGTGGTGGGGATTGAGTAGTCCCATTTGCTATGTGGCAGCAGAGCGTGGTGGGAAGCCAGGAGCTTTGGTGGGAGTGTGACTATGACCTTGTTTTCAGGTTTCTTGGCTAGTTTTGAGATACTGGCTCCTTTATGGCAGATGTGAGCAGGCTGAGACTCCACTTGCTGCAATGAATGAACTAGATCTTTAGAGTGAAATATGAATTAATTGCTCACATCTTTGCTTCATGTTGGGGCATCACTTCATCATTTGTTTTCTATCCTTGGTGGGAAGTGGAGCTTCTCTCAAGCTGTCTCCTCGATCCTGGAAGCTCCTCAGGCAGGGACCCTCTTTCTGCATTCCCTTCATACAGCCCAAGGGTGCGAGAGAGTCTTGGTCTCTCTAAGGACCTGTTGCAATGGAAAGGAGTTGCTGTGATGGTGTCTATAGTTCTGACCAGCAGAGACTCGGGTATTTATTGAAGAGTTCCAGTTTTATTGTTTTAATAAATGGAACACTTTTTTTTTGCTATGGGAAAGGCATTTTGGGGAATGGAGGGTTAAATGAGATGGCATTGTAGTCTAGTACTTCTTCCAAATGGTTTCTTACATTGCCAAGTGACCTGAAAAAAGTAATTGAGAAGAGAATACAATATTTTGAGCCAATCCACAAAGAAGCTTTTCTTTTTGTTATCTCCAATCCATATGCTGAAATAATTTTACCAGGGAAATGCACGGATATCTTTCATGCAAGGGTGCCCTTTGAAAGATTCATTCCCTACACATACATAGTAGAAATGTGAGTATCCGAAGTTTCACCTTAAATCTCCCTCATCTATGTTTTGTTTGTTTTATGTTTTCCAGTTAGCATTAGTATTGTGTATAAATACATGGCAAATTATTTACTGAAATGTTTTTATCTAATAAATTTGGATGACAGATCATAAAACATTGAGGAAAGATGTGCAGAGATGATTTTAAAATACTTGCCATACAGTTAAAAGCCCATTATAAATTAGAGCACACAAGATTTATATACGATTCTGCAGCGTGTTTTAACTCTATTTAAAGAAATGTAAGCAGAAAAATCCATTCTGCAGTTATTCAATAATGCAGTAGATATCAATGTTACTTTAATTTGTTGAGGCATCATTCTCCTTTGTAGAGCCCTAAAAATAATGCTGTCGACACAGCCATGCCTTGTCTGGTTGGTGCTATTAATTTGTATCGGCCTGGTTAATTCCTATTAGCTTGGTCTCAGTGTACTGGGTTTTTGCATTGCTAATGAGGACACACGCCTTTTCCTTTCTCCAGTTGCATCTGATAATTTGCTAATGGGTTTTCTTCAATCTGTTCCGAAAGTTTTTAAGTCTTTTTTAATTTAGATCAGAATATTTCTACAGGAGTCCTTGGTGTCTTATATAACAGCATCCTTCTTCATGGTGCACCCATGCCAAAGGGATTTTAGTGCTCGGCTGATCCCACTTCTCCATGCTGAAGTCCTGCCTGCCCTCCTTATCCAGTCCTGTGCTGAAGCCTGACAATAACCCACTCCTTGGACTGTTTTGTATTTAAGGGAATTGCTTTTTTTAAGTTGAAGCATTTGTGAAACAACAGGTTCCTCTGGGAACACAAATGTCTTTGGCTCAGTGTTTTGGAGAAGTGAGCTGTGTAATCTTTGTGAGAGAACATACTCAGCCTGAGAAATGTTTCCTCTACCCGTTGCATCTTAATTCAGCCAGCACATCTTTCTGAAGCCCAAACGAGCACAGTGTCACAGGGTATGTCATGAGAAAGCAGCCAGAGGGAGATGCAGAGCCCAATCTGTAGGTGTTCCCCTGCATCCTGCTGCTGCTGGGCACTGGGATTGCTTTGGTCGTGGCTGCAGGGCTCAGTGTCTGAGCTGGCTTTGCTCATTGCAGCACTTCAGGTGATACACTGGTGCGTGAGAAGAGCATTTAGAAACAGTGCCAATCTTCTTGTCTCCTCACCTAGGCATTCAGCATTGTGTTCCAGAAAGCCATTGAGAGGGCATCTCCTGATGAGAGCCTCCAGGTGCGAGTGCTGAACCTCATAGACAGCATCACCTTCTCTGTGTTCCAGTACACGACCCGAGGGCTGTTTGAGTGCGATAAGCTGACCTACACTGCACAGGTTACCTTCCAGGTAAGCACCACCAGGATGTGCAATCCGTACAAGGCCAGGCTGGATGTGGCTCTGGGCAGCCTGGGCTGCTGGTTGGCGACCCTGCACATAGCAAGGGGTTGAAAACAGATGATCATTGTGGTCCTTTTCAACACAGGCCATTCTATGATGATTGTACTGGCAAAGATATTGGCATACAGAGAAAACCCAAGCTGGCACAGCCATGCCTTCAGCATCAGAGCAGCAAATGCAAGGGCTGGGGAACTGATATTCTTCTCTTCAGTTCTTGCTGATAGCAGTCAAAGATGCTGTGTTTGATTTGTGTTACACCAATGAATGGCTGTTTGAGAGAGAGATGCCTGCTTGCAGGACCTGCAGAAGGGAAGCAGGTCTTCAAGGCTGATTGGTTGTATCCAGAAAAAAGGCATGCTACGTGGCTGCTGTTGCTCTGTCAAGTATTCTGCTATAATTTTTTATGCTACCATGTGAGCAAGGAGACGTTTCTATATCTCTGTACCAAAATCAGATTTAGTCAATAAATTGTGCTTGGCATTATGTTACAAAGTGGTTATTGAGCTCATGCAGTGTATGGCTAAGTAAGTGCCCTGCAATGTAGAACGCAGGTGTGAACCAAATTTGAGCAGCCTAAACAGTGTTCAGGTCTAGTTAGCCTTAATCCAGTGGTTGCCATGACTTTTTTCTTTGAATTCTACATAGCAAAATATGAAGTGTAAAAGGAAGAGCAAGTATACATCTATATAAATGACCTCTAACGATTTATTTAGTTATGTCTATGTGTAAAAAATCAACGCAAATTTTGCAAAGTCAGGCTTAATTGTGACCCAAAAGAGATTTACATTTTCATATAATGTATTTGTCTGAATAAACAATTTACCTTGCATGCATTGTTCTTGCATGATATCATATCATAGAGTCGTAGGATTGTTTGAGTTGGAAGGGGCCTTTAAAGGTAATCTAGTCCAACTCCCCTGCATTGAACAGGAGAGATAGTTAAGACATCAGTTCAAGGCATCAGGAAAATCAGCATCCACTGTTTCAGTGCATGGAGGGAATTAGATGATGAGTTGCAGGATTCTCCCATGTAAAAAATCAGTTGGCTCTTGAACTGAGTAGCTCATTACTGTCACTGGTGGAGGAGATGCCAGGCATGCTTCAGAAGCCATGCCCAGTAGGCAATAATGAGATACAGTCTAGGATCTGTAACAAGGAAACGAGAAGCTCACCATGCCAGCATTGCTCTTTTTTCTTCCAGAAATTGTGTTCAGAATGTTCAGACTTCATCTCAGAGATGCGGGCAGTCTGGCAGCACTCAGTGCAGTGGTTCCAGCTGGGCTCCTGAGCTTCCAGAGCTTTCCAGAATGGCCCCTGGCATTGCTCTGGCGGTCTTGCTTCCCCAAAGCCATTGTTGGTGGTAAACACACTGATGGCAGCAGAATGGCCAGGTGCTCTCCAGCACAGCATTGCTGGGGACCTAAAGGACCCGCTCATTCTCCCAGTGCATGTGCTGTGAGGCTTTTTTCACTCTCAGTACGTCTCCAATTACTTTCAATAGAAGAAAATTGTGAGAGATGGACGAGACCTTGGTGGTGTGCCCTAGGGGGGAGCGCTCAAGTTCCTTGCAAGAAAGTTGTTTGTTCTTTAGCTGCAGATATCAAGCACAGGGACTGCAGCACATCTTCCTGTCTGCATCTCCGCCAGCAGTGTGAATATAAACCACAACTTTTCCCACAGTTTTTCCAGATTTTGACCATTTTATGTTATGTCTCCATACTTATTCTGGGTCCTCTCTTGGGGAGACACAAAGCACCTGCAGGATATGTTTCACCACAGCCCTCCAGCACTGGACACTGTGTGGTTTTTATCTGCATATTTGACAGCTGCATACATTGAATAATTAATCTGATAAAGCGTATTGCTGCTCTGTATCCTGACTGCTCAAGGCTATCTTGCTTGCTTGAAATTACAGATACTTCTGATGAGTAAAGAAATCAATGCAGTAGAACTGGATTTCCTTCTCAGATACCCAGCACAGCCCAGAGTCACAAGCCCTGTGGAGTTCCTGTCTAATCACTCCTGGGGAGGAATCAAGGTACGTGTTTCACCTGAAATGTGTGAAATCAGCATCTCTTATCTCCTCTGAGGGCCTTTCAGCATCTGTCAGGCCAGCCTTTATAGCACTGGTTGAGTAAAGTTCTGACCATACATAAGCAGCACAGAAACGCACAGAGTTGGAGAGCTCTGTTGCTACAAGATGAGCTTTGAGGGCCTGATGACCTCTTGTCCCTGAGAAGGCTTTTCTTCCCTCTGAGGTTTAGGCTTTTTCTTCTGTAAGGAATAAGAATGTCTCATGGGTACAGATTGCAAAGATCCTCACTGTCTTTGGGAGGAGGTGAGACTTTAAGGCAGATAGGACCATCTGCAGAGCTTTGCTGGGGGCAGCGTTGTGCCAGGTGAGAGACCCACAAAAAACCATGCTCTCATGGCAGTGAGGTTGTCTAACAGCTGCCATGTGTTTTGGGATGAGAGCCGAGGGAGAGCATCCTAGAGAGATGTGCGTTATCCTACCTTTGCACCCACTTGTCAGCAGATGGAAGTTGTACTGGATTTAAACCTGATTCAGGATAAGTTTGTGCAAAATGTGTCTGCTCTGGGCAGGACCATCCATCCCTGCCTTTTCACTGGCAGTGGGGATGGGCCCTGTGCCTCGTTCTGCACACACAGGTAACTGAGCTCATCTTCAAAACATCACAATCACATTTTCAGCGATTAAATAAGCTTGTCGCTTCTTCCTAAACCAGTCCTTTTCCTCCTCTCTCTCCAAGACCTATTTCCATTATGGAGGAATTATGTACACCCTTTCTCTGTCCCTTGTTCCCTTGTTATGTTCCATGTATGGATATATAGAGTGAGCGCTGCATTTCAGCTCCTCTTAAGTCCTGAGTTGAAATTCTTCACTGATTGGGAAGGTTTGGTGCTGCAGTGCTTCTTTCTGCTTCAGTCCTGTGACCTTCCTCTGGGAGCTGAATTGGCTGCCACCACAAGTTGCTGGGGTTTCAGGCTCTGATTCTCCTCTTGAAGATCTTTCAGTGCATCTGAGGAAGCATTATGGTTTTGAGTGCTCAGGGGTGCGTTTGCTAGTCCTGCTGCAGTTGGTACACTCCCCAGGCAGACACCTTCTCAGTTTGCAGTGAGCTTTTCTGCTCTATGGGATGATCCTTTTAGTGCCAGCCAGTTCCCTTTCACATGGGAGTGGAATGGCCTTTCCTGGACCCCTGTGCTTCATCCTGCTAGTTTCAGCTGCCTCACTGCTGTCATGGAGTTGGTACAACTGCCAGCTCAGGCTCTCATAAACACCAGAAAGAACATCCACACCCCATCACTCACTCTTCAGAACTTATTCTATCACACGATACACAATACGGGCGTGCTTCGTCTGGTTCCAAGCTGATTCTTTCCCACTGAGCTTCCTCTCCCATTCTGAGTCTCCTGGGGCTTGTGGTTGAGATAGAAACCATGTGATACCATGCAGATGCTGCTCTGCACACCCTTTTGCAGAGCTGGGGGATGATGGGATGTAAATATGTCTGAGAGGGCTCCAAGATGCAAAGTCTGCATCCTCACTGTGAGACTGCTGTCCGCATGAGCTGCACATCTCGAGGAGCTGCAGTCACTGGTCAGTAATCTGCCCTAATGTACTTCAGGATTTCCAGATAGCTAATTCTTTATTACTGAATATGCTCCAGATTCTCTTTTGTGGTGTGACTGTTTGTAATACTGGTTCTACTATAAATAATACAGCGGGTGTCAATTTTATTAGTGTTTATGTTCTATTAATGTGTGTTGGCTTATTAGCCTTGGAGTTTTTGGCAACTCTGGTTACTTGAGGCGTAGTTTTAGTACGATCACATTTTGTCACAGACCGCTATAATTAGGTTAATTAGTCACGGCTTCTATAGAGCTTATGGGCAGGCTAAAATCCCCTTTTCTTTTATCAGAAAGATTAAGTGCTGTAATGAATTGTTTCTTCAACAAAGCTTGAGCAAAGTACCTTTCAGACTGGCATTTCAAATCTGAAGTGGAATGAAGCATTCTGTATGAATTTTCAGAGGAGCACTGAAAATGCGCTGCATTTGACAGAGGTTTCAGGCCAAAAGAAATCAATATTGATATTAACTTCCCGGTCCATGCCTCCCATTTTGGGCACGTTAACTTCAGAGCAAACTTCATCAGGTGTTGAGGACTGTGGGCACACAAACAGCCTCGTATGACATGGCTGATTACTTCATGCTGCTGTATGGTTGATGATACCTACAGGCTAATAGTGCTCTGCAGTTCTGCAGCTGTCTCAGCTCCTGGTGCTGGCACATCTGACGCACACCTTTGATTTCATCTTCCAACTTCTCTTCAGCAGTAAATTTCCCAGAGTTTTTTGTTGTAACGCTTGTGCCAGGGAGGCTCAGTATTTACTGCTGAATGAAGAAACCCATGTGCCTGTCGAGAAGGGCGCAGTTTTTGGGGAAAGGTGTTATCTTTTGTTACATCTGATTATATTCTTGAAAAAACAGGTAGGTTGCAGGCTTCCTAGTGCCTCTTTAAGCCTGGAGTGGGAACTGAATTCAAACCAAGTGCAGGCTGAGAAAAAACTTCTCTGAGCTCAACTTGATTCTGTCCATCAATCAGCCTGTATGGGAGAAGGTAACTCCTGCCAGCCCCTATTGAGGCACATTCATTAGCTTTGGAGCAAGGGGAGAGCTTAGCAGAGGACACAGTTGTTAGCTTCAGCACGAATACTGCCTCTGGGACGTGGGAGGGGTGTTAAGGGCAGAACAGGGAGAAAATTGCACTGTTTAATGAAAACAGTACCCTTTGCTGGGTCCCTGGCTCCAGTATTCAATAGTGCTGGTCATTTCAGTTGTAAGGCTTGTCTACTGCGGGTATTTAATAGTGATCTCTTGAGAAGTCAGAAGTATTTTTATACTCCAGATGAGGTTTTCTGTCTCTTTTCAATTTTCTTTGTTACAACATGTTGTGCTTCCATCAACTGCCGTGCTCCCAGTTCTTAACTTGAAAGTTGTTATTTCTGTTGATACTTCTGATTTCTTCAGTACGTGCAGGCTTGTCTGTGTGTGTGACTGGTGGTCGCCTTTAGCAATAAATGTATGGCCACACCATAGGTACGACAGTGCATAGGACGACAGGCCACAAGCACATACAAGAGGCCACTTTAATATTTCTATTGCAAGATGGAACTTGAAACAGGATTGGTGTAAAAGTGGTCTTTGTAGATTTGTCCTCATTTCTTCTCCTTTTCTTTACTTGAAGATCTCCAGAGCCATAAGATCACAGAAACTGAGTTTAGAAAGGACCTCTGGAGACCTTATTGTGACCTTCCAATACTTAAAATGAGCTTGTAATCAGGAGGGAAATAGACTTTTTACACGTTCTAATAGTGATAGGACAACAAGTTTAGTTATAGTTTTAAACTAAAAGAGGAGAGATTTAGGTTAGATGTTAGGGGGAGACTTTTCACTCAGAGGATGGTGAGGCCCTGACACAGGCTGCCCAGAGAAGTTGTTCATGGTCCATCCCTGGAGGTGTTCCAGGCTGGGATGAATAGGACCTTGGCAACCTGATCTAGGGCCTGATTTAGTGGTTGGCCGCCCTGCCCATGGCAGGAAGTTGAATCTGGATGGTCTTTAATGTCCTTTCTAGCCCAAATGTAGTATGATTCTATGAGGTTACCTGGTCCAACCCCTGCTCCAGCAGAGGCACCCAGGGTAGGGTGCCCAGGGCTATGTCCAGGCAGCTTTTGGAAATCTTCAAGGAGACCATACAGTCACTCTGGGCAACCTGAAGATGAGGGTGTGACCTGTGAGGATTATCTGAAATGATGCCCCGAGGTCCCTTCAGCCCAATCTACAACCCAGTCTGCGTGTTACTCTGCTCTGCGGTTGTATGGAGAGCTGGGACAGTCAGACAGGCCATGCCATGGTTCTGCTCTGAGCACAGACGTACAAATTATGGAGTTCTGTGTGCCTCTGTGGTCCTTTCTTTCATGGCTTAGTGTCAACCGGCCCTTTTTAGATGATCAGGGTGGGTCTCAGGCAACTAAGGCTAACTCAAGGTTGGTGAATGGATTTCCCTGTGCCCTGCAGTGTTCTCTGCTGCAAAATGCTCCCATGCTTCAACTCCCTTTGTGCCATTCCCTTCCTAGGGAACCATACCCACATTGCCCCGTAGCCTTGTTTTCCTGCAGAACCGTGGTCACAGATTAACCCTGTGTGCATCTGGCTTCCAACCTCAGCAGCCCTTTCCCTCAGGCAGCTCTGGATCTCTGTTGTACAAGCACACGCTTCCCAAGTGATTGCCTTTGTGATATTTTCTGCAGCGCCTCTTCATTGCCAAACGCAGATGTGTCCCATAGGATAAGTGAAGCTAGTTAATATACAACAAGGATACACCTGGCCAACTCGGATTACTTCTTCATCCCAATCATTCCCCTCATCTTTTTCTGAAGAGGAAGAATTTTCATTATGTAGATATGAAAACGCTACTGAAAGGGCATTGTTTAATAAATGCGATGTTGAATAATGAGCTCTAAATACTGAATTCAGCTTTCAAGGAGAACAGCAGCAGACAAAGTAGCATATTAACTCCAAGTTTATAATTTTGCAGAGTGCAGGTGATGAGATTGTGCGTGTAGTTTACGAGATAAAATACGAAATCATATATTTTACATTTAAGAAAACTGGATTTTCTTGACAAAATAATAGAAAGCTCTTCCAACTTTTCCTTTATATATTTCTAGGACACTGAGATTTTTCATTCTTGTCAAAGATTCATTGTGATACAATCTGCTGCACATATTGTGGTCTTTGCACATAAGCAAGGTCCTTTGATCAGGCTGGTCAGATATAAAAGACTTGCAGCTCACGGCTTCCTACGTACGTTTATTATTATTATTATTATGCCAGAGAATCAGTCTTAATTAAATCTCTTCTATTAGCTCAGTTCTGAAGATGTACAGCCTTTTAGAGCATCTTTGATAGGAAGCATTGATTATGACACTCTGGTGTGCGTTTATCTGCTCTCATCGAGAAGTTTCCTAAGGACATTAATCTGTCCTCACCAGCCCTCAAGTTTTGGAGAAGTGCTCACAGTGTCTTACAGAAATAATAATTGAAATCATTCTACCTTTTGTTTCCTTTATTTTTTTAACCTGGTGGCTAATAATCTAATGTTTATCTGAGATACAGCAGAGATTGGGATCGCATCAAATATTTAAAGGCATACTTTGTCAGTTTGATTGCAGATTGGAAATTGGGTTTTTCTGGATATATCTTGGGCCGTGTCCTTCACGTTCAGTGCTCCCTGCCATGCCATGGAGCCTGCTGTTAGTTGGTTATTTTGAATGTAAAGTTTCTTTCTCCCTTAAATGTAAGGGAAGATATAGCTTTTTGGGGTATCTTTCAAACGTCCAGTATTTCTTTTCTTAGTCATTATGTATCTTTTAAGTCGTGTCGCTTTGCTTGAAAGACAGAATCAAAAATCAGTTGCAGTGCACTCAGGAAAAGATGCACTTGGGCCCTAGAGTGACTGTGGAGAAACTTGATGGCTGATCCCTGCGAGCAAGGGAGTGCTAGCAGCCATCCCATGTTGGACACCAAGTACTGTACCACAGTGCGTTTGGAAAGGCAGCAAAGGAGGATGGCTGGAGTTTGGCTCCTCTTTATAAGCTCCTCCAGATCTGCTGTAAAGGACCTGCTGGAGCTCCTTGTTTCTGTGACGTGGTGGAGTTGAGAAGTATTTGCTGTGCTTGGCAGTGTTGGGTCGCTGTGAAGACTGCAGATGAAGCGTCCAGTTAAGCTGTGATGTCTCTGGAAGCCCTGCTGGTAGCACCAACGCTCTACCTGCATTGAAGCACATGAAGCCTTTTGTGAAGGCACTTGTGATCTGTGGATCATCCCCACTGAGTGCACCAGAGTGCTCCAATGACCCACAGTACTGCCAGTAGCAGTTCCAGTCCTCCGGTGAATATAGTCTGACAGGACCATGGGCACACACTCAGAGTTGGCCATTTCTCTGCTGGAGCCTGATTTGATCTTTGAGTATTGCATTTTAAGAAGGATGTGTGGCTTCTGGAGACAGGAGAGAGCATGAGAAGTGTCGTGGAGATATGGCTGCAAGGAGAGATTGAGGAGAAGCAGAGAGGTGATGTCTGAGAGCCTGGAGACAGTCTTCAAAAGGGCTCCTCTGAGGGGGAAAAAGCCATCAGTTGTTGGAATCAGTAGAAGACAGAACAAAAGACATCTTAGAGTACTGCAGGAAAGACTCACACCAGACATCTGGGCAATCTGTGATGGAGGACAGGAAAGGACTCATAGCACAGACTTCTTGGTGGCTTCTGTTGCTGAAGTAGTTCTGTTGGGTCAGGCCAAGTGCCCCGAGGAGCTCTGCTTCCTCATCCGCTTCTGGGTTTGGCTGCAGTGATGTGAGCTTGTCAGTCAGCTTTTATTGAAAGAAATGAGGAAGATTAGAAAAGCATTTTTGTGCTGAGGGGTGATTGAAGTTTGTCAAAACCATCATGTCTTTATTTTTACCTTCAATAGAGGTGTCCTCACGAGTTGAATAATTCAGGCAGTGCAGCTAAAGAGAAAATAACATCTTCGGTGAATGAATAATACAAACCAAAACCTAGTGGGAGAAAGATGGCAAATAATCCATCATTTTCTACATGAATCCTCCTAGTTAACAGTAGTATTCAAATGGAACAATTCATCTGCCTATGTGTCCCCTTCCTGAATGACCCAATCTATCACTGTGAGCCGGATGCAAGTTTGGCTTTGCCATTCTCCAGGAGCTTTCTCCAGCTGTGAGGGTGTTAGTTTCCTTGGGAGATGTGACCCACCCAACTAATATTTACAATAAACAGGCATAAGCGGAGCTTACCATGTGGGTGGACAATGTGAGAGCACCTTTAGAAGGTGTTTTGAAAACACCTGAGGCCATTTCCAAGTGTCTGATGTTCATGCAGCCACTCTGCAAAGTTCACACCCTTGGACAGAGAGATCTGAGGATGTTGTGCTCATTTTTACAGTTGATCAACAACTGTAACTGTGGCTAATAATTAGGATTTAGTCATCTCACAGACTCTTAAAACTGGGGGAATATTGAATGTGTCTCTCCAGTGTTCTCCAGTTGTGACTGGGAGCCATGTGATGTTTGGTGCGTTCCTTCCAACCTCAGTGTTCTTTAACTGTAGGGCTCACTTGTAAGGCAAGACAGATCCAGAGCTCAGACTGGGAGTATGAGTCTCTTACAAACTGAAGACTCAGAAAGTAAGGATAGCTTAAAAAAAAAAAAAAAAAAAAAAGAATTTCCATTTTTTTATTATTATTTTATTGTGTCTTTTTTAGAAACCAGCCTTATGACTGCTGGGGAACTGGGTGAGTGGTGTTGGATGCTCACTGTGGCAGCTCTGGGTTTACTTCCCACGTTTTCTGTGTCAGGGTGCAGCATGGCAATGGAATCTGGTTTGGTTTCCTTTGCCTCAGAGCTTTTCTCGAGCTGGATGACACTGGGGAAAGGTATTTGAAATTATGGAAGTAGTTTAAAACACAAAACCATATTTTGTTATCCCTTAGCGACAGTGCAAGAAAAAAAACTGAGATAATCTTCCTTTTTATTTAGATTCTGTAAAATGTTACAAAGCAACATCTGAACTTGGGACCAGTTTTGACCATATGGTGTCCTGAGAATAACTGCCTTTTGTGATAAGAGGATGTGTTTTCTCTAATAAATTTACAAAAGCTCGTTGCAGCGTGTCTGGCACCAGAAGATAAATTGCATGAGGTTGCAGTGACACCAGAGCTTGGAAGTCGTTCTTTCCCCTGGGGGCTCAGCCTGTGCCCTGGGGGCAGCAAGCAGAGGGGAGCTGAGTACATCATTGCTCATCTCTGTGCCCTTCTGCCTGGGACCTCGGGCCATCCTCACATCCCCTTCTTGGGGCTCTTTGCAGCAATTCCCTCTTCCTTCTGGCCCCAGGTTGACTCTCTAAAGAGCTGTGTGTTAGTGGCACCATGTAGGCACATCCGCAGCTGTTCTGCAGTGGCAGCCAGGGTTTCCTTCTCCAAGATGATGGCTGATGCATGTTCTATTCCCTACAGCTGTAGGGGAAAGAGTGCTTTGCATTTGCGAGCTTGTGAGATTCACAGAACTGCTGACATTTCAGCTCCAATTTAAAGTTGGTTCTGACTTAGATGAGAAACTGTCAAAGAAAACTGAAGTGATAAAGCAAATTGTCTGTGATTCAGTGGATGAAAAATCACTCTTTGAGAAAACAATGATCTGTGCCCTGACATGTGCAAAGAGCCCTGTTTTGCTGGCAAAGTCTTACTTTGGGATAGAATCCCCAGACCCTCCTGCTCCAGCCATCGGGGACAGACACAGCGTGGGCTGCAAAGGCTGGAGCTGCATTCTCCAGTCCTCTTGCTCATGTTTTATTTTGGTTAATGCTTTTTGTCTCTCTCAATTTCCATGACGACTCTGGTTGACAGGTTTGTTCTTTGCTATGTTGACAAAAATAGCCACTGCTGTACAGGTTGGTCTGTCCCAGTTCATGCCTCTGCTTCTCCTGCTGCTGTATTATCACCAGTCTAAGATTCTTGGATAATAACACAGCAGTGGTATTGAAAGGTAATTAATATTCACAGAAGGATTACTGATAGCTTTTACTGCTCCAGCTTTTAAATAGTAACGTGTCTTATTAACACCATCAGTCCTAATAAATGCAATTTAAATTGTTGACTAATGAAAATTTCAGTGTTAGTTTATATAATACAGACTTTATGCTTGCTATTAGAGCTCTCTTAATTCTGCAACATGTTGTTCAGGGAGAGAGAAACTATTATCTCTGATTCTGTCTGTCAATTTGAAAGAAGAAAGCAGTTTTTCAGAGTCTCTTGGTAACATCATCAAGAGACTTCTCGAAGCAGCGGTAGCCAAAATTTTGAAGTTTTACTTTAATTCACTTCAAGAGTCAACAGCTTAGAAACGTTTTATACCAGCACTTTTGCTGATGAGTCTATTGAATTCAGCATTTGGCACCGATTGTGTTCAGCCAGGAGAGGTGCATCAGATGTATTTACTGCTGCAAGAACAAGGCAGTAAATGCAGGGCAGGCTGTGCTCCTGCAGGTTTCAGTCTCTCGTGTTCTGCACAATGCTTTCAGCTGTGATGTGGTGCTGATACAAGAGCTGTGGCTTCTGTCTCTGGAATTTCTCCACGTCAGTGCTAATCCACACATGGCAGCAGCATCTGTTGGGTCCCTGCCTTGCTCAGGCTTTTCACACAGTTCTTGGCGTGCCTTGGGCATGGAGGTGAGCCAGCCCAGCCTGTAGCTGCTGAGTGGTATTGCAAGTGATCCATTCTCTTCTTTGTAGAGCTATTAATGAAATCGTGATTTTGGGCAAGGCTTGATTCATTGCAGGAGCATTGTATAAAAGCATCTCTGTGTTCCTGTAGCTCTGGCTGTGGTCTTAGAGCACTTGACCTGTGAGGAAAAGTGTAGGTTGGACTGACCGCCTCCTGAGGGTTTCTCCAACCATTTTTCTGTGATGCTACAAGTGTTGTGTTCAGCAAACATCCTGTGTCAGTGGCACCCACTGCGAACAGCTTTGTGACCTCTTTCTTTCTGTCATCTGCTGGTGTTCTCACTGCTGGAAATGTGAACTCATTCGTTATAAGGAGCCCTTTTGCTGGAGCATGGCTTCTGAATAAATTCAGTCAGTTAGAAAGACCAAGGTTCCTCATGTGAAGCCTTTCCAGAAGGGAAAGTGTAGCTTTCAGCTGCACACTCTGGCCTCTAGTGTCTTCCACCTCATTTGCAGCAGCCCCATATCCACAGCAATCTCAGCAGCTATCAGGACATCTACATGACTTTCAAAGCCCTTTGGTAAGTGTGTATTTTTTTCAGTTGATCTCAACAAGGTGTGACACCAACATTTTTCAAGGCGCTTTCTTGGTGCTTTCTTTTTGTAGAGGAGCTATATGGGATGTGAGCTGGAACATTAATGGTGCAAAACACCTCTGCCCATCAAGAAGCTTCTGCTCTGCTGTGAGCGTGTCCTTGTATAAGACAGCTCATTCGCTGTCTTATACTCCACTTGTCTCTTCCTCTTCATGTTCAACTGCTTGCAGCTTCAGATTATGCAAAATGTCCTCAAGATGTTTGTTTCAGTGAGAATTTTGCTTGAAATCCACAGGAACTTCACAAGCTGTGCAATACATTTTGCTACAACTTGTATGAAAGATATTTTGGATTCTCCCCTTTTCCGTGTACTGTTCATAGTTGCTGTGGCAGGAACATTAGAAAAATAGCTGCATTTTCATTGAAATTATCAATTATTCCCTCCATTGCTCATCTGTACATCACTTTGGAACGTTCCACAGCTATCTGTTCTGCTATAGGCTTGTAACACCAGTGAGTGAATCTTTGTGTGTATTTGGCGAGTGAAATGCTCTGTGAATTACACTGTCACAGCAGTCTGCACGTGTCTATATAGGACATATAAGTACCAAGGCAGCACCCAACTGTGTGGAGTTTGCAGTGCATTTGCAGAGATTTGTGGTCACCTTGACTGGATGGTGAAGTCTCAGCATTGTGGTTTCTCACTGTGTGAGTGCCCAAAGCCCAAAAGCAGGTTTTACCATCAGTTATGATTTTGGCTGCACAGTTTTCTTTGTTGGAGCAGCAAGGAGGCATTGCAGACCTGCAGCTCACAGGATTGCCAGAGGTGAGTGTGCTGTCCTGCCGGAGGTGAGCTCAGCATTTCCAGTTCCCATCCAAATGACTCGTTTCTGGAATAGCTCATAGTAGCAAGTGCCTGCTACCCAAGTTGGTTGGGATCCAGGTTTGAAACAAGAAATGCAGATTTCCTCTCACTTTGGGTTATGGAAAGCTGCATTGCAGATGATGCCAAATTTTCCTCTGTTGTCACTTCCAAACTCCCATTTGCAGTGACTGTGCTGCAGAGGAGCTTTGGATGCAGCCATAGCTTCACTGGAAGGGGAAGGTCCTTGCAGTGATGCGGGTGAGAATATCTGGGGAGGCTGTCCTGGGTGCTGTTTAATGTCAGATCTGACATTGTTGGGGCAGCCAGTTCAGAAGACGCAGGTGGCAAAAAACCTCAGGGTGGGTACATTCCACAACTGCTCATCTCACCCTGAAGTGGTCCTGTAAGGGTCCCGTGCTGGTTGGTACCTGTTGATGTGACAGTGTGCTGACAACAGAGGTGGGAAAAGGAAAACAGACAAGATCTGATCCTGGGAAGGTTCTGCTTGTGGCTCACAGGTTCCAGCTTTGACCTCTCCAATGGAGCAAAACATGAGCAGACAGTAAAACCAGAAAAACAGTTCAAGTGCACATAGGATTGTTCTTCTGTTACAGGACTAAAGGTAACGGCTTTAAGTTGCGCCAGGGGAGATTCGGGTTGAATATTAGGAAGAATTTATTCTTAGAAAGAGTAGTAAATGCATTGGCACAGCTGTCCAGGGAGGTCACTGTCCCTGGAGGTGTTCAAGGAACATGAAGATGTGGCACTGAGGGATGTGGGTCTGTGTGCATGGTGGGGGTGGGTCAGTGGCTGGACTACATGATCTTACAGGTCTTTCCAACCTTAATGATTCTGTGGTTCTGAAGACCTTCCTTTAATTTTCCAGGCTCTCTCATCCATGGAGGAGTTCAGAAACCTGGATCGGGATATTGAGGGCTCCGCAAAACGGTGGAAGAAGTTTGTTGAATCTGAGTGTCCTGAAAAGGAGAAGTTCCCCCAGGAATGGAAGAACAAGTCAGCTCTGCAGCGCCTGTGCATCATGCGGGCCATCCGGCCCGACCGCATGACCTACGCTGTCCGGTGAGGGCACTTCTCACTATCTCAGTCCATTCTCTTGCTTAACAGGCAACACTGGGTCTGTGTTTTCTAGGGAATAGGAGTAATTCAGGAATATGTTTGGATTTATTTATGATAGAGTATAAGTTTTACAGAATGGTTTTCTATAATGGGATCATTGCTGAATGAGTTATCTCTGTCAGCACTTCTCATTTAGTTGGAATTTCCTGCCTAACGAAATCTAACCCCAGCATGGCTAATGGTGATGGAAGCAGTACTGCTAGCACTAGGTGAGGAGCAGACATACCAAGTCAGAAACAGGCACTGTCATAGAGGTCTTACATATTCACTGGAGTCTTTTTATAATTCATGAAGGTCAGTATTGTTTACTAGAATGCTTGTGGCCATTGTTCCTTAGGTGCAGGAATAAAGTACCGAAGTAAAGGGAAGTTTTATAGAGATGCTTTGTGTGTTGTTGTTTTTTTTTTTTGTTGTTGTTGTTGTTTTGTTTTCTTTAAATTCAAAATTTATGTGATACTAGTTGAGAAAGTTGTAGTTGTAAATTATGTATTAAAGGTAACTAGGCAAGTCTAAACTTCATAAAGATATGCAAAAGCAGTGTGGCTAATATGGCTGTTCCAGGAGAAACTAAAGGTCTCTGACTCCGTTAGGACTTGTTTTTTCGTTCCTTGTCCTAGTAGTCTATCATCTGACATTTCTGCTTATTCCACTGCCTCTCAGATAGCTTAAATTGCTCCACCATCTGGCATGTGTGATTGTCAGCCCATGAGCTACGCTTCTGTTTGTGTTTTAAGATGCACAGAAAAACATGGGCAAGATTTTGAGTGAAGTATCACTATGGCCAATGTTACTGTATTTTATTCAATTAAATGATGAAATTGATTATCATTATACCATTCTAAACTACCTTCTTTTTCATTAGTTACTGTTTTGGAGCTTTGTATGTTCTCTCAGCTTAAAGAATTACTCTTCTTTTTGCTATTTAGCTTGAGTAAAACACGCTCTTGTCCTTCTGAGCATTTAAGTGCCTGTTTCACTTAAAGCAAGTTTAATTCATTCCTTTCAGTCAAAATGCTGTATAGCTCAAATACTTGCATAGCTCAAAAATAACTGGAACATGAAGTTTCAATTCCTTTCATACTTCTCTTTTGTGAAAAGGTAAGAGAATCCGAATTCAAAAATTTGACTGAATATTTTTAGGGTTTGGGCACATCAAGCTTTTTTGTTTGCACGAGAACATTTGAATGTGGTTTTTGGTAGTGTTTCTTACTTAGAAATAGGTTAGAACATAAACCTTTTCAAATAGTAACTTTTACAGTGCCCTCTCCAAGACTCAGTAGATGCTTGTGACTAAAATTCTTCTTGAAATTCAACACAGTCATGAAGTAGTCCCAAACATTCTAGGTAGAGCTTTTGTATCAGAGAACCATAGAATGGCTTGGGTTGGAAAGGTCCTTAAAGCCCACCCACTTTCATGCTCCTGCTGTTGGACTGGTTGTCACCCTCTAGTTTATGTTACCCAGGTTGTTTAGGGAAACAAACCTCCCCAAATCAAATGGATAATTCTTAGTGGTAACAATGCCAGCCAAAATGCCTTTGACTTCCTTTTTCCTTCATGGAAGTATCATACTCCTCAGACCTTTCTTCAGCCAGCAGCCTGGCTAGAACAGGTGCTGATCCATTAGAGAAGGCAATTGGTGTTCCTAAGAGATTCACCTCTCTGAAAAACACCCCCATCTGTTCATCTGTCCTTCTGTCTGTAAAACCTGGTATTCTGACAGAAAGAAAATGTCTTTGAATTGGATGTAGTAGCATTCCCAGTAACCATGACACAGTTGGGCAGCAGTCCCCTGGTATCCCTTTCTTCCATGTGTCTTCAAAACCATATTGAGTCTCTTACTGTTGAAAGAGTGGCAATTCTTCCAGCAGAGCACCAGGGAGTTGCATCTCCTGCCCTAAGGACTTCAGCCTTGGCAACCGTGGTTCAGCCAGAAGTGCTGATCATTGCATCTAATCAAATTAATTGACTTTTTGATAGTTTATTCTGCAACATTACTGGATGCCACAAGTTGTCTTGCAGTTCTCAACTTGCTGATCTCTTCTTTCTGTGTATCAGTTGTCTCTACTTGTGCTAAATACCTAATTGATCATCAGTGAACTCACTGTAAGTACTGTCATAACTATAGAATCATAGAATGGTTTGGGTTGGAAGGGACCTTTAAGATCACCTAGTTCCAACCCCCTGCTATAGGCAGGGACACCTCCCTCTAGACCAGGTTGCTCAGAGCCCCATCCAGCCTGGCCTTGAATGCTACCATGGAAGGGGCATCCACAGCCTCTCTGGTTAACCTGTTCCAGTGTCTCCACTACCCTCACAGATATTATTCCTAATATATAATCTAAATCAACCCTCTTCCAGTTTAAAGCCATTTAAACCTTCCTGCCTTTCTGAGATAGGTGCTTGGCAAGTGCTTGAGTGCCTTTAAGGAGTCAAGGAGGAATTCAGTAACTGAAACAAAGATGCCCAGGGGCTTTTTAGATGCCCTAGGATATCCTGACCTAACCTCTAGCTGCTGTGTAGAAAGGTGAAAGACTCTTTGTGTCCCATGTTGCACGTACCAGAATTATACAGATGGTCTTTAAAGCTCTTTGGAGTCTAAAATGACATCCTCCCTACGCCCATGTACAGAATTTTTGTCTTTATCTGGCTTGGAAGTTAGAGTTTTTGTCACTTCTCATGGCAGATCCCTGGGGATCTTTGCACAAGCTGTGCCTCAGTTATGGCACATGTGTAAATTCCTCACTCATGAGGGGACTACACAGAGCATAGAAAAGCTGCAAGCCACTCAACACATCTGAAGACAATGCCTTTTAGTGGCACCATCATTCAAGTCCTCCTGCTTATCCTGTGGGCTGCCTCTATGAAGCACCAAGTGCAGCCTCCATCCCCATTGCTGAGGGCAGGCTCTGCTTTCCTGCACTGTGACTCATTTTGGAGTCCCCAGGACATATTAATTGTATTTCTGAATCTCCAAAGCATTATTTCATGTAGGATGTTATGACCTTGTATCTCACAGATTTTCTTAGATGTTGTACACTGAATATCTTCATTAGCTCTTCAGGTAATCTTGACCCAAGCCAGAAAAATCTACTTTGAAGAGTCACCAAACAAATTGGAATTTCTTCCTTTTGCAATCCCTTAGGCATTTCTATTCCACTTGCCTTTCACTCGTCCTTGAAGAAGGCTCTCAGCTCTCTTAGAAAGAATTTGGCTGCCTTATTCTGGTATTATCCCCAAGTTGAAAACTGGTTGATGTTTTTGTTCCCCTGGTACCGAGTTTTCAAAAGGCTGAGTCATGCATCTCTGCTAGAAAAGCAACTGCTTGTTCCTGGGCTTTGAATGTAATGCTCCTGCATTTGAATCAATGTTCACTGTACCATCCTTGTATAAAGCAGTGATTTTTGGTAAGCTCACCCCAGGGAAATTCAGCCTGGCCATTCTCCATACTCTGCTCTCTGTTCAGGCAGCTCCTGTTCGCTCTGTTCTATTTTTCCTTGTGACTCTCATGCAGAGACTCGGCAACACGCACAGGATATTCTTAGAGCTCTTCCCTTTTATCTTCCCAGAACAAAGCAATTTTCTAAATCGTCCGGACTTTTTGTGGCTTTTGGTGCTAAATCTAAAGGAATGCTGCTTCCTCTCAAACTGGATTACAAAGTACGCTGCGGTTTTCTGTGCATCAGCTTAACCATTTCTTCTCTCCTATCTGTGTAATTACCAAACCAGTGCTTGCAGCAGCGAGGTCCCACTGCTTGTCCTTCTCACTTGGTTGTTCATCACAGATATTTCTGTACCACAGGCCATTTACACCTGTAGGAAGTGCCAGAAATTGCTAGCAAAGGATAGATCCCAGAGCCTGGGCTCCAGACCCTTCCTAAACTGATTTTATCCTCATTTATTTGAGTGTCTCATTTATTTGAATCAGCAAAAGCAAAATTAGCTGATTATTTGCATGGGAAGCTTTCTTTCCTGACCTGTAGTCGATTGGCAAAACTTCTTTCTCTTTCTGACAGAGATTTTGTAGAAGAGAAGCTCGGCAGTAAATTTGTGGCCGGGAGACCCCTGGATTTTGCAGCTTCCTTTGAAGAATCGGGACCTGCAACCCCAATGTTTTTTATCCTGTCCCCAGGTGTTGACCCACTCAAGGATGTGGAGAAACAAGGTAAATGAATCATGGCTGCAGGCGTATCACAGAACTGCTTTGTATCTTCTGCATAATTATCTTGGCATGATGTGGGTTTTTTTTTCCTCATCTGTTTGTAGATAATGGAGTAATCCGGTAAAAATAGATAATTGTGAGAGGATGTCATTTGTTTCTCATTGTTTTTTTGTTGTTGTTGTTTTTGTTTTCTTCCTTCAAGGCTTTTGGATGTTCATCTAAAGTTTAAATTAAACTTGCTTCTTTCTTGCAATGCTGAGATTCCCAGTGTGGTTCACACTGCAACGATTTCTGAGCCAGTTTTGTACACAACCTATAATTTACGTCAGAGGTATCCAATACACTGCCAGGTAGCTAAAAATAAGCAGCAGCTCCCTGTTGCATTCTGCTGGTAAGAGGCAGAGTGTCTGGTTTTTAATCTCATCTTTCCTGAGCTGTTTTTGGTGTGGGTGCTCTGGTGATGTGCCGTCACCCTCAGAGCTCAGGTGCACCTTGGAGGTTTTGCAATTTGAGAGTCCAGCAATGGCTGTGATGCAGCCCAGTGCTGTACTGTGAAGCTGCCGATGTGCAGAACTTGGCTCCAGGTCTCAGCTTCACTTTGGAAGCATTTCTGTTTTCAGCCTGAACATCTGGAAATGGGGACAGCTTCACACTGCACTGCTGCCAAGTCGAAGTCATTGCAGGCACTTAGTTTGAGACTGTTACAGCAGACCAGCTCTGTCCCTCTGGAGCTGAGGTTGCCTTTGGGTACTGCCTCAGGGTGGGTGCACAGTGCTGTTGTGCTTCTCACGTGTCCTTTCTCCCGCTCCAGCTGTGCACTGCCCACGTCTCCAAGACCATTGCTCATGGACAAGGAGTGTTGTCAGCAGTTCGGAGTGTTGTCTGAGTTATGTGTCAGACTAGCACAGTAGAACTACTGGCCAGTTTATTGTGGGCAGATCTCCAGGCTAATGCTCAGCAGGGCTGGTAGCCCCAGCAGAGAAACCAGCAGCACTGATCTGAGGCACTGTGCGGGCGTGTGGTCAATGCCTGCCTGAGCTGCAGGTTTGCTTTCCTCTCTGTGGTGCACCTTTGGGTCATCCCAAATAATGTTCAAGTCAGTCCCAACCTAGGCAGTCATAGAATCATAAAATGACTTGGGTTGGAAGGGACCTCAAGGATCACGAAGCTCCAATTCCCTGCCACATGCAGGGCCAGCAACCTCCACATTCAATACCAGCCCAGGCTGCCCAAGTCCCCATCCAACCTGGCCTTAGACACCTGCAGGAATGGATGGGGCATCCACAGCCTCTCTGGGCAGCTGTTCCAGCACCTCACCATTCAAGTGCTACATGAGCAGCAGTGCTACTGGGCCACAGGGCAGTTCTGGGCTTTGAGCTCTGTTTCGTTCTCTTTCTGCCCCTGTGTCAGGTCCCACTGCTGTGAATTGAAGGGGACTCTATGGGGAAGGCCCTGCCTTGTGTCTGGCTTCCCACTGGAGCACATTGATGCTCCTTTCTCTCACTGTCACTTTCTATTATGTGTGATGAAGCATTAAATTCCAGCTGTGAATTATTTGATCAGAATGGTAAGATATATTTGTGTGTAGCTGAGCACCTGGGTTAGTCAGCCAGAAAAGTTACAGCAAGTAAAAGTGAGAGAAATCTGGCAAAATGAAACCCTTGCTTTGGCGCAGCTGCACTGCCCTTAGGCCTTGCTGGGATTTGTCCAGACTCATTATTCAGTATTTTCTCCACCCAGTGTCCCTGCTGAGGACAGCTGCCTGCCCCACTCCCTGCTCTCTCTCCTGCAGGAGGAAGGCTGGCATCACCTGGCTGGGGTGATCATGCTGCCTTCTGTGAACTTGCCTCGTCCCTCCTTGAGAGGATGGGTCCTGAAGGCAGCGTTGTTCTGTGCAGAGCAGATCAGCGGCTCTCAGAGTTGGTCGGCAGCCCGAGATAGTGAGAAGGAAAACTGGAAGTTCTCAAAGATGGGCAAAACGGTGTCCCAGGGTTTTTTATCTAGTGAGGCTAAGTGGAAAGTGTAAACAACTGGAAGGGATTGGATGTTCGTTTTATGTGTTACCATCTGTTTCCAGTCTTGTACCAAGAGATCAGGCTTGCTAGACAAATCTTCTCCTTTTTTTTATTCTAAAACTTGCCTGGAAGCCCTGGCCACCCGTTCCCTTTCTGCTGCCTGCTCACAACCAAAAGGGCTCCTGCCCTCGCTGCTGGTTTGAGCACACGTTCACATGGCACATTTCCCCACTGAACAATATTGTGTTCAAAGCTTATTTAATCAGCAGGAAATGATTTTAATTTCCTACAGCTGTAAAATATGTTTTTACACAAGGTTACAGGGGAATAATGTTCTTTAAACAAGAGGCACTTTACCTTTGTGTTGATTTCAGTCTTTAATTAAAAGTAGTTTGGAGGAAGCCAGTGCTGTTTTCAGTGCTTTGGCAGGGGGAGAGACAAGATAACTCTTGTGAGAGGTGTGATAGCTCTTTGTGAGGTTTCTGAAAAGGCTGAACTCAGCCTGGCTACTGCTGTTCCAATTAGAAAGCATTGAACACCACTCTTTTCTTTTTCTTTTAGGGAAGAAACTCGGTTACACATTTAACAACAGGAATTTCCACAATGTGTCCCTGGGACAAGGCCAGGAGGTGGTTGCTGAGCAAGCTCTGGACGTGGCTGCAGCAGAGGGGCACTGGGTGATCCTGCAGGTACTGCTGTCTATCGCTGGAAGCAGGCTGGTCGCTCTGCCAGTGTCCAGGTGCTGATTGAGTTAACACAGACAGGTTATCAGTTCTCTCATCAGATGGAACAAGACATTACCTGTGTTTTCAAATCACTGGTCTCTGCTTGTTTCTTGCTGTTATCTTTTGCTTTTTATCAGTCTTTGTCACCTTGGTTCTGTTGCTCTTTGAGCCCTCTGCAGGATGTGCAGTTGTAAGGAGAGCTGGCAAAGGAGATGGTGCTACATTTGCCTATGCTTCTGTTTGCTCCATAAATAAAGGAGCAATGTTCTTGAGAGCTGTTAGAGTTGCTCACTTTCCACCACTCCAAACTTGCTGGTATTTAAATGAGCAAAGAGAAGGTGTGCTCCGCCGTACGAAAGGCAGAGGCTATCAGTGGAGCTGATGCCTTTATGCATCCCAAAACAGGTAAATGCTTACAGCTCTCATCACAGCTCAGCAAAACGATGCCAAGTCTTATAAGGTGTGAGGGGAGCACTGTCTTCAAGTGCTCTCTTGAGTCACTTATTCTGTGAGTGCTTTGATTTGCTAATATGCAGCTTTCATCTCAGTTCTTGGGAATCCCTCTGTTTTCCTCGATGTGGATTTTATAAACATTTATTATCACTGAATTGTTTGTGTAAGGATTAGGCTCAGACAATGCTTGGTGTCCTGCTCTGAGCCTACGGGCTTCGTTCTGGGTTTAAATGAAATGCCATTAATATTTTGATCTTCCTTCATGCTCTTGCTGCAAGCTTCCTCCAAGGTAGACGATTCTGAGCTTGTCAAGAGCTTTTAATAAAGACAGCTGTAATGCTGGCATCTGCTTTTAAGACGGTGAAAAAAATAAGCAAACTTATGAGATATCTTCCATTCAGTATTGCAGAATGAAGTTTTTGGTTTTCTTTCCCGTAATGGGGGGTAGTTGCTGTAAGGGATCTGCAGTGGTACGGAGCTGGCAGGTTGCCCTGGGGCTCGTAGAGGAGCTCATGGCTGCTGGCAGGTTTTGATGCATGGCAGAAACTGAGGGGGTCCCAGCAGTGGCTGTGAGGGCAGGCTGCCACACATCAGTGCTGGGTCTTGTTGGGGGCATCAGTCATCTGGGATTTTCTCTGCTGTCATCACAAAACTGATGGAACTGTGCACATAAATGTTTTAGTTCTATGTTGTTTTAGAACATAGATTGGTTAGATTGGTTTAGAAGAAAGCAACGTAGACAAGACTGATGCTGAGTAGAGGTCAGAGCCCCTTCTTCCTGTCACTGCAGTCATTGACCTCCTGAGCAATCCAGGCAGAGCCTGTGAGCATATGGTGCTGAGGGGTGGTTTGCATCAGGACAGGCTTGGGAACGTCCAGCAGGTGCTTGAGGCTGGCAGTGCCATTCCCCTCCAGGTTCTGCTTTTGGGATCCTGATCAGACATCTGGAAGGACAACAGAGCAAGGGACCTTAGCTGCCCATCAGAAGGGCTGAGCTGCTCAGCTCCAGATCATGCCCATCTCTTTCCAAGGGCTGGATCTTCATGTATAATGAGAAAGAGGTGCTACATGGCTGTCCCCTAACTTGAGCAGCTCATACTCTGTTCTTTTATGGTCAACAGAAATGCATTTGAAATCAGTTCATCCTCTGGACAAAGTTGTTTGCAAGATTGAACATTTTTTCAGGACTGAAATGCTGACTATTCCAGATACTGGTGAATCAGCATCTAAACTCATCACAGCAGGAATCAGTGAGCGACAGTCCCACAAAGGATGCTCCTGTCATTTCAGTCACAGGTGGTCATGGGAAATACTTGCAAATACTTGCCACATGGCAGTTGGTTTGACAAGATCTTTTCTGCGAGGCCTCTGGTGACAGGTGCCATGCAGACTGCTTCAGGAGCATCTGCAGTTCGCTTACACAGCACCTGGAATGACACAGACAACTCAATACGTGAAAACGTCCGAGCATTTTGGATCACTGCTATTTCAGTTAGAGAGAAGACAGAGCAGATCTCCAGGCAATCAGGGTAAATCAAACTCACTGTTTGGAGCCTGTGTGCCATCCACAGGACAGCTACATCCAGGCTTCCCGTTTGCTTTTGAGCAGGGCAAAAGCAGCTGTTAGCTTCACTTCTGTACTTCATCATCCACTGAACAACTCTTCAGGTGACGTGGAGTTGAGCTCCCTGTACAACCATTCAATTTGCTGACTTGTATCAATCCATATACGCGCTCTCCAAGACAAACACTTATTGGGATCACCTAAATGGCTTTTACACATATAGTTTGATTGGAACCAGAAATAATGATAGTCAAGTGCTACAAGCAATAAAGAGTTGGGCAGTTGGCTTTGTGGGAATCAGTTGCTATGGGGTATTGAAACAGTTGGGAACTCCCTACTGTAGGGAGCCACAGGATTGCTATTCTTGTGCCTTGAAGGGCTGCTGACCTGGGGCCAATTCCTCCTGAGCTGTAATGACCAGCCAGCATTGCCTGCTGGATGGCAGCCAGCATCGCAGGAGGCAAATTAAGGAAAGGAGCAAATGACTCTCTGGGGAACCTGAAAGTGGATGTTTTCATGAGTGAATCATTTTACAGGGCAGAACAACAGAGAGCATTTGTCCATTTGTTCTCATGGAAAGAGACGTACCCATGTGTCAGAGCCAAGCCAGCAGTGCTTCCTGCCCCTGCCACCAGCACAGCACTGCCTTGCAGTGTCACAGCTGAAGAGAAAATGGAATCCACGGGCATCACTATTCTCTAAAGGACAGAAGGTCCAATTGCAGAGCAGGAGCCTCTCTATGGCAAACGTGAGGCTGCTGAAGGAGGAAATGTTAAGTGAGAGCCGCAAAGAAGAACCTCAGCACTGGCCCAGCTGCTGCTCTTTTCTGAATCATTTGTTGGCACTGCAGAATCAAGGAAAATCTGTGCTCCTCTGAAATCCATTTAATATCAGGTTCAGCCTCTGGGTCTCTTGGATTATGAATGTGGAAGGGTTTAAAACAGATTTTTCTGGCCATGGTAAAGGCGCAGAATTTCAGTCTCATGCTTTTGCCTGAGACGGGTGCACCTCCATTCCACGTGGCACTGAGCTTCCCCTGCTGACTGTCACATGCAATTTGCAGCAGTCGTAGGGCCTGGTGGGAAGGGGTCTGTGCTGGAGGCAGGACAACAATGAAACTACACCCGAAAAACTGAAGAAAGTCTTAGGTTTTTCATATTCTTTTAGATTTTTGCACCAAGTCATGCTTTTCTCAAGACTCTTTTTTGGTGCCAGGAGAATGCTCGAGTTGCCATTTGGGCAAGTGCTGTTTTTAATTATACTATGAGAGTCAGAAGAAGATTTAGGGACAAAGTGCCCTTGCTGAGAGGCTTCCAAATGAGTGGTGGTGGGGCTTAGGGTCAGGGCAGGGCTGGGTGACCCCCAGCAGGCAGCACCTGAACATCTTTGGTCCCTGGACAGGTCACTAAAGGCTGTCACCAGCAGTTCAAATGGTCTTCATTTCCATGAGAAAGAAACCGAGACAACTACAAATAAAGTACTTTTAAAGCAGGTTTTGTCAAGCATGCAGTCCAGGTGCTTTGGAGTGCTGAAAATCCATTACAAACATCAAGAAAACAATGTAAGTGTGAAAAAATGCATTTATTAGTGTCTCCTCACCAGCAACACCTTGATGTTGTTCTCAGGCTAGAAGAAATTGTCGATAGTTTTTGGATTCTCACTGATAACGTTGGGAGAAGTAAGGTTCTGTCATGTCACAAGGATGGGATACACTCACAGGACATGGGAGATGGAGTTAGGTGCAAACATTTGGGTGATGGATACCAGCTCATGTTGCGGTGGCTCATGGTGTGTCGCATGAAGGGAATGGTGAGATCTGACCGAGGATGGAAAGCTCTTCACCTCCTGGAGGTGAACACAAGAATTCCTCTAACAGCATCTCCCCAGGTCGCTTGTTGTCATCCTCTGGTCCCTGCCTGGAATGCTTTGGCTGTGGGAGTGCTGGTGAGGGCTCTCTCCCAGGGTTGGAAGATTTGATGTCCTTGAGGGCTGGCTGTTGAAAACCCACGCAAATGTACTTTTCTGGAAAACAAGATTTATTAAAAGTAGGAGGAAAATCAGATCAAAGAGAATAATGTGCTCGACTCAGAGAGCTGGATAATCTATGCCTCTGAATATTAAAACACTGATAGAAGAAACTGCGAGTCCATTGCAAGCTTTTGTGATGAATCTGTCAAATCAGAGGATGCCATCTGACTAGAAAATGACAGCTTATTTAGCACATCTTCCAAAAAAGACAGAAGTTACTGGAGCACACTAATTAGTTTAAACGGTATGCAAAGTTTCAGAACAAACTTTGAAGGACGAAATGAGAAATACAGGTAGAAGCATCAATTGTAATAGGAATTTCTAAAGATGGATGAGGTCTATCAGATGGTTTGCACTATGAAGATTACTGACGTTATAGAGAAGATAAATTTGGTGGCCCTCCTTGAGCCAGGGAGCTTGGACCAGGTGACTCCAGAGGTCCCTTCCAACCCTGAGCTTCACTGAAATAAAGATGTGAGCTGTAGTAAGGCTGCAGGTGCCACACAGGGATTCATTAGAGGTGCTGTAGAAGTTGAACTTTGCTAGCAGGATTGCTGAAGAGCAGTCAAGGGACTAATCTCACTTAAAACATTGCATAGGCTCAAAGAAATGACTGTGTGTTGATGGCTTTGCATTGATGCTTGATTACCAGAAGTGTAGTCCATACAGAAGACTGAAATGTGATACAGGGTAGCTGGAACAGACTATAGGGCTACAGTAGTTGAAATAGGATGAAATTTAGTAGAATAGTGCAAAATCATGTGCTCAGGACTAATAGCAAAGGGAAAAAGAACTTTGGACAGGAGAAATCCCTGCTATGAAAGCAGCAGGTATGAACTGGGAGTAGAAGGTGAGCCCACTGCTAGAAGGTTCAGCACAGCGTCCCCATGAGTGTGGTGATAAAGCCCTAACTGCTCTGGTGGGCTCTTGGCATGGACGTTGTATGTCGTATTTCCTCTCTTCCCTGCTGTTCTGATTTTGTAGGCAGCTAACATCACAGCGCGTGCTGCTGTGACTGCACGAAAGCAGGGTGGGAAGTTCTGGCAAAGCATGCAGACCTGGGGCAAACCTGCTTTGTATGGTGAGCCTGTTGTAGGCAGCGTGCTTGTCAATAGCTGTGGGCATCTGCCTTGCAGGCCAGTCATAAGTAGGATGTATCTTTTGTTCTCTCTAGGCACAACTTGGGAAGCTGAGATGGCCAACTGAGTCTGTAAATGTTTTGACAGATGAAATCTGGGGGAAAAATATCTCCTTTCTACGGTATCCCTGAGGAAAGCCTTGCACCTTCCTAGTTGCCTTGGTAGAGGTCACATCCAGCTGCCCTGAGTTCCAGCATCTTGCACACAGCAAGGAGAACAAACAGGAGAACTTACAGATCCACATGCTGCCATAGGGCTGCCATAGGGCTGCCATCTGGAGCAGATTCCATAGATGTGCTGGGGTGGCTCACTGAGTGCTGCTATGCATGGAGAGCAGCAGGAATGCCTGTGGGTGGTCGAAGAGTCAGCTGAGAGCTTAGGAGGTCGTCTGGCAGACCAGTCTGGGTGAGGCCATGGTGGGTTTCTGCTGAAGACTACTGCAGAAGATGGAAGTGGGTGAAGCCTTGTTCAGACAAGTCGGGAAGCCTTGCTGGCTCTGGAGCCACTTCTCATGGGGAGTTTCAGGCACCCTGTAACTGCTGGAGGGACAATGCAGCAGGGCACTGAATTGAGGAGGTTTGTGGAGCGCGTTGGTGGCAGTATCCTCAATCTGGTTGATGGAGGAGCTGAGGAGGGGAGCTTCTCTGCTGGACCCAGTGCTCAGAAACAAGGAAAAGTGATAGGAGATGTGAAGGTCAGGTCTCTGATGCATGCAATCTCATGTACCTAGGGAGAAAAGAACTTAGCATATCAGAGAGCACTAAGTACATACAAGTGTGAGCCGTGTTGGCTGGGTTTCCCTCTCTAGCCCTGCTCTGAAGTTTTTCCCAGGGCAGTGGTCATTGCAGTCACCAAGTGATGTTTCTCAACCTACTGGCAAAGAAACAATGAAATTTGTTTACATGTTTATAACTGCAGATCTGGATGAACTGATGCAGAGAAAAATTCAGACATTAGACATTCCCAATTTAATTGCAGTCTTCATCCATTAGCTAAAATGTCATTTCCCTCTCTTTGTGATCAAGTTAATTTAATTCTTGAGCATCTTTCCATTTTCATAGGTATTGCTTCACTGAGTCAGATTGATGTGAGTCAGATTCACTAAACTAAGTAACAGTGAACAAAACTGTGAGACTCAGACGCTGGCAGAGCACTTCTTAATGCATGATAGACACAGTGGAGACTTCTTCTGTGCAATGCACCACTAGACTTAGCTGCAAGCATGAGAGATAGTGTCCTTTATGAGATGTGTTGTCCATTCTAGGCACACGCAAGCATTTAACACTAAGCCTCTGCTTCAGTAAAGAAAGAACCACTTTTCCTCCAGCCACAGTATCTTTCATTCCTAGGTGTATATAAAAGGAGAATTATCCATTCTACTTTCAGTTCTGGTTCATGAGTTTTTCTCCATTCTGTTAGAGAAATGTATTGGCTATCAGACATGTGTTTTCCTTCCCACCTCATGTCATAGCAGCCATCCACAAGTTTTTCCACTTTCAGATCCACTTACAGACCAGCAGGTAATGCAGGTATTGATCTGGGATGGAATTAAGTTTCTGTTGGGCTTTTAATGCTTGTGTAGATACTGCAGCTTTGGTGTTGTCATAAGACTGCCCTGGAAACCTCTGTTGTAGGACTCTTCTAAAAAAAAGTCCAGTGCTTGCAGGCATCCTGGAAGTGCTGCTAAATTTTCAGGCCAGCTCGTTTGGACTTTGTCTTCTGCTCACCCCTCCATTTGCATCAGCCTTCTCTGTACCTTGTTCAGCAGGAGGGTCATAGATCAGCCTGTTTTTGCTCAACTTCTAGAAGAAAAGGAGTACATGATCTCATTTGGAGCTGTGGTCACAGTGGATGAGGGCTTACAGAGCTGGGCTTTTTCAGCCTGGGGAAGAGAAGGTCCTGGGAAGACTTAATTGAAGCCTTCCAGTACTTAAGTAAGCTTATAAACAGGAGGGAGAGCGGCTTTTTACATGGTCTGATAGCGATATGACAAGGGGGAATGGTTTTAGCTAAAAGGGGGGAGATTTAGGCTAAATGTTAGAAAGAAATTCTTTACTCAGAGGGCACTGAGGCCCTGGCACTGCTGCCCAGAGAGCTGTGGGTACCCCCATGCCTGGAGGTGCCCAAGGACATGGATGGGCCCTGGGCAGCCTGAGCCGGTGGAGGGCAACAAGCCCATAGCAGAGGATTGAAGCTGGGTGGGCTTTCAAGTCCCTTTCAACCCAAACCATTCTGTGAGTCTATGACTCTGTGTCTGTCACCACAAGCAAAAAGGGGGAAGGGATGTAAAGTTTCCAGTGCAGCAAAAGGCTGAGCAGTGCTGTCATGTTCGTCAGTTCTTAGTGGCTAAGCTGATGAGGAGAAATATCAAGCTTGCCCAGTCCAAGTGAGGTGCTGGAGAGCATCACTGGCTATGCATCGACACCGTGGATAGCATGTTCAGAAGTGAGGCTAAAGGACAGTGAGGTCGTTGGACTCACTGTTATGTGCTGCAGTCCTCCTTGGGGCTGTGTGTGGAGGGATTCCCTAGGCCGTAAGGGATGCAGATAGGGCTAAGGCAGTGCTGACTGCAAGAATCAAGTTTGCTCTTCCCTGTCAAACATTATCCATACAATTAGGGTTTGAAAAGACTCAGGTTGTAGCTACTGAAGTCCAGAAACTTCACATAGGCTGCTGTAATTACTCAGCTGGTTGAACTTTCCATTTTCTGGTGACAGAAGCTGCTTCTTGTGCTCTGATAGGGCCCCTCTCCATGTTGAGCTACAGGCCTGTGAGCAGATGTCAGCAGCAGTTTGGAAGTGGAAGGTCTGTATTTACCCAGTTTGTTCTCCAAGTTCAGTAGCAGCATTCCCATGGTCGTTGGCTGGAGGAGGATGGAGCCTTCCTGTGAGCGTGCTGCAGTGGGCAGAGAGGAACCAGGGGCGAGTGTAGAGTTCTGAGCTGGGGAGGAACAGCCGCGTGCGTCAGTACTGGCTGGGGACTGACCTGCTGGGAAGGAGCTCTGTGGAGAAGGACCTAAGTGTCCTGGTGGACAACAGGGTGACTGTGAACCAGCAGTGTGCTCTGGTGGCCAAGGCAGCCAATGGTTACAAAGAGCATGGCCAGCATGGCGAAGGAGGTGATCCTTCCCCTCTGCTCTGCCCTGGGTAGGTCCCATCTGAGGGTGACAGGGCACTCTAACAGAGGTGGTGGAGTCTCCATCTCTGGAGATATTCAAACCCACCTGGACACCTTCCTGTGTGACTTGTGCTGTAGAGAACCTGCTTTAGGAGGGGGATGTAGATGAGAGGATCTCCAGAAGTCCATTCCAATCCTTATGACTCTGTGACCTTGTGTGATTAATGCTACCACTGGGAGCTATCATGGCCAGGGAGCAGTGACCTCCCCCCTATCCTTTCATATACCACACCATGATGCAGTGAAATACAAGTACTGGGGCTGTCTTTGGGCTGCCAAGCCCAGCTTTCACACTTGCTGTAAAATGACTATTTTCTGAGAGCATCTCATCAGAGGAGGAGGCTTTGAGCAAACAACTAATTCCCACTGCTCAGGGATTTGTGATAAGGCAAGGAGAGAGCTGCTTCAGAGCTGTGTAGGATCTCCAGTCGCTATCAGCAAAGGGAGTGGAGCAGCATTGTGGAGTGTGTGCTGGTTTATATATATGTGGTGCTATTTCTGATGGTTGCCATAGGAACACTTGCATCCTGTGATATATGTCCTGCCTTCTGAAGTACAAGCACATAGAGGTGCTTGGAAGTGAATTCCCAAAGAGAAACCTCTGGCGTTCTCATGTTCCTGCACGTTCCTTCCAGCCCTTCTGTGCTGCTCCATCAGTCTGGGATGCAAAGAGGGCAGAGCAGGGAATGTGATGCAGTGCTAGTGGTCAGTGTCATGGGAGGATATCTCAGATTTCTTTCTTTACCTCTTTTTCAGCCTGTTTCCTTTGGCAGGATTTGGCTCCCACCTGCTTCTTTATCTTTCCATTCATAAAGAGGGGTAACACTCCCATGGATTGGAGATGGTAGCCAGACAAAGACATCAGATGCTATGGAGCTGCCCTTCACACAAGAGCTCTTTCACAGACTTGAAATCTGGCAAAGTAAAAATGAAATAAAGCAACGAATTATCTTGCTGCCGTGGGTAAATGTGTCTTCTGGGGCTCATCTGGAATCGGGAGGACACAAAACTGTGCAGTGTGATTTAGGGAGATGCTTTTGGCAGTGTGCGAAGCCCAAGCTGTAGGGAAGTGGTCAGGGCTTCATTATCTCCTCTTTCTGCCAAGAAGAGCTACAGGCAGCCCGTGAAACCAGCAGGAGGTTTCCAGACGAGTGAGAGGAGGGGGCTGTTGGATAAACAAGTCGCTCAGCCGTGGTTGGTGTCAGTGCAGCATTCTCTGTGTTGCCATTATTGGTAATTGACATAACATTGAATTATTATGACCGCAGAGGTTGTCATTAGTCATGTTCTGTCAAGTTGTGTTATCTGCCTACTGAGAATTAATTTTCCTTCAAAACTCTGAATCCCCTCCATAGCGTCCCTGTCCTTTCAATAGAGAATTTAGCATGTTTGAACTGCCCGTGTCTTGCAGACGTGTTCATTTAATTAAATCATGAATTCTGAGTACCAATCTATATTTTCCTGCTTCTTTTCCACCCCTTCCATCACAAAAACAAAAGTATAATACACAGATGCTTTGATTATCTTTAGATTAGAAATGTTTCTTAAGTTGGCTGAGATACTGAAGGCAGCAATGCTGACAGCGGTCATTTATGTCATGTCAACACAAGCTAAAGCAATTATTTTTCAGCCATCTAACACCATAAAAACAGATGAAGGAAGAAACTACCAATTAGAGATGAAAATAAAAAGGATCAGGTATACAGTCTGTGATTAAATTGATACCTAATGCTCGGTTTTTCTTATGCTATTCTGTTAAGCTGTTCTCCCAAATTACTAAATCTCTGCAGATGTTTGAAACACATTGGTTATTTGTTTTCATCCACTCCTGCTTTATAATTGAACTTCTAGAGTGTGTTGGTTGCCTGGACCCTGGGAATTACCTTGTCTCTTGAAATTGTAAATGCATCGGACAGGCAATGGAGCACTAACAGCCAGCTATAATTGCATTTTGTCTGCTGCTCTTCATATGGCCGTTGTTTACTATGGAGTGGCCTTTCTCAGAACATGGTTCCTTTGTCCTCCTTCTCCTCAGCTCTCCCAACACCTCAAATCCATTTCATCAGAACAACCCCATAAAGTTGTGTAGAAAAAGCAACCAAACTGTAGGGGGTTGGTACTTACATCTGGAGTCTTGGGCAGGGAGACGATGTAGGAGTTTTCCCTGAGACCTCAATGCACCTTATATGCAGCCCCACAGAGAGGAAGGAAATGGAAATAGTTTTAAGTACCCATTTTTAGAAGACATTGTAGTCTTTAAACACAGTTGCACACTTGCTCTGCTAGCTTATTTTAGTGCATGCACCTTGTTTAGGAAACGATCACCCACCTTCTTCGTGATGCTGTGCTGGGATTGGTTCCTGCAGACATCTGCTTGCATGCACCTTTCCAGTACCCTTGAAAATTGGTGCAGATCCAGAGGCAGAGAGCTCCTGTGAAGGCAGCATGGGCTGCAGTTGTGCCTGCATGACACAGAACAGCCCAGAGCTCTGGCTTTGTGGTCAGTGGGGTGGGAGTTGCTGATCCAGAGCTGCAGTGCTTATGGAGCTGGGGCTCAGATCCACGTGCACTGCAGTCGCTATTAGGAGCCTGTAAGTCAGTTTTCACCATGATGACTGCATATATGTATAGGTAGGGCAAAAAAAAATAGTAGTTGAGTACCAAATGTGAGTATATCAGTCCTTTACAAGTTCTTCTGCAAAAGTGACAGGCAGCACGGAGGCCTTGGTGCTCCTGTGTGCCATCAGGTCATAAAAACACTGTGCTGGGCCAGAATGAAAACTGTTAGCCCAGTTCCCTGCCTGTAAGAAGGGAGGTGCAGGAACTGAGGGAAAGGGTGCACAGTTAGGGTAAGGATGCAGTGGTTTTTCTGCCTGTGAATTGAAGCTGAGCTTCATTCTCTGATCATCTCTGCTTCTACAGAGCCCTGTGACAGCGAATTTGCAATTTAGTTATGCATCATGTGGAAAAGTACTGCTCTGTTCATCCCTATGTTGTTATCCCTCATTCATCATCTTCACCCTGATATCTCTCTCCTAATTGGCAAGTCCAGATCCATTTAGTGTCTTGTTCTGTGGAAGTTATATCCTTTCTGGGAGAGAGAAATGAGCACTGGGTATTGTGTTCAAGATGAAGGCCCACCATGCTTTCATAGAGCAGCATACCAATGCTTCCCATTTTATTTGCTGTTCCTTTGCTGATGTTTGATTGCTGTCACACTGTTGAACATGGAACTGTTATTTGCAGAGTATAACCATAAGAACTCCAAGATCTCTGAGTTCAATTTTGAATCCGACATTGCTTACATATATATAGCTAGGGTTGGTTTTCTATGTGCATCACAGCATCAATCAGCACTGAATTTCTTTCTTCTGCCACATCATAGCCAGCCACTTAGAATGATGGCATACTTTTGCAATTCTTTACCATCGGTTTTGATTTTTACCACCTGGAATTACTTTGTCAGCTCACTAATCATTCTCTCCTTCAGGCAATTTTTAAATACAGTAAGCAGCTCCAGCTCTATGAGTAGCTTCCCAGTTTGTTTCCTATGGGTTAATTGTTTGGGTCTTGTTTTTGTTGTTGTTGTTGTTGTTTTTTTTCCTATGAGACTGCAGTAGTATTGTTAAGTGAAATGTAAATATCTGATTCAGATTAAGATCTAAACATGAAGAGACACAGGCATATGCTGAGCGACGTTTTGGAGATACCTCTACATTTTTAGCAAATACAGAGGGAGTTCTTGGTGTCAGGCTCACGTTTGGACATCCCCCTGTTAGCTATCTAAAATGGGCTGGAAATCTTAGATTTCTGATTTTCTCTGATTCACACTATGTGCTAATTCATTGCTTATTAGAGCTCCTGCCAGTTTGCCTAGTGCACACCGAGCAGTAATGCAGTGCTTCCATATCTGAGTTTCTTTAGGGTGCATACCATCTGGTCCTAGGAAATTGTTGTTATTAGTTTGTTATTTTATCCTAAAATCTCTTCATCTGCTGCTACAGTGTAAGAGTCTTCCTGGTGATTAAGGGACTGGAGTGTCTGTCATGTAAAGGAGTGGGGGGGGGTTGATCAGTTGGTTGAAATCCGGTGGTGCAGGAGGAGTGAAGAAAGGTCCTGTGAGGAAAGGCTGAGGGAACTGGGCTTGTTTAGCTTGGAGAAGCGAAGGCTCCGGGGAGACCTCATTGTGGCCTGCCAGAACTTGAAGGGAGCGAATAAACAGGAGGGGGAACGGCTGTTTGTGAGGGTGGGTAGTGACAGGACAAGGGGGAATGGTTTTAAAGTGAGACAGGGGAGGTTTAGGTTGGATATAAGGAGGAAGTTTTTCACCCAGAGGTGGTGAGGCCCTGGAACAGGTTGCCCAAGGAGGCTGTGGATGCCCCATCCCTGCAGGCATTCCAGGCCAGGTTGGATGTGGCTCTGGGCAGCCTGGTCTGCTGGCTGGCGACCTGCACACAGCAGGGGGTTGGAACTCGATGAGCACTGTGCTCCTTTTCAACCCAGGCCATTCTGTGTGATTCTATGAGTGCAGGAGATGGAGCCGGGCTCTTCACAGCAGTGCCCTGGGAAAAAGCAAGAGAAGCAAAGGCACAAACTGAAAGATGGAATTCCCTTAAGCATAATATCCTTAATTTTCCTGATAGGGCGGCTAAGCACAGAGCAGTTGTGGAGTCTCCACCCTTGAACATATTCCCAGACCCCAGAGGCACAGTGCTGGGCAGCCTGCTCTGCCTCAGCCTGGTGTGAGCAGGAAGTTGGGTGGAGAACCTCAGAGGTGCCACCGGCTCAGCATGCAGCTGGAGAGCATTCTGCAAATACATTCTGCCTTCCGTAGTGGCCTTGCCTTTCTTGGACGCTCTGGGTGCACCTTGCTCATCTTTTAGTTTTATAGGCTCTCTGATATGTTTCTGGTTTCTGGAGAAGGTTTTATTATTAGTTTTTATGGTTTTCAGAAGATTGCTCTTTAAAGTCTTTTTCAGCCATACCATGACTGGATTTTGTGCTGTTTCCAGTTTTTCCCATTTGGACGCGATTTCCATTTTCTGAAGAATGTCATTTTACTCTTAATAGTCTCCATTACTCTGCTGTTTAACCATGAGAGCTCCTTTCTGATCCTTTTTATAGATGATATATATTTATTCTAAGCCTATTATGTGATTCCTTTATGTAATTTCCTTGCCACCTGCAAGCAGTTTATCTTCTTGGCATCTGCTTTTAATTTAAATTTAGCAGGATCCTTGTCCTGTCTTTGGATGGGATAAATCACCTTCCAGAGCGCCTGTTAGCACAGCCACCTTGGGTTACCCACCACATTTCAGCATTACAGGAGATTTAGCCCAGGAGCCCGACCTGTTCCTAATGTCAGGGAAGCTATTTTCTTGCCTGGAAGCTAGAAAATAGTGTAGAAAACAAGGCGAGTCTGTATTCATTTTGCCATCTCTGCATAAAACTGATTAATTTTCTCACAGGTAGATGTAAATAGTTGCACAAATAATTTATTATTTTAAGCTAAAGATATTTATAAAACCACTTGCTTGAACTTTTCCCCACTAACTTGCACTTAATGGATCCTCACTGTTACTCTGTTCAAAATTAGCAAGCGTTTTAATTTGGGCTTGGCAGATCTGGGGAAATAATGTTACTTCATCAGCTGTACATAACTGTAATGAACAGGATGTTATCAGCCCCAAGAACACAAATGATCCTAAAATGGCTTGCTTAATTGCTGGTCATTCATATTGATTATTTTGAATTTAAAATTGATATGTCCAGATACTTGGGCTGTGAATTACACAGAGGGCCTCTTGGGGCAAGTATTGCTTTCCAGGGCTTAGCCTTGGTGGGTGTCAGTCCTCACAATGGATTTGGTGCCCGATGGGCTTGGGTGTCAGTGGGGTTATAAATTAAGTGGTGTCTTCTTTGTTCCTACTAGAACATCCATCTGGTGGCCAAGTGGCTGAGATCTCTGGAGAAGAAGCTGGAGCAGCACAGTGAGGGCAGCCATCGGGATTTCCGTGTTTTCATTAGCGCAGAGCCAGCTCCGTGCCCAGAGAGCCACATCATTCCGCAGGGCATCCTGGAGAACTCCATCAAAATCACCAATGAGCCGCCGACAGGGATGCACGCCAACTTGCACAAAGCCCTTGACAACTTCAACCAGGTAGGGAGCGTCCCGCTGGGCGGGCTGGGGGCTTGGTGGGTCTCTTTCCATTTCCCAGTGGAGGACTTGGGCGATCCTGGCCAGCCTCCTTCTTGCAGGAGGTCACAGCATGCTGGATTTCAGCCCAATTTGTGCATTTGTCATTAATGTATGATTCTTAAAAAAAGGATGTTTTGTTACAGAATCAAACTTGGCTCCCCAGGGAGCTGGTTGAGTCACCATCCCTGAATGTGTTTAAAAACCATCTGGCTGTGGCGCTCAGGGACATGATTTAGCAGAGGGTTGTTAGAATTAGGCTAGTTTGGTTAGGCTGTGATTGGACTCGATGATCTTGAAGGTCTTTTCCAACTTGAGCGATTCTATGATTCTATTCTATGATTCTTCATCATTTGGGAAACATTTCTGTCGTGATTTGACTTGATTTCCGTGGTGGTGTCCCTCATTTTGGGTTGGTGAGTGGCATGTCACATCTGTAATCCGGAGACACAGAGAGGAAAGTGGCCCGAACTTCACCCTCTGTGGTGATCACAGTTAATTTCTGCTAGGGCTGGTGGCAGGCTGCTTATTCCTTTTATTGCACGCAGCTCGAGGTTATCACACACTACACTCCTGCTATCTCTGCTCTTTGCTGCAGGGCTGCAGCAGAATCCTGTGCAGGGGGCACGAAAACAGAGCGTGTGGCAGCGATGGGCAAATATTCTTCTTCTCTTTGTGTCTTCAGGGGGCAGGGCTCAGTGCATGCAGTGAGACACAACAAACTGTGCAGGAGCAGCGTGGCTCCCGGAGCAGCCTGGGCTTCCAGGTGGTGCTGGAGCTGTCATGCATCACTGCTGCACTTCTGCCCAGCCTATTTTGTGCATGACCCCAAAGGCTAAGGGCTAACAGCTCACATTTATGATGATTCCTTTCAAAAGATATGGACCATTGCACTCTGCTGCCCTGAATGTCCGTTACCTTCACTCACACATGCTGCCTTGGGCATGCAGCTCTCCCAGCAGCACCCTGCCTGTTAACCACAGCATCCAGCAGGGCCTGCAAGAGCTCCCACTGCTCTGCCTGCCTCCTCGTGGCACTGCACTCACTACAGCCTCTCTGTTCTGCTGATGGCTACACCAGGAGCACAAAGGGCACATCTTTCTCTCCATGTCACTTGGGATCAGGCAGGAGCATCGCAGCTGTGCTGGACCCATGGCACTGCTTCAAGGGGCAAGGAAATGGTATGGGGGGTGTCTCAAGTGTAGGAGCTGCTTTCTCCAAAGAGATGAGAGTGGGAGCCACAGCACAAGGATTAATGCCAGCAGTCAGAGAAGATTATTCCATTTTTATCTACTGTCATTCATACTGTCATTTATCATCCTGAACTCCACGAAATGTCCTGGAGAATGAGGGAAGGGAGAACCTTCACCCAAAGTAACGTTTTCATCCTGCCCATGCTCATTTCAATTAGATAGTAATTAGCATCTTCTGAATTGCCAGAGTATTATAAAATGTCTCTTATCACAAATCCTGGAGTGAGTGGGTGGAGCCCCTTTACACCTCATTTCTTTGCCTTGTTCAGAATAGATGTTCAAATTCAGCTTTTAGCTGAAAGCCACTGAGAAGGGTCATTATTGTGTGTGTGGGGATATCGTTCTGGTCTGTGGCTGAAATAAAAATGCACAACCAAATGGAGAGGCCAATGAGCCTGCAAAAGTCTCATACTCAGTTTTCATACCAGGAAGCTCTCTTTGAAGTCCAGGGGTATTTTCTGAAATGAAAAATCTGTTTTTCATTAGGTTACTGATAGTGGAGGGAGCTCAGAATCCAGTGTCCTCAAGAAGAAAACAGGAATTGAGCTGTTTTGAGTCCTATGCAGTTAGTCAACATCTCGTACACTTTGCAGCAACTGGTTCCCCCTGTTCAGCAGAGACCCTGAGCTCTGCAGCTGGTGAGAAGTCTAACACTAAAGTGCATTACTTTAGGTGAAGATGATGGAGGGAAGTCACACAGGTGCCTTTTATGGTCCTTATTGCATAACAGAGTTGGACTAAAGGGTCTGTCCTTGACAGGGAGGATGCTCTCTGCTCACTCAGGTCTATGCCTGAGTGCAGGTCATGGCCACGGTGCCCTGGACACTGTGCTCCTCGGGGGGTTTGCAGGGACCTGGATGGAGGTGGGGGTCTGTCCTTCCCAACTGTCCATCTCCTGGTTCTCGGGAGATCTGTGCTGCTGGCAGTGGGGCATGCCATCATTCTCCTGTCACGGGGAAGGGGATCTGCTGCTCTAGCCAATGCAGAGCAGGGGCAGGAGCAGTGGAAACATCCACCAGACTTCAGCCACAGAAAGACGCCTCAGACCCATCCATGAGAGCAGAGCTTTGGCCCAGGTGCTGTGCATTCACCTCCAGACCCTTGTTGCTTGGCTCTGCTATCCCATAGAAGTGATTTCCATGTGCCAGGACCGGGAATGGCTGCCCAGGCTGCCCCTGTCCTGCCTGCTGGGATGATCTCTCACTGCTTCCTTCTGGCTGTTTGGATCTCTTTCATTTGTGCATTGTCAGTGATGAATTAATCAGGCTTCTGCCCTTCCACCATGACTACTACTTTGTCAGTATTCAAGCTTTAAGCATAGCCTAGAAATTGGGCAGGGAAGCACCAGTTGCTGTGCTGACCTTATGGGAGCTTGTTTTTTGTTTTTCTTTGCAAACGTTTGGTCATCCCTGCTTGGATCTTCTCATATCTGCCTTGGTGTGCCATCAGCACATGTGCTGCTACAGTGCAAGGCTGGGCTGGGTTTGTGCAGAGCATCAAGCACTGCTGCCCCACAAGAGTTCTCCATTGCTTCAGCCCCGTGGCTTAGAAAGATACTGCTCCAAGAAACCTTTTGTATCCAAGGGGGCAGAATGAAGTGTCATCTAGGTGCCATCATCCTGGGCATGAGGTGCCTCAGGGCTGTCACCCCATCTGCACTGCCCCTCCATCTCCCTGATGTGGGATGCAGGACACACCCTGGCACTGGAAGGGTGCAGCTTTCCTTCTCTTCCTGGCTCTCAGATTACAACATCACTTTGATTTACGAAGGAAAACATGAATTCATAAAATATGCAATGGAATTTACCAACACATTTGCGATGAAACCCACTGTCTCAGGGAGCTCGAGGGCACGTAGGTTATTCAGAAATGAACTCATGGAGCGAATCAGCTCACAGCTGTCTGAAATCTGGTGTACTTGGGAGGAAGAACTTACCTCTGCCTCCCTGCCTGTGTTGCAGGATACCCTGGAGATGTGCACTCGGGAGAACGAGTTCAAGAGCATTCTGTTTGCCCTCTGCTATTTCCATGCTGTGGTGGCAGAAAGACGCAAGTTTGGTCCCCAAGGCTGGAACCGGTCCTACCCCTTCAACACTGGAGACCTCACTATCTCTGTTAACGTGCTCTATAACTACCTGGAGGCCAGCTCGAAGGTGAGTGAATGGACACAGAATCACAGAATGCCTTTGGTTGGAAGGGACCTTAAAGCCCACCCAGTTCCAAGCCTCTGCCATGGGCTGGTTACCACCCACCAGATTGGGCACTAGATCAGCTTGCTTTGGCTGGCTGCTGTTTGGTGGCTTTTAACTTCCAGTAATGAACTGGATCATGCTGAAACTCCCACAGGTTTTCCATAAATGTCATTTTCTTGGTATCTTTGGTTTTATAGCATCACAGTTTGGTATATCTTTACTGTGAGGCAGGAAACTTCAACACCTACAGCAGCTTACAAATCTCATAAAATAGCACCTGTGGTCTGTATTCGCTAGAAATACATAGTGGTCTTTGGTTTAATAGAATTTGGAACAAATTTGCATTTCAGTGGAAAGCTGCGTAAGTCTGTGCAGTGATGCTGTTTTTCCTGGGCAGGACGTAACTACTGCCTAATGTTTGTTTACTTAGAAAACTGGATCAATGCAATGGAAGCACTCACTGAGCAGATCAGTCTTAGAGCTGTAGCCTTCAGCTCAGCAGTGCTGCCTGAACTCTGTCACAGCCTCCTGCTTCATCCTGCAGGTCCCATACGATGATTTACGCTACCTCTTTGGTGAGATCATGTACGGAGGTCACATTACAGATGACTGGGACAGACGGCTTTGCAAGACCTATTTGGAAGAATTTATTAAGCCGGAAATGCTGGAGGGTGAATTCTTCCTTGCTCCAGGATTCCCTCTCCCGGGGAACATGGACTATAATGGCTATCATCAGGTAAGCTCTGTTTTCTGGCATTATTTATACACAGAAGTGTAATGACTTCCATAACTGCCCTATAATCTGTTTTAGGAGGCAGTGAATAGGATTGCAGTGTTTGAGCACACCTCCTGTTATTTCCCATTATGTTCTGTTTCCACTGACATTTCATCAATCCCCTGGATAAACCAAGTCTAATGGTAGTTTGCTACTTCGGCATGGGCTCATTCTGTTCATGCATGAATGGTATTGGTTCTTGAGACTTGAGCGGGGCTTCTGGAAAATTACATCCACAAGCTGTTTGCTAAAGTGGCCCTTTCAAGCTCCTTTTATTATCAATTTTGGTGAGAAACGCTGACGGGTCGGGTCATGGTGATCTACTTACTGATCTCATCTGTTCTTTGTACACAAATGCAGCAGCAGGGATAGGCGTATTAGGCTGGTTTTGTTCATAAAACGTAACTACTGGAAGCTAAACTCACACAGGGGATTTCAGAATATTCATGCTGAAACACACAGCAGATAATTGCTAGAGAAGGTCTGAGCCTGAGAGATGTTGCCAAGCCAAACTTGAGCAATTACCAAATTTTCACAGTAGGAGTAAAACCTTTGTCCTGTGGGGCTCAAGGCCACGAGCAGAGTGGTGTCAGCCAAGGCTTACTTTCTTGGTGGGCAGTAATTCCAGCCCCGTGAACTCTGAAGGCTGAATGCTCTGCATTTGTATCTGACCTCTGCTTCTGTGTGCAGTACATAGATGACACCTTGCCACCAGAGTCTCCTTATCTCTATGGCCTCCACCCCAACGCTGAGATTGGATTCCTTACCCAGAGCTCTGAGAAGCTCTTCCGCGTCGTGCTGGAGATGCAGCCCCGCGACAGCAGCATGGGCGAAGGAGGAGTGGGGACCAGGGAAGAAACGGTGAGAGTGGTTGAAAAATGGGCTGTGTTTACTAGCTGTCTCGCTCCTCAGCAGCTCTGACTGCTCAGGTCTGCCTCACAACTGTGTGCTGTAACGTCTTCTGCCTTTGCCAGAAGCAAACCGGATGTCTAAAACCACCAGCCTCATATTATGCTGAACGTCACCGCAGCGGGTTGTAATTGGAGTATTGTCAGTAATAGGACAGTGGCTTTTAATTACCCCCTGAACTGCAGTGCCTTCATTATCATCCTGCAAAGACGTTGCAAATAAACCTTCTGTGGCCTCCCCTACCTCTGAGCCACCGGTCCCCATGCACCGTGTTGTGACTGGCATACCAACAGCTCCACACACCATCTGCCACGCACCGCGTCCTGCCCAGCTCCCAGGGGCCTTGTCATTCCTCATTTCCAGCCGAGCCCATCCGCTGTGCCCGTGTCTCAGATTGATCTCAGCTCTTCCTCTTGAAACTCACAGCTCATTAAAATCCAGCCCTAGCATTCATACCAGCATCTGAAACCAGCCAACACTTGCTCGGTTTTTGATTTCTGCAGACTTGAGGCTTCTGTTTCAAGCCCTGCAGGTTAATGAATGGCTAATAGAAAGCGTAAGTGAAGGCTCTGATTTCACACAATTCCTTTGGCTTGCTGTGCTGCTGGGCACTGCTGTCCTTGCCTGAGGGACAGTCAGAAGGGGCAGGAATGGTCAGTTTTCAGATCATGCTGGAATTTGAGGTGAGGGGAATAACCCAGACTTAGCAAAGCCAAAGAAGATACTCAAATGGGAATAATTTTCTTTTTGCCCGTTAATTGGAACTCAGCTCCGTGGCCAGAGTAGAACTATCAATGGTTGATCCAGTGGCATCACAGGGCTTGGCTTTGCTGCAGATTCCTGCAGACAGCCAGGGAGCCCTTGTGGGCTTTGTGATCTCTGAGGAAAGCTGCCTGGAGGCAAGCTGAGCATGGCCTGGCTGCACTGCTTCCTGCCTGGGGGATGCTCCCACAGCTCATGTTCTTCTCGGAGAGATATCTGTCATTACCTGACTTACAACTGGCACTGGCCATGCCTCTTTCACTCAATCCTTGCAAGGGAGTGAGGACAGAGTTCTCTCCACTCCTCCATTTGTGGATTTCTACCCCTTTTTTGGCTGAGGTGGTTGTAGAGATCTTGCACAGAGCTGCTGGAAAGCTGTCTTTTTCCTGAGGCTCTGAGCTCCAGTTACTCCCACAAGTTTCTGAGGCCACATTAGAGAAAATGAGCCGTCATTGTTGTGAATAAAATCAGAGCCAGAGAGATTTGCGGGGGAATTTCAAATTATAGGGTACTTCGATACTGCACCAGGTGCAGCTTAAGAGCTTTTCCAGCTGAGCTTCAGCTTCAGCCACCTCATTGGCTGCAGTAGCAGCCCGTGCTTCATCATTTCTTCATAGCTCCAGTGTGTGCATGGAGGGTTTGGGAGTGCAACGATGGAAGAGTGTCAGAGTCCAGAATATGAATGTCAGAGGGCATGGCAATGAAATTACCCGTGGGCTGCTTCTGCCAGTGGCTGGAAGCTGTTGTTGTCACCCACTTGCCAGCTTTGTACATCAGATTTTGGAAGTGTAACTGCACTCCTGAAAAATCAACTTGGTTTCCAAACCAAATTGAGTCGGTGACCTGAAAACAACTTTGTTTCATTGCACTTTTCTTCCACAGCTCTATTAGTTCAGAATGCAGCTTAAAATTCAGTTTGATATAATCACCTCTCTCTATCAATATACCACAGAAAAGCAGCTCATGAGCTCAGTTATCCTGAGGCTCAGCTGAGATTACAGCCCCATCAGTCTTCTCGCATTGAGGCTGACCTTAGAAGAAGTAAGAGTGCAGACTTGAGACCCAAGGAGAGAGAAGAACGTTACATGTTGCCCTGACATTTTTAAGCCGTCATTTTGAAAGCGTCTCTTCTGACATTAACTTTGTAAGCATTTGAATTTTAATAGGATGGGGCAAGGTCTTTGAAAGGTGCGATGCCCAGCATAGCTGGCAGTGATTGTTTTTGGAGACAGCAACTGGCAGATGGAGTTTTCAGCCCTTGTTCAGACAGCTGTCAGTTGGAGAAGCCCCACGGGTCATTCACTAACATCCCTCTCCACTCCCTTTGGCACACAGGTGAAAGCTCTTCTGGATGAGATGCTAGAGAAGCTGACGGATGAGTTTAACATTGCAGAACTGATGGCAAAGGTGGAGGAGAGGACACCGTACATCGTGGTTGCTTTCCAGGAATGTGAGCGCATGAACATCCTCACCAGTGAAATAAAGAGCTCTCTCAAGGAACTGGACCTGGGGCTGAAGGTAGGAATGGAATAGAAGCTCATGGAATAGAAGGGGTCAGCGCTGCCGGCTGCAAAACCCACTTGACTCCATGGAGAGAGATTCGCAGATGGATTTCAAGTGGCACATTGTCCCCAAGCCGCAAGCACAAGCATTGGCTGGGGTTAAAGATACACGTAGTAACAATGGCTTCAGGCACTTCTGTGTACCTGGTATTGTAACGCAGCAACAATAGTGCTCGCAGGAATTGAGAAATAGCCTATTTGAAACCTAACCAAAAAAATCACACCTTTTCACAAAATGTCCAGTTAATGGGGAGAGCTTGTAATAAGGTCTCATTAAAGGCAAAAGCCTTTCAGCAGAAGCTGAAATCAAAGGAGAGATTGGTCATGTGTAAGGATACATGACTATCCACAGCTGTGAGACAAAAAGGCTTAAAAAGCCAGGAGCTTTGCAAGGGATAAAACTCCCCTTGCTGGGTACAAGTCAATTGCAAATGGGAGAAGGGGAGGGTCAGGGAATGGCTGACCCTATGGAGATACTGTCCATGATTGCTCTGTGCATGGTTAGTTCTCCACCCTGGTAAGAAGCTAGACTGATTTCAGGAAGGTGAAATCAGTGTGTGACTCTCTAGGTGGTGGTTTTGGCCTTTGCTTACGGGGAATGGTGAAGGGTTCTGGGGCTGACAGGACATGCCAGGTAATATGCAAGCTTTTGGGTTCAGTGGGATGCACAGGAGGGCTGTGGTTTGAGGCTGCATGCAATGCTAGGGGAAGTCATCTGCTCAGCTCCCTGTCGGGCACATGCTGGCACAAAATATCAAAGTCTTCTGCCTTCCCATTAGAGTATAACCTGGCATAGAGCGGGCTGCTGTGCCAGTGCACGAGGACCTTCCCCAGCAGCCTGGAGCAGCTTTTCTCCTTCACTTTGTCACCCCAAAAGATTCTTTGCAGTGGCAACATGCTGCATGTCCCTTAGAAAGAGAATGGTGGCTGGAGGTCATGGCACAGAGCTGGTGACTTCAGAGCTACCCTGATGCCTTCTCCTTGTCACTGATACAAACTTGCTCTCCGGATGATTTCATGGTGTGGAGCAGCAGTTAAGGACACCAGTCACTGGGCAGTCCCTGTTCCATGATTTCCTTAAAGGCAGTTGTCATCCTAGTCTGCCAAAATCTCAGCTCACAGGAATACTTTGCAGTGCATGGGAGGAATTTGAAGGAAATGCAACTGCTTTGTCCTGACCCTATAGAAAAGCCTGACAGGAGGACTTGCCCTGAGTCTGCATGGCAGTGCCAGTCCTCTGTTGAGGGCACCTTTGAAGAGAGATCTCCAAGCAGCATATCTGCAGTGTGTACATGGAGGTACTGGATTTGAGATTTTCAGGGGGGTAAGGGGAAGGATAAGACTGAGCTAAATCCTGGCCATGCTGTGCGCTGTGAACCCAGCAGTCTGGGTCAGTGTTGGTGCAGCACTTCTGCATTGTTTTCACCACTGATGCTTGTTGGCTTGGTGCAAGAAACAGACATATCATATATGTTTGGTGATGGCCAGGTATGTGCAGTCCATTTTAGAATAGGTTGATATTTATGTGGTCAATTATTATAAACAGGTTTCCTTTATTTTCTAGCATGAGGCAAGGGAACTGAAAATCCTGTTTCCTGAGACAGGTGGAAAGAAGTGATTTAATGTTTCACTTCTCCAGCACTAAACATGCTCTAAATGTGACTTGGACAGTGTGTAGTGATCAGATTTAGTGTGGATAAGGGTAAGCTGTTTAATATTAGCAGGGAGACTGAGGGGAGGCAGGGGCCTAAATAAACCACAGGCAGTGTATACCACGGAAATCAGGCAATAATCATAGAATCACACAGAATAGCCTGGGTTGAAAAGGAGCACAGTGCTCATCCAGGTCCAACCCCCTGCTGTGTGCAGGTCGCCAACCAGCAGACCAGGCTGCCCAGAGCCACATCCAGCCTGGCCTTGAATGCCTGCAGGGATGGGGCATCCACAGCCTCCTTGGGCAACCTGTTCCAGTGCCTCACCACCTCTGGCTGAAAAACTTCCTCCTTATATCCAACCTAAACCTCCCCTGTCTCAGTTTAAAACCATTCCCCCTTGTCTTATCACCATCCACCCTTGTAAACAGCCATTCCCCTTCCTGCTTATACACTTCCTTCAAATATTGGAAGGCCACAATGAGGTCTCTTCAGAGCTTTTTCTTTTCCAAGAACAAGCTCAGTTCCCCCTCAATAATAGAGGGGGCCAGTTTCTCTCCAAAGCTCTACCGTGAATCATGGCAGGGAAGTGAGACTGCATCTGCAGCAAAGGCAGTGCTAAGGGCTACATGTGTTGCTCCCAGCAACATCAGTACTGATGGTGGGTTCTGAGACCAAATGTACAGATTTGTGATACCATTTCTCAATCTTGAGTATGCTGAGGATACTGACGGGTCTGAGATACCATCACTGGGTGACCCTTCAAATTGTGGGTCTGTACACAGAGCTGCATGGGTCCCTGCAAGGCTGAGCTGGACATTGTGCATGGCCCGTGCTGCTTCCAGCATCACCCAAGGGCCCTTCCTGTGCTGTGGGTGTCACATAACAGCCAAGGCTTGGGTGCTGTCCCAACTTGACTTCCACAGTTTGGAAGAGGAATCCTGCTTTAATTATTCCTTCTCAGAGCAACCTCTATGGGATGCACATTAATCTCCTGCATTGTGGTCCTGACTGACAGCACTTAGAGGAGGAGAGTTTACACAACAGGAGCCACAGATCTCAGAATAGAATAAATGAAACACAGAGGAAGTGATGCTATTGTTTTTAGCTTAGTATTTTTTGCCGTCCTATTGTTTTTAGCTGACTGTCTGCTAAAAGAAGGTGATTTGGAAATGTCACAGCTAATTTGAATTTTTGAATAATTCATTGTGTCTGTATAAGGGAAAGCGATTGTTTGGCCCAAAAATAGTAGACATCCCACAAAGAGGAAGAGAAATTGCAATAGAGTGGTGGCCATCAAAAATAACTGCACGCTGTGTTTCCAAGCCCTTTATTCTTGGTGGTTTCGGTGAGGCCAGGGGCTGGGCTGAAACCCCCATGTGCTAATGGCCTATCCAGTGCCATTTCTGTGAGCAGGTTTTCTATTTTGCACCTTCAGTGAAGGATAAGCCTCCAAAATGAAGGCAATAAATATTGTAAAAAGATACAGTAAGACCAAATTCCGTAAGGCTAGCTGGGATTTCGCTGCATGGAGCGAAAATAACCTTAAACTGAGAAAACAATTTGTGACAATAGTCTGCTCATCTTGAGGGAATGTCTGCAGGCTGATTAGGATTTCCTTCAAGGGTGTCTTTAATGAAAATTACTCTCAGTGTTTGGGGAAAAAAAAAAAGTAACTTGAATCATTCCGGATGCACTTTAGTATTCAGCATCTGAAATGCAAATGTATGCGTAATTGTGTTTGGGCAACAGTATGAGGGAGCAGCTCTGGATGCTTTGAACCCTCGCAGGAGATTCCAACAAGTATGCTCGAGTGCACAGGCTTTAAAAATTGCTTTTCTCAAGCTTTCCTGAGAATTACATTTGCTAATTCATTTGTTTCCTGAAAGTAAAATTAGACAGGATATATGATCATGAGGGTTGTGTTTTTCAATCAATCTGAGTGCTTGTGTGTGTTTTGCAATATTTCTACCTGCTACAAAACCTTTCCAAGAGTGAAGAATGCTTCTGCCTGACCCTGCTCGGAGGTCCTGTGGGTCTGTGTCCTGATGTGACCCGTTGGCCACCACCTTTGGGCATGGTCTCACCATGGCATTAACCACAGCTGCCTATGGGACAGGAAAAATGGTCCTGTCGGGGGCCGAGTTCTCCTGAGATGGGAGGTGATGGCCTGTGGAACAGGGATGGAGAAGGAACTGAAATGGGACTTCAGAGCTGATGTACCAGCAGAAGTTACTGAGCAGCAGAATGGGGATAGCTGTCCATAGCTTCGGGTGAGGGGCCCCTGCTTGGACATGGCCACTCTTCTCTGTTGTGAGTTTTAATTACAGATCACTAAATTTTCTTAGATTGTGTTCTAAAGTGAAAAAAATTGGGTTTCTCCAAGGAAATACCTGGGGCACACGCTGCCTTTATGTTTCTTTACCACCATGTAGTGAACATCTATGCAGCAAATATTACTTGGGGTACTTGGGGCTTTAAAGACCTTTTACCATCCATCCTGCAGTTTGCAGGTTCCCCTCGAGTGCAAAGCACTGAACAGGAGCAGAGAATGGGAATGTGGGCTGCTCTCTGGGTGGCTGTGCCATTGCATAGGCAGATGCAGCTCTTCCTCTTGGTTTAGGACTAACTGCAAATTGTCCTCCTTCCACCAAACCATTCATTTGACCTCATTTGCTGCCTCTAGCTTAAAACAAACTGTCTTTAAATCTCTGTCCACCACAAATCCACGGGGAAACCTCGCTTTTAACTTGTTCCTTCCTGCTCCTGCTGCCTGCTGGGCCTCTGGCTGTGATCTCATCCTGCTGGAGCCTGTAAATACAGCCTGCAGATCAGAGCTCTGTGGGGAAACAGCATGGTTGGTGTAGAAGCTGCAAAGATTTTTCAACTGCTGGACACTGACAAGCTTTGCTAAACACGTGTCAGGGGTTGCTCTAAAAGGATTTCAACTTTTGCTAAAGCCTCATAGGTTTTCCTGGCCCCAGCAAAGGGCACCTCTGCTGCCCTCATGGCTGGAGGCACTGAAGTCCTGTGAAAGAACAGTTGGAATTTGTTAATGTGAACAGACTGACCCAATTCCCTCGCCCTCGTTCTCAGCAATGGCACAACTGATTTCAGTTAATCTTTCCAAAAACACTCAGCCTGAGGGAAAGAGAAATTGTAAGTCAGATAAATTTTAGCAAAATGTTAAGGGGACAAAAGTAAGTATTTATAATGGACTCAGTGTTAACTATGTCTCCAAACTGCTATGGTGTGTCGTGCCCTCTATCTCAGCATGGAGCATGCAAAGGTTTAAATTGTGAAGGACATCACGAGCTGTGCCTGCATTTGCAGATCCAATCCTCCTCTGCTCAAAGTGGGCTCAGTGGGAGCAGGTTGCCCAGGTGGATTTTCAGTATCTCCAACGACAGAGACTCCACTGCCTCTGTGAGCAACCTATGCCAGTGTTTGACCACCCTCACAGTAAAAATAATGTTTGTATTTCAGCAGAATTTCCTGTATTTCAAGTTGTCCTCACTGGTCACTGAAAAGTGCCTGGCTCCATCTTCTTTACTTCCCACCATCAGGTATTTCTAGGCATGTTGTGATCCAAGCTCCCAGCATGCTGCAAAGGTTCCCAGGCTACAAGACAGGGTGGCAGAAGGGACCTCTCTCCTCAGCAGCAAAGGATCAGCTGTTGCTGTCACATGCTGCTCTGCCCTGTGCTGCCGTGGTGGGTGCCTCAGTGTGCAGAGCTGCCAGCCCGTCATCTCCTAGCAGTGCACTGACCCTATTTTGCAGCTGTAGGGGGAGCGGGAGCCTTCCTCCCGCTGCTGGAAGTCATGAGCTTCCGACATTGGTTGTAACAGTCTCCATTTCCCACCTGGTAGGCATAGACTCTGCCCCTCGACACGACCAGGCGCTGAGGCTCATTGTAGCTGGAGGCTCTCAGAGAAGATCCAGCTGGTCTTTCTCACCATCTCTGATGCTAAACAGTCTGCTGACCGCCTCCTGCAGCTCTTTTCTTGGTGGCACAGGTCCTCCGCCAACAGATAGTGCTGCAGTCATAGAGTCCATCTGCCAGCCTGTACTCAACCCCCAGCTGCTCCAGGTGCTCCTGGGGACTGTGCCCTGTGCCCTGTCAGCCCTAGGGCTCAGCAGTTGGAGCCCCATCCGTGTGCCTCACAGACTGCTGCAGCTCTTCTCAGCCTCTGTCAGCTGCAGCACTGCCATCTGGGCAGCTCTTGTGTGGACTGAAGGTAATTTCAGCTGGACTCAGCAGGGGTTTTCTTAATGATCAACCAGCAGACACTGGAGCCCTACTGCAGAGTACCAGAAGTTCAAGAGGGATGCCATTGTGCAGAGCCCCTATTTTGACTGTGCAATGATGTTCCACCTCTTCTCCTGTCTGGGCCAACCTGATACATATTCCTAAAAGCTTCAAAAATAGTGATCTGCTGGATAGAGGAAAAGTCAACTCTCTCTATCTCCCACTTGGCTGAATCATATCTTAATTTGTTGTCTGCTCCCCTGCTGTGAAAGAAGCTGTGATTACATTTAAAAGCAAGATGTGAATTCAGAAAGAAAGACTTGCACTGCAAAGTAAAAAGGAGGAGGGGAGTGGGGAAGTGGAGGAGAGGTGGAGAATACTACTTGGTGTAAGAAATATTTGGACAATTTGGGAGTAGATTACCAGAGAGCTTGCCCCAGTAGCATTGGTGGGAATAGCTCAGCATCTCTGTCAGTGTGTCCTGTAAAGATCTTCAGTCAAAGAGAGAAAGCAAAACCAACACAGGGGCAGCCGAAGGGCAGCTCTGCTCACTGTCACCCTTACACAGCTTTTTCTCCAAGTAGTATTTTTACGGTAGGGGAGATGAGGCTGCGGGAATATGAAGCTGCAGTAGATGGTACTTGTGAAAACCTAAAACTCATGAAGAAATTTGCAGGATGTGAACACTAGGGACAGTGTAAGGTGCCATGCTCTTCCAAACTTGCACAGCCTCTGCTGCCAAGCAGGTTTTGTTCAGGTTAAATGTTGCTGACTGTGCCCTCTCTTATTAAGGGAGAACTGACCATGACAAGTGACATGGAGAACTTGCTGAACGCCCTGTTCTTGGACGTGGTGCCTGAGTCCTGGGTGAAGAAGGCTTATCCTTCCACGGCCAGCCTGGGAATGTGGTTTGCTGACCTCCTCACTCGCATCAAGGAGCTGGAGACGTGGACAGGAGACTTTTCGTTGCCTTCTGCAGTGTGGCTTGCTGGGTTCTTCAACCCTCAGTCGTTTCTGACAGCCATCATGCAGTCCACAGCCAGAAAAAATAAGTGGCCTTTGGACAAGATGACCTTGCAGTGTGATGTTACAAAGAAGAACCGGGAAGATTTTGCCAGTCCTCCTCGGGAAGGGGCTTACGTCCATGGTTTGTTCATGGAGGGTGCACGCTGGGATGCACAGGTGAGCTCACCAAGGCTGTTATGTTAGTAGATGGCTTGGGCATTATGCCCTCGTTATTTGGTATTGTACTCCAGGAAGCTTCCCAGACCAGGCAGATATTTGTCTAAAGTAGATGTCTGTGCTGCCTCTGTAGGACTGGGAAAGAAGTGGGTCCTTCCTCTGCAGCCTAGGGTGCAGATCCTGGACGGTCAGATGGATCATCATTTCATGGTGATGAGTGGAGTTCAAACTGGCCATCTCATGAGGTTACTAAAGGCAGAAAACATGGGGTTCTCTCAGGACTAAGTTGTCCCTGCACCTTAGCATAGTTGTGATTTCACTGTTGCCTTCAAAATTTCATGACACTTTTAGTATCACTGCTCTGACCCCTGCTTAGTGGGGAGAGAGGACCCTGATTTTTTACATCTTCATATCCTTATGGTTTGTGTAGCTAAGTGGGTTGTATGTGCCAACTCCAGACTGCCATTATTCTGCTGCTGAGAGGTCCAGGATTTCACCTGCATAAATAGAGCTTGTGACCAAAAATGAGTTGCATCCTTCAGCCATCCCCTGAGGATGTTGGGTAAAGCTGTCATGGAGCTCGATCCAGGCAGGCTGAAAGTGTGGCATGGAGGAGGCAGGTCCTGGACAAGCAGACAGCAGGGGTACCCCTTGCTCTTCTTCCCTTTTCTGGATGTGGCCCAATGCCCTTCAGCTGTGACACAGCCAGCCCCAGGGCAGCCAGGGTGAGAGCCTGGAGAGGGTGCATGCAGGAAGGTATGCTCACCTGCTGCTTCCTGCCCACGTAGCTGACAGTGCTTTTATTAGAGCACGCCTGGTGCTGCAGCATCCCAATGGAGTGCAGCTGTCCCTGTCATCCCTTCTGACAGTTGTCAGCTGTTAGGAGTTCAGTTTGCCATTAGGAGAGCCATTAGGCTGACAAATCCCCACTGGGCTTGGTCCTCTGCGTTGCCCGGCCTGTTAGTACCACAAATCCCAATTTGTTCTGCACATGAGAATTAAATGACAGTGATTCATGCAGCTCATCCTCTGGGCAGCCAGTGCACTGCTTCTGCTGCCAGTGATGTGTGAGAGAGTGAGGGCTGATCAAAGTGGGTCACCCAGAACTTACTTATCTGTGTCAAGTTTGCCCTCTTGCAGGAGCAGGCTTTGCTTTCAGAGGCAGCTCTTCAGAGCCTTAACCCTGAAGATCCCCTGTTATCTGCTGTGGGGCTTAGCAGTAGGATGCTAAGTAGAGGGGCCATGCCTGTTGTATGCTGCATCCCATCCTGGCCCTGCAATTCAAATATAATAATCTCCATTTATTTTTCAGCTCTCTCTGTGCAATAGTTTTCCACAAAGGATAGGAAATTAGGCAACGAGTAGAACTCACTAACTGATGGCATCCAGTGCATTTTATCACAAATCTCTGTGAAGGGCAAAGCAAAGGATGATTTCCCTCTGCAACCCAACGTCTAGTGATCCTACAGCTCCCTTCCCGTTCCTTTCCTAAGCCTTGGTGTATGGCTGCCTTACGAAAACCCTTGCAACTCTTGGAGGTCACAGCTCCCTGCTATAGGGAATGCTGGATTTCAGTTACCCTCAAAAAATAACATTTTAAATTGATCAAATTGGGCCGGACACAGCAGAATAGCAGAAGTTTTAAAAGACATCCTAGTCTTGCATGTCAAATGCTCCATTAAAAACAAATTCCAATGACTTTTGTTTCCTATTACCATCATTATCACCATTACTGGAAAGTGAGTGGGTTCTGCCAAGGTTATCAACTCTCACAGGTGATAATAAAAGTGAAGAATGGGAAGTTTCAGTGGTGCAAAGCCAGAAATCTTCTGGGGAGCACGTGGCTTCTCTCCTCCATCCCTTCCAATATCTTGTATGGGTGACTGCTTTCAGAAGTGCAGTTTCTCTTCAGAGGCCATCTAGACTTTACTAAATGTGTTTTTCTGGTTACATTTTCCTTGAGATTGAAAGATACTGAGCAATTACATTTATAGAACCATTCATAATCTCTGGGTATCATGCTTCAATTTATTTCAGTGAAGAAAAGAATATTTTCACATGTTGCTCCAAACACTGAAATATCATTTCCACCCGTGGAACTATTCATTTTACCTGTAATCCAGTGAGCACTAGTATACATTAATGGAGGCAGAATTATTAAAACTGCTGCACAGTTATTTTGGGTTGCACACTCTTTCCAAATTAATCCTCTGGTAAGAATGGCAGGTCGTGGTTAGAGGAACTCTGCTGGGGAACACCTTCACTTTTAAAATAATATTTCACAGTTAGATTTTGACTCCAGAAGGGGGAAAATTCCCTCTATGTTCTCCTACTCACATTTTTCTATTTATTTAAACATTTATGTTTGCCCTTGGGTGTCTTAAATTTATAAAATATTCATTGCTAAACAGCAGGCAGCTATTAAATGAAATGAAACCAAGCGCATTATTTTGGGTCTGCATGATCTGTTGCTGGAGCACCATTAAAGTCAGTGGGGCTCAGTGAGAGATAGTTATATGGGTGACACTGAGAAATTTGTCTCAAGCCTTGGGATTCCTGGCAGTATTGCTCCCCACAGCGGAGGGTTTGATGCTGGGTGTGTGCCTCTGTCATACCACACTGCCTAGACCATGGGTGTCCAACCTTTGGGCTTGCCTGGGCTGCACTGAGAGAGGAGAGATTTGACCAACCTAATGGCCCTATTGTGATGGTGGTGCATCAATGGACAAAGGAAGAGACACTGATGTCATCTGTCTGGACTTCATTAAGGCCTTTGACTTGTTGTGGTACCCCAAAACATCCTTCTTCCCAAATTGGGGAGATATGGATTTGGTGGGTGCAGTGTTCAGTGGACAAAGAACTGGCTGCAGGATTGAATCCAGAGAGTGATGGTCAATGGTTCCATGTCTGGATGGAGATTGGTGACGAGTGGTGTCCCCCAGCCATCACTGCTGGGACCAATAGTCTTTCATATCTTCATCACTGACATTGACAATGGGATTGAGTGCACTCTCAGGTTGGGTGGACTTTCTAAGGCCAGCCCTACACAAAGCACCAGTTTTCAACCAGCAGAGAGGCTTTGAAGGGACATTCTCTGTGGCAAGGAACAATCACAGCATGCATTCATTTGGTGGCTGAAGAAGCTCAGCATCTTTGGGAACAGTTGCACATCACTCATTTTTTATCTGAGATGCTTCCCAGGAGCTGATATAGATGAAAGCAGCGTCAGTGTCAGCCCAGCCTTGATACAACCCAGTGCTGCAATCTCTGGCCATCACAATTGGCCTCAGCCTTCTGCAGGGGCAATGAATGCACCAAATCTTGTGCACCAGAGACTGAAATTTCTCCTGGAGGGCTGAGATAGGACATGACATGGAGCCTTTGCGTGCAGCTGTCAGTAATCCCTGAGTCTGTGTGAACTGAGAGCTGGAGCAGAATGCAGCTGGAGCTGGGGTCTGCAGTGAAAACTGTGCAAGGCAGCTGTGGAGGGGACACCTCCAAGCTGTGCCATGAACAACCAGTGCCTTATTAACAGTGTTTGGAAAAATGAGTCATTTGGCCAATGCTTTTCCTCCATTGTTAAGTATGGTTAAGTATTCTCCCTTGCACACACCGTGGACATTTCTTCTCATTCCCCATCTCTACGGAAGCCACAAACCTGTCTCTGGACCACCTTGGAGTGATGTTCTGGCTACACTGCTGTCACATCTGGCAATATAAACCCTCTTCGCTGCAGACAGAGCCAACTCTGATAGGCAACCAAGCCATGCAGAAAGGTCTGGTGGCTTAAAGACCTTAAGTAAGCAGTGGTGCAGATGCACCTGTGCTAAGAACATCTCAAAGTAGAGTTGAGTGGGAAGGGATGTTGGCCCCTGGTTCACTGTGTGTGTTCTTGGGTTCATCTTGGGTTATCATCCCTGGCTTCAGAGAGCTCTTCAGTGTCCTCTGACCCTTTGCTGTGTGGCAACATATTATGTCCTGTCTTCAGATTGCCTGTGAGAAGCCAGGGCGAACAGAAGTGAGGATTTCTTTAGGATCTGAGACCCAGAGCTCCCCGAGCACAGAACAGTGGCTTTTTACTGGGTGCTCTGGCAATAGTTAGAGAAAATTGCTTTCAGAATGGAATTAATTTCTGATCATGAGAGCGATAAAAAATGCAAATGCAAATCAGCCCAGACATAATATGGTGATACCTCCAGCAGATATCAGATCTTGTTAACCTGAAATGGATAGAATATATCTTGGAAATTTGATTTGAGTTATCATCAGTGAAATAAAAGTTCTGATCAAAATCCAACCTCAGAAATGAAAGATGTAGATTTTAAGAGCACATAGTAACGCTTGATAAATAGCTCTTTCACAAGCTATCATAAGAATTATTTAATGTTTGTTCAGCATATTGGAAATTACAAAATCCTAAATCAGAGCTGGGTTTGTCACTAGCTTAGGAGAACAGATGGTTTTAGTACAGTTAAACTGAGGTGTATTGCAGGGGGAATTATTTTGCTTCCCTCATTTGCAGAACTAAGCAAACTGTTGGAGAGGTTGAATCTCACCCCACAACTCTGATCTGAGAGCATTTGAAATAACAATGATATGTGAAGCTAAGCTGCAGAGAGAGGCAGTTTTAGCACTGAGTTTTATTTTCCTTTTCTATATTTGTTTTCATTTGCTCTCTCTAGCCTCCATTAAGCAATTTTGCAGACTTTCCTGGAAGTTGACTGATGTGGAGTGCATTTTATTGCCAGAAAGAGAAACATAAGTTGCCAGAGATACCTGAGTTAGCGGAACCAGCTCATTTCATGCCCTCACAGCAAACCATCTTTCTCCTGGCTTGGGCAGCCTGCTGAGCAAGAGCATTTCTTTGGAGAGGATAATGTGGGCTTGTTTAAGATCATATTCCCTCAGGAACAGTCCATCTGAATCCCCTGTGGATGTGTGAGCACCTGCGAGAGAGGAAACGAGCCTGCGGTACCTCTGGGGCCTCATTAATCATTTCCTCTGTCCAGTGCACAATACAGAGACATCTCCCAGGTCACACTCAAAGCTTGGTGGTGCTGTGAGTCCAGACAAAGCCCTGCTCGGGTGTCTGCAGCTGGTTCAAGCACAAGCAATGCTTACAGAATCACAGAACCACAGAGTGGTTGGGTTGGAAGGGTCCTTAAAACCCATCCGATTCCAGCCCCCTGCGGTGGGCTGATTGCCCCCACCAGCTCAGGTTACCCAGGGCCCATCCATGGCCTCGGGGACCTCCAGGGCTGGGGCTCCCACAGCAGTGCCAGGGCCTTACCGCATTCTGGGTAAAGAGCTTCCTCCTCACATCCAACCTAAATCTCCCCCCTTTTAGTTTCAAACCACCATTGCTTGTGCAATCACTGTGTTCCCTGACACAGTCCCACCCCAGCTCTCCTCTGTAGCCCCTTTAGGCAGCCTCACTCCCCGTGAGATGGTTCTGGTCTGACAAACCTTGACTGAGAGCTGCACGAGAACAATAGTGCTGGATGCAGATGGGGTGTCTAGGTTGGATGCTGACATAGATAAGGACCTCACGAATTTCTGCTGAGGTGTTTGTGGGTTTGGATACCTGGGGGAGCAGGTATCATTTTGTACCAGTCCCCTTGGAATAAGCAAACTTGAGGGCAGTTTCTAATGAAACAGGGTAGGTGCTCGATCCAGGCCCTGCTTACCTCAGATAGGCTCAGCCACCCCCTAATCTCAGAGGGATCTCCATTAAGACCAGCTTGTATAACCATTACTATTGATCATGCAAATTGGGCTACAGCAAATGAAGATTTTGACAATCTAAGACCTCTTCTTTCCTTTGCAGACCGGGATAATCACAGATGCCAGGCTCAAGGAACTAACCCCGGCCATGCCTGTCATTTTCATCAAGGCCATTCCTGCTGACAAGCAGGAGATCCGCAGTATGTACCCATGTCCCGTATACAAAACACGCCAAAGAGGACCAACTTATGTATGGACTTTTAACCTTAAAACCCGAGAAAACCCATGCAAGTGGGTGCTTGCTGGTGTGGCACTGCTGCTCCAGATCTAGGCTCACCAGCAGAGAGCCTCAATTAACATCCCTAACGATGTCTTTCTCAGACAATTTTGGAAACAATGTTCTGAGCCCATTCCCCAGCTGCACCTTCCAGGGCCCTTGGCCTGCTTAGTGCCTGTATGGGAGCTGAGAGAGGGCAGTGTTTATATAGCCCAGATTCTTGACTGCTGCAAATCACTGTCCTGCAGTTCCTGCACTCAAAGATCCAAACCCACGCCCAGATTTGCTGTACTCAGAGAGTGTTAAGCTCAAAGCTGAATTCAAAGTTTATTTCTCTGTTGTGATTCAAAAGTAGTTTTAAAGTCTGTGGGCTTCTGCAGTATCCATAGGTAGTTCAGTGATGTGTGAAATTCTTTGGACTTTGTTCTTTTCTGTATGTGAACATTTCTTTGCTTTATGTATAATGCTGAACCCAGCAGGTGTGGTGGATGCGATGTTTCTTGCTAATATTCCTGTAAACTGTAACTGTTGAAAATGATATTAACATCTAATGTGATTAATGTCTTGAACAGTAGAAAAACAGCCTGGAGTTTGTTTGAAAATTCTTTGTAATGATAGAACTAATGAAAATCATTGCACCTAGTATTGCCTGGAAGCCAGCATCATGCATTTAATCACTCAAACTTCCCCTCCCAGGCTGCCAGATTGCAGTCTTATGGTCAGACTGCAGGGGGCTGTGACCCTCCTGGCTGTGACCAGACCCATCCTCAGAGACAATGAGCTCCATGACATCTTGAGGCCCACCAGAGCTGGCCCTGAGCAGGCTCAGGTGTTGGCACCACCTGAGAGAGGGATGATCACTGATCAGCCCTGTTCCTATGTGGTGGACCTCCAGGATCCTGATTGCAGGCAGCTGGGGGGTTCATGAGGTTCATGCTGAGGAGTCCTCAGCATGGAGAGACCTGAAGGCCTCTTGAGTTGCCCGGATACTGATAGTCCATGGGGGACTTGGCCCTCCCACCTCGCCCTGCACACGTTGGCAAAGACGGGTCAGACCTGGCTCTCTTGTTTCTCATTCCCCTCTGCTGACGGTGAGGAAGGTGAGTGAGTGGTTCAGGCCTAAGTATATAGCTCCTGCACTTCTTAATGACGCAGGCTGGACTCCATCACCACATGAAGGCCCACTGAGTCACGGGAAGCAGCAGTGCTGATGTCCCCTGCTGAGCCCCACGCACTGCAGTTTGGGGAAGCATCTGTATGTGATGATTTGACGTGCTGCCAAGGAGCTGATCTGCGTGTTGGTCACCTTCAACCCCTCGCATTTGCATCTTGCCTTTCTTGAAGACCTTCCTTTGGTTACAGATGCAACCAAGGGATGGATGCACGAAGCCTGCAGCAGTTCTGAGGGCAGTGTTGAGTTTCTCACAGCCTCGTACTGAACTGATATCAAACTTATATTAGGTGAGGCTTTTAAGTGACCTCAGTTTACACCGATGGGGACATCCAGTGTCAATCCAGAGCAGTGTAGGAGTGTGAGGTCTGCAGGCTTTGCAGGGGTCCTACAGTGACTCGTGCTGAGCAACGTAGCAGATGTCTTCCTGCGGGAACACAGAGATGCAAAATCTTTCTCTTTGCAGTCCTGGAGAGCAGCGACCTTCAGGAACAAGGTAAGGAGAGGGCCTTTTCTGGCAAGAGCTGAGTTTAATTGCCAGGCAGCAAGTTGGGTTTTAGCAAAAGACATCTGTAATGCAGGGGAGAGTGCTGACTGAAGCTTCCTATTAAGAGGTACTCCTAGCCTGCGAGACAGTCAGGTCTGCAGACTGCTCCAGGTACCCAGTGTCTGGCTAGAAGAGGTCAGTTAGCTGGGGAAAGCTATGCTATTAAATTAATTCCTTCCAACTTAAGTTAAAACCTGCTGATTAGATGCATAGATAAAAACTGGTCACTTCCCCCAGCTTTGCAAGCTGAGTGCATTACATTCTCCATATACTTGACTGTGGGGGAGATTTAGTTGCATAAACATAGCACTGCTGAGTTTGTACACATACCAGCAAGAGCAGAATGTACAGTATGTGCATTGTGTGGCATTGCTGGGTTAGTCCTTTGATATTTCTTAACTGCTCCTTTCATTACAGGCTTCTCCCTATATGTGGGGTTTCCTGCCATTCTGTTGTGAACTCCTTGCTTCCTCTCTTTTAAAAAACCCTCTTCCTTTTTCCAGCATAGCAGAGCCACTGCTTGCTCTTTGCAGAGCAACAGCCTGGGCTGTTCTCTTACTGGCTGAAGAATGGGATGTTGACAACAAGATGGATCTGATTGTTTTATTATATATATCTCGCTGCATAATTCACCAGTTGGGCAGGCAGGGTAGTGGGGAGATATTTATAGATACTAGAAATGTCACCAGGGTGCTCATTCTTCATCCTTTGAAAATCATCTCAGAAAAGACTTGGCTGCAAAATGCTACAAGAGAAGAGTGAGTAATTTGGTGCTTGGGGGGGAGAAAAAAATCTGACAGACGTGAGGTTTTCCAGCAGTATCTGCCTAAAATAGGCAATTAACTACAGCTGGCCAGGCTATTCATTAGGAGTAATGCATTAGTCAAAGGTGAGCTTTTTCTATTTGTGAGCTCCCCCCACATTGGAGGACCTGTGGTTTGCAGCACACTGGAGTCTAGAGCAATAGGATTTTGATTTGCCTTGAGCATGGCTTCCTGCAGGGTTGTACCTCATTGGGAAGGTCCAGAGACAGTTTCTTTCCATACCCTGGATCTGGGGTGTGATGTGACGCTTGCGTGCACACAAACTAATGCTACACCCTGGTGGTGTAGGATTTAGCCCATTGCCATGGCTGGTGACCTCAGAGTGCAAATAGTCCCAATTCCTGTTAGATACTAAAACCCCTGTCTGATGTCAAAGCTGTTTTCATCACCTTTCAGTGTTTTGTGCTTATCCACAAGAGAACAAATGACAACAAATGGCAGTGTCCTTAGCAGTGCTGGCTGCTAAGTGTGGGCACAGATCTTCATCCTGCTGCTACTGGAGCTACTGGCCTGATGGGCCAGAGGGAAAATTAAGGCTGGTGCACATCTAGGGCTTCTCCTGGTACAGAAATCACACTTCAGTTTTTAAAAAGGAAAAATAAGATTAAAAAATACAGTCCTTTCATTTGCACTGCCCCATATTTTGAATGTAAGGCCAGCTCCTGCCCCTTTACCCTGTCCTGGTTCAGCCAAGTCCCACATCCTGTGACACGGCAGTGGATACCCAGCGGTGCCCATGAAGCCCTCATCCCCTCTGTGCATTCCTGCAGCACATTGCAGTGCCGTGTGGGGCTGCTTTGGGCCTGGCTCTTCATCCATGGTCAATCAGTTAACTCTGGGCTGCTGACATTTTCCAAGGGAATGAAAGCAAAAGAAGGAAAATTGTGTTATTGAACACTTAATATCATCCAAAATTGAATGAGCTCTCCTGGGAAAGAGAAAAGACTTTACCATTGCCTGGGAGTGTTGTACCTGCTGCAAATTAAAATGTGCAGAAGAGCATGTTTCAAAGTAAAGTCTTTGCGAATGCCTTGCAATGGTGCCTCAGATGTCGAGGTTAACCAAGTCCATTCTGCTGCAACTGTTTCTCAGAGAGCAAAGGAAAATGTGGAACAGACACAAGAAAGGAGAACTCGGCTGGTGGTCCCCAGATTGGCAAATTTATTGTTGCTATTAACAGGCACGGGCAATGCCCAGTGATGCAAATTCTGCATGTATTACTGCTCAATTATTTACAGAACAAAACCAGCTTTAACATATCACCCAGATGCGTTCATTTTATAAAGTGACATTAATACATTTAATTAGCAATGGCCTATTAGATTCATGTCCATTATTATGCATTGTTTCTTAAATGCTTGTAATTGCCCGAACAAATCTACAAATATATTTACCTTGTTAATGGCTGTGTACCTCATTTAGAAAGCTTTTAGACTGTAGAAGACATTCATGGAGTCATGAGCAGTCCTTCTAATTTGAGTACTAGTGTGCCTGTTAGTGCAGAAGGATTATTTAAGACTACAAATACATTATTAGAGGTTTTGCACTTACCTATATACAGACTTTATAAGGTTTTCTTTTAGGATACTTGTATGTGATTCATTCTGACTGGAATCAAAAGCCATATGGAGAAAGCCCACATCTGCCTTCAGTATCTTGGCCCCAAGAGTTTGGCAGGAGCTGGGAAATGGGGAACTGGGTGCTTTTGTATCTCCAGTGACTGCAACATCTCCTGTTTCTGGGAAGAACTATTTCAGGATCTGTAGTTCCACTGTGGAAAAATCTGCCTCGTAGAAATCATAATCTTTGTAGTATTGTGTAAGGTTTGATAAAGTAAAAGTAACTCCACGATGGCAGTTTGGTCCTGGCCAGCATGTATGCCCCACAGCCCTGTAAACCCTGGCCCTTAGAGTGATTCACATGGGAATCTGTCCTGAGACATTGCACTGGGCTGAAATGTGAACTTGAGCTTTGGTCTCCAAGGGGAGGAAGTGTATGTGGGGACATCTCTGTGAGAGCAGTCCAAGCAGCGGACTGTTCCCAGGAACATGCTTGAACGATGCTCCATCCCATGGAACGGCATCTGCAAAACTCTTGCTCCCATTTCTCATAAAAATTGGATTATCCAGATTTAGACTGGAAATAAATTCCAGGATCCATCTGACTCACTGTTCAGGGCTGATGAATCTGCAGGAATTTCCCTTCAGCCCAGAAACCACCTAGCCCAGAATGATGCAGGAGAGCACTGCCATGAGCCCTCGAGGTGGGACCTCCAAGAAGAAAGCTCCTTCTTGACTGCATCTGCTGCTGTGTTCACATGGGTGCAGGCCAAAGATTTCTTCAACATGGCCCTTCACACAAGCAAACTCAGACTCTTGGAGCTGATTAGGACTGCAAAGAGAACAGAAAGCCCCAGAAAGCCAGAATGGACCTTCCTTGTCCCATCAGAAGCGAAGAGATGAACATTGCGTAAAAGGGAAGGATTGGTATTGCCTTCTGCTCCGCTCAGACCTCCAGGTATGGCCTTGGGCAAAGGGCTGGGGAAGACTGGGGCATGCAGGGTCTCATGGAGCACTCTCTTTCCAGCCCAGGATATAGGTGAGAGCAATGATCCAAACCGATGAACTCACACCACCACGTGCCCTGGGCTCTGAGAGAGACAAATCCCTTATTCCTGATAATTCCACACTTATTCCTCACAATTCCTGAACTCAGTGGCCCTAAACCTGTGTGAGTTTTGCACCCACCTTTGTTGGCACCTGGAGCACACCCCCAAAATGGAACCTGTGCGGCATCCAGCTCTGCTGCTGGAGACAAAGCCGAGCCGTGTGGCATGTCATCAGCTTTGCTGAACAGAGGTTTCTGCTGCAGTCTCATGCTGGAGAGTCATCAAAACACCTGGTACGTGTGGGACTGGAGAAATGGGGAAATGATGATAAGAGATAGGCAGAGTTCAAAGCGCCTTAGCAAATTACACAATGAATGCATAATTGTTGAAGTGAAATAAGAGTTCAGTTAGCTGCTGCCTGGCAGATGAGTTGGCTGGATGTGTATGCTCTGTCTCTCACAATGGAGACAGGATAAATCTGAACAAAACAATCTTTGGAAACCCTGCCCTGGTTTCCCATCTGCCATTGCCGTGTGCTATTTGTGGAACTGGATTGTTATGACACTGCCTACACGTTGACTGTGCTGTCTATTTAATAAGCATTTCAATTAATTACTGTAATGTTATTATTGGGAAGAAGCAGGAGATAGGAGGAAAAGGATTAGATAATGAGAAATACATGGCTATTAGAGGTGTCTCACTGAACACAGCCTGGCTTACCTTGTTTCAGAAAGGAGTTTGAAACATGGTTGCAGGGCTGGGGGTGCCAGGGAAATCATCCCCTATGCCAATGGGGTCAGAGGTACTTCGGGGCAGCAGTGGCTGTGTGATGCTAGGACCAGTGCACATACCCTAAAGTAAAGACTGGAGCCACCAGCTGAGCTCTCATTAATTTTCTGCGATGCTTGGAGAGGCAGCTCTGCTTTCCTCAGCCAACTGTACAGCTCTATTACCACCTCTCTGCTGGGAAATCAGGGACAGATCACACAGAGCACATCTGCTCTCCAGCATTGCTGGTCTCTCCCTTCCCACATCAGGTCCTGAAAACAAAACAAGACAATCTTTAAGAAATGGTGTTTGGAAACAAAAGCCTACAAGCAGAAAGGCGATTGTAAAAGCTTGGTGGATGGATGGCATTTGCAACTGCAAATAAATCTGAATGCAAAACAAGTGAAAAAGTTTCTAAACCTGACTGTGGGATGTGGAAATTAGTAAGGGAAAGTGTGTAGCTAGCAAAATAACAGTCACAAATGGGATCCCTTCCCAGCAGGTCAGATCCCACATCTAGCAGAAGTGAACACTTCTAATGGAAACACAGGAAAGGCAGAAGTCAGGAAGATGAAGCCTGCAGTCCTTGGTGTCTGGACTGTGCAGACATGAGCCACCTTTGGGCATAGTTTGTCCTTTGGCTCTACCCACACAACGACACTTGGGATGCTTTGCAGGCCAGATCTGGAATGCACCCTGGCCATCTCTCAAGGGAAGACCAAGTTAGACACACACCATCTCCTTCTACCTGTTCCCATTTCTCCCATCGTGTGATTTCCTTTGGAAGAAGCCTACAGGGAGCCATAATATGCGGTCACATCCCTTCTTTGGATGGATGGGAACCAAAGTCTTGTTGTTCTGATGCAATTTTGAGACTAGGAGGTGAATTCCTCCATGTTAAAACACAGATGCTAGTACTGGGCTCAACACATTCAGCTGCCCTTCCCATGGTCTTCTGTAGAGCTGAGGATGTTGCTCACCCAGGCAATGCTCACATTTAATCTCTTCTGAAATACTGGGGAATTTTCAAGGGTCCTAAAGCATATGAATGTCATGGAAGGGCCACCCGGGGTGACCCAGCTAGATGAGGTGCTTAGAAAGAGAATATGAATGAAAGGCCATATACAGTGCATGAAATGCTGAATGAAATGCTGGCAATATAATTACTGTGAGTCATCACAGCTTTTTAGGACATAGGTCTTGTCAAACAAATAAATGATGCAATTACTGGTTGGGCTGACAAAGGTAACTGCACAAATATAATAGAGTTAGTCCACAGGAGGCATTTAATTTCATAATGCATAATATGCTAATAAAATTTCGTTCAGAAAATACAGAACAAGGGGGTGGGGATGGCTACTTGGCAGGTTTGGGAGGAAGGACTCCACGAGGAGTTGTTCTCTCAGCATGCCCTGGCAGTGGAAGGAGAGCTGATCAATGCTGGCAACACATCTAAACGGCAGGATGGGAAAAGAAGACATTTGGAGCACAGCAGTTAACTGAGAGCGTGTTTGGTTCGGACAAAAATCTCTGAGTGCTGACCCATTTATATTAAACTGTGCTTGGATAAGAGCTAAGCAATAATCCCAGGCAAAGAGATAAGGTGATCCTGTCCCTGTAGGGTTAAGAAGAGCAGAGACTGACATCTCTGTTGTGCAGTTTAACCCTAATCCTGATCCTAACCCTAACCCTAAAACTAAGTCTAAAACCAACCATCAGCCTCAGTCCTAACCCTAGCCCTAACCTTAAACATAATTCTAATCCTGAGCCTAAGCCTCAAAACTTTTTAGCTTTGATCCTAACCATAAACTTTGAGCATAACCCTAACAGTAAATAAGATTAATCCCTAACTCCTAACACCTAACCCCTAAAAGCTACCCCCAACACTATCCCTAATGCTAATCCTGATGCTAACCCTAATGGTAACCCTCAAACTATTCCTAACTCTACTAACACTATTCTGAACGTAACCGTATCCTAATGCTAAACCTAACCCCAAAGCCAACACAAACCCTATCCTAAACATTACCCTGACTGTAACTCTAAACTTAAGCCTAAGCCTAAACCTAACCCTACCCCTATCCTACTCCTACCTTTATCCCTACTCCTACCCTTACCCACCCGCCCCCTACTCCATCCCTATCCCTATCCCCATTCCCATCCCTATCCCTATCCCTAAAACAAATCCTATCTCTAATTCTAGCCCTATCCTAACCATATCCTAACACTAAACTCCAACCACAATACAGATCATATCCTAACCTTAACAAGGATAACCTTAATCTTAACCCTTAACCCTAAACCCTTAACTCTATCTGTAATCCTATGCCTAACCCCTAAACCTAACTCCAACTCTAACCCTAAGCTCTTAAACCTAACCCCAAGAACTAAGCCCTTATCCTAACCCCTAACCCTAGTTTAATCTTAATCCTAACCCTGAGCCTAGAATAACCCTTGCAGGGCTGCTTCCAGAGATGAAACCACCATGCTCTGAACTGTGTGCATACAGACAGTCCTCTGTCTCCTTGTGCATTAGCCTTGAGGGTAGTTGGCTTCTTGCAGATGTTTCAGCATTCTGTAGAAGTACTGGTCCTGGCTCTGCTTGGAATCATGCTGGAGCTTTTGACCTTGTGGCCAGCAGCTTGCTTTGCCTACCTGCACATCTGATCCTACCCCTCTCTTTCCACACTAGTCAGGCTCTCTTCCCTATCAGTTTGTTCTTTGGAATCATTTGGCCCCAGCTTGTTTGGTTTAGGAACATCTGGTCTGGTCATTGATAGCACCTGGTGTCAACCCAGGCTGGGCCAGTGGGACGGGAGGAGCTGGGTAAGCCACACATGTCTGAGAACAAGAGGCATCTCCACAAATTAATGAGACATTTGATTGCCAGCTGGGATATACTTGACTTCAGAGGACCTCTGCATCTGGGAGCAATGCCAGTTGGGTGAATAATAGAATAATTGGCATGGATTAGTGTAGATAAGCAAAAAAATGAAAAATAAAAAACTCTTTTAACACTGTCAGGGAATGAAAGTAGAGAAGAGCTTTGTTGGAGGCAATCTCTTCCCCTTCAGTCTCTGTGTGCACACAGTGGATTATCTGATTTAAGGTTAAATCTGTATCTAAAGAATAGGCCAGGACTGCTGTTATGTGGGAGGTATCGAGACAGCTGCCTCCCTACCCTGGTCATTACACATCACCCAACTGCACTTATTCATTCATGGGCTTACAACGAGCTGATCCTAATGTCAAGTAGCAGGAGTTTCTGCAAATAGTCTTTGCAGCCCCATCCTCACGTGTATGCTAACCCCTTCTGTCATTGTGTTCATGTATGTGATATATGTACATGAATCCTTTTTTTGATATATGATTTCATGGCAGCCATAAGGGTTGTGTTGAGAAAGCAAGATGCATCCTGTCCATCTTGAAAGAAGACAACAAGCAAATGCTCTCAGTCTTCCAGGAAGATTGTTTTGTCAGTGTAACATGGAGAACTGAAGAACCACAGAAGATTAACTCGTCTTTTAACTTTCCCTTGTGGAGACTGGACTGGAAAATGTGTGCGTGTATGGATGGACCCCTGGTGGTGAGTTAACTAGAGGTGTAAGTGCAAACAGCTCTCTCTCTGCAAAGACCATTTGGGAACTGGAGATGCTTTCACAATGCCACAGAGGCTGGTTACCATAGCGGGTTGTAGCTGGGATCACTTTGGAGAGCAGTGTGATGGATGAAATCACACCAGGCTAAGTTTTTCTAAAAGTGGCAGCTTGAAAAAGCTGAGAGGTGGTTCACTAGGTCTGTACTTCATTGGTCCTCCCCAATAGATCTGCAATTTTTTCCCAGTCTGACAGCAACTGGCTTCAGCTTCCAGACATCTGTCAGACTGTTGTCTTTCCCAGTATATTGCAGAGCCTTTCAGAACTTGGTGCTTTTTCCCATTAAGTTACCTGTGTTTTGCGAGCACGTTGCCTTTCAAGTCTCTTCAATTAACTAAACAGATTAAGCTTTTAAATCCTTTGCTTCAAAGTGTCCTGTGCTGTGCTCAGCACAGTCATCCCAAGGCTAAAGTCTCTTCCCTGCCTCTGTCCCTCTCCTCTGTTCCTGCATTTAAGAACAATATCAGCTTTCTTGTTGCTGAGTCATACGGAGCTGCAGTGCTACTCTGACCCCTAAATCCAGGTCAGTGTTGGGGCTTTTGGGGTCAGTTATAGCCATGGCTGCGTCAGCTGCAAAGCCATGTCAGAACTCTCTGAAATGACACCAGGTAGCTTCACTTAATAAAAAATAAGTGAATAAATGTGTTTATATATGTATATGTATGAAATGTAGTTTGCATCTTGCCTGTGTTCATCAGCTTTAAAACCAGTGTATTTGAGTCTGATCCAGCCTGCTGTTACCCCTCTGTCTTGTGGAGCAGAGGAGCTGGCAGCTCGCCTGTAACCATGACTGAGGAGCAGCCCTTGCTGTGTCATGCAGGATGTCCAGCCCCCAATGCCCCATTCTGTGGTTCTGCCTCTGATGCCAAGTCACCCTCACCTCACAGCACACAAAAGGTCTCATCCCAACCCAAACTGGCTCGTGTGCTGCAGTGGAAGATCCTAGGAGGAAAGGATGAGAAGCAGGGTGCGTGATCCTCCCCAGGCATTTTCTTTAGCTCTATTGATCTATACATTCCTGAGCTGATTTTGCTAGAAGAGCAGAGCAGGATGTAGACTTGAAGGAGAGAAAGTGGCTTCCCCAAAGCTTTGTCCCACTTGTTCATCACCTCAGCCTGCAATACTCACAGGTGATCATAGAATCAAAGAATTACTAAGGTTGGAAAAACTTCCAACATCATTCAATCCAACTATCCACATATGACCACTATTGCCCACTAAATCATGTCCTTAAGTACTACACCTACCCTTTCCTTAACCTCTGGGGGCAGCGACTCCTCCACTTCCATCAGCAGCCTGTTCTAATGCATTAACACTCTTTCTGAGAAGAAATTCTTTGAAACATTCAGCCTGAATCTCTCCTAGCACAACTCAAGGCCATTCCTTCTTCTCCTATCACTGTTACCTTGGAACAGGGCTGACCCCCACCTCACCACAGTCTCCTGTCAGAGAGTTTGAGAGAGCCATGAGGTCTCCCCTGAGCTTCCTCTTCTCCAGACTGACCCATCCCAGTTCCCTCATCCGCTGCCCATCAGACTTGTGCTCCAGCTCCATTGCCCTTCTCTGGACATGCTCCAGGGCCTCCAAGTTTTTCTTGCAGTGAGGGGCTCAGAACTGAACACAGCACTCCAGGTGCAGCCTCACCAGTGCTGAGTACAGGGGACGATCACCTCCTGCTCTGCTGGCTGCTGTATTGCTGACACAAGCCAGGATGCCATTGGGCTTCTGGACCACCTGGGCACACTGTGGGCTCCCATAGCACACTCCCTTCTGCTCTCCTGCAGACTTTGAGCACATCGAGTTGAGCATGCACTGCCTTGTTTTCCAAAACAGATCAGCAGATCTTTCAGCAGGTTCTCCTGGCAGGAAGGATCTCCCTGTGAGGATCTGTAGGCCACCATGAAGCCTCCCCTCAGCCTGCTCTGCTCTGGGCCCAACAAATCACAGAACCTCAGCCACTCCTCACACATTTTTCCTCAGACCCTTCCCCACCTTTATAGCCCACCTTTGGACAGTCTCTAGCTGTTTATGTCCTTGTATTGTGGTGCCCCAACTGTGCACAGTACTCAAGGCAAGGCTGCAGTAGCACAGGGCAGTGTGGATGTCCGTGCCTGAATCAGGAAAGATTGTGTGCTGTGGACGTATAGGGGTTTTTTGTTAATTAACAACAAACAAGATGGCTGCTGGCTCCTTAGACAATGAGAAATTGCCTCCCGCTAAATGGAAAGCCTTTGAATTCCAATGCACTAGAGCCCGGACATTGACTAATAGGCTTTCCAACAGGTGCTAATTTGAATTTACCTTCGGGAAAATACGTGATGTGGAAGGCAGATGAATCACATAATCCAACATTTGACTAAATCCATTTCTTGAGCTCTTTGATCTGTCCAATTATCTGCTACCAAGCTACCTTCGGAAAATATATTCAGAACTTAACAGGAATGGGTGAAAATCATAAACTGTCACCCTCAGTGCTCATGGTTAGGACAATAAAGAGGGCAGCAGGCCTAACGCGGCCTGACATGTCTTGGAGATGAATGATTGCCATTGCTGACCATATTCCATCAATGCCATGTCCTAACCAGCATGCTGCAGGCTGCAGCAGCCCCCAGATCTCTCTGTTCTTCAAATACTCCTGAGATTACTCACAGCTTGGGATGACTTGTTGGGAAGGCAAAAATGAGCCCTTAACTGTTGCTGGAGCCAGTGTAAAGCTGTGCCTTCTGCAGGCAGGGCCATCTCTGAGTGCACACGCTTTGCTGGAGACAAATGGCTGTAGCAATTTATTAGGGTTAGGGTTAACTTTTTGGGTAGGCTTATGGTGTTAGGATTAGGATTAGAGGTTAGAGTTAGATCAGAGGCCCTGCAGCAACAGCCATGTGTGACCAGTATGCTGCAGGGCTCCTGTCCAGCCTGTGAGCTCTCTGTCTACAGCCACATCTCCAGCACGTGTCCTCTGCCAGCAGACACCTAGTCTCCTTCCTCCATTTCAGTATGCACTGTCATGTGATTGACAGTCAAAGATCTCCTGCTGTTTCTCCTGGGTGAAAAGGTGTTCTCTGCTGCTGTGGGAGAGAAGAGAAGGTGCAGTAGAAGGATGCTCCCTAGGATGTGTTGAAACCCTGGCAGCAAAGTCATCCGAGTGCCAAGAGAATAATCCGGAGATCTCCAGGGAATTATGCTGGGTTGAGACTGACTTCCCAGCATGCAGGAGGGACAGGACTTCTACTAGCGTGTGGGGCAGCAATCAGCAAACCAGGACTCCAGCTTTGTCCAGCTCTGCCTTGCAAAGTCTGCAGCAGCAAGCTGCCCAAGGAGCAGATAGGAACTTTATTCTGCCAAGCAGCTGAATTCAGCCACATCCTGAGATATGTTGGTTCCTCTTCCCCATCCAAATCAGAGCTGTAATGTTTTCCCATCCACTCACCTGCACATAAAGGCAGCATTGAGATGGCTGTGCTTTGTGGATGGGGAAACAGCCCAGCCCAGAGAGGCAGAGCAAGCAGACATGACCTACCTGCAGTAACCTGGTTCCAGCAAATACCAGCCAGGGGAGGCTGAGCCAGTGAAGGACATTACACCAAAGTCTGAGCTGGCTGCCAGATTCCCCTGTTGGTAAAGATTTTCTGGCACGGCTGGCTAATTGTTGAATCTAGCTATCCATGTCTCCAGGCTCAGCTTCCTGAAATATGCTCCACCCATATTTCACCTCCCCATACAGTCCTGGTTTTCTCACCTGGTCCTCAGAGATTAGAATAAGAGCATCTCTTCAGATCCTACAGACAGGGGATGTTTCTGTGTAAACACAGGCACTAAGAAAGCCTGGGTAAATGCATCTATTTTTCTCACAGCAGGCAGCTCAATTTGTCTTTAATGAGCACTAGCATGCTCTCCTGCTATCAGTCATAGCAATTATTCTGGACTCACCAGTTACATACAGAAAGCTTGGATAACCAGCTAATAGCCACACAGCAAAGCACATGGTGGCAACAAATGACACTGTGCCAAGGCCCTCATGCATACAGAGAGAGGTCGGTCAATTACTTCATCTGGACACTTAGGGCAAGGCATGGGGACCCTGGTTTCCTGCTGCAGGTAGGGCACTTTGCAGCTGGCTGCCCACCTGCAATAGTGGGTCAGAACAGGCTGCTGCCATGTAGTGAAAGGGCAAGTGGGGTCCCTGCCCTGCTGGTAGCTTTGAGGTGCATTCTGCTGATGGACAGCAGGCTTTGTGGAGCTGCTGCCATCCCTTTCACGCAGAGGCATGGTTTTGTGGCAAGAGAAATCAATGGCCCTGCATGCACAGGAACAGGAGAATTTGTCCTTGTCTGTTTTGAGACTTCCTCCCTTGAGACCTTCTCCTCATCGGTGTGCTTAGCACTACATAGTAGACTTTTTGTGGATCGCCTGGATCTGCAGAGGAGTGGGAAGGGCAGACAACTCTCACAGAGCACTTGGGGCAAGAAATTTGCTGCCAATGGTCTGCTGACAACAGGAGAGCTGTGGCTGCTTTAGATCAAATGGGCAGAGCTGAGAGCAAATCTCTGGCACAGGTCTGCATTGTGTAGTCTCATGGGGCCTGTCTGTTTGAAAACACAGCAAATCCTCACTGAGCTGATGCCGAGAGGTCTCTGGGGAATTGCTAATGAACATTTTCGATCTTTCACTGGTCTCTCTGCAAGTCTTGTACGGTACCTCAATCCTCCCACAGGCACTGGGGGATTGCAGCACCATCAGCCTCCCAGGGAGTACAGGGATGAGCTGAGCAGGGGTTTGAGCCATTCAGGATATTAGAAAAATGCTTAGAAGTGAACACTGGGTTTATTTCAGAAGTGTTCCTATTCTGATTGTCAGCAGGTCTAAAGGGCAGCCTTACCAAAACCAAAATAATATTCTACTCAAAATATTTTTAAAAATGTGAATAGTATGTATGAAGCCAGCAGTGAACATGCCTTCAGCCCTGACCAAAGACACATGAGCACAACAAAACATGTTAGCACCAGCCCACCTGCTTCAGCTTGTCCTTATTAGAATATTACAGCCAAGGAGCCAAAGAATCCTAAATGAATCTTAATAATGGGCTTCAAAGGAGATGGAGAAGAGCAGCCACGTATCAAAGATGGAGGTTATAACAGGAAGGCTTCTTGCAGAAGATATCATAATTGACAGCACAGTAATTGGAACAGAGCAATGGCTTATTGATGGGATAGCTTCTGGGTAAGTGATGTGGATTTTTTGTTATAATCAGATTGTGTTTTGCAGCAGAGATAGCCCAGGTTTTAAAACTACTTCAGAGCCTTTGGGGTAGAGCTTTTTGGCTTCGTGCTCTGTGTGTGTGTCAGCACGGCAGACAGGGCAGGTGGAGATACAATGCTGGCTGCTCAGCGTTTCCTAACAAGCTCTACTCAGGGTGGCATTTTTCAGGAAAGATTCAACATCAAACTGAACAAATCCTGGACAAAGTTTGTCTGAAAGAAGTTTAAAAATGTGAACATTGAGCGTGGGAGCTAACGGGAACAGGGAAGGAGCTCTGTCCAAATGACAGCTCCAGAGCCACAGAATCTCGTTCTTACCCAGAAAACACACCTCCATTCAGATGACTTTATATGCCTGCATAAAGTAAGTATGGCTTCCTGTTTCTCAGGATGCTCTAGCTGCCTCCCAGCACATGTTCCAGCCCAGCTTTGTGTGTACTGTGCGCTCTGGATGGGTAGAAACAAGCAGGGGTTTCCTATCAGTCCTGTGCCTTTATAGAACCACTGCTGAGTCTATAGAACGCAGTGGGAGGAAAACTTTGCACCTGCAGCTTCTGAACTTGCTTGGCTTGCAGGGAACAGTGAGAAGCATGTTCAGACTGGGACAGGAGAGGGACTGCGAGGAGCTGGTGGGTATCTATGCTGGGAAATGACATGTGAAAGATAGAGGAGGAGTAAAAGATGAAGCTGGGATGGTATTTTACTGAGTATTTATTGAAAAGAACAAAACTAAGGTGATTCAAGATTGCATGAGATGTCCTCACACCAAATGCAAAGTCAAACTCTAAATCAATTAGTGAACACCAGCTCAGAAACAGCTGTGCAGTCTATTATATACTGTGCCCTGCACAGAACAGAACTTCTCTATAGGTAGGTGCTAAAGGGACACTGTTGCCTGCCAAGCCTCAAATTTGGAAGAAGTTTTACACAGGGAGTGGAAAGAGCTACTGGCTGATGGAGGTGTTCATGGGCAGTGTTTCTGGAGGCTGCCTGGAAGTTTGAGGTCTGTGTCTCCATGTACTGCCATGCATAAACGACAGCACTGATTTTGGGCCTCATTTTCTGAATGAGATGGCCCTCAGTTTGCAGGAACTCATAAATTCAACTAAGATTCTTCCTTTAAGACCCAAAGATGCTGTATATTTTTTGGTTCTTTATAAACTTTATAAACTGGCTCTGAAAGTGCATCAACTGAACAGTACTACTACATTTCCTGGAGTCTTTCTTTTTTCAGTGGAGGATGTGAAATGTGGGCAGTGAAGAAGGCAACAAGAAATGACATTTGCTCCACTAGAGAGTACTATTCAGGACAGCACTGAAATCAAGAGGCACAGGATCTGGGCATTAGAATCAGAAAATCACCAAGGTTGGAAAAGACCTCCAAGATCATCTACTCCAACCATCTACCCACCACCTACCACCAGTATTTCCCCCTAAACCTCAGTACAACATCTAAATGTTTCCTGAACACCTTCAGGGATGGCTACTCCACCACCTCCATGGTGGTGCCATTCCATTGCCTGACCACTCTTTTGAAGAAATTCTTCCTAATATCCAACCTGAACCTCCTGGCACAACTTAAGGTTTTTCTCTTTCATCAGTGAGGTTCTTTCCTTCTCAGACATTCTATAACTAGCAGTGGAAGTGCCACTCCAGTCAGCACACAGGTGAAGTCACTGAGAAGGGCTAGGTAACTGAAGTTCCAGTGGTTTGAAGAAAGTTTGATGGAGGAGGTGTGGCAGAAGTAGCAGAAAGATTTCCTTGATAGGAAATCCTTTGGGATCTACAGAGGGCCTGAATAAAGAATCTGCTGCCCGAAGGACTTTGCCAGAGGGAGCGTGAACAGTGCAGTTGGTGTTCACTTTTTGAATAAATCAGAATTTGATGCCTCGATCCAAAATAACCCTTGTATGAGCAGCCTCAGAAGGCAACATCTATTTTATCTTGCACTAAGAGATGAAACTTTCAGCTGTTCAGTTACTTTCAGCAGGGACAGATGAATGTTGGTCTGAAAGGACTGAGATAGCTCCTGAGCTTTCCTGCAGCCAAACAGTTTTGATCACTGCAGGCACCTCCGTCCAACATAAAACTCTACAAAATCTCTGAGCAGATCCAGCTCCAAAGGAGTTCTGAGACAGCAGTTTGGCAATAAATCCTCTGAAAGACAATGAAGTCATCACTGAGATTATTCCTATCTTGATGCAGTCTTGTGCCAAGCAAGGGGAGACACTGAGAAGGTGAGAGAAAAAGATTTCTTCCTCTCCTACAGCAAACGTGAGTATTTACTGCAGGTCTCAGGTGTGCTGCTGCTTTGGCAGATGCTGAGCTTGGTCAGCAGCCTGAAATCTAAGTTAAACTCAGAGAGCTTCCCAAAGCTTGAGGCAGAAGGGAAGAGCTGGCATTTTGACAAGGAGGGAGATGGGGAACCAGGTCGTATTCCCAGTCTGCTCCTGACTCACTGCGTGACTGGGGTGAGTCACTTCCGAAGGTCTCTCCTTCTGATGTCCTCTCTGCTCTGCAGGGAATGACAGTGCTCCTGGAGGCTCTTGCAAAGCTCCATTCATTATTAAATGCCTTTAAGTGTGCTAGTGCCTTGCAGGAAGGGCCCTGTGGAAACGGAGCCCTCCTTCATGGGCAGAAAACACATCCGTGTTTGAAGTGAGCTTTTGCTCACAGAGGAGCTCAACAAATTGTGGGTTTTGCCTATGAAAATAGCTGAGAGAAAGGTGATATTTTCTTCAAAGGATTACTGAAGCAATAAGGCTTAGCAGTAGCAACCACATTGCATTTATTACAAGAGACATCAGTGATCTAGTCTGAATGTAATACACAACTGTACCCAGTTCCCAACCGAAGAAATGGGGCTTGCTGAAGCAGACATGCTTTTCAGAAGGGAAACCACTCAGCTGTTGAAACTGTCTTTACTCCAAAGCTTCACTTTTTGTTGATAATTTATTTCAGCAACAGCACCTCTAGCTTCAGGTTTCACCAGCTGGTTCTTCTGATGCTGGATTAAAGAGCTGTTTAATACCCTTCATTTCCTCTTCCTGCAGGTGCTTGCACCTCTTAGCCCCTTGCTATGAATTAAAATGCTGAGCTTTGTAAAAACCTCACAGAAGAGCATTTCCCCTACTCAGTTGTGGGTTGGACTGCTTCTCCATCTCTGTCTACCCTACAAGTCCTGCTGCAGTTCCTGGAGGTCTGGTTTCCTTTATTGCATTATGGCATTTTTTGTTCAAAAGGACCCAGAGTACCCTTGACTCCAAACTTTCCTCTTTTGTTGCTCTTTCCTTGCAAAAACCCTCTCTGTCTCCTGTAACTTCTAGGAGCAACAATTTCATTTCTGGATTGCCAAGCTTTGTATTGAAAAGCATGTTGTCTTTACCACTGGCAATAGCACTTCAGAGGCAAAACCCACTGAAACTCCCACTTTGAGATTTGCTGCTGCACCTCTTTAACATCAGCTTTCTCAATAACGCGCAGTGATAAGAGCTTAATTGGTTGTCAAGCAGCACATGATCCAATACTGTAGAAAACGCTAAACTTACTGTGTCTTTGACAGCTCAAATTTTAGTAATATTAAAGAATGAATTCAAGTTTGTTTGACAAGATTTGTTTTCCCCAAATGAATGTTGTCAGGTGTTAATTATCCTAAAGTCCTTTAATTCTTCATCATTTTTCAACATCTTTCCAAAGCAACTGAGACCAGGGCTAACGCTTAGGTTTGGCAGTCACATTTGTGGGGCTGGAGCTAGGGACAGCGGGACAGCTGCTGGGAAGATGACACCGGCGGGCTGGCCACCTCTCTCACTTGGACTCGTCCTCCTTCAGATTTCAGCAGCATTTCTGGATTTTCCCGTTCAAGAAGTGGAAGAGCCCTGACCCTTTTTCCTTGTGGATCTTACCTTTCCCATAGGGAAGGGTCGCTGCTTCGCTATGGAGAGTTTTACCCCCCCGCATCTCTGTGCCAGCAGCCACGTGAGGAGGAAGCAGCAGAACCTTGCTGTGGGAGTGACTCATGACCAAGCTGTTTCCATGAAAGAAAAGAGACGGTTGGAAAACCCTGCCCTATTGATCCCGGGGTGACTCCACACCCATGCCATCGTACCCATCCTCAAGTCCTACCAGACAAAGACCTTTTGTTTGGTGGTTCCCCTGCCAATCGCTGGCCTTTCTCTTCCTGTGTTCTGCTGCCTCAGAGTGTGGACCTCTACTGTGTGATGGGGACCATTTTGTCCTGCCTTTGCCCTGTGGGACAGATCTGCCATAACAGCTCTCTGTGCTGAAGAGCACTCCCTGGAGGGAAGGTGGGTCTTCACTGCCCAACTTCACCCAGGTAACATGGGAACGGAATGGGCCTGAGCTCTTCACCACAGTACTGAACTCAGTTATTACTGGAACTGGAAGCAGCAGTATTTATTGCTTTTTGAGGTAAGAATTGGCTCTGGCTTCATCTCAGTCATCATTGGCTCTCAGCACAATAAATCCTGCTGTTCTCCTCAATGCCTTTTATGGGAAGTGGAGAAATTAGCTAATTCCCCATTGCTCCCTCCCCACTTATTAGTGCTACAAAGGATTGGGTAATTATGAATAGAACCGCCAGGCAAAATGAAACTTTGCCATTAATAATGCTTTTTAATTAACTCTGTTGGGTTCATGTGTTTCTTAGGAACTGCTGATCATTCCTTGTTGACTTTGAGCTCTGCTCTTAGGGCAATAGAAGACCCCAAGCACCAACCCAGCCGGATGGGTAGGAAAAGGCACATCTTCCCCCTGGACCTGCCCTGGAAAATGATTATCTTCTCTTAGTGGCAGTGGGGTGTTGCATCTCAGAACTTCGTTAATCTGTTTAAGCTGAGCCTCAAAGGAAACAGAAAGCGATGAGGAAAGACAGAAGAGGATCTAGGTGGTGAGGGAAGGTGATGTGGTCATCTATGCACCAAGGAGGTGGAGGGGAAGGATCTCCAGAACGAATCACTCTTCTCGAGCTTCATGCCTCAGCCTATATGAGCTGTGAGTTTGCAGAGGATGGACAAGGGCAGAGAGGGACAGGGGACAGAGATGTGAGATCAGCATGAGGAGAGTTTCTCCCAGAGCCCAGAGTCCCATGGGGACTGGCTGCCAGCAGCTGCGTGCTGGGAGGGGAGCACCTGCCTTCCATCATCCTGTCCCCACAGTGTACTCTGAAAGCCTTCTGATGCCTCAACAGTGTTCATTTCCGGAAATCCTTCCTAATTACCAATGATCCTATTTTTGTAATGCAAGCAAATTTGCATAATGCTGAAAGCGAATTAATATGAACATCAAAATACAAATTTTTACATTTCCTCCCCTTAAAAGAAGAAAGAAAAAAAAAAAAAAGAGAGAGAGAAATACTCTTCCATTTTCATCCTTGATGGTAGTGGTGAGGGATGCTCAGTGAGGAACATCTCTGGCTTCATTGGCTCGCATCTCAGATGAGTGATGAGGAAATTCCTGCATGTGCAGTCCTGCCAATGGCAAAAGCCAAGCCCCAGCTGAAGCCTCCAGCACTATGGGGCATTTCATGAGTTATGGTTTTGCAGAACAAGGCTTTCTAGATGGAGAGTGAATCATGGCTTGCCAATGTAAAATTAAAGGAGGCCGATTTGAAAATAAAAGCTTATAGGCTCGCATGACAAAATTTTACAGCATATAATAACATCTCGCTTCTTCCCCCTGCTATTTTCTGGCATGATGATGAAATGCAATAAATACATACATAAAAATAATGACTCTTCCAGACCTTGCAGCTTTCATTTTAATAGATGCTATTTAAGTACACACAGAAATATAGATATCTACCTTTCAAATGCTGGTTACAAAGGTTGGGAAGGCTGCCCGGAAAATGGCCTTTTATTTTTCTCCAATAGATATCAAAAGGAAACAATTTGTATGTTGAAATTGCCTTTATTTTTGAATCCATAAATATTTGTTACTGACAAAAGTGGAAAAATCCTTAAGACTAAATTTTACTAAACTGATAATATTTTTGTTTACAGTACATACAGAATGTGCTTTTACGGGTAAGTATAACAACAAGAATAATACAGAGAAAAACAGTCAAATACTGCTCATCTTGAAGCCTCTTTAATGGTTAACCAAGAGTCTGTGCAAAGTTATAGATACAAACGTACTTCCTCTTCAGTACTACCGTATAATAAACATGGAATCCATAAACTGGGCTAAAGCACAAAAATATCCACTTAACCCCTCTTAGGAAATATTGTCCCCCAAACTAAAAATATTACAGTAAGAAGTGTCTTTCTCAGAGCCAAGAAATTCTTGCTACAAAAATGCCTAACAAGTTTACAGACAGAAAGTTGGGAGTGGATACGAAGCACGTGGGCAGAGGGTGGGGATGGGGCAACACACATCTCCTCCGGCCGAGACCTCCTGGACATCACAGGTCATGGTGGAGACGTGAGACGTTGCCTTGCTCGCTGCTGAGATCTCATTTCCAGATTCATTCCGACGTCTCATGCCATTGGTCTGACTCTCCCCTCGCTCCCAAAAGGTGAAGTGTAGGTTGGTTTTCCCAAGTGGGATCTGGGCTCGTTGAGGGCATCTCTTTGGCAGCCTTGAGCCAGTTAGGAGAGGCTGTGAGCAGCACCTTCCACCATCTGCTCACAGGCACACAACACACGAGCGACCGTTCTCCAAGAAGCAGCCCCAGCACAGGCTTATTGCTAGCAACACTTCGTAGGAAAAATATTTCAGCCTCCTTCTCACATATTCCCCCTACAAACTTCTTACTCAACCGAAATACACTTGAATGTGAAATCTGTATGTGTTAAATATATTTCAGCTGAGTTCGAAACAAAACTAAGCTATCTCTCCATCACATGAACTGCAGATGGCAAATTGTTAACAAACTAGAATGCTTACTGCAAATACAATTAAAGTCACCCTGTTTCACGGTGATTTTGTTTGATGTGGAGGAAGAAGATGAAGAAATCTTCCCAGCTATTAGGACCTACACCTCTCTTACAAAAATGACGCCAGGCTCTTGCAGACTTCTGGTGAGAAAGCTTCTGATAGACAAAAGCACAGAAATATGCATGCTCGAAGCCCAGATTTATGGGATTAGCATTGCAGCCAGCTAGGTTAGCAGAACGTAAATCTAGGCCAGGAAAGGAGGGCTTATTTCCGCATAACTTTTTCTCCCACCCTCCCCATCCCCAAGAAAGAGAAAGAGAATATCATTTATAAAAGGAACATTAAAACACTGAAAAATGTTTTGTTTTTCCTTAAAACGCAATTCACTGTCATTAGAAGTCTTCTTTGACAAAATTTCTGTTCCACATGGTGATCTGCACGCTTCATTAAAAACAGTTTTCCACATTTCAAAGAGTGGGTCAATACATTTTGGAAGCTTAGATTGATACAGGGTCCATCAGTACTTTACGACTGCATTTTACAGTATATACATATATATGTGTGTTTATGTGTATAACATAAACATACATGTATCTGTATCAATGAGACATTTGTATGCAATTATATAAAACCCAGTGCAGCTCACTATTAAGTGTTGCTGCTTGGGGAATGCAAGTAATTATCAGTTTGTAGGAAAGAATATAAACCTTTCTACCTCACTCTCCCCCAGTCCCTGCACATGCACACTTGGAACTGGATGCTCCACAGATGTGTTTCCACCTGTGAGTTGGAGAAAAAGATCAATTCTTCAGAGTATATTAGATTAATCAAGGCAGATCGTATTTTACTGTACAGAGGAATGTGACTGCTTCCTGCTTTTGTCCTGAGTGCAGAATGAAGTGGGGACTCAGACAAGAGGAGAAAGCAGAAAAATCACAGTGCAGGTAACAGTGTTCCTCAGAGCTGCTGCCTGCTAGTGGGACCATGACCAGAAGGAAGGCAGTGTGAAGTCTGGGGGGCTGCATCCCCCTACCCCAGCACTCTCATTCTGGACAGACTGGATTGCAACACATCAGACACGATGTGGCAGGACAACGGTGACAAACAACAGTAATAAAAATGTTTCTCTCTTCTACAGTGCCTGTTGTGAGAGAGTCTTAAAGCACTTCAAAGACATTATGATATGAACCCTCACAATGCCTCTGTGGAATAGGAAAGTGTTGCTCTTATCATCACGTGTTGACCACAGAAAACAGAAATGCTAGGGACCAGACCGTGTACCATGACTCCCAGTCTTGGACCAAATGCCATTTTGGTGACAAACTCTCAGAAAAAGGAATAAAATCACGTAGGAACACCTGTACGTGCTGAAATGCCACTACTCTAGCTACCAACCCATTCCAACACACAGCACAAGCCAAGGGAACTCACAATGCCCAGAAGAAGTTGCAGCCATTTGGCCTTGGTGCCTTCTGAAAGAAATTTGCTGAAAATTTTCTGTGGTAGTGGCAGAGTTCCAGGAGAAATTTGGCCTAGAAAGGCTGTTCTAATGGGACACATCTGCTTGAAACTGCTGTGTGGGTGGAAGAGGTGAGGAGATGGGGACAAGATTTCTTCGGAGAATTATTGACAAGTTAGCAGAAGGCCTGTGATGTTGGTCAGTCAGAATAAGAGATGGCTCTGAGGTCAAAAGGCCTGGGGCACAGCATCTGCGTGGGCGACTTGGATGGAAAACTTCCATGTTTGCATCTGATCCAGCAGCTTCTTAGTTGACAAACTGAACACTTAGACAAAGATGAGAGCTTGGGACAAACAGCAAAGGAAATGGAAAGAGTGTTGACCTACCCACAGCCTCACGTGGTCACCTCTGCTCCTCCAGCTCTGCCACCTCAGCTCCTGCAGACTTTAGGGTGGACTCTCCTCGCCCACAGTGTTCATCTCTCTGCTTGCAGAGGGGAAGATCCTGGCTTTGTCTGGGACAAAAGTGAATGGAAGAGCCCCGGAAAATTAGCAGGGACTGCCTCCCTGTCAGTCACGTACATTTCTCTTCAAATCAGTCACAAACTTCTGGCTGCAAGGAATTAAGTCACCAAGGGCAATGATTGCACACAGACGTGTGCTCTGTGAAGAAATATCCTGTGACTGAACTGTGGAGCTTGGAGGTAGTCAGGGGAGAGGAGTGTCCATCAAAGCCAAGGGTCAGAAGATGAGGTGTGAGCCTTTTCTCACTTGTCCCTCCCACACCACTGAACTTCCACCCTGATCCATGCACAATTCTGTTTTTTGCCCAGAACGGCTTTGCGCAAGGCTGCATGGTAATGGCCACTTAGATCTCATAGGCTCTTATTTGTTCCTTTTCAGCTCAGTTTCCGTCAAACAAAGCCCCAGTTCTTTTCTCAGATGGAGTCTATTCTAAACACAGGCTCCATCAGCTGAGGAAGAAAGCCCATGAATTAGGAGCAGCAAACCCAGCTGGTCTGGGAAAGTGGAGGGCCTTGGTTCTCTTTTGAAAACTATCACAGTGAAAGCCAGCATGGCCACCCCACGGAAGCCTATTTCTGAAATCACCTGGAATAGACAGCATGCTCCTCCTGCCTATCCTGCACCAGAAGAACCCGGTGCTGCATCATGAGCCACTGCATGAGACTCAAGCTCACCACCTACAATCAATGTATGCAGTATTGAGCTGGGAACATCATTAAGGCCAAGAGGCGGGAGGTATTTGTGGGGAAGAGGAGAACAGAGATAATTTAGACAGAGTTTGCTGAAGAGAAAGTAGAAAATGACTCAGGGTGAGGATGTGAGAGAGATGTGCCATGTGGAAACGTGTTTACAATCTAAAGTCAGTCATCTTTTTACCCCAAGGAGGGATCATGCCTGTCTTTTGGATTGGTGCATGGGTGCATGCATGTGCTGGGACTTTGCGTTCACACCACGGACAGGAATTGCTGGATAGTGCCCAGCACCACTGCAGCTACAGCACTGGGGCTGCGTGGCCTTCAGAACCAGAGACCCTTTCCTGGCTAAAGAAAGTTCTAGTGTGAGTTGGTTCTGCAGGATTTGAAAGGAGAACAAATAAAAGGAAAACAAATAATAATAATAAAAAAAAAGAACAACAAAAAAATCCAGAGCAGATCCTAATCTGTGTAGAAAGCCAGAGATAAAACCCTCACAAATTCTGGACCCACGAGTCTATTCTTAAAAGATTTTACAAATATACATTATCTAATTACCATTATATCAGATATACAACATGCCCATTTATTATAATTATGCTGGATATATAATTTATATGCATGAAATGGAACTGTCTGCATGGTTAGAACTGGGACTCGGTGGAATTGGAATTTGGAAGGTTTCTTTTTGGGCCATTATATGGTAAGACAACCATGGAAAATTACCGGCTTGCTTTTCTGTAGACAGACACTCTCAGCTTTGAGCTTCTGCTAAGTCTGGAAAGAGATTTGCTACATACAGAATTCTAGGTCGCAACTAAAAGAAAGAAACATGTTGGGAAATGGGAATTGGACTGGTGGAAAATGCTATCAGGAAAAGAAACTCCTGGGGAGAAATTCAGATGAAACCCACGGTAGACTTTCCTGGCAGGGGTGTTGGTGGAGTCGGCACTTCCCCCAGCACAGGTCAGCAGAGTGAAGCTGAACAAATTCTGGCACTAGAGCCTCAGCAGTGGCAAGAAGCTGGAGGAGAGATAAGCTGTTCCTCCTTCCTATTTACATGTTGGAGACAGTAAGATACTAGAATGAGTGGAGAAGGGGTCTAACAAGCATTTCAGTATATTTGTGCTTATTGAACACATCAACCCCACTACTTCCTACACTGAGAGAGCAGGCGATTTGTAGGCACTAGTATATTTTTATCTTATGAGTATATTTAATATAAACTAAATCTTTATTTCTCAGCCAGGCTATTCTTGTCTCTAGATCTGCCAGTCCCTTAGGAAAGTCTGCCCTTGAATTTGTTCCAAGGGTGAGGAAGAACAGATGGATGGGTGCTGGCTGGTACTGAGTGGTCTGGAGGTGATCCCCAGCTGCCGGAAGCTGACCTACTTGCTACTGAAAGGTCAACGATGAGGACTGGCATGAGGGATGAGAACAGGGCCCCTTCCTGCCAGGATGGAGCGCTGCATTTCCTCCTCCCTGTCACGGGCATGAGACTGGTTTTGCTTGTAGCAACTGAAAAGTCTTAAATTGATAAAAATAATCAGATAATGTAGGTGAGCCCTTGGAAGGAGCCATCTACTTACTATGGCTTTCTTTGACAGAAACTGGTGCACGTCAGGAAGTTTCCTCCATTATCCCTCACTATTTTCAGTTTAGTTGGGTTCTTCTTATGTAATCGATGTAGAGGCGGCTTTAAAAACAATGTGGATGGGACTGTCAGAGAAATCCTTTCAGACACTGAGTTATTAGAGGTTATCTTGGCCTATAAGGCCACTGCAGTACGGGGTGCCGTGGCCACCCCAGTCCTTAATGAATATCTACAATGCTCGAGGTCATATCAAACAGTCACCTCTGTTTTGCTCGCTGTGCGGTAGTGGTGGTGGTGTCCTGGAATATAATGCAGTTGTTCTACCGTGTTGTGCCGTCGGGAGGCGAACGCTTGGCGCTTGGCGGATGTTGGGTTCATCCCTAAGGTATTGTACAAGTTATTTGAGGCACTAGGATGGGAGTGCATTTTTGTCATCCTGTAGCGATCCAAGACAGGTGTTGAAACAAAGACGTCTGTGTGTGACAATGCCCGTGACATGGACTGCTCGGGGTATCCCGACCGCTCCGGGGAGAGCAGAGGGTCCTGGGAGTGGAGACGCTCTGCAGACAGAAGCTGTTCATCTGAGAGGATCCGTTCATAGGACATGCTAAACTCTTCAGGCATGATCCTCTCAGGAGACAGCACCCTGTCCTGGGACATGGCCCTGATGGGACGGCGGGGCCTGTCCCTGTGGTTGGTCTGTTGAGACATTTTGATGACGTTGATGGGGAGCGTGCCCCGGGCTGCCAGGTCAGGCAGGTGTCTCCTCCTCATGTAGTACTCATCAGCCTCTTTGTCAGCTGTGGGAAAAGAAAGGGAACGGTTAGAAATGTCAGAGTGCTCTCCCACAGGCTGAGAATGGGAGGCGTGCTTCACACAGCCATGTAGAAGCCTCCCAGTAAGACCAAGGGCTGTCTACTAGCAGCTGGCCCTGGGCAGGGACATCCACGTCTGGATGCTGCCTGTTGGAGGGACACCAGCCCCACGTGGGTTGTGTGGCCATGGGTTTATCAGCAATAATTGTGTGCAGACAGGTGTAATTCCTTTCATGGTACATCACACCTTCTTGCACAGCAGACACAACAGACTCTGTTTGCTGCTGAGTCCAGACCATGGTATCACACAATTCGCAGAAACAGCGAGTTATGGAGAAATGATCCAACATCACCTTCACAATGCACTTACAAAGAAAACATAGAGAAAGCAGGGTGAGGCAGGCAATTTCCCCATTTGTGGGAACTCATACCTCTGGCCTCAAACATGGATGTGCTGTGAAACCCCTAAGCTACCTCAAAACATCGTTAATTACTATTCTTGAATATTTGTAAATGTGCTTACAAAGTGTCTCTGGTGAGAATGGGATGTTTGCTCTGAGATGTTAAATCATATGCCTGAGGTTTTGTTTTCCAGTGTTTCTATACACTGCTTGATACTGTGGAGTTTATCTCATGGAAAGTTGCTTGCTCAGTTTGCTTCTTCTCTGCCTTAAATGATCTCTTTGTTGCAGAGTTCTTTTTGGATTTCAAACAAATGCTTCAGCCTCAGGGAGGATTTTATCTGCTACAGATACGTCCCAGCATACTACTTAAATCCCAGAGCAGATGGAATGACCTGATTCAAACAACCTGTGGTTTGAAGATGAAGGAAAAACCCAGCTTTCTAGTAAAAAACTTTGATGTTCATATGCCTTATGCTGGGGGAGTAGGACTACCTAGCTGGAAGGAGGATCATCAGTCATTGGGTTTCAAGACAGCACAGCTTGTGGACCATCATGATGTGGCTGTGACTTCAGGTGTAAAGCATGGAGCACCAGTCCCTTATCAGAAATACGCTACCATTGAATGGAAGTTCCCAACAGTGTCTCCAGGGAGTGGAGATGTGTCTGTGTCTAGAGCTCAACACTAAGAATCTGTATGTGTCTTTCTCCTCCATTATTTCCTTTTCTGAGATGTTTTCTTGATGTGCCCCATCTTTTCTGGCTCATCAGTGGCTCCAGAAGACCCCAGAGTAAGACTCATCACAGACACGTGGCAAACAGCCTTCATCTCCATGGAGAAGTCAGCAGAACTTCCTCTCGTGTGCAAGAAGTGTCTTCCTCATTCGAAAACAAAGTGAAATTCTCCACCTTACAGAGAGAACAAGGTCTCTTGCAACTAATCTGATGGCAGCAACCTGGTGCAGGGACCACAGAGTTGGGAACACACGCATAACCCAATATGCACTTATCATCTCAAGCCAAATGCTGATGGACATCATCTCCTAAATGCCACTCCTACAGCCTGCCATACAAATTCTTTGCAAAATCTTTTGCCTGTAAGACACGTATGATAAAGATCGTAAGAAAAGGAAGGCCTTTCATTTTCTCAGCTGCAGTATTTCACTCCCCTGATGCAGATGATTTTAGATGGGAAAGTATACAATGGTGGAAGAGCAAAAATGCACATGTAGAGTGTCTGAGGATGTTCAAGTGATAAAAATCACAAAGATCTGATTCAGAACTGTTAGGTAAACATGAAGCGGGTGAAGTAGATGATCCTCTTGTGGGACAGCATCCTGTTCTGGGACATGGCCCTGATGATATGGTGGGGCCTATACCCTTGCTCTACAATGCTTGGATTCTATGTAGACATTCAATATATATAGCAGTTAAGCAGAAACTTGGTGAGATGTACTTAAGCAGAAACTGTTTATTCTGACACAGACATAAATCTGTAGTTTTTACACAACACATCAGGGGAGGAATTGGCTGGCTGTCCCATGAGGCGTAGTGTTAGCTGAGGAAATGTCAGCACTTTATGATAATTGGGTGCTGACAGCACCCAAATCTCAGAAGTTCGTTCACAAGAGAGCATTTAAAATTAGTGCCTTGGGCTCTTCAGAAAGAACTCATGGTGCTGCAAGCAGCCTGTGCTAGGTGACCTCACTCACTGATTTCCTCCTCTCCCACGTGTCCAGTGCTCTTTGATACCCCCTGGATGTTTTTCCTCATGTTCCTGCAAACAGTCCACACAACCCAGTGGGTCCATGAAGAAGGTGGCTGGTCCTTCTGCATCCAAAAATCCAAGCTGAGAATGCATGTGTTGAAATGCACGCCCTGTTGGCACCATCTCTGTTGAGCTCTTTCTGACAGCCCACACTCTGCCAGGACATGAGGATTACCCAGAGCTCTCCTCTGTTGGCATGCTCACAGTGGACGGGATTTGCTCAGCAGAGTATATATTGTAGGAATGCATCCTTTTTTTTTGTGATAATAAAAAACTTCTAGGAAGAATCTTGTTGCAAATGTCAGAGAGCAACTCTCCTGTCATCCAACTCTTGTGCCTTTAAAACCACCTTTAAGAGGCCTTGGAACAACTAGGGAATTTTGATATGGCCACAGTAATGTTAGATATTGGTATTCTGTCCTGTGCCCATAGATGGACTTGCACACACTTAGTGTGCATGGACTTGATAATGATGTGTGAGGCTGGTTGCAGAATAGGAGCTGAGCAATTAGCACTCTGGCACTTGGCCTCTGCTCTGGATGAGAGAATTGCTGCTGGATTTGCCCAAGTGACTCTAAATAGATGTAATTAAAGCAGAGAACATCCCAAATGGAGATGTGCTTGGATGCTCACACCTGGCCATGGTAATTGCCAGAGCAGCTAAACCAGCTTAAGTGAGGTTTGCAGTGCTTTGAGCCTCCTACTGAGGCAGCAGAATCAGCTGATTAAAAGTGGTTCAAAGTTGCTCCTTGCTAATTTAGGTGAACAATGCAGCATGGCCTACACTCCAAAAAGTTTTGCTAATCAGAAACATTAAAAATATCCCTTCATTAAAAATATCCCTTCTGCACTGTTTTAAGAGATGGAAGTCTGCATGGCCTTCTGCTGGCAGTTGCTAACCCATTCAGGTCCTGATTGCACTTTAAAGGCGTTCCTAATCTCACATAGGCTGTCTCCTCCTTTGCTGCTGAGAGACACATGTAGATGTTGGCACAGCTATTCCAGGAATATTTTCAGGCGTGGACAAACTTCACATCTTCTCAAAGGAATCAAAATTGTAAAATGACGACAACGTGCTGGTTTAGTTAGGCAGCAGGCTGCTGACTCCTTGAGAGGCCACGTATCACACCAGTGCCTTTGTGTGTGAGGGGAAAGCTCTACAGCAACATTTCCATACCAGAGAAGAACAGTGAAACACACATGGCTTCAGGCTTCAGAGCTTCAAGGCTTCAAGTGCATCACCAAGTGCTGGTGGTGCTGGAACTGCTGATGTCTGGTCACCTTTGTTTGCTCAAACCAAAATCATAGAATGGTTTGAGTTGGAAGGAACCCTTCAGGGCCATCTGGTTCAACTCCCTGCAATGAACAGGGACAGCTACAGCTTGATCAGATCTCAGAGCCCTGTCCATCCTAACCTTGAATGTCTCCAGGGATGGGTCACCCACCACTTCCCTGGGCATATCCACGTGCCCAGGACCTGAAACCTTCCAATCTGTTTCATCCCATCCTCACTGCATCAGCAAGTTCACAGGGATAACAAGACACTGATACTGCTGCTCCTTATTGTTTTATTGATGCTCATGGGATAACTGGCATTTTTAAATTTAGACAAAATAAAACTGCAATTGAATATGTTTCTCTCTTATAGATGTGCTTAAATTCAAAAAGGTGTCCTGAGTGGATTTCTAAGGGCCAGAAATGATGAGCAGACAGGAGGATATCACTGGTCTATTGATTAATGGAGATCTCTCTTTTTAAAAAAAAAAAAAGCCACCCTCATATTTATGGTGCTTTGCTCATGTTTTTCAAATGCTTAGCAGTGGAATTAAGGGAAATCACACTTTTCTGGATAATTTATTTTTCTTTTCTTCCCATTCTTTCCCCTCATGTTAGTTCCTGGAACATTGCCAGGGCTTGGCTCCCCAAGCATCCAGACTGCTTTAGGACAAGCTGACCTGCACGGCAGATTTTTGTTTCTGTCATTTGCAGGGAGAGCCCCAAATGAGTATTTCCTCACATCTCACCTCAGCCTGCCTAAAATGAGTGAGACAAAGCCACTGCAGGAAGGCAGAGCACAGCTCCTCCAATGCTGTGATTAGAGAAATGAGGTACATTGGTGGGTTTTTGGAAAAAGAGAGTGAAAAAGACAAGGATGATTTTTCTCCCTGTGGTTAGTATGATTAAAACATATGCACGTTCATCTGTATGTAAGGTCATCAGAGCAATTTATTTGCTTTTCTTTCTCAGCAGTTCCAGTGCATTCCCTCGTTGGCCTTGTCTTTCCTCTTTAACATTTTCAAGCTGCCAAGTCATTTGTGATGATCCTTCAGCCAATACCAAGTGGTTTAATATGCCTGAAAATATTAGCTTCCTTTCTGACTGACCTTTCTCACTCAGCTGGGACAGCAGTTCCCTGGGGTGCTGGGCAGGGCAGAATTAACACAGATGCTCTTGCTCAGCTGCATGTTCCCACCCTCCACACACTGCTGCTCTTCCCATGCACAAGCCCAGCATCAAAGGTGGCTTCTTATCCAGCAATGGGTTTGATAGTTTGTCAGAGCAATTCGGGGGGCAGTGAGAGACTGGCACCTTGATATACAGAGATGGCTGCCCTTTGTTGCTGATTAAGAAGATGCCTGGATGAAAAGAAGGCCAGATGCCTGATGGCTGAAGTAGGGTAGGATCTGACCATATCCCCACTGAGCTCTGGCTCCTCATCATTAGCAAGGTGATAGTAAACGACATTTCGTCTTGGTTATTTGGGTCTTCCACTACTAGTGAAAGCAAGTGATGTTTAATCTGAAGCAACCCAAACCATTAGGTGAAGTTTCATTCAGTATCTAATGCCTTTTGACTCAAATAGAAAGGCAGTCTTTGTTACTGAGCTTTTCACAGCATCCTTTCTTTCTTTTTCTTTTTTTTTTTTTAACGATGGCAGAGAGTTCATTAGAAACAACTAGTTTTAAATACGAAAAACTGAAGTACAGTAATTCATTTGTAAAGCCCCAGATTTTATGTTGTCTGTAGCTCCTTTATATGGAATAAGAAAATGATATTGCTGGCATTGTTAAAGGGGAGGTCTGAATTCCTTTTTCCTTTTGGCTTCAGAGAAGACTGGCTATAAGAATGGGATTCATTAATCCTTCTTCTCCAAGAGAGTGGTCAGGTGTTGGAATGGGCTGCCCAGGGAGGTGGTGGAGTCTCCTTCTCTGGAGATATTCAAGATCTTCCTGGACATCAACTTGTGTGACCTGGTATAGGGAACCTGCCTTGGCAGAGGAGCTGGACTCGGTGATCTGTGGAGATCTCTTCCAACCCCTACGATTTTGTGATTCTGTGATTCTGTGATTCTGTGATTCACCATCCCTGGAGGTGTTCAAGGAACACCTTTAGATGTTGTACTGAGGGACATCGTTTATTGCAGAAATATTGGTGAGGAATGGATGGTTGGACTGAGTGATCTTGGAGGTCTTTTCCAACCTTGGTGATTCCGTGATACTAAAGGTGCAATGCATTCACAAGCCCAGTGGTAGCGTGGGGTGCTTAGCACTTTTAGAGCTGAAACCATTTAGTTACCTAAACATACAGTGTGGGGTAGTTGGCTTGGCATTTATCAGCCACTGTTCATGGGGATGCAAAGTATACCTAGATCTGCCAGTGATGGGCAAATAGCTGGTGTTTTCCTTGCAGGATGCAAGAATTTCCTTCTAAGGCCAATGCTGCTGAAGTGTGGATGAACCCCACATATCTTCCACAGCCAATGACCAGAGATTAATTCTCATAATCCTAGACTGATACTGACTGCCACGTGTCTCCTGAATGGGGACAGGAACAATGACTGCCCAGAGGGGCAGGAATTGCTCACAAGAGGAACTGCTGAAGCGAAATTAGAGGTCCTGGTTGACAGAGAACTTAACAAGAGCCAGGAAGGTCAACAGTATCCTGGGTTCCAACAGAAGAGGGGCGGCCAGCAGGGCAAGGGAGAGGATTGCCCCTTTCTATTCTGCCCTTATGAGGCCCCATCTGGAGTACTGCATCCCAGTCTCGGGCCCTCAACACAGAAAAGATGTTGGGCTTTTGGAGAAGGTCCAAAGGAGGACCACAGAGATGCTCAGAGGGCTGGAGTACTTCTTCTATGAAGATTGGCCGAAGAAACTGGGCTTGTTCAATCTGAAGAAGAGAAGGCTGTGGGGAGACATCATTGTGGCCTTCCATTATTTAACGAGAGTTTAGAAACATGAGGGAAATCAACATTTTACTTGGGTAGCTAGTGATAGGACAAGGGGGAATGGTTTTAAACTAAAGGAAGGGAGATTTAGATTAGACATCAAGGGAAGTTTTTAACAGAGAGAGTGGTGGGATGCTGGACCAGGCTGCCCAGAGAGGTTGTGGATGCCCCATCCCTGGAGGTGTTCAAGGCCAGGCTGGATGGGGCTCTGGGCAATCTAATCTAGTACATGAGATAGTGGTTGGCAATCCTGCCTGTGGGGAGGAAAGGGAGGTTGGAACTTAATGATCCCTGAGGTCTCTTCCAACCCAAGTCATTCTGTGATTCTATGAAGAGGAAGGCTGACTCTGCTCAGCACATTCTTGAAGGCATTTGAGCTTGATACCTTAACACAAATCTATTTTTGCCTCTTTAAACAAATATCTGGGAAACAATGCAGGAAGTCAATACATACTCCCTCCTGCAAGCTGCTGAGGGGCACGTTGGACATATAAGGAGATGTCTTTTCTTCAACTGCAAAACAAGTTTTTTGAGACCCCACGGATCAGACACCTGGTAATCACCAGTGCATGGATGGAGTTGCTTGGTCAGAGTGAATTTATATTCAGTGTGAGCTGGATAAGCATTGCAGGAGTAGATACAGAAAAGAGTTCAGATCTGATGTATGTTTCCAGATGTTGGCTGTGGAAGGTGTGGGAGGTTCAGTTAGCATTCGTTTGTTGTTTTTTAATGTTCCAGTGAGATACATCAATATCCTTAGCAGGAAGCTCAAGGCATTTTCAGTGAGCATCTATGCACAGTATATAAAACAATAGGTGAATGTCAGGCTGGAAGAGGTCTGGACCATCTCCTTCATCATAATAAGAGCCACAGTAAGAGTCATTGGTGCAATTCCTGGTGGATGCTTCCCTAACGTGTTCCCAATAATGTCAAGACAGACATCTCCCAGCCTCTGAGCTGGAAGTACTTATCCCAGGTAATCCTGAGCATTGGAAATCAATTAGAAATGAAAGAGCAA